>NW_027555847.1:386980449-388376282 GCF_003287225.1 Phascolarctos cinereus | reverse complement strand
GGCCAGTTTGAATGGACCGTAGATTTTATGATGTAATGTTTAGTAAGGCCAGAAAGTCAGGTTGGAGCTTAGGTGTGAAGGACTTTAAATATCAGAAGAGTCTGTATGTGATCCTACAGGTCATAGGTAACCCCTGGCATTTATTAAGTAGTTGAGTCAGCTGTTCATCTCTGTGCTTTAGGGAAATTGTTTTGGCAACTGTGTGGTGGTTCAGTTGCAAAGGGAAGAGATTTGAATCAGAGAGATCAAACAGGAATTTATTGCTCTAGTCCAGGAGAGAAGTGATAAGGACCTATACTAAGATGGTAGCAGTGTAAGTGGAGAGAAGGAAACATTTCACCATGATGCCGTAATTGTGAAATGGTATTACTGAGACATGGTTGGTGAAGTTTGGAAATCTCTAAATGATGGGAGAGGTATTGAAAGTGTTCAGATATGAAGATGTGGCCACAGTTTTCAAAAAGGAAATGAAAGTATATCAATCAAGCTATAAGTTGTTAAACTTGACTCCTTAGAAAGGAGAACATTGATCACTATGAGTCAGGATGGGTTTGTCAAACTCAGATATTGCTAGAGTAATCTCATTTCTCTCTTTGACAGGGTTACTTTACTAGTAAATCATGGAAATGTTTGATGTTAGTATAGCTAGATGTTAGGAAGGAATTTATCATTAGCCACCTGGACAAGATGGAAAGATATGGAAGCTTTTCTGCTGAGTGGATTTGGATCATTTACAAAAGATTTCATAGATCCTAAGTTCTATGTGAGCCAACAGTATGATAAAGCAGCCAAAACATCATCATTTGATTTAAGCTGCATTAATAGAAGCACAGTTTTTAGAACAAAGGAAGCAGGAATCCCATTGTTTTTTGTTTGTGCTTAGACCACATTTTACAAATAACATTTAAAAGCTAGAGGTTATCTATCCATATATGAATAACCGGGAAGGTCAGATGTCTTGAAAACATATATAGCATATAAATATCTTTGCAGGAATTGGATATATTTGTAATTATGATGGTTATGTGGAATATGGTAAATAAGAAGGTGTTGATATCTGTCTACAGATATTTGAAGGAACTTGTTTTACTTGGCCTGGAGGGCAGAACCACTTAGCTTTGGGACTTGGCCCCTGGGTTGAGCCATTCTGACTGGTGCTTGAATAAGTAAATGGGCAAGTACAAAGTTATCTAAAACCTTAAATTAACCCATACTAAAGAAGAATATGATTTGCATCAACTTGTATGTCTTTTTGATTTCTACCCCTTACCTTCTTTGTTTTTCTACTTCTTAGGAACAGTAATCAAATCAACATTGCCATATGTACCTACTCACCATTCCTATGGTTTCCCTAAAACAAAGCTGCCTGATCATTATTTCCTTATTTGTGCTATCTTCTTGCTATTGTGATATGGGCTCCTTGAGGTCAAGAATTGTCACTTTTACATCTGTATTTTCTACCACTAGTTCAGTACCTGCAACAGTAAAGACAATACATTTTAATTAATTCAACTAGAAGCAATATTTCAAAGTTGCAGAGAAGCCCATTTAGATTTGATGTAAAGGGAAAAAATAAAACATTCAAAAATAAACTTCCTAACAATTAGATTTCTCCCAAGGTGAAAGGGAAAGCTCAATAAGGCAATGATTTCCTAGATACAGACTCTATAATTATTCCCCCTTCCCCCTCCCGGGATATTGTTAAAGGGTAATTCTGCTCTTGAAAACAACAAAAACAAACAAACAAAAATACTGAAAGTGAAAAGCCACAGGTCTGCAAATTATATTAGCAGATACAAGTCAGAATAAATTATTTCAGAGGGAGATACCCTTCCAAAACAGAGATTTCCATGATTTTCTAAACAGAGAACTAGGATTCTTCTGTTGGCTCATAGGTAGATGACTTTGAGCAAATCCCATCACTCAGTCCTGCTTTCCAGTTTGTCAAAATGCTGAGGTTGGATTCTATCAATCCAATGATTCTATCAATTAAAAAAATGATGTTTAAACCCAATCCATTTTATATCTCTCAAAAAAAGTGGCTCATGTGTCTAAAAGTCTAGCTGCATACACTTCTTTGTTAGCTCTCTCTTCCCTTTAGTTGCTACCCCTGGTGTTCTTTTAAATTCCATTCTTAGCTCTGATTCTGTTGACAGGAAAGAAGATGGCAGACAGCACACTCTATTTATGCAGCAACTTTGATTTAAAAAAAAAATTGGGAGCGGGGAGTAGTTCACCACCCCCTCCACTAGCATGTCACCACAGCCCCTATGAGAGCTAAGGAAAGCAGTCTGCTATCTCCATGACCTAAAGGCATTAGCTGAATTATCATGGATCAGACATCTGCAAAATATAAAATGAGGTTTCATTTGACATAGACATTTACATCAAACATATTCAGAATAATTATTTTCACTGGAGCATTGATAGATCAACCAATGGCAATTTAATGAGAATATTGTCTGTCCTTGTAAGTGATATTTCCCCTCAGCCTCAAAGGTGGTAGTGGAGCGCACTGTATCACTCAGTCTTGTCAGAGTAGATGTTCTGTCACTGATTAAAGAGCTGGATGTCCTCTTTAGTCACAAAAACATTTCATGGGATAACCTTGTTTCTGTCTTAATGGATTCGAGCAATGTAATGAGAGGTACCAAAGTGGACGTGGAGAAACCCTCGGAGAGGCTGTGCATGTCACTTCTCACTTATTCTCTAATGGCTGTCCCTTCCAGGCTAGCCAGAGCCCCTCAGAACAGAGCTAGAGACATTTAAAATGCACATCTCTTCCTTCAAACACAAAGGACAGGCAACACAGGCATCAAAAAGAATTTAATTTTTTTCTTTACCCCCCAAAAAAACACACAAAAAAAAATACATAGGTGCCTTAGCTACAACAAAGATGAGTGCCTGGGACAGATATTAAAAACAGTGGCAATATCTCCATAAAGGTAAATTTTTAGAATGCTTCAGGCTTTCTTCAAGTTCTTTTCTTTTATTATTTTATTATCTCCTCTCACATCACAGTAAGGGGCTCTGAAAATCACTTAGTTTGACCTATGCTTGAGTCAGCCCTTCTACAAACTCAGGACAAGGGGCATGCTGTGGTTATCCATAGACCCGAACTTAAACTACTGCTTCAATCCTGCCAGTGTCAAAGTTAAGGGTAAAAATGTCCTCTCTCATAGTTGGGGAAACTGAGTCTCAGATAAGCTAAGTGCTTCACACAAGTAGTTGATGTCCGATCTGGGACTAGGATTCCCTTCTTCCCAACCTTAATCTGACATTCCAGGACCTACTTATCCAACTCTCCACCAAAATGTATCTGGTCCATGTGTAATTGGAGATGCATGAGGGATACAATGAGCAAGAGGAAGAGGAAGAGGAGGAAAAGGAAAAGGAGGACTGGGTTACTGACAGTGCAGTTTCTGTCTGCGTTTGCTGCCAATTTGAAGAAGCAACTAATTCACAAACTCTATGGTAAGCACATTGAACTGTTCTAGGATTTTTGTCATGCTTCATGAAAACAGAGATCATAACTGGGAAACCAACTGTAAAATTAAAAGAACTAGATGTTGCCAATAAAGACCATCATTTCAGGAAAATAAATTTGTTTCTTGGAAGCTGTACTTGCATGTATGCTTGAGGTGCCCACAAGAAAACTAATTCAACCGAGGAGGAAATTGATCTTGCTTCACTGGTTTATATGAACAGAGTAAAATACACACCAACAGGTTATAGCACTTAATAACTCTTTGTTTCCCTAATAATGAATCAATAGTAAGATCACCTTGAATGGTTATATTTTGAAGTCAAAAGTACAAAGTGGTCAGTTCTCTTTCCATATTAGTGACCTGATTAATAACAACAATAATAATAATTTACACTTACATAGCACTTTAATATTTTGGAAAGTGCTTTACCTATTGATCTGCTTTGAGTATATCAATAATCTCCAGAAGTGGATGCTAACATTATCCATATTTTACTGATGAGGAAACTGAGACCCAGAGATTTTAAGTGACTAGCCTAGAGTAACATAACTACTGTCTGAGGTAAGATTCAAATCTAAATTTGACTGCTTTAGTTACTAGGTCACTCTACCTCTGCATCATTATATGTAATCTTTGGGATCAGCAGATTTGTGATATTGCTTTGCTTTTAATATCACCTAATTCAACCAGAGTTTGCAATTTTGACTCCTCTCCTTTTTCATACAATAATAATTCAAGTAATGGGATGTGACACCTGAGGTGCATATTTCAGTATATTTTGTGATTGTCCCAGTATGAAGTTAACATTTGCAGACAAATGTCTAAAAGGTAGGAGGGGCTTATATTATACATTCTTAGATTTTAATCTAAAAGACCATTCAAATTATTATATCTAGAAAATGTGCATATATTTTGTGTATGTGTGCATGTGAATGCATGTGCTTTTGAAGGAGCTAAGTGTCGCCTACAAAAAATTTCTTTCAACACTGATTTTGAAAATGACATCATGGGTAGAAGGGTATCCTTGGAATTAAGAATATCTGAGTACAAGGTCTATTTTTGTTTACATGCTCTCTGTGTGACCATATACAAGTTATATCACCTCTCAGTGTCCAGAAATTTATTGATATTATAAGTGATAAATCAATCACTAATCTGTATCCCTGGAAGGAGATTCCCATCACCTAATGAAATCACAGTTTTGAAACACATATAAAAATATCATTTGATTTTACTATAATTGTTTTTTTTCAATAGCAAGACTATTTTAATACTACATATATTAGTTATTGCTTTACACTACTTAGAAGGGGAAGCTTGGTGGCTCAATAGAGGGAAAGGTGGACTTGGAATCAGGAAGACCTGGGTTGAAATCCAGTCTTAGACACTTACAAGCTGTGTGACCCTGGGCAAGTCACTCAACCCTGTTTGCCTCAGTTTCTTCATCTGTAAAATGAACTGGGGAAGGAAATGGCAAACTACTCTAGTATCTTTGCCAAGAAAATCCCAAATGGGGTCACCATCAGACATGACTGCAAACAACTAAATAATAACAAGGCAAAAAATTTTCATATTACAGTCAAAACAATAAAGAGGAAGATGTCTTCATGAGGTCACTTTTTTCAGTGATTTTTCCTCAAATCTTCTGAGAATTTATGGAAGAGGATCCAAAACCATGCTTCCTACAAATGATAAAAAATGACTCAATTTTTAAAAAACTATCTCCATGGAGATTTTCTTTGGAGTCATTCATGGAATAGTGGTTAGAAGGTAGCAAGACAAATCAAGACAAATCACAAGACCATGAGTTCCATTGGAATATTCTGACTGGATCATCTGCCTTTCCTGGAAAATTTGTCCTATGCCATACTTAAAGCCAGGAAATTATGTGGGAACATTTCTTTCTTTCCAGTAAAATAATTCAGTACAACCAGGCGTTAGGAAGGAGTATAGTTTTCTCCCCTTCAATTGTTGAGGGAAGAATCAGATATTAACTTACTTGAGTTTCACACATGATCAAATAGCCAATATATAATGTTCACAAAAGCACTGAAGCAGAGACCAAGTTTAGCTGCATTTCCCACCATAGGGTCTAACACTATGGAGTTAATAGGTTAAATGTCTGACTGAGTTAGTTACCAGAATTACAATGGAACATAAAGTGGATGAACTTATCTAGAGTATGAATTTATGAGATGATGTCTAATCAGAAAAAAGAGATTGGCTTTCTATTCATGGCATTCTATAGTACAAGGAAGGAGAAGAGGGCAGCTGGCTATATTCTAGGGGGTGATAGATGAAGAGGAAATTTATTTTTTTCCTTCTTCTTTAAATGGTTCATTACCAAATTGGTTGTTGTGTGTATGTGTGTGTATGTGTGTGTGACTGAAAGAGGAAGATGAACACACTACTAATTGTATAGTTCTAGAAATTTAAATTACTGCAAATTTTAGATAATATTTTAAAAAATTAACAAAAGGTTTTCTGCCATAAATCCATACCTAGTCTATTGAGGGAAAGTGTAGATCTTGTTGTCTTCAGACATTTTCAATCATCAATGCAAGTTAGACTTTAAAGGGTTGGATTTAATAATTCATTGGAAAGTTAGTGGAAAAAGGCACTGGAGATATTAGTAAATTTGGACTCCAGTTCTTGGTTCTTTCACTTATTTATCTGATAATTATTCACTTAACATGCTACACAATGAGTTTTACCATTTATAACATAGTCTTAACAATTGTTATTTAATCCAATTATTCTATATTTATTAAGTTCTTGTTTTAGTTAGGTAGCATGTGAATACAAAAAAATCAAAAGAAAAAAACTGCTTCCCTCAAGAAGTCTAACTCTTACTAGAATTTATAGCTGAGAAGAGATTCTGGATGGGCCATGTGATAAAAATATCAGATAGTAGATGGACCATCTTATTTATACACTAGATCTATCAGGACCAAACAAACAGGTGACTGGAAAACTAAATTTGGTGAGGTCAACAAATGTTTGGTCATTCAGAGAGGCAGGAACAGAAAACTTGACATCATTTGTTCATTTGTACCTACAATCTTATCATGTTGAGGGACAACAGAGTTGGGGAAAGGAAGTGAAAGAGAAAAAAAAGAGAGACAGAAACAGAGAGACAGAGATAGAGGCAGAGAGACAGAGATAAATCATGATGATGATGATGATGATGATGATGCCCTGTCTAATACAAAGGACTGTTGTAAAGGCCAAATGAAATTTGAAAACTGTAAAAAAATATACCACAAATGAAAGTCATTACTATTGTTATCATTTGTTCCCAGACTGAGCAGGGATTATAGGAATGGAAGATGAAGGGAACAACTCAAGATAATAACTCACATTCCTTACCCAACAAGTTCCATGTCATCTCCAAGTCAGAATGCAATGGCTAGAGCCTTGCTCTCTGGATTGCCAAGTCAGTAGCATTTGAGATATCCCATGACAGCTTCCTACAGTTGGAAGAGCATCAGCAAAGCAATTTTTCAGTCTTGGCTCTGCAAGTGGAAGGAGTCACCCCAGCTCATAAGACTTGCTCTCCCTGTATAAGCACTGATTCACTTTCATTTTAATGGGGAAAAGAAATCACCAGCTCAATTACATTCAGGCAGCTTAGTGGATGATGATTTGGTCAAGCGGTTACTTTAATCTCCTGAAGGGCGTTGTGTTTTCAAACAGGATGGATGAACCAGTTAACATGACTTGCTCCCATAATATTTTCCCCTTCGACTTGAGACACTTTTAAAATGCTGGATAAAAATCAATCAGCACATATTTATTGATCACCTACTATGTGCCTCGCATTATACCTATCTTAGATACTATGGAAAATAAGAGTAGACAACATGGTGTCTGCCATCATGGAGTAAAGTATACAAAAGTAAGTGTGGTATAACAGAAGAGTAATAGAGTTGATGTGAGAAGATGGGTTCAAGTATAAGCTGTGTGAGCTTGAATAAGTATTTTTACTTTAAAAAATATTTCTTTATTTTTATGAGGATTGGTAATCTATCTCTCCTGCTGTCCTCTCATTGGACTATGTTTATGCACACACACACACATACATACATATATATCCCTCATCACAGACATGTACAATCCAACAAATTTTTTGAATTCCTACATTTTTCACATTTGATAACATATGTCTCTTTCTTAAATTTAAAGCCATAACCTTCCTGATGGAAGCTGAATAGTATGTTTCAAGATCAGTTTTCTGGAATTGTAATTTATCATAACATTGATCATACTTCTAAAGTCTTTCAAAGTTCCTTATCTCTGTGATGTTGTTATTGTTTAAATTTTTCAAGTTCTGCCTATTTCACTCTGTATCAGTTCAAAGGTCTTCACAGTTTCCTCTAAAGTAGTCCATCTTATTTCTTATAACATATTAATATTCTGTCATATTAATACTGATTTCACCATTTGCTTAGCAGATTCTCACTAGAAGACTACCTTCTCAGTTTCCATTTTTGGCTAGTACATACAGATTTGTCATACATATTTTGGAACATGCATGCCCTTTTAACTCTTTATTTGATTGAGTGTGATAGCAGGGCTAAAGGGTAAGAAATGTTTAGTAATATTTTGGGCATAGTTCCAAATTGTTTTCCAGAATGACTTGACCAGCTCACAACTCCACCAACCATAAGTGAATATTTAGACAAGTAGTTATTCCAAATTCATAAAATGGGAATCATAATTATGTCCATACTTATTTTCTCAATCTGCAAAGTATAAATGATATAAATCTATATCTTTTTGTGATGTAAGACAATGTGAATTGAATGACAAATTAAAATATAAGTAAATGTGAAACCTGTTTATTGAGGACTCTACTATATTGAATCCCTCTCCTACTGAGGACTGAATAATTCTCTGCCTTTTCATGTCAGGCTATAAACTACCTGAAGTCAAGAATCAAGTTTTAGACTTTAGTGTGTCTCCGAGGTAACAAACACAATGCTGAAAATGTGGTACGTGCTCAGTATCTACATCTATATCTACATACATACACATATATATATCAATCTATATCCATATATCTGTATCTATGTATCTGTGTCTATATATATATATATATATGTAGATAGATAGATAGATAGATAGATATAGATATAGATATAGATATAGATATAGATATAGATATAGATATAGATATAGATATAGATATAGATATAGATATAGATATCTATACCTGTATCTATATGTGTGTATATGTATATGTATATATATATATGTGTGTGTGTGTGTGTGTATGTACACACGCACATACACACACACTCACACACACACACACACACACACACATATATATATATATATATATATATATATATATATATATATATATGCTACAATAATTATAATTTCCTGATACAGCATGTTGACATATTCTGGATATCACCATTATAATTATCATACTAACAAAAACATATATTAGGCACTACATCATGCATAGTATAAGGCTTTGTGCTATGTGTGGTTGTGGTTTTGTCCTTTTTTCTCAAAAAGGACCATGATGTTAGGAAGATGATGACATGACTTGACAATTGAATTGGATTTGAGTAAGGGAGGGATGTGCAAAGTAATCAGCCTCACTTTCTTCTCCTGATCCATCTGGGTCCAGTGGCCAGATATACATCAGGACAACTAGAGATAGACCAGGATGCAGTGGGAGACCTCGGACTTTTTAAGCTAAGGTATTTCTGAGTTCTCACTTCAAGTGAGGCAACACCCATTCAGTGATTAGGCCTGTTTAAGAAGTGAGCCAAGGCATTGTCCCTTTCATCAATATCAATATTTATCTATATTTATCTATCTATCTATCTATCTATCTATCTATCTATCTATCTATCTCTCTATCTATCTATTTATCTGTCAAACTGGGAGGAGAGAACTTCATGGTTGCTGGCCAAAAGAGAAACAGTTATTATTTACATTCACTCTGAGCCATGAGGGCCAAAAAATTATTAAGTGGTGCTTGGACAGGGACCTATTGTTGTCCAATCAATAAGAGCCAGAATGATTTGGGTTTAAGGAATGGTCTTTAAGAAAGAAATCTAGCCCAAGATAACTACGTAGGTTTCAGCCATCAAAATTTACCGTGCTTTGTGCAGAACACCCTCAGGTAAGGGCATGATACTCCATGTGGGGAGTGGAGAGGAGATGAGAGGAGGATGAGCTGAGCTGCCCAACCAGAATTAGCCAGCTGGGTCCCCACTGAGGCACAAGCACAACTCATGTTCCTACCTAACTTTTAAAGAAGATTTATACAGTTTGAATACACATGTATGACATGCATCTACTCAACCAACAAGAGTAATTTCAACACTTTCTATGAGTAGAAAAATGTAAAATACATTGTGAGAATGCAGACATATCTAGCATTATTCTTGTCTCTAAAAGGATTAGGATTTGTGAAAACATCTATAGACACAAAATCATAGTGAATGATGCTTGACAATATGTACCAAATATCAAATAAATGAAAGGTGATGATAATGGTGATGAAAATAGTGACTCACATTTACACAGTTACTTAAGATTATCATTCATGGAATGATATCACTGTATCTGAAGAACTAAAGTCGAAGGTCAATCAAAGAAATGATCCATAATCTTATAGTGAATGAAAGAATGAATGAATGGATGGATAAATTAATAAAATAAGCATTATGATATATACTATGCTAAGTGGTGGAATGAATATAGAAAAATAAGAAAGTCCTTGATGTTAAGGAATTGTATAGTTCTGCAAATTGAGAAAAAAGGTAAAATGATGAAATTTATTACCCTATGTATATATAGATCTTACAACTTCGTACATTTTAAAAATATTTTAATATGTAATATGTCTTACTTTAATTCTTTACTTTTCATTAATTGACATAAGATTCACAATATTTTAATATGTACTCTACTTTTTAATCCAGAAATCACAGATCACCTCGAATATTAAGTCTACTTTTGAGGAACAGTCAAATTTCCTTAATCTAGCCTAGATTGCCCATAAGTCACAAGTGTAGCTTAAATAATATTTAAATTATTATTTCATGGGAGAATTTCAATCTCCATCTCTTGGATAAATTAATTAAATTTTCATTATGTTGGTGTGGTGCAAATTTTGTTGACATGTTCTATATCCATTTATGATTTTTTGTAACTGAAAGTTTTTTTGGACAGATGTTTTATATTCTGATGATAAAGATACCTAGATCCTACAGTTTTACCAGTACTTTATTGTGTCCAAGTTTTACTATAGCACTTAATAAAAAGATGAGTTTCATAAAAAGCTTCCTTTTTGTAATCTTCAGGACAGTAGCCTCCATTTTCTTGCCTATGAAAAACTTTTTTCTTTCCTACATAGCAAGGGTTAACAGTTGATTACAAAATAAACCAAACTAGTCTTCTCACTGTTCTTCCAACATTAATAAGCTTTCATTACTAAAAGTATAATCAATAGCAACATCTCTAGCTGTCATATATATCTGAAAGTATTTGTTTTCTGAAGATGAATTAGCCTCTTTTTGTATCAGTAGTTGTCAATTGTTGGTGTTTTTTCATTTTCACTTGCAATTTCCTTTGAGTATCAATGAAACCTATCTTTTGTGTGTGTGTGTGTGTGTGTGTGTGTGTGTGTGTGTGTGTGTGTGCTTGAACAAGCCTGGAAACACTTGAATTCCCACATCAATATCTGTTAATATTTCCGACATTCATTAAAATGTGACCCTTAAGAGTTACAACTTTTTAGACATTTCTTTGGAAATAATGTTCATTCTTAAAAAAACACAAATAGTTGAAAAATTAAAACAAAAGTGAGCAATGAAATAACTGAATATTACATGAAACACAAAGTGATCCTGAAAGTCAGCTAATAGAAGATGGGGAAACTAGCTTAAGCCAGATCAGATGTTCTGAAATCAACCTAGTGTTACTAGTAGCATATTAGCAATGCATAACTATTGTTGCATCAAAATGAAACCACATCAAATATATATCCTATTGAAAGTAATTTATACATTGCTGTAATTAAGGGAAAGTTTAACTTCAGGGTAGATGGAAAAGCTCAGTGGTCCTAAAAGTGCAGCTCTATGGTAGATGGCGATGTCCAGATGTTTTCAGTGTGCATTGTCTAGTCAAATGGTAATGTCTAGTAGCTTTTGAGGCACAGTTACAGGGTAGATGATAAATACTGGTGGTCTCCCATTTTATCACAAAAAATACCAGAAGGTTTTATTGTGGTGGGGATGGGTGAGGGTATATTAAATGAATGTAACCAGTACAATATGCATTACAAATGAGGAATTGTGTATGAGATGATGTTGAAAGGTTTATCTTCAGATAAATAAATCATCTTAAATGATGAGAAACCTATATGTCACATTGATATCTCCAATAAGAATATTTAGTAGAAGAGAAGTTTCATATTACTCAAATAAAGAATCGTTAATCCAAAAGACTAATGACAGTTGTTAATGACTGTATGTGGAGTTAGCTAAGTGGCCTGAGACTTTTTTGAATCTCTATTTTGCCATCACTGAAATGAGGTGGTTGGATTATATGGTCACTCAAAAAGGTTACTTCCAGGGGGCTAGTGCCAATATGGTGGCATACAGTCAGCACCCCAAATGAACTCTCACAATATGCCTCTCCAAACAACTTTAAAATAAATCCTCAGATCAAATTTTGGAGCAGCAGAGGCAACAAAAGATCAGAGTGAGGCAAGTGGAAGGTAATGACTCCATGAGATATTGAGGAGCAATAAAAGAAAATCAAAAGAAAGAAAAAAAATGAAGAAAATGTGAAATATCTCAAAAAAATTGAGAATCACTGAACTATGAAAGCTATGATCAATAGCAACAATAAAAACACAGGATTTAATTCAATGTAATTTAAGAAATTATAGAAGGAAACTGTTTCAAAATATTAAATCCAAAGGATAAAATAGAAATTGAAAGAATCCATCAATCATGTTCTGAAAGAAATCCCAAACTGAAAACTCTCAGTAATATTATAGCCAAATTCTAGAACTTCCAGATCAAGGGGGAAAACATTGTAACCATATGGAAAGAAACAAATATTATGAAGCCACAGTCAAGATCACACAAGATGTAGTAACTTGTACTTTAAGGAGTGGAAGGCTTGGTATATGATATTCTGGAAAGCAAAGGAGCCAGCATTGCAACCAAGAATTACATATTCAGAAAACCTGAGTATAATTCTTAAGAGTAAAAAATAGATATTTAATGAAATAGAGGACTTTCAAGCATTCTTGATAAAAAGACCACAGTTGAGCAGAAAAGTTGACATTCAACACAAGATTTAAGAGAAGGATAAAAAGATAAACATGAAAGAATACTCATAAGGGACCCAATAAATTTACACTGCTTCCATTTTTATATAGGAAGGTGATACATCTAACTCCTAAGAACTTTATCATTATTAAGGCTGCTAGAAGGATTCTACATAGATAGAAGGTATAAATGTGAACTTATATTGGTATGATCTACAACATAAAATGAAGGTGTAAGAAAAAGGGATGCACTGAAAGAAGGGGAAAGGGAGAGATAGAATGGGGAAGATTTTCTCACATAAATGAGACACGCAAGAAAGAACTTTTATTGAGGAAGGGAGAATGGTAGGTTGGATATTGGGCAATTCTTGAACCTCACTCTCATTGGAACTGGTTCAAAAAGGAAGACTGTATATACACATCCAATTTGGTATATAAATCTATTTTGCCCAACAATGAAATAGGAAGAGAAGGGAACAAGAGATATGGAGGGTGTGACAAAAGGGAGGTCAGATTAAGAGAGGCAGTGGTCAGAAGCAAAACAATTTTGAGAAGGACAGAATAAAAAGAGAGAGAGAAGAAGAAACAGATTAAAATAGTGTGTAGGGAAATACACAATAATACTTACTGTGAAAATTTATTGGATAACCTCACCCATAAAATGGAAGCAAATAACAGAAACTAGAATTCGACAATATGTTATTTGCAAGAGACACATTTGAATCACAAATGCACACAGAGTTAAAATATAGGACTGAAATAGAATCTATTATGCATCAGCTAAAGGAAAATAAAAGGCAAGGGTACCAATCATGATATCTGACAAAGCAATATTAAAAAGAGATCTAATTAAAAGAGAAAATCAGGGAAACTACATTTAGTTCAAAGGTATCAAAAATAATGAAGCAACATATATATATGAAAATTACAGCAAGTGTCTATGATAAAGGTCTACTTTCTAAAATATGTAGGAAACTGAATCAAATTTATCCAATTGTTAAATGGTAAAGGATATGAATGGGAAGTTCTCAAAAGAAGAAATCAAAAGTATTTTCTAGCCATATGAAAAAATGCTCCATATCACTATTGATTAGAGGAATGCAAATTAAGACAACTCTGTGGTACCACCTCACATCTATCAGAAATGACAAATTCTGGATAATAATTTGCATCTGTGCCCAAAGGGCTATACAACTGTGCATACTATTTGACACAGCAGTACTAATACTAGGCCTCTATTCCAAAGAGATCAAAGAAAAGGAAAAGGACCCATATGTACGAAAATATTCATAGCAGGGTGTTTTTTTTTTTTTGTGGCAGTGAAGAATTGGAAATTGGGATGTTCATCAATTGGGGAATAGGTAAAAAAGTTGTGACATATGATTGTGATGGAGTAATGTTGTACTGTAAGAATTGACTAGGGTGGTTGTTTTTGAAAAAAAATACATGGCAAGATCTATATGAACTGATGCAAAGTGAAGTGAGAACTAAGAGATCATTGTGCAAAGTAACATCAATATTGTAATGATGATCAACTGTGAAAGACTTGGCTACTCTTGTCAATACAAGGATCCAAGACGATTCCAAAGGACTCATGATGAAAAAAAGCCTATCCATATCCAGACAAAGAACTGATGAACTCTGAGAGCAAATTGAAGTGCATTTTTTCTTGCTTCATCTATGTATTTTTTGCACTATGGATAATATTAAATATATATTTTGCGTTACTTCACATGTATAATTGATATTATTTGCTTGCCTTCTTAGTGTGTAGGGGAAGGGTGAGAGGGAAGGACATAATTTTTAACTCAAAATTTAAAAAAGTAAAGAATATTAAAAATAAACAAATAATACATTTATTTTTTTTAAAAGGTCACTTCCAGTTCTAAAATTCTGTTTCTTCGATGCTAGCACAATAAGCCAGTTCAGTTTGGCAAGCAAACACATCAGTAAAATCAAACACAAAATAAACCCTAACTCTCTAATAATAATAGTAATACTAGCTAACATTTCCACAGAGCTTATTACATGATAGACACTATGTTGAGTCCCTTTCAATCATTATCTTCCTATTCTCACAACAACCCTGGGGGGTATTGATCTTATCTTTCTTTTACAGAAAAGGCTACTGAGGCAAACAGGGATTAAATAACTTGCCCAAAGTCACACAGCTAGTAAGTATTTGAGGTTGGATTCAAACTCAGGTCTTCCTGACTTCAGGCTTCTGCTCTATCTGCTGTGCCATCTAGCAGTCACAGATAGCTAAGAAAGAATAGTCAAAGACTGACTATAACATTCTGGATAGAAGACTTATGGGATCATAATGAGAGTGGAAAAGAAGTTGATATACATAAGAACATTTTGGATGGTCTGACAAAGTGTAGGAAAGTCTGGTTTCTGCTCAAGATTATGGGCAAAGAATGACAAAGCTGACTCTGAGGCCTGACTAAAATTTCTATTACTCAAGGGCTAAGTATTACTCAAGTGCCAGTTGTGGAGAGATCTGGAATCTCAAATCTATCCTGTGCAATAGCATTTCTATGGAATCCTCTAAAGAGAAAGTGACATTAGTAGTATAATTTTGAAGAATATTTTATTTAGCTACAATTCTGCTGTCATTTTCTATATGTGTGGTATTTTTCCCTTCTCTTGATTAACAGAGACATTCTCATAAATAAAAGATTGTGGTTTCTTGAAATTGTCTGTCTTTCTCTCTTATTTCCCCTGTGAAGTCATAATCTCCCATTTATGACATCATAGTCTTTTTATTGCAATCAGGAGTGATGGTTCACACTGAGGACTAATGCCTCAGAGGTGGGTAAACTTAGAGGAACAGAGGGGATCTTAAGGAACAAAGTTCCATTTAGCACATAAATATCCTTTTATTTTATTATTTTAATTGTTTAAAAGACAGTGATACCAAAGGGATTGGGAAGTAATACTGATGAACGGAGGGAATTCAGTGATTCTGGAACTAATTAATCATGGCCTTCCCATATTACACTTTACCCCACCTCTCATGTCAAATCCTTATGACAAATGAATAAAGCATCTCTTAAATGATTACTAACTTTAAAGCACTTTTCTAAACCCTGGTGATACAAAAAGAAAAGTAAGACAGTCTCTGCTCCCATGTAGCTTTCAATATAGCAAGGGCAGACAACACATATGGAAAGTTTCAGCTACAAATCAAATGGATGGTAATGTGGTCTTTAGGATACCACAGCAAAGCAGATGTTAGTGCTTCTATAATGTCATATTCATTGATAAAATCACACCAGTCTCTGAGGTTAAACCATTTGATAGTGCCAAGGACTTTGGTGGCAAGCACTTTCTTTTCTGGTCTTCAGTAACTGTGACTTTAGTACCTGCTGGGTCATTTGCCAGGCTAAATTTCCACAGGAATTACTTTCTAGGATGGTATCTGGGGGCAGCTAGGTGATGCAGTGGGTAGAGCTCTGGCCTTGGAGTCAGGAGGACCTGAGTTGAAATGTGGCCTTAGACAATTGACACTTACTAGCTGTGTGATCCTGGGCAAGTCACTTAACCCTGATTGCCTCACAAAAAAAAAAAAATAATAAGATGACATCTGACAGCCCTGGATTGGAAGCATTACTCTTCTAAAGGCTTTTGGTTTCTGGTTCTGCATGGTATCCATCAGGGTCTGAGAGAAGATGATAGTCAAGGTGCTGCTGCTGATTTGACTTGCCTAGCACATGCTAAAGAAACAATCACATTGGGAAAGGAGAATTGTTCCACTTTGTAGATGCTGACAAAATTTCTCGTGGAGATCTCCAATGATTGATGACATGGCAGAAAAGAAGCTGGCATGGACACCTGTTTGGGTTACTTTATAGGAGCTCCCTGTGGACTAATAGTCTATCCACATAAATTGTATATTTCCTATGATTATTCTCCAAAATAAGTTCATGGCTGAAACTCTGCTCTTCATGTAAAGGCTGATTGAAATGTTAGGGATGTTGTGGATGGTCTCTGCCTTGGTTCATGTTGGATCAGATGAGCTTCCAAGATGTGATGTGAAGAAGTAGGGGAATTACTGGATTTGGAGCCACTTATTCAGCAAGCACCTATCACTCAAGTACAATGTATCTGACTGTCAGAGGATAGAGTGTCAAATCCTTGATGTTATTTACCTAGATTCTCTATTATTTAATAGGTCATCTGACTCCAAATGTATGCACTTTCCTCTGTACCATAAGTCCTACATGATTGAAATAAGGAGCTGCAACCCTATGACCTCTATTGTCTGTTTAATCTCTAGATAGATTATCCTATGATACAACTCTAAGATGTTATACTTCTGTTATACTTTGTGAAGCTTCACCAAAAATAGTCTAATATAGTGGATATCATGTTAAATTAGTTATATGACTATGGAAGAATCATTTCCCCTCTCTGATCCTTTCTCTTTTGCATGTTTGTAAAATGGGGATAATAATATCATCATGCCTAATTCATCAAGTTGCTTTGAAGCTCAAATGGGATAATTTGTATAAATACTTTGCAAACTTTGGAATACTATATAAATGCTAATAATTAATAAGCTCAGACATAATATCTCTACAGTAACTTGGGAGAATGTAGAGAAGAGAAGCCTCTCACTTTTCTGTGGTCAAGAGACAATTTACTCTTCTCATATCATACATAAGGGGAAGAAATAAATGGACTTTTCATTATGTGGGGTAAGACAAGAAGGTATTATGAGCTTGGCTAAGTGAGAAGAAAGCTACTAAAACTCCAGGTGATTGCTATTGAGTGAGTACATTTGAGCCAGAGAAAAAAATCTCAATCTCTCTCTCTCTCTCTCTCGTATTTGTAGAACCCTGATATGGGCAGAATTATGGCTGAACATATATGAAAACATATGGAGTGATCAGAGTTCTCACTCATCAGCCCAAGGCTTCCAAATGAATTTCTTGGAACAGGCATTCAAAGGAGTAAAGGCATGAAATGAGCACAACGGTCAGCGACCATGATACCTCCTGTTTCTTTGCTTTGCCTTCTTGCTTCCCTAGCATGACCTTTTCTCTCTTCCTCCCTTGATTCTGACAGCTCTTGGAATATCTACTCAAAAGGCAGTCAGCGAGAAAGAACTGGGATGAAATGTCCTAAGGGAGTCGCTACCTTGAGGTGAAGAAAGTCACACTCTAGGAGGCCCTGAGGAAAAAAAAATTCTGCAGTCAAAAAGCCTGATACAGCTGGCCTAGATTAAGCAAGACAGAGGGAGGAGAGAGCTAGGTGGATAAATGAAAAATTAGACAGACAGACAGACAGACAGACAGACAGACAGACAGACAGACAGACAGAAGATAGATAGATAGATAGATAGATAGATAGATAGATAGATAGATAGATAGATAAACAGAGATTGGATCAAACCTAATCTATTAAGTCTGACATATAAGGTAATTCTTTAAAATGTGCTCTCCTTACTTATTTAGTATTATCATTCACTATTGTCCAATGAGGCCCCTCTGCTCTCTCCTGCCAGCACAGTGTCAAAATTAACATGTTGAGCACTGGACTTGGAGTGAACAGATACATGAATAAGAAATTTCCATTCCTGGACTTTTTATTTACATGGAAATGGGTAAGTCACTTAACCTTTCTGAGCTTCAGTTTCTTCAGCTGTGAAATAAGAATAATGAAATGTGTCACATCCTTCTTCTGGATTGTGTCAGGAAGGAAGAAAGGTAGGGTTAGGGAGGGAATGAAAAAGGGAGGGAGAAAGAGGGAAAGAAGAAAGAAAAGAATGAAAGGAAAGAGGAAGGAAGGGAGGGAGGAAGGGATGACAGAAGGGAGGGAGGAAGAAATGAAGGGAGGAACGGATGAAAGGAGGAAGGAAGGGAGAGAGGGAAGAGGGAAGAAAGGGAGGTAAGGAGAGATGAAAGAAAAAAGGGAGGGAAGGAAGAAGGAGAGAAGAAAGGAGAAAGAAAGAAAATAAAAGAGAAAAGTATAGAAGAAAAAAGGAAGGAAGGGAAGGATGGAGGAATAAAAGGAAGGAGGGAAGGAGAGAGAACAGGAGGGAGAGAAGCATGCAAGGAGGGAAGCAGTTAGGAAAGAGAGAGGGAGGGATGAAGGAAGAAGGGGAAAAAGGGGAAAAGGAAGGAGGGAAAGAAGAAAAGAAGGAAGAAAAGAAAGCTGGAAGGAAAGAAAGAAGGAAAAAGTATTTGTTAAGCTCTTGGTATCTACTAATCACTATGCTAAGTGTTAGACATATAAATATGAAGGCAAAGTTCTATCCTCAAGGAATTTATATTCTATTGAGGGGTAACCTATAGAGAGGAGTGGTGAGCAAGGAAGGTAATTTTCTATTTATAATGTTATAGGGATAGTGAGTAGAACCATGGGGAAGTAAATTGACATACTCTATTTCTTTGTGGCTTCACTCACCATCCCTACACAATGGCACTATTGGTTGTTATTTTAGCATCAGAAGTAGAAAGTGCTGAGGATGAGAAGGTAAGAGCATGTATATTAAGGAGCTGGTGAGCTGATGGCCAAAGTCAAGTGAAGTATGACTGGAGCTTGCTTAAACAAAATAGTTCATTGGAAGCATTCATCAATGTGGGGGACAGTAAAAATGAAATATTTTATGTAAATACATTCTGCAACAGATGAAGACACTATATGTATTAACTATTACAAGAGATAGAGGGGACCTTAAATATAATTTAGTTCAATTCTTTAATTTTCTAGATGAAAAAAAAAAAACAAGTTATCCAGAGAGGATGTGATTTTTCCCAGGTCACAGAGCCAGTGTGGAAGAATCAAGTCTAGAGCTCCCTTTCCCTGATTCCCAACCCAGAGTGCTTCCCAATACATGCTGTGACTCTCCCCAATTCAGCTTGCTTGAGCCTACTCCTGTGCCTTTATTTCTGCTCTTCTCCCTTCATAGAATGACCCTCCTCATCCAGCTCTATCACTTTCTTCGAGGACCTACTCAAGACATACTTCTCTAAGAAGTCTTTGTTGACAATCCTCACCCAGTGCTGATCACTACCTCTTCTTCCTTATACTCCACGGCACTTGTTTACAAGTCGATACTATATTATCTGTAACTTGCTAATAATTGCCAGCTGTTTCTTACATGTGAATTTTGCCAACTAGATTTTAAGACCTTCAGATATTAGACTGCATCTTTTCTTTGTATTTCCAAATAGTAGACATTTAATACATACTAGATGGATGAATATCTATCCATGAACAGATAGATAGGATTTCTTCCTTACTCTGGTGTCTAACTTAATTCGTTCTTTTTCATTCATTCTAAAATGACCATTTTGAGTGCCTACTAGGTACAATACACTTTTCCAAGCCTTGCATTGAATAACTAGATGAGTTAGCATGGTTTCTGCCTCTAAGGAGCTTACAATATATTGGAGCTAGGTGAACATGAACAAATCATCACAACACAAGTCAGATTCCCTCAGAGAAAAGTAATCAACACGCTATAGAGATTCAAGGAAAGTTCTACTCCATAATGTTTCATAACTATTAAATGGCATTTGACTTCAATTACATTGATCTCTGTCATATTCACTTGCAGTTTTTTTTAAAGTCTTTTTACATGAGCAAGCCCTGTAAAATCCTAAACTTGGTGGCCATGGAAAGAAGAAGAAAGAGAATTAGGGAAACTAGCACATAGGGGTTTGGTGAGTGCCTCTCTCTGCCTTTGGAATAAATTCTCCATTTGCTGGGAGTTCTTCTTTAAACATGTCTAGATCAGAATCCACTCCCATTTATAAGTGGGTCTTACATTGAATGGAGACAGGCCTAGAATTCCACAAAATTGTTATGTAGAGCAGGTGGAGCTAGTCTTTAGTATAAATCCCTATTCATTTAAGTGTTTTTTTTGCAGGGATTTATGGAATGTTCAGGGAGGACTAGTGCCTCTAGTGTGAGGGTTACTGAGCCCTTTTTTGAGCTGCTTATCCACCTTTGGTGCCTACCCATCACCCAGCTCTGACCTGTGGCTCCAAGAAGCTGTAGCATGTGCTGTGGCCACACCCCAGCAGGCAGACAGGTTAAACCAGATGGAGGATAACCAACACGCCTCAAACACGTTGGTGAGTTAGGGGGATGCCTACCAAAAGGATGGGAAGACTTCCTGGCAGAATGGGAGGATGACAATAATTTGTTCCAATCGCCATGAAGGTGGCTGAATCCAGTGCTGTGGAGCACAGAGATCTTGGAAGTCATGGAAGATGCCAAGGTCATCCACTGTATCCCAGGCCATCACCAGTCTTGGCTTTTGTCCTGCCACTGGAGTTCTACAACTCTGGAATCGAGAGGCTGATGATTTTGTATAACACTGCCTCACTTAAATGCAATTCATGTGCAAGTGAAGACATAGCCCAACATCCACTATTTTATCCCAGCATCATGATGTCATTGGTCCTCTGAAAAAAGGATAAACAACAACAAACTTTTTCCTTTTCTTCCAGTTGTGACTTCATTACACCAGGTGCAGAACTCTCTTTCTAATTATTATAATCTTTGTCTTTTGGAGAACTACAATCATTCTTCCTTACTCCATCAACTAGTTAGCAATAAGGGTATTAGCCTTTGGCATTTTTCTCCATTGATTCTTTCTATTCTTACTGTTTCCGGCTACAAGTACTGTGTCCCATTTCTGGAGGATTTTACTTTCAATTGTTTGTTACAAGTAGGAACATTAGAAAAACAAATTTCTGCCAAAGTTTTAATAGCTGATAAGTTTATAATCACTATTTTAAGGGTCCACTTTGCTAGGAGATTTTAGAAGGCATGCATGAAAACACTTTTGAAGATTTAGAGGAATAAATTTCAAATTGTGAAATTTCACACATGTTGAAAAGTGATGGGCAAGATATTATTTCTCTTCCTCAAGTGGCCACCTCCCCTGCCTACAAGTAAGACCAGTCATCTTTGACATTAATGAATTTACTTTTCATATTTTTCCAGTAGAAAAAGTATATTGTAAGTTACATAACATTGATCTTGTCAATAGTGTTTCTTCATAGACAGAGAGATTCAGCACATTTACATGTATGCACAAAGACAAATTCTTGTTCAAGATGAGTCTCCAATATTTTAATGTAGCACAAAGATTTAAAATATAAACTGCTTTACTTAAGGAAAATTTTAGGTTAAGAATGCCAATCAGTGAATGTCTTTTCAAGGGGAATTTGGCTCAAATGTAACACTAAGAACTTAGGGGGAAAAGGCACACAGAAAAGAGTTAAAAGGGGTGATACCTTTCTAGAACTCCTATCATTTGGAGTGTTTTGAGAAAATTAGTTCCATATAGAAATCACAAAAAAGAATGCATTATATTTGGAAAGATCTTATTCAACTCCATGTCTATTATTTACTGTCAAGAGAGGCAAATCAGCTAGCCTCTCCAAACTTCAGTGTCTTCATATTTAATATGAGGGCTTTGAACAGATGTTTTTGAAGGTTTTTTTTCTAAAACCCAAACTCTAAAACCCAAGATTTATGGGTTAGGCAGCTTAAAGATTGAGGAGTAGATAAGCTTCTAGGAGACTTTAGTGCTTGAAAACCAAGAGACTAAAGAAGGGATTGTTTTGGGGCTCCTTTTGAGAATACTGTGCTCATTCCCCATACTCTTTGCTCTTTGAGGAGTAACAATAACTCAGCGTATCTCTTCAAGTATTAATAATAATAGCTCCTTCTTCCTAAGGTTGTTGCTATGATAAAAGGAGATGATAATACTTGGAAAGTTCTTTACAAACTTTAGAGCACTATATAAATACTAGCTAAGATTGATGATGATGATGATGATGATGTCCAGTGAGTATATAGAAATAGGAATAGTTTTCATAAAAAAAAACTATCATATCTTTATTGATAAAAAAAAAACATTGCAAACTATCCTCAATTGTGTTGTTTTTTTGTTTTTTGGTGTGTTTTTTTTACCCCGTAAGTTAAGGGGAAATCTCTGGACATAGTTTTCTCAGATTTTATTAATGTAAATGACAATGTCTCCCCTAACACTCATAAAAATGTGGAGATATGCACTAGAGAATGGTATAGTTAGGAGCAATCATAACTTGCTATTTTTAAATGTACAGTGACTTGTATGAGTAGAGAGAGGGGACCTGTAAGAGGGATATTGTGGAGGTAGAAATGACAACATCTAACAACTGATTGGATAAGTGAAATGAATAAGAGAGTAGTTGTGGATGACATGGAGGTTGCAAACCTGAATGATTAGGGGTGGGAGGAGAAGGTAATGTCCATGACAATACTAGGCAATTTTAGGAGAAGAGTTGGTGTGGGGAAAATAAGAATTTTGTTTTTAGCATATTGATTTTGATATGCCCATGTGATATTCAGTTTAAAACATTCAATAGGTAATGGGTAGTGTAGGACTGAAGCTCAATGAAGAAACATGGATATCTAAATGTAGTAGTCATCTGCACAGAGGCAATAATTAAGCCCATAAAAATTGATGAGGTCACCAACCGATAAATTATATAGATAAAAGAAAAGAGGGAAAGAGCCTTGAGAAACACCCATAGTTAGTGAGTATGATAGGGTTGAAGATCTAGCAAAGGAGACTATGACAAAGGGGTAAGAATGAAGAGGATCAAGAGAGAGATCAGTGTCCTGAAGATACACAGATGACAGAGAATCCAGGAGGACAATGTAGTAAATATTTCCTGGCTCCATGGATTGTCTTCTGGGAGACATGACCCCACAAATGACACTAGCACAAAGTCTTTAAGGAATTACTTTGAGTAAATCTTCATACAGAGTTTTAGTTACACACTTGTACACTTACAGAAAAAAAAGGAAAAAAGAAACTTTAGTTCTTCTATCTACTCTATTAACTGCTATAAAGTGTGATAAGCCTAAAACTTAAAAAGTCAATCATTTTAAATTCAGTCTAATTTGAGTCTGTTTGACACTAGGTATGTAAGAGTGGCCATTGCTACTTTGTTGGTTAGGTAATAGACCAACTTTAACATACTGTTCATTGATTGTAAAATTTTTTTTAATTAGAATATAAAATCTGTTATCAAACTTCTGCTGTCCCTTCCTATTAATGATGTGTTTTAGGGTCATTCAAAACCTGAATTTATTTGTCAATTAAGCTGAGCTGAGAGGAAGGTAAGAATTTGCACTCTGTAGATGATTGAATGCCTCTAACTCATAGACTTGTGAAAATTGACCGTGACTTAGTTATCCGTAAGAGGCAGATAGCATCATCACCAGAAAGCAGTGGTTATATTATCAGACAGTATTTGCAGACTTTGGGAGGCAGCTTTCTTTGCAGTCCATCAACAATACTTGGTGCAAGAAGCTTTATCTACTAATATCTTTACTCTTTTTCAGATGAGAAATGTATTATTGTGTATGGCCAGGGGTATTACCTTTTTAATGACTGCTTTGTGTTGTGAGGGCAAAATTTGGAGCAAAATAAAAGTTTTGGAATGGTGATGTCATTGTATCTTTCTCTCCCCAGGCTCTTCCTTCCAATTTCCATGTCCACTCTCAAATAAACAGACCCTGAAATTTCTTCTTATTCTCTATTCTAATGATTTTCTCTCTATCTTTTAATGCCCAAATCAAATGCAGCCTTCTCCATGAAAACTTCTGGGATCCCCCTCAGTAAGAAACTCTTACTTTTCAGATCTTTCACTGCACTATAGTATTTGTGTCATGGTCTCCTCCTAGATTTGAAGATCTTTGGGGGCAAGAAAAACATCATTTCCCAATATTTATCTCTCTAGCATCTAGTACAGTGCTTTGGATACAACAGAGACACTTGATAAATGCATTGTATTGTGGAGTATCGTGTTGCATTCATATTTCTCCTATTTCTCCCTCCCATCTTGGAAGGACTTCCTCTCTACTTATTGAAATCTTACCCTTTATTTAATTCTCCTCTCTGTGACTTTCCTTGCCTACTCCACTGCTTTCCATTGTGACTTTTGTTTGCATTTGGAATCTGGATCATATAATGTCCTGTCCTGTTTTTAATTGTTTCCAGAGTTAAATATATTTCTTCAATCTTACTACAAACTTCTTGATAGTAGGAAAAAAAAGCTTTTGTCTTCTCTTGTATCCCTCATAGCTTCTAACTTGTAGTCATGTGTATGTAGTAGGACCTTTATTAAAATTGTTTTCTGTCACACTTCAGATCTATGATTTCAACTAGGCACATCTCTTTACTGAAGCTTTCTAAAAATTAGAACCAGAAATAATCAGAATGGAAGGCTCTGGGAGGTTGTATAGTCCTAGTCCTTGAATATCTTCAATCAGATGCTAGATAACCACTTGTTAGATACATTGTGGTAGAAGATCTTTTGAGGCATGCGGTTTAGACTAGATATCCACTGAAGTTTTAACAACTCTAAAATTCAGTGATTTTTTAAAAAATTCTATGAAGAAAATTGAAATCCCTTCCCCTACACATACACACACACTTTTCTCTCACATACCTTAGTAAATGGTCGTAATGTGTTGTTTTGATCAAATGACATAATCATCCAGTGGCCAGCCTTCTGATACTAAGCTTCTACAGATGTATTAGTGTGCAGACAGACTGGAGACAGAAATACTATTGCTGGGCCCATATTCAAGGATTTTCCTCTCTGAGCCCATGACTGTTCTACCTGCAGGTGAGTGAAAAAGCATAACTTCCCTGCTCTGATTCTTTGTTTAAGAAGCATCTGCAATTGTCCACAAACTGTGTTTTGCTGTTTATGGTGTTTTCCTAAATATGATCTATGTCAAAGTCCCTGAGATTTGGAGCTGTTGATCCTTGACTCAGATTCTGAACTAACTCCTGCCTAGCACAGTGCCTAGAACAGAACAGATGCTTAATAAATGCTTATTGATTGACTGAGTGATCAATTGCCCCTGTGGATCTCTGACTTTAACATTGGAATGGTTTAAAGGTTATTCTTGATATTTGGAGCAGGTCAATGTGCTGAGATCACCCCTTTCCCTGCTCTGCAACTCTCCCTATCCAAGACACTGAATTTCTTCCAAACTGTTAATTTCTCAGTAATCCTTGGCATAGACCTGTTACCTCTACCCTTCAACATCACGTCATAAAGCCCTTCACATAAAGCTCCTCTCTTCCTTTCTATTTTACTACACAGTATTCCTCTCTATGTACTCTATAAACCAACCTGCCTGTTGGTCCTCAAACAAGGCATTTCTTCTCCTATCTTTCTGTCTTTGTGCAGACTGAGTCTCATGCCTTGCATTTTCTCTCTCTTTGCCTTTGCCTCTTAGCATCCTTAGGTTTCTTTCAACTCAGCTCATACTTCCTACATGAAGGTGTTCCTAATTTCCTCAGGGGCTAGTTCCTATGGCTCCTGGCCACACCCCTTTGTGAAAGGCATGGATAAAGAATTGGCCTTAGACCCATGACCTCTGAGTTCAAGTCCAAATCCTGACATATACCAGCTATATGAGTCTTGGTAAGTCACATACACTATCAATGATCTAGATAGTATCAATAATACTATAAGGCACAGAGGTGGAATTGACTTTCATTAATTAAGGTGGTTTTTTCAAACTATTTCATTTTTCTGCTTCTATCATCAGTACCCAACTACAGTGTCTGGCACATAGTAGGTGCTTAGTAAAAGATTCTTTATTTCTTGATTAAATAGTATTTGGGACTTGTGAAGGTACCCACTGTGGAGGTACCATATGACATAATATCAGAATTCTTTTATTCATCTAAAGTAATGAAAGGTGTAAGTTAAGGCAAGCATCCATCTGCTGAGTACATCCATGGGAAAAAATGTAGAACATAGATGTGCCCCATATATTTATTGTGTTCCGTGCTTTTTTTGCCTCACGCTGCTCGCTGCAAATTAGATTTTCCCTTAACATGCCATCATTGGATGGGTGATTTGGAATCTAAGGAACTGAGCTGTTAAAAGTTCTTTTAAAAAAAAGATTAGTAATGTGGTATGAAAATGTTGATTATATTTGTGTAGTGAATTAACCTACTTTTAAATTGTGAATTAAAATTGAAAAACAAATTGATGTTGGAGGGGAACAATAACAAATCATGATGTCCCAGAAGTCTTTCTTTCACATCTGGCAGATAATGGATCACTTCAAACCCAGTCATATGCCCTTCTCTTGCAACCTTATTTCACAATGAAGTCCAATAGAGTAAATACCATGCTCAGGTTTAACACATTGTTTAGTTTCCCTTCTGCTCTTTCTATGAGAGGGGACAACCCATTCTTATCTGACTGAAGGATGCTGACTTTAGTTATGCTGGACAATGTTTATGTTAGGCAGTGTATTCTTCCCTTGGTTGGGAATTTGGTAACAGGATCGTGGCAGGGGTGAGTGGAAGAGGCAATAAGGGGAAATAAGAATCACAAGGGAAAAAGGATTACCTTTTATGGCCGATATCTGTATTAAAAGGAAGGTTGGTGTCAAAAGTTTCTCCCAGCTTTCAGAGCCCATGATCTTATCTTCATGCACACACATACACACACACACACACACACACACACACACAGTCTGTTCCCAGATGTTCTTATGCTCCCTCTGGTTCTCCTCACCAATATCACATACATGCCCAAATTCAAATGCTTTCCCATGCAACTTTTCTTTGTTTGTAATATACTCTACCACTCTCTTTTCTATCTTTCTGGATCATAATCAGCTTTTAAAGCCCATTTTAAATGAAGCTTCTCTAAGAAACCTTCTGAAACTATCCAAATAAACAAGGCTTGATCTCTTCTTTTTTTTCAAAAAATGATAACATTTAATATCTCTATTACTCATTTGGCTTGTAACATATAATACCTTTTTTATAATCATCTTATTTGTATTGCATCTAAATTTGGTCTTTACAACTAAATTGCAAGTTCCACGAGGGGAAGATATTTTATGCTTCCCAGTATCATGACGATACTCAGCACAGGACTAGAGACATAGAGAGAAGTCACTAAGTACAGGTTGAACTCAATGAACTTCATGGAGAAGGAATTCTGAGCATATACTCAACCCTGCTGGTCTCAGTAGGTCTCATCCTTTTAAAAGAATCCTTACTATATTCAAATAGAAGGCAAAACTCAGACCAGAACCAAAAAATCAGTCCTACTTGATGTACTATCTGAAAAGAATTCTTGCTTCATTCTTATCTTTATCCTGGTGGTGAGGCAGGTCCATGTCTTTGACGATAGTCAGCTTTGAAGAACAAGATTAAAATAACTAGCCAGATGAAGAGTTCCAAACTTGGACTTCCAATACAGGCAAAAGCCAGAGCAGGTAAACAGTTCAGAATTTGAGAGCTATAATAGTAGAGCTACCTGCTGTCAAATATCACCCCTTTTACCAGAAGGCTCCCCACAAATTTGAGTCACATACTTGAAGAGTTCCTACGTACTTGAAAATGCTCCAGGGAACCTGGGAGTACCTTTAGCCATCAACTTCTGGAAGAACAGCTAGTTGAGAGCAGAATCTAGAGGAGATTATTGAGATTAAGAGGGATGCTAAAAGGGGAAACTGAGGGTGATATATTTAGAATAAGAAGGGACCTTAATATAATCCTCCTCAACATAATTTTCCACTTGCAGAAGCTGATGTTTACTTTTGTGAAGTTGTCCTGGTCAAGTTCATAGAGCTAGTAAGTAGGAAAGAGTCAAAGGTGCTTTTTTTCCCACTATATTTTTTGTATACAAGGTCAACATACCTGACCATGGGTAAGTAAAGTTAATGTTTCCACAGGGAAGCTTCTGGACATACATATTCATCACTGTGAGCTGAGGTGTTGAGGAGAGAGAGATCGTCAAATGAAAAACAACCAAATAAATAAGAGTCAACCAAATAAAAAGTCATAAATATTTTCTGATTTTCTCATCTACTCTGCACTATCCCTTCTGTTGCCTTGAAAAATTGAATTATGATTCTTCAAAATCACAGCCTTATTGTATTCCTCCATGGCCTTGCCCTAATGGATGATGGATTGTTAAATAGGGCCTGCCACAGACAATAACCCTTTCTGGCCACAGTTTACGTTTATCCTGCTAAATACAATTAGGAGCAAGCTTTGGTCTCCCAATCTAGCTTCCTGGCATTGATCTGTTCAAATTTATAGCAGAAAGTGTCACATTTCCTCCTAAGGACTTCAAATTCTTTTCTCCCCTTCACCTACCTATAGTGGAGGCTGGAAAGCAAAGATGACATATTTCATTTTGGTTGAAAATCTGATTTCATATTTTTCTCCAACTCCTAAAATGCTATCTTTCTTGAGTTTAGGAGTGGGAGATGTGTGCCTAGCTCTCTCACAGTACATTACGTTCTGTCCACTCCTTCCAATTGATGGCTCAGTTAGTTCCTTAGTCCAGATCATTTCACATCAGATTGGACCACCTGGGAGGCTGCTTGCAAAAAGACCTACCTTCACCTACTTTGAGGTTCTGCCCATCAAATTTCCACACAGCACTTCTAGGTTAATCTACCTAAAGCATTATTTTCATCTCATGACTATCCTGAATAAGAATGTTCAGTGCCTTCCTATCACTTACAGGAAAAAGTTTAAAATCCTTGAATGACATTTGGCCTTACCTAGAATTAGTTAGCAACCTACCTTTCCAATCTATTTAAAATTTTATTATTTTTATTATTGCCTTCTGTTTTTATGTTTCATTGTGAATGTATCCACACCCCCAGCAAGTTTTCTCTTTGAACAGAAATTAAAAACATAAAAATATGAAGGTCCCTATCTGCCAATATATGTAATATGAGCAAGCACCTTAGTCAATGTTGGAAATATTACATATTCTGTACTCTTTTGGAGAGTAATCTTGGTCATTATTTATTTTTCAAAAATTCAATTTTTTAGGCTGTTCTTTCTGAATGTATTGTTGTAGATATTGTGTACTACATTATTATTTGCTTTATTTCTGTACATTAAGGATCATGGGCCTTTCCATCTGACTGACAGCTAAAACTTCCATTTTGTTTTGTTTCCATCTATTAAAATGTAAGGTCCTGGACTTCTGCTTCTGGACACCAAGATGGTGGAGTAAGAAGTAAATGGCTTTCCCCCTCCCTTATTGGCCTCTGAAAGCCCAGAAAATATCACCCCAAGAAAAACCCTGGAACAGCTGAGCCAGCAGAAAGGTGGGTGCAGCAGTCTTTAGCCCAGGATGCTTGAAGAACTAATGGGAAAGGCCTCTCTTACTCTGAGGGAGGGGGAGCAGTACAGGATAGGAGGTGCCCCAGCAAGCCAGTGGTGAGCTCCGCTTCACCATATCAAGGAGAGATCCTAAGCCCCAGGGTAGGGGAGAGATAAGCTCCAACACCAGGACCCCCAAGTAACTCAGTACAGACAGAGGAACCAGTAGACACCAGCTTGGAAAACCATTATGTGTGACAACCTTCTCCAACAGCCAAATCTCCCGGTGCCTCAGCACAATTCCAGGAAGCACAACTCCAGGAGGCAAAGCTCCAGGCTGATAGACATCCTCCAGAAGTGCAACATCCCTGTGCAAGGTCTGGGAGAGCAAGAGCCAAAGAAAGGAGTAGAAAGCCCTGGCAAGCAGGTGTCCCCCAGGGGCCAGACTCTGCACCCCCACCCTGAGAGCTTCAGGGTTGCTGACCCCAGCCCAGCACCAGGTAAGCTGCCAGAACCCTACAGCCTCCAATTGCCAGCATTTGAGGCCCCAGAACAGAAAGTCAATGACTAGGTCCAGAGTTCCCAGCACAAGAAGCACAAGCGCTCCAACAGGAGAGCTCAGCTTTTTTTTTTATTATTATTTTTTTAAAGTCAGGAATAGGCAAACACCATGAGCAAAAACAAACAATGACCATAAATTCTTATTATGGGGACAGGGAAGATCAAGGCACAAATTCAGAAGAGGACAACATTGTCAATATATCCACATCTGAAACCTCAAAGGGGAATATGAACTGGTCTTCAGTCCCCAAAAGCCTTCTTAGAAGAGCTCCAGAAGGATTTTAAAAGTCAAATAAGAGAGGTAGAAGAAAAGTTGAGAAAAAAGAAATGAGAAGTATGCAAGAAAGAGTCAATAGCTTGGAAAACGAAGGACAAAAATTAGCTGTAAAAAACAAGTCCTTAAAAAATATAATTGGTCTAGTGGAAAAAAAGTATACTGAGTAAAACAAGCCCCTAAAATACAATTGGCAAAATGGAAAAAAAAAAGTACACAGAAGAAAATAACTCTTTAAAAAGTAGAACTGGCCAAATAGAAGAGGAGGCACAAACACATACTGAAGAGAAGAATTCCTTAAAAAGTACAACAAGCCAAATGAAAAAGGAGGTACTAAAAGAAGAAAGCAATTCATTAAAAATTAGAATTGGGCAAATGGAAGTTAATGACTGTATGAGAGATCAAACAGAAATAAGAGAATGAAAAAAAATAGAAGAAAACATAAAATACCTCATTGGTAAAAAACAACTGACCTGGAAAATAGATCCAGGAAAGACAATTTAAAAATTATTGATTTATCTGAAAACCATGATTGAAAAAAGAATCTGGACAACATCTTTCAGGAAATCATCAAAAAAAACTGCCCTGAGGTACTAGAACCAGAGGGTAAAATAGCCTTAGAAAGAATCCATCCATCTCCTCCTGAAAGAGATCCCAAATTGAAAACACCAAGGAATATTATAGCCAAATTCCAAAATTACCAGGTCAAAGAGAAAATACTGTAAGCAGCCATATATAAACAACTTAAATATCATGGAACCACAGTCAGGATTATGCAGGACCTTGTAGCTTCTCCTTTAAATAGCAGAGGACATGGAATATGATCCATAAGGCAAAGGAGCTTGCATTACAATCAAGGATCAACTACCAAGTGAATTTGAGCATAGTCTTTCAGGGAAGGAGATGGACATTCACCAACTAGGGGACTTCCAAACCTTCCTGAAGAAAAGACCAGAGCTCAACAGAAAATTTGATCTTCAAATACAAGACTCAAGAAAGGCATAAAAAGGTAAACAGGAAAGAAAAAACAACAACAATATGTTATTAATAAAAGCAAATTGTTTACATCCCTACAAGGGAAGATGCCAGTTGTAACTTCAGAAATGTGTTGTTATTATGATATTTATAAGGAATATACATAAACAGAGAGTGTGGCTATAAGTTGACTTTGGTGTAATGATAAAAAATCTAATTAAGTGGTGAAAAGGAATTGTACTGGGAAAAGAGGAAAGGAGGAGAAAGACAAGGGTGAACTACATCACATGAAAAGGCACAAAACCTATTAAAGTAGAGGGAAAGAAGGAAGGGAGATGAGCATTGCTTGAGCCTCACTCTCAATAGATTTGGTTCAAAGAGGGAATAACATAATCAGTTATGTATAGAAATCTAACTTACCCTATAGGAAGTAGGAGGGGACAGGAAAATGAAAAAGGAAGGAGTGAATGGAAGGGAGGGAAGAAGTGGTAAGGGTAAAGGGAAAGAAAGGGTAGGGGGCTAATAGAAGGGAAGGCAGACTGAGGGAGATCTGAGTGGTGACTGGGCAGTAGCCAACATGACAAAACAGGAAAATTATAAATGTTGGAGAAGATGTGGGAAAATTGGAACACTAATGCATTGTTGGTGGAGCTGTGAACCAATCCAACCATTCTGTAGAGCAATTTGGAACTATGTCCAAAGGCCAATAAAATTGTGCATATTAACCCAGCAATACCACTTCTAGGTCTGTATCCCAAAGAGGTCACAAAAATGGGGAAAGGACCCACATGTACAAATTATTTATAGTAGCTCTTTTTGTTGTGGAAAAGAATTGGAAATGGAGGGGATGCCCATCAATTGGGGAATGGCTGAACAGTTGTGGTATATGAATGTAATGGAACACTATTGTGCTATAAGAAATGATGTGCAGGTGAACTTCAGAAAAACCTAGAAAGACATATATGAACTAATGGTGAGGAAAAGAGCAGAACAAGGAGAACATTGTACACAGTAACAGCCACATTGTGCAATGACTGACTTTGATAGACTTAGCTTTCCTCAGCACTGCGAGGATCTAAGACAACTCCAAATACTCATGATGGAAAATACTGTCCACATCCAGAAAAATAACCCTGGATTCCTAATTCAATTGAAAGCATGCTATTTGCTCTCCTTTTTTTGTTGTTTTATTTCTTCTTTCTCATGCTTTCTTCCTTACTTCTAATTCTTCTAAACATCATGACTATTTTGAAAATATGCTTAATATGAATGTATAAGGAGAGCCTACATCAGATCACATGCTATCTTAAGTAAGGGAGAGGAGAAGGTGGGGGAGAAAATTTAAATATAAAAATCTTATGGAAATGGATGTTGAAAACTAAAAATAAATAAAGTGTTAAAAAAAAAGTAAGCTCCTGGTGAGAAAGGATTTTCTCCCCATTTCTATTTGTATCCCTTATTATTTGCACAGTGCTTTATGCAAAAAGCATTTAATAAATCCTAATTCATTAATTCATTCATATTCTATATTGTTTTCTTAGCTCTCCTCACTTTACACTGTATCAGTTTTTGTCACTCTAGGCTTCTCTGAATTTATCAATTTATCATTTCTTGTGATACAATAATATTCTATCATATTAATTCACCATAATTTGTTTGCCATTCCCAAAGTGATGGTCACCTACTTAGTCTCTAGCTCATCACTCCCACAGAAAAGTGTTGTAATTAATATTTTGGTATATGTGAGATCTTTATTTTTGCTTTTGACCTCTTCGAGGTCAAAGACTAGTAGGTACATACACACACAGGCCTATGTGCAAAGGATATGGACACTTTAGTTGTTTTCGTAGAATAATTCAAAATTGCTTTTCAGAGTGATTGGAATGAATCATAGCTCTGCCAAGAGTGCATTAGTGTGCCTGTCTTAACGCAGCCTTTCTAATTTTTAAACTTACTATCTTTTGTCATCTTTGCCAATTGGTTCAATTTGAGGTGATACCTCACAGTTGTTTTGATTTATGTTTCTCTTAGTGAGTTGGAGCCATCGTTTATATGGTTTCTAATAGTTAGCAAATCATCTTTTGACAGCTCTTTGTTTATATACTTTGATTATACATCTTGTAGGCAATGATTCTTGAACTTATACATTTGTGTTAATTCTTTGTGTGGTGTGGATTCTACCTGTTTTCCATTCTCTCTCTATAGAACAACAGCTCAGCACTAGCTAATGTAGTTACATCACCATCACAAGAATAAAACTTGTGTGATTCTTCCTCTGAACCTTTGTAAATTTCCTACCTCTACTGGAATTACCCTGATTGCCTGCCTATTGAAATATTATCCATCCTTTAAGGCCTAACTCATGGCCTAAATTCTCCACGAAGCCTTACTACTGGAAAAGGAAATACTCTTTCCTTCTGAACTCCTGAGGTAATTATTGTCTTCTCTACTCATATTACAATTGCAGCATTTAAACAGCATTTTAAAGTTTGCTAAGCCCATTATAAATATTAATTAATTTTATCTTCATAACAACCTGGGAGGTAGGAGCTGCTATTATCCTTATTTCACAGATGAGGAAAATGAGACTGAGAGACATAAAATGATTTGCCTGGGCTCACACAGCTAGTGTCTGAATCAAGATTTGAACTCATGTCTTCCTGACTCCAGGTCTAGGACTTTATTTATTGTACCACATAACTTTTCATATATGGTACATATATTGCTCTGTCACACTTCAAAACTATACACACACACACACACACATATACACATACATGTATATACATATACACATATAGATAGATAGATACATACATACATACATGCATGCATATATATTTCTTCTGACATTCCTGGAATTCCTGGAAGGTGGGATTTGGACAATTTACTTCTTTTGTATATACCACTGTATCCATAATCAAAAATAACTTGAACATAAAAATACTATATGTTGATAAAGGGAAGGGTGAGAAGTATGAATAGTTATATGGAACTATATCCACTATATAATAATGGACAACACCCAGAGTTATTGGGAAAAGAAAAAAGTCCATCACACCAATGAAATATTTCTCTGAATCAGCACAATTGTCAACAGTTTTGTTCCCTACTTCTTTCTTACATACTGACTTACTGGCCAGGGAATAAAAACCAGAAGAAGAAGAATTATTTTCCTGGTGATATTTTGATCAATTAAAGACATTCCATATCGCTTGTCAGATGCAACTCTTTCCTCTATAGTCACCATGAATTTAGAAAGTGTTATGATCATTCATAACTGCAGCCTCAGGGAATCCTTATTAATTGTAGCAATGCTAAAGTACCCTTCTAGCCCAATAGTTTGTGGGAATTCCGTGTGTCTCCTCCAAGGGCCATGTCCTTTGTATGTGGAAGATTTTCACTTCTCAGGGGCCCATCTATACGTTCACTTATGAGTATGACGGACAAACTAGAAACTAACCACATCTACCACTACCTCTTGACTTTACTCCCATATAGGCATTAATACCTACTCGTAAGCACAGGCTTGATAAAGCTTCCAAAGGTTTCTCCTTTCCATTTCTCCATTCCATTCTTCATTCTTGAAAGTTGCACTCAAGGAAATGAAAATTCCTTCACAAAGACACTTAATAAATATTTGTTGCTGACTGTGATAATAGTGATGCCAATAAGCTCACAAAGGCCAAGAACATATCTAACCTACCTGACATTCTTTCTTGGCAGATATTTTCAAATAATGCTGCTAAAAGTGTCAAAGTATTAATGGAATCTTTTGCATTTTAAAAAGAGTGTGTTAAAATCCTTCTTGCTTCCACTAATAAAGGTTCTTTACATTTCTTTAAATAGCTCTACAAATTAATAAAACTTACAGGCTTCATCACTTTAAAGAAAATTCTACACCACTTCAGCTTATGAACTTTTTTCCTTCCTTTTTTTTTTAATTTGGATATCATCATTTCTATCTTATGTTCTTTCTTTCTTTCTTTTTTTTTTTTTTAAAGACCCTGGAAATGATATCTTTCTTGTACAGGGCAAAATTAAGGTAATACATACTCATTGATAGCTTCAAGCTCATATCCACTTGTGCTTAAAATGTTTCTAACCAGGCATCAGCAGAATGGTCTGAATATGCAATATGAAGAGGCCAAATTGGCTAAGAATATAATTGGACTCAACATCACATTGTAATTAAACCTGTGGAAGGCTTGAGCATGCTACCTCTCTGCCTCCCAGTTGTAAGGAGAAACACAGGCTTTACCGACCATGGGAAAATGGACTGATTAATTACACGGCGATGTGATATTACTCTTGCCAGGATAGTCCCTCTGAAATGTCAGAAGGATTAGAAGTGCCACATCTTCCTCCTAGACTCTAATCTTAAAGGGCCCTAGGATGAAAACACAGCAATTACGTTCATAGACTGTGTCAATTTTACAATAGGAAAAAGAGCGTTCCCAACAGCAAATAATTATAGCACTGCTTAATGATTGATTTAACATAGAAAACCCATCTAATTCCTTTTGTCATTACAATCTACAGTACTAACAATCTAACAATGCTGCCTTCGTGGTTAGACATTACATTAGCACTAAGAGTAATGCTAATACAACATGCAGTTTAACTTGTTATATTGTGAGTCAGTATTGCTTCCCTATACACACAGTGCAGTGCGTTATAAGCACTATTAGCATAGCATTTATTCCTGGTGATACCTAAGAGCCAAGAATTAGGTTTTTAGCAACTGCAAAAAATGCAAAAGAGTGGAGATGCCCAAAGAAGTCTCTTGTATGTGTGAATAAACATGATTTCTGAGTTACTACCCACAATTCAAGGATAGGCAATTACTGTGTAATGAGAAAAACATTGGAATGGGAATCAAGAAGTCTTATGTTATAGAAATAACTGGGCCACTAGTGACCTTGGGAAAGTCTAGCTAGGTGTTGTTGGGAAAGTCACGTTGTTCTCTCAATTTTAATTTCCTGCTCTGTAAAATGAGGAGATGGGAGTAGATGGTCACTAAGGTCCTTTTTATTTCCATAGGTCTACCGTGTTTTATGAAACTTAGGTAAAATCAGTTAGGTGGAATTGTGATGATTTGAAGCACATGAAGAGGAAAATGCAAGTTTTTAGAAATATTTCACATAAATATATAGATGACTATATCACTGGAAACACAAACTCCTGAAAAATCAACAGAGCTATGACAGAAAGCATAATTATTTGCTGTCTCGTACTTGTCAGTGACATTATCTTCCCTCCAACTCTTCACTGCATCAAAAAGATCGTTAAGGATGCTACTTCCATGGGCTTGTGCAATGAAGTGAAATCTTAAGACTGCAGGAATGGCTGATCCACAAATTGCCCTAGAAGGACCCAGGCTTAGGGTTACATCCTAACTGGACTCTACAGATATGGAATCTCCAACTTTCTGGTAGCTAAGGCCTGTGAAAAACTGGTTGCACTAAATAGCATTCACAATTTGAGCAGAAACATAGTGCACTATTGACATTAAAATATCCACCATTTTTAAAGTGTACACTGTTTGCAGATCACTGTGCAAAGTCTCTCTAGAGATACCCTCCAAAAAAGAAAAAAAAAGTAAGACCTGGTTCTTGCTCTTAATGGAGTGTGTGTGTGTGTGTGTGTGTGTGTGTGTGTGTGTGTGTGTGTGTGTGTTTGTAGTGAAAGTTGGGGTTGGGTTACACATATATATCTATGATATAAAGGAGAACAGCATATGAATATAAAAGAGGCAGAAACAAAAGGAATGAAGGACATCCAAGGAAGGATATAAGCGGAATATTCTGCAGTCCTCCACTTTACCTAATGCAAATTTGTGGGGGTGGGGTGGGGGACTAGACGAAAGGAGGAAGGGAGGGAGGCAGGAAGGGCGCTGAACTTCCGTGGAGGGAGGGGGTCAGTGGTCCAGTGGTTCAAGTACTTGTTGGAGCCTGGGACACAGAAGCTAGAGAAGGAGGAGGACCTCGGGGTGGGTGGGGAGGAGCAGACACCCAGGGGCGGGACATAGACAGGAGACAAACAGGTAACTGGGTGAGTTTGGAAAGAGGGAAGACACACTCAGGTCTCCCTCTACCCCCGCCTCTGTTCTGCTTTCACCTGGAAGGTTAGTTTGTTTGTTTGGGGAGTTCTGGGGTTGCGATGGGAGGCAGCAACTGCCGAGTAGAGGGGCAGGAGCAGAAAGAGAACGCAGAATTGTATGGCAAAGTTAATATCAGTATTTTGTTTTGTTTTGTGTTGTTTGAATGTGGCTTTCAGAATTCCTTACATAAGTCAGGTTTGCATAATGTGAATTCGTGTAAAGGGAGAACCATCTGTATATTTTCTTACTGAAGGATGTAGCACTTAAGGCTCTTATAGTGTTGATTGGGTCTCAATAGGGAGGAAGGGTGGGGCAGAAGGGCACACTAAAAATGACACAAACAGAGAGGAAAGAAAATTTCCAGTGGATATGAAGGATGAAAAGCAGTCTAGCTTGGCTGTATTATTTAACATGGAGGGAAGACATGATTTAGGATTTTATTCTGTAATAAAACAACAACAACAAAGGTTTATTAAACAGCTACTATATGAAGTAGAATGTTATCTTAGAAACTTGAGGGAAATATAAAAATTTAAACAAGAGGTTTCCTGCTTTCAATATACTCACAGTCTAGCAACTGGCATAAGGCACCACCAAAAATAGCTCCAGTTCATGATGATGGAGTCTGAGTGTAAACAAAGATCTTCACCCCTTGCTCCAAAGGGAATCTGGCTCCCATTTGTCTACAGACACCAGCTCCTTATCTCCCTTTGAAAGCCCTACCCCACCTTTTGACCTTACTCAGATGCCTTCCAGTTCCCTTCATTACAGGCCCCATAAAATCCTTAAACTGACAGGTTCCTTATCTACTCCCCTTATCTCCCTCTGAAAGCCCTAGCCTCACCTTTTGATCTCATGCAGATGCCTTTTAAACCTCTCCCTTCCAGCCCCCTTTTCTGGCCACCCAAAGTTACTTCAGGGATTAAAATTCACCCTGGCCCTCATTCAGATGCTGAGAATCTCATGCCTGCTGGTCCCCAAGAGTGTTACTATCATTCAGCTTATAGCCTGAGAATCTCTCAAGCCCAAAAGGCTGAGTTTCTTCCTTATGGGTGTCACCTGGCCTATGTGATTTATCACTAATAAACTTTTCCTCTGGCTGGTAGAAGATTTGAGTTGAATTCTTTCAGAAAGGGCCCGGCATCGCAATCGAAAGGGTTCCCAGCAGCATCCCCAAACCTCTAAACCTCTATACCTCTTCAATGATAGTGGCTGAAAGCTACATTATTGACTCACAAAATACATTCTTATTGTATGTTGGGTCTGAGAGATAAGATTAATACTCAGTGAATAAGAGAACATTTTTGGGAGGTTGTTGCTGTTGGGAAATGGGGGAGGGTGGGTATATACCAAGCATGGTATCATTGTGGTCAACAAGATGGAAGTGTGTTCAGTGAATGTTTGGAGCACAGAGATTTTGTTAGGAGAATGGAGTGGATGTAAATAACACTGCAAAGTTAGGATGATAAATTTTAGAGGGTTGAATGTGACCCAGAGGAATACGAAGATTACTGGGTAGAACACAGGTCCATTCTACTGGACTTCTCCATTATCTCCAGCATGCCTGTTTCCACATAGTGCATCCAACATTTGTCATTTTCTGTTTTTAGATATCATTCTAATTTGATAGGCAGAACTTTAGAGTTGCCCTAAATTTCATTTCTTTAGTTATTAATTATTTAGAGTATTTTTTTAAAAGTTATTGATAGCTTGGATTTTTCCCTTGATTTTCAGTGGTTCCCTATTATCTCCAGGGCAAAATAGAGACACTCTTGTTTGATATTTTAAGCTCCTCACATTCTGTCTCCTTCTTGCATTTCTAAGCATTGTGCAAGAGATTCTTTCCATGTAGTCTATGATGCATGCGTATAACCTTGTTTGCTTTTCCTCACCTATGATGCTCTATCTTCCCATGCTGTGCCTTTCCACTGGCCATCCCCCTTGTTGGAATATTCTTCCCAACCTTCTCTTCCCTCTTGGAACCCCTCACTTTCTTCATAACTCAGCTTAAGCTCTTCCTTCTGCAGAAGGCACATCCTGGCCTCATTCACTATTAGTGTTTTGCTATTGAAAGGCAACTTGGACCCTGCTTTCTAAGTCTCTTCTATATGCTTAAGTAGATGAATGTTGTCTCTACCATTAGAATTTAAGCTCCTTGAGGAAAAGGATTGTTTCCCTTTTATCTTCTTTATCTGCATGATGTTTGATTAAATGATTGGTGTTGAATAGAAATGGTATTTCCCATGGATTTCTTTTATTTGTCCTCATTTCAATTTGCAATCCAATTAAAGTATACATTAAGCATATTTTAGGGATAGTATATCTCTTTGTTGCAGAGGCATAACTAGGGGAGAAGAATAGGGGTTTGATCTCAGGGTGCCCAATATAGAAAGATCTGAAAATACTTGCTGTCCTTCCAAAACACAGACGCAATAGAGTTCACCATCCAATTAGTAGGAATAATTTGTTAAAATAGGTAGCTGCCAAATGTCAGTCTGGACTAATATCCTTTCCTATCCTTTCCCTTAGCAAATGATGGCATTTACCATGTTGCTGGGGCCCCAGTTGTAGTGTTTACTGCTGGGGAAAATATTAACAATAGTTCTGCTGTGTGAGGGTTGACTCCCATGTTAAGGACCTAGTCTTTATTCTTCTTGCTTGGTACTCCAAACTATTCATGAGAAAGGAGATCAATAAGGATGATACATGTTTGTTGTTGTTGTTGTTATTGTTTTATCCTCCATGTTCTTGGTGATTCTTCTAGAGTCCATGTAACGTGTGTACAACTTTCAGAACAATAGCACTAGTTATTTTTGTATGTAAATTCTCTCTCCTCAAAGCCTTAAAATTCCATGTGACATTACTTAGACATAGCATCCACTGTGTACTGGTTGAACGTAAAGGTGGGAAATCATTAGAGTTTATGTCCCAGCATACCTAGAAGGCTCAGACTTTTTTTTTCTTGGAGGTGCCACTACTTCCTGTTTAACACATCGACCTGCCTGTTTGGCTTTTGACAGCACTATTGAATTTTTGCTGAATTTTATGCTTCAGGAAGGACATAAAATAACAGATTTTTCTCTGGCTTTCCCAGCTTCCGTTCCTCCTTCCACTCAAATTTACAATAAACTTTTATAACAATTTGTAGATTCCATGAAAATGCTGCTGTCTCTATCTTTCTGTCTCTTTTTTCTCTTTCCCTCTGTCTGTCTCTATCTCTCTCTGTCTCTGTCTCTCTCTCTCCCTCCTGTAAGTCTGTGGTCAAACATTTTGAAATTGTTCAAAAAACTATTAACCATTATAAGCATCAAACTAGAGTTAGCAGTATGAGAGACAGTATTACAGAGCTGGAATCTCAGTATTTAGTTCAATTAGTGCCTGAACAAAAATCTCTGTCTTTACTAGAGGACTTCTAATTGTAGGAAATTCACTGTGTCACAAACAAGCCCATTCTGACTTTCGTCCAGCTCTAATTATTAGGAAGGTTGTTTTTTCTTCTTCTAATTAATAGGAAAGTGTTCCTCCTTCCCTTAATTAATAGAAAGGTCTATTTATTTTTTTCTACTGAACTTGGATTTAAAAAGACCTGAGATCAAATATGGCTTCAGTCATTTACTAGCTATGTGACCTGGGACAATTCTCAGAACCTCTGTTTGCCTCAATGTCCTCATCTATAAAATAGTTATAATAATAACACCTACCCCCTCAATGTTGACGTGAGGATAAACTGAGATAATATTTGTAAAGTACTTTGCAAACCTAAGAGCACTATAAAGATGTTTTTTTGTTGTTGTTGTTGATGGTGATGATGATGACAACTATCAGGAAGGATTTTTTTTCTTATTATGTAAACTTGTTTCCATGGCTTTCAAAAAGTGATCCTGATTCTGCCATGTGATATTAGTCACAACAAGCCTAATCCATCTCAAACATGATAGCCCTTCAGATTCTTGTAGGGAATTCTTATGTCCCCACTAAATTTTCTCTTCTCCTGGATAAAAATCCTCAGTCATAAAAAAAAAGAACTGTCATTTGGAACAATCTTCAATTCCTTCTTTATTAAGGTTGTCCTACTCTGTATATCCACCAACTTATCTATGTACTTTCTAAAACATGGGTCCAGAACTAAACACTATTGCAAATTTTATCTGCCCAGTGCAAAATATAGTGGGATGGTCACATCCTTCATTTTAGATTCCAAACCTCCATTCCCTGATCATAAAGAATACAACAATTATGATGAAGGAGCTAAAAGGAGTTTCTCATGTAATGAGCGCATTCTTTTAATTTCTATTTAGGCATGTGCCTGAACTCAATGCTTTCCAGGTATAATACTCTAGACTTTCAACATAAGAAGGCTCTAACTTTGAATAAAAGATGCTTGGGGTAATGGCACAACTGGATCACCAAGAAGTTGTGTCTTCACAGGTAAATTGGTAAATTGAACAAGTATCTAATAATTAAAGGAACATATGACATAGAAGAAAGAACACTCATCTAGGGACCATGAGGCTTGGGGTCTAGACCAAGTTCTGTTACTATCCATATGAACTTGTGTGATTCAGTTACCGTCTATGGGCATTAGTTTCCTAACTTTGAAAATAACAAAGTCAGTCCAGAAGATCTCAAAATTTCCTTGCAGTTCTACTTGATCTGTGTAGACAGTGCATCTGGAACACTGAGCCTTCTAAGGCCTGCAGTATGTGGGTAGTCAATCAGTCTTTCTTTGTGTCTCATCAGCTCAGTCTTTCGATAAGCATGGACAAATTTGACCAGAGAGAAAAGATGAAAAAAATATGTATTTACCAACAAGACAGAGTAGTAGGCCTCTCTGAGGTCATGCCTCTTAAGAAAACTGCCTGTGTCCCTATGATAATTTTATTCTGCTGTTCTGGTAGCCATAACCTATAAAATATGCTTAAGAATAGCATAAAATCTGTATGGTGGCGAGGGTCAAATGAGAGGTTGTATGTAAAGCACTTTGTATATCTTAAAGTACTTTATCAACATCATTATCATTGTCATCATCATCATCATCATCATCATCATCAACAACTTTTTATTCTTTGTCGATTTGGCTGAGGTTTTGTTTTGTTCTCTCTTACTACTTTAACTAGCACAATGATATCTAAGACTATACATGACTATGACCTTATTAAAAACTCAGGGGAAGCCTTAGGTCATTCCATTCCCTCATTTTGAAAGCAGTATTAGTATATTTTAGAAACAATATGTGGAGGGCCAAGTAGTTAACATGTATGCTTCAACTGATATTTGTTCTACTTCTGGGGAAAGGTTCTATGAACAAATCAGGTCCATTCATTCCCATATCTATTTCCAAGGTGCTTATCTCTATTGCTATTAGTACCAGGGTAGGACATGACATTAAGCTGCTGGTTAGAGATAAGAGCCCAAGTCTTCACACAAAACAAAAAAGAGCATTGCTTAAGGGCGCCATGAGATTGCTATCCATTCTAATCCTTCTAAGGACCACTTTGTGGAACGGAAGCAAAAGTAGTTTGTCTTTGGTGCCCAACTCCCATTTGGGTCCCTTTCTCTCTCCCCTGCCCAGTCCATTTCAATGACTCCCAGTGTATTTCTACATCCTTATACATAGATTCCTAGTGTCCTCTTAGTGTTTGGGTCCCTCCCTCTGAAACAGAAAAGTGACTGATAAATACATTCAAGCTGAGAAATTAGGAACTGAATATGTTCCAGGTAAGCAGTGGATGGAGTTAGGTGGGTGGAGGGACAAGTGGTTGTTAAATTGTAAAAGGTCAACCCAGAGAGGAGTTGAAAGAATATAATGCTCATTGTAAAATTTCAGACTCTGTGGGAGTTGGCTAAAGAGGTTACTTTTGAGTAGGAAGACCTTTACAATTGCCTCTTCATCACTAAAAACAGGTGAAAACGGTATGTCTATAGATAAATACAGCCTTCTCTGCATACCACACACACACACACACACACACACACACACACACACACACACACACACACATACACATACATATATACACACATATTTATCAAAATGTTTTAAATTGGACAACTGGATGGCAACAAACATTTATTAAGTGCTCACTTCTTGCCAGTCACTATGCTCAAATAACTTAAAGGTAAATTTTTGTCCTTTTATTTTACTAGGGAGGCGACATGGTAAAGGAATACAGAACTGACCTTGGAGTCAGGAAGACCTGAGTTCAAATCCCATCTCGGGTTACGTCGTTTCTGTGTGACCCTTCCAATGGCACTTATTCTTTTGAGCTTCCAGGCTACTCTTTAAGACTACTAGTTTCAGAACAGACACTGATATATATATTATTGGTGGGGGTGGGGGTGGTGTCTTTCCTTCCTGGTAGTTTCCTATACCCATGAAATCATAGGTCCTGTAAAAAAACAACAACAACAATAACAACAGCAACAAAAACCCTATCATGTTTACTAATTGCCTTCTTCTTTATGTTCTCGCTCTAGTCTTTTCCCCCCTTTAACTCCTTTTGGATTTTCATGCATGATGTTACCCAAATCTTTACATTTTCACCCCTTGAGCCACTCCCATCAGCAGCCCTGTCGTTGTCTCCAGTCTGACTGCTTATGCATTCTGTGAGCCTGATAGATCTTTGCCACATTTTATTCCTCTCCCCACTATCAAATCTCCTTGGGGGTTGGAAAAAGGAAAGTGAAGTCTGTATTTTGATAAATACATCCTCAAAGTATGAAGCAACATGCTTAGAAAATGGTCCTGAGAATAATTGGAGGCCATGTCTCTCTGTAAGTCTTGTGTATTTTTTATCAGCAGGCAACAAGGCTTATAACAACATTTTTCTGAGGGCTTTATTCAGCCCCTTGTTAGCCACATTAAATAGTTCATAAATAAATCAGGTCAGAGGAGATTGGAAAATGACAACTACCCAAATAGAAGAATAATTTTTATGTTTTTCTAAAACTAAGTCAACACTAACAGTTATTCTCCTCTTAGTCATGTCTCAGTTGTGCTTACAAAGGTCCTAGTGGAGGGTGATATAGTTTTCATGAATTAAAGCTCTTCTAGCATAGGATTTTCTAAAAGGCCCAGCTAGAATGCTGCCTTTAGTAAAATTGCTGCCAGCTGAAGCTGGTCATTGGCACCTTTCCACCTCTCTTTCTTCAGATACCTTTGACATTAATCTTTCATAAACTTCAGGTGTTCAATTTCTTAGTGCTCTCTTCTAGCTGCCTCTTTCTCTTTACCAAGGCTATATATTCAGGCCTGCCTTCCTCCCCAGGATCTCTTGTCCCCATAGTATCCTTCTCACAAAGGTTTCCTACAAAGAAAACTTCCTTCAGTGAAACTTTAGAATGGCATTAATTTTTAGGACATTTTTCTCACATCAAGCTGAAATCCATCTCTCCCCAACTTCAACCCATTGCTCTTAGCTATGTCCTTTGGGACCCAGTAGAACAAGGTTAATCCATTAATCTTCCACATGACAGCCCTTTAGATGCTTGAACACAGTGATCATGGTTCCCCCTCCCCCAAGTCTTCTCTTCTCTGGGCTAAGAAATCTCTAGACTCTTATAAATATACAGACACTGCCTCCTGTCATTCACACTAGGTTAACTGCATGTTAGGAGACAAGGAATCTAATTAAGCTTTTTCACATTAAGGAGCGAATGACTCATAGCCCAGCTTAACCTTCCCAGGGACATTTATATTTTAGAAGGTGAGCTTTTAACACAAAATGGATCTCTGAGAGAATTTTAGGTTGAATTAAGTGAAAAATGTCAGATAGGATGATGGGGGGATGTTATTTCTGGCACTGCTTAAATTATACTATGTAGATGTGAATCTAGCCTGCTTATTTGTTTGGCTGACCTGCTGCTGGGAGTAGAGTTTTTTGATAGTATAGATATTTCTGAAGTCCATACTGAAGATTCTAGGGTCAAATCATAGAGAAACACCTGTGTCTTGGTGTTTCTTCCCCTATGTGAATTGGCTTCTTGTCAACCTTCAACTGGCTTCATGTGGATCATGGTGGGAACTTTCCTATTCAACATTCAGAACAGTCAGGATGTTACAGACAGCTAGTCAAAAACTGAAAAATTCTGACATTGTTCCCAACATCTGCATGTTTATCAAAGAGTAGCCCAAGCATGTGGTTGACTATACTATGATTGTAATTAGAGCTATATCTAAGACAGGCAAATCATTGCTTTGTTCAGGAACTAGCGATATTTGAGTAATACTACAACAATGTTTCTACATGTTGTCTTGTCTTTCCAGTTCTTCTCTAGCCCTATGCTAAATGAGATGACCATGCCTTATTTACTTTCCTGGCCTTAGGCGAAAACTCCCAAGAATATTGTTGCTATCTCTCAAGAGAATACCTTGTTTAACTTCTATGTTGGCTTGAGTATATATCAAACTAAGGTGGAATGTATGAGTCATTCCACTAAATCTGAAGAACTGTATTATAGGGGGTCAGCCAAGATGATAGTTCTCCTGAATTTTAGTTTCCTGACTCAGAGCAGGCTATTGGTTCATTAAACAGAAATAAATGAAAGCAATGTTCTTTCAGTCATTCTTTAGTGCTTTCTGTGACCTTCAGAGCTCCTAAAGAAATATTCAAATGTCTCTGTGATTTTGTAGATTTAGAAGTTCTCATTGGTGAAGCTCATAGCCCTGCCATCCAAGTGACTTGACTTCTCATGAGTTTTGCCAAAGGGAGTGGCAACATCCTGGAGACTTTTCTGTCTCTTGACATCTTGAGAAAACAAATGGAGCACACTGACTATCTTTGAGCCATCCATTACTTTTTGCCACATGATCTGCCCATTTTTTCTTCTTATCATAAATTTCCTTGATGAAATCTTTTACACCTGTTTTTCAGTTTCTCTTTAGACATAGGATGAAGCCTGCTCACATCTACCATCAGCTGCACCCTTGCCTCTTAGTGATATTAATTTTTTAATACTTCTAAGGCTTTTGTTTCCATGTCTTGGCACCATAAAACAATGCTGAAAAATACTATTAAAAAAGATGAACCTTTGTTTACATGGTAAAATTGGGGTCCTTTAAAGAGTTTTGAAAGCTCCTGAAGGTAATACAATTTGCTCTTCTGTTGTTCGTCTCAGGATCCATTCGTCCAGAGATCTCTGTAACATCTGTGTGACCCTCATAGACATAAACACATGCATACATACAGAAACAAGACATACATGCTCTATAGGTTATTCATACAATGCATTTTATAATCTGAGTAATATTATTTTTTCATTCATTTAGCCTTTCATGTGTGGATAGTCAGGCCAAAAATTTTCAATAACAACATTTCTTCCAAGATTCTCTGCAACTTTTAAGTACTTGATGCAAGTCATGAAATCCACAAACTGGATGACCTCACCATCCAGAGAGAATCCGTCTCTCTTCAACTTGAACTCTTCATTCAATGTCTTCATTGCCACAATGGACATTTTTGTCATGCGCACATCTTGATTAATATCTCATCTTATATTTATAATTAGAAGAGGTCATCAGAAAGGGTTATTTCTACTATAATACTTTTCAAGGTACCTTAAATATTTGTGATATGTACATGAGAGTCAGTGGCTTCTTCCTTTATTGTATCAAATGTTCCTTCAAAATCAACAAAAATCAGCATAGACATATCTTATATTTTCTATATATTTTAATCAATTGCAAAATGGTAAAGTTATTATTCATTGTTGAACTAGAGTTAGAAAGCCTTTGTGTTTCTTATTAATGCCTTCATCAAGGATGCATTTTGTCTGTTTATTTAGGACTCTCATAAAGTTTTGTATATGTTGGAGAATAGGAATATTGGTCAGTACTATTTTTTTGATATTTATAAGGTACTAATTTTTTTTTCGTCATACCCTTGATATCTTCTTCTCCTTCAGGAATCTTGTATTTCAATCCCTGAAGACTCTCTATATAAGCACATCAATCAATGTGACTCTGTAGCCTAAGGGTTGTGGATCCATAGTCCTTGATGGGGAATACTATTTGTTCTAATAAATTACAGATCTTTTCCATCTTTTTTTTTCTTGTTGCTACCCTTCTGTTTTCATTCTTAAATGCATTTGAGATTATTTTGCTTACTTTAATATCTTGTGAGCCTTTCTTTAAATGCTTCCCGTAATAACTAATACTACTCACAATAGTCAACCATCGTTCTTTAAAATCTTCTAAAAAGTTTATGTTCTAAATAGTGCTGCCTTTGGCCATCATCTTTCTCCACTTACCAAGTAAGACAAATACTTGTTGACTAAGGCACTTTACAAGTTATTTTGGTTTCCTTGTTGTGGTATTAGATTTGTCATTTAAACTTCTATAAAATTATAATAATTAATGTTGATACCATTTCTGTTATGAGTTTCCAACTTTTCACTATTAATAATTTCTTGATTAAATAGTTTAGGATGGTATTATTTCAGCTGAATGCCATATATTTTTCCACATTATTATTTTCCTTTCTTCTTTCTTTTCTTCCTTCCTTCCTTCCTTCCTTCCTTCCTTCCTTTCTTTCTTTCTTTCTTTCTTTCTTTCTTTCTTTCTTTCTTTCTTTCTTTCTTTCTTTCTCTTTCTTTCTTTCCACTAATTCTGATTAGTTGTCTGCATACAGACAGATGAAGTGATTTGTCAAAGAAAAGATCAAAGATCATAGGAGATTAAAATCACCATCCTGTCTAATAACTTAATTGGATGCTTCTATTATTAAATACAACATATAGGCAATTGACAAATGATAAATATGATAAATGGCTTCATAGATTTAAAGATGAGAGTGGGGACATTTGATGATTACTGAATTTACTAAAAATGCTATTATTAAGACAAACTCTCTCTGGGCCTCAGTTTCCTCCTCTGTTATATGAACATTGAGAACCAGTGATCTCTAAGTGATCTCCTTACCACTCTGCGGCTCAAAACATCTAAACCTTTTTCTGCTTTTTTGTGCTGCTTTTTTGGATATGTGTGTATGTGTATGTGTATGTATATGTATATGCATATATATATGTGTATATGTATGTGTGTGTATACACACATATATACATATCTCACATATATAACAGACATATGTATGTATGTGTGTATATATCTATCTATATCTATCTATATGTGTGTGTAGTTTTTGATGGCCAGCATTTTGTCTCATTTAACTCTTTGTACCCCTCACTGACTAGTACCTCATCTTCCACATAAGAGGGGCTCAACAGGTGTGCTGATCACTTGAAAATAGGCAACTTTAGCTGTTAAATTTTTTTTTCCATGAAGGGTATGTGAAGTTTGACAATTTGATAGTTGGCTTCATTCAGAAACCATATCACTTTTATTCCAGGAGGGGTTTCAAAAGTAAGGATGCACTCAGAACTATTTTTCTAAAAATTTGAAACAAAATATGTGTAGTGATGTGTTATTAAGGCTGAGTGATATTTCCCAGATTTTAAAAACACTCATTAGTAATCAGTTTTCTGCTCCATATTTTTAATAGGATAAGGCTTTCTTCACATGAGAATACAGGTGAAGAACATGTTGTTGATTTGAGGAATATCTGAAAGTAACTTTCTTAGCATGACTCACCAAATCACTTTGTGGTTTGGTGCTATTCAAAGTGAATCTAAGACTGTTCCTTCCAAGCAGCTTCCTTCCTCCAACTATATCAGTAACTTTGGAAGCAAGGTGGTTGACTTTGCTGTTATACCAAAAGAGTTTTTGAGGTTTTTTCCCCCTAAACTCAGCAAGACAGGTTAAACCTTAAATGCAAGAAGAATAGGCAGTGCCTCACATGTCCTGTTTTGAGAGGCACTGGGAAGGTGTTTTTCTCTTGCCTGCCTAATCTTGCCAGATATTTAAAATGTTGCCATTTTTATATTAGATCCCTTGGTGAATACATTATGGATCCCAATAATAATGCACAATCTGCTGGACTTGGGGTAGCCAAAAAAGAAACATGAATATAATAGATAGGCAATAGATATTTGGTGGCATTGAATAGATAGGCAATAGGTAGCTGGGATGGCATTGAAAACCAAAATTATAATCTTTGGTATTTTAGAAAGGTCAGCTGGGGTGTGTCCTTCAGAGATGTGCTAAAGGAAAATCAAGTTATCTATGGTCAGGAATGAAAATCCATAAGATGATTCAAGTTTTGGTGTCAGAGTTCCTATAAATCTATAGTGTTCACTGTACTTTATTGCCATATACTGTAGAAGCAGTGGTGGTATTTTGATGAGGATATATGATCCCCACCAATGGAAATAAGAGAGCAAAGTATTGTGCTAATTCCACTTAAGAATTATTAAGAATTAAGAGGAGGGAGAATGGAAGAAAAAGGAAAACAAAGGACAGAAGTGTCCTAATTAAAAGATGATAATAATATTGAAGATTTTGGAAAAGGCTTTCAACACATTATTACCTCATTTGATAATCACAATCCTATAAGTAAGGTGCTATTATTATCGCTAATTTACAGAAGAAGAAACTGAGTTTAAGAGATTAAATGACTTGCTCCTACTCACACAGCTAGCAGACACCTGAGGGAGAATATGCATATTTCTATATAATGCATAATTATATATTATCTACCTATATACATGCATATATATATATATATATATACATGTGAGTGTGTGTATATGTCTGTATGTATGTGTGTGTATGTGTGTATAAAATTTATTTATTTAATAACTTATACTAAACCATAGGCTGATGACTTGTACTTATGGATTCCCCACCAAGCTGCGTGAAAACTAAAATCACCAATCACATCTCAGTAAAATACATTCACTTCAAATCAATAATCTATCATCAAGCACTTACAATATCTTGCTCCTTTTGCTTAGCAAAGATGAAAAAGTCCCTGTCCTCAAGGCACTTACATTTTTGTAGGGAAATAAAATGGGAGATAAAGAGCACTAAAGCCCCAGATTAACAGGTGATAGTTAAGGGTGAGGACAAAAGAATTCTAGTTCTGAGTCAACAAAGCCAAATTAGAGTCACAGTAAGCAAAATTAAAAAAAAAAGTTAGTGGGGAATCAAGGTTAAGGAAGGCTCCTGGGAGAAATGATGTTTGAGATGGGTTTTAAAGGACAGACAGGATGATTCTTGTTCAAGTAAGAATAGGATAAGATGGATGTTGGGGTTTTTCCCCAACACTGAGGTTCTGTGACTTTGTGACTTAAAAATGTCAAAATGAGAAAGGCAATCCATGTTTAAAAACAGGTTGTGAATGTCCTTAAAAGATGATGTCAAGAAGACTAGGTGAATAATAATAATAAAAAATACTCAGCCACTACATCTGTACTGAAAGAAATATGGGTATTACTTTTTTTGAATTTCTATACTTTTTAAAATCTACATTCTGTACATATGACTGTCAAATCCTTATATCCATGGGTTTTAAGTGGTTCATTATGAGGTTGGAGTCAGGGATTCAGGGACAGAGGACTAGACTGTTGGGAGGCTGCAGTAATGATCCTAAACTGGATGCAAAACCGTTTGGGAATAGAGTTCCTCAATTCTCCTCTACCCTCGCCATATAAGCTCACATTTGACATATTCCTGTTTATGAGAGGACAGAATAAAATAATATCAAACATTTTTGTTTTTGAAATCAGGTTAAAAAAAAAGTCATCTTCTAAGCTGAACTTTGTGGCTTTTTAACCCCAAAACATCTGGCAGTTAACAAAGGTACCTGTTTGTCAAATGTGTTTTCTTGCTTCCACAGAGAACCACAAGCTTAAAAGGTCTCATTAGAATTTCTCAAGGCTCTAAGGGCCTCAAATGACTCTCACCAAATACCATTTTGAGGAGTTAAGTATAAGTGAATCCAAATTGAACAGACTACATCACCCTTAACAGAGATCAGAGTTTACAAAGGAGCTCTGGGCAAAGTGTGTTCAGGGCTTTTCTGGAGCCTAGGACACTTGAAAGATTGTTCAGGATGCTACAAGAACCAGAAATCCATCTGGGTGTTTGCAGCAGAGCTAAACACTCATTTGTTTGGAGGGTATATGATGAAAATGCTAGTGCCTGTTGATTATATTCTGCTATTTTCCACATTCATCCAATGCCTAAATGCTCCATTTCATGAAGGCTTAATGTCAGACCAAATGACTTCTTAGGTTTCCAGTTTCCAGTTGAAGCTATAATCACTACTTAATTCACATCTACGTCCAGGTAGTAAAAGAAAACATCTCACTTTGCCATAGGATAGATGGCTAAGAGGAGGGCCAAAATGTAGACTATTTCTGAGGCAACAATGAAAGGAGATAATAAAAACAGATCATTAATTAGAAACAATATGAAATCCATTCTTCTAAAAAGTCATTGCAAGTGAATAGGGCACTTTACTCACCATCCTTTCATCAAATATATGCACATTTTAGTTGTGAAGTAGAGGTTGGCTTGTTGGAATATAGATGGTTGCTCACTTATAACATTATGCATCATGTGAAAATTGTATAATTCAGGATCACTTCATGCCAGTTTTCTTGTTGGCATAATTTATAGACTAGATTTTCCAAGAAAATAACCAGCTTTGGGTACTTAAAAGATGATGTCAAGAAGACTAGGTGAATAATAATAAAAAAAAAATACTCAGCTACTACATCTGTACTGAAAGAAATATGGGTATTACTTTTTTTGAATTTCTATACTTTTTAAAATCTACATTCTGTACATATGACTGTCAAATCTTCCTCTCAGGAGCAGCTAGGTGGCACAGTAGAATAGAGCTCTGGTCTTGGAGTCAGGAGGACCTGAGTTCAAATACAGCATCAGACACTTAACACTTACTGGCTATGTTACCCTGGGCCAAGTCACTTAAACCCAATTGTCTCACCCCACAAAAAAAAAAAAATTAAAAACAAACAACCAACCAAAAAAAGCCCCTTCCTTTCCTGCCTTGATATCTCTCTGGAAGAGCATCACCAATTGCTTGGGAGACCCCTTCACCTGGATATGTTATAGTCATTTCAATGCACAATGTCCAAAAACCTTCTGCTATGCCTTGCTGAGATGCTTTTTGCTATGGCCTTTCACACCTACTACCTAGGCAAAGAGTTGCCCAATATTGGCATTTTATTTCCATATTATTTTGCATTTTATTTGCATATATTTCTTTCTTTTTCTGAACAAAAAAACCTCCATCCTACTTCAGGCTCGTATTACTTCTGAGTTACAGTGGCAAGTGCTTTCTAATTGATCTACCTGCCTCAACACTCTTCCCAATCTAATTCATTGATCACATAGCTGCCAAAGTGATTTTCCTTAAGTGTAAATCTGACCTTATTGCTCTGCCACTGAATTAACTGCAGTGGCCCCCTATTACTTCTAGGATCAAATATAGGCTCCCTTGTTTATGATTTTTCAGCTCACAACCTCCATCGTTCTTCCTCTCTCATCTTCTTACATATTATTCCCTTTTATACACAGTATATTCGGCCTTACTGACCTGTTTGTTGTCCTTCACACACAGAAGAGTCTATATTTTATCATAGTGCTAAAAGAAGTCACCAGAATTAGCTAAATAAGGAGTCACATAGTCAGATCCAAGTTTAAGAAAAGTCACTTTGGCAGGATTGTGAAGGATGTATCGGAGTGGGAAGAGACTTGAGGCAGGCTAACTAATTAGAAGGCCATTCCAATAATTCAGGTTAGAGGGAATGAGTATGGCTCCTCATATTCCTCAGGGCTCAGAGATGCCACCATTTATGCAGAATGTTTCCTAAGAAATGGATTTTATTTGAACATATTTTAGTTCCTTTTATGCCATTTAGTAACTAGGGACATTCATAGATGTGAAATTGTTTTAGATTTCTTTAAAATAGAAAGTATTATTAAGTAAATTTTTCACTATTTTATTATTAAGTAGTTTTCTTCCTTTTACCTTACATGCACATTGAACTGGTAGTCTTGAGAGCATCTGAGAAACTGTCCCAGCCTACCACTTCTGGCCCTGGTTGTGTGGGTTACTCAGATTTTCAAGGCATGTTCTTAGTCACAAGGAGAATAGGGAAGGATTGCAGATGGATTACAAGAAATCCTTCTTTGCTTTTGTAGAAAAAACTCATAGAATAATAGGAATTCTGGTTAGAAATTAACTAAGCTATCATATGGCCTGACCCTCAAATTTTACAGGTGAAGAAACTGAAGACCAGGGAACTAAAGTGATTTATTCAAGTAACGTAAGTAGTAAGTAACAGAACTGGAATTCGAACTCAGGCTATTTGACCTCAAATTCATCATTTGTCTAGTGCTGTCTTGCATGGTTCACTTAAGTTCGGTAAAGAGTGCTAACTATGTGTGGATAACTTTCAGAAGTCAAAAAGAAAACATATCATCTGACATTAGCAGTTTTTCAATCAAGCAGCATAAGAAACCTGGTAACTTCTTTTGGGGCATAAATATGAACTGAGGTCATCCACAACTAAATAAATCCTGACCTAAAGTCCATAAATATGTAGCCACAGATATGCTAATGATCCTGTTTGAACTTTCAAAAACTGCATATACATATGCACATTTGTGTATACACATATGTGCATATGTACATAAACATATGTATGTGGGGGAGAAAGAGAGAAAGAGAGAGACAGAGACCCAGAGAGAGAGAGAGAGAAAGACAGAGAGAGAGAGAGAGAGAGAGAGAGGAGAGAGAGAGAGAGAGAGAGGGAGGGAGAGAGGGAGAGAGACAGATCAATCTGAAGCCCTTAGGAATAGGCAGATTTGTGGATATTATTGTTTGAAGTGCTAATCAATCAGGGGAATTATACAGTTTAGGATGGAAGATTACCTAAAATTGATGGTTCCTGAGGCTATTTCAAGCATCCATGCTATAGACCTAAGTTAGTAGAAAGTGAGATCCTATCTACTTTTTCTGGCCTTTGCCTGGCCTCTTCTACATTTGGGAAATGTTAAGCTTTCAGTAACTTTGCATCTATCTTATGGATTTGGCATGTTTTTGGCAACAACAGCTAAAATCATGTACTTAATGGATAATTATTACGTTATGTTTGTAAAAATGGAGCTTGTACCCTTAGAAAGATGAAAAACAACTTTTAATTGCATTCTGCTCCAGTGAAAGCTGCAGATTTTTTCAAAGCACTAGCTACAGCTTTATTTTTATTTGTCTGACTAGTGAAAAATGATGTTTTTGCTGGTTGCAGGAATATCTTGTGCAGAGCAATAATGATCAATCCCTGATGAATTGTGTAGCAGCTCCAGGCCACCACTGGCAGATAGTAAGAACCTAATTTTTTTCATAACTTTGTTTAAATAAAGTACAGGGGATTTTTTGTTTGTTTGTTTTTCATGGAAATGACTCCAATAAGTCTAGGGGAAACATGAGACAGATACTTGGTATTAGTTCAACTAATCTGAATCTCTTCAGATTGAATGTCAGGATGAAAGGCAATGTGATTTAGGAGAAGGATCACTGAGCTTGTAGAGAGAAGAATTGCTTTCAAGTACTGCGGGGTCCACCTGCTGGCCGTGTGACCTTAACTGGTCACTTCATTCCTCTTGGTCGTAACACATGAAGTGCTTGTATTAGAGAGTTGTTGTTCTGACAAGATAGTTAAAGAATAGAAGGTAAATGGCAACAAAGTGAAGTGTGAAAAATACTGACTCTGAATCCAAGGACCTAGGTTCAAATCATGAACAACACATGCATAGGCCTCAGTTTCCTTGTTTGCAAAATAAGACGAGTAGAGTAGATGTCCTTGACGTTCTCTTCAAAGTGAAGATCTATGACCCTGTGATAAGTAATTTGTAAGAAATAAAATGTTACATAAATATAAAGTCTAATAGTTACCTTTTCCAAGAGCAGCAAGAAATTTAGCATGTAAAACTATTCTGTATTGAAAAAAAAACAATAGAAATACAAGACATTATTAATATTGGGGGTGAGTTCTATTTTTATAGAATGATAGATTAAGAGCCGAAAGTAGCTTTAAATGCCATCTAAAAAGTTCCTGGAGAGTAGAAATTTTTTCATTCTTTGTTTTTCGCCAGTTTTTCACCGGTGCCTAGCACTTGATCTAGTTCAAATCCTTATTGTACAGTTGAAGATATCAAGGTCCAGGGGGACTAAGTGACATCCCCGAGATCACACAGGTAGTACACAGGTGGGATTTGAACCCATTTCCTATGACTTTAGAGTCACTTTGTGTGTGTGTGTGTGTGTGTGTGTGTGTGTGTGTGTGTGTGTCTGGACAATATGCTAATTGATCTCTATTTCTCAGTCTATACATCTGCAACAATAGTTTTCCTTGCCTGTTGCACAGGCTGACCTGACCTTTAGTCCCACGTTAATTCCAAGTGCGTTGCTGGTCTCTTATATAGAGATCTTGACCTGTATGTGAATTTGGGACATAGAACGTTAGCACGTAGAATATGAATATTAGAACATAAGATGCTCAGAACAAAAAGAGATCAACTGTAAGTTAACACCTTTCATTTCCCAGTTGTGTCCCAGAGAAGGGGGATGCTTTTTTCCAAAGTCATGGGTGAGTTAATGGCAGAATCAAGACTAGAAACCCAAGCTTCTGAATCTAAGTCCATTTCTTTTTCCACTGAACCACATTGTTACATTTCAGGTGACAGGACAGCCTTCAAGTGCAAATTCTTCCTCCTATCCCTTATTCTTCTGGGAACCTATTCTCTTCTTTCCAATTCCATTTCTCTTTAGTGGCACGGATGATTACATTTGGGGGACTTTTCTGGGCAGAACAAATCTGAGTATAATGCAGCCCTGGGGCCTTGGTCATAGATCACAGCTTATGGCTTCTCCCCTGGGAAGACTACAATGTGTGGATTGGTTCTAAGTGTGTGTCACCATGATATACATTGTCTTCTATGTCAGTATATCATGGAATGGAAAGGGTGGACTGAGAACATCCATTCTCCCTTCTTGACTTCTCCTTTTGTGAAACAAGACATAGTTGTACAAATTACATTTTATCTACCTTGCCTACTCATGTTTGTCTGCAAAAAAGGTAACATCAGGTTCTGGCAGGAAGGTTTCCTTTTGATACTTTATGGAAATGTACTAGAGGAAAATCTAATGGGAAAGTCAAAGGATTTTATTCTGATTTGTACATACCTTCTCCAATTCATTTCTTCAGTGACTGTTCTATTAAGAGGTCAGCAGATGTTCCTTCCTGCGTACATCCTCAGCTCAGCCATCAACTAAGCTATTTTCGTAGAATCTTTGCATTGGGAGAAAATTTAGAGGTCCTCCAAAACCACCTGTTTACCAAAGCAGAAATCCCGTCTGCAAAACCTCTAAAGGACGACCATTCATTCTCTGATATACTACTACCTTGAGCAATGAGGAGCTTATTAGTTCACCACCACATAGCTGACCTGTTTTAACAGTCAGACCTGCTCAGCTGCAGTTTGCTTTGCTGTGGTGCTCAGTGACTAGAAAGCATGTAACAAATGCATTTACAACAAGGACTGCATTCACATTGAAAAAAACAACCTATAGATTTATACACAAGAATGAAGGGACTAGTCAATAAGCATTTATTCAACATCTACTGTGTTCTAGGTAGGTAGCTAGGTGGTACAGTGGATAGAGCACTCCTCTTCCTGAGCTCAAATCTGGCCTCAGACCCTTACTAGCTGTGTGATGCTGGGCAAGTCACTTAACTCTGATTACCTCAGTTTCCTCATCTGTAAAATGAACTGGAGAAGGAAATGGCAAACTTCTCTAGTGGCATTGACAAGAAAACCCCAAATGAGGTCATGAAGAGTCAGACACCACTGAAAAATGATTGAACACAAATACACACATGTTTCAGGTACTGAGTTAACTCCTGGGTGTATGAAGAAAAGTGTTTTCTATCTGTCTGTGTGTATATATATGATATGTATATGTAATATATATGGAGGGGGAGAGAGAGAAAGAGAGATAGAGAGAGAGAAGGGAATTCAACATAGGACCTCCTTGTCACATGACAGCTTGTCTCTGCTGGGACTGGCAGGCTAAGCTTTATATTCTTCTAATTACATCTTGGTCCCAAGTCTTCTGACTACTTCTATATTTCCCCCATTGTCTGTTTACTTTGCCTGTTCATCTCAACATCTTTTCCTATTCCCTTCGGTATATTTTTGGTTTCTAATCCTTTCTGATGCTGGCTTTGCATCCCTCCCCTATCACTAATAACATAATCCAGAACTACTAAAATTACACACTTAACTTGGACAAGAACTCTTAGTCGGACCCAAGGTCAAGGTGTTAATCCCCTCATCCACCTTTGAGGCTTTGATATTCTCTGCTGCACCAAGTACAGGGTAGAACCTGTAATAGGGATTCATTCATTAAAGCATTGTCTATTAATTAATTGTGTGATTACATTTTTTAGAGCCAGAATTTATTTGCCATTATTCTTAATCCTGTGTTAAAATCATTGGATTCCCTGTTCATCTCAGTTCCCAGGACAGCACATACAAGCAGCTACATTTCAATGGACTTATTGACTCTGTCTGCCTTTAGGATTGTGCCTTCATTTCCTACTGACTTCATCCACCTGCAAACAATCCAAATAACAAACACCCCATATAAAGCTAAGCTACTACATATAGTAAAAAGCCAACTGTTTCTTCCAGGATAGGCTCAGGGGAACGAACTAACAATTACTAATGTTGTAAACTCACCCAAACAATCCTTCAACTACTCTATTTCTTTTGCAACAAGAAAAAAAAAAAGATGGCTCCTCTCAATATGCTGATGCTGAAAAGAACACTGACGTTTGTTTTCCAAGTGATGTTTGACTGTGAGAGCTCAATAATTAGAAATATTTAATGCGGGCAAACATCAGCAAGTTAAAATTGTTTTCTGCTTAAATCTTGGCATTTGCCAGAATGGAAATGATATGTTAGACATGTTGCACTCTTTCTCAGTATGATAGCAACTAAAGTGGCTTAAAATTGGATTCATTTATAAAGCTGGACACTATTAATATCATTCCCTGCATGATGGTAATTCATTTTACTCTGTTTTGTCTCGGCAGCAGCAGGGGCTCCATTCCTTATATTCAGATTGCAGTCCTAATTAAGTATTCATTATAGAATACATATTTTTTCATTTAAGACAGAATATCAAACATTTATGTGCTGTATTACACTTGTTTACTATTGGGTCAATGTATTAAGATACTGCACACCCAGTAGTTACATGCCCTCGACTGGCAAAAGGAAGTAGTCAACGTGGTTTAACTAGAGCACAAGCCTGTCTTATCTTCTCAGTTGGGTATTGTCTCCCTGAGAATGCACAGAGGAAGTTGGCTCCCCAACCATACACAGCCTCTTCATTCTCTTCTTATGTGAAGAGAAGGTGCCCTGCGCCCTGTAAAACAAAAACAACATCAATAACACTGGGTGCATTATAATGCTGTGGTTTTGCAAACTTTTACTGTTGGCAGCTGAAGGGGGGTAAACACTGAGGAAAGAGAGAGCAACACAGAGAGGTATAATGGGATAAAATTAAGCCAAAGAAAATGGAGTTAGAACATCGGGAGGAATTGCCATCTGGTGAGATCTGTTAAACTGTGGAAGCATGTTGAAAGGGAAGTGTTTTGCAAGAAACGAATCTGAAAGATTGTTAGTTGAATCCTTTCAAACTTCACTTAATTGGTAATGGAATATGGATGTAATAATAACAAGATAGCACTCTGCATTCATGTGGCACCTTCACTCAAAGAGATTAAAGGTCTCTGAAGAATTATTTTGCTTAAAACCTCAATATCCTGACTAGTGCTGGAGCAGGGGGAAGGGGGAAGGGGGGAAGTGCCCACCCCTCCTCTATACACTCTCCCCCTCACCAAATGAACAAAGGCAAGGAAAGCTGGTTGATTTCCACATTGTCGGGTGAGGGAAGAGACTGCAATGAGCAAAGGCATGGTAGTAAAGAAGTAAAAAGCTCTCTCTAGGGAAGTGGGGAGGGTGGATGGATAGTAAATGACCCAGGACGACAACTGTGCATTGTAAGCTTCTTGAAGGTAGTGACTGTCTTTTTATTAATTATATCCATAGCACTTAGCACCACGCTAAGAAGATTAGATTTTATCTTTTTTTTCCTGTTCTTTAGGCTATACATGTACAGCCATATTAAGCCTATTTCCACATTAATCATGCTGTAAAAGAAGAATCAGAACAAAAGGGAAAAAACCATGAGAAGGAAAAAAAACAATATATTTCTATCTGCATTCAGACTCTGGAGCATTTTCCATCATAAGTCTTCTGGAATTGTCTTAGATCATTGTATCTCGGAGAAGAGCTAAGTCTATCAGAGTTGGTCATCACACAATGTTGCTGTTACTGTGTACAATAGTCTCCTCATTCTGCTCACTTCACTCAACATCAGTTCATATAAGATTTCCAGGTTTTTCTGAAATCCACCTGCTCATAATTTCTTGTATAGCAGTAGTATTCCATTCTATTCATGTATCATGGCTTGTTCAGCCATTTCCCAACTGATGGGCATCCCAAAAAGAGCTGCTATAAATATTTTTGGAGGCAGCTAGGTGGTGCAGTGTATAGAGCACTGGCCCTGAAGTCAGGAGGGATCTGAGTTAAAATCTGACCTCAGACCAAACACTTGACACTAGCTGTGTGACCCTGGGCAAGTCACTTAACCCTAATTGCCTATAAATAAATAAATAAATAAATAAATGTTTTTGCACATGTGGGTACTTTTCCTTTTTTATGATCTGTTTGGGATACAGACCCTTAGGCTTTATCTTACATGTAGGGAGTCAGAGAACCACAAAATTTCAGGGTTGAAATAGACCTCAGAGACCATATAGTTGAAATATATAAATGAACAAGAAATCTTCTTTACAACATGCCCAAGAATTAGTCACATCCAATCTTCATTAGGACATTTGTTGAAGGGATAATGAAGCATGTTTCCAACTTTTTGGAAGAAAGACAAAAGCCTAGAGGTGCAGAATGGGGCAAGAATTTCCAGATATGGTCAATTTATTTATTTATTTAGCAACTTATTTGTTTGTTTGCTTCTTTATTTATTTATTCATTCATTTACTTATTGATTGATTTATTTATTTTTGCAGAGGAGGGCTTTTATGTTGCAAGTGTCTGAAACTTATGGAGATAGCTAAAGGTTTCTGATAATGTTGCCAAAAAAGAATGGGAAAAAAAAGCATCCATGAAACATTTGAAAATTATACCAAAAAGGGAATAAAGAAGTTCAAAAGGTACCTGCCTGGAGAATGAATGGCTTTACAAAACTAACAACCACCTGAACTGGGATTTGAACTCAGATCTTCCTGACTTCAAATCCAACATTCTATTCACTACATAGCCAAATTTGCTATAATGATAGAGATTTATGGTGTCATATATGTGTTTTTCTGTATATGGAAATATTTTTTTTTATATTTACAAAGTTCATAATTAAAAAAAAGTTATCTTCATGGCTTCTGTTGAGGGGTACAAACCACTTCCTCTGGAGGCCATCTTGGCCACTTTTGGATTGCTCTAATCCAGTGTTTTGGAATTTTTTTTTCAGCTCAAAATTAAATCACCTCTCTACAATTTCCATCTGTTGAGCCTACTCTTACCTTCTATGACCAAGTGTAATATTTCTAATCATTTTTCTTTTCCTTTTCTTTTGTTCTAATTTTTATGTTCTCTTTTGTTTTACCATATAGGAACATATGTACATATATATGTAATTTAATTTTTATTAGTTTATGAAATTCTTCAAAATTGCTCACTTTTAAAATATTGATATTTTTAGTATAAATTGTTACTCTAGTTCTGCTTATTTTGCTCTCTCTCATTTCCTATGTCTTTCTTTGTCTTTTTTTAAAATTTAAATTCATTTTATTTTTAGCTCTGACTTCTCTAATCACGTTTGCACATGCAGTCATTCAAAGACTTGACAACACTAGTATCTCTCCTAAGTCCTTTTTTTTCACTCTGGGACAAATAGTTACAGTTCCTTTAACAGTTTTTAATATGATGCATTCTTGATTTCCTTCAACATCCTGGTTGGCCTCCTTTACTGCGCTCCACCTTGCAAACAACCTTCCTAAGATTTGGGGTCTAGAACTAAACACAATACTTAGAATGGGGTCTGACCAGAATAAAATAGAGTAAATCTCTCACCTTCCATATTTTGTCCATCACACTAGAATGGCTTTTTAATGGGAAGAATTTAAATAACAGGGTAAAATAATAACTGTTATAAGAATATTCATTTGGTGGTAGTGTGTATTAATTAGAAGGGATATAGATTAAAGTGGCAAGATCACAAGTGCTTAATGGAGATAGTCCAGGCTCGAGGTGATAGGGACCTGAATTAGGGCAGTGACAGAGGAAATGAAAGGGAAAGTACATATATAAGAGATTGCTGAGAGAAATTTGACAAGACGTAACAACTAGTTCTGAGTACTTGACAGCTGGAAAAATCAAAGTTGGCTCTAATGTTCTAAGCATGGCTTACAGGGAGAATATCACATTTAACAAAATCAAGGGGAAGACAGGGATCATTTAGAGGAGAATATTGATATGTTCTATATATTATGAAATATCACAAAGAAATGAGAAAATGAGTCTAACGGAAATCAAAGAGTATACCTAAAACACATTTTAAATACTTTGTTTATTTTTTCTAATCCTTTTGTTTGTCATTTTTCTTTTGGTTTTCATGGGAAAATAACCTCTGTGGTTAGGTCTACATGAAGCCAAACTAAATGTTTCCAAAAGATAACTGAATTACCCAGCCTCCCTTTCTACATAGGTAAAAGTATTCAGATAATTGAAATAACAACATCCAATATTACACACACTGGGTATAAATCCCAGTGGGTAAAAATTAATTTCCTGCCCATTCCATTGATGACTTCAACTTTCTTACCAAGATGCAGGTACCAGGGATAGAATTAGAAAATGGGTTTTGGAAATTGAACTAGCTGATTTCCTTCCAAAACTCAAATTCCATAATCTGCATGTTCTGATTTTGTAAAGTAAACTGCATCCTAGGTGGTTGGCAGCGGGATGTAGAGTGTATATGACCAAAATGGTAGTCTTCAGCAACCCAGTGATATCTAACTCTCAGTGTCCCCTGCCTAAAGCACTATTTTGTGAATCATTTTAAAAGACTGATAGTTTTCTCCATTTGCTCCATTCTTTGTTATAGATCTCAGCTAATTTTCCTGCTTTGTGACTTTGTGAAATGTCAGAATAACAACAATGGACTGAAAATGAATCCAGGGGTCAAAGAAGAAAGGCCCGATTCAGATACAGTGTAGAATCTAAGTTATCTCTTCATTACAATTCAAGAGCAAGAGGTTGGTACTTTCTGAACCCCTCGTGAGTGATTAACCCATGCAAAAATTTCTGTGTAAGACTTCACACCAATAGCAAAGAAAGACCCTCTTATGCCCTTAAACTATTGTGTCTCATTTTTCACCTTCAAAGGTCTTTACACAGATCAGCTAAATTCTTACTGCCAGGGCTGCTGGGAAGATGGCGGCTTTACAAATTCTGCCTTTGACAAATTCCTCCCTGGAGAGACATTAAGAATGTTGATGGTAGAAATGCATCTTGCCAAGATCAAAACCTACTCAGGGCATGAAGGCTGACAGTTAGAAGTGGAAGGTGCCCTTTTGGGCTAAGGATATACATATGTCCCAACTGAAGTTATCAAATATTTATCAAGTGTCTCCTATGCTTAGAATATTAGTTATCTCCCTTATTCGATTGTAAGCTCATTATCAATAGAAATTATTACATTTATAACATTTGTATTCCCAGTGCCTAATAAATGTTTGCTGGTTGGTTGATTGCAACTGACTAGGAGAGATACAAAGTTTAGATAAAACATAATGTCTGCCTTCATGGAGTTTACAATCTAGTAAGGAGATGTGACATATTCATAAATAACTTCTGTGTATACACATGCAAATGTATATATGCATATATACGTGTATAAATATATGAAGATATCTATCTATATTATCTGTTTTTCAATATGCATAGATGTGTACCAGTGTACCACCCTTGTGGCAAACATAGGAAGATTTTAACAAAAGTCACACAGGATAGGCTAAGATCTGCATTGATGATGAGTAGGCCCAAATTCTATTACAGACTCTTTTGAGTATTTGAGTTTTACAACTACACTTGAATTTCACAAGTCTCCTTTTATGTTAGGGATTTAGACTCAGAAAATACTTTGATGTGCTGCTCAACCTCTGATCCAGGCAGAAGGCTTTACTTGAACAAACATATGATCAACCTAGAAAATAGAGGCATGAACAGAAATACAATTCATGGATTTTTTTTCTAATTGCTTTTTGCCTGCTGTGAATATTAGTCTGTGGTAGGTCGTTGGTTGTAACATGTATATGGCATTCCTTTTGAAGGTGAAAAAAATCTGGTGAATGCATCTGTTTTGTTTTTTCTTGGCAGCAAGGTATAGTCAGATGAAACTTAAGTAAGCTTCTGATCTCATTAAAAACAACAAATAAAGACAAAAACTTTTTGATTTTGGATGTTTTTGGCATCTATCACTGCTTTACTTTTGAAAATGCATGGAAACCTGGAATTTGGGGGAATTCAGCACTAAAGGACCTATATGACTTTTTAAAGGTCAAAGACACTGCTGCAGTATTCCAGTTGGGAAATGAGGGCCTCTGGAGTTAACAGCTTATTCTCAGACCCTTGGAGCATGTCTTTCTACAGAATAGAGAAGAAATTGGCTACCAGAACCAGCAAGGCATATTTTGCTCTTGATCGGTTCCTTTAAATAGAGGAAGGAGATGAATTTTCCAGGGTTAGAATCCAGAATGAGCTAGAAAATGTCCTACTTATGCAAACCTGTGAGAGAAAGGGTATGCTTTGAATATGACTGAATAAGAATGAGGGCACACAAACTCGGCAAAGGGAAGACATGTTACAGTGCTAGCAGTAATGGTCACAGTCTCAATTTCTGACAAACGGGTATAGAATATAATCATGATGTGAGCTCCATAATTAAGGCAAAGGGAGCCGTGACACTTTTATTGTATATTTCAACTGCTGAATAAGTTCTTTTCTTTAAAACTCTCCTAGAAATTATTCATGGCACAGGCAGGAATAAACCAGAGACTGAAACTCCTAATTGCACCTAGTCCCCTTCCAAGAACAACTCCAGGTGATGTGTGTTAAATAGGGGGGGGGAAATCAAAATTCAAAATAGGATAAAAACTCAAGTTGTGAGCTCTCTTCTGCCCCTTGCTTAACCAATATAATCTTCATGAGCCTACCCAATAGAATTGGATGTTTTCATGTGGGACTCTGTAGATTCTCCAGGTACATTCTGCAGAGTGAAGATTAAGACCTCAACAATGGGACAGTTTAAATGGGCCCTTCCATTTGGGAAAAATGATTTATGAGCTCAGAGGATCAAAAACAAGACAAAAACAAAACAAGCCACAACCGGGATTGTTAATTACTTTCACGTATCAGTTGGCTTCTCTTAGGCTTTCCCATCAAAACTCATATGCTTTCCATGCTTCCCCTCGTCCTTTCTTTAGCCCATTTCTCACATACCTACATAGTTAGATTCAAGGAATATAAGAATTGGAAGGAACTCTGGGGGTCGTCTAGTTTAACCTGTACCTGGCCAAGAATTCCCTTGATGATAGTGATGACAAGTGGTCCTATAGGCTCTGCTTATAGACTTCCAGGGAAGGGGAGGGGGGAAGAAAAGAGAAAGATAGTAGCATAGAATCAAGGAAAAATCTATGTGGCCTTACACTAGGCATTTATCTCCAGGCTGACATTTACACAGTTGTATCTGCTTTCTATGGTGGTTAATGAAATGGTCCTAAATTGCCTTCACTATACCAATGTAGCCTACATCTTTCCCTTGTGTTTGCAAGAATAACAGGAAATCTTTGCCAAATATCATACTAAGATCTAAGTTACCTTTTCTACTCATTCTAAATGTCTATGAACTCTCAATACTACTGTTTTCTAGAATTTTGCCAGGAATTAAATTCAAACTTGATGACCTATGGTTCAAAGACTTGTATTTTTTTTTCTTTTTGGAAAATTGGAAAAAATATGTTTTCTTTTCTTCTCCAGCAGCAACTCTTGTGTTTTCCACAGTCTAACAAACACCACTGTTAGGAGCACAGCAATCACATCAGCCAGTTAGTTTTTGTAACTTAGTGTAAAGTTTATCTAGGCCTGGTGACTTACTGAATGCTGCTCACTTATCCTTGGTTTCAATTGTTAGCCATTTTTATTTTATTATTCTTCATCTACAATGAGTATTTATTGGAAGAAAAAAAGAAGTAAAATAAGAATGAAGTAGTAGCACATTCTCTATTCCATCCATTATCATCATCCCTTCCACACTAAGAAGTGGTTCAGTCTCTTTTCATAACCCTACCTTTATGTCAAATGCACCTCTCTTCTTGATATAACTGGCCCTGATATTTCCCCTAAATTCTAGTCTCACATATCTGCCTGTCTGATGAAGTTATAACTATCTCATAACTATCTCAACCTCAACATGTTGAAGGTGTAATTCAACTTTCTCCAAATCCTATCCTTCCTCCTAGGTTTACTGTTTGTATCCAGAGCATTACCATTCTCTTGTTACCCAGTTTCATACTTTCATTGTCATCTTTGATTTTTCCCCCTCTCCTTTCCCCTTTCCCATATCCAATCAACTCACAAATTTTATTCATTCTATCTGCGCATTGTTTTGTCTATTCCCTACTCATTACTCACATTACTACCATCCTAGTTCAAGACTTTGCTCCCTTTCACAGACTACTGTAATAGACTCCTGACTTCAATGATTCTTATTTCTCCCTTCTTTAGTAAGTCCTCCACGAAGCTGTCAAAATAACCCTTGTAAGATATATGTATGACCATATCACTTTTCTGCTCAAAGATCTTCATGGGTTCCATATTGATTAAAATTATAAAAATGTATGTGTGTGTGTGTGTGTATATATATATATATATATATATATATATATATATATTTCTCAGACTGACATTTAAAACTGTTCATATTATGGCTTCAATTTACCTTTCTAGATGTAGCATATAATATTCCCTTCAATGTATTCTATGTACCAACCAAATTGGACTTTTAATTATGCCAAACTTAACCTCTCTCCTGCCTTTGTGCATTTACATGTATCCTCTTCCAGTGTCTGGAGAAATCCACTACCCATCTCTGCCTCCCAAAAGCCTTACCTTTCTTCATTGCTCAGATCATATGGTATATAATGTAAATTTCCCCAATCCCTAGCTTCCCCCCCCAGCTATTAAATGTATGCTTCTTTCTCAAACAACCTTGTATCTGCTTATCTGTATATATACTGTACCTTACCTCCCCCATCTCTAGTAGGGTATTAGTTCTTTGAGGGGCAGGGAATCTTTTTGTCTTTATATCTATAGCACTAAGCATAGAGAAAATGCTTAAAAATCTCTTGTTGAATTGAATTTATTATTAAATTATTTCCTTCTGAATTCCAGTCAGATGCCCTTGGTAAGGGGATTACAAAATAACATTATGGGGGTTGGTGGAGTGGTAAATAAATACTTCATCATTCTCAGGTCTTCACAAGCTGCCTTGCTCTACATGGTATGACATTCCATACCTCCTTTATCTTCATCTTCCTTTGGTCTTTGAAGAGTATTTCTGCACTTTGTAACTTGTTAAATTCATCAGAAAAAAGGAAGTGAATAAATAATGTTAGTAGGCCTTCTGAATACAATCTCCAGAGCATGTTGTTGATTAATATTTCTCCAGACATAGGATTAGCCCATCTGAGTTATAATGCCAGAATGGAGGTTTAGGCTAATGTTGTCTGTCCCCAGCAGACATGCTGCTCCTTTCTGTCTCTTTGCCTTCATTGTTACTCCCGCCTAAAATGTCCTACCTTGTACTATCAACCCATATCTATCACTTCTTTTAATGACTTGTTAAAGATTTACTTCATTTCTTCTGCCCTGGTTAAATCAAACCCCAAATCATCTTTCTTTGTCATTCAATCTCTTTACACTTAAGTGCATATATTCTGTATCATGCCATTGCAGACCTCATTGTATATTGTCAGAACTGTTCTTTACTTATTTCATGAGTATGATTTTTTTCCCCTCCCCAAACGAAAAGTAAATGACTCTTGCTTCCATTCATGCAGAGCACTAGACCGGTTAAATTCTAGAATAATAGGTACTGTGATATAAATGAAACAGTAGGAAAACCAGGAAATTGGCCCCAAGCTCTACCACCTCAGGCTTTGGACCAAGCCTGCTAATATTTTAGTTCAGTGGATGTCTTAGCAACTCATGCTGGCTTTGCCAGTCCCTCTCTGTAGGTCTTTGGGAAAGTCACTTTCCCACTTTGATCCTCAGTTCCTTTATTTGTCATATGAAAGCATAGGAAGAGATGCTGTCAGCAGGCCCACCCAGTTCTCAACTCAGGAATCACTTATACTACAGTTCTTACCTGTAATCAGCTAAAAACTGTGGAATAGATCCGGGATCCAGCCAGGCTGCCACCTCTAAAAAGAGAAGAGAACTTTAGCTGAACATGACCTCTAAACAATGCCAGACCTGTGTTTCCTGCAAATGCCATGACACTTCTGCAAATGAAGTGTTCATGGACAATTTTATCATACACTTACTCAGTACGGACCCCCATTTCCTTAAACCTGGAACTTTCCTGAAGTCCTTTCCAGACAGTTCTACAAGCTCTGGGCTAGGGTGGTGTGTGATTTTTGGTTCATCCATATCAGCCCTTGTCCCCTTAAGAAAATTCCAGATCAAAGATAAATCTGACACATGAACTGATTTGCTGCACAGCAAGATAATTCTTTTAAGTAGTTTCTATTATAGGAAAATTAATTTCAAGGCACTTCATACAGTTCTAGTAAAATCCTTCCGCTCGGCGGGGGGCCATGAGCAGCATTAACTGCACAGCGCTCACTGTGCATGCCTCGTTTTAACTTGGTGCAGTGAAGAATTTCTCAAAGTTAGACTGGTTTTTTTACATGTTTTTTTTTCCTCCTGCTTCCATGAACACTGAACAGAGAAAACTATTTTTTCTGTAGTATTTTCTACAAAGCCCCAAATCTCCTTGCTACCTCCTATAGGAGAATCGAAATGATTCTCTAAGGTAATCTTTAAGGTTTTTTAGGATTGAATCCCCTCACCTCCATAATAATAGGGAAACTCTTTGTGCTATTTAAGGGTTACCAGGTAATGAAGCATGTGCCCATCCACTAACATATATGCTTAAGTATGCCAGTGGTTTGTTTACAGGGAAAAGGATATGATGAGACTTCACTTAAGCAGAATTTCATAAGAACCTAACTCTGAAACTGGAAGTGACCTCAGAGGCCATTGATAAATGAAGAAACTGAGTCTCAGAGAGATGAAATGATTAATCTGAATTCACAAAGGGAATAAGAGTGTCAGAGGCCAGATTTGGAACCAGGTTCTCCAATTCAAATCTGTGTTATTTCCATCCTATTATGATGCCTATTTTATTGACCAAAAGTAGCTAACCAGAACACAACAAAGAATCAGTAAGGTAGCAAAACGAGGCTCCATAGTAGGGGGAAAAATTTTCAAAGCCCCTGTACTAAATTCATACATTTGCCTTTTAGGAAAAATGTTTAAGCCTTAACTCAGAACTCATTTACTCTTGTTTTGCATATAATTCTAAAAAGGTCAGTCATCTGGTTTCTCAGCTGTATAGCTAATCTGAAACTGTCAATTAGAAAAAATGGGGCAGGGGGTACTGCTAGAAGCAAGCATTTTGACAAGAAGAGAAGTGAGCATAAATAGGATGGAAAAAAATCAGTAAAAAGCAGATAGAAGTCCTCAAAAACCATAGCAGTTTGTGGTCATTTGGAGTAGGGGCAAATGGTGTAGGTCATGAATATTACTCCCTAATGGCAGCATTTTTTTACAACAATGATGTCCGGCCATAATCAGAACCACGAAACACAAAAGAAAAGGCTCAGTGATACTTCAGGGCCACTAGGTTGTGCTTCCCTCCATGGAGGCAGAGCAATAATTGTTCCAGGGGGAGGTATCACCTCTGATGAGTGGGCCCTGGAGAGCCAGGAAAGGTTTAAAATACAGTCAGCATCTGGTGTGCTATGTTAATCCTTACAAAATTAATAAAGTATGCTTCTACTGCTGCTAAATTAGCAGGACTATTTGCTTAATAAAATATGTTTTGCTGTCTGGGTTTTATGGGCCAAGCCATAAATGGCAGTCTTCACCCTGGTGTTAGATGGTATTAGACAACCTTTCTATGTTCCCACTCCAAGGGTGATCATGACATGTGGAAGCTCTCAAGGCTCAGTTCAAATGCAGTCTAACAGGTTCATGTGATCAAGTTGTCGGAGTCTATGGGAGTGGTCAGGTGTCCTATATTTATGCTGATTGACCCCAGGCAGAGATGTTGTATTCCCCTTATTAACAGGGTGAATTTTGCCGTATCACTTCCACTCTCTCAGTCCCAGTTTTTCCTCTTCTGCAAAACAAGGAGCTTGACTGATCTGGAACTTCCAAAAGGCTATAGAGTAAAAAATGAAATAGCCCCAGATTTGACATTAGAGGGCCTGAGTTAGAATCCCATCTTTTGTATTACCCATGTGACTTTGGTCAAATGACTCCCCCTCTCTAGGAATCATCTGTTAAATGAAGGACTTGGACTTGATGACCTTAAGGTTCCTTTCAGCCCTAAATTTGTGATGCTGTGATTGCCCAGCTCTAGAATACTCTATTTGTATGATTCTGAAGGAGGCCAAAGAGAGATGCTTTGCTGTTGTTGTTCAGTTATGTCTCCCTTTCTGTGACCCCATTTTGGGATTTTCTTGGCAAATATACTAGAGTGGTTTCTGTTTTCTTCTTCAGCTCATTTTATAGTTGAAAAACAGGCAAACAGGGTTAAATGACATGCCCAGTCACTGGTCACTGAGTTACTTAAGTGTTTGAACTTATGGAGATGAGTTTTCCTGATTCTAAGGAAAGTGTTCCACCCCCTGCACCATCTAGCTGCCCCTCAAGAGGAATATTATGTGAACACAATGGGTGTTGGGGAGTATGATATTAAACTGCTCTGAATTTTCTGATAAGCTGTTCCCTCCCGAGTAAATGAGTCAGACGAGAGGAAATGTCTCCTCCTGTTCGCAGATTTGATTTCTGTTTCTATTTTTCAGTTGGTCCTACCACCTGCAAATGTAGCTACTCTGGAGTTAGTGTTATTTGTTGAATGAAGATGATTTGATATTGTTTCCCCCCTCTTAGGAATAAAAACAAAAAAGAGGCTTTTAAAGGCTTAACTGACATAAATGGCAAGTTTTGTGCTGAGGTCAGATAGATGCTTCTCAGCTTCCTAACTCAGAACATCTTAGACTGCAGGAAGGGAGGGGAAGGTGAGAAGCAAGTGTTTTAAATTAAAACAACAAATAGAGACAACTTTTAAAAGGAAGACAGAAATCCATCAATCGTCTCCAAAATAAAATGCCATTTAGTGGTGATATCTCATGAAACCTCCCAATGTTATTAATTGGTGTCTTTCTTCATTTTGTGAATGAGGAAAAAGGAGAGGTGAATTAATATCTTCTTTGATAGCCTAATGATTAGAAATTATCATATTCAGTGCAGCAGCCTAGTTTTGATGCCCTATGGGAAAACTTACTCTAAAGGAAACATTATGATGTAATGAAAAGAGCTCTGGACTAGGAGAAAGGTGATCTGAGTTTGCGGCATGGCTGTGCCACTTATTAGCTATACAATCTTGGGGAAATTAATTTCTCTGGACCTTTTCTTTAAATGAGTCAGTTGGACTCAATGGACTCTAAGCTCTAAATCTGTGATCATATGACTTCACTGAATCTTAGTAGCTTCACCCATAAAATGAACTGTAACACTACTGGAAACACCTTCCTCACAGGTGTAATGGCAATAATCCCATCAATGTGTACATATGCTCTGGCTCCATGGAAATACATATGTGCAGTGATACCTCCTCCTCCTCCTTCCAACAGCCAGAAGTCAAAAGCAGAAGTGACATTGGATATGTTCCAAAAGAGAAAGACCAACAAAAAGAGGGATGGTCAATTTCCATAGTTCCTATAGCCTGTGGAGGGTCCACTTGATTTTGTGACCATATCCATTCAACCTACTGGTCATGAGCTGCTGTGAATGTCCTTATCCAAGAGGTCAAAAAACACATCCCACAGAAAGCAGCCAATGCATATAACCATTCCCATCAAACCAGAGTGCTTTTCCATACCCACAAGATTGTAACTATTATAAAAGATTGTGGTTAAGAAAGCATTTGGAAACATAAAGTGTAGTAGAAATAACATCATCATTGCACCAGTTAGGCAGATACACAAGGACAGAAGCATATAATAGTTTTAAGCCCTCACCAGCATAAAAGAAAGGCTTAATTCTTTTTTTTTTTAAATTTCTCTCCTTTCTGTGACCTTTCTTACTACAATGAAGCACCCTTTTCCCATCACTACTGTCCAGGGCATTGATATTTTCTTGCTTCCTACAAGTCTTCCCATGGGGGCAGGGGGTGGAAAATGTCATTTCTTACTCAGTATAACGTTTGTTCTTTGATTTTGAAAGTAAAGGTTTTATTACAGGGATTCTAACATCATTGGCCATTAAAGAAAATAATTGGAGTAGAAAGGGAGACCTCAGCACACCTTAAATCAAACCACCAAGGCGAATGAAAGTGAATTGACCCTGTCTGGGACACATCAAGAAATAATGATTCTCACCCTCCATCACCCCCATTCCAAGGATACACTGATCAGGAGAGAGCAGGCCTAAGGCTATGCAAGGCTAGGAGGTGAAATGATCCAGAAAGAGTGTGGGGTGGGAAATAAACTTAGTATTCTCCCTCTCTCTGAATATTTGAATTTTAAAGGGGTCATCAGCAGATTAGTCCACAGGAATGATGCTCTAATAATGTTTTCACATATCTACCACAGCACAATCTAGGTGATCTTCTTTGGCCGGGGAATTTCTCTCATCGTCTCTCTTGAATCATTCCATACACATGATTAACTATCATTAGTCTGTAGAAAGGGCCAGCCATCCTATACATCATTCGTGGGTGCTCCTCGTTAGTCACAGAATCATTGGCTATCTCTGTATTGGAAAAGCAAAGCCCTATTACACTTAAAAGGTTTGGGATAGACTGAAAAAATACATTTTTTTTTTTTTTAGCAAGAGAAGCTACTTATTTAAGGCCGGAGGGGTCTTGAAAGTATAAGCCCAAAGTAGGAATAGAGTTTCCAAACAAACGGAGGGATCAATTGTCATCCTGTCCCAGCCCTTTAGCCAGGCTTATTCCTTAGCGTGTCATTGAATCATCCAGATCAGCTACAAAGTCCTTGAATGCAATTTTAGTGGTTTTCTCCAAGTGACTTCCTCTGGAGAAAGGGTTATTCATTCACTGTTTTGTATAGTGAGATCAAAAGCAGTCCATTTCAGTGATTGTTTTTTTCAAAAAAAAAAATTTGTTACTCTGGGTCAAACAATATTGTGCATCAAGTTTGAACACACACGTGTGTGGGCACCCTAGACACAGAGTTATTTTAGTAACAAATATCACATCTTTCCTCTTTTCTCGCTAAGATGTGTGAAAAGGCTAAAAAAAATCATTATTTTATAATGTGAAATTGGTCAAAGAAAGAATAAATGAGTTAGGAGAAGAATTTCCTCAGTGAAAGGTTGATAGTCTTCTACTTCAGAAACCAAAACTAAAGAACAAAAACCTTGCTATTTTCCCTTTCGTCTCATTACCAACGTCATTGGTACATCAGACTCATTAAGGTAATATGGTTCTGATCAGGAAGGGGTCTAGACCATCACAAGTCCTTCTTTCTAAGTCACACAATATTATAAATGTTTATTGTGTTTATTACAAGAATTTCAGTTCTTTTATTGATCCACAATTTCATTGCTTTGGGTATTCACTTCCTTAAAGCAAATTGCTACTTTTCTATATCTTTGCATTCTGGGCAAAGTGTGTCCTTATTTTTCCATAAGTCCATCATAAATAATGCTTCCAATGTGATCTTTTAATATCTCAGGGACATCACTGCCCTGCACTGATTGTTTATCAGTTATACTTGCCATATGATCATTCCACTTCCTTCTCTGGTCTAGACATCATATATCTTCAACAATATATTTTTATGCCATTTGTTTTGGCAAGGCCCTCATTGGTATCAATCTATAGCATATTTCTATCCACCACCATTCCTTTTGCATAATTTTCCTTTTTTATTCCTTATAGATGTTGGTATACCACGATTTACAATTATATAACTTTCTGGGGAAATGTTGCTTTTAAAGAGATGTGCTTCTGTAACAGTAAACACTACAGGATAACTGAAAATGCTATAGAGTTTCCTTTTTTCCATATTGCCTGGTCTATGAGCTGTTGTATTAATATGATTTAGTGAGGTTCGGATTCGCTCCTATAAATGACACTCTCCAATGCACCAGAAAATAATAAGAAATAGATAATTTATTTAGAAGAAGCAAAGCACAGATAGTTTGAAATTGCATAGAAAGCATATAACAATAAGAACAATCAATAATATAGCACCGATCAAGGGAGTCGGTAATGGAAGAGAATACATCACCAATTCAGGGGAACCTCCAAAGTCAATCAACGGCTGGGAGCCCCGTTGCAGCCCGTACAAACTTGAATTGTGTAAAGATTTTCCCGGGCGAAGCGTCCTTCCCAAAGTGAGGCTCAGCGGGCTTACAGGACGCAGTGTTTTTATATTGTTCTAAACAAAGAAGGCTTGGGGCCAAGAAGCCCTTTTTGATGCATGCGCTATTCATGGTTTGTTCAATACACATCTGGCCTTAGCCACGCTCCCATCCGCCTGAGGCTTGGTATTTTGTTTTTTTAATAACATCACGTCTCACAAGGAGAGGAGCCAACCCTCCATGTCAACGTGACCTAGGAATGGCTAGTTCCTGGAATGCTAGGCCAAGAACACTCAGGAGTTATGGAACGGTCATGACCGAGATTTGAACTGAACCTATTTATTTGAGTGATCTTATTAATTTAAAGGGGAATTTCCAATTTCCATTTCAGCTGTAACTGTAAGCCAAGGGCCATTCAGTTACACATCTACATTGTCTAGGCAATATCAAATTTTCATCCACCTTTTTTTCTCAGTGTGGATGGTTGGGTAACCTTTTTTGCATCACCATGGGTTGAGAAAGTTTTGTTTTGTTCTAGAGCTTGATCAATTAATGTAATATTATCTGTGAATGTAGCAGCATTTAATGACCTTCTCCATTAAGCAGGTGTCCTTTTGTTTGGACTTTGTACAGGATTTATTCCATTAATTACAGGCAAGGTTTGTAGGAAAGCATTATTTCCCTGCTCAATGATTTGTTAAATATTTCTCTAAATCAGGGTACGAAATATACTGAATAGAGAGGCTGAGAAATTCCAGAGTTGAAAGCTTCTTTCATTCTTTGCTAATAGTTCATCCCACAGCTTTTATTACTGTAGCTGTGTTGATTCACAGACATTTGGTGTGTGTAGAAATAATGGTAGAAGTTGGAATGTGTTTCTCCTAAGGATACTCTGGCATGACACTTCTGATCTCATTGATAAGGAATAGACTGTTTACTTTCATTTTGTGTAAACAAGTGGAGCTCACAGAATAATGCCCCCATCCCCAATTCTTATAGATGCATTGTTTTCATAAAGAGATGGATCATTTAAATAACATTATAGATTTGACTGAAATATAAATACACCTTGGGAACTGTCAGTGACAGCTATAAAGTCAATGGGTTGACCCTCAAATCTGTATCTTTTTTTTTCGGATTTTGTTGTTAAACTTGTCCTACATTCATAAGTGCTCAATGGACATCTGGCCGTGGATGTCTTTTAGCACATCAGACTAAACATTTCTAAAACAAGGCCAATGACTATGCAGATGTGGAGACTCTGTCGTCCTCTGATCTCTCTTTACTTTGAAGCTATGCTTTTCCAGAATCAGATACAGGAAGGAATGTATGTGAGCACCTGGTAATATTTGTCTCTACTTGTGCCTTCTTGACCTTCGACTTTGGTGAAGGGGTACACCTGTACATTACCTGTTGAACATGGGGCATTTATTTTACTTTTCTGGGCTTCAGTTTTCCTTTTTGTGTAAAATATGAGAGTCAGACTAGGTGACTTCTGATATCACCTCCAGCTCTGAATTCATGATCTTATGCCAATTTTCCTCTCTAAGCCCCAGTTTTCCCACCTCTAAGATGGGAATACTACAGGATTGTTGGGAGGAAAGTGCTTTGTAAAGATTAAAATGGTTGGGATGAATTTTTGAACTCATGAGAGTACTGTTTTTATAGAAAGGGAAAGCAAGGATCCCTGGGCCTCACTTTTGATAGGGTTTGAAAGTGTAAATATAGAGGACAGAAGTGGTACAGGAGTGTAGACACCAAGGTCAGTCTTAATTGTCAGCAGTTTTTTGTTTTGTTTGTTTGTTTGTTTTACAAGTGCCAGATCCTTTTTTGACCTTGGTTGACTGCTGTTCTAATCTGTCCTTATTGGTTATTGTCTCTGAGCATAAGATGTGGAATACCATCACTGAAAAATCTCCCATCCCCCTGGGCAGTCATCAGAAACCTTCCTAATCTTATTCATTGCTATTGCTGTTTTGGATTACTGTGGCATCCTTCCTCTGGGGAGATAGGGGTTCTCTGGCTCAGAATGAGCTAACGGAAGTGTCAGAATCTCCAGGCATTCAAAGGCTAGGGAGAATAAATTATAAAGAGGAAATTTCCTAATTTCCCCTCTTTCCTTCCATCTTGTCTCACCTCTCCTCCTTCTACCCAGCATCCTCCAGACCCACATATATGTCCCTAAACACACATTCCAACAGAGATAATTACTGTTAATGAAGGGAAGGTAGAAGTATTATAAAGTAATGGCAGTAATATAATATTTAGGACTGACTATCTCAAAATTCCTGTAGTTCAAAAAGGCCATCTTTAATAGGGTGGGGAGAGTTCTGGATTGGGATTCAGAAGACCTGATTTCATATCCTGGTTCCACTTTGACCTTGAGCAAGGCACTTAACCTTTTTGGTTCTCAGTTTCCTTATCTGCAAAATAAGTGGATAGTTGGGCTTGATAACTTCTAAGATTCTCTTTAGCCCAAGATCTATGCTGATATAACCTATCTTCCTATCATTTGATGATTGCCGATCCTAAGATCAAAATATTAAATGAGTAATGATGTAGGAAGTACTAAAGTAAGGCTTTGTCAATTATCAGGGAAATCTTTTAAAATTATATCCTGAAAAAGTGGGTGCTTGACTGAAAGAATTATAGAATCTAGGCTCAGAAGACTCCTTGCCAATATTTTGGTCCAGTCTTCATCAAATACAAGGATCCTCACTCAATGTTGCCCCTGCCAGATGATGAGCCAAACTTAGGTGCACTTACAGTGATGGGTGGTCCTCTAAGGAGGGCAACCATTTCTTTTGAAACAGCTCTAATTGTTGTAATATTCTTCATTCTGTTGATCCAAGATCCCTCCCCCCCCCCAATTTCCATCTACCAGGAGTAATTCTGCCCTTGGAACTACACAAAATAAGCCTGTTTCCTCTTCTGAAGAACATTCTTTTAAACATTTGGACTATCTATATTCTAGTACTAGCTGAATCAATTTATGCCATGGAGATTATAGGGTGTTTCTTCATCTGTGCCTTTGCACTGGCCATCCCTGTGACCTGAAATGAACTCTCTCCTCACTTCATCTTTGTAGAATCCTTCTCTTCCTTTAAGACACAGCTCAAATACCACCTTCTACAGAATGCCTTTCCCAACCTTCCTGGTAAGAGGAGATCTATGGCCCGCCTTCCATACTTACTCTAATTTAAATGTATGTATTTATTTATATGTACATACATATATGTGTATAGTTCAATATAAATACATGTATTTATTATATATTTTAATTGTATACATGTGTATGTAATTGTTGCAAACCTCTTCCTCGTTCCCCACATGCAAGCTTCTTGACAGTAGGGAATGCTTTATTTTTTTTATTCATATCCCTGTCATTTAGCACAATGCCTGGCATGTAGTATTCATTTAATGAATATTTGTTAATTAAATATTTAGTCACTGATTGATTCAAAGTGTGGACTCCAGGACCATGATGTGATTATCGGTTGAAGGAACTGTGTAGCTTGGCGGGGGTGGAATTCTTGATACACAGCTTCACATATTTGACAAGTTATTATGGAATACATTTAAATTTGTTTTTCTTGGTCCCTCTTAGTAAAACTCAGAACAATGAGATGAAGTGGTAAAAAGCAAAATTTGCCTTGATATATAAAAAAGAAATATTTCTTAATGACAGGCAGTGTAATATAGTGTATAGAGAATGGGCTTTGGAGTCTGCTAGACCTGTCTTCAAGTCTTGCCTCTGACACATATTGTCTGTGTAACCCTGACCAAATCAATTGATCTCTCCATTCCTAGGGCACTCTTTAAGAACATAAATTGCAGTGATGTCTACCTGCATTGGTAGCTTCCTTTGAGGGAGTTCTCTATATCCATGAACTCATAGTCCCCATTCAAAAAAAGTAATAAAAACAAAAAGAGGCAACAACATAGAGTAGTAGATCGAGAATGAGCCCTAAGGTTGAGTCAGAAGGACCTGGGTTCATGTTCTACCTCTGACACACAGTGGTTGTGTGACCTTAGAGAAGTCAATCAATCCCTCAGCATTCCAAAGCACTTCTGTGACCAAATGCTGCTAAAGAATTGGTGATTTCCATTGGTGGAGGGAATTTATTCAACAGATGCTCCTTATATTGATAAAGTAAAAAAATCTGGATAAAAAAGAAAAATTTTCTATAACTTAATGATATTTGAAGTGGAAAGGACTTGGAATGTCATAGAAAAAGTTATAGAATGTTATATGTCAGGAATTTTATACAGAAAGAATTCTTATGAAGGTTTTCATTGAATTAGATACACACTGTGCTTCCTGCCAACTCTGAAATTTTGTTATTCTGTGACTTCCAAAACCCTTTTCAATAATTTGATTCCCTCTCCCACCATCTTCTCTGGGATATATATATACCCTATGGATTAATTTCTCATCATTACATTTCAGAGATAGTTACTCTTGGGACGGGAAGACTTTAGGATCAGGGAATCAAAGGACATTCGATCTTGAAGAGCTCTTAAAGAACTTCTAGTACAACTCCTTCCTCACAGAGACAAGAAAAATGAACCCACAGAGATGAGCAGTCTTGTTCAAGGTAACACAGCTAGGTCGGGGCACAGCTGAGCTTTGAGAGTAGACCAACAGTGCTATTTCTACAACCCATGATTTGAGCTATTTTCTACCTAATCTTTGTCCTAATACATATATATTCTCAGAATCTTAGGACAGGAATGAATAAGCAAACTGGATATAAGTGGCATTTGCCTTGCTCATGAATATATAGTTAAAAAACTATTAGAAATGCGGCCTGAATGCAGAGACCTTTGGCAGGGTTTCCTTTCTAGCACTTGTCAAACAATGTCATTTGGGTTATCATTTGCATAGTCAATATGTCATGTCATCCTTGATGAAAAAACAAAATATAAGACAACAAAGACAACAACAACAAAAACCATGAGCTCAGAATAAGAGATGAAATGATTTAGACTGGTAGGAAAAGAGAAAGGAGAAGGAACAGGCAGAAAAGAAGAAGAAGCAACAAGTTTGGCAATTCTTTCCTCTCTTCACTGACTGGTGGCAGAAGTCTCCTTCATTAACTAGGTTCCCAAGCAGTAGATTGCCTCTAGAGGGATGAGACATCTGATGTCTGAGAAGTGGGAATCTCAGTTCCCAGGCCTCAGCTTGTGAGACGTGACTGAGCTGCCCTTCTGACAGCCTTTGTTTTCTAGAATCCAGCCTTGCTCTGTGCACTGGGAACAGGAGACATTTCTTTTAATCATGCCTTATAAAAGCATGAGCTGGTTTATTGGCACATGGATCAGGGATGATTTGGGAGCCTGTCTTGTCTCTGGGAACAAAAAGGCTCCTCTGTCAGCCCCCATGGCATACCTTTTGGTGTCAGATGTATCAGTGACTCTAGAGCTTAGGGGAATTTTCTTCCATTTGTGTCTCAGAGAGATATACTCAATGATGAGGGAAGGAACTAAGAAAGGATTTTTCACCAGGTCCGAGATTCTTCTAAATGAATGGAGAGGTTTTGGAACAGTTTGATTCTAGAACCAAATTCTCCATTTCTGGTTCATGGTGGAAAAACTTTCCTTAGCTCCAATGCAAGAGAGACTAAGGGAAAAAAAGTGGAGGATAGCTTAGCACAAACTCATTTTTATTCAAAAACACGAATGATTAGTAATTCCATAGGTGAAATTCCTGGTGTGGGAACTCTTTGTCACAAGTCTATGATAAAAGGCCCAAGGATCATAGTACTGGTGATGGAAAGGAACTCAGAGGCCTTCTGGTACAACTACATCACTTTACAGATGAGGAAATTGAGGCCAAGAGAGGTTTATTCAGTGTAATACTGGTAGGGTCAAAGACAAAGATTTGAAACAAGGTTCTCTGGCCCCACAGTCAAGACACTTTCCAGTGTACCATACTACTTCTAGTGAATAGGTAAGGTTTAGGGAGTTGTCTAAAGCAATTAGAGGTTAATCACCTTTCCACCAAAACTTTCCCCTCATCAGAATTTCCCTACGACAGTGGAGGGCCTTACAGACCTTGAAGTCACCCAGATCTGCAACCTGTGTAGCCTTTTTCTCATTCTCCCTCACTCCATATATCCAATGCATTACTACATCTTGTCATGTCTTCACCTTCCTATCTCTCAGATGTTCCCTTCTCTCCAATCATGATGCCATAACATTAGTGTAAGTTCTCTTCACCTCTTCTCTGAGTTACAGAAATAGACTTCTAACTGGTCTTCCTGCCTCAAGTCTTTCTCTACTCCAATTTATTTTCCATTGAGCTCCTAATGGAATTCTTTAAAACTAGAAAATGTTACTCCTTTGTTTGGAGAGTGGCTCCCTATTATATCAAGGATCAAATATAAAGTCTTCTCTTTGGCATTTAAAGCTCTTCATAAGCTGGCCCCCTCCTATCTCTGAAGTCTTCATATGCTTTGTTCCCCTCTGTACATTATACTGTCTACAGCAGCCTATTTCTTGATCAGTATACTCCATTTCCTATCTCTACATCTTTGCACTATCTGACCCCAGCCCTGACCCCACTCATCTCTGTCTCTTAGTTTCTCAGACTTTCTTCCAAGACTTAGATCAAATTCAACTTCTACAAAAGGGTTATTCTGTTCACTTTACCCACAACTCCACTATGCCTTCCCATTTCAAATTACTTTCGCATACTTTCTATAGATTTCATATATGATTGGATATTTAAATATTGTCTCAGTTTTTAAATGTATAGTCCTTGACAGCAGGGACTGTGTGTGTGTGTGTGTGTGTGTGTGTGTGTGTGTGTGTGTGTGTGTGTGTCTTTGTATTCCTAACACTTAGCACAGTGGAACAATGAGTAAAATACTTATTGACTGAATGACGTATCCCGGGTCAGATAGATAATAAGTATCAAATATGTGATATAAATTAAGATATTCCAGACTTGAAGCTCAGAACTCTGTCAACTACAAGAGGCCATCCTTCTAAATTCACCACTGCTATTAGAAAAACAAGTGTGGGTATATACTACTGATGATATCATATACTTTCCAATTATAAAGGGTGGCACCTAAATGATTATGACCACATATATTAAAATATGTGTACATCAAATATATGTAAGTTGCTACAATACGTGCACTCATTCATATCTTTTGTGTGTGTGTTTGTTGTGTATCTGTATTTATGACATGATTAGTTCCATTGTAGAAACTGAAAAACTGATAGTCAATAGCTTTGCCCTAGGGTTTCACATGAGGGTATTCGGTTCCTCTCCCTTGGGAAATTCATTTCCTCTCCTCCCTTCCTCCCATACCCATCCATATAGAGAACTGCCCACCAAAGAGACTGCTCCTTCACCTGTACACTGGGTAACCAACCCTCTCTTCTTTATGGTCCCAGGACCATCTTACCCCTCTCCTAATTAATCCCTCTCTATGTGGTGATTGTCATTGATTTCTTGCTTGAACTGGGGACAACTAATAGTTGGTATGGGTGGTAAGAGGCACGTCAAAGGGATCATGCACCAGCCTTTAATATCCCTCTGGCCAATAGCAAATTCAGCTACTCCAGGTCCTTGTCCTTTGACTTCCCTTCACACTGTACTTTCTGGACCTCTTTTGTACTGTTAGCAAATCCCCTACTATCCTTTAACTCTTCCTCATTCATATTCTTTCCATCTTCTGGGGTAGAGATGGCCCTGGATGCAGTGGGAGACCTTGGTCTATATTTTTCCACTGGACCTAGATGGTTGTGAAGGAGAAAGTGAGTCTGGTGACTTTGTACAGCCTTGCCTCACTGACATTCAATTCACTTGCAAGTCATATCATCACCTTACTGATGGCACTGCTCCGCTTCCAGAACAAAGGAAAAACAACAATCTGTGAGTAGTAATAATAGCTGCCCCACTGGGGATCCAGCTGGCCAGTCCCAATGATGGAGTGTGAGCTCAAGCAAAGATCTTCATCCCTTGCACCAAAGGGAATCTGGCTCCCATTTGTCCACAGGCCCCAGCTCCTTATCTCCCTTTGGAAGCCATAGCTCTACCCTTTGATCTTAGGCCTTTCAAATGTCTTCCTTCCAGTTCCCTTCATTATCTATTCCTATTGTCTATTCAATCTCTCAGACCTGCCAATCATAATTCTTACCTAGACACTTTTCCCAGCCCCCTCCTCTGGCCACCCAAAGTGATTTTATTGTATAGAAGATCCACCCTGGCCCCCATTCAGATGCTGAGAATCGCATGCCCAAAAGGCTAAGACTTTCTCATGCCTGCTCATCCCCAAGGGCCTTACTAAGTTCAGCTAATATGGTGAGAATCTCTCATGCCCCAAAGGCTGAGTTTTTCTCATGCTCTTCTCCTTATGGGTGTCACCTGGCCTATGTGATTTATCACTAATACACTTTTCCTCTGGCTGGAAGAAGATTTGAGTTGAATACTTTCAGACAGGGCCCGGGGTTCCCAGCAGCGCCCCACAAACCTCTAGACCTCTCCACCAGTTAGGCAATCTTCCTTCCTTCCTTCCTTCCTTTCTTCTTTCCTTCCTTCCTTCCTTCCTTCCTTCCTTCCTTCCTTCCTTCCTTTTTCCTTTCTTCTTTCCTTGCTTCCTTTTTCCTTTCCTTCTTTCTCTTCTTCCTTCCTTCCTTCCTTCCTTTTTTCTTTCCTTCTTTCTCCTCTTCCTTCCTTCCTTTCTTCTTTCCTTGCTTCCTTTTTTCTCTCCTTTCTCTTCTTCCTTCCTTCCTTCCTTTCTTCCTTCCTTCCTTCCTTCCTTCCTTTCTTCTTTCCTTGCTTCCTTTTTCCTTTCCTTCTTTCTCTTCTTCCTTCCTTCCTTCCTTCCTTCCTTTTTTCTTTCCTTCTTTCTCTTCTTCCTTCCTTCCTTCCTTCCTTCCTTCCTTTTGTCTTTCCTTGTTTCTCTTCTTCCTTCCCTTCTTCCATCTTTCTCTCCTCTCCCCCCGTCCACATAGGGAATCATACCCTTACTTGTGCATGCTCTGCCAAAAGGAATATAAATTTTGATCACTGAAACCTCACAAGATTTACAGGGTTTACAGGCTAAACTTCTTTTTTTAAGGACCATGCCTTAAACCCAAATCACTCTGGCTCTCATTGATTGGCCAACAATAGGTCCCAGCCCAAGCCCCAACAATAGGTCCCAGCCCAAGCCCCACTTAGTCATTGTTTGGTTCTAATGGCTCACAGTGAGTGTAAATATCAATTGTTTCTGTTTTGGCCAAAAACCCTGAGGGTCTTCCCTTCCCAGATCGATTTTTTTTTTGTAACCAGGTAAAAGAGGCCATTCTTTGCCTCATTTTTTACCTATCCTTAATCACTGAATGGCCATTTCATCAGACAAACTGAGACCTAGTGAAAACTTTAGCTTAAAAAAGCCAAGGTCTCCCACTGCATCCAGGACCATCTCCAGTCCTCCTGATCTGTATCTTGCCACTGGACCCAGATGGCTCTGGAAAAAAAGTGAGGCTGGTGACTTTGCTTAGCTCTGCCACACTTAATCCAATTCACTTGCAGGTAATGACATCACCTTCCAGATGTCATTGGTCCTCTTTGAGAAGGAAAGACAAGCAACATCTTCTGGGGTTCACTGAACTCTAGCTTTTTCTGAAAGACATCACATGTCTTGTCACCTCCTCCAAGTCTAGATGTTCTTTCTTTCACACTCCATGATCTGGGGAACTAGGAAAAAGAGTAGGCATAATCTTACTTTTGTTATTGTCATATATGGAGTTTCATGCTGTTATCTATGCTCCTTCTAAATAAGTTCAGTACTTTATTTGTAGCTACTTCTTGCATTCCAGTTCTTGTCTTCTTCAATTCTCTGGCTTGCCACTTTGTTAACTCACTGTATTCAATCTGCCCTAGGTGCCAGAATTCTTATCTATGACTCTGATTGGGCCTTTCCAAAAGTCAACAGCAGAAGACGGGTCATGTGAATTCCAGGATTGGAATAAATGAGTGAATGAGTAAAAAGTATGTCTTAAGTGCTTACTATTTGACAAGTACTTTGTTCAGCAATGAGCAAATATAGCTCTCAGAGAAAAAGGTGTCGGGGGTAAAGATGAGAAAATAAGGTCTCAGAGTTCAGAACCAAGTAGAAGACATTGAACCAGAAATGTTCAAACTAAAGCTGCTAAACCATCTGTCAGGGATGCTTCAGAAAGGACTTCAACACCTCACAGGAGCTTAGATGAGATGATTTCTAAAGTCCTTTTCAACTTTAATAGGGTCTAGGAAAGCCTGATTCCACAGGTGAGGAGAGGTGACTGAACCTGGATAGGAAAAAGAAAGCAAAGGGTTAGCAACCAAATGTAGATCCTTACACTGTCGATTATAGAAATGGCATATATTTACCATTTAATAAAAAAATCATGCAGAATAATTATTTTCATTAAGCTGCCCTTTAAATAGAGCTTCTAAGTGATAAGCATCTAAGTGAAGGGTGGAGGGGGGGGCAGCCAATGCATAGAGTGGGAATGGATTGCCCAATATATTACTCATGGCTTTGAAGTTGTCTGAAAGAAAACTGAATGAGGCCTGTAGCTGCCAGATTAGATTTAGGGAATACTGGGAAATATTTGAGATCTGAAGGTTTTCAGTTAAGAGCAATTCCAAAGAAACAGAGTTTCTGCTATTCTGAGAGTGCAATTGAGTTTCTTTTTTTGGTTAAGGAAAATGTTAGTTCATAGCTGTCTCAGGAAAGGCCTTGCAACAGGAACTTGGATAGAAGGAAGGTGGTAGATAGAGCCCAGGTCAGCAGTCAATGAAGGCCTAGGCTACATAAGATGTAGAGATCCCCAGGCTTCAGGAGAATCAGAGGATCTGAGGACTTGGAGCTGGAGGGGACCAAAGAGATTATGTCTGTAGGCTCCTGCTTTGCCAAAGAGGAACTAAAAGCCCAGAGAGTGAGTTACCCAGGCTCTTCCAGTGGGTACGTGAAAGAGCTAGGGTTTTAACCCTAGATGTTCTTGTTCTGTATTCAGTGCTCTTTGAGACTATGTCCACAGAGGCCTTTTGGTGAAGTAGAATGAGAACTAAATGGGATGAATCCCTTCCCTTCTCCTTCTCTCCATCTTTCTCCCCTCCCCTCCTTCTCCCTTCCCTTCTCTTCTTTGATTTTACTGGTATATTGTGGGAAGTATTTGGGAAAGATAAAAGTGTCAGTCAAATTTCACTTTTTATTTGCTATTATTCAGATGATAGCAATGTCCCACCACTCATCCAAGATCATTGTTCCTAAGACAAATGAACTTTTGGAGCTAAATAAATCTATGATTAGAAGGTGACACACTTATACTTTTACTCAGATGATTCTCTCTCTTACCAGAGATAGGTTTTGCAAATCATAAATTTTCAGAAAGAAGGGCTACATTAGTCTAAGGAATCAAGATTATACTCACAACTGTGTGTAACAAATGGTATGAATTGAAGGAATCTTAGCAAATTCCTTATTGTGTCCCTAAATATTTCCCCTTAAAGACTGTCTGAAATTACATTGGATATTCATTCCGTTGAGCTAAGACACTAGCTCCTGTTAAAATACAAATTATCCAATCAAGGAAACATATCTAGCTATTTTAGTCATTGTTAGTCATTTCTCAGCTATAATTAGAATATTAGAAATAGCAATAAAAATCTTTCCAGCTAGCATAGCACAGGTCCTTCAAGGTCAAGTATGTGGCAAAATTTTACCAGACAGCATGAGTTTTTCCTATTAAACCATGTAGCTAACATTATTATAGCACTTCTTTGCATATATTATCTCATTTGATTCTTATAATAATCCTGTTGTAGATACTATTATTATCCCATTGTATTAATGAGAAAACTTGAGGCCAAGGCTTTCTTGGAATCCCATATTTAGTAGGTATCTGAGAGAGGAATTTGAACTCAGATCTTTCTGACTATCCACTGTGCCACCTACCTGGCATTTCATGAAGCCTATAAGTTATAAAACAAATGAACAAGCAAACAACTGATTTTCCTTGCTTTTCTCTTCATTGTAGTGTAGCAAAAGTAAACAAACAAACATTATTTGTCTTGGACTCTGAATGCTTGTTTTCAAATCTTAACTTAGACACATAACAGCTCTGCAACTTTTGTTAAGCCATTGAACGCTCTGTCTCAGTTTCCTCATTTGTTAAATAGGTACATTAAAAAATAAAACAAAAGAAAAACAACTCTGCACTGCCTAGTCTCTGTGTTGTGTGGAAAACTCTTTGCTAATGTTAAAACCACTTTACAAATGTGAGTTTTTATTAAGCTCCCAGAGCTATTCTCCAGAGATTGTAGGCCACAACTACAATTATACCTATGTGGTCCATGATAAAGGATTTAAATATTTTACTGGTCCAAAATATTATATGGTTGAAAAAAGACTGAGAACTAGATGACATGTGATGGAAGTAGAATGCAAGATGGCTAAGATTTTATAATAAATTTGGCAATAGAAATATATCTGAAACCTAGAGGGACTGCCCAGGGAAGACAGTACTTGTTGATTTAATTTAGTGGTGATCTCTGACTAGTCCAAGGACAGTATGAGGACCCTAGGACTGTAGGGGGAAATGCAGTGCACAGAGGTATGAAAGGGGATCTAAAATATAAAGGAGGAGTGTGGGGAGGGGAATCAAAAATGAAACATCTACTTCCCAACTTGACAAAATTTCACCCTGCTATTAGAAAAGTAAGAAAACTGCTGCTGCCTCTTCCTCTCCTGGGTACCTACCAATATTTTCCTTATCCAGTTGCAACTCTGTTGGCTAGTAACACTAATTGATAAGTCAACACACACACACACACACACACACACACACAGACACACACACACTCAGAAACAAACAAGACATTGACTGGATAGTGTTGATTGCAAAGCCTAGTATAGCACCTGAAACAGTAGATTTTCTTTGAATCTTTCATGAATGAATGAATGAATGTAGCTTATTCTGAGTCTCCAGAATTGTATGTAACACAAGAACATCAAAAAGGCAGAAGAAAACTATTCTAAAACCTGGCTGAGGCATTGAAAGACACCAATTTCAGGGATAGCACTAGGCTTTTGCTCTTCAGAAAACTGACTATTCAGAGCAAAACAAGTTTGATTTATTTGTTTTTAAGTCTAACAAATAAAATGACTAGTTATTTATTTACAAATACATGGAATTTACCAACTTTGCAATTTTTTAAAAAAGAAATGTTTATTTTAGAAACCATATAGGTGTTTACAATTTCTCTTACCATCTGGTCCCTCTTGGTGGGGAAAATTTAAGTATTTAAGGTTTCAGAAAAGAGTGCAAAGGAGAAAAGTCCTACTCTCTCACAACATTTCCAGGAACACCTTTGCTCCCTCTAAATGAGACCTTTCAAATCTTTTGAAGTAGTGTGGTTTTCAGAAGTATATGAAAGTCAACATCATCATCATCATCATCAGCAGCAGCAGCAGCAGCAGCAGCAGCAGCAGCTATCTCATTTGTTGTTTGTTTTGTTTGGTGGAAGGGGTTAGTCAGGGGTGGGGAACCTGTGGCCTTGAGGACACAGGTGGCCCTCTAGATCTTCAAGTGTGGCCCTTTGACTGAATCCAAACTTCACAGAACAAATCCCCTTAATAAAAGTGTTTGTTCTGTAAAATTTGGACTCAGTCAAAAGGCCGCATCTGAGGACCTAGAAGGCCACATATGACCTCAAGACCACAGATTCCCTACTCTGGTAGGATTTGTGATTTCATCTAAGCAGGAACCTCTCAGAATAGATACTCTTTCCCTTAAGGCGCATAAGCAACACATCTGTAATTAATAGTTTTAGAGAGTCTCCTGGAATCACCCAAAGTTTAAGTGATTTGTCTATTATGTGACTTAAGTATCTTGGCTATTAGGTCCCCAGCTATAATGTTTTAGAGTCAAAATTTGAGCCTATCTCTTCCTGAGACTAAGGTCGACTTTGTATTTGCATACTATAGTACAGATATCATTTAAGTCCATTTTATGAGTGAAGAAACTTAGGTTTATAGAGGTGAATTTACTTGCCTAGGGTTTCATTGTTAGGAAGTAATTTGAAACTAGTACTCTTAAGTCCAGATATCACTGTCAAAACTGAACAATCATCATTTCTAACACAATTATCATCACTCTGAACCCAAGATTTTTAAAGTTACACAAACATTTACTAAAGGTCTAATTTGCACTGTATGTACATACACTATGCATTTCAATACAACCAGTTTAATTATAGAAAATTATACATTTTTTATCAGTATTATTACGCTGGTATAAAGGGTTAATTGGAGTCCAGTTGTAAGCAGCAAATGTTAGTGCCAAGTTACAAACTAGAGTGAAGTTTAGGCAAATTTGCCAATTGTCCAACCACAAGTGAACTTTTCACCCAAGTTACTCTGGATGTAAACCCAGAGGATAGTTATACACTAGAATCTCAAAGGCATATGGGAGCTGAGGATAGGAGTTAGGGGGGAAATGAATGCTAGTTACTAACTTTTCCATGAACTTTTCCATCTTTACCAAGCAGCCTCCAATCCATAAATGTTGTTGTTATTAATGACGATGATTTCATTTTATACCACAATGCTGAATTGTAATTATAGCCCCTGTATGAATTGCTTGCTCACTATTTTCCCCAATAAGTTGAACCTTTGTTTCCTATGTATTTTTGCTGTTGCTTTGAAATTTTGGATAAATAGCTTGCTAGTGTAGAGAACTGTTCTTCAGCATTTCTGATAGATTTTTTTCCTCTTCTCTTATAAATTGCTCAATAAAATTTGGGAACATAAAAAGGACACCAGAGGTGATTAAATATTTGTGTTGTTGGGTGTTTTGTTTTTTGTTGGATTTTTTTCAACCTATATCTGTTTGCTTACTGGTTATATTGAGAAAAATGCTTTTGTGTTAACTCAACAACTAACGTGTTTGCTTGTGCCCTGGGATGGACAAGTGAGGTCTTACCCTTAGAGTTTTATATGGGAAATAGGTAAATGGCAGCATGGGGTCATGAAAATGACCCTGGACTAGGAATTCAGAAGGCCTGGCTGCCTACCTTGTCTCTGACACTTGGCATTATTTTGCATTTACTTTTATGTGAGCTCTGTATTAGAAAAGCTACCTCAACTCTTTGAGCCTAAGCTTCTTTATTTACAAAATGGGAAAAAGAACACTTGTATAATCTACTCCACAGAGTTCTTTTGAGGAAGGATTTTATAAGTATGAATGATTATATAATAATACTAGAGTGTAATGGGGAAAAGGATATCTTCATTGGAGATGCCCATCTTCCCCATAGAGCTAAATTTACACCTCTGTCCCTAAAACCTATGCCAAACTGTGGAGAATCTGCTCATTTTACTCCCCATTGTTCTAGCTCATGGAGAATTTGGGTTCCCAAAGGAAGGTTTATATAAAGCCATCAGGCTTTGAAGCAATCAAAGCTCCGTATTCATGACCACATCCTGTCCATCAGTCAGCAAGTCTTCCCTGTTTAGCCCTGCACAAACACATTGTGGAAGGTATAGAAGAAATATAAGAAGACCTAGTCCCTGCCATCATAGTCTAGTCAGGGAGAGAAAATCAATTTAGCTCATGTGCCACTTCCTCTATGAACTCTCCCCTGATGCATCTAGTAACAACCGCAATAGAACCTGCTTTGCCCTTCTTTCAATACACTTAGCATACACTGTTTTGTAAGAGCTATCTTTGTTTTGCACTATATCCATCTAGTTACATCATCAATTCCAAGAAAGCAGGAATTGTGGGGCTTACTTAGTCTTGTTTCTTCTCTAGTACAATGGTCTGTATGCAGTAGATGCCTAATATCTGTTGAGGTTGAAACTGTTAAATGCAAGAAAATGCAGCTGAGTCCTGAACAGTAGTTTTCCAAAAGCAATTATTGGAGCTTAGAGCAGAAGGATATCATCATTATGACTAGAATGGTCACAAAGGGTTTCTGGAGGACGTAGGACCTATCCTGGACTTTGAAACATGGTTGATACTTAGGGAAGGAGGAGAAGGTAAGAAGAGAACACTTTCTGGGAAGGTGAGGAGAACATTGGCTTAATGATTTAAATCTTTGCTTCCTGCCTTTCTGCTGGGTAGCAAATAGTTAAATAGGGCAGCTAGGTGGCACAGTGGATGGAGTACCAGGCCCAAGTCAGGAAATCCCAAGTTCAGATTTGACCTTAGATACTTACTAGCAATGTGACCTTGGGGTAAGTCACTTAACTCTGCCTCAGTTTTCTCATCTGTCAAATGAGCTGGAAAGGGAAACAACAAATCACTCCTGTTTGTTTACCAAGAAAACACCCAAAAAGGAGTCATGAAGGCTCAGAACCAACTGAAAATGACTAAACAATGACAACAAAAATAGTTAAATAGCTAGCCAAATAAAATTAATCACCCTCCCTTTCCTTTCCTTTTAATCCCAAAGCATTTCTCATGCCCTCTCTCTACTCACACCACAGACACCTGAGTTCTGGTTGTTATCATCATCCTTTGCCTGGATTATTACAATAACCTCTGCGCCCCCCCCCCCGATAAATCCACCCAGCTGCAAAATGTTATTCTTAAAATCTGGGTCTCACCATGCCATTCCTGGCTTAAAAAACTTCACTGGATCACTTTTGCCTCAGATAAAAAAATATAAATTTGTATGTTTGTCTTACTTAAAGCATTTCACTATCTGGCTCAAAGCTTTGGTTCAGAGCTTATTATAAATGACTCCCTTCTCCATACCCTACAGTCTCACTAATCTAATTGGCTTACCTCTTGCTGTTCCTCACACTTGACATTCTCTTCCATCTCCATTCCTATTCACAGTCTGACTGCCATGACTGGAATACACTCCCTCCTCCCCTTCACCTCTGAGAATCCTGAGCTTCCTTCTAAACTCACCAAAAGTGCTACCTCTTAGGTTGAGCCTTTCCTGGTTCCCCTTGCCGCAGTTTCCACTTCCTCAGAACTGCTTTATACTTCTTGTTGTTGTTTAGTTGTTTTCAGTCATGTCTGAGTCTTCAAGACCCCCATTGGGGTTTTCTTGGCAATGATAATAGAGTGATTTGCCATTTCCTTCTCCAGCTCATTTTATAGATGAGGAAACTGAGGCAAACAGGGTTAAGTGCCTTGCCCAGGGTCACAAAACTAGTAAGTGTCTGAGGTCAAATTTGAACACAAGTCTTCCTGACTCCAGGCCCAACATTCTATTTGCTGGGCCACCTAGCTGCCCTGCTTTAAACTTACATTGTGTATATTGTGTATGAACTTATATATAGGTATATTGCTTCCACTGACAGCATTTAAGAGTAATAGCAGTAATAGGGCAAAATAGATGTAGGTCCAGAAAATCCCATCAGGAATTTCTACAGCACATAGAACACTCATTTTATTTTCTTTTTCCTGTTCTAGTGTGTAGAGTAATTCAAATGAAGTTACCAACTCAGCATATGAATGAATGGACAGGTTAGCTGGCAAAGAAAACAAACCCAAATGACCCCCAAATATCCATCTATGATAATCTAAGGGAGGAAACAGCAGCAAGGGTTACAAGAATTATCAGTTCTCAGATCTCAGATGAGGCCTCCAAGATCGAACAAATACATAGACCAGGAAACTGGGATACCCCATCCTTATAAGGGGTTCTATGGACCAATGATTAGGGCTAGGGTGAGTCCTAAATTTGTAGGCACCTCCCCCCACACTCCCCTTTCCAAAAGTGGGAACAACCTCCTTTTGTACTCTATGGCTCCTTACACACCTGCCCCAAAGTATAATTGTAGGGAGAATCTCTAAAACAAAGCTTTGGAATGGTTTGTGTCTAAAATCTCCTCCAAAGCGACTAAAAAAGTTTTATTTTTTTTTTCTCGAAAGGTACATAATGAACAAAGTAGATCAGATATTAGTTGTCTATTTATTTCCTCTACTGCAAAAGAAATACTTAAAACACAAAAGCATCGTAAACACACAATGATAAATACTGAAATCAGAGTAAAATAAACCTATAATTCCTATTATATATTTCCGGAAGATTTACACAAGATATTGAAACATGAAACATCTAGCAATATTGTTCAATTCAAGGGGCTATATGGATAATTGAGATTCTTCTGTTAAAAAAACCAAAGCAAGCAAACCCTATATTTGGTACCTCCAGTATCAAATATAAACTCATTTTTTGACATTCAAAGCTCTTTGTAAGCTGACCCCTTTCTACCTTTCTAATCTTCTTACATCCTTGACCCCTCCATGTATTCTATAACCCAGTGACACTGTGTCCTCCTTGCTATTTCTCACACACAACACTCCATCTGCTCATTTTCACTGGGTATCATCCTCCATGTCTGGAACACCCTGCCTTCTCATCTTAACTAAGTTCCCACCTTCTTTAAGAAGCCTTTCTCAATCCTCCTTAATCTTAGTGTTTTGTCCCTGAGACTACTGCAAATTTATTCTGTATATGACTTGTACCTAGTGGTATGAATGCCATCTCTCCTGCTAGATTAGGAGTTCTTTGAAATAAGGGTATGCTTTTTCCCTCTTTACTTATATTCTCAGTGTCCTGTATCTAGTGTATAGTAGGAACACCTGAAAAATACTAGTTGACTGATTACTATCACAAAAAAATCTTTGATCTTATTGATGTGAAGAAAGCAGTAGAAATTTCACCGCCTCCATACCTTTTCACTTCAGGTAATTCTTGTCTGTGTCTTCACATAAAATTCTCTAAAGAAAATATACCCGATACACTGGAGGTCTTCCTCTAATCATTTAAGTTTTATGACCACTAGGACAATATCGATCTGTTCATAGCTTTTCCCTTGATCTTTCTCTGTGAACATGCCATGTCCTCTTTTTCTCACCACACATTAACTGGATACCTTTGATACTATTATTTATGTACAAGTCATTGGAGATATGCTATAGCCGACTCATTGCCAGCATGTTCATCTCCATTGCTCTTTGCCTGACATACTATTTCAATTTGGAACTCATCATTTGAATCCATACAGAATCATTAGGAGAATAGTGGTTTTAGAACAGAATGATTGAATGTGTGCACATGTGTGTGTGCATACGTGTTTCTGTGTGTATGTGTGTTTGTGTGTATACATACATGTGCATTGGGCACATATTAGGATCATTAAAAGTGATACACAATTCCTAGCTGCAATCCAGGCTGCTTTCCTATTCAAATTCTGGCTATAAATCACTGACTACCTGCAGCATCTGTTCAAAATAAATGTGTCGTTGGACCAATGCAGTGGGCTCTTGTTGTAATTTAGCAATAAGTATTTTTCATCCAATTAGATTTTCCTGCATAAATTGTGAGACTAATCTCCTTTGTCTTGCTGTGGATTTCACTGTGAAGTCCCAGTGGTATTTTGGGGCTTTATATAATCAGCACAATGTCATCTGCAAATAGGAGCATTGGGAAGATGCTACTATGAAGTGAGACTCCTTCCAATATTTGGATCTTAACCAGGGCATCCTTAATTGTGTGGAGAACACCTTTTTTCAAGCATAAATCTCCTTGGTTTATATCTCACTTGATGTTAATAATCAAAGAATCACAGAACAACACATAAAATAAAGTTGAAGGGAGAATAAACTGACCTGTTATACTACCCTGGCAGGCACCCACACTATCTACTTGTAAGACCAGCTCTGCCAAAGGGCAAATGATTATCAGAGTGGAGATACTTGATGAGTGTCAGTGTTTGTTTGTTAGTTTTGTTCTTTTCTTAAAGCTAATTTGGAAGCTTCTCTTTCACCGAGCCATTGCATTTGAAATCTCCAAACTAAGTCACATGTTCATAGAGTGACTGAAGCAAGAAGTAGAATACACCTATAATCACCATATCCAGAGTACAATGATGCTCCATAGTACACCTGCTACTGTTTTGCAAATTGAGTTTTATGTGACTCAATGAATCACTTTTTATTGACTCTGTCAAATTCTTAACAATTGATTTTCCCATCTCTTTCTTATTCAAGCCCAAGACTGGGACTACCCAACTCTTTCAACTTCTCATCACTATTCACTTTAGCTCCCAATCTCTATTGGTTTCCTCCAGTTGCAGAGCACAGCATGACCCTCCTCCTATTCAAAGATAACCACTATACTTATATCCTCTATCTCATTCTTATCTTACTCCATCTATCATCCTCTCTGGCTTTTATGCATCTTCAGTTTGTACTTCTCCTTTGCTTAGACATTAATCCTTTGCAATTTGTCCCCCACCATGTCACTAAAGATCTCCTTATTGAGAAATCTAATGGATGATCCATTGATGACTCAGATTCAACATACTTCAAATTAATCTTGTCATCTTACTCTTCTATTAATGGTGCTACCGTTTCCTTAGTCATATTGAGATAATTTGAATGACTTCTCCTTTTCCTCATAATCCAAATTGAATTTTCATCCTTTAAATTTTGCTTCCAAAATATTTCTTCCATATGTCCCATTTCTTGCTATACTTCCTATCACCTGTGTTCAGACCCTTACTTCTTCCTGCTAACATAATTGTAAGAACCTCCTAATGGGTCTTTTTGCTTTTATCTTGTTCTAGTTCCAGTCTGTCCAGTCTGTCCTTCAAACTACTCCTCAGGTTATCTTCCTATTGCTCCACTCTGATCATATCACTTGTCTAGTCAAAACCATTAAATGTGCTCTTTTTTTCTGACAAATAAAGTACAAACTTCTGTTATTGGCATTCAAACCTCTCCACAATTTGGCTTCAATTTACTTACCCAGATCTCCTGTATGAGTTTTGTCCTACATAATCTTTGTAACCTCAATGCCTGGCAAGTGTCTCATTTTCAGAATGTACTTTTTCAATGTTTACTAAAGAAATGTTATGGTGGAAATAAAATGAATCTGAAAAACCATGTAAGGACAGGTTATGAGAGCAGGGTTAAAAATATAGATCTCAGGACCTTGGGGGAAGTTTTAAGAAACAAAATGTGATAGAAAATGAGTTTAAGCTAGAGAGTCAGGTTTTCTAAGTCAAGATGAGAAACAATGGAGAGCAGGGTAAGGAGGAGCCCCAGAGTCTAGAACTGAAGACTTAAAAAGAGCAGGGATGTGAAGAGAACTACCAAACAGGCCAAAATGCTCAAAGGTCTCAAATACCTAACTGCATAAGAAATGTCCCCCTTCTTCCCTTGACACTTAGTCCACAGTAACTCCTATGTATACAATCCATTCCCTTTCTGGTCACTGTTTCTCTGCCTTTAAGTTCCTTTGAGAAGGAAGCCACAAAATAAGATTCACGGATTTATTATTTGTAAATTATTTATCATCATCATTATTATTACCTCTCATAATTCTAGCCATGTTGTTCATATGCTTCCACTTTCTGCTTGAGTCATATAAAACTCAGCTGACAAAACAGTAGCAGGCACTCCATGGGGAATTATTGCGTGCTGGATATGGTGATTATAGTTGGGTTATACCTCTTACTCTGGTGACTTTGAGCATGTGACTTGGCTTGGAGATGCCAAATGCAAAAGCTCTATGAGAAAAAAGCCTTCAAAGGAGCTATATGAAAGGAGAAGCCATCGCCACTCAGAAACCATCTCTGCTCTGGTAATTTTTGCTGCCTTGTCAGATTTGATCTTACAAATAGTTTGGGTAGGTAGACACCTAGATTTTATGATATGAGAAGGCCAGGAAAGGGCTATCTTCCTCCAAATATCTTGTCCTTAAAAAGTATTCAAATATGATTTTATTTATATTAGTGATTCATTCTCATGAGTGAAACATTGACTTGTCCAAACATTTTTAAAAATGAAAATTCACCTGAGAATGAGTTTATTCATTATAACTCAGAACAAATGATTTCATAATCTTTCTTTCCTCTGTCCCAGCAGAGAGTGATGGCACCTTTGTAGGGAAAGTGTACCAAAAAAGAAGAGAGAAGGGTAGAAAAAGGGTAGGTGAAGGAATGTTGATGACCAACCTCTCCTGTATCTCCATTTGGTTGAGGGTCATGCTGGGTCTCTATTGCAGCCTCTTGGTCAACTGTCTTTATAGGCTTTCTGTTCCATTCTTTGTGTTAGAGCTTATTCATCAGTTTAAGGAGAAATATACATACCCTGACTAATATTGGAAACTTGATGTTATTTTATCTATATTACTATCCAAGATGGGCCTCCAGTCAGAGCTAACTTTGTGGGACATCAATCATTTCCAGACCTTGGTCTTTTATGGTAGCTAAGTAGTACTAAAAAAAAAAAAAATCAATACTTAGAGTTGAACTTTAATGAACTTAGAATATGCTTATAGGTGCATCAAAGTTACCTAGGCAAAGAAGATCCAACTTTTCATCCCTTTCCCCTCCCCTGTTTTGCGATTTATATTTTCTACTAATTCTCATTTTAGCCTAATTTTCACAGATATATAAATATTGAAAGTCTACTGGAGAATGATAGTATCTCTTAGTTTGTAACCCCTTACTGACAGGCCAATCCTCCTCTCCTCTCACTTACCTGGAGGTGGTCTGGTGTTCATGCAAAAGAATGTATGTACTTATATTATCTATATTCTGTCTCCAGGGGCATATGAAACTGAAGGCCTCAAATCCCTCTAGAGGAGACTAAGCCTCCTGAAATTGGGCTTTTCTCGATTTCACCTGGCCATTCTGGCTATAGGGTTCAGAATTGCCTCAATCTCCACTTCACATACAAAGGGCCTCTATATAGGGCCTATAGGTAGCCAGGATGATTAGAGTACAGAATGATGGGCTTGGAATCAGCAAGATCAGAGTTTGAATCCTGACTCAGATGCTTACAATGAGACTATGTTAGTTACTATGTTAGTCACGTAACAGCTCTCAGCCTCAGTTTCCTCATCTGTAAAAGAACACCTATGGAGAGTCAAATGAGATAATATTTGTAAAGCACTTAGCAAACCTTGAAGCACTATATGAATGCTAGCTTTCATAATATTAGTACATTCATTCCTGCCAAGTGAGATTCTGGTGAGGGCCTTCAGAAAGTCAACTGGGCTTAGAGCCTGGGATCTTTGATCTCAGAGTTGAATCTTGGAGGCTAATAAACAAGGGTAGGATTGGAGTCTCAGGGGTTAATGTTGAAAAACCTGCAGGCACACACACACACACACACACACACACACACACACACCCAAAATCTGTGTAGAGTGGGAAATGAGTCAGCAGAGGCCTGACAAAGTGCTTCCTACACATGCTGTTCTGTCAGGCTACATAGCTTCTTCGGCTTCAGAGGTAATTACATGGATTTTCTGTCTTGTACTTGCAAAAATACAGCCCAGCACTCCGTTGCTGCCTTGTAGCTGATGCCTTCCGGGCTCCAGCAGGCAGTAGGCTGCTGGAGAATGTTTACACATTTTCTTTTCAGAATTTAAACCCTAAGAAGATGCCGCCTTGGGGAAGGGGAGAGACACTTGGGGAGGTTGAGGAAGGTAATAGGAGGGCAGTCTTGGGAAACCATGCAAAGCTTTCTTTAGCAAGAAGAGGACAGAGATGAGCAGTGGAATTTTTGCCTCACCAAATCCACCAACTTTGTCTAACATTGGGAAAGCACGAGCTCTCACTCTTTTAATGAGTTTGGGCTTTTCCCCTCCTTCTTCATTAATCAGGAAGATTAATGGAATGATAATCTCCATCTTGCTCTCAAACAGTCAATCAATACATGAACATTTATTGAGTGTCTGTTATGAGCTAGGTGCTATAGGAGATACAAAGTGGTAAAAGACACTCCTCAATTTGGAGGAGCTTGGTTTGGAAAAGGGAAGAAAGCTTTCATGAATTGAAAACTAAAAATACAAGGGAATATTTGATAAGCACCAATAAACGAGTAATACATGTTGAACTTCCTACCATTAGACTGATACATTTAGTCAAGCCAGAGTTCATAGAAAATCAAATCCCAAGGCATTAAGTTTAATTCAACACACATTTATTAAGCATTAAGTATATATGCAAGGCCCTGTCATAGGTATTGAAAGAACAAATAGAAAAATGTTCACTACCCTCAATGTTCTTACAATTCTACTCAGATAATTTGAAGACTAACAATAAGGAAATGCTTCCCATGGGGGGTAGTACGTAGAATGATCCTTGAAAGAAGCTCAGAATTCTAAGTAGTTTGGGGTTGAGGAGGAAATGCACCCTATGCTTAAGAGATAGCCTGGGGAAAATCATGGCGGCAGAAGATGAAATTCCAGGTTAGGAGAACAGTGAGTAGGCCAGTTTGGTGGAGACATATAGATCATAAAAGAGAATAATGCCTAATAAATCTGAAAAAAAGATAGGCTGGAGTGAGGGCTTTGAATGCCAAGCTGAGGATTTTTTATTTCATACTTGAGACAATAAAAGGCCACTCAAGATTATTGAGTAGGAGAATGATATTGTCAGACTGGTGCTTTAGGAAGATTATCTAGATAGACATTAATAAAAAGAATCCAAAACCCTGGCCTAAAACTGCACAAGTCAGCAAGGGGCCAGGAAGGACTTATTATGAAGTGGAAAGATATTATTCTCAAAACCAAAACGAGTATCACTATGTGGGAGTAGTATGTTGGCAAATCCCTGCTCAATTATGTTGGCATTGACACAAGGTATTTTAGAAGTTCATAGAAAGGAGAGTTACTTTAAAAAACCTCTTTCATCATATACATGCTTAGCCTTAACCTCCATTTCGTAGGATTTTCTTTATCTAGACCTTCCTCTACGTTGACAGCAATCTTAAAGCCGATCTCCTCCAAAATTGTGAGGTAGTTAGTTTGTTATTCTCACATTACCATCTTCCTTCTTTCTTTTCCATATTCTCCTCCCAAACCCATTTTCCCTTCTTTCTTTGTCCAACTTTGTTCATTTTTGTACATGCCCCATGCTTCTATATTGTGTCTGTGACATAGAAAAAGTATTACTTAATGCCCACCCCAGCCCCCCAAAAATTAAAAAACAAAGTGATAGAGAGTTGACCTCAGAGTCAAAAAACATCATGTCTCAAGTCCCTCCTAGACAAATACTAACTGTCAGACTACTGGAAAGTCACTTAAACTCTCAGTGCTTACTAGACAGCTCTCTTAAGTCTGTAATTTGCAGAACAGTTGATGATCTGTACTGGAAAAGTGCCTTCTTCAACTAGAATTCTCCATGCTAACGAAATCATAGTTCTGAAGCAAGAGAAAATATTTGTGGGAATTCAAGTAGATGTATAGAGGCAAGGCATACTTCAAATGATACCATGTAGCTAACTAATTTTGGTTATATATATCTGACTTAGTGGATGGGAGGTTTTAGAGATATTTTGAAGATATACTTGGTCAATAAATAGTAATTAAGCTTTTCCTATCAATCAGAGATTGATTGAGGTGCTGGAGATTTGCGAAAGAGAAGGAGGGAGGGAGGAAGGAAGGAACAAGAGAGAGAGATTCAGAGACAGAGAATCCCTACTCTTAAGTCAGAGTATTTGGAGATCAGTCTTAACTCTTCCACATATTTAACTATGCCATGAGAGGCAGTTAATAATCTCTGAACCAGTTTCCTCATCTCAAAAATGGGAATTATAAAGCTTAAGCCCTCGTATCACAGTGTGACTGTGAAGAAAGCACTTTGAAGAATGTGAAGTGGAATAGAAATGAGAGTTGTTATTATTTTAGATGAGGGATGTTCAAAGACATGTGGTAAAGGGAAAATAAGAATTCTTTCCCTATCCAGGCTTCTAGGAGCTCATTTGTTCAGGAGTTATACCTACAAGAGAACTCTTAAAAGGTTCTCTCTCACTAGTGGATTTCTGTCTTGACACAATGATTGGAAAGTCTTACAAACATTCCTGGGCTGGGTGGCTCCTTTAATTTGACAAAAGGTGGTTTGCTGTTGTCCACAGAGAGAAGAAACAAGCGCTCTACATCTTGCTGTAGCTTCCTGTGAGTCAGAAATAAGATGAACAAATACAAAGGCAAATAGGAGACTTGCAGGACAGCTCCTTCAATAGGTCAATGACTGAAACAAGCTAACAGGGTACAAGAGCTTGGGAATCACACTCTTCGAAGAGGTTGTTTGATTCTCAGGAAGAGACCTTGCCTGAAGGCTTGTTGGAGTTCTGCATAAGTTTTAGAGCTGAAAGGAGCCTTCCAGTACAAACCTCTCATATGAAAGGGGAAGAAACTAACACTCCAAACCAGAAAGTAACTCAACAGTTTCACAAGTAGCAGAGATAGAATCTGAACCTTGGTCTTCCTGTTGCAAATCCAGTGCTCTCTCCATTAAACCATTCTTTCTTCAGTCAGATAGACAATACTAAAAGGAATACAAAAGGGACAAAGGGAGGAGCCCGAACCAATGTGATCCCAAATAAAAAGCCATGCCTTTCTACCTGGATATAGGAAGCAGGTTGCCCTCCCTACTCATGTATACTAATTTTAGAATATAAGGAATCCCCAAACACATAGGGAAAACAAACAAACGTTTAAGCAGAGCTTTTAAACAAAATTGATCTTTTTTTTGAGACATTGGGGAGGGAAAGGTTAACAAGTGCTGAGGGTTTTAGAACACAAAAAAGCATGTTTGAGACAGCTGTGTCAGCTATCTTCATGGTAATGAATTTACTTGTAAAGAGACAGAGATGGGTGTGGAAGGGCGTAGGGTTAAAGCATACCATCAGGTAGCTTCCTAATTTATCTATTATTGTAGCTATGTATATATGTGCTAAGTTGCTTGGATACTCCTGGAGAAGTATAAGTGCTCTTAGTAACTAACCCCTATATTCCAGTGGTGAGGCATCCAATCCTGGGTATGTCACTTATATACAAAATTTCCAGTATAACCATGTCAGAATATTTGCTTCTTGAGGAATAATTAATGTAAGGGTCAATCTGTGAAATGAGATGAAAAAACAAGGATGATATTATGCATAGGTGAAAATGGTAGTGATATAGGTGGCCTAATTTGAGGGGTTCTAGGGAGATGTATTTTCCCCAAAATATATCTCACACTGTCTGATATACTGTTTGAAATACTACTATTACATTCATTCCTTTGCTCTGAAGGCTTTTGGGGCCTCCCAGAGTTTCTCATTAAAAAATAAATACCCCTGGGAGGGATAACAGAATAAGCCTTTATCAGTTAATAGCTTAGTGGGGATTAGGGCTGGCAACAATTAGGGAGTAACAATTAGAATGTGTGTACTGGGAAGTTCTAGTCTTAGCTCTGAAACCAACAAAATGACTTTAGACAAGTCGTATAACCTTTCTGGAGTTCAGTGTCCTTATCTATTGAATAAGGGATTTTAACTCAAATATTTTAGGATGCCATGTTTATTTAAAAAACAACTAAGGCATGGAGGAGTCAAAATGTAAAAGTGAAAAACAATATTTTTGCTGAGCTCTCTCAACTCACACTTTCCACACCACACTAAAAAGTGCACCAAACCAAATTATGAGCAGGAAAGTCAAGAAAAATGTCATAGTAAATCATTTTTGCAGCCCAGGGAAGCTTAGCAAGACAGAAAGAGCAGATTGTGGACAATGGAGAAGAGAATAGCCAAAAGTAAGGTAGGATAGAAGAGCAGAATTGGTGCCCTCTGATGCTTCTGTCACCCATTACCCTGTACAGGGTCACAATTCTAGGACAGAGAAGATGGTCACTGTTGTGAAGGAGCAAGGGTTCTTCCTGGGAAAGGACTAGAGCAAAAGTCAGGAGGACAGTGTTTATGCATCACATCACACTGGAAGCACACCAAAAAAAATAAAAGATAGAAAAAACAAACAAACAAACAAAAAACTTACAGGACACCAGACAAAAGTATGAAAGAAGCATAAAGATAGAAAAGACAGAAGTTAAGGCCATAAATCCCACCTCAACCAGACAGGTCATTGGAGCACAACAATAACATAACAATTTTCATACCTAAGAAATACACTGAAAAAAAAACAAAACAAGCAAACACCAAAAAAGGAGATTGATCATATAAAGTTACTGTGGTGACAGGGAAGACAAACTCAGAACAAGACATTGACTTGAAAACATCTATAAGCAAAGCCTCAAAGAAAAAAAAATGCAGATTTGGACACAAACCCAACAAGAATTCCTAGAAGAACTGAAGAAAGCCATTAAAAAGGAACAAAAGAAATTTTAAAATCATATGAGAGCAGTAATGGGAAAAAACATAGGAAAAGAAGGGAGAACAATGCTAAAAAATTATGAAAAGAAAATTAACCATTCAGTGAATGAGGCATAAAAATACTACTAAGTTTAAAAAAAAATTCTTAAAAATTAGAATTGGCCTCAGTGAAGAAAATAAGTCCTTAAAAATTAGAATTGGTTCAGTGAAAGCAGATGACACCATGAGACAGCAAGAAAAAAAATAAAACAAAGCCAAAAGATTGAAAAAGTAGAAGAAAATGTGAAATATCTCAAAGGTTTATCTGGAAAACAGATCCAGAAGAGATAATTTACTAATTATTAGAATACTTGAAAGCCATGTTTTTTTTTTTTAAGATCCTCTTTATCAAGTTTTAAGAAATTGTCGAGGAAAACTGCCGTGATATTTTTGAACCAGGGGGTAAAATAAAAATTGAAAGCATCCACCAATCAATCTCCTGAAAGAGATCCAAAATGAAAACTCCCAAGAATAATATAGCGAAAGTCCAGAGCACCTAGGTCAAGGAAGAAGTACTGTAAGCAGTAAGAAAGAATTCAAATATTGTACAACGAACATTGTAAGAAGCAAAAGAGACTCTAGAGGAAGGGCCAAGGTAAAAAATAGGATAAATATAAGAAAGTTGGATGGAGGGAAATATACACTTAGCAATTATAAAGGTAAGTGCAAATTACAGAAACTCACTCTTTAAAAGGAGGAAGACAACAGAATGAATCAGAAAGCAGAATCCAAAAATACATTATTTATTTATTTTTATTTTTTAATATAAATTTATTTATTTTTAGTTTTCAACATTCACTTCCACAAGTTTTTGAGTTCCAGATTTTTACCCCATCTCACCCCTCCCCCCACTCCAAGATGGCATGCATTCTGAATATCCCTTCCCCTAGTCTGTCCTCTCTTCTGTCTCTCCCCCATTCTCTTTTCCCCTTCCCCTTCTATTTTCCTGTAGGGCAGGATAGAGTTCTGTACCACATTTTCTGTATTTCTTATTTCCCAGTAGCATGTGAAAACATTTTTTTAAATATGTTTTTAAAAATTTAGATTTTAAATTTTCTCTCTTCCTCCCTCCCCACCCACCCTCATTGAAAAGGGAAGCAACTCAATATTGGTTATACATGTGCAGTTATGCAAAACACAGCCATAGTAGACATGGTGTGAAAAACTAACTCTATTTCCCTTAATCCTATCCTGTCCTCCCATTTATTCTATTCTTTCTTTTGACCCTGCCCCTCCTCAGAAGTATTTACTTCTGATTACCCCCTTTCCCAATCTGCCCTCCTCTCTATCACCCCCCTGCTCTCTTGTCCCCTTCTCCCCCTATTTTCCTGTAGGGTAAGACAGATTTCCATACCCAGTTGAATGTGTATGGTATTCCCTCCTTAAGCCAAATCCTATGAGAATAAGATTCACTCATTCCCTCTCACCTTCCCCCATTTCCCCTCCACTGTAACAGACTTTTCTGTTTTTTTTTTTGTGAGATAACTGGCCCCATTCTACCTCTCCCTTTCTTCTTCTCTGAGTATAATCCTCCCTCATCCCTTAACTTTATTCTCCAGATATGACCCCTTAATCTTCAACTCACCCTGTGCCTTCTATCTATCTATCTATCTATCTATCTATCTATCTATCTATCTATCTATCTATCTATCTATCATCTATCTATCTATATACATACATACAATTTTTTTCCTCCAACTACCGTAATACTGACAAAGGTCTCATGAGTTATAAATATCATCTTTCCATGCAGTAATGTAAACAGTTCAATCTTAATGAGTCTCTTATGATTTCTCTTTCCTGTTTACCTCTTCATGTTCCACTGGAGTCCTGTATTTGAAAGTCAAATTTTCTATTCAGCTCTGGTCTTTTCATCAGGAATGCTTGAAAGTCCTCTATTTCACTGAATGACCATTTTTCCCCTGAAGGATTATACTCAGTTTTGCTGGGTAGGTGATTCTTGGTTGTAATCCTATCTCCTTTGCCCTCCAGAATATTATATTCCATGCCCTGTGGTCCTTTAATGTAGAAGCTGCTAAATCTTGTGTTATCCTGATTGTGTTTCCACAGTACTTGAATTGTTTCCGTCTGGCAGCTGTAATATTTTCTCCTTGACCTGGGAACTCTGGAATTTGGCTATAATATTCCTAGGAGTTTTCCTTTGGGATCTCTTTCAGGAGGAGATCTGTGGATTCTTCCAATTTCTATTTTGCCCTCTGGTTCTACTATATCAGGGCAGTTTTCCTTGATAATTTCTTGAAAGATGATGTCTAGGCTCTTTTTTTGATCATGGCTTTCAGATAGTCCAATAATTTTTAAATTCTCTCTCCTGGATCTATTTTCCAGGTCAGTTGTTTTTCCAATGAGATATTTCACATTGTTTTCTAATTTTTCATTCTTTTGGATTTGTTTTACATGTCTTGATTTCTCATAAAGTCACTAGCTTCCAATTGCTCTATTCTAATTTTTAAGGAAGTATTTTCTTCAGTAATCTTTTGGACTTCCTTTTCCATTTAGCCAATTTTTCTTTTTAGGACATTTTTCTCCTCACTGGCTTTTTGGACTTCTTCTGCCATTTGGGTTAGGCTATTTTTTAAGGCGTTATTTTCTTCAGCATTTTTTTGGGTCTCCTTTAGCAAGCTGTTGACTTGCTTTTCGTGATTTTCTTGCATCACTCTCATTTCTCTTCCCAGTTTTTTCTCTACTTCCCTTACTTGCTTCTCAAAATCCCTTTAGAGCTCTTCCAAGGCCTGGGACTGATTCGTATTTTTCTTGGAGGCTTTGGATGTAGGAACTTTGACTTTGTTGTCTTCTTCTAGTTGTATATTTTGATCTTCTTGTCACCAAAGTAAGATAATATAGTCTGACTCTTTTTGTGTTGCTTGCTCATGATCCTGGCCAATTACTTGAGTTTAAACTCTGATAAGGTAAGAGTCTGTTTCCAGTGTGGAGAATGTACTGTCCCCAGCTTCAGGGGTTTATACGACTGTTTTCGGAAATACTTGTGGGGACCTGTAAATGTTCAGTTCTTCCAAGGTGGTATTATAAAGGGCGAGGTGTATTCTCCTTTCCTGGCCTGTCACAACAAGTACTTCTTCCTGTCCTATAACTGTGAGGAGGGGTTCCTCTCCACAGCTCCTACAAGCTCCACCATGCCACATCTCCTCCTCACCCCAGCACAGAGGCCCAGAACTGTGACCCAGATCCACACACGGGCAAAGCAAGAGATTCCTGCCTCAGCACTGGCAAAGAGATCCCTGCAGTCCCTCTTTGATCAGCCACTGGATTCCCCCTCAGTCTGTGGGCAAGAAGCTCAGGAAGCAGCTGCCCTCCCCCCCCCAAAGGCCACACTCGTGGGGAATGGATATGAGACCCTGCCTTCCTCTCTTAGCACCAGGGAAACAGACTTTTTCCATTGACCTTCTAAGTTGTGTGGCATTCGTGGATTGAGGAGTCTGGAAACCTCCACAGCTGCCAACAATTCAATCCTTTGAGGCCTGCTCCAGGTTTGCTGTGGCCTGCGTGCCCATGCTGCACTGCTCTCAGCTCCCAGCACGGCACAATACATCTTTCTGATCAATCATCCAGGTTGTCTTGGGCTGGAAATCTGTTTTACTCTGTCTTTTTGTGGGTTCTGCTGCTTCAGAATTTGTTTAGAGCTATTTTTTATGAGTATCTGGAGGGGTTTGGGGGAGAGCTCAGGCAAGTCACTATCACTCAGCCATCTTGGCTCTGCCTTCAAGATATATTATTTATAAAAAACATACTCAAAACAACAACAACAATATATATATATATATATATATATATATATATATATATATATATATATATATATATATATATATATATATATATATATATATATATATATATATATATATAAGGCTAAAATAAGGGGCTGGAGTAGAATCTATTATGCATGAGCTGAAGTTAAAAAAAAAGAAACAGGTGTAGTAATTATAATCTCAGATAAAATAAAAGCCAAAATAAAGCAAACTAAAAGAGAAAATTAGTGGTTAGCCTATTTCTTCTCCAGAAAAGGCATTATAGGCAGTGGATTAATACCAATACTGAACATATGTGCATTAAATGGCATAACATCTAGATTCTTAAAAGAAAAGTTAAATGGAAGAAATAGATAGCAAAAGTATGCTAGTAGAGGACCTCAATTTACCCCTCCTGGACCTAGATAAATCTAACCATAAAATAAACAAGAAAGAAGTTAAGGAAATTAATATATTTTTTTAAAATTTAGATATGAGAGATCTCTGGAGATTATTGAATAAGAATAGAAAGAAACATACCTATTTTTTAGATGTGCATAACACCTTGACAAAAAAAAATGTGTTTTAAGGCATAAAAACCTTAAAAATGATTGAAGAAAAGCAGAAAAATTAAATGAATCTTTTTCTGACCATAATTTAATAAAATTATAATCAATAAAGAATCTTGAAATATAAAATAAAATTAATTTGAAACTAAATTACCTAATCCTAAAAAATGAGGGGGTCAAAGAAGAAATCATAGAAGCAATAATTTCATGGAAGAAAATGAGAACAATGAGACAACATGCCAAAATTTGTGCAATTCAGCCAAAGCATTACTGAGGAAATAATTTGTATCTCTAAATGTTTACATTAGTAAATGAGAGAAAGACAAGAGCAACATATTTGGTATTCAACTAAGAAAAAAAAAAACTAGATAAATAACAAACGTGAAAAAAAAACCCACCAAAATAAAAATCCAGAAAATTGAAGGAGAGATTAATAAAATTTAAAGTAACAGAACAAAACCAAAAACTAGGAGGTGGTTTGATAAAAAAAAATAGATTGACAATTGAAAACAATTTGATTTAAGAAAAGAAGAAAATCAAATTACTGGTATTAAAAATGAAAAATGTGAATGCACAACCAATGAAGATGAAATAGAAGTAATTATTATTGCTTTGACTGAACCAATCTTTGTTTATCACTGAACTATATCACATAATACCTGTACTATGATTTTGGCAATATGATTTTTTTTGTATTTTCAACTTTTTGAATTGGCCCTTAAATGTAGGGAACATCAACCATTTAATCCATAAGTATTTTTAATGGCTTACTGTGTGCCAGTGACTGTGCTAAGCACTGAGAATACACATTTAAAAAGTGAGATTTTCCCTGCTCTAAAGGAGCTTATATGCTACACATGCCTTATGGCTCATATCTCTTATCACTAGAGATTAGCACAGTGTCCTCTACACAAGATGATGTAGAAAGTGTTTTCCAATTAAAAATGTATAAAGTTGAAGATTATGGCATAAAAGCAGTAACTCAGTCAATCTCTCCCAACATTCCCCTCCAAACAACTTTAAAATAACACGTCAAATAGAATTCTGGAGCGGCATAGCCAAGAAAAGGTCAGGCTGAGACATTTTGCTAGTCCAAGACAATTTAGGAGGTCGGCAGGAAAGGTCTGCACCACCAGAACAGGGGCCAACTGGCAATGCAGTTACAATGCCAGTAGTGGACCTTGCAAGTGGTGACAGCAGCATCAACAACTTCAGGATCTCTCAGCCCAGAAACAGTATAAGGGTTAGAAAACTGGTCAGAAAGAGATTACCAGGGGCTGTGAGATGACCCTGGGTGCCAGATTGGGTGTTATTTGACAATTCCATTGTCCATATGCAGTTCTGGGTCAAAGTTGCAGAATACAGAGGAGTGCTTGTAGTCAATCATGAGGAAGTAAGGGATCTGGTTGTAGTTCAAGACCAGAGAGGAGTACTAACACTTGTGTCAACAGGGAAGCAAAGAATCTGGTCACAGTTTCACGACTGGGAGGAATAGTTGTGGCTGCAATGAAACAGTGGCCCTGGTCGCAGGTCCAGTTCCCATCCTGCATAAATACCAGAGTGCAGACCAGGAAAGCAGTGACCATACCTCTTACAGGGGGATACCACATTGGAAACACTGAAAACTTGCAGACCCCCAGAACGCGCTCTAAAAAGAGCAGTGCTAAAAATAAATAAATAAACAAAATCTGAAGCTTAGGATAATGTCTTCCCACCCCCCAGCCAAGCAGAGCCCAACCTTAACAGAAAGTTGAGTCAATAAATGATACGAAAAATTGAGCAGAAAACAAAAACAAAAGAACTTGACTTTAAAAATCTACTGTGGTGTCAGGGAAGATCAACACACAAACTCAGAAAACAGCTATAAACAAAACTTCTAAGAATAAAAAAAATGCAAATTGCAAATAAGCCAACAAGAATTCCTGGAAGAGCTAAAGAAAGAGATGAGTGGTAGAGGAAAACTTGGTAAAAGAAATGAGAGTGATGTATGAAAATTGCGAAAAGAATATTAACAGCTTGGTGGAAGTGGCACAAAAAATGCTGAAGAAAATAATACCTTGAAAAGCAAAATTGGCCTAATAGTAAAAGAGGCACATACATTCACTGAAGAAAATAATACCTTGAAAAGCAAAATTGGCCTAATAGTAAAAGAGGCACATAAATTCACTGAAGAAAATAATTCCTTAAAAATTAGAATTGGGCAAATGGAAGCTAATGATTACATGAGAAATCACAAACCAATACAACAAAGTAAAATGAATGGAAAAAAAAAGAAAATTTGGAATACTCTTTTTGAAAAACAACTGACCTGGAAAATAGATCAATGATAGATAATTTAAGAATTGTTGGACTACATGAAAGCCAGGATCAAAATTCATATTTGAAGGATCCTATTTAAAGAATTTATAAAGGAAAATTGCTCCCAATATCTTAGATTCAGAGGGTAAAATAGAAATTGAAAGAATCTACCTATCACCTCCTGAAAAAGACCCCAGAATGAAAACTCCAAGGAATGTTATAACCAAATTCCAGACTTCCCAGATCAAGGAGAAAATATTACTAGCAGGTAAAAAGAAGCACACACACACAGACACACACAAATAACTCAGTAACTTCATTGACTTTTATATCATAGAATCCTTTTTCAAATTTGAAAAACAAAAAAAAGTGGAAAGAGTAAGTGTCCCAGCAACATTTATCGTTTTTAGGTATATCTAATTATAAGGCAATATCTATCATCTTAATAGATTGTGATCACCAAGGCACATTAGAAGTAGTTCAGTAGAATTTCCTTATTTTGCAAATGAGAAAACTGGGGAATAGAGAGGTTGGGTGATTTGCTCAAAAATATAAAGCTAATAAGTGTCTGAAATTGAATATGAACTGAGGTCTCCTGACTTCAGGTCCAGAGACATATCCACTCTACTGTGAACAAAAAAAATTGGTCCAATCATCCATTGATAAGTACTACTGCCAAGCATCACCATCAATGATGCAGAGATATGATAAAATCCCATTTATTTTAATCAGATCATGTACTTATATGCAAAAAAAAATCAGTGAGACTGGAGTAATAGTTTTAACAACTTTACACATAGGTTTTGGTTACATAGGTAGGTGGGCACAAGAGAATTTTACAGAAAGTAGAAGAGGAAGGAAAATTATTTCCACATCAAAGAATATGTGGCAGAAGGGGAAGATTTGTATCAGATAAAACAGTAAACTAGTCATTAAACACTGAGGGTATAGCTGGAATTTGCAAACTAACCATTTAACTCCAGAGCTACAATTTGATGTGTCACCTTGATTCCGTAGGCTCAAACTTCTCCTCTTAGGTAAGTGGCAGTAAGAAAATTAAGCCCCAAACTCTCTTATCATAACACCACGCTATAATTTTATTCCCCAGCCCAAATCACAAAAAAACATCTTCTATGTGGATGTATTCTAAAGTTAACATCATTTTATAGTATGAATAATAATCAGGAGGTAAAAGTAACATACTAGGGATTAGGAGACATAAATTCTAGTCCCTTCCACTAATTAGTTATGTGCCTTTTCACATTTTTGGGTCTTAGTTTCTTTCTTTCCCAAATAGGAATAATATTTGCCCTGTTGACCTCACACAAGTATTGTTGGAAATGAACAAAAAAAGCAATTTGAAAGTAGTTTGAAAATTTTAAAAGTATCTTATAAATCTGAAAATCAAGCACTCAAACAATCAAACAACAAACATTTAGTAAGTTCATTCCACGTTTCAGGAAATTCGCTTAGATTTGGGAATGCAAAGATAAAAGTGAAACAGTTCCTGGCCTTATGGAGTTTACATTCTAGGATGTTCATATATAGGCATATAATAAACACAGCAAATATAATGTACCCTTAGAGGGAGGGCATTGGCAACTCTGGTCAGGAGAGCAAGAAAGGTCTCATACAGAAGGAGGCATTGAAGCTAAGCATTGAAGGAAATTAGGCAAGTCTGAGTAAGGGAGATTAAGGGGGGAGAATATGCTAGGCATATGGTACATTCTGTGCAAATGCACAAAGATGGGAGGAGTGTTGTGTAACAGCAAATAGGCCAGTGTGGCTATAAAATGAGTGGTTTGGACTGTATGTTGCAATTAGAATTATAGATTCACAGCATCTAGAATTGGAAAGAACTTGGAAATCATATAGTCAGACCCTTTCATTTTACAGATGAAGAAACAGGCCTAAAGTGGTGGAATGCCTTGCTTGGGGTGATACATGAGGAAATTTGTTTCCGAGTTGGGATTCAGACAAAGTCTTCTGACTCCAAAACCAGTCAGGATTTCACCTAGGCAAATCCTATGATCTCTTGCATGCATTGTTTGTTTATTTATTTTATAAATTTACATTTCCACCATTGTGTATTCTTAAGAAGGGAGAGTGGGCTACCCTAGCCTTTCATTTCCATTTCTCTAGGTAGAAGAATCATAGAAAACCCCTTTGCCCCGTCTAGCAACATTTCATTTGGACACTGAGATGTTTTGGGAAGATCGGCATTATGATAATGTTAATTGACACTCTTAAAGGCATAGATTCCCCTTTTTTCCTTCCCATCCTCCTCAAATAAAACTGTTTAAATTTCTTTTCAGTTCTGAAATTGCAAAGACCTGGTGAGCTAAATTGGTTGCACAAAATGTTTTATTTGCAAATTTGAAACAAGGTGTCTTAAATAAAAGGGAATAGATATTTTTAAAAATATATGTTTTTAAATTAAAGTTTGTCTGGGCCATCTTTCATTTCATAGGGGGAGTTTATTGGACATAGCTACAAGTCTTGTTTTAAGACAAAAAAAATTTGTCATAACAGTTTAAAAAGATTTATTTTCTCTGGAAATAAAACAACAACAACAACAGAATTCTTCTTCTATTCTAGCTCTGTGTCTTATTACTTCCATTTGTTACTGAAAAATGGGAAAAGATACCTTATATCTAAAGAAACATTGATTCCAGTACATTTTCAATTCAAATAAACATCTACACTCAACAATAAAATTAATATAAGGAATAGGAATGACATTTTTTTCCCTTTTCCCCCTTTTTATTTATATGTCCACAATCAGACCCACCATAATACTATCTAAACAACTGTGCACATTAACAAACAAACATAGATCAATAGCTATAATTTGACACACATGCACCGTTTTCTATGAAAACATCAATAGTCTAAAAGCTGAGTGGGCATAGCTGGGAAAAAATATGCTCTGCAGACACAATGTTGGCAGAAGATTAAATAACCAGATGTCAGAGAGGAAAAAAAAATTCGATGAAACTGAATGCATATTGGAAATGTACAGGTATTCTGTTGAGCTAAACTGTTCAGGATTAATAATAAGAAAATTATCTTCTACTTGCAGTCATTCAATTACTTTGTGTGCAAATATTTTGGATTGGATGTCTGGTATTCAAATATATTACTATCTGCCTAAGGAGAGCTGTTGGGAGTCAAGGAAAATCCAGGATATGAGTTGCACACTGCAGTCAAATCTGAAAACAATACCTTAAGTTGCTATATAGCCTTTCATAAGTAAAACCACTGATGACTCATGTCATTCAAAGCTATAGCCCTGTGATAGAGCAATGAAAAGGGAATATATAACTTAGTAATGGGCCCAGGCAGCTGAGAGCAGCAAAGTTTATGTAGAGCTTTTGATTGAAAATAGACGAAATTCAAGAGTGTGTCAACTCACCCAGTACCTCCACACACCGAAAAGCAAATAAGCCATTTGCCATTTTACTAGAGTGTGATTCAGATGTCAAGAGGGCAGTGCAGGAGGGATTAGGATGGCATACAATTTATTATTATTATTTTCTAATGTTATTGTATTGAATAATGCCTTGTAATTGCACTCAGTGGAACACAGCTGGTTTTCTCCTTACCAAACAAATACACATAATGCTTATTTTCATGTATCCCCTATGGAACTCCCTTTCAAAGCATAACTTTTGGTTACCCAGACAGCTCAAGTAGTAAATAGTAGTCACCATAGGAGGAAGCATCTGTCTACATTGAGAACTTTCTTTACTGTGCATCATTTCGGTTGTACTGAATGGTTGGAAGCCTAGAAGGCACTATGTTTATACTAAGAGGTGGACTTGGGGAAAATAATCAGTGGCATGGGAGCCCTTCCTCTACCTTCACAGGTATAACTCTCTGCCCCTCTTGATTCCCCAGACACTCTCCAGGTGTTCATCTCATGTTCTAATTCTGCCCTTTCCCATTAACTGTGTGACTTGGGGAAAATATTTCACCTTTTTGTCTCTCAGTTTCCTCATCTGCAAAAAGAGGGTTTGTTTTAGGTCTTGTCTAAGTTTCATTCTAGTTTTAATGTCACATAAGTAAATAGATCAGTCAACTAAGGTAACTGATAAGTCAGCTCTATAGTAGCACTTCCAGGTACATTTACATTTGAGTAAGACCACTGTGACATCTGGAAAAAAAACTTTAAAATTCAAAGAAATAAGGTTCTAGAGGGGAAAATGTGAAGGAAGTATATTTGGATAGGGCTAGATAATGAAATTTAAAGTTATTTAAAGGTGAATTTAATAACAAATAAAAAATTTAAACATATAATAAATTTAATAAAATAAAGATTTAAAGGGAAATGAAGCTTTAGAGGCCATCTATTTAGTTTAATTTTGTATTACAAATAGGGAAACTGGGGCTAGGTGGAATAATGGAGAGAGTGCTTGGCTTCACATTGAGAACAGATGACAGGGAACTTTGATTTAGATGTTTATTAGTTGTATGTCTCTTGGCAAGCCATTTAACCCTGAGTCAGCCTCAGTTTCCTCATCTATAGAATGATTATTATAGCAACTGTTCAGTGGGTATTTGAGATCAGATATTAATAAGTGTAAAATGCATTGAAAATCTTCAAGTACACAAATAAATAAATATTGATAAAGTAATTTCTTCAAGGTCATACAACTCTCTATTAAAGAATCAGTATTCAAGCTCTCGCTCCAAATCTAATGCTCATCCCACCATAACACTGTTTCTGCTTCAGATGCTAACAGCTGGACTAGCTAACCTATGAGGTCCCTTCCATTCAGGACCATGATTCTATGTCTCAGTTTGGGAAAGCAAATTTCCTTCCTAAAAGTGAAAGATATTAAGGACCCCAGAAACAAGATCTACAGAGATCTATGAATCTAGGTAATGATAACAGTATATAAAGTATACCTTAGCCTAAATCAGGAAGGAAGGAATGGTAGTGACCATTGGAAAGATTATTTTGAGGGCTAAAATAAATTTCTAAATACATTCCTCCACTAAGTCTTCCATTTTTGTGATTTATTACTTAGAAGTCACAAGTGCTATCTACCTAACTACCTAATTGTTCAGTTTGCTTTAGAGTTATTTCACAAAATTATAAGATTTAGGGCAAGAAAAGACCAGGTCATCTAGCTTACTATCTTCATGTTTTAGCTGGGAAATCAAGGTCTAAACTGGCATAATAATTTGCCCAGTCTCTACTCTGATTCTGTCTCTCTGTCTCTGTCTCTTTCTCTGTCTCTGTCTGTCTGTCTGTCTCTCTCTCTCTCTTTCTCTCTCTCTCTCTCTCTCTCTCTCTCTCTCTCTCTCTCTCTTTCTCTTTCTCTCTCTCTCTCTCTCTGTGTCTTTTTCTGTCTCTCTGTTTCTCTCTGGCTCTCTCTGTTTCTCTCTGTCTCTCTCTGTCTCTCTTACACTGTCTCTCCCATTCATATATATATATATATATATATATATATATATATATATATATATATATATACAATACCAGCATGGATTCCAAACCGAGTCTTATCCAATGATTTCTGCTGTGTGATTAACTGAATAGAAGATATACTTTAGTTCTCACTTAAAATGACTGAAGATACTGAATGACCCATTTGCAGGTCCTATGATTTAATACTTTGCCAGAATGTAATGTTGGCAGTGGTATTGTTTATTTACTCTGTGTGGACCAACTGTGTAGACTCTATTAGATGACAGTTGTTGAGAAGGACAAAATAATGGATGGATTAGTATGATCCCTTTTCTGAGACAGATATATTTCTTACTTTTTCAGTATTTCTCTTGTGACTTTATCAGGTTCTACCTTCTAATATACGAATTTTGGCATGTGGCTTATCACTTTATTAAGCTGTAAACTCTAAGGATAGGGAATATGTAGTCTTCCATGTCTTCATTCTTGATTAACTATCACAGAACCTTGGAAACAGAAGGAACTCCTAATTTTTTGGTAGACTTAAAGTTCGTGTATTGCTGATAGTAGGTCTGCAGTTTCATCTTTGTATTGGCAGCTCTTTATAAAGTCAGACAAATCAGATGAAGCTAAAATAGTCACAGGTGTAATTTATTTGGTTTGAATGTCCCCATTAACTACATATTTCCCGTATCTTCTCTCTGTTTAACCTGTATAGAGAGTATACTAGCATACTCTGGAATCCTGATCTTTTCATGAAGCAGAAAGTGAGCAACCCCATTTGATACTGTCATTCAGTGGGATGAGAAGACTTACCTTACCTTTCAAGGAGATAAACTATAGTGTCATCTTAGGGGAGCTAAAGAAAGGTTCTAATAAAAACAAATCCCACCTCTGCTTTGTGATGGCTAAATTCTTATCCGCACAGGACAAAGAGTTTCTTTATAAAACAAATATAGTCAGAGTTAATAAAGCTCTAAAAACAAATAATCCTGGATGAGGGAACAGAGTTATTAACTAATTCACAACAAGGGGAAAGGGCTTGCTGGATTCTCCTAGTAGAGACTAGAGACAACAGAGGACCAGAAATGTGAGGGGGGGAATGGGAGGAGGATGGAGAAAAGCAAGGCAGTGGGTAATTAAAGACAAACTTTCTTTTAATTTTTTTTTTTAATCAAGCCTGTAGGGCACAGCCTGAGGCCAGAGTCTCTGTAGGTTAAGTTCAGAGCCTGGGAAATAGGACAAGAACCAGAGACTGGAAGCCTTCAACCAGGTTCAGTTACAGTCCAAAGGCATGGCCAGGGGTTAGTCAGGAATCACAAAAAGCTCCACTAAGGTCTGAGACCTAAGGAAGAAGGCAAAAAGCAATAGCTGATGCTGGAGAAAAGTCTGGCAAAAATGATTACAGCATCAGTACAACCAGAGCAAGACAAAGACCTAAACAAAGATCTTCCCTTGGCTCCTGTCCTCCTTAAAGGATGGGAATAGTAAACGAATAGACCATTTGGCAAATGTCAATTTAGGACCCATTTTGGGGGGTTCATGATGTGTACATGATTTATGAGATCAGGAGCCAAAGGAGGGAAAATTCTAGACACAAGATACCCAGTATGTATTTCACCCCAAAGTGCCAAGTTCCTAGGTGTGAATCTAAGCCGTTGTATCTCTCCATGCAGTGGCAGCTAGGTGGTGCAGTGGATAGAGCACCAGCCCTAGAGTCAGTAGGACCTGAGTTCAAATGCAGTCTCAGACACTTACTACCTGTGTGACCCTGGGCAAGTCACTTTACCCTATTGCCCCCCACAAAAAAATGGATCCTTCCATGCCCCTTTAGACACTCTCCTCAAAAGGAACCAATATTGTAGAAGTCATTGTCTGTGGTAGATAGTGGAGAGCAGTATTTAGTTAATACTTATTTATCTCAAGTATCTATTAAATGCAAAACACTCTGCTAGGGGTTTAAGGAGATGCAAAAAACTATGAGCCTCAGGTCATGTTTTCAAGGTCCCCTGGTTGGAGAAACAACATTTTTTTAAAAAGTTAAATACTAGGTGCCTATACATGGGACACCATGCCATTTAATAAAAAGTGTTTCTGGGGGCAGCTAGGTGGTGCAGTGGATAGAGCACCGGCCCTGAAGTCAGGAGTACCTGAGTTCAAGTCCAGCCTCACACCAAACATTTGACATGTACTAGCTGTGTGACCCTGGGCAAGTCACTTAACCCCAATAGCCTAAAAAAAAAAGTTTTTCTGGTTCAAAAAAAAGTTAAATACTAAACTGAGAGTTAAGTAACCCTCTAAGACAACAATAGGAGAGATTTTTAAAATACTCATTTAAGGATTTATTCTGTACCAATTACATTCCTAATTACTAGGAATACAAAGAAAAGACAAAAAGAGACCAGCCCTTAAAAAGCTTATATTCTTACGAAAAAAGCCAGTATGTGCTAAATGTCAAATGATCTGTGTGCACAGTAAGTACTATAGGGGTTCAGAGTTTGAGAGGCATATTGAGGGATGAATTAAACAAAGAAATTTTCATGGAGTAAATGTCCTTGTACAGAGAATATTTTTGTAAAGTGCTTTCACTGTGCCTGGCATATAGTAGGTGTTATTTAAATGTTTATTTCATTCTACTTCTTGCCACTTGGATCTCCAATGTATGAACATTGTAAGCCAAGGTGAGCAGGAAGAAATGAATAGTCTTCCAAGTACAGCAAGGAAATTAACCAGCAATCTAAAGAGCACTATGGAGTAAAAGAGACTGAGTTCAAATTTTACCTCTGACATTTAGTACCTATTTGACAAGGTCACTTTAACCTCTCTGAGACTCAGTTTCTTCATCTGTAAAATGTGGGGGTTGGATTAGATGACCTCTGAGATCCTTTCCAGTTTTACATCAAAGGTTTTATGACATTATTTATGACCACATGCTCTCTATGTGTAGGCATAGTCCAACACAAGTGGGAAGGATTTGGGAATGCATACCATATTAAGTTAACATAATTCTTATCTCTGACCCCACTGCAAACCAAGATGATTCCTTGTATATTGTACTTTCACATATGCACGTAGAGAGCACCCATATTTGTGACCAATAGAATAGGGAACGCTTATGGGATGATTGGAGAAATACTCCTTTCTCCTCACCCACCACTCTCCAGAGTGGAAGAACCTAACTGGTCTCATAACTATTTCTTGATCCACGTCTCTGGATAAGAGCAGTTACGTCTTTTTAGAAAGAAACTCAACAGAAATCTAGCAGCTTGACCCAGCCAGTAGCAGTTTCCTGGTCTTGGCATGCCAATGTCCTGGTCCTTTCAGAGTATAAATCTTATTGATGTTGAAATCTCCTCAATCTTGAGAGCCTAAAGTCTCTCTAGTCATAAGCCATAAGCACCTAGACAGTGCAAAGGATGGAGTGCTGAACTCAGATTAAGGATGATCTGATTTCAAATCCTGTGGCAAACACTTGGTATCAATGTGGCCCTGGGTAACTCATTTAATCTCTTTCAGATTCAGTTTCTTCATCTATAACATTGGATTAAGAATGGCATCTACCACAGAGGGTTTTTCTTTGCATCAGATGTGAATTTCTTTCCCATCTTTAAAACTAAAAACAACCTTTTTAAATTTCTTTTTCTAATATTAAGATTGTCTGGTTAGTGTTACCCTGTATTGGAAGGGTAAAAAAACTTGCTGAAATAGATATACAAGATTCCCACTGGAAATCTATGTTACCAGGAACTTATTTTTAACTCATTTAACCAAAATTCCATAGTAGATTGGAAAAAGGATATATAAAGCATTTGACAAAGTGATACATAAATTGTATTATTGTTTTACTGTTAATATTATTAGTAGATCTGATGGATTGATCCCCACAATGAGAATCCTTAGTCATTAGAGACTGTGTGGATTGCCCATAAAATGAAGATTGGGGAAGTTCAATATTGTCAGTAGAAGACGCAGGGTTGGAGTTCATCCTCAAGACAATTGGGTTACATAATTGGACCTAGGTGGATAGATGGGTACACTAATACTGGGGACCATCACTTAATTCCTGAGAGTATTGGCCTACCTCAGAATGCAGAAGAGTGTTAAAGAATTGCCCTGAAATGCAATCATCTGATTCTGAGTGATCTGCCTCTAAGTAAACGGTTATAATCACTCCTTCAAATAGTTCTCCCATATTCTTTCATTCAATAAACATTTATGAACAGTATGCTATGAAAGGCACTGAGGGAGGACAACAATGAACAGAGTAAAGTTTTACTTCTGTGGTGATTAACTTATGGGAGTCTGATGATGATGATGATGATGATGATAATTGTCATTCATACAGTGCTTTAAGGTTTGCAAAGTGCCTCACATAAGTTATCTTTTTTGATCCTATTATCTTCATTTTACATATAACGAAACTAGAGCTTAGTGGAGTTAAATAGACTTGTCCAGGATTATACAGCTCTTAACTGTCTGAGGCCTGATATCGAATCAGGTGTTTTTGACCCCAAGTCCACCACTCCAGCCACTGAGGCACTTGGCTATCTGCTTTCTACTGCCCTCATCTAGCTTACTGGGCATTGTCATTTGCATTGTAGTATGTAACCTGTGGTCAGACCAACCGCATCCAGGAAGAAAGAACCATCACAATCAATACCCATTCCTCTGCTACAATAAAAGTCAAATCTATTGCTCAGTTTTTTTTTCTTTTTCTTTTTTTTTTTTTGGTCACTCTGCTGGGTCTTGATGCTTTTTGCCTTTCTTTTGTAGTTAATCCTTTTTTTTTCCTTTTCATTTTCCTAGTGAGATCTCTGTTATTTACTGGCACGTGTGTGTATATTTAAGAGGCAAGGGGGAGTCAACTGCAAATAGAATGACACCAACTCTATAAGCTCAAATAATGACATAGTAATCTTCAAATATAGTTTCTGTGAATCAATCAATACTTAATTAAGCACTCGTTCTTGCAATTGTTATTCATTTATATAGTCACAAAATATGTTGCAATTTTATTATTCTTCATTTTCTGTAGCAAAAAAAAATGAAGTATGGTTAACCTTACTTAAGGAAGTGGTCCATATTCAAACAGATCAAAAAGGCAGGTTAGTTGTTATTTACTTTTATTATTGATACTTTCAATTCCTTAAGGACTCTTTCTATCCTCAAATGAGATTTCCTTTGCCTAGAAATCCCTTTTATTTCTCCAACCCTGTATTATATAGATAGTTACAGGTATAGCAACCTATATATCTATTGAAATCCTATCCATTCCTCAAGACCTCAAATGTCGTCTCCTCTTATTATCCCCAAATGGTGACTCTTCACTTTTTGCCTTCTCTTCAAGCAATTAACGTGCAAATCTTATATCATTTAGCTACTTGTAAAAGTCTGAGGGAAGACATCAACCTTTATATCATTTTGAATTCCCCAAAGTACTATATATATATATATATATATATATATATATATATATATATTAGTAAATTTCCCAACTTGTTGGAATTATGAATGAAATATGAGTAACTAGAGACTGAAAGAAGACTTGAGCTCTTCTGTGGGTAAAATGACTATAGTATTGTAATAGCTATTTTGGATGTTTGCACACACACTACATATATATATATATATATATGTATATATATATATATTTATATATGTATATATACACATATATGTACATATGTATTATATAAACTATATATATATAGATATATATATAGTATATTTATGAGAAATTTTATGTATGTGTATATGCATTCATCTGAATTTCCTTCCATTATAGCTATGGACTAGGTTCTGAATACCTGAGGCTGCCAACTTTATGCTGTTGATAATATAATGTGAAATATATGTGTATTTTATTCGTCCATGTGTACATTTCTGGAAATCCTGAGTCATTTACTATAGTAATTACTGTTCATTAATACTGATAATATTCTGGTAATAATGTTGTACATTTTAGTTTGTCTTTTTTAGCTTTAAAATTAGTTAAAAAAACCTTTTTTCCCCTAATAGTAAGATTATCTAGCTAGTGTTATCCTTTAGTGTGAATGCGAAAACCTTGCTAGAATAGATATACAAGCTTTCATTGGAAATCTGTGTTAGCAGAAGCCTATATTTAACTAATTTCACCCAAATTCCAAAACCCATCACCCAATAGACTGGAGATTTTTGGAGTCAAATTCATAGAACCATAGAACAGGGCTAGTAGTTGGCAAGTAATTGGTAATTATATGAAGTGACCCTTTATTTCCTTTCAAGCACCTTTCCTCCCTGAATTATCTCTTCTGCATACCCAGACTCTTAGTGACTTCATGCTTCCTTTCCTGATCCCTTCTCCCTTGCCTATCTATGGCTGTCTTCCTTGGGTAACGTCCTCTATTCTAAATTATTTTCTAGTCTTTCCTTCCTCTCCCTCACTTACCTCCCCTCACCACATGAACACATACACACACACACACACACACACACACACACAAATTAAGTGGTCATGTTAACAATAGTTACCTGTACATAGACCATTTGCAACTTGTAAAAAAAAAAAAGAAAAAGAAAAAGAAAAGGTTTTGCTTTCAGCTCTGTGAAAGAAGTTATATCAGGTTCCCACCTCTTTTAAGGATTAAGAAACTCTGGGTCAATGAGATTAAGTGGTCTTCCCAAGGCCATACAAGTAGCAAGTGTTAGGACTGAGCCAAATATGTCTTCTAGAAGCCTACTGAACATGCTTTTTCTGTAAACCAAGTTGTCTTTCCACTGTATCTAGAATTTCTAAGCTCATTGACATGGCAGAGTAAGAGGATATACATAACTATTTATAGAGGCAGCTAGGTGGTGCAGTGGATAGAGCACCAGATCTGGAGTCAGGAAGACCTCAATTTGAACCCCATTTTAGGGTCACTAGCTGTGTGACCCTGGGCAAATCACTTAGCTTCCATTTGCCTCAGTTTTCTCATTTATAAAATGAAGATAATTATACTTCCTACCTCTTAGGGTTGTAGTGAGGATAAAATGAGTTGATAATTATAAAGTTGCTGGAACATAATAAGTTCTATAAACATTAGCTCTTAATGTTGCAGCTACATTAAAAATCTTCCCTGATTAAAAAGGTCACTTACTATCTTTCTTTAAGGGTAAGATCTGGAACGATGACCTAGCCGCATCTGAATAGAGGGGTAAAATCAATTGAAGTTTCCTGAATAAAAGTCAGATCTAGGCCAAATTTTAGCTATTTCCCAAATTAACTCTGTGTCACTTTTCATCATATATCTCTGGACCTTTTTTCTAGGCAGCTAGAAAAGTGGGTTTGGGCAACTAGGTGGTGCAGTGGATAAAGTACCAAGCATGAAGTCAGGTAAACTCATCATCCTGAGTTCCACTCTGTCCTCAGACACTAACTGTGGGACCGTGGGCAAGTCACTTACCCCTGTTTGCCTCAATTTCTTCATCTGTAAAATGAGCTGGAGAAGGAAATGGCAAACCACTTCAGAATCTTTTCCAAGAAAACCCCAAATGAGGTCACAAAGAATCAGACACAGCTGAAAAACAATGGAACAACAACAGAAAAGTGGATAAAGTAAAATGAACAGGACACTGAACCCGAAGTCAAGAAGACATAATTAAAAATCTGGCTTAGCTGTGTGATCCCACACAAGTCACTTAAGCTCTGTTTGCATGTTTCTTTAAGTATAAAATGGAGAAAATAATAGGACCTACCTCCCGGGTTTATGGTCAGGATCAAAAGAGATAAAATTATAAACTGCTTAGCACATATTAGATGCTTAATAATGTTTATTCTCTTTTACTTTCCCTTTTTCATCTGTAAAATGAATCAATGGGAACAGCTAATTTCTGGGACATTTCCAGCTATGACAGTCTAGGAACCTGTCCTAAACTGATTTGATTTATTGCTTTAAATCTCAATTAGTTGTGTTTAACTTATGTGCCTGTTTGATTTGAACCTGAATTTTCTGATTTCAAGGTCAACAATCTTTCTACCATACCAATCACCAAAGACAAACTGGACCATTCCAATGGCTCTTGTAAATTTTATTGCCAAGGGTCAATCACCCCATGCATTCCAGTTGCCCTATTGAGAAGCAAATCAACTCCTTTGGTAGAGATACTGACAAATTATTTCAGAGCTTGTCCCTGAAAACTGTGTGCTACATGGGCAATGTATACCGCTCCTAAATGGCACAGGGAAGCCAAACTCTGGGCCTATGCCCATCAGATCCTTCTAAGACACATTAGCACCCAAAGTACCAATAACCATAAACAAGGCAACCAAGTGAGATATAGGAGCAATGACAGAGTCCCAAGGACTTTCTAGCTGTAGGCAAATTAATTTTCAGATTAATAGAGGCTAGTGGTTTCATGTGTATATAAAGCCTTAGGAATCCCTAAAAGGGAGGGGAAGATATTATAGTGGCTTTCCTTCATAAAAGGCACACCCAACTCTCATTATTCTCTTTCAAGGCGATAAATTCTACACCTGAAAACAATGTTTTATTTTCTCATGTTATGATTTAAACATATTCTTCTATGCAGCAGCAATAGAAACCTATTTGCCCTTCCTCATTGTTACTGTCAAAACTCAGAAGTATTACCCCATTCCTGTGAAATTACCTCTTAGCATTTTTGTTTGTTGTCTTTCATGTTTTTTCTTCCTATCACATTCACAAAATCATGGAATATCAAATATGGAAGGGACTAAAGAGGTCATCTAATCTAAGTCCTTTCTATAAATATAGCCCCACTTTCTGAAGTTTAGTGACTCCTCCAATATTATATAGCTTATTAGTGACTGAGGTGAGTGTTGAACCTGTCTTCTGATACCCAGTCAAGTGTTTTTGTTCACTGACAGTATTTAGTACTTCTTCATCTCACTCTGTTTTGTAATTCCCCAAACAACAGATTTATTAAGAAGATATCTTTATAAGTCATACCATCCTCAAAGTCTTGAATCACTTTCCAATTCTTACTTCTCCAAAATTTATGAGTTATTGCCAGTATTAATGGAAATATCCAGGCTTTCTCTGGCCCCAACTTGTTGGAAGTCAAAGTGATCTCCATATTCATGCCCATTTTGATGGTCTGGAATCTCTCTAGCACACAGTAATCACATTGCTATAGAAGGCTTGGACTCCCCATTCTGTGATGCTATTTTAAGCACATTGGCATGTACTACATTAGATACTTTCCTGATGTGCTCTTGTTAAAAGAAACCATAATGACATCAAGGTAAATGTAAGATGAGGCTTTTTTTTCCCTTAAAGATAATGGATATGTGTGGTAAACCTCTCAGAAGACTATTACAAGTCATCACCAAAAGCATCAGCTAAGGATGTACATTTTCATTCCCTCTGTAAATCTCTGGTATATGTCTACCATGACAACTCCTGCCTGTTACCATCCAGCACCTCCTGACTGAGTTACCTGCACTGATTTCATCATAGATGGGATGAGATTATAATTCGTAGTCTAGTTCAGCTTCCATAGATCTATTCAATTTGTATCTCCAGTGGCAAAACCAATGGGCATTCTTATTATCCTGAAGGTGTGTGATGGCCAAGGGGTATATGAGGGAGAAGTTTTAGGAAACAGGACTTGGTGGGGATAGGTCTACATTTGTAGTGTCAGAATGCACCATGGCCTGAGATACAGTCAATTGAAGAATAGAAAACAGTGAGGGGACATATAGTTTGATCCCTGTTATATCCCCAGGACCTTTATTAATAGCCTGATCTAGAACATAAATTTTCCCCAGAGGCACACATAACACCAGAGAACAACAGCTTAGACATAACTTGTTTCCCAGGAGCACAAGACATCCCCAACTGCACTGTTCAAATGTAAAGTTTTCCACTGACCAAGAGCAGATTGAAATAACTTTTAAAAACCAACATAGAAGGCCTCATTTTCCCACAGTTTATATCCTGACTCTTGGAAATACCAATTTCAGGGTCTGGTGCAATCAGCAGAGCCATTGGCCACAAATGCTGCTTTCCTTCTCAAACGTCCTGCTTTCTTGATTGTGCTAAATACATTAAAACTTTATAACACAACATCTTGTGGGGAATGATTTGTAGTCCTTTTTACCCTGGCAAGATTTTAAAAAGATTCTTTAATTAATACTTAATTTAGGTCCCCATGATCCCTGACTCCATGCCACAGGGACTTCTCTTGCATATATAGACTTTAAAAAAAAAAGAGTCAAATGAGTACTTAGGTTCCAAGCACAGAATCACCCACCTGTTCACACAGTGGCAAATTGCCCTCTAATTATTTTAGATGTGCAAATGTTCCCTTAACTAAATTGAAAGATCCTGTAGGTCAAGGATTATGCCATGTATCTATGCCCCAAAGAATGAAACATAGAAATTGTATTAGACATTCTATAAATCATTGATCAATTGATGATTGAAAAGTCACATTCATCAGTGATATCTTAAATCATAGAATTGAAGACCTAGGTGGGACTTAGGCTGTAATTTGTACAACCTTTCCCATTTTATAATTTAGAAAACTAAGACCCTGAAAAGTTAAGTCACTTGATAAGTCACATACTTAATTAGTGCCCTAAACTGGATTGGAATGCAGATCTTTTAGCTTATAGACCACTATGCTATGTTGCCTTCCAGAAAAACTCAAACATTCCCATGTGAATGGTTTTAAGGAATTCATGATGAATAGTAAGTTAAGGTAAAAGAAAGTGAATAGTAACACACCCTTAAAATGGAAGCTGAGTATTGGCATTTTAGAACTTCCAAAGATGTATGCTCCAATGTGTGTGCTGAAAGCATTTCTTTCCATCAAAGGACTTAGCAAGTCACCTAGAATCCTTAACTTTCCTCCCTTGGAAGAAATATCATTATATGTAGACTCTAGAGAAATAAACTCAATGAGATTTTTGTTGAACACAACATCTACCTATAAAGCAAGGTTCAAAAGGAGAAAGAGTGGCCTATTGGTTTTGTGTTGGGCCGACACTGCCAGGGAGAGTTTCCGTTTATTTAAGAACCAGCACATGTACAAATCAGGGCATGCTAGTACAATGATTGAGACATATGATTAATATTAGCACAGCACCTCTCGTCTCCCATCACATTATTATTCCTTATTCCCCTACTGTAAATTACAAAGATGGGCAAACATTGTTTTTTTTTCTTCTCTCCAACTCCCTAAAATACTTCCCACTTTTCTACCTTTGTATTTTGCTCAAACTAGGTCCCATCCTTCACCCTGTTAAGAGACTTTGAGACATAACAAAATGTAGACTAGATCAATCATTTCATCCACAAGTACTTATTAAACACCTATTGTATGTCAGGGACTATGATAGATGCTGCATATACAAAGGTCAAAAGTGAAATATTTTCTGCTCTCAAGAAGTTTACCTTCTGTTGGGGGAAATAACAAATATAAGTAGATTCATCAAAATAATTATCAACTAACTATAACACTCCCTTTCCTGGGAATTTTTTGGTATACAAACAGAGAAAAGGTATATGCATAAAAGCAACATATAGTTGTCATGTGAGCAGTTAAGATTATACTTTCATAAAAACTAAGAGGAGGTGGCTATCAGTGGAGTCAAGGGGTAGTCAAGGAAGGCTTCATGAAGGGGACTTGGTATTGTCAATGGTGGAAAAAAAGGGAAGTCAGTATAAGAATGGAAAATTGCATAAGTCAGGGACAAAAGACAGCAAACACAAAATCTATACTTAGGGGTATTTAGTAAATCAATTTGGAGAGAGCAAGAGCTAAAGGAATGGAGGGATAAGGAACAAAGCTTGGAAAGGGTTGGGTTCAGACTCATTTTCCCTACTTCTGTAGCCACTGGTTTATTGCACTAAATGCCAATGCCTGCATGATTCTGCTAGGGTACATTTCTGCCCTGGGAACCTCTCTGCTTTGTTATGTTCCTCCAATGCCCTCCTTACACCCAGGCATCTGCAGATGCTGCCCTCAGGTACTGCTGTGATTTAGGGACTTGGGATAAACAGAGGGCTTCAGTTTCCTGTCTGGCGCTTTTCATGAGCATGACATTCATTTTGAAATCTAAAAAAGAAAAACAAAATAATAGGAGCTATAAATTATACTCTCCCAGAAAACTGGCTCGAGGAGCCTGAAACTGATCAACATGTCAGGATGCAAACATCATTTCTTTGCCTTGCAATGAAATGAAGATTACAGGAATTTCTTCAGTAATTTCTAAAATTAGAGTAAATCTAATTTTTCTTTGTCACGGGTTTCAGTCATCTAAAGCTGCTTACGTGGAAGGAAAATGAAAAGGTGATAGGGAATCTCATCCTTGGAATAGCCAAGTAATATTTCCGTAATAAATCATTGAAAGCAAGGTGATTACCAGTGTTTATTTCTTCTATACTGACCTGATTTGACACCAGAAAAGCCAACTTCAGCTACTTAAATATTCTTATAACTGATAACTTCACATTAACTCTTTAAATTTAAAATGCCCTTGTTTGTTCAAAAATCCTAAAACCTGACTCAATTTTTAAGGTCTATTTGACATGGATCAAAGAATGACTTAGGGACCCTCTCAATGTCCTTTTTGGTGCTATGATTTTGTCATAATGATTTCCCAGAAAACTGTGAGTAGGTTATGGAAAGCAGTAACTATACCCCAGGAATGGAGACTGTAGTATATTGACCCCACAAAACATTCTCTTTTTTCCTAAAGGACTTTAGCAACTGACTCACTTCTCCTTCCCAATTATTGCCCTAGTGTAACTAAGAGGGTTTCATATTCATGTAACAATAACACTTATGTAGCTCTTTAAAGTTTAAGAAGCACTGTCCATATGTCATCTCATTTGAGCCTCACAGTAACCCTGTGATGTAGGTGCTATTATTATTTCCTTTTTACACATGAGGAAATTGAGGTTGAGTGAGAATAAATAAGTTATTCAGAGTAACCCAACTAGTGAGTGTTTTAGGAAGGATTTGACCTCAGGTCTTCTTGACTCTAAGTCTAGCACTCTATTCACCTCAGCTAGCTGCCCCACAACTCCTTTTTCCCAGTTCCTCGGCTTTCTTAAATTCCACGTCCTACTCTTTCACTTCATTTCATCCACATATAAAGATAGTCACACACTTCCTTTCCTTAGCAATTTGAAATCATAATCGCTAAACCTAAACATCGTTAGGACTATGGAATCCATCTCCAATGTTAGTGTTTATTGGTGTTCACATCTACCTTTGTATTCTCCCACAACTACAGATTGCCAGAAGCAAGTGCTTAATCCAAAACATTTTTAATCAATTATTATAAAAAAATTTCTGATCTGATTTCCATTATCTTCATTCCTATAGCTGCATTCAGTATCTTTTTTAGGATTTAAAATCATTTCAATCTTAGTTTAAAGAAAAATATTAGGATGTAAAATCTGATATGGTAAGAAAAGGAAAAAAAAATGTATACTGTAATTTAATTAAATCCCTGATAGATATCTGTGCCATGACTTACTTCTAGTACTGTGGATAATTGAGAATTGACTAATTTGTAAAATTAGTTCTGTGATTGTGTATACACTCAGTAATGTGGGTTAATTTAGATTGAAGTCATAAAAGGCTGGAAATATAACCAATATAGAATCAGAGTGTCTAAATTGAGAAAGACGTATAAGGCCAAATTCTACCTATACAGAATCATCTCTACAAAATTTCCAATAAATATTCTTCTAGTTGTTATTTGAAGACTATTTAAGTGAACTTGCTGCCTTGACAAGTGTTATCAGTTCCATAGCCAGACAGAGCAACTGGAAATTGTGAGGATGACAGGCCTGTAATCTGTCTTCTTGGGATTATCTATGTGGTGCTTCTCTTGTGTCTTATTGACTGGGGTGAATGACTAGACCCATAGTCTCATTCTCCTCATGCCTTCTGTTATTAAATATCACTGATAAAATCACTAGATAAACACCCTATATATTTGAAAAGCTTTTGTATAATCGCCAAATTTAATTGTTGCAAAAAACCCATGTATCCAATATTTACATTTTCCTTTTTATCTATCATCTATCTATCCATTTATTTATTTATTTGTTGGTTTGTTTTTAGCATTAGGAAACTGAGTTACAGGAAGAGGATGTGACATGTAAGGTTACACAGCAAAAACCCAGTCCCAGTAAGAACTGAGATTTCAACAAAAGTCTACTGATTCCTTGTTATATGATCTTTTGATTATGCCATGTAGCCTCTCTAAAGATTTAATCACATTAGATCTAAGTGTCAAAAAAATTTGGTGATAAGTTTTCATAAAATAAAAATCCAAAGAGAGCTGAAATTTGTTTATGATACTTTCAAGTTCAAATGTACCAGTATTGGAATGGGGATGGAAACTTTAATTATATGGTATATGAGACAATATATCGTTATGATTCTTGGGGGGACAAGTATCACAGGCAAGTCACAACAAACCATGAATTGCTTTTGAGGTTCAGTTTTGTGGGTTCATGACAGACTCATTTATAGATTATTTAAGAAGATACAAGAAACTCCAAGCAATAAGAAAAAGTATTTCATCATCTGAGAAGATCCTGTTAAGCATCAAAAATATATTTAAATTTCTCAAGCTATAGAATTTTGTCTCCAGACATATTATTCATTCTTAATATAATGGAGAAGAGACACAACAAACCAATCATCTTTACTGTTGCTTTGTTAGTTTGTATATTTTAAATTCATGCTCTTTCATGTTTCTGAAAGTATAAAACTCAAGTAAGGTAAATGAATAGAAAGTTTCAGGAAACATAATAGAACTGGCCTGAGAGAAGGCCCCCAAAGGCCAAATACAAGAAGGGAGGGGCAATAGAGGCAATACTGAAGTTTTCTGCTTAGAGTAGTCTAAAGGGGGTTGAAGATTGCAAAGTTTTAATTCTTTGCATAGTGTTGATGCTTTTGAGATTTAGAAGTGCCTGGAGTGGTAGTACAATCCTGTAAACCTCATTCATGGAGAAGGCTGAGGCTGGTGGATGACTTGAGTTTAGGAATTCTGCGTGGTGGTAAGGCTAGTGCTGAGTGAGTGGTTGTACTTGGTCCAGTAAAATATGGCCAGCTTCCTATAGTGGAGGGCCACCAGGCTGCTGGAGGACTGAGGAGCCAGCCCAGGTCAACACCATGGAAAAAGTTAAAGCATTTACACCAACTGTTGTTGGGGTCATGGGTCCATGAGTGGCCATGGCACTTCCAGCTCACACAAGATAGAGAGATCCCATCACAAAGAAAGAAATAGAGACAGAAACAGAGACAGACAGACTCAGAGACAATAAGAGACAGAGAGGAGAGAAAGACAGAGACACAGAGCAACTGACACAGAGAAACAGATAGATAGATACTTAACTTGTTTGTACATATGTGTTTGCTTTTTTATTGTTCTTATTAGATTGTGAGCTATTTATTTTTTGTATTTTTTTTATTTTAAACTTAAATACAAAATACTGCTGTGCACTTTTTACTTAATTTTTTCCTCTCCCTTCACTCTCCACCTTAAAGAGCACTACAATTAAGCCTGGATATGTGTGTGTGTGTGTGTGTGTGTGTGTGTGTGTGTGTATGTTGTTCCCTCTTAAAACTGTTCCTGATGAGAGTAAGGTTCCAGCAAATTTTCCAGCACTGCCTACTCTATCCTCTTCTAGCTTCATATGTATCCATTTTTCCTTTTCTGCCTCATTTATATGAGATAATTACTCCTTTTTATCTTTCTCTACACAGTTTTTTTTTAATATCACCCCATTATACTCAGCTCGGCCCATGCCTTTCTTTCAAACTATTCAAATAATGATGACAATCATAAGGGTACTGCTAATATTTTTACATATATGAAACAAACAATTTGACCTTATTGATTCCCTTATAATTGGCCTTTAAATGTTGACCTTATATTTCTCCTGGATGTTATATATTAAAATTTCACTTAAGTTCTGGAACTTTTTCACAAAAACCTGAAAGTCTTTGAGTTTGTTAAGAGTCGATTTTTTTTTCATTCAGTGTTGTACTTAAATTTCCAGGTAAATTACCCTTGGTTGCTACCCCAGCTCTTTTGTTCTATGGAATATAGTATTCCAAGACCTACAATCCTTCAACATAGTAACTACTAGATCTTGTGCAATCCTTATTGTAGCTCCATGATATTCAGTCACATTTTTTTTTTTGGTTACGTCTAATATTTTCTCCTTAACTTGAGAGCTTTGAAACTTGGCTATGATATTCCTGTAAGTTTTCCTCTTGAAATCTCTTTCAAGTGGTGATTGCTGAATTTTTTTCTATTTCTACTTTGTCTTCTCATTCTAAAACTTCAGGGAAATTTTCCTTGATAATTTCTTGTAATATTAAACTAAGTCTTTTATTTATCATAATTTTCAAGTAGTCTAACTATTCTTATATTATTTCTCCTCCACCTGTTCTCCAGATTGGTTTTTCTGATGAGATATTTCACTTTCTCTTCTAATTTTTTTTCATTCTTTTTCTTTCATTTTGTATTCTTGGTGTCTTAGAATGTCATTAGGTTCTCCTTGCCAATTCTAGTTTTCAAGGAATTTTTTTTCTTCCTTAAGTGTTTGATTCTCTTTTTCCAGTTGATTGATTTTCTTTTCATAATTTTCTTGATTTCCTTGGATTATTTTTTTCCCTAATATTTTTACTAATTTTTCCTTGATCTCTCTTATTTGATTTTTAAAGTCCTTTTTAAGTTCTTCCAAGAACTCATTTTGTGCTTGGGGCCATTTGACATTTCTCAGTGAAAAAGGAATGACTCTCCCTCAGCCACAGCCCAGGAGATGTCTGGTCAGCACATTTGTGCTTGGTGTCTTTCCTCAGTGGAAGGTCTTTCAAACTTCTACTCAGCTGGCAGACCCTCACATTGTCAGATGAAAGTTTCTAAGGCTAAGGCTGTCTCTCAACCCAGCAGCCCCCAGGGCTTGTTGTTTGTTGATTCTACAGATTCTGCAGGAGGTGTTTGCACTTCACTCAGGCCAAACCTCTACCCCTGGAGGTCAGATCTTTCCTGGGTTCTTCTCAAATTGTCTTAGGAGGACAACTGCTTTCATGCTTATTTTTGCTGCTCTGAGGTGATGTTCTGTCTTCTGTTGTGGAGGAAAATTGGAAAGCTGACCTACTCTGCCATCTTCCCCAAATCCTCTCCAGATTGTAAACTCCTTAAGGGCAGGAACTATCTTTTATTTCATTTTGTGACCCCAGAGTTTAGCACAGTGTCTGCCCCATAGTAAGCACTAAATAAATGTGTTTTAACTGACTATTGAATCCAAAGTTCTGACATATCTTGTCAATCCTGAGCCCAGGGGCAGAATAACTATTTTCTAAGAATGAGACTAATAAATGTAATAAGATGGAAGAAGCCTGGACGCTGGAATGAAATCCCATTTCTGATACAAGCTGTTTGACTTTACACAAGTTTTTTAAACTTCATGGTTTATAAAATCAAAGATTTAGAGCTGTTAAAACCACAGATGTCAACTGCCTCCTTTTGCAGTTATGGAAACTGAGGCACAGAGAGACTTGACCCAAATCTCAGTTTTCTAATCTTTAAAATGAGAAGATTGAACCAGATGCCTTATGAGGTCTCTTCTATTTTTATATCTGATTTTGTGGTGGAAAAGTCTTTATTATGTTTATTAAGTGATTACTTTTTCAAGTTTTTCAATCCTAACTCTTACAAATGTCTACTAAGTTGTGGAGGGGGTTGTAACCTACATAGGTAGAATGATTAAGCATTCTGCTGGAATAAAATAGTACACAAACTATGTAGGCTAAATAAACACGTTTATCTCATAATAAGACGCAGAAGGATGTAGGATCTAAAGTCCTATTTTTTACAAGTTCTAAAGGTAAGGCCAAAGAATATTTTAAGGGTTGGCAAAGATTATTGACGCTTACAAGAAACCAATCAGCATTGTTGAGATTAGTTGTCTGTTAACTGCCTTCTTCCAGTGGGACCTGGACACATAGGAACAATGAAATTAAGTTGATTCTCTTCATGTCACCAGGAAACATTTATGGTTTAATGTAATAACTGGGGGGAAGGGTTTGAATGAAATAGGCTAATTGTACACTGACCTATTATCAAATCTGTTGAAATGAAAACGCTGACATTTTGACAAATACTGAGAATGAGGATGCTATCAGGGCTTCGAGGTCAATTAGAGTGTCATAATTGCTGATGTTAGACATCTGTCTGGACAAGCTTCATCACTAACCCCAATGACAACAAATCTCACTAGTGTGATAAGGCTACTGCCTGGTTTATTTTCATCCAGAGCACAAATAGGCAAATGGTATTCTTCAAGCGGTCATACCTATTCCATCTCTGTCTACCTATTTGGCCATGGGACGTCCTTGTTCACAGTGATGACTCCAAATCAATTTAGAGTAAAAAATATTAACTGAACTCTGATGCTAAAGCAGAATAACAATACCTAGTTATAGCTAACATTTATATCATGCTTTATCAAGATTAGCAAGGTAATTTAAATATATGATCTCATCTGATCCTTACAGCCATCCTTTGATGCCATTAATGTTGCCATTAATATTCCATTATAAAGAATAGAAAAATAATTCTGACAGAGTTTAAGTGAGTTGGCCAGAGCCACAAAACTAGAAAGAGTCTGAGATAGAATTTAAACTTGTCTTCCTAATTCAAAATCATATAGTTTAGCAATTTTGCCAATCTGCCTACCAGGAAACAAACAAACAAACAAAAACAAAACAAAACAAAAACAACTTGGACATTTTAGAAAAATTTTTAACAACAGAAGTACACATGAGAAGTGAAAAAAATTGTCCTGGCAAAATTTATTTATCCTGAAAATTCAATTGATCATAAGTAGCATTTCCTGGTAATGCTGAAATTTCTCTTTTTAAAAAAATTATCTGTTTTGTTAAATATTTCACAATTACATGTAAAATAAAATTTAGTGATCATTTAAAACAATTGAGTTCCAAATTGTCTTCCTCCTTCTCACCCTTCCCCCTGCCTTGAGAAAGCAAGGAATTTGATTTTGATTATACATGTAAGGTAATGCAAAACATATTAATATTAACAATATTCAAAAGAAAATACAAACAAAATAAAATAATAAAGAACATTTTAAAAAATATGCTTCAATTTGCATTCAGAGTTCATCAGTTTTCTTGCTGTAGGTGGATATCTTTTTCCTCATGGGTCATTTGGAATTGTCTTGGATCATGGTAGTTAATTGAAAAAAGTATGTAAGTCTTTAACTTGATCATTTTTAGAATATTGCTGTTATTGTGTAAGATGTTCTCCTGATTCTGCTCATTTCACTTGGCATAAATTCATATAAGCCTTTCCAGGTTTTTCTGAAACCATTCTACTTGTTTTTACTTATGGCACAAGAGTATTCTCACAAACTTGTACTATTACTTATTCAGCCATTCTCAAACTGATGGACATCCCCTTGATTTCCAGTTCTTTGCCACCATAAAAACATAATTTTGTACACATATTTTTTGTGCATATAGGTTCTTTTCCCTTTTCTTTGATCTCTTACTGAGACATACCTAATGACGGTATTACTGGGTCAAAGTGTATGCAGTTTTACAGCCCTTTAGTTGTAGTTCCAAAATGTTCTCCAGAATAGTTGGACTAATTCGCAACTTCACCAACGTGCATGAGTGTCCTAATTTTTCCACATCCTTTCCAGCAATTGTCATTTTCCATTTTTTGTCATATTAGCCAATCTGATAGCTTTGAGGTAGTATTTCAGAGTTGCTTTAATTTTCATTTCTCTAATCAGTAGTTATTTGGAGCAATTTTCCCACATGATTATGGATAGCTTTGATTTCTTCTGAAAACTAACTGTAGTGTTTGATCAAAATCAAAAGTGGAATGGCTCTTATTTTTATAAATTTGTCTCAGATCCCTATATATTTCAGAAATGAGGTTTTTATTAGAGAAAGTTGCTACAAAGTTTTCCCATTTCCTGTTTTCCTGCTAATTTTGCCTGCGTTAATTTTTAGAAAAGCTTTTTAATCTCATGTTACCAAAATTACCTGTTTCTACTTCTCATGATCCTCCATGTCTCTTGTTTGCTCATAGTCTTCCCTTATCCATAGATCTGACAGATTCTTTTTTCCACACTCCCCAATCTACTTATGATATCATGCTTTCTGTCTAAATCACTTAGCCATTTTCACCTAATCTTGGTATACAGTGAGAAGTGTTTGTCTGTACCTACTTTTAGCTAAACTGTTTTCCAGTTTTCCCAGCAATTTTTGTCAAACGTTGAGTTCTCACCCTAAAAGCTTGGATGTTTGAGTTTATCAAACACCAGATTACTATGGTCATTTGCTATAGTGTATTGTGTACTTAATCTATTCTACTGATCTAACATTGTTGGTTAATAACCAGTATCAGATTGTTTTGATGGTTACCGATTTTTGATATAGTTTGAAACCTGTAGCTACTAGAATATCTTCCTTAACATTTTTTTCATTGATTCCTTTGATATTATTGACCTTTTCTTCTTCCAGGTGAATTTTGCTACTATTTTTTCTAGCTTTATAAAGTAATTATTTGATAGTTTGATATTCTGCTAAATGAATAAATTAACTTAGGCAGAGTTGTCATCTTTATTATATTGGCTCAGCTTCAACATAATGCTGAAAATTCAATGTATACTTTTCCAAAGAAAAATTTTGAAGAAGAGGTTAGTTTTGGGGTGTGGGAAAAGATGGTAAGTGCTACATGAATAATTTATCTATGTTCATTATTCAAATGATTAAATCTACTCCTGGATAATGGTTGGCCACTTCTGTTTTCTAACATAGACTTATGTAGTGGGTATAAATGTTAACAGTATGATCAACTCCATTTTATTTTGGTTAACATTCCTTAATATTATGAATTCTAAATTCCCTTTCTTCCCTTCCCTACTGATTGGGAAGCCAAGAAATATGATACTCATTATACATGTGAAAACATGAAATACATTTATACACATACATATACATACATATAATTTCCATTTTGTTTTAGATCCACATTTGTTGCTAAGTAGCTGTTATTCAGGTGCTTCTTTTTTTTTTTTTTTGGTTATGAGAGAGGTATTTGAGTGGTATAGCTTGGCAATGACAAGTATATGTCTCAAATTTGGTAAAGACTTACCATCTGAGTGTCCTCAAAATCTAGTAAGCAACTAAAATCATATACATGCCCTCAGATTTAGTAAACCACTGCTAATGATCTGTGTATGTTCTCACTAGTAGGCATGTGGGCATATGTGTATGTGTGTGTGTGTGTGTGTGTGTGTGTGTGTGTGTGTGTGTGCGTGCCAAATTTGGTAAACAACTGATAAACATTTAGTAAATACATTAGATTTGAATCATAGTTTTCTTTCATCTAAGTATGTTGTGAGGTTCAAATGAGATAATTGATATAAAGAAATTTGCAAAGCTTTAAATGCTATATAAATTATTATTATTATTATTATTATCATCATCATCATCATTATTATTATAGTCATCAGGCCTCCAATGATGGAGTGACCAACCATTATCTCGGAGGATATTTAATTATTTAAATAATGAATGTAAATGACTATCAATGGCTCTATTTCCTGAGTCTTCAATTATACTCCTGCTAAGCTCAAATAATATTTATACAGGGGTATGCTGGTAAATGTTTAATAATCAGGCTTTCCAGGAAAAAAAAAACAATCTATGCAATACACTTTTATGTTTAATCTATATTATAAACATGTTCTTAAATCTAGTCAGAAATAATTGTTTCTGTCAAACTTTGATTTGTGGCTATTGCTGATTTCCCAAATGTGAATGCTGATACTGAAATTTTAATAATTGGTTCTCACAAATGTATTAGAGATGACTCCAGCACAGTCCTGCTTTTATCATAATCTTATATATTTAATTGCCAATCAGAGCATAGAAGTAACTTAAAACTGACCTTAGCCATAACCTACTAGAAACTATGAAAACCTACTAGAGTCTCCAGCCATCACCTGCTGCACTGTTATAACTGGGATCGACTTCTGTAGGGTGTTCCCACACTTGGAAATTTGATCATGCAGTATTTGCTCCAGTAGTGCTGACTGACAGATACTTGCTGAAATGCCACCTCAGAGCAATACACATGTACTCTAGCTGTGTAGAGAGTGAACCTTGTCCGAACAATACATACTTGCCAGGACCTTTAGGGATCAGGTTGGTGGTTTGCTTATTGAGAGTTTGATGTTTGCATTATTTACTATCCAATAAAGTTTGGTTTCAGGAGAACACTGTACACAGTAACTGCAATATTAGGAAGATAATCAGCTGTGAAAGACTTAGCTACACTGATCAAGACAATGAACCAAGATCATTCTAAGATGCATGATGACAAATGCTGTCCACCTCCCAAGAGACAACTGATGAACTGTGCATGTAGATTGAAACATAATTTTTTCCACTTTTTAAATTCTTCCTCATTGTGTGTATGTGTGTTTTAATCTTGTAACATGGCTAATATAGAAATATGTTTTGTATTACTTCACATGTATAATCAATATCATATTGTTTGCCTTATCAATGGATAGGTCAAGAAAGAAGGAGGTAGATAATTTGAAACCTAAAATTAAAAAAAAAATGAGTGGAAAAATTTTTACATATTATTGATAAATATTTAATGAAATAAAGGTATGTTTGAGATGGAAAAAAAATAAAATTTTGTTACATGCATTGAGGAGTGTAAGTCTTGTTGGTGTACTATCAGCCCTAATAAGCATACAAAACAGGAAATCAGTTTTATGCATATAATGCTTTACATCATAGAATTAGGTTAAGTTTTCTTTTTCTAGGGTCTCATTTAGCCCATCTCTGAAATGAAATTATGGAGCTCTAGCTTTGGGACTTATGACACAAGAATAATCTGAGAAGAGGTTTTGAATTCCCAACTGACTGAGGACAGATTTTAAAATATACCTCTCAAGTCTCCCTCTCGTCATCCTGGGCACTTCATTTGGGACCTCTCAGCACATTGGTTCTATTTTACTGAAAACTGAAAAGCTGTGTAATTTTCTGATTTGACCTAACTGTATGTGAGGCAGATGGCTGGAGTACTATAATCTTTGCTTCCTCTTATAGGCAGAGAGGATCTAGGTGGCTCCTCATTTCATGATCCAACATTGATGGTTCACATCTCCCAAACCTCTCATTTTGATATCATGGAGGGCTTTTCCTCCCTTTAGTATATGAGGGAAATAGCATTAGTCCAGCCTCTCTTTCTGTCATTGTGCTCCCCTTCCTGCTAATATCCAACAAATGGAAACACAGGAAACTTCAAGAAGTGTTGTGTGCTCAACAGAAGGAAAGACAAAAACAAAACAATACAAAAACTCCTGTCACTGACAAAGATGTGAAGAAGAAAATAAAAGCTTTAGGCATTTCCTATAGTGGCAAGAGCCAAATGAAGCAAAGGTTACCCCTCAGATCTCCTCTATTTTGCTTTAAAAGCTGCGTTTAATTGTTAGTCACGATGCACTGTGGGCAGAACAATTAGTTGTATCTATATTAGATCTAAACTGTAATTATTTGTTACATTAATCATGACTAGAGTGAGAATTTAATTAGTCACGAACATTAAGTAATTTTTTTTTGAAGGGAGGGGAAATGTTTTCTGTTGTTTGGTGCATCTGATTAAAGGGAGGGATTCACAGCTGGCTTGTAAGTTGAAAGGGACTGAATATTCCTGTGTTTATCCACCTTGAAAAAGAAGATTTCTGATTCAGGTGACTTAACATATAGCTGAGTTTTTCGTTTCCAGTCAAATGGCAAAACTTACTTGTTAGGCCCAAGCTGCATTGTAGGAAGGAACTAAAAAGGGTGCCCCCAAACTGGCAATGCCAGTGAGTAATAAAGAAATGCTATCTGATAATGATCCTACTCCTATTTTTTTTTAACTTTACATTTGCAATCTTTCTTTTTCTGCTTTCAGTGGGAGAGAGATACCAATGAAGGATGCCTGGAGAGTAGGGAAAGAAGTGCGCAGAGTTAGAGTAGCATTTATCTCAACTGCAATGTTTTGAAAGAAAGAGTGTGTACACTTAACATTCATTTAATCATCAACTAGCTAATGTCCAGTGCCTCAAAGCCTTGGAATCTGTATGCCTTTCAAATTAGAAATCTATAGACTGGGGTTGGGGGGGCAGGGTTTTTTTTGGGAAATACAAAGCATGAATGTGGTGGCAGTGATAGTGGCAGGGACAATGTTTTGATAGTGTGACACCTTTAATGAGTCACTTATGTAGAGCTGTTTATCGCCCCAAACAGCTACACCCTGCTGATTCAAGTGAAAACTTTTAGACAAACTCAGCGTTCTTGTGCTCATTACACTGACCTGTCAGAAATGACAACTTGGCCAAGTCTGGTTATTCCATGCTGACAAGGTACCATCTAGGTTTTGCGGCAATAATGTCAGCTTTTAAAGGTGCAATGTACTTAAGGAAGCTCATTTCTATGATTTGGCCAAAAAGAGCCATTTTCCCTGTCAGGGCTGAAGAATGCCTTAGTTTTCTTTAAATTAGGAGTCGTTCTCATGGAGATTGTTCTTGGGGAAACCAGCAGAAAGGAGAGAAGCTATTTTTTGAAAGGTTTAAAATAATTTAGCCTACTGAGCAATGGCATGATTGCCTGGTATATCTAATGCATCCAAGAATGCTCTGCCTCATACAAAGCATATTTCAAATCTACCCTAATGCAACAAATAAAACTGCAATTTGGACATGATCAGTATGCACCATCAGCTGCAAATGTAGGACTATAATCTGGAAAGCCACTTTTGATCACTTTGGTGCAACCGAATGCATTGCCATGAGTATTACTAAAGTGAAGTATATACAAAGGAGTTGGATCTTCTTATTACCATTTCCAGGGGAAAAGGCGGGGGCCACATCCCTTTGTTGCTTTGCCCAGAATTGAGGTTATGGTCAGAATTGTGGGATGGATTAAAGTTAGGGCTGCCTTTAGGATTAGGTATATAAAAAAAATATGTATATGAAAGTTTTAAGTTTTATAAACCAGTTTTCTTTCCATAACCCATGATGAAGGTAGTATGGTTAGGGGAAAGAGGGCTGGATTGGACCAGAGGATGTGAATTTGAATCCTGGCTCCACTTCTAACTGCCTATGAGATGTCACACAAGTCACTTGCCTCCTAGGCTCAGTCTCCTTCCCTGTAAAGTGGTGAAGTTGTACTTGATGGCTTCTAAGGTCTCTTCCAGCTTTAAATCCTAGGAAGGATAGCACTTGACAGATGAGGAAATTGAGTATTTAAAAGCAAAGAGACTTGCTTATGGTGACAAAATGTGAGAGCGAGAGTTTGAACCTAGATTCTCTGACTTCACATTCCTTCCAGAGTTCTTTCCACTCTAGCCCAATGGTGCCATGAGGATTGGATTGACTTTACCATGCTATGAAATGAAGACCTGATACCAAGCTGGTGAATTTGAGGAACTGGAATGAGAAAACAAACAAACCATACCAAAACAAACCGAAACAAAAAAAAACAAAAACCAAAAAACTATAGGGATGTGTCAGATTTCCCTACTTTCATATTGTTCTTAATAGTATGGATTTGTATCTATGACTACAAAATGCTCAAGAAATTGAGACAGGAAAGAAAGAATATATTTAAAGTCATGATAGTTTAACTCTGTATTTGAAACCATTTTTACTTTAAAATTTCAGAGTAAACCAAACTGGATAAATTTTTCTATTTTTCCCTAATCTACATTTGCCTACATGGCTCAGTATCTAATTTGCTAGTGAACACCATCATTCCACAGAAGCAAAAAACTACCTGAAAGGTCTTGATATTTTTATATGTGGTATCTTAGAAATATCCCCGAATGTGGAGTCAAAAGATCAGGATTCTATCCTTTGTTTTTCGTCTGACTGGTATGTAACCTCACACAAAGCCCTTCACCTCCTGTAATTGAATTTGTTAATCTGTAAAATGAAGATGAAAATAATTCTTGTGCTAATCTGACTGGGTGGTATAAGCAAAACTTTCTCTAAATTTTAAAATATAAATGTAAGCTATTATTATGAATTATAAAGTACATATTAGGTATCAATTGAGGAGTTATAACTGATAACCATCCCAAGATACCACAACATGCTCATGTCCAGTATATATGAGGCTTGACTCATATATTAAATGATTACTTTAGCCATGAAACATATTTTTTCCTACTGTGTAAAGACCCACTCCACCACTAACTCTGTCCAATTATTTTTTTTTTAAATATAGACAATGCACACTTTAATACTTTAAATCAGTGGCTCCATGTAGACATAGTTTCATATAGACAAGTCATAGCTTCAGACATAGCTGACTTATCATAGATTCTTATTCTTACCAACTGACTTAATTATCTAAATAAATACAGTAAAGTAGAAGTAGCCAGTGAGGATGGAAATGTTCTTTATTGTTTTGTTTTTAGCGTAAAGAATTAACAATCATCTATTTTCTCTCTTTCACTCTCCTCCCTACTTTGGTGGAGAGAAGGAACAATTTATGGTAAATATGCAAAGTCATGGAAAACAAATTTGTGTTTTGGCTCTGTCTGAAAAAAAAAGTCTCATTCTGTACCTTGATTCCATTACCTTTCTGTCAAATGGGGACAGCATATTTCAGCTTGAATCCTTTGGAATAATGCTTGGTCGATAGGTTGATTAAAATCATCTTGCTATGTTGTTATCCTGGAAGTATTTTGTGACACCACTATTGCTGAATATTATGAAAGTCTTATAAGTCCTATGGAAATGTGCTATATGTATACATACACACATAGACTCTCACACACATATAGATAGATACATGCATGCATACATACATACATGCATACATGTACATATATACTCAAATTTGTTATTATAAATCATACAGTCTTTGTGCTTATTATGTACCAGATAAACAATCCTGGATGCTAGGAAGGGAACAAGACAAAAGTGAAACAATTACTGCCCTCAAGAGCTTTTCATCTAAACAGCAGAGATAATATGTGCATATGTAGGTATGTACAAAATAAATCCAAGGTAATGTGGAGTTGGGGGTGGGAGGCAGCTGGGAGCAGGATGGCCCAAATGTAGAAGCTCTAGCATTTGATTTGTGTTGAAGGATGAGTAGTTTCGACACTCAAGCACCACCTTCTACATAAAGCTTATCTTGATTCTCCCTTAGTTGCTAGTTCCTTCACCAAATTATCATTTATCTATTTAAAATCTATTTTGTGCCTTTATGTTTGTATGTTTTCTCTCACAGATATAAAGTAAACTTCCGTAGGGAAGGGACTGTTTAACATATGTCTTTCTGTCTTCAATGCCTAGCATATAGTAGGCTCTTAATAAATGTGTATTGATTTCAGCTAATTACCAATATGACATACAAATGTGAATTGTTGTAAAATATGTCCTTGAAGACATGTGTGATGAGAAATGGAGGTGGGTCAGTCATATGTAAAATGTGAAGGAAATCAAAGGCACATGAAATGATATAATTTCAATACCTATGAAATATTTTAAAAAGTACAAGCCTTTAATTATAATGGGTAGATTTTCTTTATGCAACTTAGAGTGGGGAAAAACATGGACTAGAAAGACATGGCAGACATGGCATGAGAACATGTGGAACAGCAGGTATCTGGACATTCAGGGTGGAGAATTATTACAATGAATTAGATCATGTAAAGTGACTAAAGGCAATTGTCCCACTATTGAACAAATCAACATTTTGACATTGATTACATATCAATTTCTCATATATATGATAAATATTCAATAACTCATCATTCACACTTTTTTTTTACTATTTCATCCTTTTAAAAATAGTATACCTTTCATTGCTTATCATTTTGTCTCCTGATTCCTTACTCTCTCTCTCTCTCTCTCTCTCTCTCTCTCTCTCTCTCTATATATATATATATATATATATATATATATATATATATATACATATATATATGTATATATATACACTTAAACACTTCTATTGACCAATGTTTGCAACTCATTGTCTTTCCTCTTTCTCTATTCCTTTTATATAAGCTCCTAACATGAAAACTATGTGTGATTCACTTCTTTTTTATGACTACATTCTCTTGGATACATGGTTTCCAATGGCTTTTTTTAGAAGTCTAACTATAGCTCTATCTGTTCCTTCCCACAGCCATCTCTTGGGCAGGTATTGTCTCTCCTACTGTGGAAGTCATATTGATTCTAGGTAAGCACCTTGTTATGTAAAATATTCCATCTTTGTAATTTCTTTTTCCAGGTTCTATTTTCTGAAGCCTTTAAAAGTTCTTATTAAAATGCTCACATGCTAAAGTTTATCAATGGCTGTTTTGTAAGTGCCAACTTCTTCCTTTTATAATTCTTCCTATAATGCTTTTCTAGTTTCCCTACTGAAGTCTTCGATCTTTCTGCCTTACCTAATGTTTTTATTCCGTAATTTTCATAGTTTGCCTTTGTCTTCTGTTAGAAATTATTTCATTCCAATGGATGTTTGGCTCTGTTGCAACTTGTGTGCCCATTGGTAAGGCATTTAAACTTTCTTAACTTTAATTTCTGTATCTACAAAAGGGAGTCGGATTAGGTAACTTTTTAGGTTCTTTCCAAATCTAAATTCTGTTACCCTATTATTACTTGCTTCTTACCGTTTTCCTTTTTCTTTGAAAAAGGAAAATGGTAAGGTAGAATTTGAACCTTAGCCTGCCTTATCACTGAAACATGAGAACATTAATATGGGGACATGGAAACCAGAAAATAAAGATCTGGGTATCAGGACAGAGTGCAAGATCAATAGGCTTTAGCAGTGCAGATTTGTAATAAAAATATTAATTTACTCTTGGGATACATTAAAAAGACTTAGTGCCTAGGAATGGGAGCAGGAGAGTACTACTGTGCACTATTCTTCTAAGGGAATATCTGTAGCATGAAGCTCAGTTGTGGGTATCAGGTTTTAGAGAAAACATTTTTTTAGTTGGAGCAAATTTAGTGGAAGGTGAAGTAAATGGTAAAGAGTTTAGAGATAATGACATGTGCATATTTGTTGAAGGAAATGGAAATATCTAACTTAGAAAGAGTAAACTATGACCTAAACGTACAGTTATGTTTGAGTTTTTGAAAAGCTATAAGGTGTTAAAGGAATTCAGTTTGACCTTTTTGTGTACAGAAAACAGCTTTGACCACTGACTAGACATCAAAGATTTTGGTTCAAATGAAAAGGAAATTTTCCTAAAATCAATGTTTCCTTAAAAGTAAAACAGGATGCCTCAGGAGGTGGTGGATTTCATCCTTTCTGTTGTTGTTCAAGAAGAAGTAGAAAACCATTTATTTGACCTAGGCAGAGGCGATTCTTAGAGGCAGTTACGTGGCTCAATGGATAGAGTGCTGGGCCTGGTATCAGGAAGACCTGAGTTCAAATTCAGCCTCAGACATTTGCTAGCAAGTCACTTCTATTTACTTTAATTCGCTGGAAAAGGAAATGAAGAACCACTCCAATTTCTTTGCCAAGAAAGCCTCACGGATAGCAGTAGTGTGTTATAGTCCACAGGGTCACAAAGAGTTAGACACAACTGAACAATAACAACCAAGACAGGGGATTCTTAGGTGTGGGTTGGATTAAGCCTCTAAGATCTCTTGTACCTGTGGCATTCTATGAATTCTGTACTACTTATGTATACTTTTTTTCCCCCAGTGCAAGATATACAAATTGCCTTAAAAAAAAGTTGCTTTTATGGTTTTGTAGGCAATGCCTATATTAGTAGTACATTGAACAAACTATTGGCAGAAGCCATATGCAATCAACATATTTAGAAGTTGATACTAGAATCTGCTTGATTAACATTGTCCTGTTTTCAAATGATTTCTAAATGCATTACTTTTAATTTTTTTTTTAAATTTGGTTTCTTTTTTATTTCCTTAATTTTTTTTTCTATGCTACTTGATATGTTCTCTTTCCTAAATGAATATGAAATTGTTCCATCTTCCACCCAGATCCCCTTTTCACATCTTTGGTATCATCTATTCTAGTATTATGATGACTTTCTTTTGTTGTGCTGATCCTTGATTCAGATCCTCTGTTATCTGTTTTAAATAAGCTAACACAAGTACATAAGAGCAAGATCAATTTATAGTAATATATAGAAGTGTAACACACAGTATAAACACACACATATACATATATATTTAAATACATACATAAAAATTGACAAAAAGTGCCCTCAAATCAACACTTTACTTACTTGTTGAGTTAAAAGAGATAGTAGCCAAGGACAACACCATAGCAACATATAAACTGGTATGTGACATCTTATGAAGGATAATGAATGATTATGAATAATATTAATCCACAAAATACAGAGAAACAATTGAGGGTAGAAGCATTTAGAGAGAGTTTGTTGAAACACTCTATTAATTAGCTTCATTCTAAGGCATATAAAAATAAAAATGGAAGACCAAAGTATAAGAAAAGTGAAAATCTGCAAAGATATTTTTTGAACTGTGTTCACTATCAAAAACAGAAGACATGATTCAGTTCCTTCAGTAGTATGTCTACTCATTGATGACTGGATGAGCATCTTTTATTTAGTGTCCCAACATCCAAATTGAAGGGGTATATTTTTTAAAGTGTGATTCTTAACAAATTCTGACCACTTTCTTCCCTCTTTCTCTCTCTCAGCCTTGTTCCTGATTTTAAGGACTTGCTATCTTGTTGTTTTGTCCTGGAACTTCCCTCTACACTGGAGGCTTCCTTGCCACATTCTACTAACTTTGCAGTCTGCTCACCATGGGCCTTCACCAGGCCCATCTCCCTTCTCCCACTGATGAGTTCCTCCTCAAGCCTCCCTTTGTGAATGGCATTTTTTTGTGAATGGCTGTCCTGTCTTTATTCCCCTCCCAGCCCTTGTTTCTAACTTTCTGGACTTCAAAATTATGCCAGGTACATTAATCCCCTTCAACCCTGCTTTTAGCTCCTTTTTGTTTATTGACTTATTATAACATAACCTCCTTGAGGACAGATGACATCTTTCCTTTTGATTGTGTAACTGAGCCCCCAAATCCACTGGTGTGGAACTCTCTCCTCATTGATAGACATCAATAGTCCATACCTGCATGAGGCAGGAACAGGGTATAGAGCTAGTAAGAGAGGGATAGAAAGAAGATGTGAAATCTTCAGGCTCTTTTGGTTTCTGTCTTCAAGGGAGGAGATCCAAAATACAGACAGCTGTCATGACAGGGACTGGCCATCTTTGTCATGCCCCATCTCCATTTTTTCCACACTAAAAAATTCAGGGGATTTTCCTTTTTGCATGAGATCTGAGAATTTCTGTCTCTTTCTTTCTCTATCTTTCTGTCACTCTCTCTTTCTTTGTCTCTGTCTCTGTTTCTCTCTGTTGAGATGACTTACTTTGCTCCCAATGGAAAAGTTCACTTATACTGTGTATTTTGTTATATATTCTTCTATGTATGCTTGCTCTGATTTCTGTTTTGCTGTTAATTTGAAAAAAACGGTTTTCTTTACTGTTTGCCATGTGTATTCATTGTAGAACTGGCATTTAGTGAAAATGAAGTTGAGTCTTGGATATAAAGCTTGGTTCCTTTTACTTTTTCATTAATAAGCAGCAAACAAGACTTTAGCTTGAAACTTAAGGTTACTCTCTCTAGACTAATAATATTTACAGAAGCATAGAGATGTAATTATAGCCTGTTATTCTCTCTCTCTGAGGAAAGCAGAGTTGCCAGCTTCTGCCCCCAAACTCCAGCTTCCCCAAGTAGCAGAAATTAAAGTCTCCCTTGGAGAAGGATATTGGGAAGATACCCTAGAGAGTCAACCCTTGATTCCTTTTGAGATACAGACATCAAGACAGCTACACACTAAAATCATATTTTTATCCCTAGCACCTACCGCATTCCTGTCATAAAAATAATTTCATCCACCTTTCCTTCCTTCCTTCCTTTCTTTCTTTCTTCCTTCCTTCCTTCCTTTCTTCCTTCCTTCTTGCCTGCCTGCCTGCTTTCTTTCTTGCCTTCTAATCTGCCACTATCCCTGCAGAGTAAGAAGGTACTTAGTTCCACTGAGAGCTAATTAATATTTTTCTTTGTTTCATAAATTGGAGTGGCCAAAGAGTTTATACCAAGTAACCAAGCTTCTATTCACAAGGTTCTTGGTACATAGATAGGATAATGCTCAGAAAGCAGCCTTAATGTGTATCTGAGACCATACTCAAAACTTTTAACATGTTATACTCTCCTGGTATAGCCTCCATAATTATATGGTCATTACCATGCCATGATGAGGCATGAAAGTATAATTTTTGTGGCAATAATTCCTATAGGTATTGTTTCCCCTGATTTTACAGGTGGAACAACTGAGGACCAGAGTGGTCAATTCACATAAACTTGGTTATACAGCTAGTGAATGCTAGAGGCAACATTCCAACCCAGGTCTACCAACACAGAGCACAGAATTCTATCAACTTTTCAACCATTCTTTAGCCTCCAAAAGCCTCAATTTCCTAATTAGTAAAGTGAGGATAATTGACTTATTGATCCTTGTTTCTTTCAAGTTCTAAATTCTAAGATCTCTTGTAATATGACCCTTCTGGTTATATTCAGATATAGATATAGATATAGATATAGATGACTATATATATTTCCAAGTTATACATATATACATATATATTTACATATATTATATCACAGATTTCATATCATATATTCACCTTTGAACTTTATTTTAGGGGTATACATTAAATTCATCCAATTATTACAAATATGACATCTCTTAAAAATATGTCTCTATTATTATGTCTTTTTCCTACTCAGATCATGCATATACTTTGGCCATTCATTTTATGTATTAAACATAAATCTCACTTTATGTTTTTCATTCCTACTCTGAACCAACATTATTATCTCAATGCTTATCCCTTTATGTACAATGCGGTGGCATAGTGGATAGAATAGTATATGAGAATCAAGAGCATTGACTTCAAATCCTGTCTTAGATGCTTTCTAACCACATGATTATGGACAAATAGCCTCCCACATCCTCAATTTATTTATCTATAATATGAAGCTAATAATACCATAATGTTTTCTAATTTAAGTACTTTTGCAAATCTTAAAGCAGTATATCATATGTGAATTATTATTCATCTTTACTGCTTGTAAGACTTTCATGTAGCCACTCTATTCTCAGAACCTATACACTGTGTCTTTAGCTTTTGAAGTTTTATACCATCTATGCAATATAACATGCTTTATTTTTTTTCTCCCTTTAGGTGTGTTATTGATGTAATGGCTTACGTTTTACTTTGGGACTTTCTTTCTTCATTGAATTTTCTCTCTGTATCGTACTTTATGTTCACTGCCTCACCCAGTCATCCTTTCAGGGCTTGGTCTTCACTATTGTTCCAGGTCATTTTCTTTGACCTTATCATTCATTAATTTTTGGGGTATTCTTTGTCTCCTGGATTCCTTATCTTTTTCTGAGGTTATAGTAACAGTTGTGTGAAAGGGAGCAGAAACTAGCAAAAATGCAGTTTTCAGCATATAAATATTAATTTGATTCTTGGTAATCTAAAGGTGAGACCCTTACCAAATGAGAAACGTCTACATGCCACGATGGAAGAAATTCAGCCTGTAAATATTAATATTCTGTCTTCAGAATGAAATCAGAAGCCTTAAGGAGGATGAAGTATGAATCTCAGGTACTTCTTGCTCTTGTATAGGCACCTACACATTTACCTACCCATAATTACATACATTCCCATACATAAAAACACATGCATATATATAAATGCACAAAGATAGAGACATATTATACATGTATGTATGTGATTTATAATCAGGATTAAGCACAAGACCACCTTTTTGTAGAATCTCCAGAAGTCTTACACCTCTATAAAATGAATATATTCTTCAAGAAAGAATTCAGATGACATTAAGCATTTTAATTGTGGAATTACATCATGAGAGAAACAAAGATCTATTAATCAGGAAGTGATTGGGAACTGATGTTGATATCATATTTAAGTAATTTGTATACAATCATATATCACCTTTTTAGAACAAAGATCAAAATAAATACCCAACTAAATGAAATAATAAGAAGTGGAAAACATGCAGTTATAATAGCCCCAACCTGACCTATTAGAAGAGCTATTGATTTAGAAAATGGGAAATGAACAAAGAAAAAGACATGTACATTGACAATCATAATTTGCTATGGAAGTTACATTGATAAAAAAGATTCACCACAAAGAAGATGCCTAAAAGGTCCACAAAATTTTTCATCATTTGTTTGATAGTTGATCTTGTTTTCAAGTGCAGAGACATAGCAGACAAAAGCAACACTGATTTCTTAACATAACTCAATTTGCAAAATTTTACGAAGTATGATGGTGAAATATGATGAACAATTTTGCCTAATTAAACGATGAAGATAAGTGCAAGAAAAAATGAATTTTCAAGAACATTGGTGTGGTTTACAATTAAGATATATCATCCCAAGTTTATGATGAAATTTCAAGAATAACCAAAGGATGAAAATAGAAGGAACATTTAAACATTTATATCACAATTTACTTCATTCTAAAACAACATTAGGACTTCTGCATTGCTATTCTCAATATACTATACAAAATGAAAATGATAGTAGAATTCTAGGATTTTAGATATTGAAGATACATCAGAATCTATTCAGTACAATTTTTACTTCCCAAAGAATCTCCTTTATAATGTCTCCAATAAATAGTGATTTATCTTCTACTAAAATATCTCAAAGGAGGAGGAACTAGCTAGCTTTCTGAGTTAGGTCACTTTACTCCTCAATCAAAGATAAAGACACTTCCATGTAATTTGTAATAATTGAGTCTAGTTTTTACTTTGGAGCCAATGAGAATAAGCCTAGTTCCTTCTTTATGTGGCACACCTAAAGGTGGTAAAGGTGGTAATCAATGAATCATAGAATAATAGATCTAAAATTGGAAGAGATTTAGAAGCATCTAGTTTAGCTCCCTCATTTTAAAGATTAAAAAAAACAAAACAAAACAACCATAGAGGCTTAAAGAAGTTAAATGACTTTTCCAGGGTTACTTAGCTATTAAGTCTCAGAAGAAGGATTCAAACACAAGATCTCTAAACCCAAGGGCATTGTTCCTTATTTTTTAAATTTATAATAATGTTTTTTTTCCTCATTCTTACTACCCCATTGTGGAGGAAAAAGGAAAAATGAGACTCTTTTAACAAATAATCATAGACCTTGAAAATAAATTCTGCACTGCCCAAACCTCCTAATTTCTGCTTATTCTAGACCCATTGCTTCATTATTGATGCACTGGAATCCTGATTGGTCATTTTGTTGATCAGTTCTCAAGTCTTTCAAAGTTCTATCTTTGTATAAATATAGATATCAATCTATATGTACATATAACTTGTGTATATGTACATATGCATTTATACAAATATAATACATATACACTCATGTACATGTGTATCTCCAAGTGGATGTATTTGTCCATGGTCCACACAGCATCCTACTTCCAAGTCATGTTTTTATCTCCAATTGTGATCTCACCAGGGTAGAATGCAGTGATATTGGAATTATGTTCTCTTCCTAGTCCTAGACACTATTCTCTTCTTAAAGAAGCTGGTATAGCATTCATGTTTCAAAATGTGATATCATATCTTGAGTCATATTGAGCTTGCACACTCTTCTTGTTACCAAATATTTTTTACAGGAAATATTACCTGGCCAAGTTTCCTTCTTCCTGTACTTTTGTAGTTGATTTATTTGGTTTTAAGTCCAAATTTAGAACTTTAAATGTGTTAAAATGCTTCTTATTTAACTTAGCCTGTCTTTTTTTTCTTTTTTAGATCTTGAAGCTGTCAAAGTTATCAACTATCCATCCTAGCTTAAAGTCAACATATAATTTGATAAACTTGCTGTTTCTGTTTATCAAAGACATTGATCAAAACGATAAGAAGCATGTGACCAAGAACGATGCCTGGCCAATACATAACAGAAAACTTTCTAAGTTGATTTTGATTTGTTAATAACTACTCTTTGCATTTGTCCTACAAACGACTTTGAATCATGTTAATTGTGCCATTTTCTAGTTCACATCTTTCCATCTTGTTCATAAGGATAGCATGAGATACTTTGTTACATGCTTTGCTAGTACTGAAATCAACTACGTCTACAAAATTCTCCTGATATATCAACTTGAAAAACTGCAGAAAATAAAATTGTTTTAATCTGGTATTACCTCAAAGCTATATTGGATTCTAGTGATTATTGCTTTCTTTCTTAAATGTTTACACAATATTCTTTTACCACTCTGAGTTACAATATTTTTCAGGCATATACCAAACACACTGTACCTTCCACCTTCTTACCCTTGCCCATTTTTAATTGGGGTTTTATTTGACCTTCTTAGTGTTGTGGAACTACACATGTTCTCACATTCCTTCAGAGATCATTCTCAGAAGCTCTGAAATTGCATTACTTAGTAGTCAATATATAGAGGTATAATTTGTGTTGCTCTTGTGGTAGAGTCATTGAAGGTCATTATGTACTATCTCCACAGAACTATTTTTATTTTCTTCTTTCTCATGTACAAATATTATCCTTGAAAAGACTTTTAAAAAGTAACAACAAAATTTTTGGAAAAATGCACTTTCATCATCATCATCATCGTCATCTCATTCATCATGAATAATGGTACTAGCCATTCATCAGTTTTTCTTTTGTTCTTAGAATAGGTTTCATAAAACATTTCTTTTTTTTTTTTCTGTTTTCAACATCCATTACCTTTCTCAAGAACAGATAGACCAAGTATATGTAGGGGAAAAAAAACTGTGCTACAATGACATGATTTTTAAAGTATTGAACAATCTTTTCATATGTGTAAAATAGATCAATATAGTGAATAAATGGGGAGAGATTAGGGAGTGCTACTATTGAAAAAAGAGGAATGAGCTAATTTAAACAATTATCCCATATGTCTACCATGAATTATCTACACAGGTTAAAGATACCTTTAATGAAACTATGAGAAATAATAGGCAATTTCCCCAAACATTCTTTTATTATCTGTGAATCTTCACCGTTGTATAATTGACTGAAATTTACAGAAAATAAAAGATAATAGTGCCTACTATTTGTTGATTATAAGATAACATTGTACTTGCTTACAGTACAATTAATAACATACTACAAAAATTATTTCTAATACTTGAGAGGAATATACTCTATTTTAAATATCCTTTTTAATGAGACTAACATGGTATTGATACCTAAAATAGAAAACTATAAAATAGAGGAATAGAAATAAGTTCTGATGTAAAATTTTTAAAAATCAAAGGAAAATTTCTATAACAACATATTTCTCCAAATAACTATGATCAAATTAAATTTCATACCAATGGTGGTTCAGCATTAGAAAAATGACTAGCATAATTAATCATATTAAAACAATAAAAACTCATGTATATCAATAAAAGCAGATAAATGCTTTAAAAATGCTTAACTCATTTATGCTAAAAAGCATCTGTTGCACAGTCATCTTCTAAATGATAGAAAGAATATATCTAAACCCAAAAAAGTTAGAAATATTTTTAATGGAGAAATAATAGAAGCTTTCCTAATAAGTATTGACAGAGTTTGTAAATGCTAATGATAAGAAGAAAAGATAAAGGAGTTAAGTTATTCATGCTGACAAAGAAGATATTAAATTATCCCTATTTAAAGATGAATTCATGCTTTACTTGGAAAACCACAGACAACAAGCAAGGGCTTTAATTGAGAATTTAGCCAGTTTCAACAAAATAAGAGGATTCAAAGTAAGTTCACAAAGTCTCCAGCATTTCTAAATGATGATGATGACGATGATGATGATGATGAAGGAAAATCTAGAAAGAGAAATCTTACTTAAATTAATTAGGAAATTCATAAAGTATGTATGAGTTTGTCTATAAAGACATACTCATGACTTACATAAATACGATTATGAAATACTCTGTAAAATTAAAGAAGGCAAGTAGAGGGATATCTCATGTTTGCAGATGATCTATAGCAGTAAAAAATTAAATGATGATATTAATTCAGTTAAGTTTAATATTTAATGGTAGTCCAATGAAACTCCTAAGAGTATGCTTTGCAGAAGTGGCTTTTTTTTTTTGAGAGGCAGTTGGGGCTAAGTGACTTGCCCAGGGTCATGCAGCTAGTAAGTGTCAAGTGTGTGGTCTGAGACCGGATTTGAACTCAGGTCCTCCTGAATCCAGGGCCGGTGCTCTATCCACTGCACCACCTACCTGCCCCCGGAAGTGGCTTTTGAGGTCTCCTCACTTTCTAGAGCTATTATCTTAGACAAAATGTTAACAAAGTCAGTTAGATGAACTAAAATCTCAGAATCTCAAGGTAAGCAATGGGGAAATGGTAGAAATAAAGGAAGAGTAGCATTGCTAGACCTCAAACTATATGAGAAAACAGTATTTGACACTTGCTAAAATAATGAAAAATAAATGAGTGGGATAACCTAAGTATGAAATAATAAGTACTAATTAAATTTAACTTCCTGATGTTTGATTAAAACCACATACATAAAATATATGTGAATAATTCCTTTAAAAAAGATAAGTTGTAAAAATTGGAAAGTAATTTATAGTATACATGTATAAATATAGGTTTAGATTAGAATATTAAGCTATATACCATGATAATTTCCAGCTTGATTAACTCCCTTAATTTCTTCCTTCCTTCTATAGAAAATGTCCAGCTTAGAGACAAAATGAACAAAGAATTCCTTGCAATTGGTGATATACTCCTGATGTTTCTGTTTGTAGATGATATTATACTGATTTCCTCAATCAATAAATACCACAGAGCCTCCTAAATAAAGTTCACAAAAATTCATGGAGTCTATAAGGGCTACCAAGGATTGTCAAGGAGACAATACATGAAGAGGGGTTGGGGAAGGTGTCCTCCTATTATCACAATCATTATTTGTACTTATTTTATTTATCCAACTAAATAATCCATCAATACCTGTCTCTTGGGCAGACAATATAGATTAACAATGATAATGGCAGAAGATTTTTTTTAAAGGAGGAAGAAAATGAGGGAGACTCCCTACTTCACTATCACAAAGAAGAATTCAAGGTTGGCATATGTATGCATGCATGTATGTATGTATGTATGTATGTATCTATCTATCTATTTATCTGTATATGGATATGACTGTAATATTGGGGAAAAAAGGCATAAATGAAATGTTAAAATTATATTGTGTTGAATCACATTTCCACATGTATTTGTTCCTCTTCCCAACTTCCTCTTATGGAAATAAAAACAGACATTCTAGGATCTCAACTGGCAGCATCTCTAATCTTTCCTTTTTCCTTAATGTTCTCCACTCCCTCCTTTCCATCACATATTCATTCATTTATGATTACTTTCATTCCCCAATTTTAGTCTATTCCTTCCTGTCTGTCAGATCCGGTCCTCTCTACCTCTACAACCAACACATTAACATTTTTGGTATGAATAATTACACTATCCCTTTAGGGGGATAGTGTTTGCCACTAGAATGGCATTTCTTATTTTTCTCAAATAATATGTAGCGTATTCCTTCTTTCTGTGGATTAACTCTGGGTTTCTGTTCAAGTCAATGTATCTACCTAAAGAGCCTGTTTTATTTCTAGGGAGTTGTTTTGCCCTCAGAGAGATTTTGACTGAAAGACTTGAGTTTGAGTTTCAGCTGTAATTCTCTGTGGACCAGATTCCTCATCTAAAAAACAAAATGATACTCCCCTCCCCCCACCCCAAAGTATGGCATTCTTTGCCATCATGAATGGATGTACATTGAACATTTAGGTGGGAACATTGAGAGAATAGTAAATGCATAGCTTACAATAGAAAAATTGTGCTTATTTTCAAGTACTTACCCATGACCTGGGTATGTTTAATATATATTAAAATTTTTAAAAAATCTAATTTGCAATTCAATAAAAATTGCAAAAAAGTCAAGTTTAGATGCAATATAATTTTGCTCTTGTATTTTTGGATATAATAATGACATTCAAAATTTGACAGCATAACTTGTAAAACTGCACTTATGAATATAATGGAGTAGAATTTTTGTTGTTCTTCAGTCATGTCTGATTCTTTGTGACCCCGCTGGGGATTTTCTTGGCTGAAACGATAGAGTTTTCCTTCTCCAGCTCATTTTATAGATGAGGAACTAAAGATTAAGTGACTTGCCCAGGGTCACATAGCATGTAAGGGTCTGAGGCCAAATTTGAACTCAGAGAGATGAGTATGCACCATGGTGCCACCTAGCTGCCATGGACTGAAATACAGTACATCTTTTGAGCCCCACTAAACTACATGGTCTCTAAGGTCTCTTCCAACTCTTAAAGGCCTATGATTCTATGAATGCAAAGAGGAGATTGTATACAGGTGGACAGCCAAGAATTTCTGTGACTACCTTGGAAAACTGAGGTGATAAGGGACAGAATCATCCTTCTATGAACATAAGGGAAGGACAGGGTTACCACCTTCTTCCATGTATCCAGTTACAAAAGTGAGGAGAAAAGCTGAGTATGAGGATGATACTTCACTCCACTAAAAAGCAGAGTAGGACAATGAAATCATGATACTTAGCACTTATATAGCGCTATTCATCTTCTAAGTTCTTTACAAACAGTAATTAATTAGAGAAAGACAACAGAGAGTTCAGTGGATGGTGTTATCCACGCATAATAAACCAACTCCTTCAGAATTAAGATCCAGCAGGAAAGTGCCTACTTGAGAGACAGGTGGGGGATGAGGTGGGAGGAAGGAAAAGGATAGGAGAGGGAGAAAGAAAATGGAAACTAAACCCTCTCCTTATTTAGAGTTGTCAATATAATCAGCCCTCCAAAATTCGGTGATGCTGTGTGAGCTATGTAAAGAAATTTGAAATAGGGCAGGAAATGGAAGCTATTCAAGTGAAGGGAAAGATCAGATAAGGAAATTAAACTATATGTTGAATTCTACTGTAAGAAGTTATCCCTTAAGGCTACAAAAATAGTGATTTGATTATCAAAGAAAGAGAATGTGCAGCTCATCTGCCTTTGTGTTACATGGATACTCTTCATTAAATTAGTTGTTAAGCAAAATGTCTGCAAGAGACAGGATCCTGATGCTGATTACACACCTCTTAGGCAGGGGGAAAAAGATGCCCATCACATTTCAACTTCTCTGTGTCTGAGACATTGTTAGAAGATGTATACACAAGGTCAAGTATCCAACCCCATGTTTTAGTGATCCCTAATATTTACATTTGGCCACAGTGGAACTCTAATCCCATTCATGCCCAGTGTTCTTCATGGAAATTGTGATTTCCAAGTATTAAACCTCACAATTAGAGCAGTGGAAAAATATATGAACTCATTGTACATCTATCATTAGCCTGGCCTTAGGTTGATAGAGGGGGAAGCACCTACACTTCATGATTTCAGGGATGTATGAGAAGTATTTCCTTACTCCAAGAAGACCTCTCCTTCTGAATCATGAATTTCTTTTCATAGGGGACAGATTTTCACACACATCCCTCCAACAACAACAACAACAAAAATTATGATTGCCCCTGAGCCAAGGGTAATTCAGCCACTGGTCACACAGTCCTTTTTGTCCACAGTTAACACTTAATTAGAATATTAACAGCAACAAATGTTTCTTGCTCTATTTGGCCCATCAGCTCCACATAGGACTGGTTTTCTGTGAGATTGTTAAGGAATCAAAATTTGCATTATGTACCCCCAGCAACAAATAAGAATTCTATTCTCCACTCTCTTCAGCATTCCCTTTCACCTCTATGTCTGTACTTGCTTCAAGAACCTGGTTTGCCTCCCTCTTTGACCTAGTACCCCCAACAGCCTGACATTTTAACTTTCCATTCAGGGTTTTGTTGCTTGGGCATTCTTTCTCCCCCACTGAATTCTGTACTTAAACCACAGGGAAGGCTACTGTCCTTTGATAGTGACAAGTAGTTGATCAATTGCTCAACTAACATCCATATTGTTCCTTGCACAAGACACCTCATCACCCAACTGTGCATTTTCACAGATTGTCTCCAATGTCTGTCATTCTCTCACTCCTCAACTCACTCTCCTGGCATCCCTGGCTTTTTTTTTTTTGAGTTCCAGCTACACATTCCACATTCTACAAGAAGTCTTTCCTGATCTGCATCCTTCTTTTGGCTATCTCCAATTTATCCTTTATAGATGTTCTTTGTGCTTTGTTGTTTGTGTGCTGTCTTCCCCATTAGACTGTGAACTCCCTGAGAGTGGGGAACAGTTTTTTGCCCGTTTTTATATCCCCAGCACTAAGGACAGTGTCTCGTACATTTATGGTTATTGTTCAGTTGGGACTGACTATTCATGACCTCATTTTGGGAATTCATGACCCCATTTTCTTGGCACAGACAATGGAGTGGTTTGCATTTTCTTCTCCAGCTCATTTTACAGATGATAAAACCGAGGCAAACAGAGTTAAGTGATTTGTTCAGGGTGAGTTCCTGATTTCAAGTCTAGTGCTTTATCCACTGTGCCACCTAGCTGCTCCTATCTAGTACATAGTAGATGCTTAATAAATGCTTGTGGACTGACTGATATACTAATCTACTGTACAGTGGTGACGAGAGAAAGCAGTCGGTGTTACTGGCCAAGATTCAGAAGCATATTAGACATAAGATCACAGATCTAGAACTAAAAGAAATCTTAGAGGTTCTTTAATCCTTTTACCTTAGAGACTGAGATACTGAGACTTAGGGAGGGTACGTGACTTACCCAGGGCCACAAAGTAATTTAGTGCCAAATTTGTAGCTTGATCCCAGGTTCTTTAATTACAAATACTCTACTATTCTATCATTAGGACAAATTGTCTCTTTAATTTGTGGATGGTGGTGAGAGATTCTTGGCCATGTGTGACCCATTGACAGATCCCATCTTAACCTAAAAATCATCACATTAATCAGTTTTTTTAAAGTTTTAATTAAATGACTATTATGTATTTATCAGGAACTGTACTAGTTGCTCTAACTACTTCTATTCACATTCAAATTAACATTACAAATTAAAAAATTAATCATTTAAACATTTTAACTCTATCAGTTCACCTACTAATATTTGGAATGGAAGGAATCTTTTAACACAAAGGAAACAAAATAAACCACAACAATTCAACAACAACAACAACAACAAAAATGGACAGCTAGTTGGTAATATGGAAAGAGCACGGTTTTTATAGTCAGAAAGGCCTGAGTTCAAATCTGGCCTCAGACATTTACTAGTTGTGGGACCTTGGACAAGTCACTTAACCCTAATTGCCTCCCAAAGGGGGGGAGGCAGCGCAAAAATTTTAGCCATATTCATGCTCCTTATTAACAATACTTTTATTTTGAACTTAAGAATATCAAGAAACATGAACATTCCACATACAAAGAATAGAACCAATATTATATATGAAGATATAAATCTCATACATACAGCTTATATTTTTTTGAAGTATACATTAAATTTAACACAGTAATACTAATACCACCCTGTTTTTCTGTATCTCCTTTGGAACTTCCTTCTTATCTATTTTGTATATTTTTGAATGTGTTAATGGAGGTTTTTCTTTTTTTATATATAACTATCACTTCTTCCTCTTTACCACAGCTCATCCTTTTCCCACCTGTAACAAATAATCATAGTCAATCAGAACAAATTCACACATTAATTAACAATGACTGACACTCACATATCTGACAACATATCATTCCTCACATTTATTTCATGACCTTTTCATTTAGAAAGCAGAAGGCATACTTATTCATACATTTTCTTTTATTATGATTAGTCATTGACTCAATTAATTCTTTTCCTTTACATTATTTTACACATTGTATATATTATTATACTGATTCTGTTCACCCCATACAGTATCAGTTCATATAATTCTTGTTGGTGTTCTCTGAATTCATCCTTCTAATTATTTCATGTGATGCAACAGTAATTTGTTATATCCATAGAATAAAGTTGTTTTACATTTCCATGACTGATGCACACCTACTTTGTTGGTAGGTTTTTGTTACAATAAATAATTTTTAATTTGTGGATAAATATTTTTAATATATGGAAGCTTTCTCTCTATTTTTGAATACTTCAGGGTATAAACCTAGTTGTTCTCTCGCTGTGTCAAAGATTATGCATAGTTTTTTTACTTTTTGGATACAGTACCAAACTGCTTTCCAGAATCATTGGACAAATTTACAAATTAACACACAGTGCATTGTTTTGCCTGTGGTTCTACAGCCCCTCCCTAAATTGGCATTTGCCGTATTAGTCATCTTTGTGAATCTGGTGGTTTTAAAGTACTTCTTAATTAATATTTCTCTTTTTCTTAGATGCCTGAGGCTTTTCTTCATATGGTTGCAGATAGTAGTTGCTGTCAATAGCTTGTATTTCCAAGTTTCTGCATCTTACCCTAATGGAAGAAGGAAGTGACTGCACAAATTCACATTTAGCAATGTGCAAATTGACATCATGGGAATAATGGAATGAGCACAAAATTTATAATTAAGAATGGGTTTTTTGATTCCCAGCCCTCTATGTACTAACTGTGTGATCCAACTTAATTCACTTAGTCTCTTATTGCATTTTAGACGTTAAACAAGAAAGTATATAGGAGGCTACATAGCATAATCTTTGCCTTCTCAAGAATACAGGACTGCAACATGCTTGACTAATGCTCATCTAGCTGTTTCTTGAAGATATTTTATGAGAGGCAACCCAGTACCTCCTGTAGTCATTCATTTCATTTTGGGATAATGATCATCATTAAATAATTTTTCTTTTTTAACAAACAAGAATCTTGCTATATGCAACTTAACTGAATCTCTTTCTGCCTTTTGGTATTGAACAGATCAAGTCTAATCCTCATTCTATATTTCAGCCATGAAGACAGCTAGCATATCATGCTGAAACTGTCTCTTCTCCTGGATAAACATTCTCAGTTCCATCAACAGATCCCCTTCTGCCATGATTTTTTGACTGCTGAACATTCTGGTCCTCTTTTGCTGAATGAACCTCAACTTGTTGATGTCCTTCCTGAGTATGGTGGCTTGAATTGAACATGCTCTGTATGTCTGAGTAGGGTAGAATCCAACGGTACTATTGTCTTCCAATTTCTGAGTATCAGTGCCCTCTTAAGGCAGATGAAGATTGTTTGATTATTTTTGTCTGCCTTGTTAAATTATCTGATTTTCAGTTTGTAGTGCTCAAAACCTGTTACCCCTCATCTCAACCTTTGCCAGACAATCTGTTATCTTTTCATGCATTGCTGATATTTTACTTTTAACATACATTTTTGAAATAAAAATAAATGACTTTTTTTTTACCTTATTACATTCAGTCCAATATTCAAATCTTTCTAGATTATTTAGGCTCCTTACTTGGTCATTCAGCATCTTATCTATGCCTCCAAGCTCTTATCATGTGAAAATCTGATAAAACTGCCTTTCTTTCTTTATCCAACTTATCAATTAAATTGTTAAATGATAGAAAGTTATTTTCTGTATCTAGCCATTTAACTAGTTCCAAATCCATCTAATTTTACTTAACCTATATATCTCTACCATGTACATAAGGATACATAATCGACTTTTTAAAATGTTTCATTGAAATCTAGGTATAACATGTTAACATATACCATGATCCAAAAATGAAATAAGGTGAATATATGAGGATATATTTGCGATGATGCTGGTCCAGCTGAGTGATCATTGCTTCCATTTCTAAATTCTCATAAATTATTGCTTTCTAATTTTTGTTTAGAACTCAATTCTTTACTGGTTGGTTTGCTTGTACCAGGGCCATAAGGAATATATATTTTTTCATAGTTAATCATCTTAAATTGAGTCACAAGTAAGTTGTAAAAATGTTCACCCTCAATTAGAGAGCATTAGTGGGTAGATTTTAAAAATGGAGAGGTGTGAGTAACATAATTGGTGGGAAGAAATATGAATAAAACACAGGAGGAAAGTGTAAGGGTCTGAAGAAACCATGTCGTATAGTGGTAAGAACAATGGACATGAAATCAGACAGATTGCCTTTGGTTCTTAAAATGCTATTTAAATATTACTATTACTACTACTACTACTACTACTACTACTACTACTACTACTGCTACTACTGATGATGATGATGATGAAAATAAACTCCCTGTATTCCAGTTTCCTTGTCTTAGTGTCTCAATAATAATATTTTTATTGTTTATTATTATTTTTCTAACATTATTATTTATTCATTAAAACAAAGGAAGCCAGAGCAGAGCATTTATATTGGGAAATAAAGGCTAAAAAATGAGAAAAGTAGTTTGGGCCCAGATTTGTTGAAAGCCCTGAGTTGCCTTTACATCTTGATATCTCTTCATACATTCTTGTAAGAATTAAGCCTATAGATTTCTTTTGTTGAATGGACTGCTTTCTTTGTCTTAAACCTCCCAGTTCTTTAATGGAATGAATGTAAGGTTTGGGGTAACCTGAGAGGTCAGTTCTTAAGATAATTAGTATCAAAGATCTGTACCTCGTGCTATGCTGTCATTTCAGCTTCCTCACAATCCAGCAATTTTTCATGATAAATTGAATCTAATAACATATTTCCCCAGCCAAGATACATGGAGTATCATTGTCTTGTCACTTTGATAAAATGTTTAGGGGTTTTTCTGTGGCCTATACTTCAGGATATTACAGGTGAAAAATTTCCAGCTGTGTCAAACCAAACACAAATATAACAATTTCATGAAACATGAACAGGAAAAATCATTAATTCTCTGAGTGAAATAATCCCAGCCTCATCCTTGTATTTCACAATTTAGAATTCTTTTTGTTTGTACCTTTCAAGTCATTCTCAGGATTCTTTAGTGTTAGGTGCCTACAGGTATAAAAAGTTGAATAACCTGAGGAAACACATATTCCTAGGCTATGGATTTCACCCAATTTCATATACCTTTTAGTCAAGTATGTTGGAACAAAATAATTTTAACTTGATCTTATATTGGGGAATTTATTGCTCAGAAAAAATCAGCTATAGAATTAATAATGCCCAAATGGACATGTCTAACCTATACAAACTAAGGCATGCTTTATTTTACTTTAAAAAAATACAAAATTTTGCAACCTCATAATAACTCACATTTACAGACCACTTTAAGCTTTCAAAAGTGCTTTTTTAAAAACAAGTATTTTGTGAGGCATATCCTCAAAGCATTATCATTTTCATTTTACATTTCAAGAAACTAAGGCTCAGAAAGGATATGACCTGCCCACTCACTCAGCTAAAATATGTTGGAGCTTGAATTCCACCACATTTGTCTTGATTTCAAGCTCATTGGTTTTATTTATTTATTTTTAATGAAGATGATGTGAGGTCTTTGATATATTAAAAAATTAGTTCCTGGCAATAATGGGTACTTAGGAGTAACCATCTGCATCACTTCAACTCTTTGGTAAAGAGTCCAAAAGAAATTAGATCAGTCTGAGATAAATCAAGTGGCAGATAATACAAATTTTAATCAATAAGAAAAATACAACTCAGTACCATGTCAAAGGATTTAATGATTTTTGCTGATTTTTGTGTATCTGGAAAAGGAGGGAGATTCTCCAACAATTGTATTTAATTGCATGAAGCTACATACCTCAATACTTTTTACTTATGGCCTGGATGGTCACAGAAACTCTGCTATCTGAATATGATGACTGGAGTTCTTGATACAATTTCTCAGAAGTCTAGGGACTTTGAAGAAGTATACTTAGATCTTAAGGAAACCAAATTTCCCATCTCTGACAAAACTCTGCCACCTAGAGCTGGATCATTAATTCATTCAAACATGGCCCATACCAATGCTAGTCTTCAAGTATGCCCAGACTGAAACAAAAGAATCCCTTCCTCAAGGAGTGTATATGCTCTACTGGGGAGGGGGTTGGTGTGCTACATTCACACTATAGGTATAAATGAGGAGCTAGAATGCAAGTGAAGGAGAAAAGGAACATTAGCAACTTGAGATATTAGAGAAGGCTTCATAGAAGAGGTGGCACCTGAGTTGTGTATGGAGGAAGCTAAAAATTTTGAAAGCTGAATAATCAAAGGAGGGAATTCCAGGCCTTGGAGGACAGGCTATGTGAATGCAGAGTGGCTGAAGATGGAACTAAGGCTGTTGGGAGAATACTGCAGTGAATTGTCACACTGCTTCCAACAGTGATTATATTATTTTGATTGCTATTTTCTGTGCAAGAGAGAAAGGTCTAGTGGTCTAGTTTGCCTGGAACTTGGGGAGCATGAGTAAAGTATGGCCAAAAGTGGGATACTGTCACTCTTTCTCATGTCCAACACAGTTCTCCTCTGGAGCCAGTGTATGTTGGATGAACAAGGGGCTCCTTCCATTTCTTTTGGGGTTCTTGTGGTATTCAGTCATTGCAGTGCACACTTTATTTGGAGAGTCTTTCCACTAAGTGCATCACTGCTCTCATTATGGAATAGTGTCCTTGAGTTCAATTCAACAAATGCATTAAGTACCTACTTTGTGTAATGTACTCTGATATACCAAGATCCCCCTGTTCCATATGTGAACCCAAGATGAAGGGAGAGTTCTTCATGAGAATGAAATGTTGGGTTCTTCTCTCTTCCTACTCTAAAATGGGTCTATGTGCTAAATTTATAACCCTGTCAATGTTGATTACCTGATGGCCTTTTTTAAATTAAGCATTCTCTGAGCCTTGTTTGGATTTTCATCCTTACCACCTCATGTTCTTAATCATTCAATTTGGATATTAATTTGGCTACTCTGTTTTCACAAATTTATTAACTGATTAAGTGCCTATCAGAACCTGGAAGTTGAGATGGCTCCAGCCCTCACATTATAAGTATGCTGCTTGACTGTAACTATCTTAGTTTAAGTGAATTTTATAGACAAAGTGATCACAGATTCATGAACAAGTCACAGTCATACAATCATATAAATTGATGCAAAGTGGAATAAGCAAAATAAAAATAACAATATACCCAATTTGTACAAATATGTAAATACAAAGATCTCTGAAAGAAAGCTAATCTCCAAGTAAGTGTAAATGTAAATGACATACATATATGTTTGTATATATTCTATATAAAATATGTAGTTATAGATAAAATTTATATCTACATATAAATGTATATATTAATATAAAGTTATGGATACATTTATAAATATTATATATACATATATATGTATGGGAGAGAGACAGACAGAGAGAGAAAGAGAGAGAGAGAGAAAGAAAGAGGAGAGAGAGAGAGAGAGAGAGAGAGAGAGAGAGAGAGAGAGAACTGGGAAATGAAATTGAAGGGGTTTCAATCTGGAGAAGTGTTTTGTTGGCTTTCCAAGAAGTAACGAATGATGCTATAAAAGACAAAAGGCAGCAATAAAATGTTTTAAAAACAATGAACACCAAAATCCATTGAAATTCTTTTGAGAGTAAGTTTGCCCTATTTTGGTTCAAAATGGACTAAACAATAAAAAGAAATGCAGACATACTTTGATACAATTTGGTAATCAACAGCATTCAGCCAAAAACAGAATCACAAGAATCTCAGAGTCTGACCTTGTACAAAAATCTAACATTCTCAACAAGTTCTTATCCAATCTTCCCTGTAAAACTTCTAACTGGGGGAAACATACTAGTTCTTTAAACAGATGATGTAACTTTGGGAATTTAGTTCTGTGGAGCTTTTACTTTTATGGACCCTGAATTATAATACTTCTAAATTCATGGTGGAACAAAGATACAAAAACTAAAAGGAATGTTGCTCCATTGAATAAATGAAGGTAATTAACATTTTCGAGGATATGAGAAGCCATTTAACAGATCTAGAAAATCACAAAGGGAGGATTTTCCCGAAACCAAATAAAAATACATTTGGTCAAATCTGAACTAGAATTCCCTACATTTCAGGTAGTCAGTTTCCTAGATCACTAGGCTAGGAGACTCAAGTCATTTTTTCCCAATTCTATTAGAATTACACAAGTTTTTTAGTTATCAGGATTTGCGCAAAAATTACTAAATATAAAGGACATCTCTTTTTAAATATTCTTCATTTTTTTGTGACAAGAATTTTTTAAGGAGAATCTATACAAACTGCAGAGTGGGGCCAATAAGAGGGCTGAACATTCATTGCAAATGAGAGAGTTTATCACACTTTTCAGCAAATATGTAATTGTAAACCCAAATGCAAAAATGTAAACCCATTGACCACCTCTGTGATTGTTAGACAATTTATTCTGTCTTTCTCACTCCATCATTTTTTTTTCATTTGTCAAATGGGGATGTATCTTCCAATCCAATTAGGAAGCAGCACATTATAGTGAAAGAATCAGTGAAACTGGGTTGGAAAATCATCCCTGCTACTTATTACTTCAGTACCCCTGGGATAGCCACTTGATTTTATTGCACATCAGTTTCCTCTTCTATTAAATTTGAAGATTGAACAGGATTATTACTTCTGAACTCTTTTCCAGCTCTAAACCTAATGATCCTATGACCTATCTCATAGGATTAGTGTCAGGATGAAATGAGATAATGGGTATGAAAATGCTTTGAAAAGCATAGCACTCTATAAATCATGAAGCATATATTATTCATGTTAATAATAATAAAACATGGCCACCTCAAAGCTTTACCTATAGGCAGATAGTCCGGTTAGGTCCAGACAACAGAGATATGAATTTAAGTCTACTACAGTACAATGGATGAATTGAGATAGCATGGAAGGCTCTGAACTCTCTACTCTATTGCAGCATCATTTCCTGAGTATATAACGAAGGCCTGACTGGGTATTTTTTGTTGTTCTTCAGTTGTTTTTCATTAGTGTCTGACTCTTTGTGATCCTATTTGGGGTTTTCTTGAAAAAATACTGGAGTGGTTTGCCATTTTCTTTCCCAGCTCATTTTACAGATGAAAAAATTGAGGCAAACAGGGTTAAGTGACTTGCCAAGAGTCACATAGCTAGTAAGTGTCTAAGGCTGGATTTTAACTCTTCTTGATTGAAGGCCTGGAACTCTACCCACTGTGTTACCTAGCTTCTTGGTGGGTATGCTTAAAAGCAGTCATCGAACAGTAGAAGTGAGAACAGTGGATTCAGTTGTGGCATTCTACATTTTACTACTCTTCCAAATTGATCTAGCATTACTTCCAAGAAGATCCTTTTGAGATGTGGTAGCTGCCATGATGTGGGTCTGAGCTATCCATGGAACATCAAGAAAAGTTTCTGTATTTGCAGTCAGTAGATGGGGGTTTTATCCATATTTAAAAAGGAATGAATAAATGAATTAATCTGTAATTGAATGAATAAGCTGTTATTAAGCATTTATTATGTTTTAGGTAATGTGCTAAATAGCATGGTGTTGCCATCAGTACATATTAGGAGAAAAGTTTGGAGGGGGGAGCAGGAAGAAAGAAAAGTTCATTTTGTACATATTGGTTTTGAGGGGTTGGTGTGATAGGTTGAATTTTCTAGCCTATGGTTGAAAATATGGTATTAGAACTGATGGAAAAAGTTATATTTGAAGATGTTGAGTGTCCATTATGCTCTCAGATACAATGGTCGAAGTCATGGGAATTGAAAAAAATCACCAAGTAAAAGAACAGATAGAAAAAAAGAAGAGGGAAGAGCCTCATGGCTCTTACGAATAGGAATATTAGAGATGGAAGAGACAAGAGTAAGACCAAAAGAAAGTAAAACCACAAAAGTCAAGGAAAAAAATATGGTATCAAGGATAAGGTGAACAAATTCAGAGGGCTGTTGTAAAGAAGAAATAAAATAAACTATCTGGAAATAATTAACAAGATCCAGCACAGTGGCCTGGTATATATAGTTGCTTAATAAATATCTGTTGATTCATTGATTGTAATGATAAATTAACATTCATGCAACCAATCAACTATTGCTTATTTAGTGGCTATATTATGTGCCAGACTTTGTGCTAGATGGTGTAAATGAAGTATAAAGAGTGAAACAATCCCTATTCACAGGAAGCTTGTATTCAAATGGAGACAAAATTAAAATATGAATGTATCCAGAATGAACATGAATCAAGCAAAAAAAAAAATGCACAAAGTAGGTAAATATAAGATAATTTGGGAAAGAGAGCACTAGCAATTGGGATGATCAAGAAAGGCTTCATAAAGAAAATAGGACTTGAGCTATATCTCAAAGGAAGAGTGGAACAATATAAGGGGAAGGTAAGGAAAGAGTGTCTTCCAGGCATGAGGCATGTCCAGTGCGAAGGCATGGAGACACAAGTTTGAGATTAATGAATATCCTGAGAAAGAGTTTCTGGGTAATTAAAAATCAGTTTATTAATTAGGCTAGTTGGCAAACAATAAATTGATGGTGAGTGTTTGCTTTCAGTAACCAAAGTTCCAAGGCAGACCCTGAAATGCCTTAAATAACTTCTGAAAGGGAATTCCCCTGACAAGTGAAAATCAACCTTGATTGGTGGACATTTAATAAGGAGGTGGGCTAAAAGTCTTCAGCTCTGCCTGTTGAGAATGTGGATTGATCATGAGGCTCAGCATCCTCCAGCAGTCTGGGTAGGAGTAAGCCATCTTCATCTAGATCTCTCTGGCTTGTTTTCTCCTTCATGAGCTGAGTCATCCTAAACTCTAATGGAGAGGACCTAGGAGCCCAGTTTCTTCCCTTAGGGTAAGGGCTCACCCAGACTGGATTTTATTTATAGTCTAAACAGAAATTAGGTCTCCCAATTGGATGAGGCCCCACCCAAAATTGAAGAGCATGTTCCTTGAGGGTTAGGAGCAATCTTATCAATCAGCCACTCCCTACTGACTGACCTTAACAGAAGTCAGGCCTTTACAGAAAATAGAAGGGAAAAGGGTGGATCAAAATTAATAATTAGCTATTAATATAATAGCATAATATTAACTTATCTTAAGTTTGAGGAACACAGAAGAGGCATAAAGAAGTCATTTTTGATCCTCCTAGTTATTAATGTTCTTTTCTTTATGAAATTATTTTGATTTATTATATGCACACAGGTTAGATCCTCCTAGCAGAATGTTCTGATGGTTTCATTTTCATCTTTGCATCACCAGCACATAACATAATCCCTTGCATGAAGGAGACATTTAGTAAATATTCATTAAATTTAATTGAATTTCCCTGTAACTACAGTCAACATTGACCACTTTTTCCCTTTCTGATTGTGTGCTGCAATGTCTTTGGAATGTTTCAGTATTTAAGTATTACACAACAGTAGAGTGCTAGATTTGAAGTTATAGTATCTAGTTTGAATTCTATGCTGTTCTACTCTTCCTACCCATGAAATCTAGGCCAAGTTACCACCTGTCTGGTCCTTCTCTAAGTTCCTTTCTAGCTCTAATTTGTTAATCGTACCATACTAATAGCTCTAAGTTTTTGAACCTATAATTACATTACATCAGTTATTTATTTTCTATGCTTTTTCTTTCTCTACTGGTGTTTAGCTGGTTGATATGTAATGTTCATCTTTCATCAAAAGACTGTAATCCCTCTGTCAGCAGAGATCATACTCCTCACAAGAGAATTAGGAATGATGAAGTTACTTAAAAAAACTAAACAAAACAAAACAAACTAATACTTGTTTGACACTAGTAATAACACTATCTTCATTGTTTTTATGAAGAGGACAAAATAGTCAATGCATATGAAGTCTGTACGTGGTTTCCAAACAATGTGTTCAGTCTTATGTCCTGGATAAGGGAGTGGATGAAAATAATGAGAAAGGTAATAGGAGTTAAAAGAAAGGTGGATGGACCTCAAGTGAAAACAGGAAGATTTAGGATACCTGCAGAAAGACAGGTCAGCATTATATAGAGACGAATTAATACTTTGGGATTAAACTGTCTGTGAAGGATAGGGGCATGGCATACTAAAAATAGGCACAGAGTAATTCAGAAGCTAATCAGGCTCTGTCACAGATAAAATTAATAAGTAAAAAAAGTTTTAACAAGACATTAGCCACCCGAACAGCCTAGAAGGCTAGAAGAGGGAAGCCAGTGTATCATGGTGGGAGTAAGATGGTTATTATTAGATTGGAGATGATTAACAGGACTTGGTCAGGAAGGGAGCAAGGTGAGGTTTCAAGGTACAATACTATGTCAGGAGACAAGGTACAGTACTATGTCAGGAGACAGTCACCTGAAATTGTATTACAAAGGTGAAAAGGCTCAAAAGAAGACAGCAGTTCCAAGGGCAGGGAATGAAACCAGCCTGAACAGGGTGAGGGATGTAAAGAATACTAAGAAAAGGAAAGGAGAAAAGCGATTTGATATTGAGTTGCAGTTAATCTCTGCTGGTGTCACTCTCTCATCTATTGTGATTGGAGAAACTTGGGATTTCTGAAATAACATACAGGTTTTGGCTACAAAGAAGATCTTCCAAATAGGTTTGAAGAAGGAAATTCAATACCCTAGTTTTTATCCAAATCATTCAGAAAACTAAAGAGAAAGGAGAATTTGTTTTTAATTGTTTTCCTCATTCCTTGACAGGAGATAGAGATTCAGCTCTGTGTTCAGGGTCATGCCCCAAGGTGCTATACAGAAATACAAATAGACTTAAGGAATCCAGATAGTGCTCAGAATGTATGTCCAATTAAAGGGAAAAGTCAATCAGCTACCACACTCATGAAGCACAACAGTTAAAATGGGAAAATATAAATAACCTTATAACCTGAACAGCTGACCAGAGTTGAGTAAAATCATCCTAGGGAGGCTTTGGCAATGCAGGGTTTGTAGTGAAGGAAGCATGGTAAGTTACTCTGAAGGAACTTCCTTAAAGAGATGAGTTGTGAGCAGAGTTGTTAGAATAGAAAGGCATTATTTGGTGTAAAGAAAATGTAGGAACAAGCCCAGCCAGTAGAAATGCTTAGAGCTAGAAAAATGCAAACTGAATGGTAGACATGGCGGGTACATTTTACTAAAAAGAAAATATTACCTTAAAAATAGATTATTTTGGAGCCTGTTTTCTTTTTTAATTAATTTTACTCTCTTATTTTTACATTATCTTCTTTCCTTGATGCATCCCTGTCAAACTCCATTACTCAGAGATCCATCCCTTATAACAAAGAATAAAAAACAAAATAGCATAAGCAATTCAGCAAAACAAATAAACACACCAAATAAATCTGACAACATATGTAGTCTTCCACATCCATAGTCCCCTACCTCTCCAAAAAGAGAAGGAAGTGGCATTTTTATACTTCTTCTATCAAGTCATCTTTGTCATTATAATTACACCATATTCACTTTCTGCTTACATTGGTGTAATTATTGTGCACATTGCTTTCCTGGTTCTTCATACTTTTGCATCAGTTCTTATACAAATTTTCCCTTCATAACCCTTTTCTTAGAGACTTAACAGTACCAGTTATGTATATCCTCTACCCCAAGTCCCATGACATTTGAAGAATACAGAGAATTTAGCAATTTGTTATCCAGACATTTTGTACACTAAAGAAGTTGGTACAGATTTTCAACAATATTCCCAAATATTAGTATAGCTACGGGGGGTTAGGGGCCAGGGTCTTCACTAAGACATAGAACATAGCACAACCCCCACCCCTACCCCTTTCACTCATTTCTATTTGTTTCAAGACCCCATGCTGTATATATCTGTCCCTGTTGACCCTGTCAGAAATGACACCTACTCAGAGTAGTAGCCGGGATAAATAAGATAATGTTCATGAAGACATTTTGAAAAGTAATACTATACTTGTTTCACATATCACTAGCCTTACTCATCTCCCTCACATCACTAGCCTAAATAATATAAATTATAAGACTTTGAAGGGACCTTAGAGATGATCTTCTCCAAATAGTTTTATAACTATAGAAACCAAGGGGCAGAGAATTTAGGTTACTTGTCCAAGGTCATGACACTAATAAATGGAAGGAAAATAATTTGAAAACTTTTCTGACTCCAAATCCAGAGAAATGAAATTAACTGCACACTTTTTCAAAGATAATCTTGTATGTTCAAGTATTTCTGCCTTTTGCTATTCATAGGAAGATGACAGACTTTATAAGGAAGTCACAGGGGCCTTGCCTTAGCTGCCAGGGTCCATGTTTCTCTGGAGATTGTATCTATTGAAATCTCTCTGTCCTCTCCTCACTCGGTGGTTGTCCTCATACAAACCTATGTGATATGTGAAGACCTACCTTACATTGGATATGCATGAATGTTTTCCTACCTGTGTAATACCTTGCATGTACCAGCATGTACATCTGTTTACACATGTCATTCTGTCAAGACAACAACATTATTAGACAATAGAAGGAAAAAAATGGCAGAGATAGTCTTCTTCACTCACCTGCAGCCTGGAGAATTTGACACAGATTTGGTTGTCAAATTTGCAAGGGGGGCATTTTAAATGTGCTGAAGACAAGTGCCTTCCAGGTAAGCACTGATTTGTTCAGTCATTAGTATTTATTGATGAACTCAAAGAAGATTTAGTTAGCACATAATATATTCAAAACACTGTACAGGCCAGTAGAAGAGTAAATAATAAGTCATAAATTTGTGGATCTAGAGATGGAAAGGGACATCGGAGTCTATCTAAGCCAACTCTCTAATTTTGCAGATGAAAAAACTGATCCACAAATAAGTTAGGAAGGCTGTCCACAGTGACATAGATGATAAGCATAAGAGGTGGGGTCTGAACCCAGGGCCTCTAATTCCAGAGCTAGTGTTCTTTGTATTTTATCAGTGATGAATAAGGTATCGTCATTGCCCTCCTGGAATTTACAGCATAGTAGACTCATAGATTTAATACTGGAAGGGACCTTAGACTTGACCTCATTCAATTCCCTCATTTTATTTTTTTTTAATTCTATGACTCTTAAAGGTTTGCAAAACAATTTAAATACATCATTATGTCATCTTAGCCTTACAACAATCCTAACAAACATATATGTGAAACTAAGGATCTGAGGAGTTAAATAACTTAACCTAAAGTCAAATGGGTAACATGTGGAAGATATTGTATTTGAAGCCAGGTCTTCTGAGATCAAATCCAGCTCTTAGCATGACACCATGCTTCAAGGGAGAAAATTATGCTCACAAGTGGCTAATACAAAAAATACAGTGCAGTAAGTGAATGAAAGAACACAAATAGGGTAGCATAAGGGCTCTGAATTTTAAGAATATGAATTATAACATTAGTAAACATATCATGGTGGAGGTAGAATTTGGGTCTAGGATGAGGTACAGGATTTCAATAAACAGAAAAAGGAGGAGATCAATAAAACTCAGTAATCATCTTCCTTCATTTAAGGGAAAAATTGATGGAAATTCACAACTTTCTAAAATAATCAAATATGCCCTACATATTGCTAGAATATGTTTGTAGAAACCTTGGTGAGGAGTCTAATTAAATTGGCTTATCCTGAGAGTTTTTAATGATGAATTAGAAAGGAGATTTAAAAAAACAAACATGAAAATTTGAAAATATAACTATGTATCTCTGGGCATATGTCAAGAAAGGGGGATAATTAACTCCCCTCTTATTGGCTATTCTGATTAACTTCCCCCTAAGTCAAACGAAGATTTGCCCCTCTTAAGGCACCAAAGTAGCCTTTATAGCTGTGGTTTCCTTTAATTCAACAAGAACTTAATACCCACTGTTCTCAAAAATGTCCAAGGCCCTTATATAAGCCTCACCTTTTGACAGTGCCCACTTCACCTCAGTTTTCTAAGCTTTCAGAAGCTGGCTCACACTCATTACTCAGATTGATGACAATCTGCTCTCAGAAAGGAGAAAAATCAATGGAGAGCATAGATATCAAGGCAGCTTAAGAAGCCTGTATTAATTTTTAATTTATGGAATAAAACAAGCATTTCCATGACAAAATATAATAAAGAAAATTGCACAGGAAACTGCAAATATATTATGTACAACTTGTTATTCCTTTTAAATGTATAATAATGTTATCATGTAAATTTATTTTTTTCTTTTTTCCCCTAGATAATCCCAAATAAGGCCTTAAAGAGTCAGATGTGACCAAAAAATGACTGAATAGCTACAACAATATAAGAAGTGAAGGCAGTGGAAATTCAACATGGTATTAACCAAAAGTCAAAAGAAGTTCTTTCTTCTATATTGGACCTAGAAGGGAGATTTGAAAAAGTACAGATTTTCACCTTCAGGAAGCATTGCCATGATTATCCACCCCCCCTTTATTTTTTCTGGGACTCAGTAGCTGAGGCACAGGGAAGTTATATGACTTAATCAAGATTACATAGCTATATAGCAGTGATTCTGGAATAGAACACACTCCTGATTCCTAGAGGCCCATGATTTCCTGTATTGCCTCTTATTTGTACAAGGGGTAAAAAGCAGGAGAAAGGGTTTTTTCTCCACTAGAAGGATATTTCTTTTGTGATTAATGAAGAACAAAGGATGTCTTCTCTAGCATGTCTTTTTTGATCATCAAGCATTTACACTCACACCACTGCTCAAGCTTCCTGGCCATGGTCACCCAGCTGACCATGCTTGTGTGTTGTTCCAGAGCAACCTGCCTCTTGTTCAGCTGATTAGGACCATTTCTAGCTCACAAAATGTGGCTTGTGCCTCCCTCATGAAAACCATTCAGACATACAAAATAACCACAGCCAGGGAATGAAAGTTCTGACAAGTACAATGGATTTCTGCACTGCAGAATCTACCAATAAGGGCAATAACATGCAAAAAAAAAAGGGGGGAAAAATGCAGTCTCTTCTGTTAGCAACCAAAATTTCTGTCTCTGTTTCTCTCTCTTGCCACTTTGTCTCTATCATTTATCAGTTATAGTCAACAACCCTCTAGAAACCCAGTTAATCTCTTGTTGCCCAAACTGTACCCTATATATGTCTATTGTTGATCCCAAAATCTCAGTGTTGGAAAGGATCTCAGTGCCCTTTTATTCCAATCTATACTTGAAGAACCCCTTATTTAGTTTATCTGACAAATAGTCATAGAACTTTAGTTTGTATACCTCAAGTCCAATGTGGGTGAGATGCCTATTAGTTCCCTAGGCAGCTCTTTTAATTTCAAGAGAGGGTATTTAATGATCCAGCCAATAAACTCAACATCTCCTATGAGGTGGTAAGTCTCAGATTTTCAATGAGTCATCATATTTTACCTGGCAAGAACACTAATCTAGGAAGCAGTCAATTTTAGTTCTGAATTTCTATCACATACTAATTAGCTATGTGTTATTTCTCCTGTCTGGACATTAGTTTCTTATTGTATAGAAGAAAACAGGTTGGACCGGATGCTGTTTGAAGTTTCTTCCAACTCTATGATGTTATTTATCTAACTTCTCTACTCAGGGATTCATCCCAGTGATTGTAGGGAGATTCCAAATAAACTGAAGAATAAGTCCCTGATGTCAATAGAACCCCTAGAGCACAACCTAAATGGGAAGACAAGACAAGACAACAGCACAGAAGAAGCCATCATAAAATCCACATAGGAAAGCACAAACAGGTATAGATTGAAGGGTCTATAAATGAGGAAGTTTTCTAAAAATGGCATAAAAGCAAACGAATACATATATATGAATCTAAAGATAAACTCATTGATCAGAACATAAAATGAATATATGAAATGAAGAAGCTCCTGAAACTGAGAACCAAAGATACAGACACACGATGGTGATTAATACCATTGGTCCTGCCCTCCCTTCCCTTCTCAGGGAAAGGAATCAGCACCACATCAGAAGATGTCTGGTCATCTCACTTCTCATTTAACACTCTTTCCCATTTCCCAACTCTAACATGTCGTTTTGTCCCTTTCCTGCCAAGCCAGAAAAATAGTAGTGTTTTTTGCGATGATAATGAATATAAGATTGAGAAACAGCTGAATCAGAGTAGTCATCAGTCTCACTAACTAAATCAGATTGACAATATGACTGCTCCCATTAATTGTGGCCACATAAATTGTAAAGACACCTGAAATAAATGAGCTTCACAAAATCATCTCCGGTTTCAAGGCCACTAAAGAAATGGCCTTTGTCACACCCTTGCAGTCTCCTCGTGACATCAGTACACAAAAGGACTGGGGGAAACCAGCTTGTCATCCTGGGAGATTTTTGGCAATCTTCCTGTGACTATGTTCTTCCACTTAGAGAGGGCAAGGTTGTGTAGAGTAGGTCCCAGGTAATAGATGATGTCCAGACCCAGCAAGCGTTGTAATTATGCTATATTAATTTAACTGGGGTTTAATTCTTATAGACAAAATGCTGATCTCACTAAGCAATAGTTAATGGAAGGAATGATGATGAAGGGACCAGAGTTAAGACAGATTCAAAGACTCTCCTGATATTATTCTAGCGGGCAGGTTAGATGAATAGAGGAAAAAGAGGGCCCGAACAGAAGTATGTTTTAGAATAGGCCAATGGAGCCAGAGAGCAGATGGGGCCTAGGCAAAATATACTCTCGTTTCATTATGTGCTACCATGGGATCATTTTTAAATTTTAGAGGAAGCGTACCTTGCCTTCTACTTGCTAACCCTTATTCCCTGCAACAGCTTCCTTTGACACTGACAGAGGAGATGCTTTTCAGAGCAGTCACCTACATTTTCCATTCTCCTGTTCATCCAGGTTATGCCAAGGTGTCTTTACACAATGTTTTTGGTTTCTATTATAACAGAGAATTGTTTTATTTAAAATTATTTGTTTCTTCCCAATGAGATATAAATACTTTGTATTTCTGATTTTAAACTTTTCTTCTGTTTAAATGCACCTTAAATATAATCCATTTGAAATATGGATATATACAGTCTCTTTAAGATCAGATTATCTGTATCAAAAACCACACCAGAAGAAATGAACAGAATTGATAAGAGAACAAAATTATTAAGTATACTTAACCACTGTACTTAAACAGAAAAACACATGAAGATTCAGGGCATTAATACGGGGTGGGGCAGGGATAGGAAAACTTGAGATAACTTAGAAGTTAGTTCCCATGGAAACATCTAATCAGGTAAATACCTAATCAGGTTTTTCTTAATAGCTTATTGAGATGTTCTTTACTGTTTTTCACCCTGTTCGGCTATGGAAACTGGAAGAAATATGGGAATTCAAAGGGAGATTTTTCTGAGAATGTGTAAGTAGACAGCAAAAGTTACTTTCCGCTAAAAAGAGGGAAAAAATGGGGAAAAATAAGTTTCTGGTAGGGACTTATAGGGTAGCTAGGTGGCATAATGAATAGCGTGCTGAGCCTGGAGTCAGGAAGACTCATCTTCTTGAATTCAAATATGGGCTCAGACAGTCACTATCTGTGTTAACCTGAGCAAGTCACTTAACACTGTTTACCTCAATTTCCTCATCTGTACAATGAGCTAGAGAAGGAAATGGCAAACCACTCTAGTATGTTTGCCCAGAAAACCTCAAATGTGGTCATGAGGAATCAGGTCTGACTGAAAAACCACTGGACAACAGGGCCTTTTGGTGTTAAGATTCCATGAAGCAGCTAAACATTGGAATCATGTCTTGTGTATGGTCCACAGTTCCCATAACTCTAAGAACAAGGTTAGAAGTAGGCTAGGATGTTGCTTTCTAATTCAATTTCATAGACTACTCAGGCTAAAAATGACTTAATTATTAGCTATTAATATTTCTTTAAATTATGCCCTACACATACATTTTAATTTTAAATAAGAATATTATTTGCCATTTGTGTGCATAGGTTTCCATGAAAAAGTTTTATTTTTCTATATCATCCTTTGTCTATCATCATATTCCCCCCCTGAGACTTTTGGTTCATATGGACCAAGTTGGTTCTTGGGGTTCTGATCCCAGAGGGGGTTGATCATTCTTGTTGGCTCTAATACCCCCCAGGAAAATTTAAGGGAGATTTCTAAAGCAAAGCTGAGGTATGGCTCAAGTCTAGGGTTTTCTTATAGGTGGGTATAAGCATACATTCCAACTCAACATTTGATATGGGCAGCTTTTTATTTCCTTCAGCACAGGAAATGTATAAGACTTAAAGTAATAGATGAAGAGACACAGGAAATATTAAGCACATATAAAATCACTTGACTTCTCTAAAAAGTAAAAGATGTTTTATGCTAAACAAATATTCCACATTCACCTCAGACCTGACCCATAGTCTGAGTAACTTATAGCAATAGCATAGAAGGTTGGTTAAGAAACATATTTCTTGGGGCAGCTAGGTGGCACAGTGGATAGAGCACTGGCCCAGGAGTCAGGAGGACCTGAGTTCAATTCTGGCTTCAGACACTTCGTACTTAGTAGCTGTGTGACCTTGGGCAAGCCACTTAACTCCATTGCCTAGCAAACCCCCTCCCCCCCAAAAAAAGCAAAAGTCATATTTCCTGTCCCTTCTTTAGCATGTATTTAATCCTCCAGCAGCAGTATCTTCATGTTGGTGAGCCTCTTCTGTGAGAAACATGCTGATAAGGAAATCTTTTCCCCATGGAAGGCTGAAAAACTGACTCTTAAAGTATCAGATTTTCAGACTTAAGGTTATCCCTGAAAAAAAGCTGAAAGTTTATGCTGCCCAGAAATTAGGCAATTCAAAATCCCTCCTTCACCTTCTATGTAAATACTGGAATTCAGGAAAGTGTTCTTTCAAATTCTCTTCCCAGCCTTGGGTGTTTTATACTCCATCTTTTACTGCTACATGTAAGGGTACAGTTGATTAGCTTATAAAATCAAGTCACCCAAACCAACTTGAAGTACATGAAAAGATGTTCAATTGGTCAATCTCAATAGCAGGCTTTACATTAAATGAAAAAGGTACTAGGAACTGGAATGGTATTATATTGGAAAACATATCTAAATAGGCCAAGGAAACATGGTCATGCTCCAGAGTTGTCCTGTAAATTATTAAACAAGTTGAGAAGAGGATATTCAAGACAATAAAACAAGCATCACATTCCAGTAAAATCTCTGAGGAAGAAACACCTGTTGGAGAGGGAACAAAGGATATCCCTCAACTTCAGCTTTGTGTTGCAACACTGACCTATTTAAATTTCCTCAGAAACATTCCTTCATGTCTAATCTCCTTGACTTTGCACTCACTGCCTCCCATCCCTGGAATGTTCTGCTCCCTCACTTCTTCCTCTCAGTTTTCCTGACTTCCGTCGAGATGCAGCTCAAAGCCTCCCTTCTTCTGGGCACCTTTCCCATCCCCCGTAGCTGCCAATGCTTCCTCAAAGTGACTTCCATCTGTTCAGTGGAAATCATGTCTCTAGCTAGTTGTTTTATCTCCTCCATTAGATAAATGCTTTTCTTCATATTCCTAGGATTTATCATAATGTCCACCAACCAACAAGACTTTAATAAGTAGTTATTGACTGATCAACAATGAGGGATTATGGTACATGTAGTTCAGCAAAGGGTCAAGGCACATTTCTAGTTCGTTCAGAAGTGTTGTGGTTATTGTTGTTTGTCCTTTGTTCTCAATTAGGACCATGACAATAAGGAGGAGGTATTATGACTTGCAAGTGAATTGGATTTAAGTGAGGGAGTTCTGTGCAAAGTCACCAGCCTCACTCTCTCATCCAGAGAGACCAGGGTCCAGTGGCAAGTGTTGATCAAGAAGACTAGAGAAAGCCCTGGAAGTAGTGGGAGGCCTTGGTCTTTTTGAAGGCAAGGTCTTTCTCATGTCTCAGTTTGTCTGAGGCAATGCCCATTCAGTGATTAGGGAGAGGTAAAAAATGAAGCAAAGAATAGCCTCTTTTACTTAGTTAAAAGGAAAAAAAATAATATAATCAATCTGGGAGGGAAAGACCCTTAAGGTTTCTGGACAAAACAGAAACAATTGCTATTTACACTCCCTCTGAGTCACCAAAATCCGAACAATGACCAAGTAAGATTTGGACTGCAACCCCATTGTTAGCCAGTCAGTTAGAACTAAGGGATTTGGGTTTAAGGCATGATCCATAAAAAAGAAATCTAGTCATAAACCTCAAGATATCTTGCTAGGTTTCTGTGATCAAAACCTACTTTTCTTTGGGCAGAGTACCCACAGGTAAGGGTATGATTCACTATGTGGATAGAGGGAGAGGAGGGAGGGAGGGAAAGAGGGAAGAAAGGAAGGAGCTGTGTTGCCCAGCTGAACCTGGCCATATGGTCCATAGTGGGGCAGCTACTACTCACACAGGTTGTTATTTGTCCTTTGTTCTTGAAGAGGACTATGACATTGGGAAGGAGATATAAGACTTGTAAGTGAATTGGACTTAAGTGAGGAAATAGTATCAAATGTGTTACCAAAAAGTGAGAAGTGTTACCAAATGACAAAGGTCCTTGATTTATAATCTTATCAGATTGATGGGGAGGAGCTCAATAAATTGATTGTTGTCTATTCAGCCCTACTTTACCTTAGAAAAGGCTTAATTGAGTGTTAAGTAATATACATGAATTTTTGCTTTTCAATTATCCATAATTATGAGAAACCTATGAAATCACAGTTATCCAGGTTTCATCACCCAATTGATAAAACGCTTTAAACTAACTGTGGTCTGGAACAGTGGTGTCAAACTTAAAGAGAAAGGGGCCAGTAACCACACACAAGAATTCCTGCAGGCGTATTTAGACCTAGAAAACCACATACTAACATTAGCTACTTGATTTTCTGTATTTTTTTAAATTTTGCTTAGTATTTCCTAATTACCTTTTTATTTTGCCTCCAGTAGCATTAGCAAATGTGGTAAACCCCTTGTCTGACACTTCTAGTCTAAAATCATGGAAGAAACAATAACCTTATTTGCATCTTCTTTACAAAGCCAAAGGTATAAATTGAGAGCAAATGCCCAGAGAGGAATATGGTAGGAAACCTGCAGGCCATCTTTCCTCTTGTCTTTTTTTTGTTGTTGCTGTTATGTTTTGTTTGTGTTCCAGCCTTGCCAGTGGGTATTCCTTTTGGGGCCCATCTCTAATTTTCTTTTTCTGATCATATATGCTTAAAGTAGGTTCAGTCATGTGGCATTTAAGGATTACCTATGACAAAAATTTTACTATTATATAATTGAGACAATCCAGGGTCTCCGTGGAGAAAAAAAACACTGTTTGGTAGTTGGGCAATACTATTAATTAACTCCCCTGGCTCCTCCCCTACTCTCTCTTTTTCCACCTTCCCAACTATAACCCTTTTCTCCCAAGTACCTTATTACATGCTGTAATTTTGTACTCAACATTTCCTCTACTGGTGCTTGAGCCTGTGACCTTAATTATACTTAGGTAGTCACTGCAGTCTTACTGTTGTAGAAACACTGATGGGGGGGAAAATTATAGTAATTTAGTGCATAGTACACAAGTCTAATATCCCTGATGCCTCTTGTTCCTGTTGAAGGTTGGAGGTTCACTTTAGAATTATTACTTCGGGAGAATGAGCAAATGGTCCTTTGTCTTCCTCAAGATGGGACTTTATGCAATGGGAAAGTCACAAGATCAATCTGAAGCTTATGGGATTTGTGGGAATTTAGTAGTGGGCAAAATAAGACATTTGTCTTATTTACAATTATCTTTGATCTTAGGAAGGATCTCATTTGTGTAAGTCAAGACTGTCTATCTATAGATTTAAGCAGTTTACAAAGGAAGGTGGGGAAATTTAACCTTGAAAATTAATATGAATTTTGAATACTTTAAAATGATGTAAATATCAGTTGAACAAAATGAGATGTACTGTAAGGGCTGGGAAGACAGACCATTGCAAGTATTTAAAAGAAACACCTCATTTTATATTCAGGTGCAGAAACCACATGCCTGACTACTGAAGGCTCCTGAGGGGAAGGGGAAAATAATAACAGCAACCACTCCAAAGTCTCCTAAGTTCACTAGTTACACACTGATTGTTGATGGGAGGAGAAAGTCTCCAAATACACAGCTGAAATATGGGCTAATTTTCTTTTTATTAGAGCACATGAACTCTGCTCTGTTAATGGTAAGACTCTGTATACAATACCTGAAATAGAATTATGTAAGGATTTTCTGCAGTGCTTCTGACTACTGAATCATCCAAACAAAAAAACCAGGGAAAACATTTTCATCATATTCTCCTATCTCTTCCTCCCATGTAGTTGTGTGTTCTTTGGTCAAGATTGGTAATGGACCCCCTTGATAAGAATCCTGTGGGCAGTGGCTACCAATATTTCCTTGATTTCTCTTCTTTCTTATTCTTCCAGGGGATTAAAGAAAATACCTAAATGACAAGGTTAAGACCCTTTAGAATGCCAGGAAAACGTAGTAATAGGCTGATGTAGAAGGGTTTTTTTTGTTTTGTTGTTTTCTCACTATCATTATATACACAGGGGGACATTGTCTTTAGAAGAGACTGAGTGAACACTTGTACACTCTGGGAGATTGTTGTTATATTTGAGTCTTTCTTACAATCAGTCTCCAACGATATAAAAAGAGATTTTCAAAAAGCCCCAGAATGTCCATTATGCACTAACTTGGAGGTTCGATCTTCAATTGTGAGGCATTTGTTGTTCACACCCTTGGAAGATCAAATAGCAATGAAATTAAAGATCAATTCAGTTCAACAGCAGAGTATCGAGCATTTTAAAATGTCTATGATATTGCTAGCACTTGTTCTATAGTTCTATATTTCTATAGATATTTTTGCAATCTGCCTCTTATTAGCAAGTCTGCTCCCCAGAGCAAAGCCACCACATTTCTCCTCAGGGTTATAGTCATAGCTCTAAAGGATGGGGGCATCTTTCTAATATTATGTAGCTTACGAAGTCCTGAGGGGGTGTGTTTACTCATGACTATTAGTTGATATACATTGGTCAGCCAGTCTTAATTAGCTAAGTGGTATAGTTGGTTGGTTGTTGTCCTTTGTTCTCGAAGAGGACTAAAATGACATCACTGTGCTAGAGTCAAGTTTCAGTGCATCTGACTGTGGCGGATCAGACCAATACAAACTCAGAATGCTCTACCACAGGGTGGGCACAAATTGTCCGTGTGAACATTTGGGGGTGGATTCTCTAAATTTGCATATCCTGCATTTCTTTGAGCTGTTTCAATTCTGCTTTGCTCATAGAGGACAGCACCTTCTCTGATGTGGGCATGCCATGTGGGTCCTGTGCCAGTGTCTCCCATGTTGCACAATCAATTCCAAAGTTCTTAAGAGAGACCTTGAGATTACCCTTGTATTGCTTCTTCTGACCACCATGTGAACTCTTGCCCTGTTTGAGTTCTCAATAAAATAGTTTTTTTGCAAGCATATGTTTTGCATTTCAACAACATTACCAGACCATTAGAGTTGTGCTATCTGAAGCAGAGTTTTAATGCTTGCCAGTTTAGTTTGAGAAAAGACCTCAGTGTCTGGTATCTTATCCTGCCAGGTGATCTTCAGAATCTTCCTAAGCTAATTCAAATGGAAATAATTCTATTTCCTGGCATGGCATTGATATACTATCTAGGTTTCACAGACATATGATAATGAAGTCAGAACAACAGCTCTGTAGACCTCCAGTTTGGTAGTCAGTCTAATACCTCTTCACTCTCATACTTTCTTTAGTCTCCCAAACACTGAGCTAGCTCTGGCAATGCACGTGTCAGCCTCATTATCAATGTATACATCCCTGGAAAGTACAATACCAATATAAGTGAACTTATCCACAGCATTCAAAACTTCTCCATTTGTTGTGATCGATGGTTCCACACATGGATGGTGTGGTGGTGGCTGATGGAGCACCTGTGTTTTCTTGGTGTTGTTAGGCAAAAATTAGCACAGGCAGCAGAGAATTGATCCATACTTTGTTGCATCTGAGCTTCAGAGGCTGCACTGGGTGCACAATCATCTGCAAACAGAAAATCTTGCACCAGCACTCCCTTCGTTTTGGTCTTGCCTTGTAGCCTTTTCAAGTTGAAGAATTTACCATCAGTGTGGTAGCTGACCCTGACGATGTGTTCATCCTCACTGAAAACATTTGACAACATGGTTGAAAACATGCTAAAAAGCATGGGAGCAAGCACACAGCCTTATTTCACTCCACTGGTAACTAGATAAGTATGAGAGCATTGTCCATTTTCAAGAACCTGGGCAAGCATGCCATCATGAAATTGATGTACAATGCTGATGAACTTCTCTAGGCAACCAAATTTTAGCATAATTTTCCATATGCCCTCATGATTGATAGCATCAAAGACCTTGGTCAGATCTACAAATATACTGTACAGACCTGTCCTGCTCCTGGCATTTCCCCTGCAGTTGTCAGGCTGCAAATACCATATCAACCATTCCTCAGCCCTTTCTGAAACCACACTGGCTCTCAGGTAGATGACCACCTTCCAGGTGAAGGAAAAGCCAATTAAGGCAAGAATCTTGCCAGCAATGCCTAAGAGAGAAACTCCACTGTGATTGTCACAGGACAATCTATTTCCTTTACCTTTATAGAGATGGAAAATGGACTTGAACTCCTAGGGGATAACTTCCTCTTGCCATGTAACCTGGAAAAGTATAAGAAAAGTTGATAACATACCTTCCCCAAAAGTCTGTGACAAACTTTCTAGCAAGTGCATATAGAGTCCAACAGAAAATGGGCCCAACCTTATAGGCTTCACATGGCAAATGGGTAACTTACTATTTCTTTTTGCTGGAAATCCTTTTCTCACTTTTGTGGGGTATTGATGAAGTTCCCCTTAGGCATAGGGCAGCTTCTCTGCTGAGCTGAAGAGCCTTGAATTGGCCTTTACTTACTGTGTATAGCCTCTCCTTAGTATTGTATCCTGATACAATACTAAGTTCACATGTTGCTGTTTTTGGAACAGTGTTAGGATGCTGATTGAAGAAAAAAGTGAAAAAAAGACCCCAAACATAAAACAACAACAACAACAACAACGACGACGACGATGACAACAACATAAACAACATAAAACAACAACAAAAAACCCTCTACCTTTCACAAATGGGAAACAGGGAAGGAGACCAGGGCTGAGGCTGAGAATGGGCAGTTCTGCTCCCTACTGCCTATGATTCATTCTTAGGAATTTGATTGGAAGGCTTCTACCCTAAGCTAACCAGATGCTCAAATTTCTTATTCCAAGCAAACTACTGATTTTGTACAAATCCCTTAACTGATCCAAACAGACTTCTTGTAGTGCCTAGTTACAATGCCAGAAATGTCTAGTCCTTGTTCCAATCTAGTTATGATCACCCCTGATAAAGGTATCAGGGTAAGGGGGTAGGGTGATTGATTTATTGTCTCAATAGACTCAATCCTTAGTATGAAAGACTTTATTAGGGATACAAGAATAGTAACTTCTAGTCTAGTAAGGGAAAACATGCATACATGTAATTGTGATGTAAAGGTAAGTAGAATCATCTTAAAGGAGATATCCAGATAAAGTGCCTTGGGAAGTTGGAGGGAGGGACCATTTTCACCAAGAGGAGGGCAATAAATGTTATAACCTCAGAGGACATAGTACTTGATTCTAATGTTGGAAAGAGGGACTTCAAAAGCTTGGGGACTGGAGAATCTATTTCTGGCATGACAGATATGAGGATCATCAGAAAAATCAGAGGGAAGTATAAGAGAAAGATAATAAAGAGAGAATTCCCTCCATCCCCTCTGCCTATCCAAGTAATATTCATCCTTCCAAATGAAATAAATCATCAACTATTTTGCAGACATTTTAACTAACATAGATTTCTTCTTTTTTTTTTTTTGCATTGTTATATAACATTTCTTTTGTTTTGGCACTTTCTCATTTTGTCACCTTGATATTTCAATAAAATCGTCCCCTTGAATTGTTGGACACAAGGGAGGTGCTTAATAAATGTTGTGTGCAATAGTTGTATGAACAATATGCAATTCTACTATGAATGTCATGTGTTAAGTATTTACATGTGCACTGGACAATGTATTAAGTAATTATGAGTAAGGCATATATTTGCATACACATATGTAGTTTTAAAGAACTCCAAATTGTTAATTTCTGGGAGAAATTTTGTGTCAGTGGGATCATGAACCAAGAGTTGGAAAGGACCAAAGGTCAATCAGTTCAGCCCAGTCATTTTCAAGGGGATGATTTTATTGAAAATAAATTAGCAATTGAGTGGTCGCACATTGTTGCTACCCTACTGTCATACTGTTTTCTTTTGAAGGGATTCTAACAGCAGACCACAGTTATCTTGGTAGTTGTTATTGAGATACCCAATAAACATTCTCCTGAGGCTAAATGAGGTAGAAGACTGCTATGATGTGGAGGAATAAGTCCCCAGTACATACAAACTACTGTTCCCTTACTTTCTTAAGTGATGTGAGTCCTAGGAGAGACTCCCAGGGTTCTTTGATCTTCTTGAAATGCATCTGATGCAATTATAGGTGATGATGATATGGGATGCATGACTGAAACGCACACACAATTTATACTTTTGTCCCCACTAAGAGCAATCAGCAATTGAAGTCTGACTTGGCTCTTACAGTGGAGGTAGAAGAAGAGAAAGAGGAAGATAGATTTCAGCCCTGATAGTCATAAAGACTTAGAATTTGGATGCAATAATGTACAATTTATTTACGTGTGAGTAATACTTAAGTTTTTAATGACTTTTGGTTAAGCTGACTATATATTAATGACCTCAGGAGAGATGAATTAACGAAGCACACAACATGTAAAGAGGTGAAATGAGGAACTAGGTAGATGGGGCCTAAGTCATGATTTTATTTGTGGAAACTCTAACCCACACCCAAGTTTATCAAGAATATCAAAATCAACTAAAAAGGGATGGAGCAATGACTTGAATGGAAGCCAGTTCTTCTGAGAGGAAAAAACAAAGAGGTATATGGAGTTTAATGGTTATCCTAGAGTGCTTCCTGGAAGGGGGAGATATATGTTAAAAGCTGAGATGAGCACCACTTTTATAACCATATTTTCTCTGAATATTGACTAGGATTAGGCATTGACCACAGTGTCACAAGTAATTTCATTTTTTTTTTTCATTTTGAACTACAGCTGACAACCAAGGAATGTCCTTTGGAGATGTTCAAGAATATACATAGTCTTTCTAGGCTTAGAATTTAATGTTTAAAAAATCTTTGTTTGGGAGGCAGTGGAGTAGAACTGGAGTATAAAAGAGAAGGGGTAATATAACTTGAGAGGAGAAAGGAGAGTGTGGTTTGGATTTCTATGACTCCAAGTTTATTTGACTAAAAATGAAAACACTTTCCATTTTCTAAATTCCATCTAATAACTTGAGATCTCTCTGATAAACACTTTTTACATCATATTACCCTGTGTTGTCTTGTGAAGAAATATTGTTTATTTTGTTATAATTATGCAGGTTATTTAACTCTATTGTAACTTATATTGGCTGCAGTTTAAAACATCTTTCACTTTAAAAAGTTTCAATTATGAAAGTGAATGTCTTAATTATAAACATTAAAGAAGTGAAGATGAGATAAGGGCTTTTGTTTCTTTGACTTTTTTCTCCATGATGCTATATTTGCCCAAGGAAGAATACAGAAAGAATGTTGCTATGCAAATAACAAAATTCCATTCCAGAACATTGTTCTAGAATGAGAAGATCAAATAAAGGGGAAGTTATCTATTCTGGGAATCATGAAAACTCAATTAGATGATTTGCCAACATTGTAACTGGTACTGTTTTAGTGCATACAAAGTATATCATTATCAAATACTGGGATTCTGACTTATGGGGGAAAAAACTGAAAAGAGGACCCCATATAAACTTATTACAGAAGCTTAGGATATATATGGCATATAAGCATTTTCCACCTTTCCCCTCTCACTTGATACTGTTTGGTTTATTTATGTTTGACAAACTATCTAATTAATTCACCTTTTAATAATTGTAAATAGCTTACTACCATCCTTTATAACGCATCATTACAAGGTGGAGGTGACCCTTCCTCCTCCAAGTATATGTCAACAGATTTCAGGCTCTGGTGGGTCCTACTAAATTAGAAAGGCTAGAACCATAGGTTTAGCAATGAACTCTATGTATGTTGATGTAAGACTAAATGGGCCAAGTTGAGGGAAGATCAAAGTATCACAGATTTGAAGCTTGAAGACACCTTGTAAGTTATCAACTCTAATCTTCTTATTTTCTTGATTAGGAAATTGCAGGCCACAAAAGTTAAATGATTTTCTTAATGTCATACAGATAAAAATATCAAAGACTTGTCAAATGGAGAGCCACCAGATGATTCATTCATTCATTCAGCATTTATTGAGCTTCTAGATTCAATCAACTGTCCTAAGTCCTGAAGATACACACACACACACACACACACACACACACGCACAAATTGTTCCCTTCCTTCAAGATAGTTATATTCTACTTGGGGAAAACAATAAGTCAATTAAAACAAGTCATGAAAACTTCTACTAAAGTACTGTGGCATTATAAGTGTCAGTGGAAGGCATACTTACATTAATAAAACTATGCATCATTGATAGTATTTAGTAAAATCATAAATACCTAGTTGTATTTAATTATTCATGCACTACCTCATTGGAGTTCTCAGTTTCTTAGGCCTAATGTGGTCCATGCCTAAAACCCCAGTTATGTTAGGATAGAAAGAATTAGAGGGGAAAAGCTAGTACTAAGGAAGAATTAACAAATATCCTATGGAACACATCTAAGCTGTAATACTGTAGTTAAAAAAAAATGACATTGGCCACTCTGTCTAACTCCAGATCTACCTGTCTACTGGGGTTGGTTTATCCTATTCCATAAAATGATCTGCAGAAAAGGATGCCCAGTGCCTCCCTGTCTGGAAATGTAGATTTCTCATCATGCAGAAGTGCTTTAGCCTGTCCTTGGATGATGTATCACATCTGAATCCTTTGAAGAATATTTTGAAGTTGGTTGTTTCATACTTAGATGTATTTTTCAGATCATGTGATTTTTAAAAATAGTGGACGTTCACTATACTGGACAAACTGACCCCTTCTCATGATGAGGAAATGTTGCGGGGGGGGGAGGGAAGCATAGAGTTTTACTTGCAAATTTAAAGCTACCTCTAGGTGCTTCCAGGGGAAAAAAAAAAAAACATTAGTCTTGATAATTAAAGCCAAGTGCTGTTGACATGGGACACTTTTCAAACTGAACAGCACAACATACTTCTAGAGCATCCTAAATACCTATGATGTTTGAGTCTGAAGTTAAATTTAAGTTTGAAGTGCTCAAATTCTTATTGGTTATGCTACAAAAAATCTGTCTAAAATAGCTGTTTTTTTGACATTTGTAGCTCTCAGACAAGCACCTGGTTTTCTTTTTTCTTTCCTAATTCTTAGCCATTCTGTAGTTTGCCTCTTTGGAAAGCCTACCATCTCTGGGAAGGCTTTCCTAACAACTCTAGCCCATATACTCTTTAACTTACTGTAACATTTACAATCTATCGACGCAGTTTGCCATTTTACAGAGCACCATATTGTTCTCTGTTTGAGTGAACATTCCATCCCTGAAACGTTTGTTGTGCTTGATATTGTGATGAGAACAAAGGTGAGCAAAATACCTCAAGGAGCTTACCTTATAGAGATGGAGACTTCATCTTCAGTGCTTCAATACATTAATATAGTTGGCGAAGCAGGACAGTTGAACTCTGGGGCAGCATCTGCTGCCAATAGCCATAATATTGCACCACCCTCTCTCTCATCAAGTAACTGGTTTCAGAGAGCAAATAAAATCAGGGATACTCAGATCCTACGGCTTCTGTTTCTATATTATTCTTCATGTTGTAGCTGTAGGGCTTATTGGACAGAAGGGAAAGCAACAGGGTTAGGTTAGTTAGAGAGACTTTTGTTGTAACAAGGTGTGTTCTAGGTAATTGGGATAGCTGGATAATTATGCCCATTTTTATATCCATCTTTACCTGTATTTTTCCTGGTTTTTCCTGTGCATTGGACTGTGCTATGAGCTGTCTGGGATCTTAGTAACAGAGGTTAAGGTGCTGAGAAGTGATGATTCAGTTTTAAGATCAGTGACATCTGTATCTTTAACAACACATTTTGAGTCTTTTTATTGTGATTAAGGAGTGTACCTGGTTATGAGTAGCCATATTAGGATTACCAGCAATCAGAATGTTACAGTGGAAAGAAGCATGATGCTGGAGTAAGATGACTTGGATTCAAATTCTTCCTTTGGAATTTCCTATTTGTTTGATTTTAAGCAATCTTTTGAGGCCTCAGTTTTCTTACTAAAAGACTGAAGATGTCGGACTTCTTAGTCACTGAAATCTCTTATAGCTTATAGGTCTATGATCCTATGAATGACAAGGAAAGATTTGTAGTCAGTGGGTATAGACTAATCCCCCTGAGTGTCATGATGATATTGAATGAATGAATGAATGGTAAACTATTTATTGATTACTATTCTATTCTCTGGGTATAAAAATAAAATAAATCAGGGCAATCCTTCACTTAAAGTTTCTAGTGTAATGAAGAAGAGAACATATAAAAGGGAGCTCAAAATGTGTATGCAGTATGTATGTGTGTATGGGAGAACAGGGGGATGATATGGAGAGGCATTATTTGAAAGTGGTTAGAAAGTGATATGGTGGTCTGGTACCAGTCAAGATAAAGTTGAAAGCTCACCTATCGTAGCTCCAACTCCTAGGATCAGAGTCCAAGAGTATAATGGGAGGGAGAGATAAAGAGGTTGGTCACACTGGTCAGGGTAGAAGCAAATTATTTTGGAAGAGGTTGTTGAGAGAACAAAGATATCTCATCTTTGTCTTCAAGATGCTTCTATCGAACTTAAAAAGACATGACACACACAAATGTGCACTCATGCATACAACCAAAAAACATTCAAGTACAAGATAATATCTAATTAAATGGCAGCATACATTGCACAGACCACAAATGCATTAGGAGTATGCACAAGAGAAATCACTGAGCTCTAGAATTATCAGAGTAATACTAACAAAGAGGTTCAAATGGGATTGAAGGATCATAATACTCTGCTAACATTGGCATTTTGCCTTTCTGGAATCTATGTCAAGTGTCTGATAGAGCTGCTGGGTGGGAAAAGATAGGGAGAATGACAACATCGTCTTTAGTACTTTTAAGGACCTGGGTTTTCATTGTAGGGAACAAAACTAAATAGACAGTGATTATGACATCTATCTGTGTATAGAATTTCTTTTGGAATTTCCAGGACATATTCACCAAGGTCTCACCTTCAGGGAATCAATAGAAACATTGGAAAGACATGCTTGCCTAGGTCTGGTAATTTACAGGTGAAACACATTAGTTGCATTTGGAAATAGCTGTCCACATAGCAGCCCACAATTATGCTTCAGGAGAAGATAGCAAATGATAGGAAATCATTTTCCTCAGATCTTAGGATCTGGACCCAAACCGTACATTGGAAAGAAGTTTTCCATTAATGATTTCTAAATGTGTATATCTTTATGTACATATATATGTATAATATGCTTATACATAGAGATATGTATACTTTTTATACATTCTCATATACAATACACACATAAATACACATGTATATAAATGCAAATGTACATCCATATGTATGTGTGTGGATATGCATACATATATATACATGCATGCATACATATATATACACATACATATACACATACATACACACACACACATATATATATATATATACATATATATGTATATATATGTAGGAATATATTAATTCCTACGATGTCCTCCAGGATATCATTCATCACCTATACCTGAATGCTCTAATATTTTAAGACTCAACCTCTCCATTGTCTTATCCATGGGCTATCTATAAACATTCTCATATAATTTATGTCACCAAACACACAATGGTCTTATTCCTAATGTCTCTTTGAGCTACCATCATTTTTTCTCTTTGTTTTATGGTCACACCTCTAAGAAGAGTACCCAGCTCCTGATGTTTCAATTACCTCACCTCCTACTTCCTCCTCAACCTCTTGTAATTTGGTTTCCACCCTTAACTTCAGTCTTGCTACTAAAAATGAACTCTAAAAAGTTGCCAATAACTACCTAATCAATAAAGCCAATTATTTTTTCTCTTCATTGACTTTTCCTATAGAATTTATCAACAGTGACTACCTACTCATTCTCAAGACTTTTCTCAATTGGTTTCCATGTTATAGTAATACCAGGTTACCATAATTAGCTTGTTTTAAGCAAAGGGAAAAAAACATGATGTCTTTTAAGATATGCTTGGTTCTTTGGGTTTTGGTTTTTCACTCCCCCTAATATAAGGAGTCAAATTTTACCTCGAAGGCTATCACTGAGATATGATGGGGCACAGTTCATGGTTGGAATATGGCTCTAGAATAATAAATATTATTCAAAAGTGACAGAGAAAAGAAAATGCTGGTAGATTCATGGCCTGTATTAAGATTTGTTCTTGGGAGCAAGTCCAATGGTAATGACTACTTATAGGAGAATCAATCAAGGAAAACACAACAACAACAACCTAGAAACTATTATTCAACAAATTTAAGATTGGCAAGAGAATTAAGTGGCCATCTAGTCCAATCCACACATGAAAATAATCCCCATTATTACATGACTTACAAGGGGTTGTCTGCTACATTCTTGTTGTGGTAGTATATTATAGACCACTTGAATAGAAGGAATAACTTTGATGAAAAGCTCAGGAAATAGATCACAGAAATGACATGGGACCTGATAAGGGAAATATAAAGTAAGGGTGGGAAACTTCAACTTTATAAGCATCTCCTGAAGCTTTTTTGGCATTTCCCTCCCTCCCTCTCTCTCTCTCTCTCTCTCTCTCTCTCTCTCGCTCTCGCTCTCTGTGTGTGTGCTTGTGTGTGTTTTCTACTCGTTCTCACTTTCCATTTTCATTTTTAAAGAACAGAACAAATGCTAAATTCTTACCCAGATTTAATATTCTGGATCTGATTCTAACTAACAAAGAGGAAATGTTTGCTGGGATAGAGGCTTAAGAGCAAGCATATATATATATATATATATATATATATATCTCTCTATATATATATATATATGTACACTCACATATGTGTGTATATGTATTTATGTTTCCTTGTGTGTATGTGTACATGCACACACACATCTGTATGCACATATGTATACATTTAGAAATACATGTGCATGTATCTGTATCTATCAATATGTCTATTTGTATCTGTATCTATTGGAAGCAAAAGCAGGCAGAGGAGAATGGAATGAATACAAAAGAGGAGCACAGTCTGGTAGAATTGTGTCAGGATCACTGAAGCCCACCATGAACTGAAGTTAGTCAAGAAAGATAAGGACAATAAAAAGGACTTTTCAAATGTCTTTTGTTCTGATAAAAAAAAAAGTAGACAATAGAAGAAGGGATAGAATGCCTGCTTAACCTAAATGGGATAATAACATAATGGTGATGAGAGAATTACTCTAGCTTTATTTAGCTCTTGCTTCTATTTAAAGGGATAATTTCTTTTTTGACCAAGTGTAGATAGAACAAAAATGGTTAACAGAGAATTAAGATAAAAAAATTGTGAAGAAGAAAATGTGGTCTGTCCTAAATAAGATCATGACACCAGCTGCCAATGCACTATGTCACAGTCCACTAAAAAAGCATGCAGATAAATGGAACACTAAGCCCCTGTTGGCCATATCTTAAAGATCTTGGAGGTTTAGGCAGGTACTGTCAGACTGGAGGTAACCAAATGTTCTGATTTTCAAGAGGTAGAAGAGGGAGAATTCTAAAAGGTGTAATTGGCTGGTGACTTTGATTTCTATTTTAGAGGTAGCTCTAGAATGTATTAACAAAGGAATATTTCTAAACAGTTTGACAGGAAGTAACCACTTCCTAGCTTTTGCTTATGCTGTTCCATCTGGGTCATCTCCTGTTCTTCTCTATTTATTAAAATTCTATGCTCATCATTCAAGATCATGTTCAAATGTGATCTCCATAAAAGTGTTTTTTTTTCCATAAGAGTGTTTTTGATCTGCACTCTGTCTCCCTCGGAAAACATGTGGGTTCTTTTTTTTCTTGAATTCTGCCATAATACTTTTAGAAAATGTCACATTTGACAGGTCGTGGGAGTTACCATATTCTGCTTTGGACTGAAGTCTTTAGTTTTTATCTTGTCTTCCCAATGAAAATGTATGTGTCTGTAAAGCACAGACCAATGTTATTCATCTTAGTATCCTCTACAGCACCTAGCACAATAGTTTGCACTGAATGGGTAGTCAACACATGTTTGTTAAATAAATGAATGAGTGAAGATGTTTTGGCGAGAAGAATATTGGTGAGATTTTGTGGCTTGGATGTTGGTGTCTTTACAGTCTACACCTATGTGGACTGAAGAATAATGAGAACTGCAAGGTCAGACATACTTGATAGAATTTGTTCTCAAACCATATCCAGTCTTCCTCTGATTCTTGTTCCCAAAAGAGAGTGAAGGAGCCTGTGAAGGAGACATTAGGAAACAGAAGAGTCCTAGTAATAAAGGGTTTATATGCAGTAACTTTGTTCTCTGGGGACATGATTCGCTCAGCAATATATTTAAATTTTTCAAAAAATGAGATACTCAGGGTTTTGCTGTGACATTCTTTTTGGTTAGAAGTTATTATCACCATCACTGATGTTTGCTTTCACTTTAAGGAATAGGTTTACAAGGCAAATCCATTGAGGATGTTTATTTCATTCAGTTTGCAGATCATGGTGTTTTGGGAGATAGTACATAGGTGAAAGTCTATACTTTCCCCAGGAGAAGAAACAAAGAGGAAACAAAGAAATACATGCCCTAAGAAAATTGAATGGGGATAGAAAGGAATATACTTTTGTCTCAGTGGTGCATGGCACCTACAAAAATTGACCATGTAGTAGGGCATAAAAACCTCACAACACAATGCAAAAAGTCAGAAATATTAAATGCATTCTTTTCAGATCATGATGCAAGAAAAATGTATTGTAGTAAGTGGCCATAGAAAGATAGACTAAAATAAATGGAAATTAGATAATCTAGTCCTAAAAAATGAATGGGTCAAACAACAAATCATAGAAACAATCTATAACTTCATTCAAGAGAATGACAATAATGAGACAACATACTAAAAGTTATGGGATGCAGTGAAAGCAGTTCTTAGGGGAAGTTTTATATCTGTAAATGATTACATGAATAAAATAGAGAAAGACAAGATCAATGAATTGGGCATGAAACAAACAAAAACCTAGAAAAAGAATAAATTAAAAATCCTCAATTAAACACCAAATTAGAAATACTGATAACCAAAGGAGAAATTAATAAAATTGAAGCTAAGAAAACTATTGAACTAATAAGTAAAACTAAGAGCTGGTCTTATGGAAAAAAAACCCAATAAAATAGATGAATCTTTGGTTAATTTAATTTAAAAAAAAGAAGAAAACTAAATTACCAGTATCAAAAATGAAAAAGGTAAATCCACCACCAAGGAAGAGGAAATTAAAACAATAATTAGGAACTATTTTTCCCAACTGCATGCCAATAAATTTGACAATCTTAGTGAAATGGATAAATGTTTACAATAATATAAATTTCTCAGATTAACAGAAGAGGAAGTAAAATACTTAAATAACCTCATCTCAGAAAAATAAATGGAACAAGCCATTGATGAACTCCCTAGGAAAAATCTCCACAGCCAGATGGATTTACAAGCCAATTCTACCAAACATTTAAAGAACAATTAATTCCAGTACTATACAGACTATTTGGTAAAATAGGCAGAGTTTTACAAAAAATCCTTTTGTGATACAAATATGGTGTTGATACCTAATCCTGGAAGAGTCAAAAAAGAGAAAGAAAATTGTAGACTAATTTCCCTAATGAATATAGATGCAAATTTTTAAAAATAAAATACTAGCAAATAGATTACAGCATCTTATCATAAGAATAATACTCTATGACCAGGTAGGATTTATACCAGGAATGCAGGGCTGGTTCAATATTAGGACAACTATCAGCATAATTGATCATGTCAACACCAAAACCAACAGAAACCATATGATTATCTCAATAGATGCAGAAAAAGCTTTTGACAAAATATAACACCCATTCCTATAAAAAACACTAGAGAACATAGGAATAAATGAAGTCTTCCTTAAAATAATAAATAGCACCTACCTAAAACCTTCAGCAAGCTTCATATGTAATAGGACAGACCTGAAGCATTTCCAATAAGGTCGGAGGTGAAACAAGGATGTCCATTATCACCACTGTTGGCCAATATCGTCCTGGAAACATTAGCTTTAGCAATAAGAGAAGAAAAAGAATTTGAAGGTATTAGAATAGACAAAGAGGAAACAAAGCTATCACTCTTTGCGGGTGCTATGATGATATACTTAGAGAATCAAGTAAAAAAGCTACTTGAAATAATAGACAACTTAAGCAAAGTTGCAGGCTACAAAATAAACCCACATAAATCATCGTCATTTCTATATACTAGCAACAATGTCCAACAGCAAGAGATAGAAAGAGAAATTCCATTCAAAGTTACTGTACACATTATAAAATTTTTAGGAGTCTACCTGCTGAAACAAACCCGAGAACTATATGAACACAATTACAAAACACTTTTCACACAAATAAAGTCAGATCTAAATAATTGGAAAAAACATCAGTTGCTTATGGTTAGGCAGAACTAATATAATAAAAAATTACAATTCTACCTAAGCTAATTTACGTATTCGGTGCCATACCAATCAAACTACAAAAAATTATTGTATAGAGCTAGAAAAAATAATAACAAGATAAATTTGGGATAAGAAAAGGTCAAGAATATCAAGGGAACTAATGAAAAGAAATGCAGGGGAAAGTGGCATAGCTCTTCCAGATGTTAAATTGTATTATAAAGCAGTAATCATCAAAACTACTTGGTATTGGCTAAGAAATAGAGTGATGGATCAGTGGAATAGGTTAGGTATGCAAAACACAGTAGTCGATGATTTTAGTAATCTGCTATTTGAGAGACCCAAAGACCCAAGCTTCTGGGATAAGAACTCATTATTTGACAAAATCTGCTGCAAAAAGTGGAAAAGAATATGGCAGAAACTAGGCATAGACCAAAACTCACACCATATATCAAAATGAAGCCAAAATGGGTTCATGATTTAGATATAAAGTCTGATGCTATAAGCAAACTGAGAGAGCAAAGAATAGTTTACCTGTCATCTATGGAGAACAGAAGAATTCATGACCAAATAAGAAATAGAGAACATTACAAAATGTAAAATGGATAATTTTGATTACATTAAATTGAAAAGTTTTTTGCACAAGAAAAAGCCAATGCCACCAAGATTAGGAGAGAAGTAGAAAACTGGGAAAGAATTTTTCCAACCAGTGTCTCTGATAAGGTCCTCGTTTCTAAAATATATAGAGAATTAAGTCAATTTATAAGAATACAAGTCATTCCCCAATTGATAAAAAGGATATGAACAGGCAGTTCTCAGATGAAGAAATTAAAGCCATCTATGGTCATATGAAAAAATGCTCTAAATCACTATTGATTAGAGAAATGCAAATCAAAACAACTCTGAGGTAGAACATCACACTTATCAGATTGGCCAACATGACAAAACAGGAAAATGATAAATGTTGCAGAAGATGTGGGGAAATTGGAATACTAATGCATTGTTTGTGGAGTTGCCCCCAAAACGCGTGCCCACGCTCATGCGCGCACGCACACACACACACACACACACACACACACAGAGATCACAGTAAAAGTGCTTCATGAACTGTTAAACACTCTACAAATATACCTCCATATGTCAAGGTGACTGTGAATTCACCGGTCTGAGTCCTAACTTCACTGATGTAGATCATAAGCTTTCTATGATTTGGTAGTCATTCTTTTAGAGTTGCTTTGGCAAAAAGAAAATACATTGCCCCATAGCCAACATAGTAATGAACTTCTACAAACTTAGTTTCTTGGATATTCCACATACAGGCTCATACTGAAAGCGTTTCCAGCTTGGTCTCAGAATTTATTCTTTTTTAGCATATTGTTTGAGAACCCAGAGTCACCACCATGCTTTGACAATACATTGGAATAGCATTTTACTGGAGGGCCAACAATATAAAGTTGTAATCTGAAATACAGCTTTTCATCAAAGCAGCAATACCAATTTGATTATTAATTATTTCCTTTTGTTAAAAAGTCCTTAAGAGGAGGCAGGTGGGTGGCACAGTGGATAGAGCACTGGCCCTGAATTCAGGAGGACCTGGGTTCAAATCAAGCCTCAGACACATAACACTTACTAACTGTGTGACCCTGGGCAAGTCACTTAACCCCAATGCCTAGCCAAAAATAAAGAAAGAAAGAAAGAAGTCCTTAAGGACAAATATAATTTATATAAATTTTTGAAGGAATAATAATAGAAGCAGTAGTAGTAGAAGCATTTATATAGCGCTTTTAAGATTTTGGAGTGCTTTACAAATATGAACTCATTTAATCTTCACAAAAACTCTGGGAGATACATAGTAATATTATCCTCATTTTACAGTTAAGGAAATTGTGGCAGATAGAGGTTAACTGACTTATTCAAGATCACACAACTAGTAAGTATCTGAGCCAGATTTGAAATCCCATTTTTTGTTTAGTCTAGGCTCAGTGTTCTAGCCACTGAGCCACCTAGCTGCCTCAGAGGTCATATTAGCTAGTACGTTTCTGCTTTGAACTGTAGTTTTTCTCTTTATCTCCCCAACAAAAATGTAAGATCCTGGAACACATGGAGTATATTTCATTTATTCAATACCTAGGTAAAATGGTGCCTAGGTAAAATGAGGCATTCTTTCACTAAGCAGCTGAGGACACCCACAACTTACGTATTGGGTTCCACATACAAGGCTACCTTGAGTTCAAGGTGTTTTGTGGGGCTATATCTGTGCACAGCTATAGGTTTCATATGCTCTCTGTGTGTTTGTTTTTCCTAGTAACATAATTAACTCAAAGCAAAGGCATTTTATGAAAGAGCATAGTAAGAAAAGGAGCACTAAAATGTTTCCACCATAAGCCTAGGGAACACTCTCTCACAAATACATACCCCTCCAGATGCTTCTAGCTGCTAGCACCTCCCACTCCCCCTGCATACTTCAGGTGTGATCATAGCTAGGTATGTCTCCTTCAACTTAGGTTTTGTTGAATGATAGGCTGGTTATGAGTCTCTACTTCTCAGTCTTCTGAAACACCAAAGTACAATTACATAGGCCTGTTTTATTTTCATCCAAACATCAGCAGGTGTAGGGTAAAGCCTGGGTTATCATTCCTGGTAGTATTGCTTGAATGCCCCAGGGGTCCCACATGTTTCTTCCACTGAGCTTTCTGAGCAGGCTTTAGGGGTCCTAGCATATATAGCAATGGATTATTAAAATGATCAAGCTGTGGGTCACCATAGGGACTGTAAGATATTGTTCTTAAGTTCTGCCAAAGTCAACATTTCCTTGATTATTTTCTTTTCAATGTCTCTGGCTTGGTTAGAGTGAATCTAGGTAAGGAATAAATAAGTTCATTCCATAATAGTTTAGCAACATAGAAATATTTTGATGTCTCTTTGGGTATATCTATGCATATTGGTTGAAACATCCAATAACCAATATAATAAGGCTTATGCTTTATTTTATTTTATTATCTCCTTCCAGAAAGAAAATCAATGCATGCAATGTCAAAAGTACTCGTACCCTTGAAGTCTGCAACCTGATTAGGTAGCACAGTCCTGAGAAGACACTGGGAATAAGCCTAAATTTTATCAGAGATATTTTCCTTCATTTTAGGTCTGAAAAGTCTTACAAATTTAAGGGTCCTTTCTTGATGTATGGGTATCATTCAATGCTTCCACAGTGATGCAAAAAAATATCTTGGGTAGTCACCAGCTCCTTCCTGTCACTATATGTGGGGTCAATTATAATCTGGTAGAGCCATCTTTTGCATAGTTACAACTTCTTCCCTCTATGAAATACCAAAATGCTGAAGATAAATATCTTGCATCCTGACTTGTACTTCTCATGACCTTCCATTATCTATTTGCTTCCACTTCTAGGCAGCTAAAGACATTTGGGTGATTTGTTCAATGTATCACAGATGTAGATAGAAAACTTGTTAGCAGAAGTCATAGAAACTCAGCCAGCTGTAAACCAGCTCCTTGGTGTTCTAGGTAGACCTCATTCTTAGTAGAAATGTCATCATAGCTTCCTTGAATTGTGGTCTACGGGATAAAGCATAAGCATCTGTGTTAGTCTTTCTTGACTGATATACATACATACACAAACATGCATATATAATATATATATATACACACACAGCTCTACAGATACATACATGTATATGCGTGCATATATACATATACATGTATACATACAATATATATGTGTGTACGTATGTGTATATGTGTGTATATCTATATCTATATCTATATGTATCTATACACATACACACACACATATACTTATGGTTGTCTAGTTCTACTTATCACTGGCAGAAAGCACCCCAATTGGCACTTGTCAAATCACAGGTAAAATATATGGCTGCCTGTTCTTACTTACGCTTTAACTGCATAATTTTATCTTTGAACTTTTCAGTTCTGGCTCATTTCAAAGCCAAGAATACTTGTTTATATATGAGATAACATGTCTCACCGCCTGTACCTCCTCTATTGACAGATACGAGTGGTTTCTGATGGCCATTGATCTCTTAGTATGAGTCTGCTCTAGTGCCTTTCAAGCTGGTATTAATGAGCATAATCAAAGGTGTGATGAGGTCATCATAGGCCAGTACTAGTACTTACTTGAAACAACTGACCAGGTCTTTAAAAACTTGTTTACATTTTTCATTCCAACAAATTCCTAATCGTTTTAGATGGTTTAGGCCAAAGCACCCTTTCTTGCTCTCTCTGTCTCTCTGTCTCTCTCTGTCTCTCTGTTTCTCTCTGTCTGTCTGTCTGTCTGTCTCTCTTCTCCCCTCCTCCCAATTGTTCTTGATTCATGAGTAGGATCAATGATGGCTTTGGCAAAAGCAAAATCATTTTTCACAAATGTATAGTAAAAGCCATCAAATCCCAGAATTCCTTACATCTTGAAGGACCTTTGGGGGTAGCCAATTCATGAGCATTTTTAAATAATATCTGGGTCAATTTTCATCCCTTGCTGAGATAGCATATGGCCCACATACTTGTCAAAGGCTCTGCAAAACTGATGCCTGTCAGCTGGTAGTTTCAGATAAGCCCTCTTTATTCAGTCTAACATTTCCTCAATAGTTATTCCTCATGTTCATCCAATGTCTTTCCAAAGACAGTGAGATGAATGATTTATGATGTTATTGCTCAGTCATTTCAGTCATGTCTGACTTTTCATGACTTCATTTATTTTTTTGGGGGGAGGGGCAAAGATACTGGATGGTTTGCCATTTCTTTGTCCAGATTATTTTACAGATGAGGAAACTGAGGCAAACAAGGTTAAATGACTTGCCCAGGCTCACACAGCTAGTAAGTATCTGAGGCCAGATTTGGATTCAGGAAGATAAGTCAAGCCTGGCACTCTATCCACTACATCATAAATTTCATTTTTATTTTTCCCTGCAGTAATTAAGTAGAAAGTAGCTTAGAAGCATACTCTTAGAAGTCTAATTCTCAGAAATAAGGTTTTATACAGCTTCATCCAGTGCCTAGCCTACCTGAAAGAAAACAGACATTTATTAAGCATCCACTATGCTAAGACTATTTCAAATATCATCTCATTTTATTATCACAATAACCTTGTAAGGTATATGCTATATTTATCCACTTTTACATTCGAGGAAATTGAGCCAACAGAGGTTAGTGATTTGCTGAGGGTTACATAGCTAATCTGAGGCTGGATTTGAATTCAAATCTTCATCATTCCAGGCTCAGGCCCTATCCCCTATGCAACCGAGTGACCTAACATCATTTATAGAACAATAAAGTCACATTCATGGCCCTTGAATAGTTGGTAATTCAAGATTATTCTACTATAGATATCACAGGGAAGCTCCTAAACAGGCACCTGTTCACAAAAGAAGTATATTATTTATATTCCTAAATTACATCCAAGCAGCCTCCATTAAAACCCTGATTAAATACTCCTTCAGGAGTAGAAGGAACACTGGGCTTTTAAAGACTCAGTGAGCAGAGGTCCAGCTTATTGCCAAATTGGCAAAGATTTGGGTGGCCTTGGTAAGGAGATACATTTGTTATCTGTGAATGATCCTAATAGTGTGGCTAGATCAGTCATTCAAAGTTTGGCTACCAGGTACTGAATTTTGGATCATAGAAATTCTTAGCACATCAGAGAGTTTAATATCTGTAATGACAGAAGCATATCAATGAAACCATAGTTTTTCAGTGTGGGAGAAAAATGGGACATGTTACAGCCAATCTGAGCCCCTCACCATTCCCTGAATGTGGTTTCTGCTTCTTTCCATTTTTCAGGCTTTTCTATATTTCTTGAACTTCTTTTCCCAAAACCTATCTTTCTAAATGTTATGCATGCTTTAAATTTTATTTCTATACATACTTCTATTTATTAGCTGTTTCTCTGGATGCAGATCGCATCTTTCTTCATACGTCCTTTATGGTTAATTTGGGAATTTATAATAGTCAAAATAATGTAATTTGTGTCTAATGGTAGGCATCTGTAGGGTGGGGGAGAGAGGAAAAAAAGAAAGTTACATAATTTTGTTGTATGTTTGAAATGAAAGCAAGTTCTGCAAGGTAGATTTGTAGTTTCATGTGCAATCATCTTTTTTTTTTGTACTGTTATGGAAATGCTTGTTTTATTCTATAAATTTAATAATTATTCAAAAAAATCTACTTCTAATGATACTTGCTTTATTTCTATTTTTAGGTATTTTTTCTCAATTACACATAAAAACGATTTTTAACATTTGTTTTATGATGCTTGCTTTATGCAGCATTTACTCATACCCCACATATGTACTAGTCCCAGCTGCAAGTGTTCTTGCCCTCCTCTAAAATATCATCTCACTTTCTTGGTATCTAAAGTCTTTGTTCATATCATTCCTAGCACTAGTTAACCTTGCTAAGTGCCCTTGGGCAGGTCACTGAATTTCTCATAGCTTCAGTGTAAGGTCTGGAATTTCCCTGGCTGGGGAACCCTGTACTTCCCCCATAACCATGGGATGTTCCTTTGATACAAAAGGAAGAGGCCACAGAACTCTAGATTGATTATAGGTAGCAGTTAAATCAACCATTATGAATACTTAACAAAACAGGGGCAATCTGGGGCAGCTTCCAGACACTTCAGTGGATCCCCACTAACAAACCCCAAATATCCTCGTGGTAATTACAGAAAATTGACAAAGGCAGGAGGAGTAAGAGAGTGCATCACTACTGATTGGTGGATATTTTTGGTTTTCTGCTTAGGAATGAGCTTGGGAGTTAAGCCGATGTTATGCCCAGACATAAGTTTGTGTATTGATCATGTCCTCGTCACGTATAGGTCACAGTATTCTTGTTTTGGCTTTCATAGGCCATAGTAATTTATGACTCAGCGTCTAAAATATAATTAAGTATCTAAGATATGATTGTAAACACGTCATTATGCTCAGGCTTCCACCTTTCACAGAGTTTAAGTTTTTATGGCTTTTCATTTATTGCTGTATTTTATGGCTTTTTCCCAATCGGCACCCCACATTCAGTTTCTTAATATGTGATATAAGCAGAAAGTTACTTAGACAATCTACCTCACACGGTTCTGTAGTGAGTGTTTTGTAAAGGCTTTTGTAAAGGCATTTGCTCTGCAAATGTGAATTATTGTTCAATCTTTCTTACTGCACTGATGACTGAGGACCCAACCCTTGCCACCTACCTTATGTTATTATGTATGTATATATGTTATCTCCTCTGATAGACTGCATATTCTATCAGGGCAATGAAAATGCCACACTTATCTATTACTTGTAAAACCTAGAAAATGAACTACAGTTATCCCTTCCACATCATGATTTTACCCATCAGTTTCAATGTATTATGGGTCAGCATAAGAAATTAAATGGGAATTTTGGGGAAGTATTGCAGAAGTCACAGAAGACACATGAAGGTTAGTAGACTACACAGGAAAAAAGTTTAGGAACTTAGAAACACATAACATATATTTATAGTATTACATAATATCAACATATTTTTATCTTTTAATACCATAATACTTCAAACTTCTTCTCTGGTACAAAGGGAGGGCCTAAAAATTTTACAGAGATTTTCCAGATCACTGGGGCACCATACCTCTAATCCATGAGATGTGGAAGGTCTTGCTACATACATAAAATGCAAGTCTGATCATGTCATGTGCCATATAATAAACTCTAGTGACTCCCTTTTGACAACAGAATCAAATATAAATTCCTCTAGTTAACTTTTGGGGCAGCAAGGTGATGCAGTGAACAGAGTGCTGGGCTTGGAGTCAGTAAGACTCATCTTCCTGAGTTCAAATCTGACCTCAGACACTTAACTATCTGTGTGACCCTGAGCAAGTTACTTAACTGTTTCCTTCAATTTCTCCACTTGTAAAATGAGCTAGAGAAGGAAAAAGACAAAAAGACAAAAACCACTCCAGTACTTTTGCCAAGAAAACCTCAACTGGGGTCATGAAGAGTTGGATGTGGCTGAACAAGTTAGCTTTTTTTTTTTTAAATAACCTTAACACTCTAGACCTAAGCTGCTTTTCTGGCCTTAATATACATCTCTTATATTCCTCAGTTGCCTATTCAACAATATAACAACATTGTATTTCCCATCTTTAGGCCTTTGCATGTAATTTCTCTGTCCTTAGAACACACTCCTTCTCTACTTCTGTCTTAGAATACCTGACTTCTTTTAATGCTCAGCTAAAGTATCACCTCCTCCAACAGGCCTTTTCTGACCCTCACAGTGTCTTCCCCACCAAGGTAACTTTTTCTCTGTTCTGCATTTATGGTTTGCATATTGATTTATATATGTTATCATCCCCATCAGCTTGTAAGTCTCTTGAGGGCAGGAATTGTTTTTGCTTTTTCTTTGCATCCCCATAACTAAGAATAATGCTTGGCACATAGTAATAATATGTGCTTGTTCATTGCTTGTCTGAAGGGATGTGGCAAGACATTTCAGATAGAGATCCATCTTGCAAAAAGGCTTGGTTCACTAATTTTGCTGTTTGATTCATGCCCATGTCATTCAATTTTCCTGGGAGTTGGGGGGAAGCAAAACAAAACAAAAATATAAACACTACATTGTGTGTGGTTCAGACCTCAAGTGCTATAGGAGTCCCAGATTAAAAAGAAAGATAATTCTTTTTTCTGGGCAAACATCAGGCTTGAAATGGATCTTAAATTTGATTATTTGGAAAGAAGAAGGACAGTTATTTCAGTCTTGGAGCTGGACAGAACAATGAAGAATTCAGTGAGGCAGGAATGAGAATGTGTATGTTTGTCTCAGTGTGTATATGTATGTGTGTGTGCACATTCTTGCGTGAAAGAGAAATACAGAGAAAAAGATGAAGGGGTGGGGAAACAGTAAGGGGATTGGTCCAGGTAAAGTTGAGGAGTGTGCTTATGTAACTCCTTACCTACTTCCCTCCCTCTCTCTATCAAGTGATGGAGAGAGGGAGGGCCTTGAATGCCAGGATATTTGTTACATTGGGAAGTAGGATTCATTTAAAAATCCAAAACAAGTAAGTAAGCATATGTATGACATCTATGATACTCTCATTTCCTGGTCTGGAAAGTCAGTTATTCCCACACCCCACCTGAGCCATCTGACTCATCTCATTTAGAAACTCATGCCTCAGGGTTCTTTTCCGGAAAATGTCTACATACAAACTAAATCCTGAAAGCTTCTGACTTTGATACTTGCTTTTTATTAATGAACTAAGAAAAACAAAACAAAACAAAATAAAATGAAACAAAACCCTCATTTTCCTATCCTAAAGTTACCCAAGAGAAATGAAGACTCAAGTAAGTAAGTACCTAGTATAGTCTGCCCTTACTATTCTTTCTCCTAATCAATGGATTTAAAGTAAGAATCCAATTTTCTAGAGAATATTCTCATTTATTCACATTATCTAAATCTTACCCATCCTTCAAGATCAAATTCAATCTCCATATTCTCAATGATAGGCCATGGATAATGGACATTGTACACGTCTTTGGAGTGAAAAGATTTGAATGCATGTTTCAGATTCAATAGTTATTAGCTATGTGACCTTGGACAAGTCACTTAAACTTTACTTTCCTTCTCTATAAAATGAAGATAAAATGTTACTATTACCTACTTTCCAGAGTTGCTATGAGAAAATAGCTTTCTAAGTTTTTAAAAGCTTGTAGACTCTCACCCTGTTTCCTATCTCTCCTTCTCCCTTCCCACCTGCTGAATTCCTATGTATCCTTCCTTAAAGTCCAATTCAAATCCCAAATCCTTAACGAAGCTCTCCTCACACCATCATTTCCCCATATTAATAATAATTATGTCCCTCATACCTCTAAAGACTCTTTCTTATGCCCTTCTCAAATATATTTGTCACATGATATTGTGTTTTATAGTTATATTTTATCTTATCTCCTATAGATTGTAAGCTCCATGAAGGTAAAAACTCCACATTTTGGACTTATGAAACCATAGATTAAGAGTGATAGGGAAACTTAGAGGTCATTATTCTAAAACCCTCATTTTATAGATGAGCTAAGACTCAAAGAGATTAATCGATTTGCCTAAGTTTACAAAAAGAGCAAGGATTTGAACTCAGGCACTTTGACTCTAAACTGAGCTTCCTTTTCACTGAAATATATATTCCATTTCTTCAATAGGCAGCACAGGACCCTAGGTATACTGTGTTTAAAATGGTTGTTGAAAGAAGAAACACATTGTGTTATTATGAAGTCTTCCCCAACCACCCCAACTTCAGATCACATTGGTCTTTTGTCTCCTGAAGCCCTTGTTTTCTTTGTCACCCTCACGGCTCTGGCCTACTAAAACCTTACATTATATCTTAATTCCCCTGACTGAATATTAACCAGGAGCTGTTCCTTGTGTATCATTGCATCCCTCCTAGTGTTGAGCATAGAATTCTGCATGTAGCAGACATTTTACACATGCTTGTGGGTTGATTAGACATGTGTAGTCAGAGGAAGAAGCTTGGGGTTTTCCAATTTTTAGCTAATGTTCCCCTGACTGCATTTGTTGGGCTCTTCTAAAAAGACTGATCAGCTTCCATTGGGGGCTGCTGGTTGTTCTGGCTGCTTTTTCTTACACTGTGAGATGGGGTGGCAAACTATGCCCCATCCTTCCTCCTTCACTATAACAAGGAGAAATGTGGTCTTAGAAATGAGACCCTTTGAACTATCTAAAAGAAAAGTCCTTTCTAAATCTGACGTATTATTCACAACTACAGCCTTCAAGGCTTAGTTTTGCTTTGAAACTTCAAATCTATCAGGTTCTGGGGCAGTACCAGATTGACAAATCATATCCCTGTCTCTTTTCTCAGTAGTTTCTGATCTGGTCTGTGGCTGCTGGAAATTTGATGGGGATATAGGGGTGGAGGAGTGGGGATGAGGGTAGTATGTTAGAGAGTAAAATGAAGGTGGTATAGACTCTTCCCCAGTATCTAGTAAGAAATATATGTTTTACATAAGAAAGGAATGAATGAGTAGTGAAAGAGAGGAGCGTGTTTCTAAATTTTTGTTTGTTTTAGAAAGGATAATATCTGCCACTAATCTTCTATGTTACCATGGAGAAATAATTTTATTTCTCTGACCCTCAGTTTCCTCTGTTGTAAATTAAAAAAAAAATTGCACACACTCTAGACATTGAATAAAGGAAAATACAGCAGGGGCATGAATGGTATCTTTATGGGCTATACCTCTTTTGGTCCATAGTCATATTTATGTCATGTCAGTGTATTTGTAGTTCCATAGGATTGCTGTCTGAATGAGCTAGAAGGTATATTTCATGGCCCTATTATGATCAGATCTGGCTAACATCACTGGATTCTCAACATTGATTGGGGCCAACTGCAACTATTCAAAGGACTGACTGCGTTCTGCAGGCAATGAGCTAAGGCTCAATGCCTGAACACTCTGGCAGTCAAGGCCACTGTGTGGAATCTTCTTGGATAATAGAAGGTATAGCTGGCAGACAACATCATGGCACGGCAGCTCCAAATACTCCAACTGAGGTCTGCTTTGGAGACTTGCCAGTGCCTGAGAAATGGGAAGGTTATCTGAGGAAGAAACTCAGCACAAGAGCTGTGTGTTCCCACTACCTGAGCCAATGTAAGACATGCCCAGGAAACAGTGTACATAATCCATTGTTCTGTCTCTCAACCTTTTTGAAAATAGTCTTAGGACATTATTTTTTATGTGGAAAAGATTGTTATGAACTAACAAGAAAATAGGATGAGCAGAAAAACAATTTCAACCATGACTGCAATAATGAGAGGAGAAATGACTTTGAAAATCCTTAGAACTTTTATCAGTGCAGCAACCAATCATAACTTTAGAGGACTGAGGATGAGACATTCTTGCTACCTTCTGGTACATAAGCAATGAACAAGAAGTACAGGACAAGGCAATCGTTTTCACACATGGCCAATGATTTCTTTTGTTTTGCACATATACATACACTATACATGTGTGTGCACATATATTATATGCATGTGTGCATATCCATATTCACATATACGTTACAAGAATGTACTTCTCAGGAGAAGGGATAAAGGAAAAAGTAGGATAATGGGTAGTCATAGACATTAAAAAAGAGGATTAATAAAACATTTGTTTTAAAATTCATGGTACAAAAATAATGAAATTTAGAATTGGACATATAGAATAATTTTGCCATTAACTTGTTAATTTTATGCATCTAATGCATATTAATATACACAGTACATATATATATATACATATATATAAACAAATTCTATATAATAAAATCTCATGGTTTCTTATATTCCTTTCCTCCATGTTCTTCTTTGAATCTTGAAGGAAGAGGGATTCTATAAGTTGGAGCTGAGGAGTAAGGGAATTTCCAGCTTGGTGCACACCTTGTTATGAAGGCATGGAGATGGGGGATAGAGTGGCACATGTGGAGCATACCAGCAAGTCCAGTTCTGTAGGACCATAGATTATGTGAAGGACAATAGCGTATAATAAAACTGGAACTATAGGTTGGAAGCAGATCCTGAAAGATGTTTAATATCAAACAGAAGAATTTACTTTTATTTATTTTTCATCTGAGAGGTAATAGGGAGTCACTGTAGTGTGACTAAGCAGACTGATGTCAGGATTGTCCTTTAGAAATGATCACTTCAGGAAAAATGTTGATGATGATTTAGAGAGGGAGATTTGAGGGAGATAAACCAATCAGTTGTTTAATTGTTGTTGAGTCATTTTTTTTCAGTTGTGTCTGACTCTTTATGACCTCCTTTGGAGTTTTCTTGGCAATGAAACTGGAATGGTTTGCCATTTCCTTCTCTGGCTTATTTTACAGATAAGGAAACAGAAGAAAGCAGTATTAAGTTACTTGCCTGTGGTCACACAGCTAGTGTCTGAGGCCAGATTTGAACTCAGGAAGATGATCTTCCTGACTCCAGGCCCAAGGTTCAAACCACTGTGCCAGCTAGCTGCCAACCAGTTGGTAGGCTATTACAGTAGTTCAGAAATGAGGTGATAAGGGCATGAACTAAGGTAGTGGCTGTGTGAATAAAGAAAAGAGGACAAATTGAAAGATGTTTTGGAGACTTAACCAATGAGATGTTGCATCTAAGATTTATGGAGAGAAGGAGAGTGAGGATTCTAGGAATTAGAGAATACCCTGCAGGTAATTTCTATAGTTTCCACCTAACACTATTTTGGAGGAGAAAGAGAGAAACAGAGAGAGAAAGAGAGAGAGAGAGAGAGAGAGAGAGAGAGAGAGAGAGAGAGAGAGAGAGAGAGAGTTTAGGAATGAGATCTCGTAGGAGGTGTTGAGATATCTGAGTGATATATTTGGAAGAAAGTTTGAAGAGCACAAGATTAAAAAACAAAATCTGAATATGCTAAGACCTAAACCAGAAATTTCTGGTTCAAAGCTGTACTAGTCTTCCAGAACCTCTATCAAGTAAATGATCACATTGCCTCCCTGTAGAGTGAGCATCCTGGGAGCTGAAGATGTCTCTAGGGTGCCATGGCTACTATCAGAAAATTATGAAGAACAATTGCGTTGTTGAAAAGCCTCTTAATATGGCTCATCCAGAGACATTTGGTTGAGAACACTGAAAAGCAGCAGGGAAAAGGGAAATTGAGGTCAATGATGCTCATCAGGCCCAAAATCTCAGGTACAATTTGGAGATGTTGGTTTGAAAAATGTAAACAGAATGTTAAAGACTTGGCTATCTGACACATAGATGCACCAGCATTGGCTTTTACAAATCTAAGTAAGTCCTTTAAATTACTATGGACACTAGACTAGTGGGCCTGGAAACAGCCTTATTTCAGAACAGGGATGAGCACCAGAATTCTATTGCATTTTGTGGCACAGGAACCACTTGCTGTAAGTCTCATTATCCAGTTCATAAATTAGAACTCTTGGCTTTGAGGGGGATTGTCACTGATAACATACGAAGATTTTGTAGGAAGCTCAGTTGTGTATATGGAAAGACAACAGTAGACTGACATACTCTGATCAAATTTGGATGCAACCAGAAAATTCACTATGGTAGTGGCACAATCTAAGTTCAATATGGTATGGTATACATTTCTACTCAAAGAATACCAATGTAATTGCAGGTAATCTATCTCATAGAGTCCACACATTAGAAAACTCAGACATCTGTGTCTGTGAAAGAGTGATGGTTTTAGATTCAGATGTTCTGAGTTCAAATGGGAACTCTGACACTACCTGTATGATTTCAGCAAACCATTTTGCGAGTATTATATTAGAAAGGGCCTATAAAAACCCTTTCTGCTCTAGAACAATCATGATCTATGATTAAAATGGGCATGGTTTGGAGTCAGAAGTAATGTGTTCAAATTCTGACTCTGACACTTTTTACTCTTGGTTTGACTTTAGGCCTCAATAGGCCAAGTTTTCACCTTTACTTTTGCCATAAGTGGCCTGGACATCTTCATTTCATGTCAACTTTATTTATTTATTTTTTTTAGGCAATTGGGATTAAGTGAATTGCCCAGGGTCACACAGCTAGTAAGTGTCAAGGGTTTGGACTGAGACTGAATTTGAACTCAGGCCCTCCTGCTCTATCCACTCTGCCACCTAGCTGCCCCCTTAACTTTGTTCTTTCCAGTTATCATAGGGTCCTAGATTCAGAGATGAAAGGATTTTTATACATCATTATATCTAATTCCCTTGTTTTATGTGTACATATACATATGAATACGTATATGTGTATGCATACTATATATATATTCACATATTCATGCATATATCTATGTGTGTATGTGTATGTGAGAAGAAGAAACTGAAATTCAGGAAACCCACTGGGAGGCTTAGTGAGGCCTAAAATAAAATATAATGTTATGTGCTATGTTTTCACATGCGACCTGTATGTTAACTCTACTGTCTACAAAGGTCTACTGTTTGATTTTTGCTCAACTTTACATCTTCATAGATAAATGGATCAAAGTGAGGAATGTGACGAATGTGTATACTTTTCTGGTTTTCAGACCTCATTCCAAATAAGCTGAAATCATCTAAGTTCATCTAAATCCAGTTTGTACCAGGCGAGCAAATTGCAAAAAGAACATGCATTAAAAAGTAAAATATTTACACTAAATTATTAATAAACAAAGAAAACAATCTCACCACCCATAGCCTCAGGATTAGGTTCTCATGCCTGAACAAATAATATGTCGGAAAGCAGTTTCCTCTGAGACTCATGCTTCAGTGTGAGGGAGAGTACGGGTGAAATTGGGATCTGTCCATAGAGATCTGCATCTCTACTTGGTAAATCTCATCGATAATGGCCCTCTCAGTCAAAGCAGGAAGCCCTTCCACTGTCTCAGTTCTCAACTTTGTCTCAGCAGGCACAGAAAAAAAGTTTTGCTTGCTCTACCTTTGCCTTGGGTCTTGTCATGACTGTCTTCTTCATGTGGTTCTCCTTCTTTCTTCTCCATGATCATACCATAACCCTTGTTCACCCAATAGGCAGGCACAGCACCTTATAGGAGCTGAAGTCTCAGTCTACTTGCAATTGGGCTATCTTTTAGAGGATATAGCCTTATAGGAATTGTGAGTCCTAACTACATAGTCTTTTGCCTGCTGCATAGCATTCTAGGAAGTGTAGTCTTATCCTCATCCAACTATTGTTACACATATGTGTCATTATCTAGATTGTAAGGTGTTTGAGGTTTAAGTACTGGGGACCTAAATATATCAGGATCAGAACCGGCCCCGAGCATAGAGGTCATAAATGGTTGCTTATATGCAGTGACAATTATCATAGAGTTCTCGCACTTCCCTCCACCCATGTAAATTTGATTTGAAAGCTTTGGGTATCCCAGAATCTCCTAATGGAATGAAAATCACATTGCAAAGTCATCACTTTAGGAGGACACATTCATTTCACCTCTATATCTATTCCTTCTCTTAGCTGTCTCTTGTAATGATATGCTACCGATCTCCACTTTCTTTCTCCACTCTAAAAATCTAAGCCATTGCTACGGTCCTTTTAATTTAGCTTCCTTGTCATTTTCCACATCCATGCCCTCCTTAAGACATTGCCAACACCCTTGGTCAGTCCCAGATTGGATGATTTTAATGCCCACTTTTCAGGCAATCAATTCTCTAATCTGTCAAATCAATTTTCCTAATAGCGACTACCCACAGCCCACAAAATAAATCCAAACTCTTCAGAATAGTACGTAAGACATTGTTTCTTTGGGACTCAAGCCTACCTTTCTGGTTTTTCTCCCAGTATTTTTTCCCATCATACCCCTTCATTTCAGTCAAAGTGCTCTACTTGTTATCAAAATCAACATCCTGGATTTTACTGCTTATTGCCTTTGCTTGTGATATTCAAATGACCTTTTTCAAATCTTTAATGGCTTATAATTGTACCCCAAATTCCAGGCTCAGTTCAAATATGACTCTCTCCATGAAGCTATGTTCAGTCTGTATTCCTCATCCCACCTGGAAATGTTCCCCAGCTGCAAATGAACATAGCAGTTTGTTTATATCTCTTCTATAACAATCCATATTTTTTTTTCAATTCATTATAGTCCCTTTGCTTCTCAATTAAGTGCCATTATATTTTACAGATATTTCTGAATATGTAGAGTGCATATGGGGCATATATCTTTATTGGTGGAGGGAGTTTCCATTATATTAAGCTCCCTGTATTGATTAAATAATAACTCTAGTCAGAAAATAAAAAAGTGAAAGGTGTTGGGGGGTTATAAAGTTTAAAAGAAATAAACTGAAATGATCATGCCATCAAGAAGCTTACTTTTTAGTACAGTGGCTAACACACTTATTACTGTGGTCAGAGGATCTGTGTGGGAACCTTAATTTTGCTGCTTACTCCTGTGTGATATTGGTCCAGTCTAATTTCTTTGAACAAATTTCTGAACTTTGTTTTCCTCCCTTTTTTAAAATAAGAGAACTGGAATGGGCTACCTCAGAAGTCCCTTCTGACTGATTATTCCAGTGCAGCAGCACTCTGGATGCTCTCCTACTCTGCTCACACTCACAGAGCTTGTCTCCTTAAGGATGGCTACCCCCAGTTCCAATGTATTCTTTATTTCCAAACACCTAAAATGATAGCGTACTTGTGCCTACCAGTGACTTTACCTTGAAAACATGAAGTGTGAACACTTTTATTTCAAGCTGATTGTCTTCTACTTTTAAACTGTCCTTCTCTGCTATTCACCTACATCTGTGAATGGGGAGAAAGATGCCTATTGTCTTTGCCAACTCTCCTGCACTGTTCACATGCAGGTGAACCACTCAAGCTTGCCACCCTTAAAAGGTACAAATGAACTCATCAAAGTCTAAAAGCATCACTCTTACAAGGTACAAATTCTGTCACTCAAAGTATTTAAGGGATATACTCTTATATTCAAATGTCTCTGTTTTAGACCCTTTATGTCTTTTGATTTGGTCAAGTGACGGAGGAACTCAGCTGATTGGGGTGCCTTGAGTAACCTCATTAGTTATTTCTGTACATTAGAAATGACCCATTGGTAAGAGAGGTCAAATATAGTAGTCTGAGTCATTAAAAAATTACAGTGACATCCACCTAGCGTTTCAAAATAGTAGAACCTGAATTACACTTTAGAAAAGAGGAAGGATGTTAGTAAGTGGGACGCAGAGAATTCCCTCTTAGGCATGGGGAAGCTATATAGACAAAGGCATGGAAGTGGGAAAAGATAGTGAGAGATGAAGGGAGAGTATGACTGTAGAATACAGTCAGCAAGGAAGAGGAGTGTTAAATAAGACTGCAAAGGTAGGTTGAGCTAGAACACATTAAATGCCAAAATAAGGAATTTCCATTTTATTCACCAGGCAATTTCTATTGGGGTGAAATAGGGTGTGTGTGCTTTGATCAGACCTGCACATTAGGATCGCTACTTTGACATTGGTATAAAGGATGGAGTTGTGGACTCAGAAGATCTGGAACACCAATTAAAAGACCATACTGAGATGAGGAGTCATTATGTAGGACAGACAGCTGTGGTGGTATGGTAGGAGCACTGGACTTAAAGCCAGAGAATGTAAACTTGAATCCCAGATCCATTATTACTTGTGTGAACTTGAACAAGTCACCACCCTCTCCGAAGTTCAATTTCTTACTCTGAAATGGAAGGAAAGAGGATTGTTGGATCTCTATATCTTCAAAGTCCAAATCCCATGATTCTATATGACGAGGGACTTGATGGTTGTATTATAATACATGTCTAATTTTTCTTACTACATTATAAGCTCCTTGAAAAGATTGGCTACTTTGTTACCTTTTTACCTACCATCTTGCTCAACATAGTGCCTGGCATGGAATAGATACTCAATGTTGCTGTTCAGCCTTCACTTTTGAAGAGGAATGATAACATCACAGATGATGTCTTGACTTGCATGTGAATTAGATTTAAGTGAGACAAAGTTAAGTGTTCAAAGTCAGCCTCACTCTTTCTTCCTGAGACAACAAAGTCCAGTGGTAGGACAAAAGTCAAAATAACTGGTGATGGTCCATGATACAGTGGATGACATTGGTGTCTTAGATGCCTGACCAAACTCTAAGCAATCCATATTGCCTGCTTTGGAACAAATTGTTATCCAGCCATTCTGCTGGGAAAGTCTGTCTTCACATGCTTGGAGTACACCCCTAATTCACCGACAAGTCTGATGCCTGTCATTTGTCCCCAACCTAGTTTAGCCTATATGCCAAGATGGTTTAAAAGGGTGTGGTCGTTCCTCATACTACAACTTCTTGGAGTCACAGGTGAGAGTCAAGTGACAGGACATCAAACACGGATGAGCAGTCTTGAAATGAGGTTGCCAAGCCCTTAACACCAAACAGGCCAGTCTTCTCAGCAACTGTAAATGAGGATAATAGTGCTTAATTCACAGAGCTATTGTGCAAATGAGATGTTCAATAAGCCCTTGCTAAATTGAATAAGTTTTGATACTGCTTTGATGATAGTTATTTGAAAGAGAGGCCAGGTGGGAATGATAGGAAACTGGAAGCATGGTTGCTGCAAGGCATGAGACAACAGAGAGGGCAATGCTGAGGAAGGGTCAAAGGATCATTGTTTTAGAGCTGGATGTCACCTTGAAGGTTATCTAGTCCAGTGGTGTCAAATTCAAATAGAAATAGATTCCTGTGGGACACTATTGACTAAGAAAATGACATGTTAATATCCTATGTTGTGTTATATTTTTATTCATTTTGTTGAACATTTTCAATAGAGGAGTTTTGCTGGGTTTAGGGCCCAAACTTCTCATTTTAAAGGGGGGGGAGAAACTGAGGTAGAGAGAGACTAATTGACTTGCTTAATGTCACACACACAGTGGCAGAATGTGGATTTGAACTCAGTCCTATGCCTCCATATTCCTCACTTTAAGCACACCAGGCCCCTTTGGATCAATACCTACTAGGTTTCTTCCAGTTATCCCTTCCCTTCTCCATCCTCTCTTTTGAAATTCCAATATGAAATGATACCACAGAGACTCAATCATGAACTGTGATAGGTTTCTTCTGCCTTTCCCTGTCAAATATGGACTATAACTTCATTCTCTCACCCACCTTCATCTCCAGGTTACTATAGCAGTTGTTCAAGCAAATAGCATGACATGGCTGATCAGAGATGGAATCAATGAACTGCATCCAAACAGAACTCTTTTCTGTCCTTGCTTTAGTAGCTGCTGCCCCACTGCCAAGCCTACTCTATCTTCTTCCCTTCATCTGAGAGTGTTTCTTGTTCTCTGCCTTTGCTTTAATTAACACCACAAATGAAGCTGCACATGAAATGTACATCCATACACTGTGTCCCCGCTGCTTTTCTGGAGCTTTTGGTATTCCTCTGTCTCTGGTATAAGAGAGGAACTGTGAAATCTAAGTCAGCTCTGCACCAGGTCCTGGAACCCATTGAGCTCAAGGCTTTCTACTGACGTGGAATATGAAATACCCCTATTCTCTTGTATTAGCACACCTACTTTAAGAAATAAACCTGGAAAGTCCTACTAAATCGGAGAGACATTGATTCTGTAACTTTATGGCTTTAGTTAAACTTGGAAATAATGAATCTGGTCATTTGGAAATGATTAGAAACCTCTCCCTGCCTTCAAGCAGAGATCACCCTAGATACTTCTGAACAGATGCTCTCACTTCTTTTGTGTGAGGTCTTTTTTATAATAGTATTCTTCTATAGAGTACATGCTAGTTTGCAGAGTGCTTCCCTGGGATTTAGGTAGGGGTAGCCGGTGGCTCAATGGATGAAATGCTAGGCCTGGAGTTGAAAAGACATGAGCTTAAATATGGCCTCAGACACTTACTTGATTGGTGACCTGAGATAAATCACTTAACCTCTGTTCATCTCTATTTCCTCAATTGTAAAATGGGGATAATAGCACTTACTTCACAGATCTGTTGTTGCAAATGAAATAACATTTGTAAGTGCTTAGCACAGTGCCTTAGTATATAGTAGGTCTTTAATAAATTCATATTTCCTTCTCCACATATATTAGTTCATTTTAAACTGAAGCACAAAAAGATTTAGTGACTACACAGGGCCACGCAGCTAATAAGGGTCAGAACCAGAAAGCAAACCTAGAATTCTCCTTTCTCCAAGTACATGGCTCTTTCTACTCAGTCATATTATGGAAAAGGACTCCTCAGTCCACTCAATCACCTATCCCATGTTGTAATTTATTGTTTCAAACCAAATGAGATTATCTATCTATCTATCTATCTATCTATCTATCTATCTATCTATCTATCTATCCATATACCTATCTATATCTACTAAAAGTACTTTGAAAAACTTGAAGTGTTATATAAATGTGGAATAGTATTAGTTATTATTACCATCAATCCTGCCTTTCTTTTGCCTAACCTAAATCTCTCCTAGTCTTTTTGTTTGTTTTAGGCCCTTTATTTGTAATCTTGTATTACATAAAACATCTTCTGTTACTCATATACTAAGAATGAAGTGAAGGAAGCATGAGGAAGAGCAAGGCAAGGGCACAGGTTTCTTAAATGCCAGGCAGGGTCCCTTTCTTTAAATATCTCAGCCTTTAAGAACTTTATTTGGCACAGGTCTTTCCCTGGGTCTATCAGGCTTGGACATGATGGCAGTTAAATATAGAACCAATTCATTGTAGGGACTGACTACCTTTATTACCATGGATTTGTGTTGTTGTTACTGTCTGTTGCTACAGTTTTTTGCTTTTAGTTTCTGCTCTCAAGAATCATTGATATCTGTCATAACCTCTATCTCTGTCTATGTCTCTCTCCCTCACCTTCTCTCCCTTCTTCCTTTCTTCCCTTTCTTTTCCTCTCCATGCCTTCTCATGCTTTCCTTTCCTTGCTTCTTTCTCTTTTGCTCTATTTCCATTCCCCACTTTCCATAATTCCGACTTTCCCACACACACTCAGGATCGAGATGATCCAGAGATCTCCTATTAACCTCTAGCTGAGGGTTTTGGCTAATGGCTTCAGCTGCATTTTGACTCCTTGGTCTATGGGGAAGCGGGAGGGGGCCTCTGGTTCACAGGAAAATTCCCTTTACCTTGAGAATCCAACAAAAACATGAAAAAGCTTGAGGACACCCTCAAAGTTTTAACTATCACTGAAAGGCAGCCAGGAGGACTGAAGTTATTTTCTTGAAGTTATGGAATGAGTTTTTTCAAAGCTTACTCCAAACAGGGAAAAGGGAATGGTCAGACAGGCGTCTCCTGATATGGAGATTCCTGGCAGTGCTTATGCCTGTTCTGGAGGTGTGTGGAGCTGAAGCTGTGCACATACCTTTTGAGAACAAGACCTTTTCTTATCAGTCATCTCTACAGCTCCTGCTCTCATGCTGGGTATTGTGAGGCGCATATATTTCCCCTATTATTTCAGCCAGGCCTGGCTTTTGTAGGAGCACCATTCTTTTCTCACTATTATTGTTAGCCTAGAATTTTCATAATACACTTGGAGCCAAACAGAACAGTTTGAAAGGAGTGTAGAGCAATGGGCCTTTGTACTGTCTCGTTTTAGAGCCAAACAAAGAATTCAGAGAAGCTGATGAAATAGATTCAGTGATGGGAGTTATACTGTTTCAGCATAACACATCCATCACAAAGGAGACACTTTAGAGCAACAGAAAAATGCCAAAGCAAGTGCAACAACATATTGGGCACCTCGGATGTACAAGTTGTCCCTCACGTTTGTGTGTAGGTGATCTATGGCATGTGGCTATGTGATCAGCCCTTCAGGTAGGTAGAAGAAGGGACTCAAAAACTCCCTCATAGCCTATGTACGGGTCTAAAAAGCCAAACATTGCTGTTAGTCATTACAAGCCTTTTGGAGACACATGTTTTCCTTTCTTTGTTTTTATTTTATTTTTCTTGTCGTTGTTTTAATGAAGAAAGGCATGGTTATCTGGGAGAAGGAACATATTAGTAAATAAATAAATAATCAGAGCTGAGTTAATTGGACAATCATCTTTTCACTCTAGAGAGCAAGAGGCACAAAAGAAACAAAGGATAGCCATATTTTAGCATAACAGGGTAGAGTAATATCTCAAACATTTAATTCCCCAAACACTTGTAAGAATCTGCTTCAAAAAAATTCCCAATCTGCAGTTATCCAAACTGCATTCAATCTCCAGTCATTAGGAATTCAATACCTCCTGAAGGAATCTATTCAATTTGAGGACTACTCTCACTTTCATGAAATCTTCCTTATTCTCAGTTAAAACCCACAATCCCACAACTGTCATACGGTCATTTTTAGTTTTTCCTTCTGGGGCCTTGTAAAGCAAAAGTAATCCCTTTTCTATATGTTAAGCCTTAACTTATTTGAGGAAGGCAATCATATTTCATCACTAGGTCCCACCTCACTCTTCTCTTCTGTAGACTCAACATCCCTATGTCTTTTTTTTTTACAGTCTTTTCTGGCATAGATTCAATTCCCTATTTCTGATTGTGCCTTCCTGTGGTTTAGGTGCAGCTTATAATGAACTTTCAAAAATGTGGTCCACAGAATTGAACAAAACACCTCAAATTTGGTCACCAGTGCTGAGTACTGCAAGACTCTCTGTCTAATTCTTTGTTCTGGAGATCTATGCTTCTATTAAGGCAGCCTGAGATCATATTAATATGTTTGGATGACATGTTATCCTGCTGACATATTGAACGTGAAGTTCATTAAGGCCTCAAAATCTTTTTTTCAAATATATTTTTCCAACCATTTCTCTTCCATTCCAAACTTGTGAAGTTGACGTTTTGAACCCAAATGGAGAATATGACATTTATCTCTACTGACATCTAGTTGACTTAAGTCCAACCTGTCAAGATTCTTTTGGATCCATATTCTGTCATCCAATGTATTTGTTGTACCTCTTAGCTTCAGAACATTAAAAAAAATACATATTCCATCTATTATTTTATTCAAGTCACTGATAAACATTTTGAATGAAATAAGACCAAGGAAAAAGGGGTGAAGCTCTCCATTAGAGATATTCTTAAAGTCATTAATTAACACTTTTAAGTTATGGGATTTTAATTAGTTATGAAACCACGTAAGTATATTATTATTCAATGTACAACTCTCTGTCCTATCCCTAAGGATATAAAGAGACATTCTGTTAAATTTATTTAAGAAATTCAGATGTAGAATGACCGTTATATGTCCAGGTCTATAAGTGTGTTAACTGTTTAAAAAAATGATATTAGTTTGGTATCATTTCATAATGAACCTGTGCTGGTTTTGCTTTGATCACCTTTTTATTTCTCAAACCATCCCATTTAATATGGCATTCCAAACTAGTTTCTCTATGGTTATATTTTATACACATTAAATCACGTTACATATTAAATACCTTTTGTAAACATCAAATGTCACGTACACACAACCTTCCAGTGATTCCCATCTTCTGCTGAACAAACTCTATGGCCAGAAGTTGATTTTCTTCTCTACTTTATTTCCAACTGCTCCTCTACATGAACCTACCCATCAATGCAAACTGGTCTATTGAATGAGTTTGAAGATATTCTAGCTATTTGCTCACCCAATTATTCCTGCCTAGACTCTTCTTATGCCTATATTCTGATAATCCAAATTCTTTTCTTTCAAAGTACAGCACAAAGTCGTTCTTTTCTATGAAGGTTCCTCTCTCTGTCCCAAAATACAATGAATGCTCTCTACTCCAAAATCCTAACTCCAAAGACAGTTCATGTTTATACTACTTCATTTTGAACACAAAATGTTAAAAAAACCTTCCTACTTAATCCCCCAAAATCATGTTCCAGATTGGGGAAGTGCATTTTCATGAAGAGTAAAGGACTCTCTTGATTCAAAATTAACTTATTACTTAAAAACATGAAGATATCAATTAATCATGCTTCCTACATCTTTGCAAAGAAAAAATGAATTAGAGATACAGAAGGAAATATGTTTTCAGAAAAGGAAAATGTAGGAGAACAAAGCAACATGTGTAGTGGTTACTCTTTGCCTCCTCCTTAGATGCCCTTCAGCCTTCAGAAATGTAATTTATCATATTCCCTTCCCTGTGATCAGGAATTAGCTGCAGTCTTTCTCTCTGTCTCTGTCTCTGTCTCTTTTTCCCCCTCTCTCTTCCCCTCTTCTATCCCCTTTCCCCCTCTTTTTCATCTCTACTCTTCTCTCTCTCCATTCTTCTCTCTCTCTCTCTCTCTCTCTCTCTCTCTCTCTCTCTCTCTCTCTCTCTCTCTCTCTCCCTCTCTCTCCCTCTCCCTTTCTCTCTCTCTCATCGATTTAATGAATGTTTATGTTGAGCTAAATATTTTCTTAAAATCCATGTATTTGACATTCCTCGTTAAATCTTCTTCTATGTTATCTGTTTACACACAGAATCACAGAATGTCAGGGTTGGAAGATCTCAGAGGCCATGTAATGTAGTTCAACTTATACCCCCAAAATAATCTCTTTTAAAACTACCGAACAGTTGGCCATCCAGTTTTTGCTTGAAGACCTTATATTGGGAGGGAGAAGAAATTCCATCATGATACTTCTAGATCATTCTAATTGTTAGATAGCTCCTTCCCCTCTTTATACAAATCAAAGTTTGTTTCTTTGCTATTTCTCTTCAACGCCTCTTCTTTTTTTCCCCCTACCCTCTGGGGCCAAGCAGAACAAGGCTAATCCCCTTTCTACATTAAAACCCTTTGAATGCTTGCATTATTTATTTTTTTTTACTGGTATATTGCACATTTGACTCAGACTGAGCTTAGAGTGAATGAAAACTTACAGATTTTTTTGAGACAAAAAGTTCCCTAATAATGCCTCCTGCTTTTTATATTTATGAACTCTGTTTTTTGATGCCAAACGTAAGACTTGATGTTTATCCCTATTTATTTATCCTTATTAAATTTAATCTAATTAGATTTAGTTCATTCTTGTTGTCTCTCAAGATGTTTCTGCAATCTGATTCCATTACAATTGTGTTGGTTGTCTTTTTCTGACTTGCATAAATTTGCAAAGTAGCCTATTATTTATTGCAAAAAAGATCCAAAAGTAAAAAGATCATTAGCCTCTAATAAATTTTGTAGGGAAAGCTGGGAAAGCCAAAGCACTTCAAAGAAAAGAAAGGAATGCTTTTAATATATCATGTAGAAATTCAGGCAGTGTTTCTAGAATGCACATATACACTGACACTTATAATAAGCATATCCTATTTCTCTTCTTATGTGTAGACTGTGTATTACCAATATGATATTAAGTTCCCTAAGGGAAAAGAATGTATATTATACCACTGAATCTTCACTATACATGAGCAAGATAGTGAGTGGACTAAGAGTCATGTCATCATGAAAGGGTTGGTTGAATGAATTAGACAAGTTTAGCCCAAAGAAAGAGAAGATAGGGTTGACATGGTGACAGTCTTCATATATCTGAAAGGATAAGAAATTGAAGAAAAATTAGACATATTCTGTGAAGCCCTCAAGGTCCAGACTAAGATCAATGGATATATTTTTTTTCAAAAAGACTAAATTTAGCTATTTATAAGGAGAAATTTCCTAAGAATCGGAGTTTTCCAAATATGAAATTAGATGCTTAGGTGGATAGTGAGTTCACTCTCACTTGAGGTTTTCAAGTGGAGTAATATTGCAAATGAAGATTCATAGCCCAGGTAGTGGGTAAGTATAAGTAACTTTTGAAATCCTTTTAAATGATAAAGATCTATAATTTTTTTGTTTCTTTTTGTTTTAAATGCTGACAAATCCCTAAAACCCATTTCTTCTCCTACAAAGAGAATACAGAATGAATATCCTACTAACATAAGAAAGGGAGGTTTGTCAGTAGAAGTAGAGGTAGATCATGTCAGAGCTGCTTTTATCCCATTTCTTCAACCTACTGTAATCATTTTTGGTAGATAGACATGGAATTCCATCTATTGTTCCTGCCTGAGATACAGGACTGTAAAGAAGAGAAGGTGCTTGCTTCAGAAATGACTAGCACTCAGTCTGCCAAGCCATATCTTAAGAGCTGGAGTGAGCAACAGGGCTCGGAACAGGGATTTCACTGCCGTCCACAAGGTTGACAGTAAAGAAATTCTTCATGCTTGTGCAAGAGATGCAGACCACTGAAGCCTCACTGGAGTTATTTATTTTCCTCTCAGAAGCCACTGGGGCTGGACTGAATAATGTAGAAGAGCCTCAGTGGTCTCCACACTCATCGAAAAGGGTGTTGTTGTCCATGCTTCTGTAACAGAATAAGAAACAGAAACACACACACACACACACACACACACTCATGCACATGCTGAGCTTCTCTTAGCCACACCTTTGAAACCCCAATGCTCTAATTGTTCAGCAAGTGAGAAAGAGATCTCCTTCTGTTTCTTACTCTTGGTTAGGTAGTTTTATTTGGGGGGGGGGGCTTAGTTAACCAGCAGTTTCATTGAACTCTGAATATATGTAGAATCCTGAAACAGGTACTGAGGAGGTGAAAAAGAAACAGAAAACAGATCTGTCTGCCTCAGAGGATACTACAAAGGGTGGGGAGCCTGCAGCCTCCAGGCCATATATGGCCCTCTAGGTCCTCAAGTGCAGCCCTTTGACTGAATCCCAATTTAACAGAACAAATCCTTTTCTTAAGGGCATTTATTTTAGTTGTTATTTAATTATTCAAGTATTATTTAAGTATTTAATTATTAAGGGGATTTCCTTTAAAAGCAAACCCAGATGAGGAGTGGGAGGGAGAAAAAATATTTATAAAAATATGTTAAAAAAAAAAAGCTGGAAAGGGGCAAAACTTAACATCCAAACATAGGTTAGATAGGTTGGAGTCTTAGGTCTATGACTTTGTAGCTTTTTCACTCCTATGGAAATCACTACTCCCTCATGTAAGCTTCTTCCTCTGTAAAATGAAGATACCTATACCTGTCCTTCCTACCTCAAAGAACTGAAATGAGATGAGACTGGAACTTTGTCTTGTGAAGTGCTTTATAGGTTGTAATTCATAAATATCACTGTTATGTAAGAAATTATGAATCTTAAAAAATGCAGAGAAGCATGTGAAAACTTACCTGACCTGATGCAGAATGAGGTGAGACTATGAAAATAACATATACAATTCTTGGAATAAAGTTAGAAAATTTACTTCCTTTCCTCCTTTCTTTGTAGAGGTAGGTAACTCCATGTTTGAAACATTGCATATTACCTTACTCTTAGTATGTTCACTAGTTTTTATGAACTTTTCTTTTTCTTTTTTGTGCTTTTATTACACAGAATGGTTTTCTATTTAGAGGTAGGGGGAACATATACATCTGCAAATGAAAGTGAAAATAGGTCAATAAATTTTTTTAAAAGTATATATAAAACATAACTTCCAATGTGCTCTGTAAATGGTAAGATTCCAAAGAAATGAGAGCTGTTATTCAAATATGGCTATTGCTACAGCTGCTCTTATCTAAGGGTGCTTTGAACTCTGAAATATTATGTAGTGTTCAGTGCTGAGCTTGGAAGGATATCTTTAGGTAGAGAATTCTTAACAAGAGATTTTGATGCCAGTCAAATTGAGTTAGTGATGAAGAGGATAAAGTATACTCCAAAATAGGGGTTGGAGGGTTGGGGTTGAAAGTAAGCTGTAGAGGTTCAAGTGAACAAATACAGTGTTAGATTAATAAATATTCATCAATCTTGGGGAGAGATTCAGGAAAAAAAATGAACAAGTGAAGTAAAAGATAACCAAATTAATAGGAAACAAAATTTCACATAGGTTTGCAGGTCAAAGATCTCAGCTTGGGTATTATTTTCCTGTGCTTTGTGTCACTGCCCCCAGAAGATATACTCCTCCACTTGCACTGAGATTTCTGGGACAGATTTTTATCAAACATCTCTTGTCTACTAAGCCACACTGGTATCACAAAATGCGAAACTGGAAATCATCTAATGAATCTAAGTACACTAGATAGTAAAAAAAAAAAGTTTCAGAAACCAATACTAGCAATCAAACTATCCCTCTACTGACACTACATCTCCCAAGGGGCTGTCCATTCTACTTAGCCTTCCGTCCTGGCAGGAAAAGAAAAAAAAAAAGAACACAAAGATTTTTAGTTGGCCTCCCTGGATTAACTCCAAGTTCAGGAGTCTAAAGAGTGTTGGATACAAATGAAGATGCTCCTTCTTTCCTTTGCATCAAGGGTTTATTAGACACACTCCTATCCCTTCAGCTCCCACCCCAGCTGTGCAGTTAGTGTTCCCGAGAATGTTTCTGAGACCTCCTGAATATCATGTCAGAATAAGATTACCAACAACCCATTCCTGGAGTGTAGCCAGTCTCCCTGCATTGAAGAAATGCTCATCAGAACACCACCCCACTGGGCTGGACATGTGCAAAAGAATGGATGACAGCACGATATCGAAAGCAAGCTGAAATGGAGTCCCTCAATTGAGCTGAAAAGGAATCCCTGAAGCAAGCCAAAGGGAAGGTTAGAGGAAATACTTTGAAGTTGTGCTTCACTAAGTCCTTAAGCCATGTGCCCTAGCTCTGGACAGCTGCAAAATATCAGGGAACAGATAGGCAAGCTCAGAGCTATACCCACTCCCAGCTTGGCTGCTGAATATTTATGTGACCCCAGGGAAGTTGCTGCATCTTTGTGGGCCTCAGTTTCTTTATAGGTAAAATGAGTAGGTCAGATGACATCATTTAGCTCTGAAATCTGTAATTCTGTGATATTTGATAATCTTTAAAAAAAAATCACAACCACAAAGAGAATATAGTATGAAACATGAAAGTATTTTATCACATTTTTACCAATTTTATTGAAAATGCCTTTGATTTCATAATGCTTATAATTCATGGTTCTTCTACACAATAGCAGCTAAGTAGTAATAATCAGCATGGAATAGTGTATGTTGCTGTAATAGAAACAAGTTAAAATTCTGCCTTTCATGATAGCTAATTGGCAAGCAAATTACTGGGTCTCTATGAACCTCAGTTACCTCACCTGTAAAATGGAGATCAAAATACCTATAGTGCCTACCTTGCTAAGCTCCTATGAGACTTTAATGAGGTATTGCATTTAAATTCCTTTATAATCTTTTATAAATGTCAGTTCCATTTTTTTTTAAATCTATGACACTACATCTGAAGAGATAGGGAGTTGGCAGCTTCTTTTGGAAGAGAAACTGGGATTCATTGCAATGTGTTTGTGAGAGTTATTATATGATTCTTTCTTGAATTCTTATATGTGAATGAGGACCTTTCCATTCCAGGAGGAACAAGACACAGAATAATAGGAATTAGAATTTGAAACGAACCTTAGAGATCATCTAACATCATTCTATGCTTTAGCAAAGTAAGGGACAGGAACAGGACTAAATTTCCCCATGATTGGGCAAGTTATAAACAATTGAGCTGCAATTTGAACACAAGTACTCCAATAAATCCAACTCCATGGAAAACATGTGAGTTATAAGAAAGCCTTGGATTTCTCTGAAACAATATGTGTATAAACACATATATGTATATGAATATATATATATATGTATATGAATATGCATGCATGCATACATAGTTTCCCCATTTGATTGATGCCATATAAAGTCATTGTTTTCAGGTGGGGAAGAATGGATGATTATGTTTATAATAGATTAATTATTCAATTTGACTGTTAATGTTTCTTAAAGAGTACAAATAAAGTAAAGCGAATTAATGACTGGATACTGTCCTTTAGGTTTTGTTTTTTGCTTTTTATTTTGCTTTGTTTTGTTTTTGTTTTTGCCCTGAGATAGGGTGACCTGCTTATAGTTTCAGAAATAGTGTATGAAATACATTATGTATCAACCTATTTGTGTACTACACAGGGTGTTCTAAAATCGCAGTGCAGTTTTAATCTTAAATAGCTTAAAACTGCACTAAGACTTGAAACTCATGGTATTGTGAATAAATTATATTTTAATAGTGATAGACTTCTTTAACAGAATGAAGTAAATGCTCTAAGATTTCACAAGGCAGGGAGGATGTACAAGGGAACAAGTATTTATGAAGTACCTATTCTGTGCGAGGCACTGTACTAAATTTATGGATATTATTTCATTTGAGACAGTCACAAAAACCCAAGCATCCTACTGTAAAATGCTTTGAGGTTACAGATTTGTTATCACTTTCATTGATAGTACTGGGGTCATTGAGACCCCAGGCTTCTGTTCACAATCCTTGAAGTGCAGAAGCCTTCCATTTTCCTGCCTCTCTGCCTTTGCTTACACTCTTCCCTACACAACCTATTCTGTACCTCTACCCCAGCTGTTGAATTCCTGCACTTCCTATAAGCTCAGCTCCACTGTCACCTCCTCCATAAAGATTTATTTTTGTTTCCCTCCTCTGACCAGCCTGCTTCCTTTCTGTACTCAGTGAAAGCTCTCTCTCCTTGTATCTCACATCACTCAGTTTGTGCCTGTCTGATGTACTTATCATGGATGATTGTCCATAGTAGTTATCTGCTTATGTGCTATATCTCCTTTGCAGATATCTCCTTTGCAGACTATAAGTTGCATGTGAGTAGGGATTATGTTTTACTCAAACTTGGTCACTACAATAGCTCAGCCTGCTAAACATTGTAAATATTCAGTATATATTTTGAATTTTTTGTTGAACATGAGAGATTGGCTGAGTTGAGTGATAGCTTCCTGTTGTCTCTTGCTGCTTTTACATTTATAAATCTTGAATCTTGTAATAAATGTGATTTTCCACAGATAGAATCTGGTCTGCCCAGTGCTTCGTACGTAGTAAGTGCTTAATAAATGCTTTAAGAAATGCTTATTGACTGTCTGATCTAAGCCCAAATTGTTGCCGGCCAGCCATAATCCCATGAGACTGAAGAGGCAGAGGCACAACTGATTAGCAACTTTTGAACAGTATTTCTAGCCCCAAAGGATAAGGATCATTTTCCAAATACTCAAACAAACCCCTTATGAAATCATGATAAGAGTGAATAAGATGAACACAGACTTAACCCACAAATCCCCAAATACTAGGATGAAGAGTGTACTCTTTGAAACCTGACTGAAGTTTATGATAAAACAAAGATTATGCTCCCCACAGAAAGTAATAATCTTTTTTAAATTAAATTTTATTTTTTTCAATTAACAAAAATATATTATATCTCCTTCTTACCTACCTCTCTTCTTTGGGAGTGGGGAGTGGAGGTAAGAAGAGCAAAGCAAAAAAAAAATGAAAACAACAACAACAAAAACTGGGCAACAAATATACAAACAAAACTAATTGCCACATTGACCATAAAAACAAATTTTAAAAAGATCTCAATCTGCATTCTGAATTCCCGAGTCCATCATCTCTCTATGATGATATGGGTAACATAATTTGCTCATCACGTTGCAATTGGACAACATATAATAATCTTATGAAACTCTTTAGCTCGAGAATTAGCTTAGGCCCAAAAGCTAAGTGAATTCAAAAACTATTTGCTTAGCTCTATAAATGATTTGGCCAACTTTATAAACATAGTCACAATCCACTATGAAATAAAACTGAAACACAGTCATAGTAGACTTTTAAGCTAATGTCAATTAGCATTTTTAAGAGGCTACTGTGTCCTGGGCATGGGGATATTATGATATTTATATTAGGACCCCCTTGAGAACAGCTTGGTTCATTGGGAAGTGTGCTAAATTTGGAGGCAAAAGACTTGGGCTTAAATTCCAGCCCATTGCTTATTGCTTCTGTGACCTAGACCACAACACTTTCCTTCTCAGGGTCTCAGTTTCCTCTCTAACATGAGCAGGTGGGGCTAAGGATTTTTTTAAGTCCCCTCAAGATCTAAACTTGTGATTCTGTGGTCATAGAGCTAGGTAAGGGTCTGGTTGGGAAATAAATCAAGCACAAATGACTATAATTCTACATCATACCAGAAAGAGCAGAAGAGGTACAAATCACCAATTCAGGATGGGTTAAGGTGGACTTATTAGTGACAGGGGAGATCATGGGTTTTCTGGTAATTGCTGTCAAGGTTTTTCAACCACACCTAAGAACAATACATCCTATGAGGCAGGGCCCTTGTTGATATCAGAACTCTGAGCTGGATAAACTGTGGAGTCTAATCCTCATATGACATTTCCTCTCTTCCTATGACCGACTTCATGGATATACAATGTAAAGAGAACTATGGCTTAGTAGTCCCATTTATTCACAGGTTGTGATTAACTTCTCACAGTCCTGGCAAATGGATCCTATCCCTTGTAGTACGGGCAAGGGACACTTACATAGCATCAAGTTTAATTAACAACTAGCCAAAGTGCAAATCCATGTTATGGCTAAAGATCAAACTGGTCAGTGAACTAAGTTCCCTGGTTCCAAATTCAAAATTGTCATTTACAACTGCTGAATTTTAAGATTAAAACAAAAAGACACATGACACTTATTAGCTGTATGACCCTGGGCAAGTCACTTAACCCCATTGCCTAGCCAAAAAAGAAAAAAAAAAGATTAAAGCAAAAAGCAATACAAAACAAAAAGTTAATCATCACATATTTATTTTCCCTTTGAAGATAAGGGGAGTAGTACTCTATGATTATGTTTATTCTTTCTCTCCTTTTTCTTTCCTTTTCTCTCTTTCCTCTTTCTTTCTCTCTGTCACTGTCTCTGTCTCTGTCTCTCTCTGTCTCTCTCTCTCTCTCTTTCTCTCTCTCTCTCTCTCACACACACACACATACACACACACACACTTACACACAATTGGAGAGATTCAAAGAGGGGCTCTGCCAAAGGAGAAAATTTATTTAAATAACATAAACAAACATAGCTCCATGCTGAGACATCTGGAAGGAAATAGCCCAGTAGTCACTTTGCAGAGGAATCCGGCAAGGAGTTTAGACATGTGAAATGGGCATTAATGTCTCACAGCTGCCTCCAAGGCCTTTAAATGGGTTGTGCTCTGATAGCTTGCAGTGGTAGTTTGTCAACAGATGGAGAGTTGTGGGAACCCAGGATGTAATAACAAGCATGTTAATGCTCCAAACTAATACATTATGACATTTGCAGGAATAGTTTATGAATTATTTTATGGTTGCATCCAATCGAGTTAAATTTAAGTATGTGATAGAAATTATATTTTCTTTTTTTTAACCCAAATTTGCTTTGTAGGCAAGAAATAACAATTACAACAGTATTTATAGATTTGTAGAATTTAAAAGGTAGAAGATACCTTAGACAACATCCAGGCCAAATCTCTCATTTTATAGATGAGGAAATAGAGGGCTAGAGAGATATTTCCAAAATCAAGCATCTAGAAAATAGCAGTGTCAGGATCGGATCCCAGGTGTCCTGACTTCTAGACTAGCCTTTGTGAACTATATCAAATAACCTCAAAAATCTATCTTTTACTTCTCTATTATTTGTCAATTTCTGATTCATTGCAATACATAGAATAAATATCCATGAGCTTGGTGTTAAAAAGATGCAGATTGGTTAATATCAGCTTAAAATTTTTGTGACACTCCCCTAGTAAAAATGGATTTTACATATCTTTGCATCTTTATATTCTGTCCCAAAATGTCTCCAAATTAATTCTGCCTCCCCCCCCCGCATCTAGTTGGGACTCATTTCCAAACAATTAACTTACTGACTTACTGGACATCAGTAAGCTCCTCTCTTTTTTTCTCTTATTGTGTACCTGAATTGGAGAGTGTCCTTTATAAGGGAAATAAAACTCCCAGATATATGAAACTAGAGAATCTGGAAAGAAATATTCTATCTATTTCTCTATCTATCTCTTTATCTATATCTATATACACAAATACATAAAACACGTGTATCCATACATACAAATGCATGTATTATATATGTATGTATGTGCATATATGCATTATATGCATGTACATATGTATCAGGGACCACACAGGATGCTGATATTACTATTTAGACATACGAATTATTGGTTGGAGCACTGGATCATTTTCTTTTGAAATTAGATTTTTTTTATTATGAAATATTTGGATGACAACTATTTTCTCCCTACCCACATTACCACAGCTTATGTCTCCAACCTAATCTCTACTCCTATGTTTACCTACTACCTACCTATCCTTTTTTTCCCCTTCATGTCTTAACTTACTTGCTACCCCCTCCATGATGCCCTCCCTGATCTGTAATCCCAGCTAAAAGTGATCCTTCTCCCATTGAATTAGTTCATTTACAACCTCTTTCCCAAGGCCCATTCATATACAACTCTTTCTTTATTGCTGGAAATGAATACTCTGCGCTGTGTGAATGTCAGAACAGGGTTGGTGAGAATGAGAGAGCTCCAGCATTCTTTGAAATTCTTCAAGTACTGAGTGTCTTTGAGGGTTTCTGGCTTCCAGCTTTGAGAGGGAAGATGGAAAAAGCCAATGTGTGGGACAGCAACTCTAAATCAATTAAACCCAGAGACTTCTCAGGGTGGAAGCAAAAGTTACTTTTTATTACAATCTCGTGAGAAGGGGCATCTGCTCCCCTGGTACACTTCCAGGAAGAGAGAAGCAAGGCACAGAAAGCAACATGAGATTATATATCCTAATGCAAACAAACCTCCCATCACTATCCCTTACTCCCGTTGGCTGGGGAGGTGGGCTTACATTCTAGAGGTGGAAAAAAATCTTCTTATCCCATTAGCTGGGAGGTGGGCTTACATTCTTAGGAGCGAAAATTCAAAGACAAGGAAACAAGGCATAGACAATTCAAACATACATGTCCTTATTTAGTAAACCTAATGCTGATGTGATAGTGGTGTGGCAATCAGGAGGGGGTTTAGGGCCAAATTCCTATAGGTTGTGGTAATTTCTAGGAAACCGAAACTTACTGCAATTTCCCCTCCCAAACCCCCTTCTCCTTATCCCAGAGACAAGAAAAAGGTGGGAAGCTTCTCAAGGGCAAGCAGTACAGGTTAGTGGCAGGGCTATTCTTTCTGCTAAGCATTTAAAAAGAGGGTCTGAGCCTGGAAGGGTTTTGAAAGCAACAATCAAGAGGTATTAACAAGAACCATTGATCGCCTGAGTGGGTTTCACTTCTGAGAGATCATCTCTCACACCAACAATTCCACTTCAGATTGCTGAAGGAAAGTATTCTGGGAAGACATGAGGGGAGTAGGCAGTCTCAATCATGTCCCTGTCCCCAGCTAGTTACTTTCTGGGGAGTTTTCACCTTGGATGAGGTCAAGGAAACTCTCTTTTAGTTGAACTGAGTTATCTTACTACCAAGGGGAGAGTTCCATTACTCTGTATTGTCTGGTATGTATATAACCTGGCTATATATAGTTCTCTTATTTCTATTTTGCTATGATTTGGATAAATGGGCTTCTTTGCTATTCACTATGCATGAACATACATTGTGGAACTGGTATTTGGTGGGAAAGGGGTCAAACCTTGGAAGTAAAGATTGAGGTTCAATTTTTCTCCCAATAATGACACAGTGATCAGAAGTTAGCTTGAACGCTATCATTACCCTTAGATTAATTATATTTAAGGAAGCAGATAAATAAAATTCTAGCCTGGTACCCCATCTCTCTGAGGAGAGCAGAATGATGGCCTCCATATATAACTTTCTAATTCCCCTCATGGCAGGAATCAATCTCCCTTGTAGAATAGTAGGGGGAAAGGAGTCCTGCACAACACTATCTTAAGGATTACAGACATAAAGGTTGACAATGATAATAGTCTTTGCCCTCAAGGAAATGTCTTTGAGTGGGGGTGGGGTAAAGGAAAGTGGTCTGTCAAAAGGATTGATAAGATGAAGTAATAGAGATAAAAGAGTTATGCAAATTGTCCTAGGAAAATAAATTGAGCCTGGAAGGTTCAGTTTTGATGTAAGAAAAGTTACATAGAGGTGGAGGTGAGGAGGAATACATTTTAGGAATGTTTGTGTTTGGTTTATCCTTCATTCTCAAAGAGGACCATGACATCAGGGAGATAGTGACATGACTTGCAATTGACTTTTATTTGAGTGAGGGAGGGCTATGCAAAGTCACCAGCCTCACTTTCTTCTCCAGAGCCATCTGTGTTCAGTGGCCAGATATTCATCAGGGCAACTAGAGATGGCTCACAATGCAGTGGAGTTCAGCTTGAAAAAATCCACAGAGATGAGAGACACATAATGAGCTCGGAGAAAACAGCTAGTCATCTATACCTCCTTCCAAAAGCTCTACTTGCCAGAAAGCTGTTTTTTGCCCCCCCCCCATATCAAACTAAAAATCTGTCTCTCTGAAACGACTAACCACTGTTGTCATTTCCATTCTCTGAGACAAAGAAGAAGTCAAATAAATCAAATTTATCTTTCACTTGACAGTTTTTTAAACATTAAAAGCAACTATCCTGTTCCTTCCAATCTTCTCTTGGAGTTGGGGTTTGAAGAGGTTTGTCACTTCTCTCATTAAGATCACTATACTTTTCAAATCATATATTTTGACTTCCCAGTTACAATGTTCATTCATTGACCTTGCAGTTCAACAAAATCAAAATGTCTTTTTTTCCTTTTTTTCATTCAAACTGCTCTTTAGACACTTATGCATTGTATTTTTAAAATTCAAATTATTTTCAAAAATAAGCATTTCTCTAAAAATCATATTCCTTTTGGGGTCATTATTCTAGCCTGTTGAAATGATTTTGCCTCCTGAGTTGACTTACAGTGTATAGGCTCTACTAAGCTTTGAGTCATAAATGTAATAAGGTTGGTCAGAGCTGGATTTTGGAGCATCTTGAATACAAAGATAAGAATTTGGTAAGCAGTGGGGAGCCATTGGATGTTCTAGGCTATTTTTTTTTTTGTTACATGTTAACAAAAAAATAAGCTCTAAATATTGATCTCTGGGAAAAACCATTATTCACCTCTCTTCATTCAGAGAAATACTCATTTACCCTATTTTTCCTATTCCTACTTTTAAGCCAGTTCCTTATTTCAGTATTTCCTTCCTCTCTTTCATCTCTATTTTGTTTCTTTCTTCTTGTAGGGAATTGGATTCCATTCTTTCAAACTAATAGATATACAACAATGAGAAGATGGGTGGTAGAAAAATGAATTTTTTTAAAGCAAATAGCTATCTCTGTATTTCAGCAGCTCATAAAAAAAGTCTCGGGTCAAGTTTAGTTGTAAAAAACAGATTAACATTTGGTATTTTTCTTATGTAAACCTTGGCAATTCTCATAGCTGTTGCCTGCTGACAGTAGCAGAAAAGATGCTCTTTGCTCAGTGGTGGGGGTGTTGTTTGAACCCAGCAAAAGGTCTTATACCTCAAAAGTGAAAAGCCTAGATCTAGGCCGTGGCATTTTTCACTGCCAGGAAACCTGGCAAAACAGCAAGTTGTGCTTTGGAGATGTCACTTGAAAGAGAAAAACTACAATAGGTTTCATTTCTCCCCTCAAACTTTCCCTGAAAATGAAAGACAAGTTTCCACAGGCAGAAAGCTTTCAACATGCTTAGCATGAGATGGGATGCCACTGTCATATCATGTTTGCGGCTTTGCCCCACATTGGAAAGGTGGTGATTGGACTCACTGGACAGCACAATCCTTTCCCTTTCAACCACATTCAACTCCATTAAATTGGATATTTAATAAATACTGACTATTTGTAAGACACACAGTTCTAGAGACTTCATTTACAAAGTTGAATAAAAGCATATACCCTGTCCACAAAGAGCTTACAATCTGCTAGGGGCAAGGAGAAGCCTGCAATGTGTATTCAAACAGTTGTAATACAAGCCAGTCATATAGTATAAACTTGATCAAGTGTCAAGATTCTTCAACAGAGTAACGTGGAAGACCCAAAGGAGGAGCCATTATTGGCTGGATGGATAAGTGAAAGCTTTACAAAGCAGATACGGATCTGAATTGAACCTTAAAGGAACAGGACAGTTTTAAAAGGTAGAGATACAGGAGGAGGCTATTTAAGGCATGATTAATATCATGGGCATAATCATAGAGGAGGGAGAGATCAAAAGGAGATTGAAAAATGCCAAGGAGAGAGGTAGGTGGCATAGTACCTGTGATTCTAAGTACTCTAATATGGCGGTAGCATAGAGTACGTAAAGGGGAAGAATATTAAGCAAGGCTGAAAACAGGGGTAGAACAACAGAGCAAAGAGCCTTGAATAATTAAATAAGATTTTTTTTAATTTAAATTTTCTCACAATTTTCATTTATTTATTTATTTATTTTTAGGCAATTGGGGTTAGGTGACTTGCCCATGGTCACACAGCTAGTAAGTGTCAAGTGTTTGGTCTGAGGCAGGATTTGAACTCAGGTTCTCCTGACTTCAGGGCTGGTGCTCTATCCACTATTCCACCTAGCTGCCCCCAGATTTTTTTTAAATACAAGAATATTTTATTCAGTAGGCCATCAATTGGTATTTATTTAGAATATACTATGTGTCAGGCACTATTCCAGGCACTTGATATTCAAATATAACTCATGAAATAATACCTACTTTTATAAGAAGCTGACATTTTACTGATAGAAACAACAAGAACATAAAGAAACATATACAGCACAAATATAAAATAAATAGCTGCAGATTAATAAAAGACATTTAATATAAGACAGATTCAAGAGGGGGAGTGCAAACAGTCACATGGACCGGGGGAAACTTCATACAGGAAAACTGCATCTTACAGGGAAAAGGAGATTCTATTACAGAGAGCTAAGGAGGGATTGCATTCCAGGCATGGGGGATGACTGGTGCAAAGACATAGAGATGAGAGATGGATTATCATCTGTAAGGAATAGAGAAAGCAAGTTTGGCTGAATCACAGAGGTCAGGAAATGGAATTATGTCTATCAAAATTAGAAAAATAGTCTGAGTCCGAGTTGTATAGGGTTTTAAAAACTAAAGGAGTTTATATTTGATCCTAGAGTCAATAGGAAGCCACTGGTAGTAATTGAATAGGGGAAAACATGATCAGACTTATGCTTAAGGAAATTTATTTTGGCAGCAACATTTAATATCAAGTGATTGGAATAGTGATAGACTTGATCAGTGAGACAGATCTGAGGGTGCTGCAACAAATCCATGAAAAAAGTGATGAGGGTCTCAACTGACGTGGTAGCTGACAAGAGACAAGGGATTCAATTTCCAGTGATTCCCTGTTAGCTCCAGGATGAAGGATAACATTTTTTATTTGACATTCAAAGCCCTTCATAACCTAGCCCCCAACCTTTCTAATCTTCAAACACCTATATCCTTTCCAATATTCCTCAATCCAGTGAGACTGGCCTCCTTGCACTACTTTACAAAGATATTTTGAGTCTTACTTCCAGGTATTTTCATTGGTTGACCTTATGTTTCAGATGTTATTCTTCCTCTCCTCCACTTCCTGGCTTCCCTGGCTTCCTTCAAGTCTTAGCTAAAATCTTGCCTTCTAAGGAGAATCACATTCCCAGTTATTTGTAATTCTAGTGCCTTCTCTCTGTTCATTATTTCCTATTTATCTTATATATTGCTTGTTTGTCCCTAGTTGTCTGCATGCTGTCTCCCTCATTAGACTGTGAGCTCCTTTAGGGCAGGGATTGCTTTTTTCAATTGTAACCTCTTCTTTTAGCAGTATCTGGCATGTAGTAAGTATTTCATAAAAAGTTTATTGACTGACCCAAATATTGTGGAAGTAGAAATGGCAAAACTTGGCAACCATTTGAATATATGAAGTCACAGAGAGTAAGGAGTCTAAGATGATGTTGATTTTGAATATTTGAGAGATTGGAAAGTTTGTGGTTCCTTTCACAGAAATAGTGTGATATAGAAGAGTTGGAAGTGGGAAGATAATTTCTATTTCGGATATGGTGAATTAGGTGCATCTCCAGGACATCCAGCTGAAAATATCCAAAAGACAAAGCTTGGAAGAATGTAAAGGTGGGGAGAAGGGCAAAGAGGAGAGAGACAGAGACAAAGAAACAGAGAGGGACACAGAGACAAAGACAGAGAGAGAGAGAGAGAGAGAGAGAGAGAGAGAGAGAAACAAACTGTGAGTTACATCAGTGTAAGAATGGTAGTTAAACCTACGTAAACTGATTGACAAATATATTAAGAGAAAGTGTATGTAAAGAGAGGAGTTTAACATAAAGTAATACTTCAAAGGAATTAAAAGTATCCCAACATGGAATTGATTGCTTTAAGAGATAGTTGGGTCCTTTTTGTGGGTAGTTTTTTTTTTTAACAGAACTATGTAGCAAATGGGATATATGATTTGTCTGACTTTTGTACTAAATTACAGACAGAGGTCCCTTAACACTAAATCTATGATTCTATGATTGTTTTCTTAAATGACAGATAGCAGGTAAGAGAAGTACTCTTTGGGAATGACAATAAAGGCTTGGAGGGGGGAGTAATAGGTAGGGAGAAGCTCTGGGCTTTTCCACAGGGGAGGATTAGTCAAAGAAGATACCTGAGATGGGTGTCTCTCAGCATTCCGAAGATAGGAGATAAGATAAGGATGTTGAATGCTATGGGAAGAGGGGGAGAGATGCTGAAAATATAGTAAGAGGTGACATACAAGGCATATCTTCACTAGTTCAATTTTCACTAGAACCAACCTTACTATGTCACTTGATGAAATTACATATGGGTGGTTTCTTATGGGTCTATATCATCCCAATCCCCATCTCATTCCCACCCACATTTTCTTTAAGTGCTTTTCCCTCCTTATTTTTCATTTCCCAACCTTTACCCTCAGACATTCATTATTCTTGTCTTTGTATCTTCTGAATTCCCCAAAGCCACAACCTTCCCTCTCCCCCATTCCTTACTCTCCCATTCAAGCCCCTACCCTAAAATTAATTATCTTACTAATTAACCGTCTCACACTACCATTCCTACCACCCCTTCCTACCCATCAAAACTCTCATTCAGCAATTTCATACAGGCATTAACATCATTCAGGTTTTTTTATGTGTGTGACTGCTGTCTTTCCCTTGAAGTTCCCAAGGGTAGCTCATTGATTCATTGATTCATTCATTTCTTCATTCATTTCTTCATTCAATCCCTCATTCATGTAGCAACTTCCTATTATACCATAAAATATAAATATACTGCAAGCCCTGACCATCTTGAAATATAAGGTAACTAAAGAGCACTGAATGGTGTCAGAATTGAGGAAATAAATCCCAGCTCTCTTACTTGCTACTGATGAGGTTTACGGTTGCTGGGAACCCCAAAATGTCAGGGTGCAGGTCAGAGTACACCTGGAATGAATTCATGTGCCCAAAACAATCATTTGTCTTCCAGTCAAATGACAAGGTTTACTGTAACTCCAATACAGCCTATGAGATTCTTATGTGTGTGTGTGTGTGTGTGTGTGTGTGTATGCGTGTGTGTGTGTGTGTGTGTATGTGTGTGTGTGTGTGTGTATGTATGTGTGTGTGTGTGTGTGTGTGTATAATTTAGGAGTGTTAAGTAGTCTGGAGTGAGTGAAGAGCAACAGTGAAGGGACTGTCAAGTAAACTAATTAAGCGATCTAGGTGGGCTGGGGGGCCAGATATCTTGGGTCCAGGCATCATTGATCTGGTCTACTGAAATGTATGTGAAAATTCAGGGATTCTGTTGCTTTCAAAGACATGGTCTTTTCTTTTAAGGGGTCCAGGTCCTATTACTCCATCACTGCCAATGAAATTCATACAAATCACCTATTCTCTCTGGGCCTCAGTTTCCTCAACTGTAAAATAGGAAGGTTGAACTAAATGATCCATAATCCTTTCCAGCTCTAGAGCTGTGATTCTAATGCATTATCTAACTATGGAAAAAAATGAAATAAAGAAAAAATGTAAAAATATCTTGCAGCTCTACTACACCCTCCCCATGTTAAAATATATCTCTGTTCCATCAGATCTTCAAGGAGTTAAAGACTAACATCAACATCAAACAGAAGGCTAAAGACAATCTAACTAGATCTATAAAATGACCCCTTAGTGCTAATAAATGGGAAATGGAATAAAGCCAAAATATTTACTTTAATTATCATCATTTCCTACAAAAGTCTAACTGATTAACTGATATAAAACAATCATCATAACAATAGAGTCAGAATTCCCCACCTCCACCCACTTCCTCTAAAAATGACTAGAAAAAAAAATGTAGACATACCAGTCTCTTTTCCCATAAAGATTCTCTTATGCATTTCCTAAGGTTATACCCTATTACTTAATAAATATACCCCCCAAAGCAAACAAACAACAAAAAGAAAAATGTTTACAATGATTATCTCTGAAATTAAGGGAAACACAAGGTAGGAAATCTTATGTTCACAAAAGGCAGTTGTCACTGTCATAGAAGGTATTTTGTTCAAGGTTCAAAAGGAAGAAGACCTCAAGGATAGTGTAATCTTTCACGGGTTACTTTTCATGGATAATATAGTTCTAATCACATCAAATTACTGAACTTTAATGGTTTTCTTCAATGTTATTCATGACTACTCCAAAAATTGTGGGATTAGTTCTTACCGGACAAACTAAATGGATCAAAAGTGCCAATTTTATTGCCCCCCCCAGCCCACCTAGATCGCTTAATTAGTTTACTTGACAGTCCCTTCACTGTTGCTCTTCACTCACTCCAGACTACTTAATACTCCTAAATTATACACACACACACACACACATACACACACACACACACACACACACACACACACACACACAGACACACGCATACACACACACACACACACACACACACATAAGAATCTCATAGGCTGTATTGGAGTTACAGTAAACCTTGTCATTTGACTGGAAGACAAATGATTGTTTTGGGCACATGAATTCATTCCAGGTGTACTCTGACCTGCACCCTGACATTTTGGGGTTCCCAGCAACCGTAAACCTCATCAGTAGCAAGTAAGAGAGCTGGGATTTATTTCCTCAATTCTGACACCAAATTCAGTGCTCTTTAGTTACCTTATATTTCAAGATGGTCAGGGCTTGCAGTATATTCTAAATCTGGATTCAATAAACCTGAAAAAAAGATATTTTGATAACTACATATTTTAAATGGTTCCTTTTTAAATAGTTATTTAATTTTGTGCATTTAAAAACATCATTCTAAGAAGGGGTCCTTCGGCTTCAGTTGATTGCCAAAGTGGTCACTGACACAAAGAAAGTTAAGAAATTTTGGTGTAGAAATATGACATATATTTGGAAAATTAATCCACTGAGTTAGTACCATCAAGATATATATTTGGGTCAGTCTGTAGAGACTTAAGATGAGTCATAATTTGGGCTGCAACTAAATAGAAGAAAGAGATCAGGCTGGATTGCATTTGAGGAGTTGTTTATGCTTTTCTTGACCTCAACCTCCCTCCATTGTGCAAAAATCAAAATGTTCTTCTAGTAATGCTTTATGTTTGTGACCTCTAACATGGCACTGTTTCTGTGTCGTCATCTGTAGGCTACTCAATGGGCAATGGGCATAATTATGCTGCAGCATTTTTGCAAAGATGACTTACTGACAAGAAATGGCATAACGGATGTCATTGAGCCAGTATATGACTGAAAACAGAAGTCATCAGTCATCCAGCTGTCAAGAGATAATGATAAGAGACGACTATACAGTCAAATGACAAGGTTTATTGTATACAGAGTGATGCACTGGTACCCACAAAATGTAAGAGCCCTAGAGGAAGGCCTCCAGCATGTTGGGTGAATTCTCTGTGGAGGAATTTGGACAAGAATGATACAGGTTGTGAAGGCATAAATAGATTATGATCAGTACTGATGAAGGGAGTGCTTACATGTATAAAAAACAAGATCAGTAAGAATACAGAAGTATATGCTTCTCCAGATCCAATTGTAATGGTGGATCTTTCCCATTAGTAATTTCTACTGAAGGCAGTGTGCCCCAGTAGTCTTCTGTTAGATGCTTCTATGAGCTGTTCCCACATGCATTTAAACAACTTCAGAAGAAAGTTATCATTCTGAATTCAAGGCTTGGTGTTCTGTCCCTATCACTTGTATAACTTTGGGTAAGTCACTTCATGGCCTTAGGACTCAGTTTCCTCATCTACAAATTGAGAGAATTAGATTATGAAGTCCTGAGGTCTATTCTTATGAAGCTGTGACCTTTCTTTGTCCCAGGCTGATCCCAGGTAGAATGACAGCAGGCTTGAAATCACAAGTTCTTCATTGGCATCCTGCCTTTGTCAGGAAGCTCTCTTCTCCATTCTTCAGGCACTTTATGTCCTCAGCTGGCTTAATGACAAAGGGTCAGTTAGACCTTTCAGCATGAAGCTCCAGAAATGCAAGATGTGACCCCCTACCAGAGTTCAAAAAGATTGTCTGTATTCTCCGTACCCACAGGCCTTTGTCTAGCTTCTGTTTTTGTATAGTGTGATGGGCTGAAATGGATTGAAGGCAAAAACACTGAATGTGAGGTAAGTAACAGAAGGGATGTGCTGGGAATTCGCCTGAAAGAAATGGCAAGATAAACTTGAAGTCACGGGAATTAATTTCACAGGAAGGCTGTTATTGCCCCCTTTAGCAGCTAAAATTCACATACAGCCACATCTTAAGTAATGTGTCGAGCTGTCCGAAAGATAATTTGAATGCTGTCAAGGCAAACAAGAATATACTCACAGATTCAAGAGGAATATATGTGCAATTTACACAACATCAATTTCTTTGGTTGTTTTTGGATGGAGCCATCACCATCAATTAAGTTAGTGACTCTTTGATTCAAATTACTTTTTGACATGTAGTCAGCTAAATGGCTCACACAAGCATTCTTTTCAGCAGGGTTCCCTAGGCAGCCATATAATAAATGTAAACAGGTGGGAAGGCACAGCATCAGTGCTGCAGAAGCCTCCTCAGCTCCTCTCCACCACAGAGAATAATAACATTAAGAAATATGGAGACATTATTAGATGGTCTGGAATAAGGCTTCCAAGAGCCAATATTTGCATCTTTATTACCATTCACCAATGATTAAATATTGTCATTTTAAATAGATTGTAGCGCATCCCTACTTTGGGCCCCTTACAAGGTCTTGGGACTTAACAGAGGATCCCCAGACAAAAGGAAGGATTGAATATCTGTTTGTGTCCTTGGACTATTGGGACAAGGTGATGAGGAATGAGTTCTAGGAGCTCTCTCTGTTGCAGCTTTGCTGAAGGAAAGCCCCCGGATGTCATTGTGGTGGAAAGGAAATGATTGAAAAGCAGTCTTTCATGGGACATGGATATTCAAGGTCATGTGCAAATTTGACAACACAGAAATGATTTTTCTAACAATCATTGAGATGGCCATCCTTACCCATATTTAGAGAAGGTTTGTTTGAAAGAAGTATGGAGGAGGAAGGTGTGCAGTGGATAGAGCACTGGAATTGGAATCAAAAAGACTCATCTTCATGAGTTCAAATTCAACCTCAGATACTTACTAGGTATGTGACTGTGGGTAAGTCACTTAACCCTGTTTGCCTCAGTTGCTCATATGCAAAACGAGATGAGCTGGAGGAGGAAATGTCAAACCACTCCAGTATCCTTGCCAAGAAAACCCCAAATGGGGTCATGAAGAATGAGATAAGATTGAAAATATTTAATAACAACAACATAGAAGCAGAAAGAAACTCTCTGGCAACAAGAAGTGTATCTGATTTGTTACATGTACAAATGTCTTAGGTTTGTATTTCAGGGTAATAGATCTACATACATGTACACACACATATATACACACATACATGTATATATGTATCTCTCTGTCTCTTTCTCACTTTCTGTATTTGTGTGTCTGTGTCTCAGTCTATCTCTGTCTCTTGTCTCTTCTCTATCCCTGTCTGTCTCTAAGTCTCTTCTCTATGTCTGTTTCTCTCTTTCAGTCTGTCTCTCTATGTGTGTGTGTATATATATACATATATGTGTGTGTGTGTTATCTCAAATCCTGTCTTCCTGTCACAAAGAATCATTGAAATATTAATGTTAGATGGGACCTCACAGATCATTTCTTCCCAATCCTTGATTTTACCATTGAAGTAACTGAATCCCAAGGAAATAAAGAGAATGATTAAAGTATAAACAGCAACTTTTGTTGTTGTTGTTGTTGTTGTTTGTGTTGTTGTTGTTGTCACTCTTCTTCTTCTTCTTCTTCTTCTTCTTCTTCTTCTTCTTCTTCTTGTTCTTCTTGTTCTTCTTCTTCTTCTTCTTCTTCTTCTTCTTCTTCTTCTGTTCACAAAAGCATACTACTTCTAGACACCCAGAAGTTAGTGAAAGGGTAGGGAACGTGCAGCTTTGAGGCCACATGTGGCCCTCTAGGTCCTCAAATGCAGCTGAGTGTGAGCAGGTTCCCCACCCCTGAGTTAGTGGAATAATACCACTGGATTTAGAATTGGAAAGACCCCTTTTCATTTCTGGCACTGAAGTTTACTACTTGTGTGGTCTTGAGAAAATCACTAACCTCTCTGGGCCTAAATTTTCTCATCTGTAAAATGTGTGAGTTGGACTGGACTAAGTTTCCTTCCAGCTTTGCATCCTATGTTATCATTTTAAATAATGTCATGTAGGCAGAGATAGAGAAACTCTGATCTTGTGGTAGCTCAGCCACATTACACAAATCTCTCAACTTTTCTGGGTCTCAGTGTACCCCTTTACACACTGACAATGATAGTGTTACCCCTATATACAACAAGGTGTTATTGGGAGGATGAAATGATATAAATAAATGTGAAAATACTCAGAAAAGTGGAAAACCCTGAAGGAATGTAAGGTTATCATTATTTCTGTTATTATTTTATTGTCACTTTTCACTGACACTGGTTCTTGGATCAGGATATTTCTCAAGTGAGAAAGCAGCATAAATCTCTTGGTTGCTTAAACTCCAGTCCAATTTGTTACTTCTTATGCACTGGCTGCTTTGGCCCCTTGATAAAATGTTTCATGCTAAGATATACAGTCCCAATACCTTTGTGTTTACTGGTTTATAAAATTCAGAAGCATAAAAGACCAAGTTTTCCTGGGTTTTTGCCAAGCATGGAATACAGATGGAAAACTGAGCATTAAGCCTGTTATGCCAAACTTAAATTTGGCCATAAATTGTTGAATATTCTCAGTTCAAAGAAACGTGGCAATATTATCTTTAAAGTAAATTGCTACTGAAAACCAGCAGACACATTAGGGAGAGGACAGATGGGGCAAAGGTGCTTCCAAGGGGAAAAAGGACAACTCAAGAGTTGTTTGTGACTCAGGTTGTATATTTGTTTCTATTGTTTTGTATTTCCTCAGGCTCTAAAAAAGCATTCATTCATTCATTCATTCATTCATTCTTCCCAGTAAACATTTTTGTAATACCTATTTTAGATCTATAATAGACATTTAGAAGCATTTTAAAATCTTTACTATGTAAGATATATTTTCTGCCCTCAAGGAACTTACAGTCCAATAGGAGAAATAAAATATGTATATAAACTATTCAAGTTATACTATATTAGAAACCAACAAGAAAGAAAGATGCAAAATAATATAGCAAATAGAGCTCATTTGTGAGTTGGTGTTGGGAGGGGGAGAGAATAATGGGAAGTTTTATGTAGAAGATGGCTTTAAAAAACTTAAGAGCTTTTATATTAGTATTTCACAGCTTCTAATTTATTTTTCTTGGTTTCATTATTAGGGGTTATCTAAGAAAACCATTCTTCACATCACCAACAGTAAGCAGATCCACTAGCCAGAGCATGGTTTAGAGCCAGAATAGTTTATTTTCTAGCCTGCCTTTTGTGAATAAAATATTCTTCATATACTCTCAATCGTTTAAATTTAGTGTATGTAGACTCAAGCCTACCATAACCATTTAAGAACACAATGACTTCAGATTCACTTGAATTAGGATAAGAAAAGAGGAACTACCATCACTGCAACTGACACAGCTTCCTAGCCTCCAGCCCTTGCCCAGTTCCTCAGTGGAGTTATTATGAATAAATATGGAGTGAAGTGGCCACCTGTTTTCAACTTATAGAGACCACCTTTAAGCTTCCTGGCTGACTTGACCTTTAACCCTCTTGACTTAGAAACTAGCCCCTAAGAAGAATTGTGATGGACAAAGACGAAAGTGAAAAATTACTCTCCTAATCATGGACTTCTCCATCTTAGCATCATTCTTTACTATTACCATAACCATCAATCCTGATCTGAACAATTGAATTCCAAATCATTTGGTACTGCCTTGTCATTTGGAGAGTAAATTCCCACAACCTCCTGCCCCAAGTTCCTCTACTTCAGTAACTAGTCTGGTAAGAGGGAAAAAAAAATGGAGGGACATAAAAGTGACAGATAGAAATTAGGAAGTGGGGGTGGTCAGCATTGTGAAGAATCTCCACAGAAGTTGCAAAAGATGAGCTTTAAGAAAAGGCTTTGGGATTTAACAGTTAAAATTTCACCATAATTATATTAAGAATAATTTAAGGGTTACAATGAGGAGTGAAGCCAGATCTTCAGGGGTTGAGAATTGGGTGAATGGTAAGGAAATGGAAATAGTAAGCACAGACTATAGACTACTCTTTTTAGGAGTCTATGAGTTTGACAACAAATGAGATATGAGATACAGGACAAAAACTTGATGGAATGATAGGATCAAGTAAAAGGAGACAAGGGCTTTTATTTATTTTTTTTGCATCTATAGATAGGAAAAATTTGAATACAAAAAATAGAATGAACAATTTTGGATTAAGCTCCTGGAGGAGAAAGAGGGAAACAGGATCAAGATTAAGAGTACCTGTAGGCACCTGAAAAGAAAAAATGAAGGGACACTTTTTTTTCTCTCACATAGCAATGTAAAAAGGCTCCTATAAGTGAGGATGAATAGGGCTTTTGAACCGTACAGTAAGGGATAGGAGAAAAGTCCTGCTGGATGGCCTCAATTTTCCAAGTAAAATAAGAGGAGAGGTCATCTGATAAGAGTTAGAGGGCTAAGGGCTGAGACAGTATTGTTTGCAAATCACTGCAAAGGCAATGATGGACAGTCAATCAGGGAAGAATTCAAAGAATACTATATAGGCTTAAAGGTCCCTTTGAGATGTTTAACATAAATTTGTAGTGCACGTAGTTGGTACAGCTCTATGACTTTGCTCATCAATGCTCAACATCTCTTGACTAGTAGTCCAGGCAGATGATGAGAGTAATACAAGTTGGGAAATGTACATTGAATGAACAAAAAGAGAGCAAGGTATTCAAGGACAGAAGACTGACTATTTGGCTTGGTTAATTAAAGGGTCCTGAAGGGAGAAAAGTGAATCAAAGCAGACAGAGTCCAAAGCAGACAGAAGAACTGGACTAGGTAATGGTAAAGATGAAAAATAGGATTAGGAGGAGTGAAACAAAAGGAGATAAAGGAGAATAGAACATTATGGTCAGAGAGGTGAGTTTCATAAATTTCCATTATTTAAGGTCAGAGAGGAGAAACAGTTTAGAGCAATATTGAAGTTTAAGCCTCTGTGGGTAGTTGAGGTAAATACAAATATTATTAGAGTTGACAATGTTGGATTTGCCTTATGTAACTGATACATACCATACTGTCTTACATGTTGACCTTATTACTTAACAATCATAAATTGGCTTCACTAGTTGTGTCTCTCCAAGTACACTATAAGCTCTTTAAGAGAAAGGACTGTGGCTTTATCTTCTCTTGTGTCCACCATATTGCTGGTAGGTGCTTTTGATTGATTGAATGAATAAATGAGTGAATGAATCGATGGACCAATCCATCAGTCAGTAAGTCAAAGAACTTATAAATTGTGGTAAGAAAGTGAATATGCAGAAAGAAAATATTGCTTATCCAAATAGCAGGATAAACTTCCTTCCTACAAGCTCTCTAGGGTAAAAGGATCAGTGAATAAATCAATAAAAAGTACTTTTTGAGAATCAGTTGTGTGCATAACACATGGAAACTAAATCCTCCTAACTCTGCTTCATAAGTTTGCATAATAACATCCTCTGACTTAAGCATGCTTTTATTTATATTAAGTTGAAACCTGGCCTCCCTTCCCCTGTCAAATTCCATACTAGAAATATTCAGATAGAGGCTAAATGACAATGAAGTTGGAGAAGCCACCCCTATATTGAAGGAGAAGCTTCAATATAAAGAAGAACTTAAATTTCCCTCCAACTCTGAGATTCTGTGATTGCAATCCTTGACAAAAGCTCTAGTCTTTGAGTTGCTACTTTAGCAACTCCTTTAGCCTGTCTACATAGACAGTTTTGTGGGAGTGTGGCTGCTGCACATACTATAGCTTCTTGGAGCCACAGGTGAAAGGTGGACACCAAAGGTGGATAAGCAGCCCTGAAAAGGGATGGATAAGCTTTCACACTAGAGGTGCTAGTCCTCCCCCAAACCCCAATACTAAGTGACAGGCCTCAATGACATCAGTGAATTACCCTAAGTATGTGAATACTTCTCCTGGTAGAATGGGTAGATAAGAATAATTTCTTCCAATGATCATGAAGGTGGTTGAAGCAGGCACTGTGGAATGCTTAGAGTTTTGTCAGATAGCAAAGAAACCAAGGTCATCCACTGCATTCCTGGCCATCACTAGTCATCTTGACTTTTGTCCTGCTACTGGACTTTGATGACTCTAGAAGAGAGAGTGAGGCTGACAACTCTGCCCAGCTCTGTCTCACTTAAATCCAATTTACATGCAAGTGAAGACATCATCCTATTATGTCATGGTCCTCTTCAAAAATGAAATATGAACAATAACTTACTATATGTGTAACCCTGGGTGTCAATTAACAGATTTCAGAATCAATTTCCTCATAAAATAAACAAACAAAAAAGAAGCAACTGAAACAACAACAAAATACTATGATGCATGCTAAGAATAGAAGCTCAAATGATTTTTAAGTGGATCAAATGAGATGATGCATGCCAAGTGCTTCTTAAATCTCAAAGCACTGTATAAATGGCAGCTATTACGCCATGCAGTAAGGTATAGTTATAGTGTCCCCTTTAATACAATCCTTTCTCATATCATGAGGCAGTCATGTGTGTGGTCCCTTGTCTTTGCTAAATCTTCTCTTCTCCAGGCTAAAATTTAAGTTCCTCTACCCAGTCCTTACAGGAGGATTCTTCTCTTCCAGACTCTGCTGTTTTCATGGGTTTTCATGTGCCTCATTAAATGTGAAAGTCAGAACTGCACACGAAATTCCAGATGAGAACTCTCTAGAGCAGAGAATAGTATAAACTAAGGATAGTACATCATGGCTGTTGCAGACTATGAGTTTGTAAAACAGTGGAAGAGAAGGGCAGAGTCAAGATGAAGGCAAAAAGGCAGTGACTTATCTGAGCTCTTCCATATTGTCCTCCAGACAACTTTTAAAAATGCTTCAAACCAAATTCTGAAGTAGCAGAACCCACAAAAGGATGGTGTGAAACAATTTTCCAGCCCAAGACAACTTGGAAGTTCAGCAGGAATGGTCTGTTGCACCAGGGTAAGAATGGAATGCAGGTTGTGCCCCAGCAAACCAGCATCAGGCCTTAGCAGCTACTGAATCAATGTTGGAACTCTCAGGCCAGACAGTAAAAGTGGTGGACAAAAGGTTAGAAAGAAATTACAGGGGTTCCTTTGCTGGCATGGTGTGTAGGACTCTGTTGCATTATCCAAACTTGGATCTGGTTTGTGGTCTTGAATCTCAGTCCTATTCCAAGGAGGAGCACTAGTAACAAGAGCTTGTGGGCCCAGGGGAACAAGAACCCTGGTTACAGTTCCAGGGCAGAAAAGAGTGCTTATGGTCACTCACAAACCTGAGCACAGCTCAAAAGAGTAGTAAACATGCCTTTCCTTAGATCATAATACATTGAAGAACTGAGAGCTTACAGAACCCTAGAACTAGCTGCACCAAAAACCTGAGGCTTGGACAATGCCCCCTCCAACCTGGGGGCAGAACTGAACTTTAATATAAAGTTAAAAGTCAAAGAGTAGATAAAAACTCCTCATAGCATGGAATAAGGGAGAACTCCCCATTAAGCCAGGAATTTTTAAAAAATCAAGTGAATAAGTTCTATGACATGTGATCTAGAGCAACAACCAATTTAGTTGGAAATCATTGTGGCCCAGGTATAACCATCAAGTAATGCTATTAGGCCAATGATCCATGATACTAGCAACTGAACTGAACTGAAGGTGTAGTTCTCATGGGAAAGGCTGGGAAACTAACTCTTGGAATGACTGAGCAATTCATGAAGACTAACTTTTAAGGCATGGGGAGATTGTGTCCTTCACAATATGCATCACTAGTAACAGTAGTAGTATTTGACACAGCAAACATTCCCATTTTGAAGTTCAGGTGTAAGACAGACTATGACTGGCAAAAAGCACAGCTAGACATTTGCTCAAAGATTTAGGAACTCTTCAATAACAGAGTAAATAGCAGCAGAAATTCTGTGCAACAGCATTATGGATACCTACTTACTCATTGGGTTGGATAGAATGTTGGGGATGCCTCATTAGCTGATCTCTTAAAGTCACTTTGATCATAAGAATTACCAGACCTTTTAAGAATTCTTATTAGAGATTATTTTCCCCAGCCAGCAATGATCTGAGGGAGAAGCTCATCTCAACAAACCTTTATATTTTGCTAGATGCTGGGGAGTATAAAAGCCAAAAAGGAGAGTGTTCATGGTCATTGCTTGGAGGACAGAGAAAATAGAAGTCATGATCTAAAAGGAGCATCACATGTTACAATGGAGAGAGAGAGAGAGAGAGAGAGAGAGAGAGAGAGAGAGAGAGAGACAGAGAGAGAATTCAATATACTCATTCAGTACAGTACACAACAACAGCATACTCAAAAACTATGAATGCTGGAAGATGGGTCTTGCCAAAGAAGCCAGCAGGAACACAGCTGAATAGGGCAGAAACCCCAGCATGGGAGCTCATAGTATTGCCCTTACCAGAAAACTACCCTGGGACAGGGGTCAATATCCATAGATCCCTGAGCAACAGGGCCCCAAGGGAGACAGAAGCAAAAGTGTTCTGACTTGGAAATGCCAGGGGAAGGGGAACTCCCCTATACAGCAGCACTCGGATTAGGGGAAGTCCCAGCAGACATGTAGAAGGTAACACATTGATCCAAAAAGACCCAGGGGCAAAAGAAAACCTCCCACTGCTCCGATCAGGGAAAGTCAACCTTAGGGCTCTTAATCTGGGGACACTGAAACCTTCCAGGACTCCCTATATAAATATACTAAGGAAAGTGTAAGCCAGTATCAGAAAGCCAGGGAAGCAAGATCAGGACCAGACACTAAAACTGAAATCAACAACTGAGGCTAGAGATATGAGTAAGCAGAAGAAGACACTAAATATTATGGATAAATATGATAAGTTAAGAGTCATCCAGAAATAAAATCTGAAAGACAAGAATAGCACCATACTTAATATTCAGAGCCTCAGAGAAGAGGCTGATTTTATGACAAGAGTTATGAAAGGATCCTGAGAGAATGTAGTAAGAGATTCTAAATGGGAGGAAACTGGTAAGCCTTACTAAGGAAAATGAAATCCTTGATAATTAGAATGGACCAAAGAGAAATCATTGATATGAGAAAGTAAGAAATGGTAGAACAAAATCAAGATTGGACAAAAAAAAAAGGCAGTACAAAGTATTACCTATAAAAAAACAACTGAACAAGAAAGCAGATCGAGGAGAGGTAATCTAATTCATGGTCCAAAAAATTAGTGACTGATACCATGTTTTAAGAAATCATAAATGAAAACTGTCCAGATATGTTAGAACCAGAGGGTAAAATGAAAAATAGAAAGGCTCCACCAATTACCTCCAAAAGAAAACTCATAAACAAACACTTCCAGAAATTCATAGCCAAAACCCAGAGCTCTGGAGTTAAAGAAAAATTACCATAAGCAGCTAGAAAGAAAGAGTTCATGTTCTAGGGAACCACCAGAATCTCACAAGATTGACAGCTACCACTCTAAAGGAGAGATCTGTAATCTCTGATCTTGGAACATGATACTGCAAATGGCAAAATATAAAAACTTACAGTGACAATAATTTGTCCTCTAAAAATGGGTATAAGCTCTCAGGGGAAAAGAGAATTTTAATAGAATAACAGACTTTCCAACAATGCTGACAACAAAAGTTAGAATGGCTTAGAAGCTTTGAGGGGCTACATGATGATATACTTTTTTTTTCCACTAAGAGGAGAAGAAACAAATGTAACTTTAAAACCATAATGTTATCAAAAGTCATAGAGGAGTTAAATAAGACAAATGGAAGGCTTAGGGTAGTTTTGTTCTATTGTGATGGTCTAAAGAAAAGAGAGATAAAAGTGAGTATACAAGACAGTAGAGGAAGAAGCAAAAAGAAACTTCCTGTGTCACATAATTAGAGTATACAAAGTAAAGACTATACAAACATGGAGGAAGGTGTAGGGAGAATGGGTATACATCTGAACAAGACAAATGAGAGTTTAATATCCTCACAAACACATAGAAAAGGTTTAGTGGGAAAAAATAAACTCAAGAGGGAAATAAGTGGAGGTAGGGAAAGAAAAGAATCAGCAAGAGAGAAATTATTGGCAATGTAAACTCCAATGTCGGAGGGTGAATTTTGAACGGGGATTCTGTCTGTACACACAGATCAGATAAGTCAGAATCCTTTTCCCACACTCTGCATACATTCACACACAGAACATCAGCTGGGAAACATTGGTCTTTGACACAATGTGGTTCTTACCTATCAATTGAGGAATGGATGAACAAGCTGTGTTATGTCATTATGATGTAATATTATATGCTTTAAGAAATGATGAGGGAGATGGTTCCAGAAAAACCTAGGAAGACTTATATGGACTGATGCAACACAGTAATAGCAATATTGTATGATGATCAACTATGAATGACTTAGCTATTGTCAGCAATACAATAATCCAAGACAATTCTGAAACACAATTAAAAAAAAAGTTATCCACTTCTCTAGAGAAAGAACTGAAGGAGTCTGAGTGTGGATCAAAGTATAGCTTTTTTAACTTTCTTTATTTTTTCTTGGTTTTTTTTGTTTATTTTTGTTGTTTTATCTGTGTTTTCTTTTGCAACATGGCCAATGTTGAAATATATTTTGCATGATTGCACATGAATACTCCTTATCAAACTGCTTGCCTTCTAAAAGGGAGGGAGGATGAGGGAGGGAGAGAATTTGAGACTCAGAACCTTAAAAAATGAATTTTTTTTTACATGTAATTGAGAAAAAATGAAATAAGAGTGAAAAAGTCAAACAGCAGGCAGAGGAAATGAGCAAACAAAGGATGTAATGATAGAAAGTTACTACAGTGACAGTGAAGATTAAAACAGAAATTAGGAAGAAGACAATAGAGTCAAAAATGTTGCATCTAAAACCTCAAAGAAAAATGTAAATTATACTCAGGCTTCAAAAGAATTCCCAGAAGAGCTTAAGAAGGATTTTAAAAATCAAATAAGAGAAGTAGAGGGAAAATTATGAAAATAAATAAGAGTGATACAAGAAAATCATGAAAAAGAGTCAACAGTTTGGTAAAGAAGGCCACAAAATATACTAATGAAAATCGCGCCTTAAAAAATACAATAGGCCAAATGGTTAAAAAAAGGCACAAAAATCCACTGAAAACCAATGTCTTAAAAAGCATAATTTGCCAAATGGAAAAAGATATAAAAATTCACTGAAGAAAATAATTCATTAACATTAGAATTGGGCAAATGAAAGCTAATGATTCCATGAGATATCAAAACACAATAAAACAAAATCAAAAGAATGAAAAAAATAGGAGAAAATGCGAAATATATCTTTGGAAAAAAACTGATGTACAAAATAGATTGAGGAGAGATCATTTAAAAATTATTGGACTACTTAAAAATCGTGATCGAAAGAAGAGCCTAGACATTGCTCTGATATTCTAGAACAACAGGTTAAAATAGAAATTCAATGAATCTTATCACCTCCTGAAAGAGATCCCAAAATTAAAACTCCCAAGAATATTATGGACAAATCTATCGGTCCCAGATTAATGAGAAATATTGCAAACAGCTAGAAAGAAACAATTCCAATATCATGGTGCTACAGTAAGGATAGTATGAGACTTATCAGCTTCTACATTAAAGGATCAGAAGGCCTGGAATATGATAATATGGGGAGAAGAGAAGCTAGGATTACAACCAAGAATTACCTACACACTAAAGCTGAGTATAATCCCTTCAGGGAAAAACTTGGATATTAAATTAAATAGAGGACTTTCAGGTATTCCTTATGAAAAGACCAGAGCTGAATAGAAAATAAGACTTTCATATACAAGACTCAAGAGAAGCATGAAAGGGGAAAGAGGAAAGATAAAGCATAAGGGATTCAATAAGTTTAAACTCTTTACATTCCTACATGGGAAAATGCTACTTGTAACTCCTAAGAGCTTTATGATTATTAAGGCAATTAAAGGAGTCTACATAGACAGAGGGCTCAGGTGTGAGTTGAATATGATGAGAAGATAATCTTAAGAAACAAATAAAATTAAGGAGTTAGAAGAATATGCTGAGAGACATGGAAAAGGAGAGGTAGAATGAGATACATTATCTCACATAAAAGAAGCACAGAAAGAGCTTACATGGTGGAGATGGAGGTCATATGGGGGAGTGTGTAAATCTTACTCTTTTGGGGCTTGGCTGAAATAAGAACTAACATGCACACTCAGTTTGGTATAGAAATCTATCTTACCCTATAGGAATGTAAGAGAAGAAGTAGATAAAAGACAGGGATGGAGGCTGCAGAAGGGAAGGCAGATTGGGGGAGGTAGTAGTCAGAAGCAAAACACTATTGAAGTTGGACAGGGTGAAAGTAGAGAGAGGGTAGGATAAACAAAGGGAAAACAGAATGGAAGCAAATACAGTTAGTAGTTACAATTGTGAAAAAAACATATTCTATCAAGTTTCTCTGATAAAGTCCTCATTTCACAAATATATAGAGAACTGAATCAAATTTATAAAAATAACCTCAATCCCCCAACTGATAAATGGTCAAAAGATACGAACATGCAGTTTTCATGCAAAGTAAGCAAAGCTATCAATAGTCATATAAAAAAAAAACCTCTCTAAATCACTACTGAGTAGAGAAAGGTAAGTTAAAATACTGCTAAGGTACCACCCCATACCTTTCAGATTGGCTAATATGACAGGAAAGGAAAGTGATAAATGTTGGAGAGGATGTGGGCATATTGAGACACAAATGCACTGTTGGTGGAGTAGCAAATTGATTCAACCATTCTGTAGAGCATTTTGGAACTGTGACCAAAGGGCTGCAAAACCATGCAGGCCCTTTGACTAAGCAATACCACCACTAAGTCTATATCCCAAAGAGATAAAAAAAAGAAGAAAAAAAGAAAAAAAAAGAAAAAGGACCTATATGTACAAAAATATTTATAGCAGCTCTTTTGGTGGTGGCAAAGAATTGGAAATTGAGGTAATGCCTATCAATTAGGGAATGGCTGAACAAAGTGTATGATTGTGATGGAATACTGTTGTATTATAAGAAATGATAAGCAGGATGCTCTCAGAAAAACCTGAAAAGACTTACATGAACTGATGCAAAGTGAAATAGCAGAACCAGGAGAACATTGTACATAGTAACAGCAAAATTGTATGATCGACTTTGAATGATAGTTACTCTCAGCAATACAATGATACTAAACCATTCCCAAGAACTTATGATGAAAAATGCTATCCATCTCCAGAGAAAGAAATAATGGGTCTGAATACAGATTGGAGCATTTTTTTTTACTTTTTTTCTCTTTCTTTTTTTTTTTTTGTGGGGGCATGGGGTCTGTGTTTTCTTTCACAATATGCCTAATAGGAAAGTATGTTTTTCATGACTATGCATGTATAACCTGTATCAGATTGTTTACCATCACAGGGAAGGGGAAGGGAAAGGAGAGAATTTGGAATTCAAACTTTAAAAAAATGAATGTTAAAATTGTTTTTATATGAAATTGAGAAAAAAGAAAATATTTGATAATAGAAGAAGAAAAAATAAATCAACAGAAAACAAGTTTCAACAAAGTGTTATTGTAATTTTTGAAAAGAGGATAGCAGAGCTAGCTTTAACTTATTTTTGAATTATCCTCTTTGAAATCAGTATAGTTTTTGTTAATACTTCCTTAACTCAGTCCCCAGCCTCAAATGAAGTGTCCTTCTTTGTTATCCAGACAGGTTCCTTCTATCATTTTGTAGATGTGGTCAGCCAACTATTTGAATGTACCAATGCTCACCCAAGCTGGCTCACCCAAACATGTCCACTGTGTCCACTCAGGTGTCTAAGGAAAGCATTGAGGTATTGTCTTTTTGAATGCAATATTCTATAAGTCCCAATTGTTATACTTCCTACATGATTATGAGTTGCTATCAACTAGACAACCAGACAATTAGCTTTTAGAAAGGAGAGACCAAAGTATAGGAAGTTCCATGCTCTACTTCCTGCTGATTTCTTCTCAGAAGTGACTGTCTCTCCTCTATACCACCAAGCAATCTCTCTAAAAAGGCTTGATATTTTAGAGATTACTCTACTACTTAACCAAATTTCCTCAGACAAGTCTGCTTAACATCAGTTCCAGTTCATTTGAAGGCTCATCAGAAACAGGTAAATTGTTCAAGATCTTTTTCATATTTGGGTGTAATGCTTTTGATTGATTTGATTCAATTACCCAACTGAACCCCACTTTTATATGTGAATCATCTGATTTATAGTGCTGTCATTTATCAGCATCACGAGCAGCTTTCTACTTGATATACTGGACTAATGTCGGACAGATTTCAGGGGCCAAGAATCAGTATCCAAATGAGACACTGGGCCCAGCAGAGTCTCTGTGAGTATTTTAAGAAGGTTTTCTTTTAGAGCAAAGTACCTTAGGGACACCCAGAAATTGTCAGAGGAACTTCTTGACAGTAAGGTCTTTTGAGGTTGATGGCCAGTTTGCTTATGACAAGTGACTGACAGCTTTTGAGAGTATGGGAAATATATGTATATATATACATACACACACATATATATATACACACACATATACATATACATATATACATATATATGTAATACATACATATATAATACATATGCAATGATTGATTATAATCACATGGAGGAGGGATGAGACACTGTTAGAAGAAAGAAATTGGGTAATGTATGCAGCTGTATTTGATTTGCAAAGACAGTTTAGATTAAATAAGTGAGGATGTGTAAAATGTAAGTGATCTTTGGCCACTGGTATGGAGTCCTACTGTCTCAGATGCCAGGGACAGAAAGCCCAACTTATTTTTTTCTCATCCAGATAAAAGAGGCTAATCAAAAGGATAGCACTGATTAAAAATAAATTTAAATTACCTTGTTAACAACTGGCCACTTGTTTTTGGATCACAGAAGTATGGTGCCTATTTTGTAATGGAAGAACAGGCTTCCTTTCTATCTCATACTTAGCAACTAGTGCAGTCAGAAGCTATTCTGGACTTTGTCTGGGAAATGGAGGAAAGCGTGACATGTAAGACAGAAACAGTCAAACATCTAAGGTCTACTGATTCTAATATATTCAGATAAGAAGTGTTCCTGAGGGTATATGTGGGAAAATGGCATCGCAAAAAGTTAAAGTGCTTAAAAAAAAAGTCTCGTTTTTCAGACTGCAAAATGTGGCATAATTTGAAGGAAGTGGAACTTGATCAATAGCAGTCATAAAAAAAAAAAAAACAACAACTACTACTAGGAAAGAAGCTGGGACTACTGTCTCCTTAGCAGATGTAGGGAAGGCCTGCTAAAGATATTTATCCTGATGCCTTCACCAGATTAGAAAATGGACTACAACTGAGGTGAGATGATGGTAGAAGTAAGATAGTAAGAGATAGTAGCAGGCATTTGAAAAGTTCAAAGTTTATGTTAACTTAGCAGGCTTTAGCTTCATAAGGAGACGAGCTGAAATGAGTGAAAATTATGGGAATGGAAAGGAGTCACAAACAGGAAAAAGACCAAAAATTTCATCTTCGATTCTTATCATCCTTACAGGATTTCCTAGTGTCTTTACATCTTCACAGAACTGAAAAATCATATGATAATAACAATGATAACGATAATGTCCACCGCTTTAATAAATCCCAAAACAAAAGTTCTTAGTCTGGGTTGGGGGGACACATTTCAGGGTGTCTGTAGACTTGGATGGGAAAAAATTACAGATATATAGGTAGATAGATAGATAGATAGATAGATAGATAGACATAGATATAGATATCTGTATTTTTACTCATCTTTAATTAAAAATTAATCAATCCTTTAAATTATGATGAAAAATAATTCTGAGAAAAGGTATAGGTTTTGCCACATTACCAAAGGGAGTCTGAAACAAGAAAAGTTAAGAGCCTCTGTCCTAAAGGGATTCTGTAGATCTAAGGTGAAATTGCATTTTCCCGTATTCTCTTTTTCCTCCCAATGGCTTATATTGTGGTCACTTCTGGAGCAACTTTACAATAAGCTAGTCAGAAATCTCTGTCAAATCATAGGGAAAACTCTGCCCCATAATCCAACTGTCTTTTATGTGGAGGTCATTTATTTTTCATTTTGCTCCCCCTATGATATTTCTGCTCCTCCTTCCAGGTCCATCTCAATCAAATAATTAATTAGTGGAACACTGATCTTTTGTTGTGTCTGTTTTTTGTTACTTCCTGAGAATATAAATGTAAAAGTGAAAATATTCCTGCCATCAAGGAACTCGGTAATGTGGAGGGGGTTTTCCTAAAGATTTTCAGCCCATACTAATCATTCTTTCTTTTCTCTGAACTTCTACACCAGGGTTGGGAAACCTGTGGCCATTAGGTCCTCAAGTGTGGACCTTTGACTGAATCCAGATTTCACAGGCAAAATTGCCTTAATAAAAGCATTTGTTTTGGAAAATTTGCACTCAATAAAAAGACCTCACCTAAGGACCTAGAAGGCCACATGTGTCCTCAAGGCTGCAGATTCCCCACCCTGTTCTATAATCTGAAATATTCATGGTGTTCCAAAAGTTTTAGTAAAGTTTCAAGCTAGTAAAGCTCTTTCAAGCCATTGCATGTCCAGTAAAGAAGGCATCCAGGTGGCACAGTGAATAGAGCACTAGTCTTAGAGTCAGGAAGGTCTAAGTTCAAATTGAGCTTCAGAAACATCCTAGTTACATAACCTTGGGCAAATCATTTAAGCTCTTTTTACCACTGGAGAAGGAAATGGCAAACCACTCCAGTATCTTTGCCAAGAAAACCCGAAGGAAAAAGTTCACAGGGTCACAGAAAGTCAAACATGGCTGAAATGACTGAACAATATAACAATTTCTACTAATGCTTTGTGCAGTTTTAATCTATTAAAAGATTAAGATTACACTAAGACTTTGGGAAAACTGTATTAACCAGCCCTCACAGCCATTTCCCATGAGTGTCATCTGCTCAATTAAACTCAACTCCATGAAGACAAGGCATATGAATTCTTGAAGTATCACAAGGCTAGAAGTGATCGTGGAAATAATCTCTCTCATTTTGAAGAGGAAAGAACTGATACCCAAAGAGATAAAGTAATTTAGCGATGGCAACATAAGGAGTAAATAGCTGAGCCAGGATTTGGACATAGTCTCTCACTCCAAAGTATGAAATTGCAAGGCCACCTAGCACAACATAGAAGGTATATGAAACAATATTTATTAACTTTTTAATTGTGAAAATGGTATAACTTTGAGTGGGAATGTAAGAGAAAAGCAGTTGGTCATCAGTAGAAGAGATTTCTATAAGTCAAGATGACTGTTGATGGCCCTGGATGACCTTGGTGTCTTCAACGTCTGACTAAGCTCTAAGTATTCCATGGGGACAAATTCTTTTCATCTTCCCATTCTGCTGGGGAAAGTCTTCACATGCTTGGGGTAGATATTCCCCTACCTTACTGACAGATTTGAGGCCTATCAGTTTCCCTCAATCTGATTTAGCCTATCCGCGGAGAAAGTTTTACTGGGATGTGGTCACTGCACATGCTACAGCTTCTTAGAGCCACAGGTGAAAGTTGGGTGAAAAGTGGACACCAAAGGTGGATAAGCAGCCCTGAAAATGGCCCATCCAGCCCTTGCACCAGAGGTGCCAGTCCTCCCTGAACACAGTATACACTCCTCTCTTACCTAAACCAGGGCTTCTTAAACTTTTTCATTCTAGACCCCTTTTCACCAAAGAAATTTTTATACGACACTGAGTATATAGGTACATAAGATAGGTATACAAATCAAACATTTACTGCTAATAAATCATAAAGAAATTTTTAAAGACAATTATTTGATATACATATATTTTTATCATTTATTTAAGATGAGTAAATTTGCATACCATTGAGATGGATGTGCTTGTTTATTTTTACATAAAGAATTAAATCTTGGTGGAATATTTGATAGTGATATTTTGGTCATTGTGTGTTCAGAAACCTTTTGCTGTTGTCAAATTTTTGTGACCCCATATTCAATTACATGACCCCATAGGGGGTTGTAACCTATAGTTTAAGAAACACTGATCTAAACTATATGTCTAGCACTGTATTTTGAACATTGTAGGTGCTTGATAAATTTTGTCAATTGGATAGTCTTTAGGTTTCTGTGTTGGGAAGGTAATATTACAATGGGATCTGGGTGGGTGGTGTTCCAAGAGAATCTCCCACCTGGTCAGATGGGCTGCCCTTATGGCTTTTTGTGGTCTCCGGATGTGTGGGGATCAAGGTGGAGCTTTTAGGGGATGTTCAAAAGGGATCTGAGGTGGTCTAGTGGGCATAGTACCTCATAGTGGCCTCTGGGTTCAGAATAAGGAAATGAGATCTGGGGAGTTTTAAAGTGATTTGCCTCAAATCATACAGCACAGTAGTGGTAAAAATGAGAACTAGGATCCAGGCCTCCCCATTCTTCTACTCCTACTGGTTTCCCTCTATCCCACTGGATTGGGCTAAAAAGGAAAAGAATAGTTTATAATGAAAGTGAGGGACTGAAAAAATAAAAAGAAAGTGTAATTAAAAATGGACAATTCTAGTCCCTCTTACCCTCTGCTACTCTTTTAGGATGTCTTCTCCTTTGTATTAATTTGATTTTTATTAACTCTGCAGCTATTAACTTCTCTCTTATAGCTCCTGAAGAATGCATTTGTAATTAAAGGGATAAATACAATGTAGACTTATGTATCACGCCGATTAATAACTTGTTCTTGGACAGAACTTCTGTGAAGAGTAGTTCAAATTTCTTTAAATACACAGCTTTGTTTACATCACCGAGAGTTGCTATGTAAGGGGAGATGGAGGAAGTGAACGCATGGCCTTTCCCTTGAGCAATCACTGAGTACAAGGCAAAAATCAAAATCATGGTAAACTGGATTTGAGCTAGTTCCAGAAGGATGGACTGGATTTTGAGATTCAGAAGAGATAGAGAAAGCATTCTGTGTTGGAAAAATAACCTTAATAGTTTATGCTTATTATGCCCTTTAAAGTATTTAAAGCACTTTATAGGCATCCTTATCTATTTGAATCCTACATCCCCCAATTTCCTTTCCTCTTTCCACTTCCCCTTACATTGTGCACTCTTGAACCTTCTTCAATCATTAGCAAACTTCTTTCATTCTTTTTTTCTTTTTAGGCAAATGGCATTAAGTGGCTTGCCAAGGGTCACACAGCTAGTAAGTGACAAGTGTTTGGTCTGCAGCTGGATTTGAACTCAGTTCCTCTTGACTTCAGGGCCAGTGCTCTATCCACTGTGCAATCTGGCTGCCCCCTTCCTTCATTCTTGATCATTTCCTTTCACATTCTCCATCTTCTTGTGCTCATGGAAACCTGGATGACTCAGGAGCACAACACATCCTTGGACAAGGTCACAGTGTTTAGTTTGTCCTCCAATACACTGGGTCAATAGAATGAGTTCTTCCACTTCTGGATTCTCTGCCATCATTCATCAACCACTGGTATTTAAGGCTCACTTTATCAATGCCACATAACATAGATCTTTGTTGCTGAAATCTAGCAGGCAACATTCTACTCTCCCTCCTTTTTCAGAGTTCATTACCTGTTTCACAAACCTGTTTTACAGCCAAACTCATGCCTGCATACCTGGGTGATTTGATGTCCCCTCAAATATATTCCTTCCTCAGTTCTCAATTAGCATCATCTATGTCTTGATTCAGCTTTCCTGTCCCCTAGAGAGAATCAGCATAATGGACATAGGATGTTAGGCTTAGAATCAGAAAGACCTGAATTCAAATACTGCCTCTGATATTTACTATCTGTATTATTTTAGGCAAAAGACTTGATCTCAAGGGGTCTTAATTTCCCCATCTCTTAAATGGGGATAATAAAAGCCTTAACAACCTAGGTTCATTTAACATTACTCCCCCTCCTGAACTCTGCAATCTATCTAAACAAGACTTTTCTGTTTCTGATACACAATACTCCATTTCTCATCTCCATGCTCTTGCAGTAGCCATCCTCCATGCCTAGAATGGTATTTCTCCTTACTTCCACATCAGAGTCCCTCTCTCCCTTTAAGAAGGAGCTCAAACATGATCTTCTGAATACAAACTTTCCTGGTCTCTTTAACCACTAGTGTCTCATGTTATCTATATTTGTATGGATACAAATGTCAGTTAGAATGATTCTTTAGATTTTATTTTACTTACCAATAATAAAGTCTGTTCCATAATTTTTAACCTAGAAATTTCCCACTTTGACCAAAATCTCTAGTTTTTCAGTTCTCCATTCAGACTAAATTTCACTTTGTTGATATAATGCCTCTCCCCCTTCCAATCCTTCACTGCTACACTGGTCTTCCTCTCTCTTTAGCATTTTTTTTTTTTTTGTAGTTGACCAACTGTGCATTCAACGCAGTCTTTGAGGCTGAGATGTAATGATGTATGGATCAAACCTGTGCTGCTTGTGCTAATTCTGGCCTAACAATTCACACCAAGAAAACAGAGGATTTTCACCATCCAGCACCACAGCAATCTATAATTGGTTACAGCAAATGGAGACATTTTGAATGTTGTGGCTAAGTTCACTGACCTTGGCAGTATACTCCAGGGATGTACACATAGATGATGAGGTTGACACATATATTGCTAAAGATAGATGGCTCTGTGTTCGGGTAGCTCCAAAGGCAAGTGTGGAAGAGAAGAGGCATTAGACTGCCTACCAAACTGAATATCTACAGAACCATTACACTGATGTTATTGATGTATGTCTGTGAAAACTGGAGAGTTTGCCAGCACCACACCAGGAAACTGAATCATTTCCATTTAAATTATGTTGGGAAGATTCTGAAGATCACATGGCAAGATAAGATATAAGATACTGAGGTCCTTTCTCGAGCTGAATTGACAAGCATTCAAACTCTACTGCGGAAAGCACAACTCTGATGGTCTGGCTATGTTATTCTAATGCCAAATGTACATTTGTCTAAAAGACTATTTTATAGAGAACTCAGACAAGACAATTGATCACATGGAGGTCAGAAGAAGCAATACAAAGACACTACCAAAGTCCTTCTGAAGAATTTTGGGATTGATTGTGAGGCATGATTATGAGACACTGGCACAGCACCACTCAGCATGGTGTGCCCATATCAAAGAAGGTGCTATGCTCAGACATTTATAACCTATGTGAACCTGGGCAAGTCATAAAACTCTGTGCTTCAGTTTCTTCATTTGTATAATGAAGGAAATATTGGATAACCTCTAAGATAAATGTTTATCATCATTTGGAATAGAGGTCAAGACTGGCAACAAATCAAAGGGGTTTAGCTGAGTCCATTACTCTCTTTACTCTGAAGGTACCTCTCAGAATTTCTTACTGTACAAGTTAAATCAAGCCTGATATTCAAAGACCATCTATAATTTGTCCCTAACCTACCTATCCAATCTAGTCCCCTTCCTCTTCAATTTGGACCCCCACTTTAATCAGGTTGACACCCTCACTATCATGAACACGTGCCAACATCATTCTCTTCCCTGTACTTTACTTAACTCAAGCTAATCTCACACCAATTCATTTAAACATATATTCATTAAGCCCTAGCTCTGCATGGATCCCTTAAGACTTTCCCTGGCAAAATGGGTGGATAAGAACAATTTGTTTCAATAGCCATGGAAGTGGCTGAAGTAAGAGCAGTGGAGCACTTAGAGCTTGGTCAGGAGTAGAAGATGCCAAGATCATCCTCTGAATACTAGGTCATCATCAGTTGTCTTGACTTTTGTCCTGCCACTGGACTTTGATGACTCAGGAAGAGAGAGTGAGGCTGTACAAATCTGTCTCATATTCAATTCATGTGCAAGTCAAGAAATCACTCCATGATGTCATTGGTCCTCTTTGAAAAGGAAGAATGAGCAACAAGAAGAATACTAAAACAATAGCTTCCGTTCCCAAGGAACTGGGATAAGTGAATGCTGTACAGTTTGAAGAGGGAGACATCACTAAAAATTGATGTGAGAGGGTTGTGGAATCAGAATGCTGAACCCTAAAGAGGATGCTTAGATGTAGAAATGAGGGAGGAGTGGGAGTAGGAGGAAGAGGGAAAGGAGGAGGTGTTAACTTTAAGAGGTACCTCCTCTTAACTCTTAAAGTCTAACATTTATTAAGCTCTAAAAAACTCCTTGGTTATATTGCTTAAAGATCACCTCATAGTGAATTTTTGCCTTGGGTCTCCCTCTGCCAATCTGTTCTATTCATCATTTTGAGACTGAATTTCCTGAAACGATGACTCCCCCACATCATACTCCCACCTTGTTCTGATCAAAATGGTTTAGCAGCTCCCCATTGTCTATGGAATCACAGCCAGTATGATTTACCTGGCATTAAAAGTTTTCCATGATCTAAATTTTACTTATATTTCTAATGTTAACTCCTCATATTCCAACATTATTTCCCACTATTGGGAATATATATTCCCACAATAAAAATTCCTGTTTTAATCAAATCTACTAAAAATAGATCTGAGCACAGTCTAGAACATAGTAAGTCCTTAATGTATATTCTGTCTAAGTATCTATCTATCCATCTCTCTCTCTCTCTCTTTTTCTTTTTCTTTTTTTCCTTCTGTCTGTCTTATCTACTTGTTGCTCCCTCAGTTCCCATGCCACTCACATTTTTTTCTTCTATACTTTTCTTATAATTCTCTCATTCTGCAAACCCTTCCATACCCACACTGAATATAAAATATAACTGACATTTTTCATATATATAGCCCTGCATGTTTTGCAGAACATTTTGCACATATTATCTCATTTGGTCCTCCTAACTGGGTAAGATTCTGTAGATGTTATTATCCCCATTTCATAGATAAGGGAAGAAGCCTTCGAAATGTTCAATGACTGACCCTTACTCACACAACTAATAAGAAGTGTAGTCAGATTGAGTCAATAAGCATTTATTAAGTGTTTTCTACATGACAGGCACTGTGCTAAGTGCTGAGGATACACAGGGAATAAAATGCCCTTGCTAACAAGGAGATTACAGTGTAATGGAAGAGATGATATTCAAATAGCTATGGGAAAATAATATGTATATGCAATAAATTAGCAATTTTATCAGAGGGATGGTACTAAGATTAAGGAGGACTAAGAAAGGGTTGATGCCATCAGGATTTGAATCAGATCTCTCCTCACTCTAAATTCATAACTATTTCCATCATACCATGCAGTCTTTCTCCTTCGTTTGAAGGTCCAGCTTCTCTAGGAAATTTTTCCTGACTAAAACAGGCCTCACTAATCCCTTCCTCCTGTTTCTTTTATTGTGTTTTACTCTTCATGTATACATCTAGTCTTCAGAGTTAGTATATATTCATGTTTCTCAAAACCAAGAGCTGTATCATAAGCTTTTTGAATCTCCAGTGCTTAGCTCCATGTCCTATATATAGTATATAGTAGGTAATTAATTAATGTTTTTGGATGATTGTAAAAAAGAAGATCAAGGTTGGGATCAAACTGTTCCTGCAGAGTAACTTCTATGCCTACCCTAGGATGCATCACCTTGAAGCTATAACTTATTTATTCATTTATTTTTCCTTTTCTTCTTTTTTTCCCCGCTCAATATTATTTTTTTCCAATTACATATCAGGGAAGCATTAAGGTTATAGCTTTGAAAGCTGATCTGCGGGCTTCCTCATGGCTTAATTGTTTATACATCATCACATGATTCTACACTTGCAGCTTGGAAATTTGGCATAGGCCAAGAGAAATATTGATTCCTAGATAACAATACGTCATTATCAGAGTGTGACTAGCTAGCATACATGACAGACATCAAGTCCTTCTGCCAATCGTGATAGAAAAGGTAAGGCTCCATACAAGCCTCTAGTTTTAAGAAAGTTGTTACTAATCATCAGATACCATTTGGTCCAGTCCCATCATTTTAGAAAAGAGAGTCTCATCACCAGTCACATGAAGTTCACTTGAAGAAATTTAGCCTGGGGAAGAGAAGACATAGGGAGGATATGTTTTCTGCCTTCATATATTCAAAGGGTGATAATGTGAAAAGAGGATTAGACTTATTCTCAGTTCAAAAGAACTAAGGGAAATGGTTAGAAATTGAAAAGAACTGTATTTGATTTTGATAAAAGAAAAAAATGTCTTATCTGTAATTGGAGCTATTAAAAAATCGTATGGATTACCTCAGGATCCAGTGAGTTCCATGTCCCTGGAGGTCTTCTGTTAAAATCTAGACAACCAGTTGTTGGTGATATTGCAGAAGACATCCTCTTTTAGGTCTGGATAAGACCAAATACACTCTGAAGTATGGATTAAATCTTGGTTTTTGTGAAATTGAGCTTTAGGGAGTTAAATGATTTGCTCAGAATCACACAGGGATCCAGGAGCAGATCCAGGATTTTAGCACTGGTCTTCCAATTCCAAATCCTTTGAGCTTTCCACCAGAACACCTTTCCTGTAGGCCCTTATTGATTATGCATGATCAAATTAGCAAAACTCAAGCCCTGAATGCCCTAACCCTGCCTGAGAAAGATTATGGTGGATGAGGGTTAACACTTTGTCATTTGAAGTTAGGTAAATGTGGTGATCACTTAACATCTGTAGTATAGAGCCCCAAGACATGACAGTGGAACTTTCAGGGAGTTAGAAAAAAGGAGAACAGAGCATGTGTGGGGAGCCATATGGGTCACACAAGTCACTAAGAGCCCATCTCTGAAGCACAGCTCATTATTTATTTAGATTCCCTTTGCTAAAAATTCATCCTTTTCAGCAGCACTGGGACACATCCCAATAAATGGCCAAGTTAGAAATGGAATAAAAAGCAGCCCTCTCTAAGTAAGCCAGCACAAACCCTCTGGATCAGAAGCTTATGCTTCCTATTTACAGAAGGGCCCCTTCCTTCTCCCACTTCCCTCATGCTCCTGAAGACACTGTGGTGTTAAGTTCCAAGCTATGGCTCTCCTTCACATTAGGGGCCAAGTAATCAGAAGGGCCTTGTGTGGAGTCAGCCTTCTGCAGGACTATGAAGTAAGTGGAATTTCCCTTTGTCTTGCTTCCATCATTCCTTTAATCAATTTATTACAAACATTTATTTGTCAATTGCCTTGTAGTAAGCAATATGTTTAAAAAGACTAAAGTGAAATAATCTCTACCCTCAAGGAATTTATATTCTTAGAGTGAAGACACCATGTACAATGTCTCCCCCTCTCTGTCTTTCTTCCTCTTTGTGTGTGTGTGTGTATGTACGTATATATACACATACACACACATGTATATGTAATGTATCTACACATACTACATATATAGAAAGGCATAGAGACAGAGACAAAGGAATATAGAGTATATGCCTATAGTTGTATGTATGTGTATATGCATATAAACATTTTATATGTGAAATATATTAGTATGTATAATTATATTAAATATTTGTAAATATATGTGAATATATTATATTGATCATTGTGTAAATATATGTGAATATATTATATTAATCATTATATAGGCATTGCATAGATACATATATAGACATTGATTTTTATTTATATACACACACACACATTATATATATATACACACACACACACACACACACACACACACACACACACACACACACACTTTAGGGAAGTGGTTTACTAACAGCTGGAGGTACAAACGAAGGCTTCTAAAAGAAAGTGGCACTTGAATTTAGTCATGAAGTAAACCAGAGATTTACTTGCAAGATTTAACATCTTTGTATCTTTCTTCCTCCTATTCCCCAGGCATTCAGAACCATCACATTGATCCCTGGTGACCCAAGGTCCCAAATAACACCTTTCTTTCCTGAACTTATAAATATTAGTCACTTTGGAGTAGTGAGATGGAAAGATGAGAGATGGACTGAAAAAAACAGAGGAGCTAGGGCCATAATCCGAGCTTCTCCAAGAAGAAGAGTTTGACAAGTCACTTCATCCCTTAGTTTTCTCATCTCTAAAATAATGTCTCTGGACTAAAGGATGCCTGGAGTCCCATCGCATTCTAATGCCTTTGACCCTGTTCCCTAAGAACAGCAGCACCACCAGCAGCAACAACAATAAGATAACTGCCATGTAACTTTAGAATTACAAAGCCCTCTCACATACATTATCTTTTTGGACTCACACTCCTTGAGATGTGAGAGAAAGCTATTATTTCATTTATTTTGTATGTGTTCAGTCATTTTTCAGTCATGTCCAATTCTTTGTGACCCCACGTGAGTTTTTCTTGGCAAAGATACTGGAGTGGTTTGTCATTTCTTTCTCCAGTTCATTTTATAAATGAGGAAACCCAGGCAAACAGGGTTAAGTAACTTGCCCAGTGTTATACAGCTAGTAAGTGACTGAGGCCGTATTTAAACCTAAGAAGAGTTAATTTTCCTAACTCCAGGCCCAGCAGACTATGCACTGTTATGCCCTAGCTGTCCACCTTTATTCATTTTACAAATGAACAAAGAAGAACCAGAGAATGTACATGATTTGTCTAAGATCATACAGGTGGAAAACTATGGAGCTTGGACTCAAACTCAAGACCTTGCCTTCAAATTAAATCCTCTTTCCACTATATCATAATGCCTTTTTAAAAATTTTTTTATGAATTAATTAATTTATTTTTAGTTTTCAACATTTGTTTCCACAAGATTTTGAATTCCAAACTTTCTCCCCATCTCTCTCCTCTCTCCACCCCAAGACAGTGTGCACTCTGAATACCTCTTCCCCTAATCTGCCCTCCCTTCCATAACCCCCTATCTCTTATCACCTTCCTCTTCTATTTTCCTGTAATATAATTTCTATACCCAATTGAGTATGTACGTTATTCCCTCCTTAAACCAAATCTGATGAAAATATGATTCACTCATTCCTTCTCACCCTTCCCCCACTTCCCTTCCAGTGTAAAAGCTTTTACTTGTCTGTTTTATGTGTGATAATTTACCCCATTCTACATCTCCCTTTCTCCTTCTCTCAATATAATCTACTCTCATCCCTTATTTTTGTTTTTTAGATATCACCTCATTCATCTTCAACTGACCCTGTGCCATCTATCTATCTATCTATCTATCTATCTATCTATCTATCTATCTATCTATAGATATATTTTTTTCCCTCCAAATACCCTACTACTAACAAAGGTCTCATGAGTTACAAATATCATCTTTCCATGTAGGAATGTAAACAGTTCAACCATAAGTCCCTTAAGATTTATCTTTTCAGTTTACCTTTTCATGCATCTCTTGCGTCTTCTATTTGAAAGTCAGATTTTCTATTCAGCTCTGTTCTTTTCGTTAAGAATGCTTGAAAGTCCTCTATTTCACTGAATGTCCAGTTGTTTTTTTCCCTAAAGGATTATTCTCAGTTTTGCTGAGTAGGTGATTCTTGGTTGTAATCCTATCTCCTTTGCCCTCTGAAATATTAATGTGGAAACTGCTAAATCTTGTGTTATCCTGATTGTGTTTCCACAATACTTGAATTGTTTTTTTCTGGCTGTTTGCAATATTTTCTCCTTGACCTGGAAACTCTGGAATTTGACTATAATATTGCTAGAGATTTTCCTTTGGGGATGTCTTTCAGGAGGTGATTCAGTCCACTGAGGCCTACTCCAGGTTTACTGAGCCCTGGTCTTTGCCTCTGCACCCATGCTGAACTGTGCTTCTCTCCGAGCTCAGCACCACAGACTTTCCCTGCCAACTCTCCAGGTTGCCTTTGGTAGGAAATTTGTTTCACTCTGTCTTTTTGTGGGTTGTACTTCTCTAGAATTTGTTTAGAGCCATCTTTTACAGGTATTTGGAGGGGTTTGGGGGAGAACTCAAGCAAGTCATTGCTTTTACTCTGCCATCGTGACTCCACCCCTCATAATGTCTTTTGTATTGTAGCTATTAGGTGTAGGACTTAGGCTCCAACCTAGGCCTTCTGACTCCAAGATGAATGTTCTCATCACTAGCATAATCTCTATTCTCTGTCACAAGGCAATGGATACAGCAATTCCTGCAAATGGATTATCTCTCTGATATAAGCCTGACTATATTATGAATTAGGGAACTCCCTTATTCCTCCTTCCTTTGGCATATACATTGAAGAAATAAAATTAAGTGGTAACCAGTACATGTATCATATTGTTTTATCTATTTTGTTTTAGAGTGGAAACTAAAATTCATTCAACCAACAAAAAACATTTATGAAGTGCCTACCATGTGTCAGGTACTATAATAAACTGGGGATAAAAAAAGGCAAAAGATAGTCTCTTGTCTCAAGGAGCACAAAACTCTGATTGAGGAAACAACAGGTAAATGTTGCCTACATTGAAATATACACACACACACACACACACACACACACACACACACACATATACATGAATATACCTATATATATATATATATATATATATACATATATACATACACACATATATACACACAGACACACAGAAAACACATAGACATGTGTGTGTGTGTGTGTGTGTGTGTGTGTATGTGTGTGTGCATGCAAAATCAACACGGAGAACAAGAAAGTTTTCTTGCAAAAGATCGAACTTTAGCTAGAACTTCAAAGAGGCCAGGGAAGTCAGGAGGCAGAGATGATGAGGAAAAGCATTCCAGGAATGGGAGGGTTGGAGAGGACGAGAGAGAGAGAGAGAAAGAGAGAGAGAGGCAGCCAGTCAAAATTCCCAGGTTAAAGAAATGGAGTTTGAGGAACATTAAGAAAAACCAATGTCTTTCGATTGTGGAGTATGTAGTGGGGGTGGGGGGAGTTTAAAATATAAGAAGATTGTAGAGGCATTGAGGGGAAATGTATGGGCTTTGAATGCCAAAAAAGATTTCAGATTCAATACTGGAGGTGATAGCAAACTCCTGGAGGTTATTGACATGGACTTTTCTGAGGTCCACAGTTAATTAGGATTAAAATTCAAGGTTCTTGATTCTTAATCTGTTGTTCTTTCCATTATGTCAGGGATCCTTCAAATAAAGGATGATGATCTTGAGGAAAAGAACAGGGCAGGGGGAGGGTTGAACATTGAATCAGAGGACCTAGATTTGAGTCCCATCTTTGCCACTTATATTTTATGTGACCTTGAGCAAGTCAATCTCTCTGGGTCACTGTTTCATCATCTGTAAAATTAAGGTGATTGAACCAGATGTCCTCTGAAGTCCCTTCCAGCTCTAACTTGGTGATTCTATAATTCTTTGTCATCATCTGTTTCCTTGACAATGCAATGGAGAGCAAACTTGGGAAAGAAAATTGGAAGCTGGAGAGGCTTCTAAACATCAGGAAAGTCTATGGCATGAACTTATGGTAAATAGGCCTCAGTAATGTATCAGAGGCTTTTACAAAGGCATAATAAGGCACATGGATGTAGAGGGGAGAGGAGCTCTTCCACAAATGGTCCTACCTGGTCTGGAGTATTAAGGCAATTGGAGCTAAGCAAAGCCCTGCCCTCTTGCACTGAGATGAAGCACTTACAGGTAATACTATATATATATATAGATAGATAGATAGATAGATAGATAGATAGATAGATAGATAGATAGATATATATCCTCCCTCGTTCCAATCATTTTCTTGATTAGCACTCTCCCTTGACCTAGCCAGTCAGGGAAAAAAAACACATCAGTAAATATAGCTTTATTAAAAGCTTGGGTCAGGTTATATGCCTGTCAGCAAAAGGGGGAAAACATGTATTTGGCCCATTGCTGCTGAGTGAGCCATTCTCTCCTCGCCCTGTGCACACCTCAGCGACACCCAGCATTTAATAAGCATTGTATTCAGTGCCCTTTTTAAAATGATTGAATTATGGCTATTTTATGGTTTCATAAAAGCCTTTATTAATTTGTGGAAGCTGCTGCATCTTCTTATCCTGGCCTAGTCCCTGCTGAGTGAATAAATTATTCATGTGAGTTCCAATTGACTATGTTTATTGTGTCCAGATCAGAACAACAAACATGGCTCTCCTCCTTTCTAAAGCATTAGTATTGGGAAGGGGGAACTCTGAGTGATAGAAGAAAGGGTAGGGGGAATTCAACAAAGCAGCCTCTCCTTACAAGGCATGAACAGGGACAGCATTGGAATAGGTCCCCTTACTGGCAGAAGATAATGTTTCAAAGGAGCCTGTAGCTGCTGGGGGTAGGGTGGAAAGTACTAAATGCCAGAGATGAAGCCCATGCTGAGCAAATGTCTTTTCTTTTTCCCAGGGAAATGGCTTGATGTATGTGTTGTACACTGTCTATTGCTACTCCGGAAAAGAGAATAAGGGATGTTTTCAGTAGCTATGCTCACTAATGAAATGTATACCTCTTCCTCCAGGTCCTCAGCTCCCTACCAACACATACCTCTACAAACCTCTCTCTTTAAGACTCCCCCACATAGGCCCTCTGCTTACACAATGGAGTGCTCTCTCCTATCCATACAAATATATTTCCCTTGCTATATCCATGCTATCTGTCATCCTGTCCCACCTGCCTGGAATGGAATTCTTGAAAAGATGAGCTCAAGAATCATGGAAAACTTCTCCTAGAACTCCCTCCCTACATTGATTGGCCCCTTCTTTCACATTTCCTCTGTATTTAGGTAGACAGATTGTTAGAGATTGAAACATTCTTCCCTATATTTCCTTGGAATTTTTCTCTTTGCTGTAAGGGTGTGTGTGTGTGTGTGTAGAGGGGGTATACTTTTGTGTATTGACTTTTCAAGTAGATTATAAACTCTCTGAGGGCAAGGGCTATTTTTTTTTATGGCTACAATCTACCCTGCTACTGTAAGAGCCCTAGGGGACACATCTGTAGCCTGGGGATGCAGATATGGTCCTGAAAATAACTTATGTTTGCCTTCAACTGAGGTAGGAATAGTGCCTATTGATAGTGTCTGGTGAAATCAAACCAGGGCCAGGGGTACTTGGATGTGAGAATATAAAGAATGGGTTTCTGATTGGAATGTAGCTGAGGCCTTAATGTCTTTTCTTTTATCTTTCCACTTAGACAAGATAATAAACATAGATTAATAAAAGTAAACATTTTAAAGCAGATGATTGAAAGGGATCCTGGTCAAAGTATAACTTTGGGTACAACTTCTATTTCTTGAATATTATTACTCTTCCTCTCAGTTTACTACAAATCCATCTCTTGCTTCCATGGGCAAATCTAAACTCACCCCTATTAGCAACCCATCCACCCATCAACAGGTAATAAGTAACCTGAGTGAGCCAATTCTGTGTGAGATGCCGATGTATAAAGCTTTTTCCTTGTAACAGTTGGAATCCCTGACTAGGAGTTGGATTATCTGGATTCTGGACCCGACTTTCTTGTTTATTATACATTCTACTTTGAACAAGTCATTTAATCTCCATGATTTTACTTCTTCTTTGATAAAATAGAGAAAAAAAATCAAACATTACCTGTACTGCCTGACTAACTAGGTTATTATAAGGATCAAATAAGATAATGTATGGGAAAGCACTTTGAAAACTGTAAACTGATAAACAAATTTGAGTCATTTAAAGTATATAATTTGGTGATGAAAAGTATAGGTCAGAGAGAATAAAGAATTCTGAAGACAGAGAGGTCACTGAGACCTGTTAGTGTTAGATATGTATTAACAGAGAAAGAATGACTAATTTGACTGGACCTTAAAAGACATGTAGGATTTGGAATAGGTAGAGGACAGCAAGAGAGTGGTAGTGCCATTATTATTAAGAAAAAGAAATTCTCGGCTTGGCCTTGACTGCAGTTGTGGTACTGAGGGCACAAAGTAACTAGAACACTTCATTTTGAAAGTAAATATGTGGTCTAGCTTCACTCAGCAGTAAGCATGAATCCTACCAAGGGAAAGAAATGACATGTGCTTCACACTCAGTTAAATTTGTTCATCCTTTCAGGGATACTAATACATTCTGCAGGTTCCCTGCCTCATATTTTCTCCTACTCTAGTTTCTCTTTTGAGTAATTAAACTTAGCTAAATGAAATGTTGGATATGTAAATCTTTTACTCTGTGACATGCCAAAACTTCTGCAATACTGCATTGTTGAGTTGTCTTTTCTTCTCCCATTTTGGTTTTCCCTTGCCTCTGCTTTTGATTTCTTTCCTTCCCATTGAGTGTACCTGAATGGATAGAGATTTAGATTTTGTAATCTTCTATGCCCAATTGTTCCTTACACCAATCTTAGCTGTATTCTAGGTCCACCTATTCTAGAAAGAGTGGGACTGTCCTTGGGCAGAGATAAAATAGGTATCTGCTTTACTCCCTTCCTCCCCAAAAAAGAAATAAATCATTAATTGAACCTATGTGTAGTATCTAAAGATCCATTGTGCTATATCTCAAAGAGGCCCTTTTTAAACGTTAATGCCTTGGGGCAGGGGGAACTAAAAAATTAAGGCAGTGTAATTAATTAATACCACAGTGTAAACATGCAAATATACAATATAAATGATTGTATCACTGTTCATGTTTTATACATTTAGGGTTTGAGTGGACTTCAAGATAAGTATTAAGTTACGAGATGAATAGTAAGACATGCACATTCAGAAATGGCAAATGTGGGGATTTGTTAAAAAGGCATTGTTTTTTCTGATTCTCCCCCTCCCCTGATAGTGGAAGAGTGAGAGGGCAGAAAGAGAGAAAAGAAAGAAAAAAGGGACAGTGGGAAGGAAGAAGGGAGAAAGGAAGGAAGAAAGAAAGTGAAGAAATGGAGGGAGTGAGGGAAGAGGAAGGAAGAAAAGAAGAAAGGACGGGAAGAAAGAAAAGAGAAAGAAAATAAAGAAAGGGAGAGAAAGAAAAAAAAATCTCTCCTCTCCCACTACCACAACACCCATGTCCAAACTTCTATTTAGTATTTTCATATAGTTATTGATCTCATCTGTAGTTTTTATATGAATTAATACTTGCTCTTGCTTGTTATTTCTTCATTCAGTAACTCATTCATACATTTCACAAACATTTATTATATCACAAGAATATAAATATATTTCTGCCTCTGCCCTCAAAGAAGTATAAACTAGTGAATAACACTGATTTCGGATTCAGGGACAAGAGAATACAAGTCCAAGCTCTTCTACATTTTGCAACATATGGGTGACATCCACTGTTCTTGGGTATGAGGCCAACCTTTGTACTATGGAGATTTCCTGTCAAAAGCTTCCATAGAATTTCATTCTTCCCCCAATCCCCTTCCTATCTTTCAGTATAAGGACAGATTTTTGTTGATGTCGTTTGAAAGTGACTTTTCTTCCCCAAGATACAGACTAGAGGAGAGTAAGAAGATTCCATCATGAGGACTTTTGTGAAGCCTTACTTCTGATGAGAATCAGCTGAAACTTGTCTCATGTGAAGTGACTGAACCTATCAGCAGCTGGGAGAAAAAAAAATCCATTAAAAACTTGTCTAGCTTTGGAGACCCCACTACTTTTTATCTGTGCCCTGTTGTTTTCCTCTCTCTCCCTGGTGTGGTGGATAATGGAATTTGTGTTAACCCACTGCCAAGCAACTTGATAGAAGGTAATCTTCCTTGTGTGAATAATTCCACTAAGTACATTGGCTGCTGTTGGGCACATATTAGGCTTGTAATCAGAGCTGGCCAAACTGTGAAGTTGGCAAAGTTTATCTTCAGCATTCCCCACTTCTCATTTCCATTGTCTTCTCTCACCCCTTTCAGTACTCCTTACACCTAATGCCTTAAGTCTGCTCTATATTCTATATGCACAATATACACATATGTATGCATGTTTGTGTGTATACATCGCATGTGGATATATGTGTCTATGTATGTATGTGTCTGTGTATACACATATATCTAGGGCTAACCCCATGGGGGTCACATTGTGTCACTCGAAGGGAGGCAGAATAGAGAACTCTAGCTTTTCCCCCTCAACCTTACCCAATGGAGATGATTTCCTTTTTGAGGCAAGAAGCTCAAAGACAGTGGGATTTGGGGCTATAATTTTATCTATCTACTCCTACAAATTCCTTTAGTTTAGGGGATTGATTTTCAAATTCAAGCTAAACTGACAGCTGTTTCTATATTGGGAGTTGAGAAGAGAACTCCAAGGCTTGACTTCCTTTATATCTAAGGCTCAACTCCTTTCCCATTAAATACCAGTTTCACAATGAACATTCAGGAAGTAGCAAAGAAAAGCATCAATCTAAGCCAATAGCAAAACAGAAATCAGAGAAGGTATACAAAGGAAAATATATACCAAATGATACAGAGTGAAGGCACTGTCCCATTGGGAGTGACATAACTCAGCTAAACCAAGAAAGTCCTAAAACTCACCTGAAGGGAAGTTCCCAGAAGTTTCTGGTATAGCAAGCTAGAGAAGTGTATATGATAGAGACTGCTTGCTCCTCTCATTCTGCACTCTTCCAAGAGTCTTAACCTGAAGTGGGGTTAGCATCTTTCATTTTCTCTCTCTAATCTGGCAGCTGGAAGAGCCCAAAGCAACTGTCTAACTCCAAGAAAAATATCCAAAGAGCTTGGAGCTCTCCTTTCTCTCCGTCTTGCCAAATCTACCTCACCCCTTGTACAAAGGAGTGGGGCATTGATCTCTACCAGTGAGGAAAGAGTCCAACAACAATTGGCCCTGTGACTTGGTCTACATACACACACACACACACACACACACACACATATATGTACATATATGTGTGTGTGTATGTATGTGTATATATATTTTTGTTTAGTTCTTTCAGTCATGTCTGACTCTTCATGATCCATTTGGCATTTTCTTAGCAAAGATACTGGAGTGGTTTGTCATCTCCTTCTCCAACTTATTTTACAGATGAGGAAACCAAGGTTAATGGGATTAAGTGACTTGCTGAGAGTCAAATAGCTAGTAGGTATCTGAGGCCAGATTTCAACTTAGGAAGATTAGTCTGGGCACTCTATCCACAACACTACCTAGTTGCGTTTTCATTCTCTTTCTCTCTCTCTCTCTCTCCTTGTATATACCTATCATATGTGTCTATGTACACATACCAGATGTGTTTGTGTGTGTGTATATATACACATATGTATATACACATATAATGCTCACACACATGTATGTATGTATCACTGAGGTGATGGAAGATGATTATTAAGTTGCAAAATCAGAACTTCGAGAGACCAATGCTTAATTCAACAAAATAAGTACTTGCTGAATTTTATATACCAATAAGAAAATAGTGGGTTATTTGGAGGCAAGTGAAGAGAGGCCATTGAGCCTTGAATGGTAGCCTTCAAATCACAACAGATAGCCAAATCTCTATTGTACTTAGGTTTAACTTTGACACTGGATCTCAAAATGCATATGTCATCTCTGATCCAGGACAGATCCATAAGCATTCTGGGCACAGAAAATAATGCCTTATACTCTGAACTGTCAGTCTTCTTTCATATAAATTGCAAGTCTGAGTGAGGTTTAGTTTTGCTTTGTTTTTATCTCTCTCTAAATATCGATATAGATAATAAACGTTTGTAGGATATTTTCAGATACTCTGAAAGAAGTGTAGTAAGTTCAGAGGATCATAGATCTGATTGTGGAATGAACTTCAGAGGTCCTCTAGTCCAAACCCCTTATTTTACAGATGATGAAACAGAGGCATGGGAAGTGACTTGCTCATTGTCATAGATTCAGAGTCAAAGGTAGGATTTCAACCTTTCAGAGTCCTCTGATTCCAGAGGCCATGCTCTACTGGGTTGTTTTAGCACAGGCTGACGCCTTAAATTATAGATAGATAGATAGATAGATAGATAGATAGATAGATAGATAGATAGATAGATGGATGAATAGTGTTTATATACCTGCATATACATACACATATACATACATGTTCATACATACATATATGCATATGTATATATATATATATGTGTGTGTGTGTGTATACATTTATGTATATGTGTAGTCTTTATTTGTCCACAGCAAATTTTAGATGAAACGTGTCCCTAGAGAACAGGAGATTAGCTTCTCCCAGGACCAGGTATATACTGATAAGTAAATATTGTGTGTTTGTGTATGTGTGTACACACACAATAAATGTGATACAACTTTGTAATGGAGGTGTTTGTAGAGAAAACTCTAAAAAGTGGGGGAATCAGGAAAGACAACTTGTAGGAAGTGGTACCTAAACTGTACTTCAAAAAGGAACAGATGTCAAAGATAGGATCCATTTTCAAGGAATGGCAAGTAGAACAATTTGACTAAAATATTGAGTATGTGAGGTAAAGTGTAATCATTGATGAGTTGGTGGAGTAATGTGTAATTAATGATTGACAATGATGATGCGTTTATAAATATAGCCTTTATAATCTTTAGGAGGTATGTGTCCCAATTCCTACTGTCACTGGTACATTGAGTCTCCAGAAGCCACACAAACGATAGAATCTGGGGATCCTTAAAGTGACTCACATTAACACTGGCAAGTTAAGTTCCCAGAAAAAGACTGTGTCTTCCCCTCAGGGTTTTATGAGTAGCCTTAAATGGGGTTATTGGTGTCTCTGTAATGTGAATAGCTTGAGCCCTATTCCAGAGTGTTCTTCTCAATATTAATCATAAATCAACAATATCTCAGTATCATTTAACCAATTAACATCAATCACCTTTCACAAAGAAGATTTTACTGAGAAGATACAATAAGAAAAGAAATAAAAACACATCTTCCCCTTCTCAAGAGGGAACAAACTTTTTACCATATAATTTCATTCCCTGGTAAGAACAGGCTCAAAAGCAAAGTGGTGACTACAGAACAACTTGCCCCACAAGTTCAATTCTAAATGTAACAGAGTCAATGGATGTGTCTTATCCATTGGACAAAGGACACTGAGTCAATTCACTGTTGGGCTACTCACTTTTTTTTTTTGCAATTGGGGTTAAGTGACATGCCCAGAGTCACACAAATAGTGTCAAGTGTTTGGTCAGAGGCTGGATTTGAACTTAAGTCCTCCTGACTTCAGGGCTGGTGCTCTATCCACTGCACCACCTAGCTTCCTGGTCACTTTTCAGGGCTCTGCTAGAGCTTTCTATACCTTCTATAGATCTTCCATCTTTTAAAATCTCACAGGTCAAAGTCCAGCCCACTCTACCTCCAATAATCTTTCACTTGAGAATGGAAAAGAATAAACATAGGTTGGGAAAGAAACAGTGTCATGGTTAGAAGTATGAATTGGTCTGGTCTTAGACATAGGCAGCTGGCAATGGAGGTTGAAGCTGCCACTACTACTACTTCTTACCCCAGCCCATAACAGTTCTTGCCTCACAAAACACCAGAAGAAGAGAGATAATGTTGCCTTCATGAGATTGTTTCGTATGTGTCTTCAGATAGTAGGTAGCACAGTAGATAAAGTGCTGAAACTCAAGTCTGAAAGACATGAGTCCAAACGTAGCCTTAGGCAATTACATACTATGTAACCCTAAGCAAGTCACTTAACCTCTGACTATTTCAGTTCCTTCATCAGTAAAATGGAGATGATATCACCTATCTTCCAGGGTTGTTGTGAGGATCAAATCATGTAATATTTGTAAAGCACTTCACAAACTTTAAAATTCTCTATGAATGCAAGTTATTGTACTTATGAGCTAATAGTCAATAAAAGATAGGAAACAGTCATATAATGTGCACATCCAAAGTCAGGGGTCACATTGGGCTAAGCACATTTTTCATGCTCATACAACCTAAGCACTCACTGTTCAGTTTCCCATTACATATACATGTCAGAGTATTTCCCTTAGGAACCAAGTATATGCCCCCCTTTTTTGATGAATAAAAACATTACTTTTACAAGTGGGGCAAGGATTACATATTGTTCTACCTTGTCATTACTCTCTCTCCAGCTTTAGATATTTTCCTAAGCAGCCATAAGCAATTTGAATAACTTTGCCTTTGTGCCCCACATGGAATCAATATGGACTACAAGACAACTTGGGGTGAAATTGGATTGTCTTCAAGCCTATTGATCCATAGGAGTCATACCACCATACTCTGGGTGGGCAAAGCATATCAAATTGTAATAAGTTACTATATGACAACTAGTTAGTCAGAAGAGATTCCTGCCTATGAGATGTGAGAGAAGATGTTACTGACACTTTGGACATCCTTTGTACATAAAACCTGGAATTCCGGGAAATTCAGTACAAGACAGGTCTTTAGAAATAGAGGTATCTTGAGTCATGCTGTTGAGCTGTCACACAGATATTCAAAGTCTGGAGACAAAGCTGATTCTATGGGAAATTAAATGACCTATTCATTCTTTGAGTGAGTAGATATAAGCCAATGAGAAGTGCAGGACATGAAAGCTATAGGATGGAGAAAGAACCATAGCAAGGCATTCTGAAGAGTGTCCAGAGACATGATGAGAACTGTTGGAAGAATAGAGTTCAGATATAATGACAGGACTTTAAAAAGGACCCCTTCAAATCATTCACCAGTTGACAAATGGTCAAAGGACATGAATAGGTAGCTTTCAGACAAAGAAAACAAAGCTATCTATAGTCACATGAAAAAAATATCTAAATTACTATTGAGTAAAGAAATGCAAATTAAAAGAACTTTGAGGTAACACCTCATACCTATTAGATTTGTTAATATGACAAAAAAAAGAAAATAAGTGCTAGAGAAGATGTCGGAAAACTGGGACACTAATGCATTGTTGGTGGAGTTGTGAATTGATCCAACCATTCTGGAAAGCAATGGGAACTATTCCCAATGGGCTATAAAACTGGGCATACATTTTGATTCAGTAATAGCACTGCTAGGTCTGTATCTCACAGAGATAAAAAAGGGAAAAGAACCTATTTGTACAAAAAATATTTATAGTAGCTCTTTTTATAATGGCTAAGAATTGGAAATCAAGGGAATACCTATCAATAAAGGAAGGATTGAACAAGTTGTAGTATATGATTGTAATGGAATATTATTGTGCTATAAGAAATGACAAACAGGATGATTTCAGAAAAAAAAAAAACCTGGAAAGACATACATGAACTGATGCAAAGTGAAGTGAGCAGAACCAGGAGAACATTGTACACAGTAACAGCAATATTATTCAATGAAGATCCCTGAATGATTTAGCTATTCTCAATAATGCAATAATCCAAGACAATCCCAAAGGACTCATGATGAGGAATGCTATCTGCCTCCAGAGAAAGAATGTTGTCTGAATGCAGACTGAAGCATAGTGTTTCACTTTCTTTTCTTCCTTCCTTCTTTTTTTAAAAGTCTTCTTGTGCAAAATGACTAATATGGAAATGTTTTACATGATTGTACATATATAACCTATATCAGATGACTTACCGTCTCAGGGAGTGGAAAGGTGAGGAAGGGTGAGATAGAATTTGGAACTCAAAATTTTAAAATAATGTTAAAATTATTTTTAGCTGTAATTGGGGAAAATGAAATAACATTTTTAAAAAGGGACCTCTTATGGGGAATAGCAACATGAAGTATTTTGAGCAAAAAGAAGAATAAGCAACAGGAAAAAAAATGGTGGAACTTTGAAGGGAACACTACCCAGGATATTGATGTTAGAGTGATGTTTGCTTCCTGATTCAATAAAAAATTCCCTGGCTTATTTACCAACTGCTAAATGGTCAAAGGATATAAACAGGCCATTCTCAAAGGAAAAAAAAATTCAAATATCAATAGTCACACAAACAAAAATGTTCCAAATCTTTAATGATTAGAGAGATGATGATTAAGGCAGCTTGAGTTTCCAACTCACATGCATCAGAATGTCAAAGGTGACAAAAAATATCAATAACAAATGCGGCAGGGACTTTCAGAAAGTGGGCACATTAATACAGTGTTGATGAAGTTGTGAATTGATCCAGCTATTTTGCAAAACAATTGGGGATTATGTCCCCCCTAACTCTACTGGGCCTTAAAGAGGCTTAATAAGGAGGAAAGAACACATACGTAAGTAAATATTTATATAGTTATCCCTCTCACATTATGGGGGTTAGGGGCACAGTCTCCCCCAAGCCCGACCCCTGTGACATTGAACATCCCTGTAAGATTTTTAGGTCCTCCCTTTGTACGAGAGAAGTCTGAATTTTTCTTTTTCTTTTTTGAGGTGTTTATGGTACCTTATTGTAAAATTTGGGTTAAATATTTGGTCATAGGCTCTGTGTCTTCTACTGGCCTTTGCTCATCTTCTGTGCTTCTGCAAAATTCCCATTTAATTTCTTGTGCCCACCATAATATATCTAAATCCACAACAGCAAAAGTCATGATGTGGAAGGGATAACTGCAGAAGCTCTTTTTTACAGTGGCAAATAATTGAAAAGTAAGGGGTGGGGATGGTTCTTATCAATTGGGGAATGGCTGAACAAGTTATAGAAAATGAATGCAATGGAACTTAACTGTGCCTGAAAAAAAAAGGATGAAAGGAGTAGGTTCAGAAAAACTGAGAACACTTGCATGAATGTAAGTTGAGTGAAATTAGTAGGACCAGGAGACCAGTTTATAAAATAACTACCACATTGTAAAGGAAAACACCTTTGAAAGACTTAAGATTTTTAGTCAGTACAAGGTAGAACAAAATTGAAGATCTACAAAATAAATTAAGGAGGTTGGACAAGGAGGACATTAAATTTACCCAGAAAGCAACAATAACAACACACACACACACACACACATACATGCATGCACACAAGCATACAAGCACAAACTTCATGGAGAACACAGACTTTCAAGGAATTTAACTGAACATTTATTAAATGTATTTTTTTTTTACTCAGGACTTCTGCTAATGTCATACTCTATCTCAGCATTGGGTCTCAAAATTATATTAGATTTAAAAAAAAGTTCTTTCAGATCCTACTGAGCAAAGCAGACCTTGAATGCTGGTCTTTTGACAGACTAAACACATTATCTGAAGACAAGCCAAGCTAAACTCATAGAGATTCATTAGTGAATCTGTGATCACTGACTAAATGATTGACTTTCAACACAATAAATACTGATCAGCTAAGGCTGGTAGGGGTTGAAATCTACGGTTTGCTTTTGACATTACAGAATCCTGAAGTAAGAAGCATTTGTGGAGGGCTTGTGCTAAGCTCTGGTAGACATAAGAGTTGGGGAAAAGAAAAGGCAAGTTTTAAGCCCTTTGGCCTTATTAATGCTTCATTAAAGAGTCAGTTCTAGGTATTCAGTCTTTCATAGAGGATGGAATATTTCATTCCCCTTTCATTTACATATGATGCCCAGACACCCCTGAGCTTCGTGAAATTTTTATTAAGAATTTCAGATATTCTAGCAGTCATTTAGAAATGCCCTAGTTTCTATTAACACTGTCAAATTCTGTATCCTCTCCTCCTATTTCCCTTTTCCTTTCATCTTTCCTTAACCCCTACCTGAAGCACCTTCCAATTGGATCTCTATTTTCCACCTCCTGCCCTATCTCTACGTGGTTTGGATCCAAATAGGAAACTATTACTTTCATCAGCAAAACTGGGAAGTTGGCAAAGTTTATCAGAGGTATGTCCAGCTTCACCCTTCTTGCCCCCATCATTTCCAATTCCCCTCTGACAAGTCTCTCCCCACCCCTGAAATAATTATTTTTTGAGTTCACAGGGCAAATAATGACCTAGTCGAATTCTGAAATTGAGGGCCAGAGGTCTAGGACTCGTGACACTGTGCCACAAAGCAGTATCTTGATTCCTGATTCTTGGAAATCAGAATGTTCCGAAACTTTTCTCCAGTGTCCTGGCGCAAAAATGGATAACAATGGCCTAGACAGCAAGTGAGTGGAAAAGTTTCGCATTGGTGTGTTCTCTGCTTAGCAAAAAAAGGAAAGGAGGAAGAAGGACTGAAAGGCACATTGAGAGAGAGCAAAGGACATAACCTTCTTTCTGTCTATGCATGGCAAATCAATTTAATGTCTTTCACTACCACTGGAAAACTGAACTTACATGTGAACAATAAACTTTAATCTGGTTGACAACAGTTTAAAAAAATCGCACTGAAAGCAAATTTCAGCGGCATGACATACTTTATGACGCTTATTAAAAAGACACACTTGTAAGTCAACTAACCTGGCCGATTGTACATTTTAACTTGTTTTCTAAGAGGAAAGGCAGTCATGAAAGGGCAGAGTCTCCATCTATGAGGTTCTAAGTTGATTTTCTTTTTTCACAAAGTAAAGCCTCTGCCTGAACCTGAGCAAATGGGTGGGGACAGCATGGTGTCTTCCAGTGCCTCATATGTATGAAGGCATGTGGAGTGATTCCACTGTCCTTGTTTTCCGGGTTTGTCATTCAAAGAGGCACAGAGGATATGCTGAACTGAGGTAAGTTGAGCTTAGCTGATAGAGACATGCCTTTGGGGGATGATGTGGCCATGGAAAATATGGGAAAGCACTTGAGTTAGCAATACAGAGATACAGAACTCTTTTTAGAAATGTGAAGGCCTGTAAGGGGAAAAAGGAAAAAAAAATAAACAAGCAAATGAATCTTTATTTACTTGAGTTTTTTCCCCAAAGGCTTTTCCCCTAAAATTTAGAGAAATGAGCTTCCATATGTTGTTGATCTTCATTCCCATGAAATAATTTGTAAATTATTTGAGGCAGGGGTCAGCAGGACGTGATGAATGGAAGGAGGTGAGGTTACCAGGGGAAGGTTTGTTGGACTTGGCCTCAAGGCCTTAAGCAGATTTCCAATCTGCCTCTTCTTCCTCCTTTTGTGACTGACCTTGGGGCAAGTCAGGTAACCTCACTGGGATTCAGTTTCCTTCCCTGTAAAATGAGGGGACTAAAATAGATCTGTCAGGTCTCTCCAAACCCTACACACATGGTTCCAAGTTATGCACATAGATATGCATGCATGCTATATATATGAATACACACATATATGTTCATATCATCATAATGTCATAGCATATTAATTCTTTAAATCCTCCCACTGCCCACAGACCATAATTGTGTATTGACTAAACATTTATTGTTGATAGTGATGACAATTCTTACATTTTGAAGACAGACAGCACATGGAACAGAACTTTTAAATGGAAGAAGATAATTTTATGCCCCTGGATGGTACTGCCACATTTATAAGTGAAGAAACAACTCAATTTCTACTTTCCATGGGGACTTTCTTTTATTGACTTTCAATATAAAGTTTAGTGGATTTGTTTCTGTATACCTGAGTAGGGGCAAAGTCAATCAGTCAACAAACATGCCTTAAATAACAATGGACTAAAAGTAGCATAGACATCAGCCAGAGTCTCTCCTTGTTTCTGAAGAGATTGTACATAAAGTTCATGAATAAACCAAGCTTGTGAATATTAATCATATATATGTATATATGTATATATGTATGTATATATACAAACATATATATATACATATATATATATATATGTACACATAATTTAAAAAAGGACTTGCCCACAGTACTTCTTTGATGTAGATAGCATAAATATTATCACATTTTACAAATGAGGAAAATTAATCTCAACTAGTTTAAGTAATAAGATCATATACAAGATTATATACAAGATCACACAGTTAGGTAAGTGGCATAATTGGGAATCAAAGTCAAGTGCTCTTCTCTCTTTTCACTATACTATTTCATTGCTAAAGATTACTTTCAGTTTAGTTTTGTTTTGATTCTGTAAGTTAGCTTGCTCTCTCAAAGTGTTAAGTGAACATGAGAGTAAAAGCAAGTTTTAGGGTTTGGATTAGGAAGGAAGATGGAATCTTTCTTCAAAGAAGGAAAGATGGAAAGAAGTAAATATTAAATAATCATCTACTATGTGCCAAGCACTGTGAGAAGAGCTTTAAAAATTTCATTCAGTCCTTGCAACATCTTAGGGTTGGGGAAGATAGGCTAATATTATCTTTATTTTACAGATGAAAAAAATGAGACAAGGCTGAAGTTAAGTGAAATACCCAGGGTCACGTAGCTATTAAGTGTTTAAGGCCAAATTTGAACTCAGGTCTTCCTGAATCCAGGCCTATCAGCCTTAAAATATACAAAAGAACTAAGAATAAAATAAAGTACTCTATTGAAGGGTGAGAGTGGAACTTGATATACACCATGATGTTAAATTTTATTAAATATAACTTGTATGGATTTACAGCTCACATAATTTGCAATTTATTGTTATTGTCATTGTTATTATTATTTGGCATCAGGAAGCTGATATCTTGACTTGAAAGTTAATTGGATTTAAGTGAGGCAGAGCTGTGCAAAGTCATCAGCCTCACTGTCTCTTCCAGAGATATCTGGGTCCAATGGCAAGACATTGATCAGGATTCCTGGACATGGCCCTGGAAACAGTGGGGGACCTTGGCCCTTTCAAGATAAGGTTTTTCCCAGGGCTCAGTTTGTCTGAGGCAACATCCATTCTGTGATTAAAGGCCAGGTAAGAATTGAGACAAAAGATGGCCTAGTGTACCTTCCCAAAAGAATCATTCCGGGAGAGGAAGACCCTCAGAGTTTCTGACCAGAACAGAAATAGTTTCTATTTACCCTTACTCTGAACCTTCAAAACCCAAACAATGAGGAAGTGAGGCATGAGCTCAGATTATTATTGGCTCATCAGTGGAAACCAGAGTGATTTGGGTTTAAAGGCATAGTCAAGTTTCCTCACTTGGAAGTGAAGTTTATAAGATGAGATAGTGGTTTACAACCAACTCTGAAGAGACAACATTTATTTGCTATAAAAAGTGAAACTGTATACTAAGCTATATTTTTGTTCCTACTTCTTTGGAAAATATGGAGGAAAGCCTCAATTTGAAATGCTACTATCTATATATCTGTATCAATATCTATATCTATATAAATATATGCATACACACATTCATATGTATATTTGTGCTGTTTTTGTCACTATCATTTCTCAATAAATTGTCATGTCCCAACAAACCCTCTTGTATAACAAAGAAAAATAGTTGAAACAATTACAGCAATCAAATCTGAGAGTATATGCAACATTTCTCACCTGCAGTCTACCACTATGTTGAGAAGATGAAACCGTATCATAAAATTATTCCTTTGGAGCTAATAATGATCATTGCATTTAATCTGAATTCAGATTTCTTTTAGGGTTGCTTCCATTTACAGCGATGTATTTGCTTATTGTGTATATTTTCTCTTGATTCTGATTTCCTCTTCTTGTAACACTTAATGAAGTCTTGCCACTGTTTCATGAATTCCCCTTATTTATGCTTTTTTTTCTGTTTATATATGATATCTTGGAATGGTGGCATGGTGTAGTGATTCGACAGCTGCTGTAGGAGCCAGGAATGCATGGCATCCAATCCTACTTCTAATACATACTAGCTTTTAGACCCTGGATGAGTCACTTATTCCCACAGTGCCCTGAGCACCTCTTTAACAGTATAAATTGCACACAAAGTGTTTATGTGTATTAATAGAAGCCACCTCCTCCTGTAGGAATTGCATGTATCGATAAAATCACAAGAATAGTAGGTTTTGCAATACTACAAAGTTTGGTACAATTAAGAAAAAATGTTAACAGCAAATAGGAGCATGAAGAAGACCATACTATCTAAGAAGAATTCATCTTCTTGTACTTTTTATTCAAAATCCTCTATGGTAATGGCAAACATCTTTGCCAGGCAATTTACAATTTCAGGTTTAGTTCTTAATTGCTGTTTGCAATGAAGTACTCATTCAAAAATTATTTCCATGGGTGTTACCTCAGACAAACTGAGACCCAGGAAAGATCTTACAAGGAATATAAATTTATTGAAATAAAGTTCTGGAAACCAGGCATTGATAAAACCATTTGCATTCATGTGGAGCTACTTGACAAAACTTAAACCCAAATCACTCTGGCTCTCCCTGATTGGCCAATAATGGGCCCCAACAAAATCCTCAGTTGATCATTGTTTGAGTTTTCTTGGCTCGGAGTAAATATAAATAGCAATTGTTTCTGTTCTGGTCAGAAACTCTGAGGTCTTCCTCTCCCAGACTGATTCCTTTGGGAATGTATACTAGGCCATCTTTTGTCTCAATTCTTACCTGGCCTTTAATCGCTGATTGGATGTTGCCTCAGATAGCCTGAGGCCTGGGAAAGACCTTATCTTGAAACGGCCAAGTTCTCCTACTGCACCCTGGGCCATCTCCAGTAATCTTTATCTATGTTTTGCCACTGTACCCGGATGGCTCCAGAGGATGGACCCTGATGACTTTGCACAGCCCTGCCTCATTTCAATCCAATTCACTTGCAAGTCATGCCATCATCTTCTTGATGTCATTGGTCTTCTTTGAGAACAAATGACAAAATAACAACAACAAAAATAACAACAACCATATCATGAAATATAACTTTATGTACAAGAACTTTCAAAATATCATTCTGCCATAACAAATCAAATGCTTGATTAAAAAAAATGTAAATAAAAATGTGAATGAGATCTTGAATTTTCTGTTTCTTACAATCTTGTAGCTATAAAATGTGAACTTTTATAAGATACTATTTGTGAATCCCTGCCTGTTCCTTTCTAACACCTTCATCAAGGATGCTTATACAGCTATTTTTGCAGATTATTTGAATTACAGGTGCTTTTAGAGATACGAAAGTAGGCACACAGGTTGATATTGACATTTTACCAATGGACATTTTTAAAATTAATTATGGTCTGTGATGATTTGTAAGCATTTAGTAATCTTCCAACATTCGCATATCTTGATAATTATTTCTTCAACACCCTGAAAATTATGTTGACACTATCATGGAACTCCTCTATTTGTAGCTGGCCTGTTTAGCTGATCTACTTTCTTTGTCTTCTATAAAGTTGAATAATGCTTCCTGATATAATATGTCAGGGACTGTGATGTTAGAGGACAAATATTATGTTTCCACTAACTTTGATTGAGATAATAATATATTATTACATTCTTGACAATTCTTTTCCATTTTTGTCTGTTCATTGTTATCCTCCCTGTTGCATCTTTGCCTTGGGATAATCTGGTCAATTGGTTGCTCATCAGGTTATCTACAGACTTTTTTTTACCTCCACTGATTTTACTGTTTTATGAAGAATTTTTTTTCCCTCAAAATCATTAAGGATCTGCTTTTTAATATTCTACAAATGAGTTTATATTCCAAAATGATTTTATCTCAGCTAACAATCTTTCTAGTTAGTATGAAAACTAGTATTTGCTGGTTATGGATTATTCAATAAATCAGCTAACATTTATTGAGCATTTTCTATGTGCTTAGCACTATATTAGGCTCTGTGGATACAATGACAGAACTGAAAGTCATTGTTCACAAATGCTTACAATCAACAAGGGAAAAAAAGAGAGAAAGTGAGAGAGAGAGAGAAGAGAGAGAGAGAGAGAGAGAGAGAGAGAGACAGAGAGACAGACAGAAAGACAGAGAGAGACAGAGAAACATAAAATTCAATGAGGATGTTGAATTTGTTAAGTACTAGTACAGTAGAGACATTTAATTCTGAAAAGACTAGGGAGACATTGAAGCTTCTTCAGCATGGGAGTGATGTAGTCAGATCTGTTCTTTTAGAAGATCACATTGACTCATGTGTAGAATCTATATTTAAGAGGGGAGAGACCTGAAGTACAGAAAACATTTAGAAGGCTAGTACAATAGACCCAAAAAGAATTAGTAAGGAGTCTAGATCGGTAGCTATGTAAATGGACATGAGGACCAATGTGAGACACATTATGGAGGTATAACAAACAAGATTTGGCAACTGAATGACAATGGGCTGGTGGGAAATTATGTACAGTGAAGATGAAGGATGTCTGTAAAACATGAAGAAGTGTCTGGAAGGATGGTGGTGTTCTCAATTAGTGAAGTACAGGAGAGGTATGGGTATGAAGTTTTGGTCATGTTGTAACTGAGATATTTATGGAAATGCCAAATGAAAATGTTTAATATTTATCCAGAGTAAATTTAGGCTGTTTTCATTTCAGCACTGTGGTGATTGATTTGCATCAGTTAAATTTTCTTAAGAAAAGTGATAATTTATCTGGATAAAAATTTGGAGGAAACAGTACCTGACTGCTAGACCCAAAGTCATGAAGAGCTGAATTTAAATCCTACATGTCTAGAGAAAAGGGGAAGAAAGATGACATAATTGACATTATGGAGTAGTTTTCTTCAATTTTACTTACCCTAACCCCCCCAAAATTAAAATAAATAAAAATTAAAAAATAAGAACAGGAAATTTACAAGCCAGATATAGAATAACAAAAGATAAATCCACAAAGTTGAAGGAAAATAGCATTGCCTAAATTAAATACAAAATTTTTTAAAAAAGAAATATTGAAATTAAATTCTTAATGTCCCACTTGGAATCCTATTCTCTAATTAATCTTTCATGCTTGTGTTTCAGGGTCTGGCTATAAGGTTTCGTCCCCAACTTCCCCTCCCCCATGGTGGTAACTCATTCTGTAGACACCACTATCTCCACAGAAGATGGTATTAACCTTCTATAACATTCCTTTCTGCTAAGCACCTACAAAATGTAGGCATAGAGAGCAATAGCAATAAGACAAGGAAAGAAATTAAAAACATAAAAAATAAGAAAAGAGTAGTTAAACCTATCTCTATTTACTAATAACGTGTGAAATTATTTAGAAAATTTCAAGGAATATGAGGGATTCTCTTTGACTTCTTGGGAGAGGCATAACTTCTCAGGGTTCTGATGTCTGCAAGTCAAAAGAGGAAAGTGAAAGTGATTTATTTAAAAAATACTAAGGCATCAACTATCTGATAGCATATTCAGATTCGTGGGGTACATTTCTTTAAAATAACCTTATTGGCCCACTTACAGTACACAGCCAATTAGTAGCATTTTGTGGCAACTTTAGATAGAAAACTAAGGCATTTCACAGAAGATGGAGTGGTATAGAAAGAGGGTGATTAGTCAAAGGAGAAAAGGAGAGTATCAGGAATTTAAATGGCAAGATTTATTACCAGAATAAGAAACCTATTACCTGTTCAAGGGCAAGAGAAAAGAGGATGAGATGAAATACCTCTTATAACCATGAAACAGCCCTCTCTTATCAAAGGACAGCAAGTAGTTTGTCACAACAGTATAGGATGCCATCCACTTTTCTGTGTCTTTACATACGGATTCAGGACTTTCTAATATTACTTTATCAGGGGATGAGGGATTTCTATACTGTTAGTCCATCACAACATTGTGAAATCATTATAGTGCTGGTAGAAAGAAAGAAAGAAAAAGAAAGGAAGGAAGAAAGGAAGAAAGGAAGAAAGAAAGAAAGAAAGAAAGAAAGAAAGAAAGAAAGAAAGAAAGAAAGAAAGAAAGAAAATTTGTAATACAACAGATTAAACAAGGAAAAATGAGAAACAATGGAACTTCATAGCTCAGTGTTTCATAAATCTAAAAACATTCATTCCTTATGAAAGTATTTCCAATTGAGTAGAAACTACCTGGAAAAACCACAATATATTCTGGCAGAAATTAAGATAAGGCTAACATCTTATAATATATTCTGCAATCAATTCAAAATGGATACATGATCTTAATATTAAAGATCTTACTATGAAAATTAGAGGATATATGTGTGTATTCATAGTTAAATGTAGATTGGTTCCTTAAAAAAAGAGAAAGATGCAATTTAAAATATTAAAAGATAATTTTGATTACATGAAATAAATCTTCTTTACAAACTTAATGCATTATGATTAAGAAAGCAAATTTGAAAAAAATATTTGTATCAGATTTCTCAGTTAATATGTATATAAACACACAATAAGCTCATTGATCAGGTGAAGAAGTTCCTGTGTCAATTAGTTTTTGTTGGCTCCTTAGGGTTTTCTAAGTACACCATTATATCATCTGCAAAAAAGTAATAATTTTGTTTCTTCTTTATCTATTTTTATTCCTTCAAATTCTCTCTCTCTCACTCACTCTATCTTTCTTTCACTCTCTTTCTTTCTCTCTTTTACCATTATTTACCTAACCAGCAATTCTGTTACTAAGTCAAGTAGTAGGAGTGACAATGGAAATTCTTGTTTTGCTCCTGATTTTATTGGGAAAATTTCTTGTTCATCAGTTCCAGATAAGTGCAGCTGTTTGTTTTAAGTACATGTTATTTATTGTTTTCAGGAAGGGTCAATTTATCTCAATATTTTCTAGAGTTTTTATCAGAAATGATTGTTATGTGTTGTTAAACATTTTCTTCATATATTGATATAATATGATTTTACACTGACTTTGTTGTTAATATGGCTAATTATTTAAAGATTTTTAATAGTAAATCAATCCTGAATTACTTGTGTAAGTCTACACTGGTAATATTATATAATCTTTGTGATGTCTTATTTTGGCTTCTTTGCTTTTATTTCATTTAAATTTTTTGCATCTATGTTCATCAGAGATATTGATCTATAGTTTTCTTATTCTGTTTTAACCCTCACTAGTTTACGTATAAGACCAAATCTGCATCATCAAAGGCATTTCGTAGAATCCCCACAAACTGAGAAATGGATGAATAAATTGTAGTATGTGAATATGAGGGAATAATATTGTGTTGTAAGAAATAAGGAAATATATGATTTTAAAGATATTTGCAAAGACTTGTAAGAACTGATGCATAATGAAGTAAGCATAAGTAGATGAAAAATACATAACATAATTTTTAAAAGTTTCAAAAATTGATGAAGAATGAAATATCCAGTGTCACTTTAATTAGTGGAATACTGAAAGCATTACAAAGATTACGTTGAAAGCTGTAAAAACTATGGTCAATTCAGTGGATATTCACAATTTCAGATGACCTATGCTGAAAACTGCTATTGCCCTTGTGCCACCAAGGTTACAGATTCAGTGTGAAAAATAAGAAATACAAGTTTTTACTTATAACTACTGAAGTAGTATGTTTTGCTTCATCATGCATATTTGTTATAAGGAATTTGTGTTTCTTTCTCTCAGTTCTGATGAAAGGAATGGAGGAAGATAAAATAGATTTCTGTAATTTTTTTTTAAATCCTTAAAAATAGTGTGGTTGGGGAGGCTACCAGTATGAAATGATGCTTGAACACTGAGATAAGGTCACTGTGATATTAGTTTTGTTTTATTGCTTTATTTTATTAAAAGAGAGCACTCCTCAAGTGAGGGTACTCTGACAATGTTTACAATGTTAAAACAAACATATAAAAAAATTAAAATGAAAGAATGCTCCAAATAACTACCAATAACAACAACAACAGTAATGAGAGCTAACATTTTTGAAATGCTTTGAGACTTGTGAAATGCTTTACAAATATTTTATTTTATCAATACAACCACCCTAGGAAGTAGGTGCTATTGTCATCCCAAGGTGCAGATGTGAAAACTGAAGCTAAAAAAGCTCAAGTGACTTGACCAATGTTACATAGTTAATAAGGGTGTGATTCAGATTTAAACTCAGATCTTCCTAACTCCAGATGCAAATCTCTGTCTGCTACAGCACCTCACCACAAATCATAGCAATTATATGGTTTCATTACAAACCCAGCAAACTGGTAAAGACATGAAAAGGTGGAAATTGATGATATTGGAAGGGTTGTGGAAAGATAGGCAAATTAATGCATTGATGTTGAAGCAGCAAATTGGTATAACTGTTTTGGAAAACAATTTGAAATTATGCAGATAAATTGAGTAAAATGTCACCACTCTTTGACCCAGAGATTCCACTACTGGGCTTTTAAACCAAGGATGTCATTTTAAAGAAAGTGTTTAAATACACTAAAATTTTCACAATGGTTCTTTTTGTGGTGGCAAAAAATCAGAAACATAATAAATTCACTTTGACTAGGGGATGGCACGATAAATCGTAGTGAATGAATATAATGGAATGTCACTGTGCCATTAAAATAAATGAAAGTGACACTAATTCAGTGTTGGTTGAACTGCAAGCTGATCCAACTATTTTGGAGGGTAATCTGGAATAATTCCTAAAGAGTTATTAAACTGCCTATATACTTTGACCCAGTAATACCACTATTAAGTCTATTTCCAAAAATGACTAGGAAAAAAGGGAAAGAACCTCTATGTTCTAAAATATTTATAGCAGTTCTCTTTGTGATGGTAAAGAACCAGAAATTGTGAGGATATCTGTCAGTTGGTGAATGGCTGAACAAATTGTGGTATATGATTGTGATGGAATACTACTCTACTATAAGAAACTATGAGCTTATTGATTTTGGGGAAAAATGGATAGATTTGCATGAAATAATGAAGAGTGAAATGAGCAGAACCAAGAGAATATTGTATACAGTAACAGTAATATTGTTTCAAAAATAACATTTAATTACTGTCATTTTTGATTATTATAAATAATCAAATAAACTACAAAAGACATCTGAAAATGCTGTATGCATCCAGAGGAAGAACTGATATACATACATAGAATTATTTTACATTTATACATATTTAAATCTAATGGTAGCCAATTCTAGGGCAGGGAGGGAGGGAAGAACAAAAGAAAATAAAGAAATGTATATAATTATTATATATTTAAATGAAATAGCAAGCTGTACATAACAGATTTGCCATTTAATGTGCAATCATCTTTTTTTTAATTCTACTGTGCTATGAAAATGCTTATTTTATTTCATAAATTAAAAATAAAATAAATAAGATTAAAAATAAATGAATGAATGAATAGATAAATGAATGATGAATATATTGGGAATTTGAATGACTTACATATCATGTAGTCTAAGCCAGTCATGTACATACATAAACTAATCATGTAAGCTGAGCCAAGAAAACAATACACACAATGACTATAGCAATGTAAATGTAAAGAATAATCACCCCTACACCCCAAAAAAACCAATGAAAAGTAAATATTGTAACATAATAAAGAACAATCATAGTCCCAAAGAAATTGTGTTAGAAGACACATCCCCTCTGCTCTATTTGCACATTTGGTAGATTAAACATTATGGAACATTGCTTGTATTTTCAGATATCTTTTTGATGTATTGTTCATTTTTGCTGATTTTTTTCTTTTTAAAAAATATTATTTGTTAAAACAGATTGCTCTGTGGGAGTAGAAAGCAGAGGAAAACTGGAGAAAATTTTAGTGATAAAATAAAAATATCAATTAAATATTTTAAAATGAAAGATAATGCCATAGAAAAGAGCAGTGTGTTAAAAAAAAAAAAAGATTGGGAAGGTATGGCATGGGAAACATTTTTTTTTAATTTTGTTTTGTTTTTAGGATTGGAACATCGACACCAAGGTCACTCCTAACTCTCACATTCTGTTATTTTGAACTACTTGCTCAACTTGGTGAGAAAGAGAAAAAAGTTAAACCCAAGGAAAACAGAGGAATACATTAAAAATGACACTAAGAATTTGAGTAAATTAAATAGACTTGTAATACGGCTGATAAATCAGACTAGGAGGAGAAACAGCAAAAATAAACTATCATCAAAATAGTATAACAAAAACTAATCATAGGTACATAGTGACATTTAACTGACTGAAGAAAAAAGGGCTAAGAAAAAATACAATTTTATACATATATACATATATATACATATATACATATATATACATAATTGAGGAAGATCTGAGAATGATCACAACCTCAAACATGAACATAAACAATCTAATTAAATAAAAGAGAGTGGCAGGGTGGATAAGAAAACAAAACTCAACAATGTGCTATATTTCAGAAACACACCACAAACATAAACTGAAAGGAAATGAGAGGTTAGAAAAAAAAATTACTGAGTTTGGTGACTCCAAAATTTAAGAATTGCAGTCATGTTGTTAGTCAAAACAAAAATCAGATTTCACAAAATTTAAATTATTTATAATATTTAGATCTTATACATACATACAGACATATGTAAATATGTAAATATAGAGATAATTTCTCTCTTTTGTTTCAGATCTGATCACTACCTACCTTATTTTCATTTGAGCTGAATATCTCAAAGTTATCTCAAATTCCATCACATGTAATACAGAACTCATTACCTTAACTTTTGTCCTAAACTCATCTATCTACCATATTTTACTATTTCTGTTAAAGAGCACACAATTCTACCAGCCTCATAGGTTTGAAAACTCAGTGCTGTCCCTGAGACTTCTTTCTCGCTTGTCCCACATATAAAATACATTACAAAATCATGCTATTTCTAATACTGAAACATCTTTAGTACCTTATCATTGCTCACATCCACAACCTCAAATCAGGCCTTCATCACCTCATGCCTTGATCTTTGCCATGGTCTTCCATTTCCTCTCTCCCTTCACTGCAATCTCTCTCCACTACAATTTATACTTCACAGAGCCGTCAAAGTGATTTTCATTAAGCAGAGATTTGGCCATATTCTTTCCCTATTTAATAAACCCCAATGTCTTTATAGTATATCTCTGATAAAAGAAAAACTACCATTGAATTTTATACACTTTGAACCCTATCTTTCTAACCTCTTGATATTTCTCCTACTCCCACACTATAATCCAGCCAAACTTTTGCTTTCTCTATTTCTTTCTCATAACATTTCCCTGGCATTTTCTGTCTTCATTTCTCTACCTTTCAATTCTTTCCTAAGTAATCAGACCATGCAGGCCAGACTCCTTTCTCTTCCCTATATCAAACTCTTGGTGAATCAACTGAATTTCATGCTACATTCTATTCTCCTATCTCTTATGCTCCTGTAAAATTGTTGCTAATGTCTTATCATGTCTATTTTAACTTTTGTTGTTCAGTTGTTCCAATTGTGCCTGACTCATCGTGACACCATTTGAGATTTTCTTGGCAAAGATACTACAGTGTTTGCCATTTCCATCTTCAGCTCATTTTACGTGTGAGGAAAATGAGGCAAATAGAGTTAAGTGACTTGCCAAAGGTCACCCAGCTAGTGTCTGAGGCAATTCTGTCTCCAGGTCTGGCATTCTATCGACTGTGCCATCTACTTCCCCACTGTACCCACACCATGGATTATTCCCATCCTCTGCCTCCTTTGCTTTCTTCATATTCTGCTGAGAGCTACAGGAAACAGTCAGCTGTGCCTGCTAGACCCACAATTTAAATTGGACTCTCACTGCAGCAAAACAACAACTATATGTCATCTAACAAAATTGGTTTACTATCCCATTCTCCACAATGTTTATTATAAACCTCATTTCTCTTCAAACCTCCTAAAGTGCTCCTCTACCTTTTAATCATACTTTGCATACTCATGTATACACAGACACACAGACACACACACACACACACACACATACACACACACAGAAACCATATGCTGAAAGCTCCTTCTTCTCCCCCCTGTACTTCTCACATCAAACATCTTTCCTCACTATTTCATCCTTTAATCTGGTCTCAAATGAGGAGGTGGTCCTACTCTTTGTCAAGTCCCAAACCTCTTACATATCTTAAATATCATCCTATCCTGCCTTATCCATAAGAATACCCTTCCAATCACCTGCATTCCTTATCTTGTCTTCCCCCTTTCCCCATTTGACAACTCTTTCCTTCAGCCTACAAATATACTGGTGTCAATTCCATCCTTTAAAAAGATACTTGATCCAGCTACTCCTTCCTATCAGTTTCAGTATCAGATCAGTGCTTATTAGGCCCTTAACTCCTTAGAAAAACCAAAACAAACAAACAAAATCTTTCTACCCCCCAGGTCTCCACTTCTCTTCTTACTCCCTTCCAAATAGTCTGATACCTCTCTTCTGAATTCATTATTCAACTGAAAGTATTCTCTTTAAAGTTGCTAATGATCTCTCAATGGACAGTCTAATAGAATTTGTGTTTTTTTTAGTTTTATTCTTTTTTTTTTTTTAAAAAGTTCTCTACATCATTTGACCTTCCTGGTAACCTTCTTCTTCTAGATACTTTTTTCCCCTAAATTTTTGTAAAATTATCCTTTCCTGGTTCTCATCCCAAATTTATGTTTGCTCCCTCTAAGTATCCTATCCTCATTCTTCATGTTATATGCACTAACATTCAGCTCCATCTTTCACCACATTTCCTTTTGTCCTTACACCATCTCACTTAAGATCTCAGCAACTAGAAATTCAAATTTCATCTCTCTTCAGATGATTCCCAGATCAATATACATCCAGCCCTGATCTCTACTGAGCTACATGGATAACAAAGTACTTTATAGATATCTTAAACTTGATGTCTCAAGCAATTCATACTTAAAATGTCTAAAACATAATTATCTTTTTCAAAAAAAACCTTCCTTTTTTCTGAATTTCCTGTTACTGTTACTACTAACCTCCCAATCCCTTACACTTATAACCTCAGGTATCATCTTTTACTCCTAAATCTCACCTTGCCAACAAAGTCATTCTATTGCCAGAGCTAGTCATTTCTGTCTTCCCAGCATCTCTCATATATGTCCTCTTCCCATCACTCATGCAGCCCGAGGCCTTCATCACCTCTCCTCAGTTAGTCATAAACTACTGCATTGTTCCTACAACCTCAAATGTCTCCCCACTCTAATAGATCATCCATAGAGCTGCCAGCGATTTTTCCAAATGGTATGTCAGACCATGTTATCCCCCTAATCAATACATTTCAGGGACTCCCCATTCCTCAATGAGAAAATTTAAATACTCTGTCAGGTATTTAAAGCTCTTCATAACCTGCTCCTTTCCCATGTTTATAGCTGGGTTTTTTTACTTTATTCCCTTCCACACAGTTGAGAATTCTGCTACAATAATCATGCAGTGTCCTGCACACAAAACTCCACTTCCCATGATTCCTTTGCCTCTTAGTTTCCCTGTATTTCTTTAAAACTCAGATCAAATTTTACCTACTTAAAAGGATTTCTTGTGTTCCTCCAGTTGCTAGTGCCCTCACTTCTAAGAATATCTCTATTTATTCTTTCTATAACTTGTGTATACTTATTTTTTTACATGTTATCTTCATCATTAGAATATGAGCTCCTTTTGAGCATGGATGATTTTTTGTCCTCTTTTATATTTCCAAACTTTTGTGCAGTGCATAGAAGATTGTAAATCCTTAAAATGAATCCATGTTGATTGACTGACTAGCCATCCCCTACATCTATAATATATTCCCTCTTTAGCCTCATTTAATACTGCATTTCTTTGAAGACATCCTTCATTCAACACTTTGTTTACAAAGCCTTTCCTAACTTTACTACTGCTAGTTCTCTCTTTCCCCAACTCCACTCTATTTAAATACCTTTTATTTTTTCTTACATATTTTTATACATATTCCCCTGATAGAATTAGCCCAAGCATTTTGTTGTTATTGTTTCTTGTATTTGAAACAATGTGAATGGTATCTCTTCCCATAGGTAAAACCTCCACTACCATCCATTCACTAGTAAGCCAAAAGCCCACATTCCTTTTTGCAGGCTTTATGTTGTATTTTTTTTTACGCCTCCCCTGCCTACCTTAGATAAGAGTGTGATTCAATATTACCCCATTTCCTCCCACATTAACTCATCTCTTTGATTCAGAGGTATTTGTTTATGATACATCTTTCCAAGATAAAAACAATTCATCTCTTCCTCTTCTCTATTCCTAACCCTTTTAAATAGACAGGGTTTTTTAAAAATCACATTTATTTCTAAATATGTCTCTTCTCTCCTTATTTTTTATGAAACCGTTCAGCAAAATTAGTAATCACATCAAAAGTGTTTGATAGTATAGCCAATATTGCACATTTATAGTGCATCTCTTCAATGAAGAAAGGAATTTGCATTCATCTGTGACACTTCAGTGCCAAGTTCTGTCATTATAATTACACAAAATTCAGTTACTTTTTTTTCCCTTCTTTTAGGTTACTTTCTGGAAATCATCGAGTATATTGTTTTCCTGATTCTGCTTACTCAACTTGTATCAGTTCATATAAGTCTTCTAATGTTTCTCTAAATTCTGCATATTCATAATTTCTTATACTGAAGAGATTTCTATTACATTCATGTAATTTGTTTATATATTCTCCAATCAATAGGCAATTTTATTTGTAGTTCTTGGCTACTACAAAAGTGTTATTCTTGATGTTTTAATAGATAGATGTACTTTTTTCCCCCTTCTAGTTTTCATTCCATTATAGTATACATACAGCTATGTATACATATGTGTGCATATACACATGTGTACATATATGTATGTCTGTGTGCACATATGTGCATATACACCTATATCTTGTGTTGGTGCATGTGTGTGTATACATACATACATTATATATATGATATATATGTATATATGTACACACATTTGTACAAATGTACACACATCTCTCTCTATACACACACACACACATATATATATAAATGTATATATATATATATATATATATATATATATATATATATATATATAATCTCTGTAACAAAAGATGTGAACTTTTCAATATTTTTAGCAAAATTACAAATTGCTTTCCAGAGTGCTTGGAATACAAAAGGGATCCAGTAGTCATATTTTAAAAATAATATAACAAAGTCCTAATCTGATATTTATAATCATATGAATGTGACTCTGGACTCTGGAAGGCACTAATAGAGTACATACAAGCTCTGGAATATTCTACCATGTTGGAAAATTTCAAGCGTGTCATTGGCAACAGTCCAAGTACGTTTTCCATAAGATTTTCAAGGTAGGTACAGAGAGGCATATTACTTATCAGGTAACCATTTGGTAATAAATTATGTGATCATGGCAACTCATGAGACAAAATTTAAAAAAATAATTCTTACTCCTGTGTGAGTCATTTAAGCTTCTTCAGTGATAGTGACAGAGTGGTGGGGAAGTAGGTAGATAGTGCCAAATAAAAGCAGAATTTGGGGACAGTCAATAACTTTTAACTATTTGTGCTCTAAATATGACCTCCTTTTCCAATGACCACTGAATGGATACACTGAATAATATCAATATTGAATATTTTTTTCCCAAAAGAGAGGAAACTAAAATTTAGAATAATTCACAGGTATTCCCTGAAAAGGAATTGGTATAATAGGTGTCATCAGAGGAAACAAAAAGCTTTATTTCATGCAATATTTAGTCAACTTTTGTTTTAGTACTATTGAAAAATATTTGCAAAAAGACCAACATGGAAATAATTGTAGCTTATTCACCATCATTTTTTGAGAAGGTGGGGAGGGTGGAACCAAGATGATAGAGTAAAGGCAGGGAATCACCTGAGCTCTACCAAATTCTTCTTCAAATATAAATTCTCTTCCAAAAATAATGCATCAAAATAAATTCTGGAGCAGCAGAACCAATAAAATGACAAGGTGAAATGATTTTACAGCCCGAGACAACTTGGAAAATTAATAGGAAACATCTGTCTCACTGGGATAAGTGTGGAGCACAGTTCAGTTCAGGTTGTGAGCCTGAGCCAACAAGTTAGCAGCAAGGCCTATCCTAGAAAGCTAGCAGCAGAACATGTCCTTGGAAGTCAGTAGCACCCCAGCAAGCCAGCAGCAGGCTGTGATCCAATAAGCCAGAAGCAGGACACACCCAGTAAGACAGCAACAGGCCTTGGGGGTGACTGAATTGTCAGTGACAACTTCTATAGCTCTCAGCCCACAGACAGTAACATGATAAAACAATTGGTAAGAAAGAGATTATAGGGGACCCTTTATCATCACTGGGTGAGGGACTCTGTTGCATAGCTCATACAGGCACCAGGATACAGACCTGGGTGCAGCCCTAGGGAACTGAGGAGTATTAGCATAATAGAGCTTATAGCCACACAGAGGTGCAGACCCTGCTCACAGTTCACAGGGGCAAAAAATATGCTTGAGTTTGCTCACAGACCACAGCACAGGCAAGAAGAGCAATTAACTGCACCTCTCTTTAGACCATAGCAACTTAGAACTAAAAACTGATAGTTTGACGTAATTAGCTGTGCAACACAAAAACCCTGAAGTTTAGGACAGTGTCCCCTTCACCTCAGGAGCAAAGCTCAACTTTAGCATAAAGTTAAAAATCAAGAAACAGACTGGGAAAATGAGCACAACAAAAACAACAATAACAAAAATGCCTGAGCTTAGATAGTTACTTTGGTGACAGGGAAGATCAAAACACAAAGTCAGAAGAAGATAACAAGTCAAAATGACTACATACAAAGACTCAAAGGAAATTGTGAATTGGTCTCGTTCCCCCCCTTCCCCCAAGAAAAAAAATTTCCTGGAAGACTTCAAAAAAATATTTTAAAAATCAGATAATAAAGGTACAAAAAAAATGGGAAAAAAATGAGATCGATTCAAGAGAATCATGATAAAAAAAAAAGAGCTGAAACTTGATAAAGGAAGCACAATCAACAGGAAAAAAAAATGTACAAAAATTCACTGAAGAAAACAACTCCTTAAAAATTAAAATTGCCAAATGGAAAAGAAGGTACACAAGTTTGCTGAAGAAAATAATTGCTAAAAAATTAGAATTAGGCAAGTGGAAGCTACAACATTATGAGGCATCAAAAAACATGAAAACAAAATCAAAATAATGAAAAAAATGTGGACTCTCTCCTTGGATAAAAAGGATCTTTATATAATGAAAATTTTCTTTGATATAAAATAGTGATAGGTGATGAGCAAATTACAACTAGCAAATGAAATGCATTTTATTTTGACAAGAAATTACTTGTCATCATTGAAAGAGTTATCCCAGCATCAACTCTCAATGTACAGTCAGATGAGAAACTCAATAGAGTAAAAATCAAAAATAGTCCAAATGAAAAGAATAGTAATGCAAAAAGATCACACATTCTAATAAATTATTTATTAAATAAATAATTGACAATCAAAATAAGATGTGGACAGTAGAAATGGCAACAAAAGTTATTCTAATAATTTTATCCAGAACTTGAAGCAATTTGTTAAGAGTCCAGAAATTAGTCATAAGTTCTATCACTTACTAGCCAAATCAATAGATGTGACTGCCAAAGAAAACAACACTGCAGTAAAATATATGCTTGTTTAGAAAACATTGTGGAGGATGAGGGATAATTAAATATAGTCTCATCTCATATACTAGAGAGAAACAGTGGAACTTGGCAATATATCTAACAAGAACAATCATAAAATGGAATTAAAGAATGAAAATGGAAGGATGACAGTAAACAGAAGAAAAAGTGGAAATGATTTGTGAAAATAATTATAACATTCTATTTTCTTTAAAAGAGTAGAATAAAACCTCACAGTTGGATTTTAGCATCATAGTCCAGGATGCTTATGGTGGAAGTGGTGGGGAGAGAGGCAACAAAGATGAAAAAAAAAGCAGCTATATTAGACTGTGTACATAGAGGAGTGAGCAGCTAGATGGCACAGTAGATAAAATGCTGGGCCTGATGTCAGGAAGACTCATCTTCCTGAGTTCAAATGTGGCCTCAGACATATACTAGCTGTGTGACTCTGGGCAGGTCATTTAACCATATTTGCCTCAGTTTCCTTCTTTTGAATGAGCTGGAGAAAGAAATGGCAAAATACTCTAATATATTTTCCAAGAAAACCCCAAATGGAGTCACTCAGAGATGGATATGATTGAAAAATTACTGAACAACAGCAGACAGAAGAGTATAATGCTAGAGGTGACATAATGGTAAAGTCCTGGAAAGATCCATAATTTATATGAAAAAGTTGAAGATATCATTGGTGAAGAAGAAATATCAAATTCTTTTAATATACAAAAAAGGTATTTGAGAGATCATAAAAAAGCCTACCTATATACTTCTTGCTCAGTCATGTCCAATTCTTTGTGACCCCATGGACCATACTGTATACGATGTTTTCTTAGCAGAGATACTGGAAGGATTTGCCATTTCCTTCTCCAGTGGATTAAAGCAAAATGAGGTTAATTGACTTGTACAGGTTCACACAGCTAGTTAGCATCTAAGGATAGATTTGAACTCAAGTCTTCCTGACTCCAGTCCCCATGCTTTATACACTGATTCACCTACCTATATACTTACCCATCAACATAAATAAAATATTTTATAAGAGTCACCTATATAAGAATTGGATGCAACTTTAATCAGAATATCAATAGGTAAGAATCATGCTTTTGCCAATGATATAAAATAACAGGACACTTCTTTACCACTTTACACTTAACCAAAAGATGTAAAAAAGTAGGATTCTCTTTTGTTGATCATTTAATGCTTTCTATGAGAAAAAATGTATAAGCAAAGCAAAAAACAGTCTTGCAGGCTCTATTATGTCAAGGTTTCTCCTATTTACACATCAAAATTATTAAAAATATTTTCAAAAATAAAACAGAACCTGTTCAAGAAGCCTTTAATCATACACATCAATCAAGGTATAAAACGAATGGATACATTTATCAAAGTTGCTCACAAACATAACTGAGGAGATCCAGAACAGAATCTAAGTTCTAGAGATCTTGCTTATGAATATTTCTGATTTTAACATATATTGTTCTGACAATTTCTGAGGCTCCAGGAAAAAAAAATACCTACTCACTCAACAGATTTTTATTTGACCATTCACTCTGGAAAAATCAAATACATTAAAAATGTCTATTGTCCAGGAAACAATAAGTGATTGAATAGACATGCTATGGAATTTGTCCATTAGTTTGTATATAAGAGTCAGCCAGTGAAGATGGACAAGAGTAGAGTCCAGAATTCAACAGGTACAAAGAAGTGGACTGGATTCCAGAGTTTCTTGAATTATCTCAAGCTTACTATTAAAAAACCCCCTCAATTTCATAATAAATATTCTATTAGTATTGCTATATGACAATGAGACATAGAATACAGCAGTCTACAAAGAATTAAAGAATGAATAGCACACAGAGTGTAATGAAAAGCTTATGCTGGGTTTGAGGAGCCTTCAGCATATTGTGGTTTAGAAACTTTGACAAAGAATAGAAATAAAAGGTTTCTTCAAGGAATTGTATGCTAGGAAGAAGAGATTTGCAAGACACACAGGAAGGGCAAGAGTTAAACAATGAAGATCCAGAGTGTTTCCCTACTATCCTTGAAATGTCAGGAAAAAATAAAGATGTTACGTAATATATTGGTAGAAACCTTACTGGTATCTCACGGAAGTCCATGGAAAAGAGTCATACAGTATTAGTAGGCATGGATAGGTTGTGTTCTGAATTATTGTGGTGTATGTAGAGGGCTCACAAGTCGATGAGAACTTGAAGATTACAAGAAAATTTGATGAATCAACACAAAAATTTAATAATCATAATTTTAATGTTAATAAGCTGAAATTATAGTTAAAGTGAAAGAGAATGGACAATCAAACTGTTAAAATGATAATTAAAGAATAACTTGATAAATATGCTAGGAATGATGATGATTTAAAATAAAGCCAGAAGTGACCATCCAATTTTATGCCAGAAAAAAAAAGAATTCAATGATCATTGATGAATACCTACTGTAATATAGTCATATGGATTGGGCCTGTAATGAAATTGATATAAAGAAATCTAGAGGAGAAACATCTGTATTTCAGTGAAGGTTGTTATATTCTCTGTAATTTAGAATTTGCAAGACTTGCCAAGAGGGCTCATATTATTAAGTGATGTTCATAGGATCACTCAGTCACCATCTATCCAAAACAGAACTTACACTCAACTTTTATTGCTTCAAAAACTAACTCATTATATACTATACCATACTACCTACAAATAAACAACAATATTATAAAGCACAAAAATAAAATGTATAATAACAGAAAGTACCCACACTAGAAAAATGGGAAAGGAATTCTAGACAACTAGGTCAATCTCGGTAAATTAACCTGGGAAAGCCAAAAAGGGAACTCTCAAACCATGTAGGTCTAAAAAAATAATTAAATGAATTCTATCAAGCATTTAAAGAAAAAATAATCTCTATTCATCATGAAATGTATGGAAAAGAGAGGCAGACATTTTCCCAAACCTCCTTTTAATGGTAAAAGTATAGTTCTGATATGTTAAGGCAGAGAAAAATAAATATAGATTTATTTCACTAATGAATATCAATGCATGATATTAAAATACAGTTTTAGCAAAGAAGCTGTAGAAAATCATGAAAAAGTATTCATTATTCCTTAGTTGTATTTATGCTAGAGATCTAGAGGTAATGAAATATCAGGAAATTCATTAGCATAATTTTTAATAAAATCCGTGTGATTACATCTATTGTACTAAAAAGGTCTTCAACAACAATTGTGCTCATGTATGTTAAATTGATAACAAGTCAAGGAGTGGAAAAACATTCTCTCAGAATGCTCAAAACCAATTATCTAAATCCAAGAGCTAACATTATTTTAATGGAGAAAAACTGGAAACTTTTCCACTAAGTTCAAAGGTAAAAAAAGGATATTGTCTGTCTCCAGCATTTTTGATCATAATACTAAATATGTCACCTATAAAAATAAGTCCGGAAGCATCAATTAAGGGAATAATCAATGAAAAAGAGGCAAAAATTTTAGGTGGCACATCACAAAGAGCGCTGCTTTTAATAGCAGAAAAACTTAAGTTCAAATCTAGGCTCAAATATTTCCTCTCTGTGATTCTAGTCAAGACATAAATTTTCTTGATTTAACTCCCAGGATTGTTGTGAAGATAAAATGAAGTATTTATAAAATGTTTTGTAAAACTTAGCTCTCTCTATATACAGCTACTGCTGTTGCTTCTGCTACTACTATTACTATGAAAACCTTATAGGATGAAGATGCTAATGGGAAAATAGTATAAGTTGACTAGAAAAATACAAAATAAATTTACTAAGTATACTTTAAAGCACAAAATACAATTATCCATACCATTATAAACATCTACATTTTTTTTTATAAAACTTAGAGAGAAGTTGGATGGATGTGGATGGACCACAAATAAATAATAAAGATGACAATGTTGTATAAAACAATCTATAGATTCTAAATTTTCATTGTGATATTTCATGGAATTTAATAAAAATTGTTCCAATGAAATAAGACAGATACTAATTTGGAGCAACACTATTTTACATCTATTATCATTTTACATTTATTAAATTGTGAAAAAAAATAGACAAAAATATGGTTGGAAAAACTATGGAAATAAAAACAAGAACAGCAACAACAACAACAACAACAAAACCCCAACTGGTACAGCTGCGGAGTATTCTGAACATCTTTTAAAATAATCTGGAATTGTACCACAAAAGTAACTTTACTTATGATTTTGCAATCTCATTCCTGGGTTTAAACCCCAAAAAGTTGAAATAGAAATAAAAGTCTTATTTGTACCAAAATGTCCATGGAAGCACTATTCATAATGGTAAAAATCAAGGAATAAATCATGTTGCCAATAAGTAAATAATGATATGTGAAGGTAATGCAATTTGTTTGCTTAATAAAAAAAAAGTGTTGAACATGAAGGATTAAAAAAAATGTAACAGCGTTTGCACAAACTGATGATAAGTAGAGAAAATGGGACAAATAAAGGACAGAATAATAATTATGACCACAAAGATGAAAATGATGTATAGATAGTAAAACTTATAGAAATTCATTTGAAATGAGAAGATATCACTGAGCAACAAAAAAGTAGCTCAATTTGATTTGTAGAATACCACTAAATGTGGATCACCTCCTGCTAAAACCTATGACAAAAGCAAGAACCAACGGAGGAATAAAAAGGCGTTCCATAGATGATATCCATATGAATTCAGCCAACAATATATCACCAAAGAAGTATATAAGAAATGATTGAGTTTTACAGATTTGTCCATGTAAGCAAAGGGCTTTATGATGGTGATTCACAATCCTATAGAAGGATAATTCTTAAGGCTAACCTGGACTCCATGATCAATGTAGATTATTCAAATAAATATTAGAAACTGTGAAATATATGATTGTATTCTGTAAACATTTAGCTGCTATCAAATACTTACCAATACATGCCCCCCCTTGGTAGAATTATAGATCATGAGCTTGCTGTCTTTCATAGGACCCTGAAAAAATATTCTCCCTACTTCAGAGCAACCTAAAAATATTCTGGAAAAGTCAGGCAATAGACAGTAGTGGAACCAAAGCAATATCATAAACCATAGTATAGCATAACATGGCCTAAGCATAATATCACTTCTTAAAAACTTAAGAAAAATATTTTCACAAATATTGTCATATCAGATACATATAATTTCCATGCTACATGGACTAAAAAAGTTTTGTTTTTGGTTTTGTTTTTGGTTTTTTTTAGGATAGTTATCTGGCCAAGGAATTCAAAATCACATGGAAACAGGATGAAGCTATATAGCCCCTATATTGCTGTTTGCTCTTAGATTTGAATAGCTGATATTTTCAATGAACTTACAGAAACTTTATATGAGCTTACATCAATATACTTTACATAAGCTGCAAAACCCCCAGCTATTTTATTCAACTGTGCAAAATTCCATGGAACATTAAATATTAAATAATAATATTGGATATCATTTCACCAAGACTGTTTCTAACTGAACTCCATCAAAAAAGATGACAAGAATGTGATAAAAAAGATGATGATAATGTCAATATTAATTCACACTTACGTTAATTTCATTTGTAGTGTAGTAAGAAGTTCTTCAAAGAATTAATCTTCCTTCTCAATCTCTGACAAAGTTATACACATTGACTAGGTAGTGCAATATATAAAGTTCTGGACTTACAGTGGGAAAGACCTGAATTCAAAAGTAGTCTCTAAAACTTACTAGCTGTGTGATCCTGGGCAAGTCATTTAACCTCTTGTCTGTCTCAGGTTCCCCATCTGTAAAATAAGCATAATATAGCACATCTAACCTATGATTTTTATGTGAATAAAATGAGGTAATGTTTATAAATTACTTGGCCAACTTTAAAGCAAAAGATAAATGTTAGTTATAATAATAATTATTAATGAAAGTCTCTTTAGAACTATTCATTAGAAGCATTGTAACATGAGATTTTCAAAGTTTCATGAAATGATGTTTCCTTTTGCCTTTGAATACATGATAAAGTCTTCTTTGTAATCTCATTTATTTGCCCCTCCGTTAAGAATCTTTAAGCATCCATTGACTTGCCTGAAACTTCCTTTTGTCTTTACTTATGAGAATGTTAAGACTGATATGGATTTACATGATTCAGTTACACAAATAGAATGTCTCTTCATAGTGGGTCACTGGACAGAGATCTCACAGTAGATTACCAACAGTAAAATTATTGTTTAATGATGGGCTTATAAACTTTGATTTGTAGCTTCTTCTGCCCTGCACCTATTCCTTTATCACTATTGCCACAGAATCACTAGTTTGCCTCACAAGGCTGAGGGACATTTTGTATTTTTCTGTCTTAAAATTTTCTGTAGACAAAGAAGTTGTCACCAAATAGCTATCCTACCTATTTGACTAGCTCTAACAATATGTCAGAATGTGCCAGAGCTTTCCAAGACACATATCCATGTTATCATGGAGTAGTAGATTAGGTCTTTTAGGAGTTCTTTATCAGAAGATAGCCAAACCAGAGAAGTGCTAAACGTTATCAAGTTCTGAAGCTTATACTAGCTTTAACTCTAACAATATTTTTTAAAAATCTTAACTGATTTTTATGTTACATTGTGTTTATAGATTATTTCCTCTTCTGTAAAATTGTTATAGGCTTGTGGAGCTAAAGAAATATTTAGAATTATCTATTCCAACACCATTTTATAGGAGAGGAAATTGAGGCCACAAGAAAGAAAATGATTTGGCTATGTATTGCTAATGACAAAGCTTATAGTAAAACCAAGATCTACTTATTCCCAGGTTTGTCTTGTTAAACATGGAAACACAGACATAGAAACACATGTACCCCCAACCCCAAACACACATAAACATACACTGCTATGAAGTGGATTGAAGTAAAAGTTCACAGGTGTGTGTTCTCATATTAGCCCAGCACTATCTATGTGACTTCAGACACATCCCTCCCTATTTTTTTTCCCTTTCTCAGTGTTCTGATTTAATAATGCCTGCCCAGCCTCACTGGGGTTGTCTTAGGACCTGATAAAATAAGGCATATGCAAAGGCTTGGGGCTGGGATTCTTATAATCTAGCCACTGCTTGCCCATGTCCAGACTCCTTAAGAGTCTGACCAATATGATTGATGTTCTAATAAACCTTGTCTTTGGCTGAAAGAAGGCTTGGGTCAAATTCTTTTGGAAAGAACCCACATGTTGTGATTTTGGGGTCCCAGCACCCTGAAACCCTAAACTACATCATTTTGGTGGCCCATACATTGAAACTGCCTAACCCCAAGTTCCTCTCCAGCAAAGACTGGAAGGTATGTTGCCCTCCCCCCTCCCCTCCTTTCTTGCTCTGCAGTTGGGGTCACTGTCCAAGCACCAAGGCTTGGGGGTACTTTTCTGGCAGACAGTTATGAAGCTGTCTCGCTCTCTGTCTGACACTCTCAGGATCTCAGTCCACTGGGTGGGTTCAAGGCTACGGGCCTGCGTACACCTTCCACAGCATAGAGGACAAGGACAGACACCCTATCTGGACATGTATAATCAATTCTGTTAATTCCTTTGGTGCTAGGGAATTAGGGAAAATTGCAGTTGGTTTTTGGTTCTCTGAGGCTTGCTTACTCCCTTCCTTCTGCATCTCTGAATCCTCCTTCATGGAGGTTACAAGGAAAGTTAGAACAGCTAAAAATATCTTGGCATATTCTGGAGGTTTTGTAATTGATCATTAAGGAGTTTTGAAACTCCTGTACAACCTGGTCTCTCACTTCCCTTGAGTCAAGAGGTTATCTTTTGACTCCTCTCATAGTAGAAGAGAGTTTCACCCTTTACCCCTCACCTTTAATTTTGCCCTCCCCTACCTGGGAAAGGAAGGAGGGGGGAGGGGCAGCAGCTACAGCATGGGCTCCACTGGCAATGGCCTTGGGCTCTGGGGCAACCTTTGCCTGGAAGCATCACCCAGGTTCAGCACATCCGCTCAAGGTAAAGAAGCTGGCCTCTGAACTTGGGTGAGCATGCTTTTTCAAATTTGTAGTTTTAATTGTTAACGATGAGATGTTGATTCTCTGTGTAAAGTAAATTGGAAGTACATTTAATAAAACCAAAGTCACCTGATTGGTAATTGGTTTCTTTTCTGTCAGTTATGTTAAGCAACTTTTCATAATTTAGTTACCGCTAAAATAATTTAGCTATTGTTGGTTATTGTTTTAATGTGCAAACTAGCAAAGGCTTGGTAAGGTATAAAGCACATCAAATTGAAAGTTAAAAATGTTATTAATTATTCAAAATTCTTTAGTGCTTCACATTTTACAAAATCCCGTTCTTACTATATCCCTAAGAGTTAGAGGATACAACTGTTTGTATCCTTAGCTGAGACAGGAGAAAAAAGAGGCTTGAAATGGGGCAAGTGATTTGTCCAGGGCACAGTTAGTGTTGGAGCCAGGTTGGGAATTGGCGATTCCTACCTCAAGTCTAGCAGTCTTCCCCACTATTCTCTGCTAATTCTATTTAGAATGACAGTAAGATAGATGTTTTGCATTAGAAACGTTGTTTGGGAGAGGAACACCAAAGGGAGGTTGGGTTGATCTAGCAGTACTATTTGGGAGGCAGGAGCTGTCATATGAAAGGTAACATATGCTTTCAACAGGTCATCCCTGTCAGAAAGTATTTCCTAAAGACCTATTTATGCTGTGTTGGGGGTTCTTTTTCAAGTGAAAGAAAGGCTAGTAACTACATTATGTCTTTGGGACCAATCCAATTATTTGAGGCATATCTAAAAAGGGCACATAGAGTGTTAGTGAGTAGACCCTTGGCAAAATTTCAAAGTAGGTGACATTTATATTTTACTCCTCTCCTTTGTTCCTCCATTTCCATATACAATAAGCCAGTCTTTGCAATTACTCCTGTCAACTCTCCTTTGCAATGCTTTCCATATGCATTCCTTTCTTTTTCTTCAAACTCTAAGCACATTTGTCTAGATTTTCGTCATTTCCCATATGACTTGTTGCAGTAGCCTCCCAAATTATCTCCCACCTTCTACTTTCTCCCTCTTCCAGCCTATCCTGCATGCTACATGGGGATTGGATTTTTAAGAGCACCACTTTGGACATAGCATCTTCTTGCTCAGCAACCATCAATTGTTCCTTGTTTCCTAAGAAAAGGATGTCCTTCCCACCAGACATGCTTTGCAGTGGCCATAAATCGTATCATGGAAATCTGTTAAAAAGTTGCAGTTATATTTAAAACAAAACCTTTCTGAAAGAAGCAAAAAAGTTAAATAATAATAGAAAAAATAGATGAGTGCTATAAACTTAATACAAATCTGCAATTTCAGTTTGAGAAAATTGTTCTTTATGGCATGGGACAGATTTCTTACATGATCTGTCCTAATGTTCATATCCAGGATTATCTTCTACTGGCTATTTTCCTGAATTATGTGATCCACCCAAAATTTTCTACACATGGTTCCCTGATTATGGTGTACTCTTTCTGTATCTGTCTTTTTTACCCCATGCCCTCTCTTATTCTCTCTCCTTGCCTGTCAAAAAATATACCTATGATTTAAGACTCAAATGAAATCCTTCTTCTGAGAAACTGTTTCTAACATGGATATTGTAGATAGCTATCTATCTACTCTTCTGAAGGATTTTGCCTCATTGTCCTATTCAAAAGTTTTTTTTTTCCTCCTCAGCAGCCTGAGTATTCCTCCAAAGTCACAAAACTAAATTTACTTCCTAAAGGCTTCATGCAACAAAAGATTAGTGTAGCTCAACCAACTAATCAATTAAACATTCATTTATGCTTATTCTATTCTGGGCACTGTGCTAGTCACTGGTGATAAAGCTACATAAATGATAAAGTACTTGAATTATATTAGTTAATTTAGAGTGTAGATGCGTACACACACTTACCAGCAGGCACAGAGAGTGGCCTTCTCTTGAGTTGCCCAATCATCCTTCCTTCTCTCTATTCTTCAGTGAGTGAAGGAAAACCCTTGGTGCAAAGTGACCTGTGTATTTGGTGATGAGATTATCTACTGTGGGTTGGTAATTACTTTAGAGATAATATGCTAGTTCATATATCTTCCTTTCTCTAAAAAGCTAAACAAAACAACAAACGGACAAAATCTATCACCAGGATCACTACCAATCAAACTTATGAATACTAATTGCAGTTGAAGTTCATAAAATGCTCTAAGCCCCAAGGCAAATTTTTGATTATCTAGCTAGGAGAGTGAGTGATCTACCAGCCATTTAAGTTTACAATAATCAATTATCTAAAAGTTTTCCTTTCCTCAAAGGTATCCTCTTGAGTAATGAATTTTGTTTGTCTTGAAGAAGGCAATGAAACAGAAGAGAGAAACAGAGGATGGTGTAGATGTCATTGTTGCAGTGGTTTCTCCAAGAAGCCTAATTCCATCATTCTTATTAGGATACTTTTTATAAGCCAAGCCAGGGAAAGGAAAAAGCTCAAGCTGTTATAAGGTCTATAGTCATTCTAAGAGCATTCAATGTGCTATTAAGGGTGCTCCATCTTGGAGCTGCTCATCTGTTTTGCTTTCACTCCCAGACTTACCTTTCTACTTATGTTTCTGAAGAACTGCAGTAATTCCTCCAACTGCTTAACAAGTCATCATACCCTCTACTTGCATTCCTTAGACAAAAAAAGAGTTTGTAATGTGTGTATTCATAAGTGAAGCCTGAATTTGAAAACTTTTCAGTAAAAGTTACTCCTAGGGACAAAAAAATCATGAGAAATATGAAAAAAGCTGAAAAGAACAAGAAAAAAAACACCTTATTTCATTTAGAACTTCATGGGGTCACCAAACAAAAATTGAAAGATCAGTCCAGAATCAGCTGCAAGAACAAATGACAGCCCTAATTCCCAGCTTCTCCTGAAGCTTTGGGACCCTTTTCTTTCTCTAAAATCAAGAGGCTGCTCACCAAGTGGGTTTTATAAGCCCTAGTTTAGGGTAAAACTAATAATAATAATAATAATAATAATAATAATAAATAATAATAACAACAACTAGCAAATATGCACAGAAAATGGATGGCTTCTGTGCTTGAGGTCCACAAAAAGAAAAGAAGATAAAAATGGAGGCAAAAAGAGAAAGGACCTCAAATGAATAATGAAGAATGAAAGCAATCTGAAAAGAACACTTGCTAGACTGACAGGAATGAAGAGCAGCATAGCAACATAAGACAAATGTTCTTTTGGGAGATATGGAATTCAAGGGAATGGAGCAAGAGAATAGGCAGGACTTAATAGATATAAATGAATCACCTTGTAACATGCTTGTTTCAATACACTTTTGAAACAATCCTATGTGGAGATCTTTGATAACTGCCCCACCAATTTGGTGATGCTTAAAATAAGCAACAGTCATCAAGAGGAGTGATGACGAAGCACTAGAAGTTTGGTTCATCCATCTTATCATTCCTCAGCTTTTCAGTTAGTATTCCAGGAAGTCAATGACTATCCTAGGTGAAGAAGAAATGAGTCCTTCTGGAAGCCTGAGTTTTACAGATAGCTAAGAATTTACCATTTTGGCCACATTGGATGAAAACAATATAAAAATATTTATTTTACATTCCTCTGCCTTCTTAGCACAGTGCCTGCCACACAGTAAATGCTATTGATGATGATGATGATGATGATGATGATGATGATGCTTCTAATAAACTGTTAGAGGGTAGGTAACCCGATATTTTTGTATAATAGAATTCTGATTAAGTAAAAAGAAATGGACTTTTAATGAAGTTCTAAAGATCTTTTCTTTGAGAGGCAGTACATTATAGAAGATAGAATGCTACACTTGAATTTTGGAAGACGTGAGTTCAAAGATACCTCAGACCATATATGTGACTATGTACAAATCACGTAAAATCTTTGAGTCTGCATTATCTACTTCACAGAGTTGTGAAATTCAAATGAAGTTATATCTAAATATTGCATTGCAACCTTAAAAGCACTACATAAAATCAAATTATTGGTTTAAAAAAAACAACTTTTTTTTCAGTTCCAAATTTTCTCCCTCTATTCACCATTGCCCTACTTACTGAGAAGGCAAAAATATAATATCCATCATATGCACTCATCAGTGTGAGTAAGAGTCAGATTGGCATGTTATGTAGAAATTGTCATCAAGAAGACCTGGAATTAAGTCCAATCTCAGACACATACTGAATGTGCAACCTGGAGCAAGCCACTTATTCTATTAAGGGCTTGACAACTTTCTAAGAATCTGGACTGCAGAGAGGGCATAGGGCTACATTGGTAGAGGGAGTTTGCTGCTCTGGGAGTTTCCTGTATCATTGAAATCCCAGGTATAATCCTTATTCATATCCTATTAGTATTAAAGTGCATGATCTTTGTTTGGTGTTTAGATTTATCAACATCTGTTTTACCTAAAGAGGAGTCCATTTTGCTTCCTTCTTGGCTCTCAGATACATTCAGGTTAGGTGACATTTGTAGAAAACTGATATGTGGATAAATGAGGAATTTTCATTTAGCATTTGTTAAGGTCAGCAACACTGCTTTGAAGCAATAAGGGGTGGAACAGAAAGACTTTTCTTCCCTTGGGGACCTGTTCTTTGAGGAAAAGACAACAAAAATAAACTACCCCAGTCCTACTAAAAAGCTTAGAATGTGTTGGACATGTTGTTCTGGGCATAGTTTGCATCCATAGTTAAGCATCAGTGGCTCTGTGGAGGATTCAGTGTTTCCAAACCTGCTTCCTATGCTGACTCAAATACATGAAGTGCTCCTAGGGTTGCAAGAAAAATGCTATATTTTTTCAGGAGTCTGTCCTTTGCAGAAATCCTGTTTTTAAAAATATCTCTGTTCTGTTGGAATACTACTGTGTTACATGAAATGAATAGCTAGTTGATTTAGAAAATAACATGGAGACTTGCATGAAATAATGAATAGTGAAGTGAGCAGAACCAAGAAAATGTTGTATACAGTAACAGCAATATTGTTTGAAGAATAATTGTGAACAACCAAGTTATTTTGAGTCCTATAAATACTCAACTCAACTGGAAAGGACCTATGAAGGAAGATGCTATTCACCTACAGAGACAGAACTGATAAATAGAAGTATGCATAATATAGTTTTACATATATTTATAAATTTTTATAAAATGATGGCTTTTTCTCATGTGGTGTAGGGAGGAAGGGAGGAAGGAAGGGATGGAAGAATACATTTCTGAAATTAAAATGTAACAAAAAAATAAAAACAAATCTTTGCTCAATGAAGGTAAGAAATATGGTAATGATTTTTTGCTTTTTTAGGGAAGAAAACTGCATTGGGCTTCAAGTTGAAGATAATTGCTATCTATGGTCACAGTAAGTAAAGGAAACAAGGAACAGCTACCAAAGTGGGTAGACATAAAAGTGCCTATTAAATTCATTCAATACTCTAAATGAAAGAATAATGGTTCAAAATGGGTTGTTTTGTTTTCCTAATCATTCATTTAAGAAACTTTAAGTATCTATCAGATGCACAAGTGCAGGGGAAATAGATATACACGTGCTTTCAAATTCCACCCCTCTTTTCTATACTTCCATCTGTTGTGACTACATTTACTCTTGGAATTGATTGTTACCTTTTAGCTTACAGATTTGATGATATGTAATAGGAGTTCAGAGCATATGCAGATCCCATTACGTATAGATTTCAGATCTGAAAGGGGCTTTAGGAGTCATCTAGTTCAATCTTGGCATTTGATTGATGAAGAACCTGAGACTAAAACATTACTTAGTAGGTGCCAGAGTTAGAATTCAAACCCAGATCTGAACTCAGAGTCAGATTCCAAAACCAGCACTTTCTCAATTGTATCAGACTGCATTTGGTGTAGATTATTTCCAAATCTGTTTCTCCCTGCCAGATCTTCAGATCCGTATTTTCAAATGTCTGTCAGACACCTCTATATATGTCCTTCAAGCACCTCAAAAAGAACATTCCCTAAAATATATTTATTGTCTTCCCAGAGAACTATGTGCCATTCCTCCTAACAGTTCTATTTTTATTGATGACATATGGCTTTTCTCCTAGCTATTCAGGTTCATAACCCTAAAGTAATCTTTGACTCTTCTAGTTCTTTTATATCACATCCAATTAGTTACACAGTACCATTGATTTCATCTCCACAACATCTCTTATGCTCATGTCTTCCTTTCCATTTCCATTCACAATGACCTGAGTTTAGCTCTCTGTCATATAAATGGCTGTAATAACCCTTTTACCTGGTTTCCGGTCTACCCTTCTTAAAGCTGACCATGTTATTTTCTCAATGCTTCCCTGATCATGTGATTATTTTAAAACATTCAGTGACTCCCCATTCTCAATAAAATATAGATTCTTGATTAAGTCACTCAAAGCAGTCTGCAATTGGGCTCCAAATTATGTTTCCTGTTTTGTTCATTCTACTTCTTTTCAAATGCTTTATGTTCAAGCCAACTCACTAGCTTCCATCCTGAATTCTAGATTTGCCCTCTCTATATTTCCTGCCTTTTCTCATGTAGGTACACATGCCTGTAATCGGGATCCTTCACCTCTGTCTGTGGATCCTCTCTTCCTTCAAAGTACAATTCAATTGCTATCTCCTCCGTGATGTCTTCCTTTACCTCTCCCCCTGCCTTGTGAAAGGGGTGGCTTTCTCTTTAAATTTCCAATAATAGTTTAACTAAACCTCTCTTCCACACATAATATATTTTTCCTTAATGCATAGTTATATGTGTACAGGACATATTATCCAGTAGAATGTGATTTAAATGACAGCAAGGCCTATCATCTCCCTTCCTGTCCCAGTCCTGGGCATGGTGCCTTGCACATGGAAAGTACTTAATAAATGTCGAAGTGAACAAGTTACATAATGAAGAGTGCAGTCAAAAGTTTTGTCTCCTTGAAGGCAAGAAACTAGTTGTATGGGTTGGGATTTAAAATTTATTTTACTCTGTTGAAAGAGTTGAGCTATTGGGGTGCTATGAAAACATAGCCTGGGTAAGATAAGTGAGAGCTGAATAGGAATTGCTTTTGTTTGGATTGTCTCTTGTCAAATCCATTTCCCTCTGAAATTTGAATGGCAGGGTCTACAGCAAAGAAAGTCAGGCCTCAGACTATTCTATCTGTTGCTTTCTGAACAGCAAAAGGCAAACCAAAAAAAGAGAAATGATCAGCACTTGTATTGGGAGATGCTCTGGGAAAGAAAAGAAATACTATATATAAAAAAAGCTTTTAAAATGCATACAAAGCAACCTTAAAAGTGCCTCCAAGCTCAAAAGCTCTTGGGAGGTTTGGAGAGGGAAGAACCATTTTCAATAACTGTTTTTATCTTCCAGTTTTTACTTTATCTCACTTTCTCCAAGGGTAGAAGCTGACCCAGAGAGGTACCTGAAGTCTGATTTATTGTACTATATTTAAAGTCACAAAGTGAGTTTTGCAAAGTTGTAGCTTGGTTACAATGGCACAATAGAGTTGCCTTGTTTTATTTACTACAATAGTACTGCCTTTCCCACCACTCTTCTTTCTTCATCCTGTCTGCATTGTACACTGTGGGGGGGGGTGGAGGAGGAAGCACATACTCTTCCCCTTAGAAAAAATTACTTGGTTCAGGAAAGTTGTTGAGTTAAAAATCAAGAGCATTCAGAGAGATGCATTTTGGGAAAGAATCAGCCAATAGCCTTTTCTAACATTCCTAATCTACTCTAGCAATAAATCATCCAAAGGGACTAGAGGTCACAAATTAGCAATTATTTCTCTCAATAAAATAGCCATCAATCAAACTCATTAATTCAGCTGGATAACATGTCTCATGAAGGCCTACAGTTCTTAGTCAATTCACGTTTGTCAACATTTATTGGGCCCATTTAAAGGTTAGGGCCCAGAAAAGATGTGAGGGGAAGTATCTGCACAGAGGATAAAATACATATTCTTTGCCTTCAAGAAGCTCATATTCTATATAAATAAAAAAGTGAACTTTCACATACAAAAATACCCTGGGCCATGCCTACAACTTTATGACTTCAAACATTATCACAATATTTTTAAAAAATGAGAAGATGGAAGAAACATTGTATTTGGAATAAGAGATTAGGTTCTGCTGTTTGTTATTTCTCTTGGGTAAATCATTTCTCTCCAAGACAAAATTTCTTCTTCTGTAGATTGACCAGGTTAGACCAAATGTTCTTAAAGTACTTTATGACTCTAATTTGTATTACCTGTAATTATACCAATATTCTTTCTAGCTTAGGCAGCTAATCAATAGCTCCTAGGCTCTTAAATGCCTGTTTCTCTCTTCCACATACCCTCCAAAAAGGAAAATGGGAATTTAAAATTTTGATTGTATTGTCTCAACTTTTCACTGTGTCTTTGGCAGTCTACCATGGTAATACAATATGATTTAATTGATCTTTTATTTAAATTATAAAATACCTTGATGTCAGAAATGTCCTATTTTATTCCTTATATCTCTAGACCCTACCATGTGGTGCCTGATACATAGAAAGGTCATAATAAATTCAAGCATGGATTTATGCTGAGTATGTGTATCAGCATTGGATAAAACCACATCATTTAGTAGGTTGAGCTCTGGAGTTGATAGGATCATAGGTTTAGACCTATAAAGGATTAAAAAAGACATCTAGTTAAATTCAGCAATTTATAGATATTTATAGACATATAAATATATATGTTGATAACACCAAGACTATAATTCCAATAAATTAAGGTACTCCCAAGGTAATATAGGTTGAGTTACGTATTACAGAAAAATATGTAGGATATATATCTATAGGATAAAACCAGGTAAGTGACATCCATTGAATCATCTGATCAGATTCAATCAACCTACTACAATCTATGAAAATAATAATAATAGTAATTCTTATTAATAATAATATTAATACCTAACTATAGTTATCTTGTTGTCTTGGTTGATCAGGGAGAAACTGACCAATTCAGGTTCAGTGAATACAACAAATGTGATATATAATGCTGTTAGAGTAAAGCATTCAGGTTGATGAAAGGGAGAGACTGGGATGGGAAAGAATGAGGGTCTTAGCATGGATGGGAACAAAAAAGCATTTCATTAAAGAATGTTCCTACTGTGAGGGGAAGTATATCATATGGACAAAGTCCTGATTCAAAAGAAGGAGGTGAAAAGCAATACAAAAGCAAAAAAAAAATGGAGGAAAGACCAAATACAACAATCATAACCTTAAGTATGAATGGATTTAATGGTCCAATTAATTGAAGATGGAAGGGCGAATAAGTAAACAAGACCAAAATATTTGTTACATAAAAAAAAGACATACGTCTAAAACTAAAGACTCCTAAAGAATGAAAAAGGAGAATCCAGAAATTTGTCTATGGATGGTGTAATTTAAAAAAATTACATATACAGAAATGTTTTACTTATTCTATTAAACATAAAAAAAAGAAAATCACAATATTAAGATAGAGAAACAGGGAAATTACAATATGATTAAAGTTGTTATCAAAAGGAGAAGATATATAAACATAATCTAACCAATCATAGAAATTTATCTTATCCAACAGGGAAGTAGAAGGGAGAAGTGGATAAGAGAAAGGGGGAGTGATAAAAAAGAAGGGCAGATAAAAGAAAACTATTACAAAGCAAAACAGACTTTAGAGGAGGGACAGGATAAAAAGAGAGAGAAAAATAAATAGAAATATACTGAAAGGAGGAAAATGCACAGTTAGTAATTGTAAATGTAAATGTAAATTAGATGAATTCACCCCTAAAATGGGAGCAGGTTTCAGAATTAGAAACCAGAAACCAATAATACGTTGTTTACAAGAAGTATGCTGGAAACTGAGAGAACAAACAAAATTAAAATAAGGGGCTAGAGCAGAATCTTTTATGCTTTAGCTGAAGTAAAAAGAAAAATAAAAAGTAGAGATAGTAATTATGATCTCAGGCAAAGCAAAAGTAAAATGAAATAAATAAAATATGTTTTTAAAAGAAATAGCTATAGCCTCTAGATGTAGTAAATAAATTCAGACATCTATTAATAAACACTGCAAGACAAAGGAAAATGATTTCTCATTTCATGAGATACAGAATCTTGTGGAATTTGAGGAGACCGTAGAAGAACAACACATTTTTCCTGAGTAGTTTAAGAGACAAATGAGAATTATGAGAGGAGACCACAAAAATGATGGACAGAATACAGCAGCTTGAATCTCTGATAGCAAGTCTTACCAAAGAAACAAAGGAGAAAGCAATAGATTGGGGTTATTGTTGGTGTTTGACATTCATTCTCAAAGAGGACCAACAACAATATGAGCATGAGGTCTTGACTTGTGCATGAGTTGAATTTGAGTGAGGCAGAACTGAGCAAAATGATCAACCTTGCTCTCTCCTCCAGAGTCATTGCAGTCCAGTGGCAAGATAAAAGTCAAAACAAGTGGCAACTACCCAAGGTGCATTGGGTGACCTTGGTCTTTTTAGATTAAAGACTTTCTCAGCTCTTAGTTTGTCTGAGGCCACACACACTCAATGACTAAGGGTTAGGTAAGAATTGAGACAAAAGAGAGTTCAATTTACCATCCCAAAGTATCAGTTTGGTGGAAAACCCTCAGAGTTTGTGGCCAGAATAGAAAATAATGGCCCTTTGCATTTATTCCAAGTCATCAATACCTAAACAATGTGCCACAGCGGGTTAGGACTACCAAAACACTGACGTGAAAGAATATCTAGAAGAAGAGAAGCAAAATCCAAATAATATTGAAAGAAAATATATTAACTATCCAGGTAAAACATACTAATTTTTTTTAAAGAAAGGATAGTTAGAGACAACCTAAGTATCACGTAGTTCCAGACAAACACAGGAAGACAAGAAACAAACAAACCAACAAAAAAACAAACAAAAACCTGAGCACCACAATGAAAGAAATAGTACAAGAGTACTACCTAAAGTTTCTGAACAAAGGAAATTAAATACAATTGAAAGAATTCATAGATCACCTCAACAAGAGTCCAAGGCTACAAATTCCAAGACATATAATATTTAAATTTAACAACTCAATTCAAAACAAATTCTGTAAGTGATAAAGACAAAGATATTCAAGTACAAAGGGAAAAAAAAGAAACATAACATAAGCCTACTCTGCATCTACCAGAAAAGGCAAGATAGAATGGAAAGATTCGTTCCAAATAGTGACAGAGCTCAAGGTGCAGCCCAGGGAGACCTATCCTGCAAATCTGAGCTCAACAAAAATTGAAAAAAAGATGGACATTCAATGATAAAGAAACATTTTAAACATTCTAAGCAAGAAATTTAGACCTGAAATGATTATTTGCTACTGAAACACCCTACACCACAGAAATTCAGGAGATGTGAATGAATGCAGCAGCCAAGGAAGTACAGCAACAGCAACAGCAACTGAGTAACAACATAAAGATCAGTAATAGACTGCTTTCTAAAAGACAAGGGTGAGCATAAAAGTCAGGTGTGGTTGTGGGGAATTATGGACAGGATCTGCTGGTAACTGCCTACAAGCAAATCAATATATTTGGAGGAGTTGTATGATACAAAATGGGAGGCTGAATGAAAAAGAGAGAGGGGAGCAGGAGGATAGTATGTGATGTGCTTGGAGCAAATTAAGGGCTATCAATGAGGTGAATGCAATTTTTGTGGGATCAGGAAGAAAATAAAACCTGTAGGGGAGTATGTGAGGAAGAAAGGAATGGTATAAAAAAGGGGATGAAAAACATGAAAATCTTGCTTTGGTGGTAGGACAGAGTTCCATTGGTGAATGTTTATATGGGTGAAGAGCCATATTTGGTGGATCTTATGGATGTAGTCTGAAAGATTTAGTGCTTGAAAAAAGAAACCACTCATTCTACCTCATGAATGTAGAGGTGTAACTTCTGGGGGCAACTGGCACTCTGAGAATAGAAGAGCATGGAACCAAGGAGAAGATTTTGAGGCAAATGGGAAAAAGAAGGTAACTAGAGGGAAAACACAGAGCAGTGGCAGACTGAGTAGTCAGGGAAATGGTGATGGTGGTGGTGGGGTTTCCTACAAAAGGGCAGCATCCTCTCTACTGCATATAGGAATTGGCATTGTTCTAAGAGTGGGGCAAATTGGACAAAAGTATTCAGGTCAGACTCTTCAGATTGTTGTTGTTGTTGTGTTTGTTCTAAGGAGGACCATGACATCAGAGAGATGGTAACATGATTTGAAATTGACTTTGATTTGAGTGTGAGAGGGCTGTGAAAGGTCATCAGCCTCACTTTCTTCTCCAGAGCCATCTGTGTCCAGTGGACAGGTATTCATCAGGAGATGGAGAAGGCTCAGAATGCAATCAAAAGACCTTGGCCCTTTTAAGCTAAGGTCTTTTCAGGTTTTCATTTTGAGTGAGGCTATGCTCATTCAATGAATAGGCCTCTTTAAGAAGTGAATGAAGGGATGGCCCTTTAATAATAATGAAAAATAAATAAAACTGGGAGGAGAAGACCTACAGGGAAGTAGCAGAAATTGCCTATAGGGAAAGCTCAAAACCTGTATCTCAGAAGTTTTGATTCCGTGATGAGTACAGAGAATAGACAGAGACCAAATAACTACAGAGGTCATAGATCAGAGAATAAAGGTCTAGTAAAGATAGAAAAAGAGGATAGATAATGAAGAGAGTGAGAGACAACTTTCTCTGGAAAGGGGCACAAAAATGTAATAAAAATCAATGAATAGGACTAGTTGAAGGGGAAGAGAAGAAGGGGGAATCTACATGCCTGAGAGGAAAAAAGGAGGTGAGGATGGGGGAGAATTAAGTAACCAGATAAAATGGGCAACTTTGAAAACAATGTGTACTATTTATTATATTGTTTTCCTTAAAATGGAAATTTATTTTTATATTGAATCTTCTTATGTTCTACTGTATAACTCTCATTGTTTTTTTTTCCCTTTTCTCATTTTGTATTTAAGAATAAAATTTTAGAAAAATAAAAAAAAAGAACCTCTTTAGGACCTTGAGATTTTTTCCCCTAGCTCTTAGGGACTTCCTGGACATATCCATCAGCCATTAACCTCACTAACTACACTCTAACCTAGTTTTATCAATTTGTTTTACTCACTGTTATTGATTACTTTAATTTGCTTGGTGCCTTAACCTTCTCAAGCTTTTCTCCTCAATCCTTCTCTTTCATATTGAATCTTTCATATTAAGTAAGGCTTTCACTTTGTTTGTTCCAAATCAATTCTGATTTATCTTTTGCTCAAGTTTTCTAAAATTTCTCTTCCCCAAATTAAATGTCCAAGCTTTTTCACAAATCTCCTCCAAATCTTCCTCCAAATCTCATATACATTTATATCCCCGGGTTAAGCAGCTCAAGTCCTTTCCCCCCAATCTTCAGTCACAAAAGTTCTCCCTTTTTACTCTTAGGCCTTAAGATCAGTGACAGCAGGAACTGTGTCTGCTCTGGGTTGGAGAAACTGCAGCCTTGAAGCCACATATGGCCTTTTAGGTCCTTGGGCGCAGCCTTTTGACTGAATTTAGGTTTTACAGGACAAATCCGTTCTTGAAGGGGATTTGTTTTGTGAAGTTTGGATTCAGTCAAAGGGCCACATCTAAGGACCTACAGGACCACATGTGGCCTAGAGGCCCCAGGCTCCCTACCCCTGCTTTGTTGTAGATTTTTGGTAAATATCTGTTTATTTTGAATATATTTAATAGGAATTCAAAGTATGATAAGCTTACTTGGATTGAGTGAAAAGACAGGGATGACTTCCAATTCTCCAGTGGGGATAATCATAAAATATAATGAAATTGTCCTGAAGGAGAATGAGAGCCAAGAATGTGTTGGTCGCCTAAGAAAACTATTGTTGGAACAATTGTAATTTTTTTCAAAGTGCACACCATTTAAAGTAGCTAACTAGTTCCTACTTAAAACCTAATGAGAGTCAGTGTGACATAGAGCAGAACTGACCTTACAATCAAGACCTGAGTTCAAGCCTTTGATGTATGTTGCTGTTTAACATTGGGAAAAATCATTTAACCTCTCAAGGACTCAGAAACTTTCAAAGAGAGTAGTAGGATGATTGCCATTCTGTTTTTGTAGAGAGATTTTTGTCATTGTGAAATCCCTACACCAGTGAAAAAAATCTTCCCCATTCCATCTCTGACACGTTGTGCCCATGCAAAATTTAAAAAAAAAGATCTGCTATGAAATAAATTTATATTTTATACTTTTTTTTGAAGGTAGCCTGGAAGCCATAGTTTATAGAACATACGACCTTATATCTGGAAGGAATTTTTTTTTAAGTCATAAAGAGTTGGCATGACTAATTCCTTTAAATGTGTCCTATGTTAGCTGATCATGGGTGTATGTACACTAGAGGAAAAGCACACAATATTGAACATAAATTCCTTCCTTCTTTCCTTCCTTCCTTCCTTCCTTCCTTCTTTCCTTCCTTCCTTCCTTCCTTCCTTCCTTCCTTCCTTCCTTCCTTCCTTCCATCCTTTCTGTTAGATCAGGGAGTCTACACCTATGATTTCATTGACATTAAAAGTTGCCAATTAGGGGCAGCTAAGTGGTGCAATGGATAAAGCACCCAGCCTGGATTCAGAAGGACCTGAGTTCAAATCTGGCCTCAGACACATGAAACTCACAACTGTGTGCATCTGGGCAAATCATTTAACCTCAATTGCCTCACCAAAAAACAAACAAACAAAAATTTGTCAAGCAGGGAAAGTGTTTCTATCAATAGAGACTGCCAGCTGTCCTACAATTTATAGTCTTAGAGATTTGCTGAGATCACTAAGAACTTAAACAACTTCAGGGTCATAAAGGTAGTACATGTATTAGGCTGGATTGAACCCAGGATATCCTGACTTCAAAGTCATTTCTCTATCCATTATGCCATATGACCTCTTCATCTCCAAGGTCAGATATTCGAAAGAAAAGGCTTGATACTCTACATTCTGAAATGGAGAAGATTGCAATCGATCATTATGTGGAATCATTTTAAACAACCCACCCCATTCATCCATGCCAACAGGAATCACCATTCATTGTCTTTAATAGAAATGAATTGTGTTTATACTATATATTCACCACATACTCAGAAATCATTAATGGGACATCTACTCAGTGTGCATCTATTTAGGCCTATATACCATAGGTAGAAGAGAAGAGAAGAATACAGAATATTTCTTATCTTGGGGGCAGCTTAAAATTTAATTGGGGAAACGGATTGCAACAAACAGTTACTAAGGGAATGAAAACGGTGAAAATGGCTAGGTTCTGGGTGCTATAGATATTTAGAGGAGGGAAAGATAACCAAAGATTTAGGAAATTTGATAAGACATTATGGAGGAAATGAAATTTGAGGCTTTAAGAAATTTGAATGATCCCTCCAACTAGTCTTTAAATAATTCACCTTTGAATATTTACTTTATTGCTTCATCTAATCTGTGATCTCATTGATGTGGGTACTGTATTTGGTGAAGCAGATTGCATCTGATACATATCTTCTTATACAAAGTCACTCTTGTTCATGCCCTCCTATAAAATTTCCACTGGTTATTTACCCAATGGTCAGGTTCCTTTCACCTGAAAGCGTTGCCATTGTATAAATAAAATAAAACCAAAAAAAAAGAATAAATGAACAAATATTTATCACTAGTTCTCAACACACAATTATTCTACCATTTTCCCAGTTTATATAACTTTATGATAATATTCTTTATGCAACTATTCATTTGCAAGTCTTTACTGGTTATGTGTTAAAATCAACTTACATCATGCACCTCTCCTATTTCCTTTCAGAGACATGAAACTTTAAGTCAAGAAAAGTAGACTAAACTGATTCATTTCAATTCATCTGTATGACATAAGGTCAAAATTTTCAATCATTGTTACAACCATGTCATTCTTCTGTTAAAACAACAACAAGAATAGCAAACAAAACAAAACAAAACAAAACACTTCTCTCACTGTCATGATCTGGCTTCATGCTTGCTCTTTATACCTAACCGCCTTGTCTACATCAAGGTTGCTGTAAGAGTATAATGACCTTTCACTGCATCCTTGTTCTGCATAGAGAAGTCTTCAAATGATTCTCTTTATTTTATTTTTTTTTAAACTGGTATATTTTTAATCTTCAGCAAAGTTTGCAAAGTGTCTGGGTTTCTCTAGGTCCTAACTTCTAATTTCCATCTACCCACAATGCCATATAGATATGAGTCAATCCAATCTGAGAGAGAGAGAGAGAGAGAGAGAGAGAGAGAAAGTATGTCAAACTCTAGAAAATATGGACTCATTTTCAAATATGAGAAACCAATGAAATAAAAACCATAGGTTAATGTTACTTACGTTATATACATTACATACTTTATATACATACATTGCACTTATGTAACAATTTATATTTGAAAAGTATTTTTACAGTAATTCAATCCTTAATCCCCATAACATCATAACATCAGAGGGGGAGACCTAATTTTCATCCCTTTTCATAAATGAGCTAATGGAGACTTGGACATTAAGAGACAATGTGGCCCATTTTGGGGGGAGGAGGGGTGCTGATCTGTGGCAACTGATTATTAAATATCAAGGGTTCCTGATTTGAAGGCATGTATTTATCCTTTAATCCCAAAAGAATAGGACTTATTTCTCAATAAACTCTCCTATCATGGAACAGAGGCCAGAACTAGCTTCTTTTTCACTAAGCTGTTTCTACAGAATCACATTGATGGCTTAAATCATCTTAGCTCTGCTGAATCCTTTTTGGCAATAAAATAAAAAAAAAGTGTATTAAGTGCTAAATTCTGCCCATAACTGGTATTTCTCACTGACGGCGAGTTTATGGAAGTTGTCAACTTCAGAGACCAACTTATATGAAGGCAATCAGCCTCTGTTGGTAGATGAATTGATCTAGTCAGAAATGATGAGGATAAAATTAACAAATTTACCAATCCTTTGGAGCTGAGGGTAGAATTGCCAGTTTTCACATGCCGGCACAAGCCTTCATGCAAAACTCTGATAGGGAAGTTATTCATCATTCTCAGCTTCAGACCCTGTTACCTAGAAACCTCGGTTTTAGTTACAAGCATGGGATCACCATAGCAACCAATTAGTATTTATGATGCCAGACAGTGTATAAAGAAGAAAAAAAAGGGGGGGGGAGTCTGGGTATTCTTACTGTTTTTGATATGACCTCAACAGAGAAATTCAAAATAGTTATCTTTCAGTGAATGCAGAACCTTTCATTACATATTTCCAAATTCCCACCACTCTCTCTTATTCCTCCTTAAACTTGCACTAACTTCTCTAAGATGAATGTAATTGATGGTAATTTTTTTCTTGCAACTGTAAATTATTATTGTTATTATTGATGGAAATGGTTTCTATGTGTCTTAGGGAGTGTGGTTAATGTAGTGTCTTTCCATATTGTCAGGCCTCTCAGATCTCAGGTCTATATAATATTCCAAGATGCCATTCCTGACTAGCATATCTTTAAGTTCTTTCCCTCTTTGAACCCCTACAGTAATTCTTTGAGATATTCATTTGACTCATTTTTTGTTTATTACTGGCTATCTTTCAGTTAGGAGAGGTACCTTTCCATCTAATTTCTAAATTTCTTTGGGGGATTATACCTCACTTCAACTATCTGAAGGATTGTCATGTAGAAGAGGGGTTAGAATTTTTCTACTTTGCCCCAGAGGGTAGAAGTAGGTACAGTAGGTAAAATTCACAAAGACACATTTAGATCTCAATTAACCACAAACAAAAAATCCTCTGATTTAGAACTGCCTAAGAAGGGAATGGACTGATTCAAGAGTTAGTGAGTTCCCCATAATAGGTTCAAGAAGGAGTTGGATTACCACTTGTTCAGGGACGTTATAGAGGAGATTACTGCTCAGGTATGCTTATCAGACTAGATGTCTTCTGAGGTCCCTTTTGCTGAGATTTTATGGTCTGAAAATATGATCATAATCCGATTTCCTCTAGTTTTCTGAATGTTAAACATGCTTAACTTGAGAGTTTGGTTGCCAATTCCAGTTTGAGGCTAAGAAATTAAATCAGTAACTCTGATCCATAATGACAGTATATTATCCATCTACCCAACCTAGCTTCCTACCTTCTGGATAAGTCAGTCCCTGTTCTATATGGCTGTGCCTACAAGACTGCCACATAATCAAATGTGAATGTTATATTCAATATGAATATGAAAACACAAGTTGACATTCAATTTATCTCAGAAGTCTTTCTTTTCAAATCCTACCAACTTGAATTTCACACCAACTTTCTATCCCATATGGACTGGCTCAATACTTTTAAACTTATGTTAGGGTAACCACAAGACACTGAACTTGTCTATTAAATGACAGGAAATGATGGCAAATCTTTATTAGAGAAATTTTCCCTAATGGGAAAGGTTCTTACCTCTTACCTTATCCTTGGCCTGATGCCTGTCCTCATCTTCACTAAGGACATAACTGACCTTTGGGTTCTACATCTACCTGCTCCACCAGATATTTGACATTGGTTCTCATATTTAACCTTGCCTATCCCAAACAGTTTGTCTATTCTATACAACTAGGAATTCCCGAAACTTCGCCATAAATGTGGTATCACATGGAGACTCCAGATAGACTTTCACTCCTTCAGTTAAAATTTCCAAATGCTAATGCTAAGCATGCATGACAAAAAACTTATCCACATCCAGTCTGAGTACCTAACCTGAACAACATCGATATCTACATTTATATTGACCTATATCAATCCATTCTCTCTCTCTCTCTCTCTCTCTCTCTCTCTCTCTCTCTCTCTCTCTCTCTCTCTCTCTCTTTCTCCCTATTATGTACCTTATAGGATGCTATTCCTTCAAGAGGGGCCATTCTCTTTTATGGCACTAGCTTTATTTTTTCATGCAGGAGTCCTCAAAATCTGATGTGGAGCCAATGCTGTGTTCTTTAGGACAAGTAGGGGCTCAATAAGTACCTGAATCAGTGAATCTTCCGATTTATTTTGGTGCTCATTACAAGCCACTTCATCTCAACTGTCAGACCCATTGTAGGACATTTCTATGGGAACATGACATAGTGTGAATTTTCCCCTGTTATCTTTTGTCAGACTCATGCCACCTTCATCCTGGGATTCTCACTCTTACAATGATACAAAGGATAGTGTGTGAGGTAATGTTTTTCCTCACTGGCATGAGCTTCAAAAAGATAAGGATGACTCTCAAATGTCCCTAACTTCACCTCGATAGCTTATTATATACCTTTCTCATATAATTTATCTCAGTCTTTCCTGAACTTCTGTTACCTAGAGGATAAACTATTATTGTTATAATCATCATCATCATCATCATTACCGCTAATACTACTGCCACTATTATTTCTCTCTGCCATTCTGTCAAATAGAATCTTTATTAACCAGTGTCCTGATTCATTGGCACAATGAAAAGAGTCACAGAATATTGGGTCAATGTGTGACTAGAAATGCCTTCTGCATTATTATGGCAATGTTCAACTCTTTGTAGTAGAAATTTGTGTTAAAGTTATTTTATTGCATTTACATTATTTGAATTCTTTGGCATTTTTAACCCATATACAGGATATATGAGATGTTATTTGATGGAATATTCAACCCAGCTACAGTTCTCATTACCTGTCTATGCTGGCTAATTAGAATTTTGAGCACTGTCTTTTTTGTCTCTGGTATGATTTCTTTTACACTTAAAATGGAATTACTAAGTCTAAAGTTTAAGGAACTGTGCTAAAGCATTATAGAGAATAGAAAGCAACACAGGTGAAACCCTTGCTTACAAGGTACTTGCCACCTAATTGGTAAAAACATGATGTATGTAATAAGTAATACAATAAGTGGCATGGATAATAGTCTCCATAAATCTTTAACAACTGAAAGATTGGTAAAGCTTGAAAAGATCAGCAAGGATTTTTCGAAGGAGTTGGACTTAATGTATCAGAAAGTTGGCATCTTAAAGGGATCCAGAAACAGAGTGGGGGGGAGGGGAGGGCAGAGCTCACATAACTCTGGAGTTAAGGTCAGTATCTGTACAATTTGGAGAGGGCTTTTCATGTTGTTTTGCTATTCAGTCATTTTTTAGTCACATCGGACTTTCCACTACCCTCTTTGGGGTTTTCTTGGCAAAGTTACTAAAATGGTCTACCATTTACTTCTCCAGCTCATTTTACTTATAAGAAAACTAAGACAACTAGGCACAAGTGACTTGCCCAGGATCACACAGATAGTAAGTGTCTAAGGCCGTATTGAACGCAGGAAGGTGTCTTCCTTACTTCAGGTCTAACACTCTATGCACTGTACTACCTAGCCACCCTATAAACAGTTTCGTCACTGTGGTCTCCTCCATAGAGGACCACAAGTAGAAGAAGTTTCATCCCCCAGTAATGAGACAGCTGACTTTTTTTTCCTGCAATGAATTTTCTAAAAAAGAGATCAGAACAACCATGATGTGATTGGTTAGAACACTGTCAAATTATCCTGAAAAACTCTGCCTTGAAAATCTGGTCCGCCTTATCTAATGGAAAAGGAAAACAGAATTCTACTATATGTTCTTAACTTCTTCCTTACACAGACCCTGGAGCAGAAGATGTTCCCCAGTGGGAACACTTGAGAAGGGAAACACAGAATGAGTAGCAGGAGACTAGGCATGTGCCACTACCTTTTTCTCCTCCCTGATAATTAACCATCATTTCTGTACTTCCTCATCTTCTTTGTATTGATCTTTCAAAATATAATGGGCACAGATAGCAAAAGGCAGGCTTAATAACAAACATTAAAATGAATAAATAATTCCAGCCACTAATCTCCCTCAAACCAACTGATTATTTGCTCAGTGACATTATTACACGAAACAAGCTTTACATAATTTAAAACGACATTGGTAAGTTCTTTTCTATAGCTTTTTATTCTTGTTGCCCTTGTTTCCTTAGCCTTTCAGAACTGTGTGCTGATGAACTTAAATGCATATGTGCTTAGGGACATATTCATAAAAATAAATGTATAGATAAAGTGAAAGAACTTACATGCAGACACAAATGTAGCAATGGTTTAAATAGCAGGTGTGATTTCCACCATTTTGAATTTATAATGAGGAAATCTTACTGTTATTCAAGTGATTTTAAGCAACACCATTAACAACAATTATTGGGCTTCTCACACAAGCTTATGATGGATATGAAGGATAATAATTCTATTTGGGGTCATAGATAAGTAGAAATGACAGCCAGTCAGTATTTGTATGGGTCCTATCAAGATGAAAAGAGAGGTAACTGATACATGATAGATAGATGACTGGTCCCAAAGCCAAGAATACCTGGGTTTTTTCCTCTGATACTTACTGGTTCTGTGATTAAGGCCATATTTCTGAATCTTTCAGGACTCTAGGCAACTCTTTATGATTTTTTCGGTGCAGAAAGCATACCAAGCTATTACTAAGCTATCTATACTCTATGACCCAGCTATATCACTACCAGGCTTTCACTTGAAAGAGAACAAAGAAATAGTTAAAGTATCTATGTGTATAAAAATATAAAGCCAAATTTTTCAAAATGAAAACTAAAGGCTTATCACCCTTTGTAGAATGGTCAAACAAATTATGTTTTATTAATATAACAGAATATTATTTTATCACAAACTTAATAAAAACATCAGTTTTAGAGGAAACTTCAGAGATCTCTACTAATGGATACAGAAGGAAGTAAGCACTAAGAGAACAATTTATATATGGACAGAATCTCTATAAATAAAAAAAACTTTTAAATATTTTAGAACTGTGATTAATTCGATGATAAACCATATGTCCTGAGGAGTGAAGATTAAACATCACACACACGCACACACACACACACACACACACACATACACACACACAGGTAATAGGCTTAACAGGCAAAATGAGACTTATATTTTTGTTCAAGGCCAATATGGGAATTTGCTTTGTGGTACCATGCATAATTGCTATGAGGTTTTTTTTTTTATTATTATTCAGCAGATAGAGACAGAGGAAAGAAAGAAAGAAAGAAAGAAAGAAAGAAAGAAAGAAAGAAAGAAAGAAAGAAAGAAAGAAAGAAAGAAAGAAAGAAAGAAAAAAGAAAGAAAGATGAAGGAAGCAAGGAAGGAAGAAAAAGAAAGATGGAAGGAAGCAAGGAAGGAAGAAAAGAGGGAAGCAAAGGACATCTTGCTTTAGGAAAATGAATTCCCTCATCAGGAGTCATATATCAGCAAATCACAAGTCCAGACCCTATCCCTATCAACAAGAAAGCTAAATCTATATTTTAGTGAAACAATGTGTGTAGTGTCTACAGTAGATTTTAACACTATCTCAATTTGCGTCAAGAAGATACCTTTTGAAATCTTGGTATCAAATATCTCAGACAAAAACTTGGTATCCGAGATATAGAGACAACTATATACATCTACACAATAAATATATACAAATGAATTTTAAACTATTGACAACTATAAGAAACAATGAGCAAATGAAGTTCAAAACCACTGTTAGGTTTTACCTCATAACCAATGAATAGAAAAAAAAACATGACAAATGATAGGAATAACCAATGTTGGAGAGGCTGTAAAATAGTATCTAGTATATTGGTTTTTTTTATTTTTTTTTAAAATTTCATTAATTTGTTTTGATTTATCAACATTCATTTCCATAGGCTCTTGAGATGAAAATTTTTCTCCCCCTTCCTGCCCCACACCCTCCCCAAGACGGCACACAATCTGATATAGGCTTTACATTTACATAACCATTAAACATATTTTCACATTAGTGATGTTGTAAGTAAAAATTAAAACCAATAGGAGGAACAATCAGAAAGATGAAACAAAGCTCAACAGAGGGTAAAAATAAGTGATAGTGATTTGACTTTCATATTTCTTTCTTTGGATGTGGAGAGCATTTTCCCTCCCGAGGCTTCTGGAGATGTCTTAGATCCTCGTAATGCTGAGAAGGGTTCAGTTTAACAATCTTAGTCATTGCATGATGTGGCTGTTATTGTGTACAAAGTCCTCTTGGTTCTGCTCACTCACTTAGCATCAGACCATATAAGTCTTTCCAGGTTTTTCTGAAGTCAGCCTGTTCATCATTTCTTATAGCACAATAGTATTCCATTATATTCATATACCACAACTTGCTCAGCCATTCCCCAATTGATGGGGAATTTCCAATTTCCAATTCTTTGCCACTACAAAAAGAGCTGCTATGAATATTTTTGTACATGTGGGTCCTTTTCCCAATTGTTTGATCTCTTTGGGATATAGCCCTAGAAGTGCTATTGCTGGATCAAAGGGTATGCACATTTTTGTAGCCCTTTGGGCATAGTTCCAAATTGTTCTCCAAAATGGTTGGATCATTTCACAACTCCACCAACAATGTGTTAGTGTTCCAATTTTCCCACATCTTCTCCAACATTTAACATTTTCCTGTTTTATCATGTTGGTCAATTTAAAAGGTGTGATGTGGCACCTCAGAGTTGTTTTAATTTGCATTTCTCTAATCAATAATGATTTAGAGCATTTTTTCAGATGACTATAGATGGCTTTAATTTCTTCATCTGAGAACTGTCTGTTCATATCCTTTGACCATTTATCAATTGGGGAATGGCTTGTGTTCTTATAAATTTGTCTTAATTCTCTATATATTTTAGAAATGAGGCCTTTATCAGAGAGACTGGTTGTAAAAATTCTTTCCCAATTTTCTACCTTCCTTCTAATCTTAGTTGCATTGGCTTTGTTTGTGCAAAAACTTTTCAATTTAATGTAATCAAAATTATCCATTTTGCTTTTCATAATGTTCTCTATCTCCTGTTTGGTCATGAATTCTTCTGTTCTCCATAGATCTGATAGGTAAACTATTCCTTGTTCTCCCAGTTTACTTATGGTATCAGCCTTTATATCTAAGTCATGAACCCATTTTGACTTTATTTTGGTATATGGTGTGAGATTTGGGTCTATGCCTAGTTTCTGCCATACTCTTTTCCAGTTTTCCCAGCAGTTTTTTTCAAAGAAGGGGTTCTTATCCCAGAAGCTGGGGTCTTTGGGTTTATCAAATAATAGATTACTATAGTCATTGACTACTGTGTCTTGCATATTTAACCTATTCCACTGATCCACCTCCCTATTTCTTAGCCAGTACCAAGCAGTTTTGATGATTGCTGCTTTATAATACAATTTAAGATCTGGAATTGCTAGGCCACCTTCCCCTGCATTTCTTTTCATTAGTTCCTTTGATATTCTGGACCTTTTGTTTTTCCAAATGAATCTTGTTATTATTTTTTCTAACTCTATAAAATAATTTTTGGTAGTTTGATTGGTATGGCACTGAATAAGTAAATTAGCTTAGGTAGGATTGTCATTTTTATTATATTAGCTCGGCCTACCCATGAGCAACTGATGTTTTTCCAATTATTTAGATCTGATTTTATTTGTGTGAAAAGTGTTTTGTAATTGTGTTCATAGAGTTCCTGGGTTTGTTTCGGAGGTAGACTCCTAAATATTTTATAATGTCTACAGTAAGTTTAAATGGGATTTCTCTTTCTATCTCTTGCTGTTGGGCTTTGTTGGTAATATATAGAAATGCTGATGATTTATGTGGGTTTATTTTATAGCCTGCAACTTTGCTAAAGTTGTTTATTATTTCAAGTAGTTTTTTACTTGATTCTCTAGGATTCTCTAAGTATATCATCATGTCATCTGCAAAGAGTGATAGCTTTGTTTCTTCTTTGCCTATTCTAATGCCTTCAATTTCTTTTTCTTCTCTTATTGCTAAAGCTGACTTTTCCAGTACAATATTGAATAACAGTGGTGATAATGGACATCCTTGTTTCACCCCGATCTTATTGGAAATGCTTCTAGCCTGTCCCCATTACATATAATGCTTGCTGAAGGTTTTAGATAATGCTATTTATTATTTTAAGGAAGACTCCATTTATACCTATGCTTTCTAGTGTTTTTAATAGGAATGGGTGTTGTATTTTATCAAAAGCTTTTTCTGCATCTATTGAGATGATCATGTGGTTTCTGTTGGTTTTGTGTTGATATGCTCAATGATGCTGATAGTTTTCCTAATATTGAACCAACCCTGCATTCCTGGTATAAATCCTACCTGGTCATAGTGTATTATTCTTGTGATAAGTTGCTGCAATCTATTGCTAGTATTTTGTTTAAAATTTTTGCATCTATATTCATTAGAGAAATTGGTCTATAATTTTCTTTCTCTATTTTGACTCTTCCTGGTTTAGGTATCAACATCATATTTGTACAACAAAAATAATTTGGTAAGACTCCTTCTTCATCTATTTTCCCAAATACTCTATATGGTATTGGAATTAATTGTTCTTTAAATGTTTGATAGAATTCGCATGTAAATCCATCTGGCCCTGGAGATTTTTTCCTAGGGAGTTCATCAATGGCTTGTTCAATTTCTTTTTCTGAGATGGGGTTATTTAAGTATTTTACTTCCTCTTCGTTAATCTGGGCAATTTATATTTTAAATATGTATCCATTTCACTAAGATTGTCAAATTTGTTGGCATATAGTTGGGCAAAATAATTCCTAATTATTTTTTTAATTTCCTCTTCCTTGGTGGTAGCTTCGCCCTTTTCATTCTTGATACTAGTAATTTGGTTTTCTTCTTTCTTTTTTTAATTAAATTAACCAAAGGCTTATCTATTTTATTGTTTTTCATAAAACCAGCTCTTAGTTTTATTTATTAGTTCAATAGTTTTCTTAATTTCAATTTTATTAATTTTTCCTTTGGTTTTCAATATTTCTAATTTGGTGTTTAGTTGAGGATTTTTAATTTGTTCTTTTTCTAGTTTTTTTAGTTGTATGCCCAATTCATTAATCTCCTCTTTTTCTATTTTATTCATGTAAGCATTGAGAGATGTAATACTTCCCCTAAGAACTGCTTTCCTGCATCCCATAGGTTTTGGTATGTTGTCTCATTATTGTCATTCTCTTGAATGAAATTATTAATTGTTTCTATGATTTGTTGTTTGACCCAATCATTTTTTAGGATTAGATTATTTAGTTTCCAATTATTTTTTAGTCTATCTTTCCATGGCCCTTTATTACATATAATTTTTATTGCATCATGATCTGAAAAGGATGCATTTAATATTTCTGCCTTTCTGCATTGGATTGTGAGGTTTTTATGCCCTAGTACATGGTCAATTTTTGTGTATGTGCCATGTACTGAGAAAAAAGTATATTCCTTTCTATCCCCATTCAGTTTTCTCCAGAGGTCTATCATACCTAACTTTTCTAATGTTCTATTCACCTCCTTAACTTCTTTCTTGTTTATTTTATGGTTAGACTTATCTAGTGCGAGAGGGGGAGGTTCAGGTCCCCCAATAACATAGTTTTGATGTCTATTTCTTCCTGTAACTCCCTGAACTTCTCTGTAAGAATTTGGATGCTATACCATTTGGTGCATATATGTTTAGTAATGATATTACTTCATTGTCTATGGTGCCTTTTAGCAGGATGTAGTTTCCTTCCTTATCTCTTTTGATTAGATCTATTTTTGCTTTTGCTTTGTCTGAGATCAGGATTGCTACCCCTGCTTTTTTCACTTCAGCTGAGCATAATATATTCTGCTCCAGCCTTTTACCTTTACCCTGTATGTGTCACTCTTTTTCAAATGTGTTTCCTGTAAACAACATATTGTAGGATTATGGTTTTTAATCCATTCTGCAATCTGTTTCCTTTTATGGGAGAGTTCATCCCATTCACATTCACAGTTATGATTACTATCTGTGTCTTTTTCTCCATCCTTTCCCCCATTTATGCTTTTCTTTCTCCTTTTTCCTTTCCCTTCACTAGTGTTTTGCTTTTGACCACCCCTCCTTCAGTCCCTCTCCTTTCCCTTTCTTCCCTTTCCTTACTCTTCTTCCCTCCCTTCTTTCCCCCCTCTTTTCTTCCCTTTTCCTCCTACTGCCTATAGGGCAAGTTAGATTTCTATACCTAACTGATTATATGCCCTTCTTGAGCCAAATCTGATGAGAGTAAGGTTCAAACAATGCTCCCCCCTCCTTCTTTCCCTCTGCTGTAATAGGATTTTGTGTCTTTTCCTGTAACGTAATTTACCCTTGTCTGCCTCCTCCTTTCTCAGTACATTTTCTAAGATCAGATTGATCCACTTATTTGGATCCATTTAACCCACTTGATTAGATTTTTTTTTATCATTACATCAAAGTCAACTAATATCCACCCTCTTTATGTATACTCCTTTAACAAGGTGTAATAACAATACAGTTCTCAAGGGTTGCAAGTCTCATATTCCCTTGTAGGGGTTTAAACAGCCCCCCCCTTATTAACAACATATTGTATCCTTCTGTCCATTTACCTTTTTAAGTCCTTCTTGAGTCCTGTACTTGAAGATCAAATTTTTTGTTGAGCTCTGGTCTTTTTATCAGGAAAGTTTGGAAGTCTCCTATTTCATTGAATATCCACCTCCTCCCTTGAAAAATGATGCTCATTTTTGCTGGGTAATTGATCCTTGGCTGCATTCCAAGCTCCTTTGCCTTATGGAATATCATGTTCCATGCCCTGCGGTCTTTTAATGTAGAAGCTGCAAGGTCCTGTGTAATCCTGACTGTGGTTCCATGATATTTAAATTGTTTCTTTCTGGCTGCTTGCAGCACCTTCTCTTTCATCTGGTAATTTTGGAATTTTGCTATTATATTCTTGGCATTGTCAATTTGGGATCTCTTTCAGGTGGTGATCGTGGATTCTTTCTATGGTTATTTTCCCTTCTGGTTCTAGGACTTCTGGGCAGTTTTCCTTTATGGTTTCCTGAAAGATACTGTCCAGGCTCTTTTTTTCATCATGATTTTCAGGTAGTCCAATAATTTTTAAATTGTCTCTCCTGAGTCGATTTTCCAGGTCGGTTGTTTTACTGATGAGGTATTTTACATTTTCATCTATTTTTTCATTTTTTGTTTCTGTTTGACTGATTCTTGCTCTCTCATAGAGACATTAGTTTCCATTTGTCCAATTCTAGTTTTTAACAGATTGTTTTCTTCTGTTAGTTTTTGTACTTCCTTCTTCAACTGGCCAATTGTGTTTTTTAGGGACTTGTTTCTTCAGTGTACTCTTCTGTTAGTTTTTGTCCTTCCTTCTTCAATTGGCCAATTGTGTTTTTTAGGGACTTGTTTTCTTCAGTGTATTTTTTTTCCAATTGGCCAATTGTATTTTTGAAGGACTCTTCTACCTCTCTCATTTGACTATTAAAATCCTTCTTGAGCTCTTCTAAGAAGGCTTTTTGGGCTTCAGACCAGTTCATATTCCCTTTTGTTGTTGCAGATGTGGGTTTGTTGACAATGTTGTCCTCTTCAGAATTTCTGTCTTGATCTTCACTCTTCTCATAATATGAATCTATGGTACGTTTCTTTTTACTCATGGTGTTTCTTTATTCCCTGGCCTTTAAAGAGATTGAGCTCTCCTGCTGGGGAACAGAGGGTACTGACCCAAGCTTCTTGTGTTGGGAGCCTAGGTCTTGGTCACTGGCTTTGTGCTGGGGCCTCTTATGCTGGGAATTGGAGGCTGTAGGTTTCTGGCAGCTTACCTTGTGTTGGGCTGGAATCAGCAAGGCTGGAACTTTCAGGCAATTCTAGGTTGCCTGCTTTCCCTTTCCTTTAGCTTTCTTCAGCTCCTTTTAGATGGGTGCTGCAGGGTGTTTATCTGCCTGGGGCCCCCTGCAGTGTTGTCTCCTCTTTCTGCTAATGCACTGGGAGATTCCTTTGGTGAGTGCCGAGGCACCTGGTGGTTTTCTGAGCTGGTTTCCACCGGTTCCCCCCCCCAGACACTCGGAGGTCCAGGTGTTGGTGTTTGCCTGCTCTACCACCTGGGTTCAGGATTTCTTCACAATTGGGTTGAAATCAGCCAGGCCGAGGCTTTAGGAAGCCTTTAGCTTGTTTTCTTCACCTCCTTTCAGATGAATGCCACAGGGTACTTATCTGGGTAGGGCCCCTTATAGTTCTGCCTCCCTTATTTTTGTTGAGGCACTGGGAGACTCGTTTGCTGGGCTGCCACACTGCTGCTCCCCATCTTTCTTCTAGTTCAGGTATTCCAGGTTTTCTGGGGTTGATATTTCTGGGTTTTCAGAGGTTGATAGGGGAGAGTGAGAGTGACTAACTTTTCACTCCACCATTTTGGCTTCCGTATCCAATATATTGTTGATAGAGCTGTGAATGAGTATGTCCATTTTGGAAAACAATTTGGAATTATGCAAATTAAGTGAATTAAATGTTCTTACACTTTGACCCAGTTAGTTTCATTACTCCAAGAAGATCATTTATAAGAAAGTTTCCATATATACCAAAATATTTATACCATCCCATTTTCTGGTAGTAAAACAACAACAACAAAAACAACAACAGCCACAAAATGTAAACAACAAACAAAATCCTGGAATAAATCAGATGCCCACCAAATGGAGAATAATTGAAGAAATTAGCAACATGAATGTAAATGAATATTACTGTGCTTTAAGAAATGATGCAGGGGCAGCTAGGTGGTGCAAGGGACTGAGCTCCAGCCTTAGAGTCAGGAGGACCTAAGTTCCAATCTGACCTCAGACACTTGACACCTAACTAGCTGAGTGATCCTGGGGGAAAAACAAAGAAATAACGCATATTAAAAATACAAAGAAGTACAGAAAGACCCATATACAATGTTATAGAGTGGAGGATACAGAGCCAAGAAAATTATATACACAATGTCTAAAATGTAAATCGATAGAATAGCCAAAATAATCATATCAAAATTATCTAAGATCAATGAAGTCAAGGTCCAAATCAGTTATCCCCCTACCTTTGTCCCTTTCTCTCTCTAATGAGATGAATAGATCACTTTCACTCCTCCCTGCTCTCTATACTCTCTTGATGTCTCCATAACCTTTGCATATGTACATTATAAAGGCCAAAGCAGTATAGTACTATAACAGAAGCAAAGGTGCTGACTTTGAATCCCAACTATACTATTTATCCTGTAAAACTTTGAATATCTCTATGTGCTAGCAATAGAAATACAAGTAATTATGATTTACATATTTTAATTATGTGCTCATGAATATGTATATGTTTCAGAGAAGAGTTATTGGAAGGCTGTGAGTGAGAGTCCATTGAGTCTTTTATTTTCTGGATGAAATTTTGAAATGTGGTAAAGTTGGAGGAGAGAACATATTGTAATCCTGAGATGTTAATTAAACCTGTTTTAGTGATTGGGAAGATAAAGATAGCACGCAAACTAAGCCCAAGAATTATTTTTTTAGAAAAGATACACAAGATAAACCAACAAGATTCATAAGGCCAGAAATACTCTATTTCAATTATTGGATAGAGGTGAAATATTAGCATAATTCTTATTTACAGAGTACCATGGGAAGTAGGGAGTAGGAGTTTAGCATCATGTTAATGAATTCTGTGGGTATCAGGAAGGAAGGGAACAAGCATTTATTAAATGGCTTCTATGTGCCAGGCACTGTGGTAAGCACTTTACAAATATTATCTCATTTGATATTCACAATAACCCTGAGAAATACATGTTATTATTATGCTCATTCACACTTGAGACAATTGGACTTTTGTCCAGGATTGCATAGTCAGTAATTGTCTGAGGCCATATTTGAATTCAAGACATCTACAATCTATGTCAAATCTACTTTTCCAAGCTAAATCCAACAATACTGATTTGAACTCTTCATCCAAACTGATCAAATTTTAATTCCCAGGAGCACTTCACACCTTTCTGATTTGAGACATGCCATTTCCCCAAAGGTAGGATTCTTTTCTCTCTTTATGTAAGTATTCAGTCAAATCTAATTCTGACTACTATTGGAGAATGAGAAAAGAGAGGATAAAAGCAGAATAACAAGGATAAAGGGATTTTGTTAGTAATCCAGAGGTTATTAAGAGTAATTTGGATTTGTGACAAAGAATAGATATCAAATTTGAGGTGGGGAAATGTGGGAGGAACAGAAGACAAATTAAATAGGAAAAGTCTCTGGGTTCAGATTTTGAGACAAACGTTTGAAAAAGTAGAATTGTGAAGGGCAATAGCAAAAGAATTGTTTTCTTCATGGAGCATGTACTGAAGTTATAAATGAGAATCTTCAAAAGTTTCTCAAAACATATGCGGACTGCCTACTTCTAGAGACTTATATAATGAAACTGCCAGAAGGAAAGTTATTGTATTGCCAAATATTATGAAGTCTTGGGCAAGAAATAGGAGATTTCAGACAGATTGTATTCTCTCCATTGCTGCTTATTGAAGGTGAGAAGTTCAATGAGAAAAAAAAAGAATTTAGGAAGTGAAAAACTTGTTAAGAAGTTGGTGTCTCCAAATAGAATTGGATTTCTGCAATGTAGATTAAACTACAGAGTTGACAGACTTCTGGCCAGCATGGAGTATATCTAACAAAGGTTAATGCGAATATATTTAAAAGTTTGTCTAATATAAAGAACTTTAAATTGAAAAGTGTAAAAGAAACCTACATATATCCCAAGCTAAATGCCATAGTGAGTAGTTACAATAGACAAACAGCTAGAAGTTCATAGTACACAAATACAAGAAAGGAACCAAAAGTAAACCTTATGACTACAAATGTCTACATGCAAATATTCATAGCAACAAACTAAAATCTTGGGGGTTTGGCCACAAGTAACAGGAACTGAAGATCATAACACAAGGAGGCAAAGTTTGCTTCATGTGTTTCACTGAAACTTGGTAGAATGAAAAATATGTTTAATAGGAATGTATATGTAAAGCCTATATAAGATTGCATGACATCTTGGGGAGGAAGGGGGAGGAAAATTTTAAACTCAAAAGTTTATGGAAGCAATTGTTGAAAAATCAAAATAAATTAATAAAAAATTTAGAAAAAAAGAAAGTTGGTAGAATGAAAGCCACAATGGCAATTTGACTTTGGATAGGTATAACTTATTCAAAAGAATCAAAATAGAGTGGTGAACTAGCATTGTATATTAAGCATGCATATTCTTTATGAAGAAATCCAGGAAACAAAGGAAGGAATTATGATTGATATTAGGCAGAAGACAAACTGGAAAGGAGCAGCTAGATGGCACAGTGGATAGACCACTAGCCCTAAACTCAGGAGGACCTGAGTTCAAATCCAGCCTCAGACCAAACACTTGACATTTACTAGCTGTGTAACCCTGGGCAAGTCACTTAACCCCAATTCCCCCCCCCAAAAAAAAGACAAATGCAAGGATATAGAGAAGAATTTTGTCAATGGAGTGTACTCCAAAACACCTATACTAAAAAAGAAAAGAGACAAAGAATTTGGAAAATAGATCGCAAGCCTGAAAAAAGACATCTACTGGATCTCTCTCTGTCTCTCTCTCTCTCTCTCTCTCTCTCTCTCTCTCTCTCTCTCTCTCTCTCTCTCCAAAAAACAAAGCAGCTAACAACTTTTTGACTTGTGTTAATGACAATTTCATCCTCTAAAACTTGAGAAACCAACATGAGGAAATTCTCTATTGGGTATGGTTCTCATTAAAAAGGATGAATTGGACACTAGGTGGTGATGATAGGAACACTGTGAGGATGTGGTTTTCTGTCTACAGCCTGTGATAGAGAATAGGAAAGTCACACTCTATCTGATATTTCCCCTACATTTTAAGAAAGCAGTGCACAGGAATGATAAATAATATTAAATGGTAAGTAAATGCATGTGGGAAATTTTTAGTAAAATTTTGAAGAGAAAAAATGAAATAATTCCATTGAGAAGGAATTAAAAAAGGACTGTTCTCAAGAGATCAATATAAATGCACAGGGAATTCACCAACTATCTTAGAATTTATAAAGATACATATAGAATATAGAAAAGAGGGTGGATAACAGCACATGAATATGAGTGTTTGATTCACCTGTAAAAATAAGATCAAAATGCTAAAGTTTAGAATGAGCTCATGCTGGTAAGGACAACAAAGAATTTTCATTTGAAAGTTATATTGGAGTACAGAAGAAGACCAAACAAGAAAGAGGGCAACTACATGCAGTGGATGGGACAATGATAAGTGACAACAGAGAAAAGATAGAACTGCTCAGTTATTCTTTTATCTCTTTCAGGGAGGATGGAAACTCTCCATTGTACCAGAAAATAGGAAATAAAAATGGATAATAGGGAATATCCAAGAGAATTTGCTTCTAGGTTGAAGGAGCTGGGGTACCACACAAACTTCCTCTTTCAAAGGGCTATGCATGGGGTGGAGCAAAGATGGTGGAGTGAAAGGAATCTTTAATCTAGCTTTTCTCACATACCTCCTTGACAAGATCTATAGAATGTATGAGTGTGAATTCTGATCAGGAGAACTAAGAAAAAGTGAGAGTGAGTCACTTTTTCTAGCCCACAGTGACTTACAGAGACAGATAGAGAGGTCTACAGATTTTGAGGAGTAACCTTGGCCAGGAGCACATGGCTGTGGGAGGGAGCAATCCAGTGGTCAAGGACTGTGACAGGACACCATAAATAGATTCCAGGGGATCCCTGTGCAAGCCCTGGGAGCAGGAATATGTACCGTATGGCAATTCTTTTGCTTACCACCCAGTGCCAGGTCAACAAATCCAGGGTCATGAACATTGGCCCTGGCTATGAATGTGCGTAGAACAAGTTCTGGGAAACAAAAGTACTTGTATCTCACTGATTCTCAGAACAGAATGCAATATCTCAGACCAAAGAGCTGGGAGCTCAGTTTCTCTGAACCTAGTGAAAGACTTACCTCTCCAGGCCAATAGAGGGTAAGACGAGCAGCAGTCTGCTGAAACTCCCAATCAGAAAAAATGTTGATAGATTCAAACATGGGGCAGGAACTTCTAGATCTCAGATGAAGAGAACAGTGAATAATCCTTCCACTGGATCACAAAACATTGGGGAACTGAATGCTTGCAGGCTCCCAGTCAGAGATGTGAAAAAAGCAGAATGGCATGAAAGGACAGAAACTCAAGCTAGACACCTCTCCCCACATCTTCAAGAGGGTGCAGAGACCAGCATCAACATAATATCCAAAGCCAAGAAGTATGTTGGAAAAAATAAGCAAACAGAAAAAGAACTTGGCAACAAAAAGGCTATTATGAGGGGAAACTTGAGACATAAACACAGTAGAGAATGATTAAAAAAAAAACTATAACCCAAGTCTTAAAGATAAATGCAGCTTGGGCATAAGTACAGCAAGCACTTCTGGAAGAGTTAAAGATGGAACTGAAAAAAAATGATTTTAAAAATTCAATTAGAGCAATGCGGGAAAGAAAAAAGAAAAAAGGCAAGAGCTAGGGAAGAAAGATTTGAAGGCAATTAATGGCTTAGAAGAAAAAAGGTACAAATCCTTGCTGAAGAAAATGAGTCTTTGAAAAATAGAATTGGCCAAACGGAAGCTAATGAAGCCATGAGAAATTTTATATATGTACACACACATACACATACATACATTCATACATATACACACACACACACACACATATATACATACATTACATACATATATTCTATATACATACATACACATATATGTGTATATATACATGCATACTATATATGTGTGTATACATACATATATATATATACATACATATATTATATATTATATATATATATAAAACAAAATCAAGAATCTAAAAACATGGAACAAACTGTAAAATCATTCATAGTATAAACAAATGAACACCTAGAAAACAAATAAAAGAGATAATTTAAGAATCATTGAACTACCTAAAAGCTATCATATCTTATTTCAAAAATTTCATAGATTTGTCCAGATATCTTATAACTAGAGAGAAAAGTAAAAAATGAAAGAATATATTCATGATTTCTTGAAAGAAATCTCCATATAAAAACTCCAAAATGATCCCTTTGCTCTAGATATATGTGTGTGGTCCAGACCAGCTTCAGTCTTAGTGAACCTGGCCTTTAAAAAGAAAGATAATAGGCAATTTTTACTTTTCTCACAATCTTTGGTTAAGTGCCCAGGGACATATTATTTAAAGCTCAGATTTTGGCTTATGTTTATAGCTTCATGAAAAATGGAAAATAGAAAGGTACTAGAATAGAAATAATAATAGAAAGGTAATAGAATGTACAGGAAGAAAAAGTTATGGAACACGTATTTATTTCCTATACATAAAAGAGATGCTAAACACAAATTACTCTCATAGGATCACAGGAACTGAACAACTTAAAAGAAACCTCCATAACTTCACTTCTAACTACAGTATAGTAATATCTCTTAATAGGCTTACAATTTGGTTGTGGGATCTCTAAAAACAATGTCAGATTTCAGCCTTACATTCTTTAATCAATCCCAGTCTTCTTCCTGCTGGTGGTTATCTTCTATGATGAAGAAAATCTTCTTGCTTCCAGTCAGGTTGAACTTATGGTCCTCCAGTCACCATGAACTCAAAATGTCACCTCCAAGGTCAGTGAACACTAGAAATGTTCATCACAAAGTTGCTGTTTTGTTACCTATAAAAGAAAAAAGAGGGGGGAAATCAAGAGGGAGAAATAAACAAATAAATAATACAGTGAGTGATCCATGCTCAATCTTACCCAGGAGAGTTGCCTCATGACATCTCATATCTAATTTTTGACTAGATATCTCAGTTATCTTCCCAACTAAATTACAGGATTATAGAACTACAGATTGAAGGGTCCCCAGAAGCCATCTAGTTCAATCCCCTCACACTTGATAAGGCAGAACTAATTACTTTCTTAATTTGTGGCTTAAGGCCCCTGACATTTATGGAACACATTGTTGTTGTTCAGTCATTTCAGTCATGTCCAGCTGTTTGTGACCCCATTTGGGGTTTTCTTGGTGGATACTGAGAGATTTGCCGCTTCCTTCTCCAAATCATTTTACAGATGAGGAAACTGATGCAAACAGGGTTAGCTGACTTCCCACGATGACTCAGATAGTAACTGTCTGAGGCCACATTTAGGTGTTTCTGACTCTAGGTCTGGTGTTTTATTCACTGTACCACCATGCTGCCATATTGCACATTAATATTTATGAATGTATTAGCTAAGATAGATGACAGATGAATGGAAATAGAGTTGGAAGGAGACAGATCAAGGTCAGAGAGCCTACTTTTGGTAAAGATAGGGATACAAATAAAAGTTTGCAAGACTCTGTCTGCTGTCAAGGTTATTACAATATAATAAGGAAAGACAACATGGGATTCAAACTCAGGTTTATTCTGGCTCCAAGTTCAATATTCATTCCAGCATGCTGAAAAAAATAATGAACAACAATACAGAAAGTGCAAAGAAATAGCAGTTCTTATTGAGAAATCAAAGAGGGAATAGGAGTTTTCATCTTTACCCTCTCTGTTCTAACATCATCAAACAAAGAAATAAGTTCATGAACTATCTATAAGTTCAAATAGGATAAATAAATTTTCTTTGTTCCTACCTTCTTGACAAATATCGTTAAGATACCAACTCTAATGTTGCAGAGAGGTTTCTTGGAAGATAACCTCTCTTAACTTTTGGTTTATTTCCAGACATCAAAGCCTCCTCTGCCTTCCAATGGGTATTATCTCAGTGAATGATGGCAAATGGAAAGTCTTCTCTAACTTTAATAATCCATGGTTAATCAAGTAACAAATAGGTAATTCTCAGTATATTATTGCACATTATAATTAACTGTGTATGTATTGAGTGTGTATGTACCTATACTAGATTATAAGGTATGGAGTGGGGGACACTAGGCCTGGTCAAAATATAATATTGGCCCTAATTCTAAGTACAGTACGTACATTGCACATAGTAGATATGGAACTGGGCATCCCTTTGTCCATTTAACAAATATTATTTTATTATCTACCAGGATAATCAAAATGTGCTGAGATCTGTGGGTGATTTTAGGTGATAATACAAAATCTCAGTTCTTAGGGATCTAACAATCTCTAGTGAGAGAAGCAAATAAACCCATTTAAATAGCCAGCTACAATTAATGACATTATACATAATCACAGAATCTCAAAGTTGGAAGAGAAAGACTTTAAATGTTGTGTAGTATAATCTTTAGCTAAACTAGAATCTTATTTATGTGTGAAGCAAAGTGGCTATATCCTCTTTCCTTGAAAATTTCCATTTAGGTAAAACCTACTACATCTTAAGGCAGGGATGTGGAACCTGAGGCCTTGAAGCCACACGTGGCCCTCTAGGTCTTCAAGTATGGCTGTTTGGCTGAATCCACCTCTGTCCTAAGGCAATATTTTCTACCTTTCCACTTTTGTATAGCTCTCATCATTAGTAACTCCCTTCCCTAACCCTCCTCTACCTTACCCCTTACATCAGACCTAAATATGCCTCTTTTCAACTTCTATACATTCACCTAATTTCTGCCTTCTGGGGTTAAAAAAAGAAAGAAAAAGAAAAAGAATAATAGCAACAACAAGAACAAAACATTAGTTCTGTTTCCATGCAACATACCTCAAATATCTGAACACAGATATCATACCATTCTCTAGTCTTAACAGCCTCACTTATACTTATCCTCATATAGCATGATCTCAAGGACCTTCATTGTCCTGGTTTCATTTCTCTCAATGCTCTGCAGCTTCAGAGTCCTAAATTTAGGCTGGAGGTCTTTAATGTAGAACTTAGAACTTAATATTATACTCCAGGTTTGGTCTGAAGAGAGCATGATACAATCAGATTATTATATCTATTATTTTAGAAACAATGACTCTCATTGCAGCCCAAGATTGCATATCTTTCTTTGTTACCATTTTATATCAGAAATTCAGAAAATATACAGTCCACTAAAGCCCTGTGTCTGCTCATTCTTAGACAAACTGCTATGGGTCCACACCTTTCCCAATCTTATACACTTGAGATTGATTTTTAGACTTAAGAGTAAAACTATAATATTTATCTCTATTATATTATATTTTATTTCTATTCATACAAGAGTTCTAGGTTCTCACAATTTTTTTTTCTTTTGGACTCTGACTCAATTATCCAACATGTTACTTATCTATTTCAGCATTGTGCTGCTTGAAAGTATGATGAATTTGCCATCTGTGTTTTTAAGTTATTGATAAAAATGTGAACTAGCACAGAGACAAAAGTGTCTCTGGACCTCCTTTACAGACAATTGTCCCAAATGGTACAAATATTTTAAAAATGTCTCTTTCATTGTGCTATCTTCTTGTCCACATCCTTCTATCCTTTCCTCAAGAACAGTATGACATACTTTTAAAAAATACTAGGTGAAATGGTAGGTAAATTCTATGTGTAATATTTCCTTGATCTACTGGTCTAGAAAACCCAGCAAAGAAAAATTAGAATAGTCTGGAAGGAACTATTCTTTTTGAAAACAATGCTAACTCATTGTTATCACTACTCCATTTTCCACATGTACATTAACCATCTCTTTAATACTACTGTTTAGAACTTTGAGAAAAATTAAAGTCAAGCTCCAATAAGTAATGCCATATTAACAGTAAAAATGGTTTCTGCATGTATGGGAAAGAATTGAAATTAATTGATCTTCCTTTTACTATTTGGATTGTAACTATGTTTTAATTGTAATCTGTTCAACAATATCAATAAGAACATGTTATTCAGAAGTGTTGAATGGGGTTGCAAAAGGCTCGGTAAAGCCTTTTATTTTTCCTGGTACTGTCAGTCAAAGGAAGAGGATCTGAAGAACGAGATAGAACTATGTTCCAAAATTTCAGTTGGATTATTTCTCATTTGCTAGATTACTCTTTTTATTTTATTGTGGCTTCATCCAAATATCAGTATGTCTCTGTGTCTGTGTGTAGATATTATGCAAATTTATATGCATACATGTATGTAGGCCTATACATATATATAGCCATGAGGCTCAGGTTATAGCTAGGACTCTTCTAAGTCTGATATGAGGATTTGTTTATGTGTCTTTGTAATATGGATGGGGAGAATGTAACTAAAAATCTAAGTTATGTGCGTATTTCAAACATGTTTGCCTCTCCTATTTACTAGTCATGTGACTTGGGCAAATCACTTAATCACTTTGAATCTATTAACTCTCTATAAGATGTGGGTAATTCCCAGTCTGCCTTTCTCACAGTGCTATCACTCAGATCAAATAAAATCATGAATGTAAAAGTTCTTTCATAACTATAAAGCAATAATGAAAGGTAAACTTTTAGTAACACTATCTTTTTCTCTCATTGCTATTTCACATTTTGCCTATACAAAATAAAAAAAAAACATCCCAAATATAAAATAGCATTAATAGCAATACTAGTACTAATACTAATAAAGAATGGTTCAAAAGAATTCTCACTGATTTGAGTTTTGGGTTTGATTATGAAATGTGGTCCGACTGTCTTGGTTTTGAATTTCAATAGGGAAATTTTGCACGGCTCCCCTAGCTGCCCAAAGGTATTTTAAATGTTGGGAAGAAGAAAGCCCCTTACAGAGAGCAGCAGGGATCACACTGACACAATTGAAGGAACTAGGGGAACAAATGCGAAATGAGGAGACCAAATATATTTTTTTTCCTTCATATTTTCAAAGAGTAGGAAAATAAAGGAGGCCCAGAGAGATTGGTCACAGACAAAGGGGAGTGATCCAGTTCCTCCAGAATCAGCAGGGCCCATTTGGGTCTGAATGTTAAAAAGAATGGAGGGAAGGCTGTGTGATTCATAAGAGGCAAGGCAAATACATGAAAGGGACCTAAGATGATCCAATAAATGACTCCATCTGGCTGTAGCATGACTTTATTCAGGGACTGGGAGATCAGGGTCCCAGATTCAGACTTCTCCCATGTATTTGGCTTTCATCTCTATATTCCTATTTCCCCACAAGCATATTTTTATGGAAGATGTCACATGAAAGTTTGAAATATTTGAATTCATATAAATAAGATGACTTTATCCTATTAGTAAAGGATTTTTCAAGGACACATCTCTATTTCTGGTTAACCTTTGGGTAGCATATGTCTATCAATGTAGTAAAGACCAAAGCAGAAAGTGCAGGGGGGTGCACAGTCTATAAACTGAGTCAGACTTGCATGTTAGTCTTGGACCTGTTGTGAATTCATTATCCTAGGCTTCAAATTTTCTGTTTTGTAAAATTAGGCGGTTGGACTAAATGATCTCTAAAGTTTCTTCTAGTTTCTTCTCACATTCTGTGTTCTTTCCCTGATAGATTGACAGATTAATCTACCACTTCTGTTCTATTGTTCTTAACAAAACAGCTATTCATACAGGCATTATTACTTTTACCCAATCTCTGATTCGCTTAGTTTAGAAAGCTGCTAGTTAAAAACTTCTACCAATATGGATCAGCACCTTTGCAAAACTTACAGTTTTAGAAGATTGCCTAGGGGCACAGAGAGGTTAAGTTGTTTGCCCAGGGTAATACAGCCAATATATTAAAGAAGTTGGACTTGACCCCAGGTCTTCTCAATTCAAAGGCAGTCCTCTATGCACTAGGCATTGTTCATAATAAAGAAAGAAAGAAGGAAGGAAGGAAGGAAGGACGGAAGGAAGGAAGGAAGGAAGGAAGGAAGGAAGGAAGGAAGGAAGGAGGGAGGAAGATGAAAGGAAGTGAGGAAGGAAAAAAGGAATAAAGGAAGGTTTGATTAAGCCCTTGCTATGTATGAAGCACTGTAATAAGTGCTGGGTATACCAATACCAGCAAAAAGTTAGACAGTTCTTGCCCTCAAGGAGTTTACATTCTAATATTGAGAGACAATACACAAAAAAAAAATGCTCAAAAACTGAGTTGGGTAAAAATACATTTATAAAGTCATTGTTTTGAAATTCAAGAGGAGAGTAGAATGAAGGGACCCCAAGCCTGGGCCCTTCCAGAACAATGGAGACTTCAGAAGGAACTCAATAATACAAGTAGAGGTGAGTCTTGGGGAGGGAATATTCCAGGTTGAATAGACTTCAAGATTGGTAATGTATTCTAGGAGAAGAAGGGCCAGGTGATGAGGAAATTACAGGATGAGACAAAAGCAGAGGCATGGTTTTGAAATATGGAAAGTCAGGAACAGTAGTAAAATGGAGATTCCCTTTTGCAAACCATAATTTTATTCAGCCTAATTCCTATTCTCTTGGTGCTTTTGGCTAAGGTCATATGCATACTAAGCTCCTTTTTTAAAAATTCAATTACTTTGATGGAGGTCATCTTTATGGTCAACCAAATAAGCCAGCTGTTCATCTGCACCTCATAGGATATTCATCTGGCTTCAAACAAGAATTGCTGTTTTACATGTGCAGACATCATTAGCTATACCAACCACTCTCTAACTTCTTCTCAGGCAAGATTCAAACCACTGACTCACTTTGCCTTTCTCCTTTTTCTTTATTTCTTCATCCCAGTCCTATAACATCATAGAATCATTGATTTCAAGTTGGAACGGACATATGAGTTCAATGCCTTTATTTTATAGAAGAGGAAACTGAGGCATAGAGATGTTACAGTATTTTCCTATACTCACACAGCTATTGAGTATCTGAGCTAGAATTTGAACTCAGTTCTCCCTAACTCCATGTCCAATACCCTATCTGCTATAACACAATATCTCAAAAAATTTCTAGCAAAGGATGTTATTCACTTTTTCTCTCTTTCTACCCTCTATCTATGACTTTTGTGTTTAAATGGTGTTTGTGGATTTTTTCTTTCAATTCATTGGTAAAGAGGTGTCAGTTTTAGAGCAGATTAGAAATTTCTTTTTTTTCCCCTTTTTTTCTTTCCCCTAAGGCAATTGGAGTTACCTGACTTGCCCAGGGTCACACAGCTAGTAAGTATCAAGTGTTTAGCCTGAGGCTGGATTTGAACTCAACTACTTCTGACTTCAGGGCTGGTGCTCTATCCACTGCACCACCTAGCTGCCCCCAGGTTAGAAATTTCAAGATATATTGTACTACACTGTCATTTTACAAAGAAGGAAAGTGAGAAGTAGAGATGTTAAGTGATCCACCCAGGTTCATAGAGCTAGCTAGCATGTGGAGCTGGATTCCAACCTTTTTTTCTTCTTGACTGCAAGCCCAGGAAGTGCCTTAATCATTATGCCAGGATTCCTAGCAGGTAATGATCTTCACTCCTTCTTTCCACCCAAAGTAGTTCTCTTGTATTTTAATGATTTCTATTGATGCTTACTTTAATTAAATCATATTTTTGAGTTTTCATAGTTTCAGAGATGAAAAGGGACCTTAGAAGACATCTAGGGGTAGAGAACCTGTGGCCTTGAGGCAACACATGGCCCTCTAGTTCCTCAAATCCAGCCCTTTGATTGAATGGCCACACTTGAGGACCTAGAGGGCCACATGTGGCTTTGATTCTTTCCCAACTCATTAATTTTATTTATGAAGTTACTGAGGACCAGAGAAGTTAAGCAGATTATCCAAGGTCACACAGGTAGCAAATAGCACAGCTTGGATTTGAGCTTGGGGCTTTCTTTGGGATCCAAATATATTTCTTTTTCCATTGCACATGTGTGATAGTAAGAAATACACATGTTCAATTCAATTACATTTAATAAGCAACAGCTATGCTCTGAAGTATATGAGAAAAAAAATGACCCAACTCATGTTCCTGGGGAATGTGACAAAATGTATCTCACATGAAACTATATATGGTAGTATATTGTCAAATGTTCAATTTAGAGTGTAAGGGCACAGAAGTCGAAAGAAGAGAGAGAAAAGTGTGAAATGGTGTAGAAAAAGGAGTCTTCCTGGAAAAGGGGCAACTTAAGTTATACTTTTTAAAGAATATGGAGTTTATACAAAGGTGAAAATGAGTCAAGATACATAATCAAAGTGTGATTCTGGCATCATAGCTCTTACATGTATAGAAAGGTTCTTCATGATAGCTATTTCACTCAAGAATAACACATATCTACCAATTTCAGATGTATTCCTGTTTTGGATGAAGGGGAGTAGTTAGTGAGATTGCAACAACTGCCTCTAGGAAACCTTTGCCTAGCTTCTTGAAACAATGAGGAATTAAGCTTAGAAGCTCATTATCAACCAAAACTACTGAGGTTAAAAGTCACCAGAGCTTTATTCATTAAATTTCTTTTTGATCCGAAAAGCTGAAAAGCAGATGTCCACATGTCCAAAAAATAATGACCCCCAAATGGCAAGATCTGCAGGTTGATGGGCAAGGGAAACTTTTCTAATACTTCCCAGTTGTGCACTTTCCCCCAAACCACTGTACATAAACATAAAGGTCTGCAATCTGTCAGTTAATATTAATGTGGTCATTTGTGGGGAGGTTGAACTAACATGCTGCCCTGAGGATTTGCCATATTGACCTTTCCAATGGTAGTGATTCATTAAATGGTCACTCATTTAGACGGCAATACCTATTTGCACAGCTATTAACATTTTAAGAACTTAACTATGTATTTATTGCCTTCAAATAGAAATCTGCATCAAGATTAGCTGAAGATGTAGTTTTTTTATTATTCAATGGATTTGAAAAACAAAGTCAATGTATGGTTGGTGCCTATTAGAAAAAGAGTGTCATGTGTTGTCACTGACCAGTGACGTGGCTGTCGAGTGTGGGGAATATAGTAGGTGAGGGAAGCTCATTCAAGTAATTCTTGGATACCTTCAGCTTATAGATTTATTCATAGATCAGCATTGCCTCTGTTTCTTAGGATTTAAAGCTGTGAATAGATGTTAGAGATGAGCTAGTACAATCCTATTATTTTACAGAATATGAAAATGAGGGCCAAAGGAAGTGCCTTACCCAGTTTCATGAAGCAGGTACATACTATAAATGGCCTAAGGATTCTAATGCACATCCTTTGATTCCAAATCAAGACCGCTTTCCACTGTGCCATTCCATTCCCCATGTTCTGAATGTAGAATCATGTTCCTGGTTCGAAGCATGCTCTCTTCCCAGCCACTCTGAGAGGCATAGCTTAGAATCACCTATTGTGTGTGTTTTTTTTAATATTGGGATTCAATCAAACTGCTTCACACAATCATTAACAGCCTACTACACATAAAACAATGTGCTATGATAAACCAAAACATATAGATAAAATGTGATCCCTGAGCTCAAACATCTAATAGTTTATTTTTATTAGTAGCTTTATCAAAACCCATTATTTCATTGTTGTAGCAAACTCCAGTAAGGACATTCTTTCTACCAATATGGATCTCCAACTGTTCTACAACTTGCCTTTATAGTATTGCCTGGGGACAGAGAGAGATTAAATGATCTACCTGGGTCACATAGTCAATATTTGCCAGAAGAAGGATTTTGTTGTGTATCAATGATCTAGTAAGGGAGATAATGCAATTATACCTATTGAATTTAGGATTATCTGCAAAACAAAACAAAAAAAAAACTTTTCATGCCCAATTATTGTTTTGGGATTAGGTGGGAGTGAGAAGAAAATAGTAATGGCAACAAGAGGTCAAACTATTCTTGTCCTCAGTGAGCTGGGAAGGGGGAATGTTAATTTACTGACATTTTGAATATCCAGGAATAATATTTTCCAGGGGATCAGCAAGTTCCTAACATCAAGGATGAAACCCTTAAAATGGCTGATTAAAAAAAAAAGTTAAAGACTCACAAGGTTTGAAATAGGGATTATCTATCTATCTATCTATCTATCTCAACACATATAATTGGATACTTCAATATTCTAATAATCCATTATTTTATCCTTGTTGGGACTCCTTTCACATAGGCAAATTATAATCCCTCTGTGCTTTAGTAGTTCATTTCATGAATAACTATTAACAAACATTATTCAATAAACAAAAACAAATAAAAATCTCTCACCACTCCTCCACCCTTTGGTGATCTCTTCAAATTTAGCTAGGTTCATCCTCAGATGACGAACATTCTAGATATTCAATTCAGTTCCCTTTAAAATACATTTATTAATCATGTACCATATGCAAGGCACTAGGCTATATTTTGGGAACGTCACAACAAAAATGAACCATTCCTGCGTTAAAAGTGTTTGTACTCTAGATTCTACATCTTTTACTAGGTATGAATATAAAATGTTTTCAGCTTTGTTAAATCTTTCAGATAGGGGCATCCTTAATCTTTTATGTGTCACTGACCCTCTTTTCTTCTGGAGGATCTATTTAGAATCATAGAATTCAGAGTTTGAAAGAACTGGAGAACATCTAATCTAACTTCCCACTCAATGCCAGAGTCACTATGTCCACTAAGGTCTTTTTGAACTGAGAGGGAACTCACTGTCTTTTGAAAGTGCTAACTGAGTGACCATAGTGGCTTATTTATAAACAACCAGTCTAGTCAATTCAATAAATAAAAAAAAGAATCAATCAAATAAATTATTTAAATAAACAGGGCCCATTTAGTCAAAACTCTTTGCATATAGACACAACTTCATTCATTAAAGCTTTTAAAATGAATGGTTTTGAGATCTAGAAAGTTAGGAACAGGGCTGGGAAAGAAATGGAATCTGTTTGCCTGGACTTGCCCACAAAGTTCAGTCCTCAAGATGAATTCACCAAATTGAGAAAGAGGTGGTCTTCAGAGGAATAGTCCAGGGTGAATATGACACAGATACAGCTGGTGAGGAGATCCCAGGCACTGAGGGAAGTTCCAAAAGGAGAAAGCAGCAGTCATGATGTTGAAGTCCACAAATCAGGAGCAGAGCTTGGTGTAGAAAGAGCTAGAATACCTTCTGTACCTTTCAGGCAAAGTCAACCCTACACCTTGTTCAAGTGCCCCTTAAGTGCCTAACTTTATCATCCCACATGGACCTCTCCATACTCTAAACCTCTATATCATTCACTATCTGCATCTCTTAAGATAATCCTAAGTAATATGTTGGTGCACTGTTTCCCGTGTGCTAGGTTCCTTTAGGTGATGGATAGTCTTCCTCCCCCTATTTTTCCTATAGGGCTGAGCACAAAGCTGAACACTCATAAAATATGGTATTCTTTGAGCTGAGTTGAATTGAATTTGATTGGATTGGTTTTAGTGAAGGAAAATAAAATAAAATTATCTTGCCTTGTAAAAGGTTAGTTTAGTGTTGTGTAGATACCACATAGGAATAAGACAACATTTAGAAATACACCCAAATTGGGAGAAGGCAGAAACATATATATATATATATATACATATATACACACACACACACATACACACATACATACATACACATATATACATATATGTATATATACATACATATACACACATACACATATATATGTATATACATACATGCATATATACATATACATGCATATATACACACACATATATGTATATATACATACATATATACACACATATATGTACATACATGTATATATACATATATGTATATATGTGTGTCTGTGCATATGTATATATGTATGTATATGTATGTATTGTGTGTGTATATATATGTGTATGTGTGTGTGTATATATATATATATATATATATATATATATATATATATATATATGAACACTCCTAGAACTATGGACTCCTAAGTTCTAATGGTTAAAATTAGTGTTACAGTATTCAGCATAAGGAGTAAGGGTTGATAAGAGATGAGGAGGTCATTTTATATCTTTCCACTGTGCTCTTCTCAGTGATTATGAATATTATCCCCCAATTTCATCCTCTTAATGAACATCTTCTTTTACCTCCCCCCCACAACTTCCCTCAATTATTATTTTTTCCTATCCAGGTTTCTAAGCTGAAAGTCTTGGCATCTGATGATTATTCCTATCATCATTATTCTAGCCTAAAAGCCTTTAAGTAAATAACCAGGACCTGAAAAATTGTGAGGATAATTTTTACACAACAGCACAAACCTCATTATTCGATCACATCGCACCCCACCCCCACCCCTCTGCCTTTTTTTTGTCTGCATATTTAGTAACATTATTTCATGTGTACATTTACACCATGTTCAGTATTAATGGCATAATTAGCAGTGGAAAATATTTAGTTGTCGTGCTGTATTTATTTATGTTCAAAGAATCATGTAAAGTTCTGCTACATTAAAATTTAATTTGAAAGAAAAGGAGTTTTGTTCATTTGTCAGTGTAATGGCCATTTCTGTTGGGCTTCTATGAATGATAAAATATTGTTGGCCTGCAGTTTTCCATTTGTTTCCTGGGCATTTATGTAAACTACTTAGAAAAACGGAGTGTTGCTTTGTTAGCCTGGTGTTTGAGGAAGTATTATAGAGACATATTTTATTCTGGGCATCCTGTCACCTTGTAGACAGGGCCTGATCCATTATTTAGCAGTTAATTTGTTAATCGATTGACCAATTGGTGTGGGGATATTTTACTCTTGGATTACCAAAAAGGAAAAAAAAAGAATAAAGAAAAGGGAAAAAAAAACCCCTTGTCTGTAGGGTAAATTCAAGGAAATTGCATCAGAATGGAAAATGTGCTAGTGTTTACAGATCTAGATTGAATCTGACACAGATTGGCAAACAATGAAAAAAGGTTCCCTAGCTTGGAGCATCAACATTTTGCATCTCACCAGCCTGGTGGTTTGTCTCAGAAAGTAAACTGTGCTGCCCTCAGGGTGGGGAAAACAACCCGAAGGTGCTCTTACAGATGTGCAGATTTCCTCTCCGAGGTAGAGGAAAGTGCTGGCTGGTGGCAATTCTCCTTTGCTGGCTTCAGAAGAGGAGAGAGGCTTGCCTCTCCTTATTTCTTATTTTTATAAGGATTTTCTGCTTTTCCCTGTTGTAATGCAAATTGCTTCTGCTCCCTCCAGTTCTCAAGGCCTCAGCAGGGATGGAAATGATGCTAGAGAAAAAGGGAATACAGCTATGATTCAGAAGGCTCCATCCCAAAGCCGGTTTTGCAAAGCCCCTTACTAACTAACCTCCTACCCTCCACCACCACTCAATCCCTTCCTGTGAAGTTTGGAATTAATTTGAATTCATGTGTTGTTTGTTTGCTCGCTTGCTTGATTTAATTCCATGAAAGTGTAGATAGAGTACTAAGCTGGGAATTAGGAAATCCATGTTCTAGTCCTGGCTGAATTGCCTAGCATCTAGATAAGACGCAGGATGATGGGATCTCTGAGGTTATCTAGTACAATACTCTTGTTTACTGATAGTGAAACCCAGGTCTGGACGGTTAGAGTGGCATGCTTGGGCCCCAGGTCACCCCTTTCATCAGTAATAGGATCACATTTTTAAACCATGTCCTCTGACTCCAAATCCTCTTTCCCGTAATGACCTCTCCCTTAGCTTCTGCCTCCTGGAGTCCCTGTTTCCTTCAAAGTTTAACCCAAGCACCACCTTCTGCATAGAGTCTTCAGGTGTAAATCTCAATCTATAGCTTTCTATTTATATTTATCATATATGTATATATGAATGAATCTATAAAATATATATGTGTATATATGTATGTATGAGTTGATATATGTGTATATAACTATGTGTATGTGTGTATGAATTTGTATGTATATATGCATAGGTGTGTATATATACATATATAAAACACATAGATATATAGGTATATGTGTGTACATATACACACACATAGCAATATAATCTTTACATTGTCTCTCCAATATGCCCTCTCTGAGGGAAGAGACTTTCGTTTCTGTTTTTGTATGCAGAGCACATATTTGTTACTTAATAAAAGTTTATTGGGGGCATCTGGGTGGCACAGTAGATCCGGCCTGGAATCAGGAAGGCTCATCTTCCTGAGTTCAAATCTTGCCTCAGATACTTACTAGCTGTGTGACCCTGGGTTAATCACTTATTCCTCATTGTCTCAGTTTCCTCATCTATAAAATAACCTGAAGAAGGAAATGGCAATCACTTCAGTGTCCTTGCCAAGAAAATCCCCAAATGGGGTGAAGAGTTGGAGATATCTGAAAAATGGCTGCAGAACAACAAAATAAGGCCCAGATATATCCAACGATTTTGATCTTCCAGTCTTCCTTCCTTCTTTCCTTCTCTTTCCCTCTTTCTTTTCTTTCCTTCCTTCCTTTTTTCTGTCTTCCCTCCCTCCACCTCTCTTTTCTTTTTCTTTCTTTTTTTTTTGTAAAGAAATTGCTGTCCAATCTTTAAAATACTTTTGAATTCCAAGTTACCACACTGCTTAGTCTACAGGACTGGGTGTGTGTGTGTATATATCTTGGGGTAGGGGTCAGGGGATGTTATTAGGACTGGAAAATGTTTGAAAATAGGGTGAGGCCTTGGAAAGTACTGCAATCCTATGTCTTGCAAGTTAAAGAATATTAGAAAACCCAGTACAACTCCATGTTGTATGAGGTCACTAAAGTCTGATGTAGCCTGTCAATGGACATTAGAAAGAATTGAAGTGAAGAGTGAAAACGTCTTTCCACACTATTTTTGGTTATATGTAAATATTCCTTACTGTATCTGTAACTTCCCTTCTGAAGCCCCTTGGGTACTATCTCACTGCTGCGCCACCAGTACTGTGAGTATCCCACACTGTTTCATGTGCCTAACTCCTAAGCCAATACTGTCTTGTTTCCAGTAGTTTGTTCTAGGGGAAGTATATATTTTATCCAGATACAGTAGATTTTAAGGACAGAAATACAGACTCATATATTACAACGATACCAAGTAAATGCTATTTAAGATGTCAGGGTGATCTAAGAATGTGACAGGTTGAGAGAGATGGTGAATATTTTAAATTTATAGGATAGTAGCTGCTACTTTTACCTGGTACCTAGGGAAAGGCATTACCAAGAAAATCCACAAGTATCCAATTCATTTCTATCGAGCAATTTTTTATTGTCTATTATGTACCAGGTACTGTACAAAGCTCTGAGGATAAAAGACAAAAATGAAATTGCCCTTGCCCTTAAGGAGTTTCCATCCTACTAGAATTATATACAACCTAGTTCCTGGTAGAGGGAGCTAGGTCATGCTGTGGATAGAGCACCAGGCCTGGAGTCAGGAAGACCTGAGTTCAAATTCAGCTTTAGGCAATAGTTGTGTTACCCTAGGTAAGTCATCTGATGTTGTTTGCCTCAGTTTCCTCATCTTTAAAATGATTTTGAGAAGGAAATGCCAAACCATTCCACTATTTTTGCCAATAAAACCCCAAATGGGGTTATAAAGGGCTGGGCGTGACTAAACAACAACAGTAAAGATCCAGGTTAACCAGATCTTTGGTTTCAAAACTTTTGATTACTCTATGATCAAAGTCTACGAGAAATGCATGGGGACATTGTGCTTGAGCTTATGAAATGGGACCACATGATGAGAAGTGATGTCAAATGTCCCATCCTTTGAAAAGCATGAAGAGTGATCTCATGTGGCAGAGTTTCCACATATACAAATGGGTGGGATCTGCATCTATGTGCAGTCAACCCATAGTTCAAAGGCCACCATAATTTCTCCTTTATTAATGAAACCTTCCCTGAACTCTCTAGCCCAAATGATTTGCTTTTACTGTAAGTAATAAAAATTTCCTTAGCATTTTACTGCTTGTCACATAATTTAATATTGCCTTGCTTATATTACAGTCCTGTGTTTCTTCTTCACTCATACCATTAACTTTTTTTATGGATATGTATGTCTTGAGAGGTAATCTGGAGTAGTGGAAAGTGTAATACATTTAAAATTGGTATGCTTCTGTTCAAATCCTGCTATCTTTTCTTGCTTCTTGTGAGGCCTTGAACAAGTCATTTTAGCCCTCAAGGCCTCAGTTTTTTAGCTGTTGAAGTGAAAGAGCTTAGAGCAGATAATCCCTCCAGATCAATTTTTTTTGGGGGGCAATTGGGGTTAAGTGACTTGTCCAGGGTCATACCAGATCAAAATCTTATAAACTGTATCCAACTACACTGGACATAAGAAATTCTTCATGATACCTGATATAATCCCTATAGCATAGAGTGAGGTCATATGTACCCTCAACAAACATTTAATCAACAAGCACTGATGAAGCACCCGCTGAATACAAGGTGCTAGGGATACAAAGATAGAAACTAAAACAATCTCTGCTCTCAAAGAGCTAAGATGCTATAGAATACCATATAATTCCATGTTTAGAGTTAAAGTCTTAGAATTTGAAAAGTCCTCAGAGAAAATCTAGTTCAAGTTCATTTCCAAACTTCCTAACAATCAGAATTATCTAATGCATAATGCTTGCCCTAGAAATAGCAGGTTCTCCCTCTCTGGATCTGAATGACCATTTATGGAGGGAATATTCAATTCCAGTCACAAATTGAACTATATAGGCCCTAGGGTCCCCTTCTACTCTGAAATTCTGAAATCCTGTGCTTTTGTAATCTAGCACTGGGATCTACATCATCCTTGAGAAAACCTTCTCCAGCTCTGCTTGTGGAAGCTAGGAGATTGACCACTCTTGTCATATCAACTAACGGAAAGGACAAGGAAAGGGGGAAAGGGTCGTCTAATGAGTCAAGGGCCTTATCTGACCTAGTGAATCGCTGGGAACAGTGAAACTGGTGGTCTACCTAGAGGAACTCATCATATAATTAGGCAAAAGCTACTCTTAAGATAAAGGTAAAGTACAAGTAAAAAAGCTGTTTTGGAGCTGCCCTGCCTGGTTTTCCTCTAGGTTTTTTGAATATTATTCAATGTAGCTTTCTATTGAATATTAAGAACAAGCCAAAAAATTCTGACCTACAAACTCCCCCTCTACCAATCTTTACCAATACATTATTCCTTGGTCCAATAAGTGCATGCGTGTGTGTGTGTGAGAGTGTGTGTGTGTGTGTGTTTGAGTGACCACTATGCAATATGTATGTGTATATGTGTATGTACACACACACACACATAATGTATGTATGTGTGTGGGTGTTCGAGTGACCAAAATGCAATATGTATATGCGTATGTATACACACACACACACACACATAATGTATGTGTGTGTGTGTGTGTGTTCGAGTGACCAAAATGCAATATGTATGTATGTGTGTGTGTGTGCATGGACACACACACAAATATAAATATACACAATATATATACTATATGTGTGTGTGTATGTGTGTGTGTGTATTACATAGTGGTCACTCAAACACACACACATGCATACATACATACATACATACATACATAATCTTTACTTCAGGGATTTGGGGTCAGGCAATTTCAAATAGCTAACTTTTGGTAATGATGCAACACAACAAATACAATTATAATTACCTGCAATCAATAGAACCAATTCTAAATGGTGAATGAGAGCTATGAAAAATGATTATTTAAGATTCTGCCACAAACCACAATTACAGGGGAATAGAAACCCTCCAGGAAAGAAACATTTATCCCAACAGCCTATTTATTACCATAGAGCAAATCTGAAGTGGGCTTATTAAACTTTACATTGCCATGGAGTCTCTCATCCAAAGTACTAGGTAAATACTAGTTAAGCCTCATTCAGCCACAACTCCCAGGAAGACATGAAGGACATTACCCATTCTCCAGCTAGAAAGACTGAGACACCCAGAAAGCATACATTGACCTAAGTTACACTGCAAGTCAAAGGCAGAGGTACACTAAAGAAGTAAGGCTTATTACATGACCTATGTCCTGCCTTCTACCTCAAATCTCTTACATTCATCACCCCATTCTTTCCCAGTGGAGAGAAAGGAGGATGTGGCTATCCAGCAGTAAAGCTTATTTCCCCTTCCAAAAGATTTTCAATCCAAACCGTATTTTATTTAGGCTCCTCCATGAAAGAGAAAGCAGCATCTCAGTCCCCAGCTAGAAATGAGCAATAACATTCAAATGAAAATTGGAAGCTGAAGATCTAATCATTAACAACAGATGGTTCGACTTGAATCCAATAAACAAGTTTTTTTTTTCCTTATCCACTTGAATTTTGCATGTGCGTGGTTGCGCATGTGCTTGCTTATACATGTGCTTGGGTGTTTATACGTGTGACAGAGAGAGATACCCTTCTAGTTCTTACCTCAGCTGACTAAATAGCTCAACGAACCAAAAAGGGCAGCTTCTAAGCAAAACCTGAAGCTTTTTATTGGGAAGCACAATTCAAAATGTGAATGTGAAAATTGTTTAGCGTATGTGCATATTACAGGGATTCAGGAAGCTGAGCTTTTCAGGGATTCAGGAAGCTGAGCACGTTCCCAGCAGTTTGCTTTAGACCAGGGAGTTTGCTCACACTATCGTCCTGATCTCGTTCTCCACCTCAAGAAACCTGTTTTTCCTACAAAACCCAACCTGTCAAAGTAATATGAACTGCCTGACATTAGCTGGGCCAGTGAGCTCCATTGTTTTCTGCTAATCAGGTGACCTCAACACCTCAACATATCCTAAATATCGTTCTCTGAAGGAAGGACAGTGTGAGGAATATGATGGGGGTAAAAGCAAGCCAAGAGGTTTTGTTTTTTTGTTTTGTTTTGTTTTGTTTTGTTTTACTATAACTAATGATGCCCAACAGAGCTGAGTGATACAAGAAGCCACCAACTTGAAGATTTCTAAAAGAAAAATACATGCACACACACAACCACTCCCACATACACTCCTAGAAATTAGCTTTGCCTTTTCCACCTTTAAGAACTATGGGGTTGTGTAAATCTTGGATCTACCTCTTAACCCTTTCAAAGAAATCAACTATTATTCACAGGATGATTGTACTGAAATGAACTTTAAAAGCCATCAAGTTCAAACCCCTAATTTTACAGACGTGGAAACTGAGACTCTCAATGGTGAAAAGACTTGTCCAGTCATTTGTCGAGTAAGTGGCATTGCTAGGAGTCGAGCTTCAGTTTTCTGGTACCATATATAGTGCTCTTTCCAATATTTCGCTTCTACTCAGCAAATGAAAGTATTCCTTTAACATTTCTGTTCCAGTTATTGCTTCCTTTCCATACCCAATACCCTCCCTAGCTGATTCGAGGTCCTCATTCTTTCATATTCAGCTTATTTTAACTAACCTCCTAGTTGATTATATTATTTATATTTTCCAACCCCTCCAGTCAATCAATCTATCATCCACATTGATACCAGGCTGATTTAAGGGAGAGTGGGGGAAAGCTATCTTTCATCAGGGTTGGTGATATACTCATTGCTGGAGGCATTCAAACACTGGCTGAATGGCCATCTGTCAGGGACATCATGAAGGGATGCCAGTTACTTTTTACATGGAATTTTGGGTTAATTAACTTATAAAATGTCCCTGAGGTCTAGCTTCCTGTGGTGATCATTCCCTTTCTTTCCTCAGAAACCTTCAATAGATCCCATTCAGTCTGGCCCTTCATAAACTTGTCCTCATCTTGCCTAACCAACTTTATAGTCTGTTGTTTCTCCTTTGTTCTCAGAGAGGACCAATGGCATGAGGGAAATATCTTGACATGTGCATCAATTGGATTTCAGTGAGGCAGAGTTTTGCAAAGCCATCAGCCTCACTCTCTCCTCCAAAGTGATAGGAGTCTAGTGGCAAGTTTTGAACTACCTTTATACGTCCCATTCTATTCCATCATAGACCTCACTTTAATCAGGTCTGTCACCTTACACAATGCTATAAGAATTACTTCTTTGGATTTCCTTATGTATCTTGCTTTTTTATCACCACATGCTTTAGGGTCTAGTTTAAGTTCCCCTTCCCACAGGAAGTCTTTCCTAACTTTCCTATTCTCTGAAATCTTATAAAACTATAATGTGCTATATCTGTCACTTACTCTTATATCACCTTGTTTATTAATATGTATGGTCTTCCCCAATAGATTGTGTGGACCTTAACAAGAGATATCATGACTTCTCTTGTATTCTGCGTAACACTAACTCCAGAGTCAAGCACATATATGATGTTAAAAAATAACTATTGAATTTAAATATCTGCTATGCTTAGCTATGATTCGGATAACACGTCTATGCTATTTACCTGCTATATATTTCAGGGGAAATACTTACAGGATGCTAAGAGGAGTGCTAGCTCTGGGAAGTCAGATGGAATGAATCTGATCTATTTAACATGATTTGATAGATTATATCAAGGTTTCAATATTTTGAATGGATCATCAGTACAGATATTTACATTGTATCCCTCTCATGTCTTTTTATTCTGTGCCATTCTTCTTCACTCTTTCCCATAAATCCTTCACAAAAGATCAAGTTAATACTGAGAAGGCTTCTTTCTGAGTTCTGGTTTTGTGTAGTTTGAAGGACTTGGGGTGAAATATATCTTATTCTTGCAATATGTCCAGTAAAAGTCCTTTTCTGATTCTGTATTTGTGGATCTTATATATTGTGTCTTTTTTTTTACCTGTAGATTACTGTAACACTTATTTAATAGCTTAGTTGCACTCTTTATGTATCTCTGAATTAACAACAAATTCTTTGCCTTAGATAGTGTACTGGTTCAAAACTTACAATGATATAGCAATGCTGGAATAACATTTTGAATACGTGAATGGGTCTATTAATCAAACACTCAATCAACTATCATGTGATAGGAACTATGCCTGTAATAGGAAGATAGAAATGAAACTGCCCTTGAGGAGTTTATATTCTAAAAAAGGAGACAATGTATATATATATATATATATATATATATATATATATATATATATATACATATATATATATATACATATATATATACATATTATATACATATATATATGTATATATATACATATATAATATATACATATATTATATATATATATATATATATAATATAACCATATTGAAAACACATTTTAAAATGAAGACAATGCAGTTTTGGAGGAAGGGACACTAGCAGCTGGAGGAATCTAGAAGTTTCATGCAGAATGTGATACTTAGAAGCAGACATATAGAGAGGACATTCCAGGCATGGGAATTAGACACTGTTGACACAGATGGGAGATGGAGCATCACATATGTGACATAGTAGATAAGTATGGCTGGCTTGCAGAGTTTGTAGAAGGGGATAATGTGTAAGAAGACAGGAAATGTGGGAAGGTTTCAGGTGGTGAATCAATTTCAGCGTTAAACAGAGTATCTTATATTTGATCATGAAGGGAATAAGGAGCCACTGGAGCTTATTCAATGGGGGTGGCATAGACCTGTACTTTAGGAAAAGCACTTTGGTGGCCTTATGGAAGATGGGTTGTAGTAGAAAGAGACGTGAATCAGAGAGAGCAAGTAGGAGACAGTTGCAACAGTCCAAGGGAAAGATGATGTGGTCCTGAATTTGGGTGGCTCTGTAAGTGGGGAGAAGGTGACATATTCAGGCGACATTGTGAATGTAGAAACAAGATTAGTCAACTGAGTGTATATATTGGTTAAGTGATAGTGAAGAGATGAATGCGACAAAATTTAAAAACAATATCAAATGGTTCAGAAAGCTTAATAAAGATGAGAAGAAGCCATTAGAAAAGACAATTTAATGATCATTGTTGACTTTAGAAAGAGTAGTTTCCATTGAATGGTGAATTCCAAAGCCAGAAAGTAGAAGTTTTAGAGAATGAGAGGAGTTTCTAGGTGGTGCAGTGGATAGAGCACCGGCCCTGGATTCAGGAGGATCTGAGTTCAAATTCAGCCTCAGGACACATAACATTTACTAGCTGTGTGACCCTGGGCAAGTCACTTAACCCCATTGCCTAACCAGAAGAAGAAGAAGAAGAAGAAGAAGAAGAAGAAGAAGAAGAAGAAGAAGAAGAAGAAGAAAAGAATGAGGGGAAAAGATGTGAACAAATTTAGTGCAGAAGGCTGAGAAAGGGATGAAATATGTGGGATGACATTTGGTGGGGATGTTAAGATCAAGGAAGGTTTAGTTTTTTTGTTTTTTTTTTTTGTTTTTTGGATTGGAAGCTTAGAATCTTTATAGGTAGTATGAAGAAACTAATTAAGTATGGAGAGATTTAAGATTGGAGCCAGAGAGGGGAGGATAATGGAGACCTTTTCCTAGAGAGAGTTGTTGGGAATAGATGAGGTTTATGTAAAAGACTTTTCTTTGGTGAGCAATTGAATAGTCTTCATAATCCCTTCAACAATGTCAAACCTCAACCCATGTGCACATATCCACTAATAAATCCTGCACAGGAGGCCCACTCAGTGTACTCAGGATCTTCCTCTACCTTTCTTCATATTGTATCACAGAGAAACACATTGTATTTCTATCAGTTATTCTTCCTAAGATAACTTTGTCTATCAATTAAATCAACAGGCATGAAGTACTTCCTATGAGCCAGGTTCTATGATATACACTAGGGATAACAAAGAGAGAAAGAAAGAAAGAAAGAAAGAGAGAAAGAAAGAAAGAAAGAAAGAAAGAGAGAGAGAGAGAGAGAGAGAGAGAGAGAGAGAGAGAGAGAGAGAGAAAGAAAGAAAGAAAGAAAGAAAGAAAGAAAGAAAGAAAGAAGAAAGAGAGAAAGAAAGAAAGAAAGAAAGGAAGAAAGAGAGAAAGAAAGAAAGAGAGAAGAAAAAAGAAAGAAAGAGAGAAAGAAAGAAAGAAAGAAAGAAAGAAGAAAGAAAGAAAGAAAGAAAGAAAGAAAGGAAGGAAAGAAAACAAAACCAGTTTTGTATTTTTTTACCCTCAAGAGACTTATACTAGGTAATTGTATACCAGGCATTGTGATATGACTATGTGGAGGATGTATTGGAGTTTGAGAGACTCGTGGGAGAGAAACCAATATGGATGATGGTGCAAGAGTCCAGGTGAAGGAACAGAAGCGGCAAAAGCAGAAAAAAGGAAGAGGAGGAAGAGGAAGAGGAAAAATTGTCATAGTTAAAGAACTTAATAAAAAAGGTTACTTGGTTAACCTGTCAACAAATAGATGATTTGATAAAATATTTGACTAAATTAATTGAAGTGACTGAAAGCAAAGGACTTCACAGTAAAGCTAAGATGATGTGAGAAGACAATGGTGTCTCTATTGCTGCTTTAGCAAGAAATGATTTTTTGGTTCCCAATTTCACAATACTAATCAAAATGTCTTTAAGGATCAGCCTGTCCACCTTCAGAAAATGTGGCACTGCATTCATAAATTCAGAAACATTCATGAAGCCCTGGAGTGCTTAAGCTTATTAATAGCTAACAACAACAATAACCAATGTTTATATAGTGCTTACTATATGCCAGGGGCATATAGAGTGTTCAGGGAGGACTAGGGTCTCTGGTGTGAGGGCTTGCTGAGCCCTTTATAGGGCTGCTCATGCATCTTTGGTGTCCATCTGTCACCTGACTCTCATCTGTGGCTCCAATAAGCTATAGCACGCGCAGCTGCCACACATAGTGAACAGGTTGAGGGTAACCAGTAAGCCTCAAACCTGTTGGTGAGTTTAGGGGGATGTGAAGTATGTGAAATTGTGAAGTTGTGAAGTATGTGAAGACTTCTCCCAGCAGAATGAGATTATGAGGACAAGATTCCTAACCTCATTGAGTTTGAATGTACTTTTATTGTTTATAATGCTTAGCATAATGCCTTAAATATGGTAACCTTGCAAAATAAATGTGTCAATTGATTGTTGGATTGATTGATATTTTTGCTAACTCTGAATTTTCCATGAGAAAATTTTCCATGGGTAATTTTCTGAAAACAATCTAGATTTCAAGTCCTATTAACACTGTCACCTAAATCAGCATTTTGTTGAAAAAAATGTATTTTGTTACTCTAACAAACTAAAAGATGTAAGAAAAGGATTTTGAAAACAATGAAATAATTTTCCTTCCCTAAGTAAAGTTAGAATCAGCAAGTTTTGAGAGCAAGGTCAGCATTATTTTGGTTGGTACTTCTCACTAATGGGAAAAGTGATGCCACCCTTTCTTATCCTTCCTAGATAACAGAATTGGCATTGAAGAAAGGTGCTAGGTTAGTAACATTAATTTCATTGATTTTAATTTTCAATGTTATTCCCTCATTTGGCTTAAAGAATTCCAAATCCATAGAATGTCAGAAATACTTTAAAATCATTTTTCAAAAAATAAATATAAATTATCTGTGATTATCTACCATTTGGGATTCTTTGTGTATTGCTATTTTCCATTAGTCAAGCTAAGTAAGATTTGATTGGAATTTAATTTCCTCTGGTTCTTCCATCAGTGATTGCATAATATGACCTATTCCATTAGGTAACATACAAGATAAAAGTTGCACCAGCCCTATGTCTATAGTATATGTGTTCCATATTGTTTAATCAATAGTAATACTTCATATTACATAGTATTTCATAATTTGTAAAGTACTTTATTGCTACTTAAACATTAATCAAACAATATCATTATTATGTTCATCATAATCAATTTTATCTATTTGTAACATACCTTTGAGGCTGGAGGTGGTGGAGGAGATGATTGTCCCTTTCTGAGGCCTAGCGGGTTTAAGTGGCTCATTCAGTCTCACTTAGTTGGTGATAAAATAGAGACTGGAAAGTCAGTTTCTTTAATCATATTTCATCCAATTGGTCATACTGGACTCATCTTTCTCAGTCTTTGTTGGGACCAATGACATACATTTTCAAATGGCTGTTTGAGCTGGAACAATGTCAGGCAGACAGTCAGTCATCTACCATTGGTGAAGTCATTACTGTGTGCCATTCACTTGCGCTAATCATTAGAGATGCAAGGAAAGGTAAAAGATGGTTCCTCTTCTTGAGGAGCTCACAGTCTAATTCTGGAGACTACAAAAACAACTACATGAGGGATAAATAGAGAAATTCAACAGAGGGTTCAGTGCTTAAACAAAATGAGTAAATGGAACTGGCCAGAATTAAATTATAATGGTCTCATCATATTTTTCTAGTACCTGAACCACCAGCTCCATGCAATAATCATCTTTTGACTTAATATAATGACTTAGGTTCTGTCTTCCCTTCTTCCCACTTATGCAGTCAGTAGATATAAATATTCAATATTCATTCTTTCAGGCTCAAGTCTAGTCAAGTGACCTGCCTATGTCACCCAGGCATTTTGACTTCAGTCCATTTCCAGTATTAATTTGGTATAATTAACCTGGGAAAAAGGCAATTAGGTGATGTAAATTATTCTTCCTCAATTAAACATTAAATCACAACAGAAACAAATGCCTTAAATGAATTAATTTGCAATCTTTCTGTATGCAGAAAGCAAAGAAGGAAAGAGGAAAAATTGCTGATTTCTTTTTTTCCTAGAAATGAGAAATTATCTGCAAAGAATGCAATAAAACATAAGAATTATTTTAACTTAATTTGTCAACATAGTAATAGATCCAGCAGTATTATTCGGTTGACAAATCAATTACAGTCATAATGAAACTTCATATGAGTTTACTTTTATTTAATGAGTTGCATCAGTATGTTCCACAATTATTAATGCATCAAACTATAAATGACAAAATAAAGTCAATCATAACTCCCCCCAAAACATTTATTTTACTATGAAAAAAATCATGGAACAAAACTTTATGAATTATACCAATGCAGCTTAGGTCATTAGGGTAATTTTTTTTTTTTGAGAGAGAGAGAGAGAGAGAGAGAGAGAGAGAGAGAGAGAGAGAGAGAGAGAGAAGAGTTTTATAGTGCAACCTAAATTTCACCAGGACTGAGAATCAGACAACTGTAGATATTGGGCATATGTGTACATATTCATACACATATATATGCATATATAATTAGACATACATTTATTCACGCATGTGTGTATGTACACACATGTATATAAATAATTATCTGGAGTCCATTAACTTCTTTGTCTATACATATATACATTATATATATATATATATATATATATGTATATATATATGTATATATATATGTGTATATATATATATATATATACACACACACATATATATTGATAATGACATTTCAATATAATTGGTTTCTTTTATAATCCCACTAATCTGATACCTTTTTATTTATGTATTTAAAATGACTATTACCATATGGAGTCTTGCTTCACCAATCTGTCAAAAAGGTTCTTCCCTCTCTCTGTCTCTGTCTCTCTCTGTCTTTGTCTCTCTCTCTGTCTCTCTCTCTCTCTCACACACACACACACACACACACACACACACACACACACACACACACACACACGGTTAAAAGCCTTGGTCTAGGGACTGAGGGTGTAATAAACCCTTCAATAAATACTTGTTAAATCAGATATTTTGATCAAAAAAATTTAATGACATTGTATTAATGGTAGAAATAATATTATCAAGGAGAAAAATTAATGACTTTTTAAAAAAGTGTTTGTTTTCCTTCTTCAGTTCTTCAGTATCTCCTCTCTAGGCTGTCATTACATTGTGGATGTCCAGAGAATGACCTGGAGGAGACTTTTGAATGTCAGTTTGCAGCATTCTTCGAGCTAAACCAACTAAAATTCCACTTTCTTGGTATGTAATATAACAAACAATAGGAGGGAAACTTAACATATTTACAATATTGACTGATAAACTTTTTTATAAGCAACACAAGCATTTTGGGGCACCTTTTTGAAAAAAATGATTGATGCACTAATTCTAAAACCTTGCTCTTTGTTTATCTAAGCAGGCCTCTACATTGTAGGCCTCTACTGGAACGTACTTTCTTAGCTTTATTAGAGAAACTGTGGTAATTTAATATATTCTGTTTGGTCCTGGACTGAGGTATCCACAAGACCCTGCATTTGAAAGATATATAGGAAAGCGGAACAGAATGAGCAGATGTATGTAGGGCTTACTATGTGCCAGGCACATAGTTAAATATAATCTCATTTGATAATAAAAAAATGGGGGGGGGATGACCAAACCTAAAATATGTCATTACTGCAGAGTAAGTTCATGCTAAATTGCCCCAAATTGTATTTGTTCCTTGCAGTCTAAACTCATTTGTTGACTATGACAACTTCATTGTTACCAGAAGAATAAAGGCAACACAATTAAACAGTGAGAACAAGAAGATGCCAACTACTGCCAATAGCACTGAGGAGAACATCGGCTTCTTTCCTATATTAGGTCTAGCTTTGTGACCCTAGACAAGTCATTTAACCTCTGTTTGCCTTCATTTCCTCACCTCTAAAACAGAGGTCATAATAAACCCTGCTTCCCAGGGTTGTTATATGACTCAAATGAGATAATATTTGTGAAGTGCACATTCTATTGAACAAAGAAAGCACTATATGTTGTTTATGAATCGTTTCAGTCATGTCTGACTCTCTCTGACTCCATTTGGGGTTTTCTGGGCAAAGATACTAGAGTAGTCTGCCATCTCCTTCTGTAGCTCATTTTACACATGAGGAAACTGAGACAAACAGGGTTAACTGACTTTACCCAGGACCACACAGCTAGTAAGTATTTGAAACCAGATTTAAACTCAGGTCCTTCTGACTCCTCCATCAGCTCTCTATCCACTAAGCCATCTAGCTGCCTAAGTGCTATATAAATCTTAATTATCAGCTATTACTTTATTTAACATCTTTGTTCAATTGAATTGTTCTTCTATGTATAATGTCTACCAGTTGTGATCTTGATTAAGGATTCTTTTTAGTGAATTTTGTAACATTTCAAATAGAGATGATGCATTATTAAAGTTCTTTTCTTCTAGCAACCTTGTGATCTAGGTAATGTTAGGATTACTCTCCCCATTTTACAATTGAGGAAACTGAGCCTCAAAACTAAACTTTATCATTTCAAATCCTCATTTTGGGCCTGACATATGCAGGATATCACCTGGGAATCATAGCTCTAGTCCCAGGATCTTTTTAAGGAACACTTTCAGCTTCCTCTACAAGCCAAGAGTTGTCAGAATGAAACAGGCAGGTGATGGGCAGTGGTCCAGCCCAGTCTAGCAGAGGTAAAATGAACATTCCTATCACCATCTATATAAAAAGCCAGCTGCTTGAGGGTTGGAACTCTATTTCATTCATCTTTGTATTCTCACAACATTTAACATAATGCCTCAAATATATTTGTCCATTTACTTATATACACATCAGCAACTGTTTCCCCCTGTAAAGTTGAGAGAGCTTTATTTTCTCTACATTGATACTTTTGATACCGGATATCAGACAACAGAAATCTTTTTTTCCCCTAAATGTGGTTAGTTAATTATTGAAATAGATGACAGAAGGATAATATTAAATATTCTTAGATTTTGTGAAAAATAGAAACCCAAGACTTTATTTTTGTCTTTTTTATTCAAATTTTCAACTTACCCTAAAAAACAAATTTTCTAATAAATGGCAGAAAACAGAAAGATATTGTATCTAAAACCATGAATACCCATTTCATAATTACCATTTTGAAGAGATGAAGGGTCTCATTTGAACATCAACAAGTAGGACAATGTCACTGGATCAGAAAGTCCTTTGGGGAGGATAAGGTTTAAGAAGACTGGAAAAGTTGTGAGGGACTAGGTTTTGACTAGGAAGTAGTGACTATTTATGACCCTTCTCTCACAAACAGAACCATAACTCCTTCCTGCTATCACTGCTTTTTTCCCTTTTGCATTTGATATATTTCTACACCAGAATGTTTGTGTGTGTATGTGTGCATATGCATCTGCATGTGTGTGTGTGCGTGCATGCGTGTATGTGTGTGTGTGTGTGTGTGTGTGTGTGTGTATGTGTGTGTGTCTTCCTTTGTCTATTTTGGATATTGTATAAGATTAAAGTTCACCTAATGTCTATTTTTTTTCATTCCTTCTTCCATGTTTCTATACTTTTTTTCTAATGCCCTAATTAGGAGAAATAGCAAGATCCACCAACTTTCTCCTCCTTTTTGCAATAGTATTTCTTATACTTTCACTTCTTCCTTGCTTAAAAGGCTCAGAACAGAACCAGTATATTCCATATCCTCTTTTTTTAATATTTAACTCCTTCAATATTATTTGAATACATTAAGTTTCCCAAGGGACACCTGCTGCTTCTCCTCCTATTAGCAGTCTTTCATAAGGTAGGCCCTTCCGATTGCTCAAATAATGTACCTATCTGGGTTTATTAAAGTCTTGAATTTGTATTACAAAATTACAACTCAGTTCTTGCCTTTTCATTAGAAATGTTTAAATTCTTCTGTTTGATTAAAGGTCCATTTTCCCCATATAGAATTAGACTCATCCTGTTATTCTTCATCATAAGGCTGTATATTTTTGCCTTTTGGATTATTTTATTTCAGTATTGCCTGTGTTTGTAGTAGAAGCTGCAATGTCTTGACTAATCTTTACTCTGGATCCATGATACAATTTGACCTCCTTTTTTTCTGGATCCTTGAAGTATTTTTTTTTAATATATATTTTGATTATGACATTCCTAATACTTTTCCTTTTGGGGATCCTTTTAAGAGGTGATTGGTGGATTCTTTCTCTCTTTACTTTTCTTCTGATTTTAATAGATCTGGTTCCTAGAAATATGATTTCCAGGATTTTGGTTTATTCATAATTTTGAAGGAGGCTAATGATTCTTAAAGTATTTCTCCTAAACCTATCTAACAAGTCAATTATGTTTTGATACCTTACCTTTTCTTCTATTTTTCCACCTTTTCATTTTTTCTAATATTTCTTGCTGTTGCAAGGAGTTATTGATTTCTGTTTGGTCTATTAGTTTCAAGAATTCCATTTCTTAGATACATTTTACTACTTTCTCTTCTAAGCTATTTATTCTCTTTCCATTCATTTTCTTTTTATTTCCATTTAAAAAATATTTTACTTCATTTCTTCTAGGTATTCCTTTAGTCCAAGCAAAACAATCTTGTATTTTTTTTTTCCCTTTGAGTGTCTGCAATTACTGTGAAGGTACTTGTTTTTTCCTTTAGGGAATCTCTAAATCTACACTATTTTTGATGTTTCTGGATGATTTTTTTTTTATTTACTCATTTCTCCAGGTTTATGTAGTTCAAGAAGTTTGGTTTTATGCCAGATGTCAACTCCTCCCATGTTGCTCTTTTGGGTGGATTAATCACCCTGCTTGGTCCCACCCTAGATTCCCAGAGTTCCTGTGCTTGACTCTACTTCTCTGACCCACCAGGCAAGGATCTTTGAGGTTCTGAGCCCAGGATCTTCAGGATCCTTCCAGGACCCTGAGGATAGCATGCTAGAAACCAGGGTGCCTGGGCTTTCCATTTCTGAATGTTTCTGCACTGGTTAATTCTGCTCCTTGAGATTCCCCTTTCATACCTTGTTGATTTACAGCCATCCAAGGGGCCCTTAACTCTTGCTGTCTTTGACCCAGGACAGAGAACCCTTTGGGCTACCCATGTCCCTGGTCCTCTGGTCAAGCTGGGAGTCTATGACTTTCTTAGCCTGCTCTGGTTTGTATTTACTGGAAGCCACCTTTCATTTTGTGAATGTACTGCTGTCTGTATGTGTGTAGTTCCATGGTAGAAGAATTTACTTATTGTAGTTTCTCATTGGATTTCTTTATTAGTATTTTCAAGGGTGAAGTTTTAGGTCACTGTTGGAATGTGAGGGATCTGGCCACTCTGCAAACATTCTGGCAACTTTCTTAGACTGAAATCTATAGGACACTTCAAAATATGGTCACTTCAATTATGTGATTTCCTTGAAACATGCATCATCCATAAGTTTATCTAATTAGACTATAAATGCCTCATGGACAGAAACTTATTTTTCTTACAGTATTTAACATAGCACTGATACACAAAAATATAAATATATATATATATATATATATATAATATACACATATACACACATATGTATATACACATATACTTATGTATGTGCATATGTATATGTGTATGTGTATGTATATGTGTATATATGTGTGTATGTGTATGTGTATATGTATGTATATGTATATGTATATGTATATGTATATGTATATGTATATGTATATGTATATGTATATGTATATGTATATGTATATGTATATGTATATGTATATGTATATGTATATGTATATGTATATGTATATGTATATGTACATAGTGTGTGTGTTAACATATCCTAAGACAAGCATTAAAACATAGCTAATAGCAACTTACTGGCTTTATGAGCAGGTAGCTATTAGAAACAAGAGTATTTCTATCAAGTCTCCTCTTGGCTTTCTGAACTTTTGCATCTCAATCCTACCTCAATTTTCCATGGAAGAAACCTCTGCACCTGGAACTTCTCCCCCATTGGTGTGTTCCTGCCTGGAAATTCCATTAGGGCAAGTGCCCAATCCAGTCATGCTTATGTCTAACCTTGTTTTGCTCCTGACTCTCTGGACTTTTACAATATGTAGTGCAAAAGAATGTCCCACAGTCCCATTTCCAGGTAACTTTAGATTTTCTTGGTCCTTGGTTCCATCCAAATTCTTGTTTGTGCATTTCTGCTCTTCTGGAAAATTAGTCCATTAAAAACAGCAACAATGAGAAAAACAAACATGTATTAGTCATTGGTCATTTATTTGTTACCTTGAAACCAATAGCAACCTGGAGACCTGGGTGTTTATTTCTGTCTACAAGCAGCTCATTGCTAAGTAGAAAATTTCATGAATATGTATGAAGTTCCCCAACTGTTGCTCCTGCCTCTCCTAATGGTGGATGACTCTTTCTGACAGTTCTGCTACATCTGCAACCAGCTTTGTGGGAAGATGTTTTTATCATCTTATCTTACTGTGGAAGATAATAAGAGACTTTTTTTTTAAGGAGACTTCTTTCTGAAAAGACTCAGCATGGTCTGTCTCTGTCTCTCTGTCTCTGTCTATCTGTCTATCTCTATTTCTGTCTCTGTCCCTCTGTCTCTGTCTCTCTTCTCTCCCTTTTTTTATTTTTAGACATGTAAAGTCAAAAGATTGAAGGATGAATGGGTGATATGATTTTATGTTACAGATTTTTGAAAGGATATATTTGTCTGTGTGTGTATGTGTGTGCATGTGCTTCTTGTTTCTGTATTCCAAAGATAATCCATATGAACATGTGTCAATTGAATCTATTATTTATTTATTGTTCATTTATGTTCTTATTTGCTTGTTTTCACTAATTTGAGAGAATACCTTTCTGGCTTTTTACTCTAGTAATACTTACATTTGAGCAAATAGAAATTCTGCGTTTGTAAAGGTGACATTGGCAGCATGTTATTATTGTATGCTTGGAATTAAGATAAAGGGAATGGGCAGAGTACAGGACTGGGGTTGACTTACTCTTGGTAACATGTTTCAGAATTTTTGTTAATGGGAATGCAATGGAGGCATTTGCCCAAGTGTGACTTTGCTTTTGTAAAAACAGAGGTCGAGGAGGCATCTGGCTGTAGCTGTTTTCGTCAAAACAGCTGTTTCTTTTTCTTTTCATGACAATTTCCCTCAAATGTAACAAACAGTATGAAAATTAAGGTGTTCACTTATAATTTTTAATTGCAGTTTCCTGAATTTTATTGTTAACTTTTCTTCTCTTTATAAATGACATGTTTTTCTTACTACTTGTTGAAAGCATATTCTGCGTTTCATAATGGAAAGAACTATGTGTCAGTTGCTAAGGTATTAGATGAGATTTGTGTGACATGAGTCATGTGAAAAACTGGGGAGAGTTATAGAAAGGAAGTGATACAATTCTTCTTCCCATGGCTGCTTGTATTCCCCTCCCCCCTTTTTTTCCTACCCACACCAAACATACACGCTCACCACACACACACACACACACACACACCACACATACACGCATGCATGCACGCACGTGCACACCCTTCTTAACAAGAATAAATCAGTGAAAATTCAATTTAAAATGAGGCATATTCTGCTTTAAAACATTTAGATTCTATTAGGGGGATATAGCAATTTTTTTGGGAGACGTGACCAGCAAAGAGATCTTTGATGTAGGCTGTTACATGGATTGTGAATGAAGCTTTAAGTCAGGGGTGGGAAACCTGCAGCCTCGAGGCCACATGTGGCCCTCTAGGACCTCAAGTGAAGCCCTTTGAATGAATACAAACCACTTTGGATTCAAAGGGCTGCACTTTGGACCTAGAAGGCCTCAAGGTTTCCCACCTCTGCTTTAGGTCAATAGATTAATAGTAATATTAAATTGATTATTGTTTCCTGAGCAAACAACAGAAAAGAGAAAAAAGATGTATTGTGAGAAGAGAGGATATAGTACACACAAAGTGAGGAGGAGGATGACAAGATACACAAGTTGTCTATTTCCTGATATCCTATGCCTGGATGTAGATTGGGATAAAGCATGGGCTAGTTGGAGTTCAGAGATGAGAGGTTCTTCATAGAAAATGTGATCCCAGAAAATTCTCCTGGAGGAGGTAGAAATAGCACTGAAATTTCAAATATGGAGAGAAGTATAGGTGGAGGGAAGGCAGAGAGCACATTATGGGTGTAAGAAATTGTGTGAGCTGTTATTCAGGGTCCTAATTAGGAAGAAGACCAGAAAATGCAGGTTGGGGTTCCATTGTAAAGGATCTTGAATACCAAGCTAATGAATGTGATCTTCATCCTTTGGTGATTGGGGAGCGACTGGAATATTTCAAGCTGGTGGGTGATCAGATGCAAATTGCTTTAGGAAGTTTAGGCTTACATTGATATTTAGGATGGATGAATATTTCTTGTGCAGAATTTATTTTCCTTTTGGTTTGAATGATATTTAATTCTGCCCTTAATATTTTTTCCCTGAAGGAATAATGAATAAATGCATGCACTTATATTTCTTTTAGGTTCAGATATTAGTAAAATGTACTCCAAGGGGCAGTGAGATGGCACAGTGGATAGAGCACCGATCCTGGAGTACTCAGGAGGACCTGAGTTCAAATCTGTCCTCAGACACATAACATTCACTAGCTGTGTGACTCTGATCAAGTCACTTAACCCCAATTGCCTCGCAAAAAAAAAGTACTCCACATGTTAACATATATATGTGTGTGCATATATGCACATGGATATGCATATACCCATGTAACAGATATATACACATACATATGCAGTATAAATGTTATATACATATAGTAAATGTGTACATACATGTGTATATTTGCTTAATTATTGCTCACCATCGATGCTATTTTTTCTGCTGCCCAATATCCTTGCACAGGTAGTCCTGAATGTCAGGAGTGAGGAGACTTTCAAGAAAGTCTTCTAACCACTTCAGTCTATATTGATCTTCCTACCTCTTATGAATGCCAAAGTCTATCCACTATCTAATTAGTCTTTCATATAGGCAGGGAAAAAGAAAGGAAATAACATTTATGTGTCAGGAACTGTTCTAGCCATTAGAGATCCAAAGATTAAAAACTAAACTGTCCCTACCCTGAAGCAACTTATATTCTAATCAGATCATAGATGTAGAGGGGGAATGGACCTCAGAGACCACCTAGATTAATCTCCTTATTATAGTTGAAGACTGGCAAAAATCAAGGCAATATAATGTTTATACAAAGCAATACAAAAGTATTTCCAGAGCAATAGAATGCTACTAACTGAGGGATCTAGAAAGTGTGACTGTGGATAATTTCTCTTGAGTGATAGTGTGAAGGAAACTAGGGATTCTTGGAGGCAGCGTTGAGGAGAATGTACTGTCCTTATATTCAGGATTACTCATGCAAATATATGGGGGCAGCAAAGGGAATATCATTGATGGTGAACAACATGTAAGTTTCATTTTATGTTTTGTCTTCCCCCATTAGACCGTAAGCTTCTCGAGGGGAAGGACTGCTGTTCTTTCTTTTTTTTTCCATATTTGTATCCCCAATGTTTAGCAAAATGCCTGGCATATAGCATATTGTTAACAATTTTTTATTAATTGATTGATATAAAAAAAAAGAATCCTGATTATTTTCTTTTATTCTGCTATGTTATGGGAATGCTTGTTTTATTTCATAAGTAAAAAAATCAAATAAATAATAAAAAATTAAATACATAGTTACATAAATTTTAAAAATTAAATAATAGAAAAGAGAAACACTATACTTCCCATGAACCCTCTTGCTTATTTATAAAGGGCTACATTCACAACTCTAGAAAGGTAGTTAAAATCAGTAAATGTTTATTGTTGTTCTTCAAAAAGGAAAAAAAAAACCAACCCCCCTACAATATCAGCCATATAGTTCAATACTTGATTAGAAACTGTTACCACTTATTCTCAATCTATTACTAGTTTCCTAAACAAGACTGTAAGTTTCTTTAGAGTGGCTACTCTGTCTAACTTCTTTCACATTATGTGACCTTTAGTAAATTGCTGTGAACAGTCAATGCTCCATAAACACTTTTTGAATTTGAGATAATTCATCCTTTATTTTTATCATTTATTATTGTTGTTGTTCATTTGTTTCAGGCAGGTTTGACTCTTTGTGACCCCCTTTTTTGTGGGTTTTAGCAAAGATACTGGAGTGATTTTCTTCTCCAGCTCATTTTACAGATGAGGCAACTGAGGTAAACAGAGTGAAATTATTTGCCCAGGTTTGTATAGCTAGTAAGTGTCTGAAGCCCAATTTGAACTCAGCCTGACACCAGACACAGTGCTCTAGGCACTGTATCACCTAGCTACCATAAATACTTGAGAAAATAAATACGCATAACTGGGATTTGTACCCAGTATCTCCTGCTTATTAGGCAGCTTATTAGCACTTTATAGTGCTAAGCAATGAGGCCCCCAAATTTACTTAAAGAATATTAATAATAATAATAATAATAATAATAATAATAATAATAATAATAAGAAGAAGAAGAAGAAAGAAGAAGAAGAAGAAGAAGAAGAAGAAGAAGAAGAAATCTGAATGGTGGCATGAATAGCTCATTGGCCTCTATATAATCAAGAGATTCAGCTCTGCTATTTGTAGAAGTTGTGTGACCTTGAGCAATTCATTTAATTTCACTGGGCCTTAGTTTCCTGATCTCAAAAATAATCATTTATATTTGTACAGTTCCTTAAGTTTGCAAAGTGTTTCTTAACAAAACCTGAGAGGGATTTCAGAGGAAGAAATACAAGTTATAGATAGAATTATATACTATATTCAATGCTATAAATCACTCCAAATTAGAAAGATTAAAATTAAAACTACTCTGAACTTTCACCACACACCTCTCATATTGGAAAAGTTGATTTTTAAAAAGGGAAAATGCCAAATGCTGGAAAGGCTATGGAAAATGACTGAATGAGCATACTGTTGGTGAAGCTGTGAATTGATGGAGGAATTCTGGAAAGCAATTTGGAACTATCCCTCAAAAAACTGTGATTTTGACCAAGTAATACCATTACTAAGTCCCATTCCCCAAAGAGATCAAAGAAATAATGAAAGAACAACACACTTGTGAGATAGGTAGTAACAATATTAATATGTGCATTTTATACATTAGGAAACTGGGAAGTGAATTGCCCAGGGTCACGTAGCCTGAAGTGAGTCTGATCATAGACTTTCTGACTCCAGATCAATCTCTCTATCCATAATATTGTGCACCCAGTAATGGGGGAGGGAATGTTAGACTGTATGATATCTCTTGTTATCTAAATCCTTTCATCAATCAACTAATCAATCAATTATCACTCATTAAGCACCTACCATGTTCTAGGCACTGTGCTAAGCTATCAAGTCATCCAAAATTATCACACGTGTCCCATGCCCTCTCAGAAGCAACCAAAGTAGACATTGGTATATATGGCTGCATAGAACAATATAGTTATGAGGTATATCACCCTTTAAAGAGGTGATAATATTTAGGATGCAGTAGAGATGGAGTGTTTTCTGTGACTGCCTTTAAAAATATCATTTTAATTTCAAGCTATTCCAGAAACTTAAAAAGAATGAAAACAAATAATCTAACAAATAAACACAACAACAACAACAAAATCAACCTGCAAGTAAACAGCTGGAGACTCATTTTTTTTCCTCTTCCTTCCAAGGATTAGAAGCTGGATTGACCCTGCCAAGATGAGTGCAGGTGGCCAGAGGGGATATCTTCCAAGCCAGCCTTGTCCTTCCTCCTGTGTTCAGTGTCCCCATCTCTTCATGGCTTAGGGCCCTCGAGTCCTTTTGGGACCTGGGGAACCTGAGGCAATTGCATTTCCCCACAGAGTTACTAAAACGACAATTGCTGAAAGGTTAGAGCAAAATCTATTAGAAAAGAAAAGTTGAGGGAAATCAGGTGAGCTCATAGAAGAAAATAAGGAAAGATTGGCTCCCTTTTGGGATTAGGTCTAATTAAGGTGAGCAAGCAGCTGTGCCTGTTTGGAATAACAATTGTGCTAGCATGTCACTTTTTTCTGCTTAGTTGAAATTTATATAGTTTGGGAATGGTGGATATAAGAAAATTAGAGCTCATTTAGAATCTGTTGAAAGGACAGTGCGCCTTCATTATTAGTTTTGCATCTGAATTTTCCTGGGGCAGTCCTCTCTCTGTTATAGGTAATGGATTTTTCCCCAGATGTAATTGGATGAGTTTAATTTTTTCTTTCATTACCTGTCGAGGAGGCCTATGCCCCTACTTCCCTTTGTGTTTTATTAGGACTGTAACCCCTATTTAAATAAAGGCTTTGATTGTGTCTCTATATGTTCAATCAGCACTTTCTGATTGAATAGTTCTGGTCGCACAATGCTCTTGCCTAGCATTTTTTACTAATTACATTTCCACCCTGGCAGTGTATGGGAGAACCAAAGATCATGTTTGTTTGTTACCTTTGACTGTGCCTGCAGCTTGGTGTGTCTATGGGCAGGATGGCAAAGAAGAAATGAAATTGCTTCAGACCTTCCTTCTGGCTTGTCAGCCTAGAAGTATAGCTGAGTTGCTCTTAACCCTGGGGATAGGGATGCAATGCGGCTATTCCAAAGGTTCTTGAGAATCCTGCCCCCATTGTCTTCAAATGAAAATTAAGACTCCTATTAGTTGTGAAGACAGTTCAGTTCGGTACAGGTTATAAGTTGTGTCAGAAAAGCTGTCTTGGGGGTTGTAGATAAGAAACTTTCAGCTAGGTCTGCTGAAGAATTAACAAACTTCATGGACAAGCCATGCTATTTTACCAGGAGATTTTATGTTTATGGAGAGATCAGTACGGTGCTTCATAAATAACAGGATGATTCTGCCATTTCTCGGCTCCGTCTTGTTCCAAAACTTGTCCTTGGCGTTGGGTCTTCCAAGAGTCTCCTAGGAGTTGAGACTTGAGCTTTTGTTGTTGCTCAATCATTGTCAGCTGTGTCTGGCTCTTCATGACCCTGTTTGGGGTTTTCTTGGCAAAGATACTGAAGTAGTTTGCCATTTCCTTCTCTAGCTCATTTTACAGATGAGGAAACTGGTGAAATGACTTGCCCAGGTTCACAAAATTAAGTAAATATCTGAGGCCAGATGTGAACTTTGGCCTTCCTGACTCCAGGCCTGATTCTATCTACTGGACCACCTGGTTGCCCTGTTCTGATATTTCCACTAAAGAGTTATGTGGTTTTAGATAAGCCATTTAAATCTCAGATCCTCATTTTGATCATTTCTTAAAGGAGAATCCCATTTCTTTCACTCCATAACCCATATAGTCTTAGTGTGAAAAATAAAGAAAATGTATTTTTATTTTTTAAATTCTAATTTATTTCTTATCAACAAGCATTTATTTTCTCTTTTTTTTTCAGACTACCTCCTTAAAAAAGAAAACGTATTTTAAAAATTCCTTGGAACAAATGCATATAATAAGGCAAAACAAATCACATTGTCTACCTCAAAAAATCTGTCTCATTCTGCATTTTAATCCATCAGCTCTTGGTAAGATGGTAGATAACGTAGACTATCAGCAGTACTCTGTAATCAGGGTTGATCATTGCACTGAACAGAGCTCTCAGTCTTTCAAAGTAGTGTTGTTATTGTATGAATTGTTCTCCTGGATCTGCTGGATTCATTTTGTATCAGTTCATAGAATTCTTCCTAGCTTTCTCTGAACCCTTCCCTTTCAGTATGAGAAGCAAATAAGGTATGAAAATATTTTGAAAACTACAAAGAATGATGGATATGATGAGGTAAATAATGATGGTGGTCCAGAAATAATATGATATAGTGGAAAGAACATTAGCTTTGGAGTTAGGGTTTCTGAGTTCTAGGTCTGCCTCCAATACCTGCTAGCTCTGTGACCTTTAGCAAGTCAAACTGCCTAAGCCTCAGTTTCCTCACTTGTAAAACTGGGAAAATAGTACTAGCATTTCTTACTACATGGGGGTGTGGAAACCAAAAACAAAGGCACAATTTTAAAGCATTTTAATAGATCTATTCACATATAACACCAGAGATCTAAAGTTGAAAGGGATCAAGGTGATCAAGTTTTTAGGTGTGTTTGAAATAATGATTATATTAGCATATGCCTTTTTATCTGCTTAGTTGAAATGTATATTGTAATATGTAATAAATATAAATGAATAGTGGCCATTCCCAGAAGTCATCTAACCTAACACCCTTGTTGTATTGCTGAGGAAACCGAGGCCCTGTGTAAGTGATTTTTGATTAGGCCAAACCAACTAGTAAGTGTCAGAGGTGGTTTTTTGAGGCAGATCCCTTGACTTCAGGTACAATGTCAGTAGGTCATGTCCTGTACTCCCTCCACTGCAGTTATGGTAGTAATAAACAGGGCACTGGGCTCCCTTCACCATACTGGGCTACCTCCCTAAAACTCTCCACCAGCACTTCATTTTGGTGTGGAGCTGACCCTGGATTCTAGAAGGCTATATACCTTATGCTACCACGCTTGAGGTCTTAAAATACAAATCATTGATGGTTACATGTTGAAGACCGAGGACCGGGCAACCCCGAATAAACACAAAGGAATTCATCCTTAAGTTACAAATTTTAATAGCCCCTTTATCTAAAACCTGTATTTAAAAAGAGCATAACATGCATGCAGTAACCGGGTACAATATAAAGATAAAATTCATGATATAAGTGCATAAGGAGACTTGGTCCCATGGGACAAGGCAAGAGCCTTACACTCCAACCAGACTACAGTGTCAGAGAAGAAAGGGTGGAAATGAGACAGAGCTGAGTCCCTGCAAATGTAGACCTGCGGATTCTTTCATTTCCCTTGTTTTGAATCCAGACAGTTCTCAGATCCTAGGGCAGAGATTTGTGTGTGTGTGTGTGTGTTGTGTGTGTGTGTGTGTGTGTGTGTGTGAGACAGTAGGTAGCTCCAGCCATGGGAAATAGAAGACTATAGGGTTTGTTGTTCAGTCATTTTTACTCATATCCTACTCTCCAGAAGCCTTTTGGGGTTTTCTTGGCATGGTTTGCCACTTCCTTCTCTTGCTCATTTTACAGATGAGAAAACTGAAACAAAGAGGGTTAAGTGACTTGTCCAGGGTCACACAGCTAGTGAGTGTCTGAGGCCAGATTTGAATTCAGGAAAATGAACATTCCTGACATGAGGCATAACCCTCTATCCACTGGGCCATATAGATGCCCACTGTCGGGGGAAGGAACTCTGAGCAGGTCATTAGAGAGAAGCAGCCTATTCGATTGTTACATAGCTCCAGGTGTTAGAAAGTTCTGTCTGATGTTGAGCTTAGACCTGTTTCCTTTTAACATTAACCTGATGATCCTACCTAGTTCTAACCTCTGGAACAACATAGAACAGAACTGTTCAATGTTGTACAAGAAAACCCTTCAAACAGGCGAAGACAGTTAAAATGACGTCCCTTGTTCTTCAGGCTAAACACACTTGATTCCTTCAACTATAGCTCCTTTGTTCTGATTTCTAGGCCCCTCCCCATACTCATAGCCTTCTTCTTGGTACTCTAGTTTGCTAGAAGCCCCACAAGGAGAAAAGTCCTTTGCAGAGGTAAGAGGGGGAGCCAACATTATTTTAAAGACAGCCTCTTTTTCTACTTTGTATCTAGAGCAATAGCTTTAGCAAATCTAGTTGGTATTTCAGCTCTGATACATTTTCATCCATCATATTATTACAAAATGACTTAGCAGTGGGTGGTTATGTGAGATCACTAGGAGAACAAGCTTTAGACATTACCATCCTATTGTGCATACAAACATCTTATATCTCCCCATACATATTTATATAACTAAGAGACTTGGGTGATTTTTTTTTCATTTCATGAATAATTTTAACACTACAGACGTTTGACTTTGAATCAACAACTAGTTTCAGTGAAAAGTAATTTCAGCCAAAGAAAGTTTCTAACTAAAATTAGTAACTTTTTTCTTATTTAAAAAACTACTGCTTGATGCTTTCCCTATGATTTTGTCATGCATCTTTCTCTGTTCATAGGTACCATGGATTCTATCCCTCAAAATTTTATTTTATATTTTCTGTATTTCTTTGCTTCTTCCAAATGGACAAGTATAGCTCTTGCTGCCAAGTGACCACAGAGGCTGAGCCTGTGAACATTCTGGTTTTGTGAAGAATCTCCTAATGTATAAATTTTGCCTCTGTCTTAGATCCTGTGTCTGTCCTAGCCCTTACAAAATTAGTGTTTCTGGGAAAATGTGGTTTCTGACCCAGTGAGGTCTACACTCTCACTTGAAACCCATTTTGAGCCATACCTCTCTTTGATTAGGCAGGAGTTTTCCTTCAGGTCCACTGTTTGCTGTCATCACCACAAAACATCATTCTCCTGTGAAGTATCTGAGGTACTGCCATGCCATTTCAAACACATTCCTCCATCCCTCTGAATTCCCTAGGTTTTTCTTTCCTTCCTTCCTTCCTTCCTTCCTTCCTTCTTCCTTCCTTCCTTCCTTCCTTCCTTCCTTCCTTCCTTCCTTCCTCCTTCCTTCCTTCCTTTATTATTTCCTTCTCTTTGTATCTCAAAGATCCACCACAGTGCCGAGCATATAGTAAATACTTAATAAATGCTAAATGATTCATTGAGTGGAGGTGACTAGTAATATCCCTTTGCTTATTTAGCAATCTGCTTATATCCGGTGCTGACTTCAGGCATGAATAAAGTCACAGAAGGCCCCCTCCCCAACCTACCCTTATTATTCTATCATCTTTTCATTAGAAACATATTATGCATTAGGGAGAAGTGATCAACTTTGGGACTTATGCAACAGGTGCCCAAACTCAGGCAACCTTTTAAAACAAAGGTAGGAATCATTTATTTGTTAATAAACAGAAAGCCACAAGAGTAACTCCTTCCTACTTACTCTTAAGTCAAATAATCATTTCAGTCCATCACAGAGTCCACCTGTTTTTGACCCACAAAACTAAATTTCCAAGCCCTCAGGTACAGGTTCCAGGAAACTTTACAGGCTGATTTCTTAAGCAAAGAGACTTAGAACACTGGAATATTAGGATGCTCCAGTGGCATCTTAATGAATTTACTTGTCTGGACCATTTTCATCTTGACTAGTGACTCAAGAACCCAAACCCCTACAGATATGAGTGGAAAAACATTATGAATTACTCAATCTGAACATGACCTGCTTCCACACTTTCAAATAGTTCTGTGGATAGTTAGGCTGGAGCTGAATAGTCCAGTGAAGCTGTGGAATTTGAGGAAGGTCACATTCGGCTTTTAGGACTTTTGTATATTTTTAGCACCATCCAAACAGAGAAAAGACCTTAATATGGGCTGTGCATTTGTGGAATAAATCCAATCCATAGATCTATGCATTGACCAGGTCAGAGATGGAACCATTATGGGAATTTTTAGAAAAGAAAGAATAAATTAATCTGATTTCTCCTGTCAGGGTCTCAGTGTCATTTGGAGAGAAAGAGAAAGGGGGGGGATATATAAGATAAAGAGAAAAAGATACAGGGATAAAGAAACAGAAACAGAAACAGATGAAAAAGAAATAAAGAGACCAGGAGATACATAAAGATACTGAGAGGGAGACAGAGACAGAAATAGCTATTATAGCAACAAAGACATACAACAAAGGCAGACAAAGAGAGAGATAGGAACAGAGAGACACAGAGATAGAGAGAAAAAAAAGAGAGACACAGAGGCAGAGATAGTCAAAAGTAGAGACAGACAGACATGCAGGTAGGGAAAAAATGATACATACAGAGAAAGACATAGACAGCAAGATACATAAGGACACAGAACAAAACAAAGACAAAGTGCTAGCATAGCAACAGAGACTTAGGCAAAGGCAGAGAGAGACAATGAAATACAGTGAGAGAAAGAGAGATAGACACAGAGATTCACAGAAACAAAAGAGGAAAAATGATAGAAACAGAGGAAGAGACAGACAAAAGCAAAGAGAGAGAGACACAGAGATAAAGACAAAGATATAGGGACAGAGACAGAAAGAGACAGAGACAGAGATAGAGACAGAAAAAATTACATTATCACCATGTAGATAACAATGATATCTATGTTATCATATTGTATCAACTTAAAGTTGGTAAGAGTAAGTTGGTAGTCACCTCATATCCTGCCTGTTTGATCCTTCTTAGATTCCTTTGAAGGGAAATTAGCCATAGCATGTCCACATACTTAGGTTTACCCCAAATATATAATCTGGCATGAATATGAGAGAAGAAAGACAGTCTTCTAAAACCAGGATGGTTTGCATAAATTTTGATTTATGTTTTGTTGTGTATTTAGTGGGGTGAAAATACCACCATAGTCTTTTAAAGGTTACTTACTTCAATATCCAAGACCTGTTCAGACTGATGGAGTAGAAAATACATTACTACTTTGATAATATTCCCATGTATTTATAGAAGCTGACCCAGGTCGCTAAATCTAATTCTCATAGTGATATCAGCCTTTTCCATATTATTGGAATGGCCAAAATGGAAAGAAAGAGACAGGGTTTCTCATCCACATAGTAGAATGTTGGAGAGTCACTATATGTCAATACAAAATAGTGTTTAAAACTATTGTAGGAGACTACTACCTCAGTGAAAGTCCTACACAATTTCCTTACCTCCTAGAGTACTATTGCTGCTTCCCATGCTACCTTCAATTTTTCTGACCTGACACTATCTCTCACTGACTTACTGATGGATCATAATCCTTTCTCATGAATAGCAGAAGCAAGTAAAACATGGAATTACTGGAGAAGTAGTTTACTTCAGGACACATGTCTATATACTGAGGTCTTCAAACACAGTTTGCTATGGGCACTAAGACACCCAATGTCAGTAGGAGGCTGTCATTTCATAGAGCCCACAATACACCTCTACTTCCAAGGACTGGATACACTTATCCAGAATGTTGGCTGACATTAAAAAACAAGGCAAACCAACAACAATCAACAATTTTAACAAACCATGATACAGAAGAAGGAGATGTTGACAGAGACGGATGAATTTAAAGGATGGAGAGTCCTTCTTGAGGCAACAGAGGACCCTGTTATCATCCAAACCAACTAAAGAACAATCAGCACCAGCTCTGTTAAGCATTGTTTTTACAGTGATTTAACATTTGCATCAATCAATTAATCAACCATTAAACATTTATAAGCATCTATCATGTGTCATGCACTGTGCTAGGCAATAAGTATGTAAATTAACAACAACAACAGCAACAAAAAAGAAATTGTCTCTGACTTCAATGAGCTTATAATTTCCTGGGCTTAGTATAATTCTTACCTATGCATTAAATATAATATTTTAATGGGTTGCTATAATATACAGATGCACACATATGTGAGGTAGTATGTTTCATCTCCTTTCTCCCTAATTTTTCCCTAGTATTTTCCAATTGTCCTTCCCTTTTCTTTTATTCTATAAAACACAAAACAAAAAACATGCAAGTTCTTGGAAGACATTTGTTCCTTTTCCTCTTATTAAACTATAAACTCTTTATTATCATATAGTCAATTCCAATTGCTCAAATTTATTTATCTTTCTATATTTCTTGTTTCATGTTTGCACTTCAAAGTATTTTCTCAGTTCTTGTCTCTTCATAATTTTGGTTGTTTTGCATTTCATTAAATGGTCATTGCACCTCCCTCAACCTATAAAATTACACTGTTTTGTCAGCTAAGTTATCCTTGGCTGTAAGTCTTTATTTTTTTTTCTTCCTGAAATATCATATTCCAATTCTCTCCTTTTTATAGTGGTAGCTGCTAGGTTTTATGTTATTGCTACAGTGGTTTCTTGGTATTTGAGTTCTTTTTTTTCTGTCTCCTTGCAGTGATTCTTTCTTGACCTGAAAACTCTGGGTTTGGGCTATGGCATTCTTGGTAGTATTCATGTTGGGATTTCTTCCAGGAAGTATCTGGTGGATTCTTTCTATATTTATTTTGACCACTGGATCTAATAAGACTAAGTAGTATATTTGTGGTTTATTGGTAAATAGCATCTAGTTTTTTTATGGTTCAAGATTTTAGGCAGTATAATGATTCTTATATATATTTTGGCATGTTTTTCAGGATAGTTGTTTCTAATTGGTGTTACCATAACGTACTATTTGACATATAGTAGAAAAATAATAAATGATCATCCCATTTCTCCCCTCCCCTTTTCTTCTCCCTTTTAGAACTTTGTTCTGGTACTTTTGTCTCACGGGGTCATTTTTTCTCTGTCTTGTTTCACCAGTTATCAAGGAATCTATTATTTGGGTAACATTTTGTACCTCCTATGCTAAGCTTTTTATTCTAGTTCCAATTCTTTTCTCTAACATTCTCATTTCATTTTACAATGTTTCCTTTAGAGCTCCCATTTGTTATATATATTTGTTATATTTTAAAAAAATGTGTCATTTGTTCCAGGTATTCCAATATAGCTTTTAGAAATTCACATCTGTGAACTTCTTAGAAAGTTTGTTTATAGGCGACATGGACTTTTTTCCCTTCTGGGGTTGCCCTGATCATTGCCATCCTAGTCAGAGAGCCTTGAGTCTCTGAGCCCAGATTTTAGGTCAGAAAGACACAACAGCAGACTCTAGTCTTCTTTGGCTCCATCCACACATAGGTTTCATCTTGCTATCCCAGCATACTGCTAGTGGTTGTAAACTAACAGGACTCTCTGGGTTGCTCCAGGTCTGTATATGGGAAGGTTTCTCTGTGATGGGCTCCTAGAACAGGATGTTCTGGCTGGACCTCTTCCCAATTTCTAGATGATTTCAAATTGTAAATGATTTCAAATTATAAAAAACCTGGGCTTTTATATTTCCTCTCACCCAACCATTTTGAGGAAAGTTCAACTCCATTCAGTTTTCCAGGAAGTACCTTGCTTGGGTAAATATTTTTGTTTGTGTTTGTTTGTTTGTTTGTTTTTGTGAGGCTATTGGGGTTAAGTGACTTACCTAGGGTCACACAGCTAGTAAGTGTCAAGTGTCTATTCTGAGACTGGATTTGAACTCAGATCTTCCTGACTCCAGGGCCAGTGCTCTATCCACTGCACCACCTAGCTGCCCCCTCTACTTTCTCTTTTAAGCTATTTATTCTCCAGTTTTGTCCTCCAGACTTGTAATTTAATTTCTAATTTAATTTATATGTTGAAAATACAGAAATGAAAATTCACTCTCTAAGTTTGCAATGTAAATAGCACGTCTTCTGCATAGCTTCTTTAGTACTAGTGTCCAGGGAATGAGCTGATCCCATCTCCTGCTGTAACTTCCAACAATCTGAAACCTATGTGGGTAGGCTCTACTCCTTGATTCTATTCCGATAGTCTAAGGCTAGGGTTGGATTTCAGGTCCCATTACTTGAACTTACTCTTTCATTGCCTCCCCTCTGGTCAGAGTGCTAGTTAATTTTATCCATTTGTTGGATTTCAGTCTGAGTTCCCTGATGTGGATCATATCCCCACCATCACCACCTTACAGAATATTTACTAGAGTTTGGAGGTCTTCCTTGGCATAACCCTTCTCCAAGCTCTTTGGCAATCCCCAGGTTGATTTGGTCTTATACTAGCTTCTCCAATGAGACCCCTCTTCTCATCTCTATCAGTTTCTCCTCCCCCCTTTTTTTTTTTAGCAGTTTTGTGCTATATGGAGAAGTTTGCTTCTGTTTTCAATTTTGTTTAGCAATAGTCTTTCTAGGGCCCTTTTCTGGGGCTTATGTGTGAATGCAGAGTTTCTCTATGACCTTTCGCCTCACTCATTTTGAAAAATTATTAAATGTGTGATTCAATAAATGACTACTTGTCTTACCAACCAGAACAACTTCAGTTCCCATTCAACTTTAAACAGTTAGATAGAGGATAGCTTGCCTGGATTATCTGGCCCAGACACAAGATAGCTTTGAACCAAATGGGTCAGTCAACTCTTAAACTCTACCAAATGGTTGTAAATTAATCTGCTGAAGGCAAGATATGTCCAAGAGGAAGATTCTAGGATGCCAACTTTAATATGTTGAACAGCATTATTTCTGTCTGGAAGTTCTTTAAATCCAACCTAAATCTCTCATACTTTAGTGGGATGTTAGCAGTGCCTTCCATTCAGGGCCTCTATTTTCTCCCCAATAGCTTCTGAGAATATGTGCAAGGACAATGACAATATAACTTTTAACTGCATGTCTTCAACAAATGGTAAGCAATTAGCATAATTTGTGTAAAGTAGCAAGGAATCCCAATGTACCATATATCTCTTGAAAATCACTCTCATTATCACAGAAGACTTACAGCCTCTTAGCAAGTATCAATTAGGGACACTTGGGAAGAATCTGTGACTTCTCTTGCTCAATATTTGTGACTTTCCACCTCATTTGGCAACCCAAAAGAAAATGTCTCCCCCAAACAGAGCTCATCATGAGGGAGGACAAAATTCCCCTCTACTTGCTACATTTTCCTTAAATATGAAATAGGTCCAATAATACTTCTATCTTCCTCATATAAGAATTGTGAGGAAAGGGTTATATGCAAGAGGATATGACTTTAAAATGAAGACATTTAGTTTTAGCATCCATCACATGATGCTTAGATAAGTACTGTGCTCTTATAAACTGAATGATATGGAGCTCATACTTTTTCATCAGTTTCCTTCTCTCTGAGGCAGCTATGTAGTACTTTGGATAGAGCATTAGGCATAGAGTAAAGATGATCTGAATTAAAACCTGGCCTTACTCACTTACTAGCTGTGTGACTCTGGGCAAATCACTAACCTTTCTGTACCTCAGTTTCCCCATCTGTAAAATGGGAATAATTATAGCACCTACCTCTCAGGGTTATGAAGGCAAAATGAGATAGGCATAAAGTGCTTTGTTAGTAATAATAATCATTACTCTTGTTTTTATTTTTCCTATAACTCCAGGACCAGAATCTTTAATATTTTAGAAATTTATGAACTTCAAGTCTTACTTCTTCCATTATTCTAACAGCTCTGTGACTTTGGAAAAGTCATGCGCCCTTCAGTCAGAGGGTTGTTGGGGTCAGAACAAATATATACTTTTTATTTTATAGTAGATTAAATTCCCAAATTACTGTGGTTTGTCCATTTTCACACAGGACAGGCAGAATTATAACCCAAGTGTTTGAATATTACTAATCATTACTAATAATACTAATTACAGAATCGTAACCTATGCTTTCTATATTACTAATCATACTAATGTCCATCAGATAAGAAGTACTGTTGTGTTGCAGAAAAGGAGTGCTGTAAGGACCGCTGGAGATGGTACATGTAGTATATCATCCCTCTCTTTCACTCCTCCCCCTCTTTACCTAGATGTGAAATGGAAGAAACCTGTGGAATGGGGAAAGGAATAAATCAGAACCCATTATACCAAGTCATTCATGAGTTGAAGAGGAAGTCACTTGTAGAAGCCACTACAAAGGCTCGGAGGTGGGAAGTGGAGTGTCATCCATGAGGAACAGTAAGGACAGTTTGTCTTAATCATTATGAAGGAGGTAACTGGGTGGTACAATGGATAGAGTGCTGGGGATGAAGTCAGGAAGACCTAAGTAAATCCCATGTCAAAAACTAGCTATGTGATCTTTCACAAATCACTTAATTTACGTCTGTCTCAGTTAACTTAACTGTAAAACGAGGATATTAATGACACCTACCTGACAAGGTTGTTGTGAGGGTTGAATAGCATAATATTTGTAAAGTGCTTAGCACAATACATGGGCACATAGCACGTAGTAAGTGATACATGTGTGTATGTATGTGTGTATACACATATACACACGTACAAACACATGCATATGTACATATACATACATGTGTGTATATGAATAAATACTAGCTGTTATTTTTATATAAGAATGATGGAAAATGAGATTGACTTGAGTCGTGAGGGGCTTCAAATGCCAAACAGAAAGATTTATATTTGATTTTAGAGGTAATAGTGAGTCATTAGAGTTTGTGGAATAGGGAAATAACATGAAGGTATCTGTGCTTGAGGAAAATCACTTCGGCAGCTCATGAACTATAATGTTTCTTATAGCTTGAATATTCTAACATTCCTTGATTCCTAAGACACATTACATTGCATGGTTCTCAGAAAGAAATAGTTTATTTTCTTTCATTATACTTTCCCTGTTTGTCTGCATTTAGTAGAATTGGAAGGTTATTTTTAGAACAAAAAATAATGACCAGGAAGCATATTTGGTTAGCTGGTGTTTGATAAAGAAAACCTTGCCTTAAAAAAAACTAAAGTCTGGGAAAAATGAGAGTTTAAGTCTAGGATTGATTTATTCCATTTTTTAAATCATGATTTCTGGTGGAATTCATTTTATGTCCAAAGAGACACAAATCTTCACTTAGATCAATTTCATAAATGGATGTGAAAAGGCTGGTGTGAGTAAGTAGATCCTTCAGAACATTAGCAGTAGCCCCTGAAGCGGGTCTTTCTCTGTACAATATTATAAAGTATGGAAAAGTCGCTGCTCAGCACAGGCTATACAGCCAGTGGCATTGGCTGAAGGTTGCACCCCCTCATGGTCATGTATCTGGGTGAAGTAGTGCCATAGTCAGGCTGGGTCAGCACACATGAAGGCCCCAAGTATAGTACGGTGTGTAGTAGAGTCCTTGGTTCAAGTGCCTGAGATAGTTTCTCAGAAATCTATAGGCTAACCTTGGATAAAAGGGTAGCTACATGGCTCAGTGATAGAGTGCTAGACCTTGAGTCAGGAGAACTTCAGTTCAAATCTGGCCTTCCATAACAGCTGTGTGACCCTGGGCAAGTTATCTGTTTGCCTCAGTTTCCTCACCCATAAAGTAAGTTAGAGAAAGAAATGGAAAACCACTCTAGTGTCTTTGCCAAAAAAACCCAAAATGAGATCAAAGAGTTGGACATGATTAAAAAACAACTGAACAACAACAATAAAACTTTGGGTAAAAACTAGCAAGCTCAAAATAAAAGCATCAACAATTACAACTGACATTTATATAGGACTTAAAAATTGGAAAATGGCTTTAAACAAATTGTTTCATTTAATACTCACAACCTTATGATGTAGGTGCTGCTATTATTCTATTTGACATATGATGACTTAGAGAGGCAAAGAGGTTTGCCCTCATGCATATAGCCAGAAAGTCTCAGAGGTAGGATTCTAATACAGATCCCGCATCCTTCCTGATTCCAAACCCCTAGCCCTGGAATCTTCAGCTGCACCCCAGAGAGATCTATAATAATGGTATAGCACAGTCTCTATGGTGGCTTTGCTGTCTACCACATACACACACACACACACACACACATATAGACATATACATATATACACATATATACTTATACATATATAGACATATATATGTGTATATGTATATATATATATATGTGTGGGTGTGGGTGTGGGTGTGGGTGTGGGTGTGGGTGTGACCATTTTCTCACAGACCCCATAGGGTCTGTGAGAAAATGGTCACAAAATTAAAGTATAAGGGTAATGAATGTGTATATGAATATATAATGAATGTATACATGTATAGAGAACAAGGTGGAAATGGGATACACACGTAGAGAACATTTTTGAGAGGGGCTACCTCCCTGTCTTGGGGCTAGAAATCCTTTTCCCCCCACTTTTGTCAAGTCCTCATGAAATTCCTCTTAGGTGTAGCTCTCTTCTGTGAAGATCACATATACAGATTCCTTGGATCTTGGCTTTTTTAGGGAGGGGTTCTATAGAAGCTATATTTCCTGAGCTATCATCATCCTCAGGTGATTGACTTTCTGAATATGTATTCAGTGCTACCACTTGGCCACTCTCGTTGACCACTGCTACTGCTGCCTTGTCTCCAATTGCCTAGGGAACCTCAAAGGGATTTCTCTCTATTCCAAACTCACCAGTTTACCTGGACATTTTCATCCCATAATACTCATCAACTTTATATCAGGAAGTAGTAAACATAGAGAGACAAATTTAGATATGTACTACTCAAAACCACAAAAGCTAAGAGATGGACAGAGCTACCATGCCTCCCCAAACTGACTCTTGGCATTAGTTCTAAGTAGTTCTTGCCGGGACTTGGCAAGAACTCATAGGATTTTGGGTGTAAGATCTTTGGTTTATTATCTAGTTCAGCCCCTTCCTTCATTTTACAGATGAAGAACTGAGGTTGCTGGAGGGAAAGTGATTCACTCTTAATCACATAGAGAAAGAATTTGAGTTCAGGTATTCTGAGTCCAAATCTTACAATCTAGTTCCTCCATCACATTATTTTTTTACTTTCAAATGCTAGCATCTCTAGCAACATATAAAATCACAAGCCAAGGCATAACCATAGCTGATCTCTGTAAGCATTGTTAAGTGCTAAAGGATTATAGAATTTGTTTGTTGAAAGGGATCTTCTAGATCACTTATTTCAACTTCTTCATTTTTACAAAGGAGAAAACTGAGATACAAAGCAGTCAAATGACTTGTCTAAGTAACACAGCTGTTGTTCTTGTTTGTTCTTTGTGCTCAAGAGAACCAAAATGACATCACAATGTCAGGGTCTCTGCTGAGCACAGTCTATGCATTCAGTGGCATTGGCTGAAGGTTGAACCCCATTATGGTCACTTGTCTGGGTGAAGTATCACCATAGTCAGGCTGGATCAGGGCACTTGAAGGCCCCAAGTGTAGTAAGGTATGTAGTAGAATCCTTAGTTGCAATGCCGGAGATGCAGTGTCTCTGGCTGCAGCCAATCAGAAAAAAATATGGACTCAAAAGTTTCTACCACAGGTTGGGCACAAACAGACCATTTGGGAGGGAGATTTCTCTAAATTCATGCATCTTCTGTTTCTTTTGAGCTACTGCAATTCTGCTTTGCTCATGGAGCATAGTAACTTCTTTGATGCATGTATGCCATGATTTCAATTCTGTGCCAGAGTCTTCCATGTCTCACAATTGATTCCAAAGTTCTTTGAGAGATCTTGAGAGTGTGTTCTGACCACCATGCAAGCGCTTGCCTTGTGTGAATTCTCCATAAAATTGTGTCTTATGAAAACATACATTTGGCATTCAAAAAAATGTAGCCAGCCCATCAGAGTTACACTCTCTGCTGTAGAGTTTGAATGCTTGGCAATTCAACTTGAGAAAGGACCTCTACGTCCAATATCACAACAACACAGCTAGTTATGTAGCAAAGATAGAATTAAAACCCAAGTCCTCTGATTTCAAAAACTAATGCTCCATATCAAAATCCAATGCACCACATTGCCTCCTATGTGTTCCACATCTACTAAAGCTCAATATGTCTGGTTTTAATTGACCCCTAGTGTTTTCTGATCAGGTGTCTCTGTAGTTTTCATCCTCTTATAGATTCTCCTTCTCTATATAGATAGTGAGCTCAAAGAATAATCATAGTATACTATACATTCACATTCTGGTCTCCTAGCTTCCTAGTCTATTCCTTGCTTACACTTAACCCTACATAGACATGTCTACTTTCAGCAGTATCACCATTGGTTTGCTGGTAAATGTTTAGCAATCAACTTTCAAGAAAATAAAGTATGTTTTATGATTTAAAAAAAATTAATCTGCATCATTAACATTGTCTATGTCACCTTTTTAAGTCTAGAAATCAACAAAATAACAAATCAAATCCTGATTTGTGACCTTTGCTGATTTTCAAGGTATAAATGAAACTGAAAATATAATAATCAGCCCTGTCAAGCCAGCAGGAGCTGGTTCCAGCACACCCCTGCATACTATTCTCTTTTTTAGCATTTGTCACCCTCTCTAAAGTGTCTGGTGTCTTTGAACCATCCATGATAACCAAAAACCCTCTAATATAGAACTCCTACACAAGTCTATCTTGCTTATGCAGGTGTCAGTACTCTGGAACTTCCAGTTTTCAGCCAAGGCTAATCATTGGAAACTAATTTGAGGAAGGAGTTTAGGGGTGTGAATATCTTAATAGGTTACTCCCCCTAGGTAGCATTTGCATTTTTACAGAGGCCATTAATTCAAAGGAGTGACTAGAGGTGCAATTTTAGGCATCAGCAAGCTAGTGGACACATTGATTTTGAACAGAAAAATGTTTTGAAACCATATAGATGAATCAATTGGTATTTCAGAATGCAGATATGGAGTCACAAAGATCTGGGTTCAAATCCCACCCCTGACATTTACTAGCTAGGGGATTCTTACTTGTCATGTGACATCTCATGTAACTTGAGTAAAAATCCTCTCCTCCTCTTCTGAAAATAGGGATAATAATGACACCTACTGAATTATATTAGAAGGGAAGATCAAATTATATATGTATATGTATGTATGCATGTATGTCTATACACACACACATATATGTAAAAAGCACTTTATGAAGATTAAAGCATTTATATATTTTTATTATCATGTAGATAAATACAGGGGCTCTGAATAAAAGAATTTAGAATTTTTTAGGTAGAAAGGAATTGAGGCCATTGACAAGTTAGGAAGAAAGTGTCTTTGAAAGGACATCTACTTGTAAATTTAAGTCCCTAGCATAAGGGCAGGAGTTTGAACAAGACTATGAGCCCAGAAGCTAGGTGGTACAGTAGAGAAAGAAGGGGAAAAGCCTTTGGGGCTGGCAGAGAACAGCCACCAGGGTCTGTATACCATGATATATTTGGACAGAGTGAGTCTCAAAGGAGGAGATATTGCTGAAGGATCATGCTGGGGGAGGTCCTGGAGTTGGAGGTAGCAAGCAACATTGCATATCATTGCTCCTCCTGGGCCAATATGTATGTGTTTTTGTGGGCAGGGGCAGTTGGGGATAGGGGGCAGGGGCAGGGTTTATAGAGATGTGTAAGATAAGGTATTTCCAGTAGTGCAGAGCATCACCAGAGGGTAGCTTGGCTTCTAGAGAATGTTCTCTCTGGATGGTTGCATGGAAATGAAAAATTAAGCAAGTTTCCTACTGCTTGTTTGACATGACACTAGACATCTGGAAGATGGATTCTTGATACAGATCTTTGGGGTTGTGTAGGTAAAGCAACAGCAATATGTCTCTATGCCCTCCTTCCTATGTACCTCCTCACACTTGCCCTTCTCCTCAGTGAAAGGGAAAAGAAATCTGCATATCATTAGTGATGGATGCTGCCAGAATTATTCAGCAAATCCAATCAGGACTTACAGCCAAACTGGGTAAACCAGGAGAAAACAAAAAGCCACTTCCCCACCTACCCATTCCTACCCCTCAATTGGCTTAAGAGATCTAGTTAATTATCTTCACTCACTACTTTGTTCACTGATGCCCTGATAAGTAAATGATTTATAAACAGGACCCTGAAATCTAAACTATGTCCAAAGGCCATCTCATCATTTTATTCCGAAGCAGGGCAAGCGCTGTACTAGAGAATTACTGAGAGGTAATATTAATTTTTCAATGAAGTTCCCCATATCTCGTTAGTAATATCTCACCACATTAACATATTAGCAGTATCCCATTGCACTGTATTAATATTCATATCATATCAGAATTTATTGTTGCTTATACAGTGTTAAAGTCATATCACATTAGTGACTTTCATATCAGATTAGTGAAAGTGGGTCCTAATAAGACTTTCATATTCAATTACTAAGGTAACAGTTTTGTCTTTCCAAGTCATTTCTAACTCTGGCCCAGAGTGTAAATTGATGAATGTGGTAATAAAGCAATCCTTCTGGCCGAAGATGGATGGTGCCTGGGACAGATGGGGCTGCAACAATATGGCCAGAACTAAGGGCCTTTGTGAACACATTGAGAAGAAGCAATAATCTCACTCTAGATAGGAACTATCTACATGGCCAAAGCACAAATTGGGGGAAGTGTGGAGGCAGAAACACTGTTCATTTAGCCCTAGAAAACTTCTCATCTGGGCACAAGTTAGAAAATGACCTATCTGGAAAGTGAGAGTAAAAGGGAATAATGATTTATACTATTAACTGCCAGATCTATGCTTCAGATATCACAGACTCACTTTATGCTTGGTATAACCAGGACTTTTGATTTATAGATTTCATCATATTAGGCTATACAATTTAGAGGAGACAGCCTAGCGGAGAGGACAAAAAGCTGGTCTTGGAAGTTAAGAAGACCTGGGTTCATGTTCTTCTCTAGACACCTATTGACTATGTGATCCTGGGTGATTCACTTAACCTCTCAGTGTCCTGAACAAAACTCTAAGACTCTGTTCAATAAACATGTATTAGTACTTACTAAATACCAAAGCATTGTACTAAGCTCCTTGAGTGGAACTCCCAAAACCACTGAAATCACAGGAGTGATTTAAATTAAAATAAATGTGATATTTCTACAAATATTTACTCACCAATTAGGCAAGTATGTGGCACAGTAGACAGCATGCTATGCTTGAAATCAGGAAGACCTGAGTTCATATCCTGCATCAGACACTTATTAGCCATGGGAACCAAGAGAAGTCTTTTCCCTCTCTCAATCTCGTCACCCATGAAATAAAGAGATTGTACTTAATGAACTCTAAGGCCCCTGCCAGGGCTAATTTTATGATTTTATGACATTATATACTTCATCTAGAGTTAGAAGTGGCACTTCTAGGAATTGGGGACATAGTGTGATGTGCTTGCCACCTAAGCTTTTGGTGTTTCTCCTGTAAAATGAGGGGGATGATAACTAACCTTCTTTTTAGTTTGAGATTATATGTTTCTAAATGGAAATCAGAGTCTTTGCCCTGAAAACATTTACTATTTAGTTAGGGGGGAAAAGCAGTACATGCAAAAAAACAAAACAAAGCAAAAAAAAATGGATGAGAGATATAAGGTGGAGTATGCTAAGAGTAGATAGGTTGCACAGTAGATAGAATGCTGGACCTGGAGCCAGGAAGACTTATCTTCCCGGGTTCAAATCAGGTGTCAGACACTTAGTAGCTGTGCGATCCTAAGCACCTAACCCTACTTGTCTTGGTTTCCTCATCTGTAAAATGAGCTAGAGAAGGAAATGGCAAACCACTCTGGTAGCTTTGCCAAAAAAAAAAAAAAAACCTAAAAAAAAAACCTCAAATGGTGTCATGAAGAGTCAGATATGACTGAAATGACTGAACAGCAACAACAAAAGAAAGAGACAGACAATACACTTTATGGAAAGTCAGAAGAGGAGGCTCAAGTTTAAAGGGCACATGTGGCAAAGTGGAAACTCCCAGCTTCTAGAAGCCTTCTTACTAGAGTCCTCAAGATATTCTTCTTGGGCATTGTGTAGTTTTTCCCCTAGCTTCTTTGGAGAAACTTGAATCTGCCTTTTCTCTTTGCATCTAGTCTGTCCATGGCTTCCAAAGTAAGCATGACTGCTGTTAGGATGCTAAGAGAAATTTTACCATCTTCCAGACCATAATAATTTCAAAAGGATTTTACCCAACTCCTAGAAGTGATCCTTTCTCAGGGGTGTGGCTTGAAGACCTTCACCCTAAGCTGCCAGGGACTCAAATGCCTAGGTTTGAATTGACTTATTATTTTATACAAAATTCAAAGGGAGTGACCAAGTTTTCTCAACTATTTTTCTATGCATTATCACTCCATTTAACATAATGATTTTCAGGAATTCTAAACTGATTTTTTAAAAAAGCAATAAAATATTTTGTACTTAGTGTATTTTTTAATGATTGATTCAATAGAAGTGTCTTGGCCTTATTCAAACTTAGTTCATACCTCTGACTGAGCTTTCTCACTTGTCCCAGGTATCAAGGCACCTTATCACTTTCTTTAAGTGGAACAGGGTAAATGTTGATTGACCCAATAGACCCTCACACTAATGAAAGGGCTAGACTAGTTCATCCTTCAATGCTCTTCTATCTCTAAATTCTATGATCCTATAATAACCTTGTACTCATGCTACACAATCAGGAGACTAATCTGTTTGATGCAAAAAACTGGTAATGGGAACTTATGAGGGAAAATTCCACGATCTGTGATTTCTTCAGTGTGTGTACTGTTTCCACATTACAAATCCTAGCTTGGTATGTGGTCTTCATGGGCTGCAGTGGACAAAAACAAAACAAACAATCCCCTTCACACCTCACCCCAATATCTTTTTGGACAACCTAGTGATTATTCTCTTTTAATTTAGTTAGGGGTAACAGTCAAAGAACAGATGTGTATCCTTTCGCCAGGTCCACTTTGGAAACCTAGTAGCTCACGGGCCCTATCAACTTCAATTGTTAGTGTTCCAATGGGAGAGGAAGAAAAGGAGACGGTGAAATCAGTTTTAAAATAATATAAATTGAAGAGAGCAGAGACTTAAAAGAAAGACCAGCTTTCATGTCCTCAAAGTCTGACTATTTAGTTCTGTCATCAACAGGCAGTACTCCTAACTTCAAATTTTCCTTATCTGAATCATTTCATGGTCTCTCATGACCACATGAACTAATTCCAGCCAAGATGTGAATGGATGCTAATTGGAATTTAATTTCCAGATTTTATTTAGTGGCTGTTACTATTACAATTGCATGGGACAGGTGGTAAGGGCTTTTCCTGAACTCCTCAAATCACACCATGAATATGGTGGCTGGTTAGATCTATACTTAAGACTATCCATTTTGACATTTTGACAAAGAAAACAGATGGCGTACACTATGTCCACATGAAGATTACAGTCTACATTGGTAGCTAAAGCAAACGCAAATCAAAAAACACTGAGAATATGTAAAAAAAAATAGCAAAGAAATATTTCAGGGTGTACTTGCTGAGGGCACTTAGAGAAGAGAAATTTGGGAAGTTTAGAAGAAATTTAGAGAAGTTGCATGTCACAAGTCGGGGAAGCTTATTCTTGGAAGAGAAATAGTAACTAAAACTGCCAATGTTTTTAAAATGCTATAATACTTTTCAGTCTATTTTCTAATTTTTTATACTTTTAATGAATTGATGATAATGCAGTAATGTGTATTATAGTTTTTGTATACATCATATCTTCCTTGAAAACTATTAGTTCCTTGAAGGAAAGGCTTTTTTCTTGTTTCCTCTTATTTCTCATATAGCATCTATTTCAGTATCCTGTTAACTTAGGAACAAGTGCTTTACTAATGTTTATTGGATTTCTAATTTGAAATAGCCAATGTAACAACCCTAGAAGTAGGTGGGAAAAATTACTATATTATCCCAATTATACTTCAACATTTCAAAGGTTTGAGATTTAATTGATCACTCCCTCCACTGTCATACACAACAACCCTTTTATGACTTATTGGATGGTCTACAAGAGTTACAATGGTTAAACATCCATCAGTGCATGACAATTATCATGATAAATCTCCCTTAAGTTGTACCTCAGAAGATGGCACATCATCAGGCTTATGCTTGATGTTCTTTTAGCTTGATAGTACCTGCCCAGAACTTCCTTTTTTGTGGTATAGTGTTTGAAAAACTAAGGTTCACCCCTGCAGTACAATTAGGCATTTGAACAGGCAAGATGTTAGTGGAGCTTCCCCAAAATACAGGCAATCTCCCTAAGTCCCCAGAGCTTGCTAGTGGCAGTACTAGGAGCAGAACTAAGTCCTATGACTCATAACCATTGTCAGGTGACTGGGTATGTAGATAAAGGAAGGAAAAAATAAAAAACAACCAACCAACAAACAAACATGTTGCCAGAAGAGAAATTCAGGCTGGGGTGAATGTAGAAGGAAAAGGAATCAGACCTATAATGAAAGGTAAAAGGCAAGGATGCACAACTAACAATTTATCTAGTTCAACCTGGAGCCCTCACATCATGGCCATTATCTGGTACCTTCTAATTTTCCCCTCAAACACTCTATGCTTATGTAATGTTATGATCAGAAATAAGGCATGATAAACTTTCTCCTCATGCAGTTATGCTCCTCAGGCTACTCCAGGTCTCAATGTGGTAGAAAGCCGAGGTTGGATTCTCAAAGGTTATGCCAGGATAATGCAAACTCTCACAATTTTAGCTCTACCAGAAAGGCTTTTTTTTTTTTGTACTAAGGGTGACAATCTGTCGCTTATGGGCCAATACAACTAAATAGACATCTAGTTGTCTACTAAGTTCTAATAAGTTCAGCACTAAATTGAACACCAGCAGGAATCCAAAGGACAAAGCAGCATGTAAAATGAGAAGACCAATGAACCTTGTGAAGCAATGGCAGGGCAGAAAGATCCTGAGCAATGACTGACTGTTAGGAAAGAGACTGTGGGCATAATTTGGGGTGGAGTAGGTCACTGGGTTACAATAGGGAAGGGTGGGGTTATGGGTGGGTTGACATCAAGTTGGAAGGGGCAAATTTAGCACCATTTTGGGACTGAGATGTGGGGGTTGTAGTGAGGAAGAGGAAGAGCTCACTGTGGTCTTTTCCTGTTGCACCTTTAGGTTTTTGTTGGTAGTATGTCAATGGTTAAGTGGAATAGAGCAGGGAATACCTACACCCTCAGCAGCTTCTCTTGCCTGTCCCTCAGACTACTAGTTGCCCAAAGCAAAAAGACTACACTAAGAGTAATTGCAATTTATGTGCTGATATCTATCAGAGAATAAAGGGGAAGAACAATTCTATGAAAAACTTGATAAGATCCTTCAGACCAAATGAACATATACTTTGATAAACAATATCTTCTATGGTCAGCATATGAGTTTGAGAAATGAAAGATTCCAGAGACTAGCAGATTATACCGAATCATTATTTGTGGCTTTATATCATGAATATTTTCTTCCAGAATAGAATCAGATGATACTAAAACGATGTGTACCGAAACCACAAAAAATGAAATTGACTTGATCATATCAGGAAAGAAAGGACTAGTTATTCATGTGACATCATATCAGAATAAGCTGTCTTTGCATAGCCAGGTCATCATTTAATTGCTAAGGAAATAAAAATCAACACCAAGACAAAGAAGATAAAAGTTAAAGTTAGAAACAAGGAAATTGCAGAAGCTTCAACCTGACCTAGTCAAATAAGCCATCCATAAGGAAAAAAAAACAGAAATGGGAAAAAAAAGGAAATGTAGTTGACCTAATTTTTACAATTTACTGCAAAAAAATGTAACCTTAATAAAACAGTTGCCTCAAAGAAAAGACTAAAAGAGTCCACACACAACCTTAGTTCAGAAAAACTTGGCAGTCAAATAGTCAAGTTGTAAGCCAAGGGCAGCACAGATTTTGAACTAAAGAGCATTTGTTAAGAACATGAAAGAAGATGGAAATTTTTGAGCTGTGTTGCCTTATAAAAAACTGTAAAGCAGTGGAGACAAAACCCAGGCTACAGAAACATTTGCATGAGATCCCATGAAAATCTTACTCTGGAGAATATTGGTAGAAAGCCATGGTAGGGCAATACGTAGCTGGAAATAGAACATATTTGTTTATTTTTCTATAATCTGTTTTTGCCATCATAACCACCGTATTTAGACTGTGATTCAACACAACAATCCCAATGAAGAAGTTGAAATGGCACTTAAGCGAAGAAGACAGGCTAGGCCAGACTATATACATACAAAAAAGATACATGCTGGATGCACAATCTTGAACACTTTTAAACATTTTACAAGACATATTAGGAAGTGAACGATACCAAAAACAATTTCTAAAATTACAAATGGTATTATTATGCTAAAAAGGGTAGTTGAGAGAATATACAACTATCAACATATCACGCCTTCCTCCATCACCCTAGACCATAATAATCTTCTTTTCTACTCAACGTCTGTAACATTTGTGCTTTTGAACAAATTGCTTACTTCCATGTGATTTTGATTCACTTTTCATGTTTTCCCTTTTCAACTAGAATTTCAGCTTTTAGAGGACAGCTACTTTGTATTTTCTTTCTTAGATACATTAGGCCCATAGCTAAGCCTATCTTAGAAAAAAATGATAATTGTTTGACTGGCTGTATATGAGAAAGTTCATAAATAGGAACACTTTCCATGGGAGGTTTTTGGCATAAAATAACCTTGTTGTAGCTGTCACCTTATTAAAAGGGCCAGTATGCAAGTAAATAGTTTATTTCTTAAAATCTTAAACAAGCCTCTTTGTCTCTCTTAGCCATGCAATCAAAATGCCCAGTTGATGGAGCTACATCCGCTTGCCCTGCTGGCCTTCCTTTTTTGCCAGCATCTCAGTATCTTCCAGAGTCTGCCTCCCACCTGCTGTGGATTTCTGTTTGGTGAGAAAAGGAATAAAAAAAAAAAAAAGAAGTCTTTGAGTCAGAGACTAGAGGTTAATCATGTCACCTGTGCCACGGAACAGCTTCCTCATAGATTTCCATTACCGACTGCCTTAATAATCTCTTTTCCTCTCTTTCCTCACACAAACTTGGCCTTGCTTCCAGTTACACCTTGCCTTCTGATAGACTATAGATCTGCTCACCCAAACTCATAAATCCTCACTAGTGCAGAATACAATAGAGATTTCGAGACTTTGTCTTTAGGGTCTAACAAAGACTTCAAAATCTCTCTTGATAACATTATCTCTTGCCTTTTTAATTTCTTAGCTGAACATTTTCTGTAAAATTAAAATCCTTTAGCTTAAAGCCAGAGATCTTAGCTTTCACCCAACTGCCCTTTAAATATGAATAAAAGCTTGTGTTGAATGCTACCTGTTATATTTTTGCCTAGTCAACTTCACTGCATAATACTTTGTGGTACTATACTTGAAAGACAGCTTTCTTGTCTTATACTCGGTGAATAATTTTCTTTTTTGCCTAAGGGAGCTTATAGGAATAGTTTTTTTTACACATGAATAATGTAGAAAACATGCACACACATATACCCACACACATATATTTATATGTTACTTCCTTCTGGTGAGGACTGGGTTATGAAGGTTATTGGAATTGTGATTTAGATTCATTTCATGCATTTTCATTGAAATGCCATTAGTTGAATTATAAACTGTTGTTTCACAAAATAGGACTCTGTGTTCTAATGTCACTCTCCTGTAGTATTTAATCAAGGGCTCCCCTTGTCAATCAATCAGTTTATTTGCATTTATATTGCACTGTTCAGGCAGGTGCTTTATAAAAAAAATGTGTTTCTCTCCCTACCCTCCCTACCTCCATCCCCTGATCCCCACCAACTGAGCTAAAATAAACTATTAGTGTAAATGCTGGAAAGAGAACAGAGGAGGTGAGCTGAGAAAGAATAACAACCCCGCACCCCCACCTCCCGGGGTTTAACTTAGATGCATTCACAACTCCAAAATTAAATATCTTCGTATAATATGGGATGGTGTTAGGAGAAATCTCTTCACAATTCCCTTCATCTAAGGGGATGCGCGCATGCGCACGTGAACACACACACACACACACACACACACACACACACGCTGAAGTAAAGAGTCAATAATTCATTCATATAAAGAGCCTACTATGTATTTGAGCTTTAGTAATTCCAAAAGCAAATAAATATCACACATGCACAAAAAATACTAACCAATATTATGAAGCCAGAACCATCCTGGACCTGAATAAGAGAGGGACCCAAAGAAAAAATGCTATATAGATTTTTCCCCATGTAGGAAGTTGGAGCCAAAAAAGTATGGTTCTTTTTTAGTAATTCAACTGTGGCCAAATTTCCTTTCCAGTTTTACTTCACACAAACTCCTCCCCTTTACTTCTTCCTCTTTTCATTTCCCAATTTATTAGAAGTCTAAGCCAAACTCTTTGTTTCACCATCTTCTGAGCACATTCCATATTTTTTCATTTTTCCATTGCTCATACTATTCCCACTACCTTGAATATCCTCTCTCTCTGCACTTCATATCTTTTATGTTTTGAAATCATACATTTAAGACTCTTGAGTAGACCTCCAATGTAAAGGCTGCCCTGACCTTCCACCCTGTGAAACATAATTTTTCTTCCTCAAATTTAGCACAGCACTTTGCACCATTCTTATGCATATATCACATTCTCTTTTTTATTACAGTTCACAGGCTGGATTTAATATAGGCTGCAATCCATAGGCCACACCCCTAAAATGAGATGTCTTTGAAAAACAATAAATACAGGGACACACAACTCAAGATTTAACATGTCAAATTTTTTGGGTGGGGAGGTGGACATATGGACCAATATATTATTTGTATGATTCCTCCTTGTTACTTCATTGTATTATCCTTGAAATCAAGAGCTGTCTTATTTAGCATTGTATCCTCCCCAATTCTTTCACAGAATGGGTATTCCATAAATATTTGCAAAAATTGACCTAGATTGAATTGTATTAATTAAATTTTACTCAATGCTATGGACAGAGGGATGAACTAGGTCCTGACTCAACATTTTCCCTGATTCTTTTTTTTCCTTTAATTTTTTAAACTTTTTAAAAAAAGTTTATATTTTTAGTTTTCAACATTCACTTCCACAAGATTTTGAGTTGCAGATTTTCTCCACATCTCATCCTTCCCCCCACCCCAAAATGGCATGCATTCTGTATACCCTTTCAACCTGATATGCCCTCCCTTCTATCTCTCCCATCTTTTTCTTATTGCTTTCCCCTTTTATTTTTTCTGTAGGGCAGGATAGATTTCTATGCCCCATTTCCTGTATTTATTATTTCCCAGTTGCATGTGAAAACAATTTTTTTAACATGCGTTTTTAAAACTTTGGGTTCCAAATTTTCTCCCTTCTTCCCTCCCCCTGCCCACTCAATGCAGGTTATACATGTGTAGTCATGCAAAACAGTTCCATAGTAATCATGTTGTGAAAAACTAAGTATATTTCCCTTTATTCCATCCCTCCCCCCCATTTATTCCATTCTCTCTTTTGACCCTGTTGCTCCTCAGAAGTGTTTGCTTCTGATTACCCCCTCCCCCAATCTGCCCTCTCCTCTATCATCCCCCTGCTCTCTTGTCTCTATTTTCCTGTAGGGTAAGATAGATTTCCATACCAACTGAATGTGTTATGTTATTCCCTCCTTAAGCCAAATCCTATGAGAATAAGATTCACTCATTACCTCTCGCTTTCCCCCACTTCCCCTCCACTGTAAAAGCCTTTTCTTGTCAGTTTCACATAGATAATTTACCCCATTCTACCTCTCCCTTTCTCCTTCTCGAAGTATAACCTTCTCTTAGCCCTTAATTTTATTCTCCAGATATCACTCCTTCATCTTCAACTCACCCTGTGCCCTCTATCTATCTATCTATCTATCTATCTATCTATCTATCTATCTATCTATCTATCAATATAATTTTTTCCCTCCAACTACTCTAATACTGACAAAGGTCTCATGAGTTACAAATATCATCTTTCCATGCAGGAATATAAACAGTTCAACCTTAATAAGTCTCTTATGATTTCTCTTTCTTGTTTACCTCTTCATGTTTCACTTGAGTCTTGTATGTGAAAGTCAAATTTTCTATTCAGCTCTGGTCTTTTCATCAAAAATGCTTGAAAGTCCCCTATTTCACTGAATGACAATTTTTCTCCCCTGAAGGATTATACTCAGTTTTGCTGGGTAGGTGACTGGGTTGTAATCTTATTTCCTTTGCCCTCTGGAATATTATATTCCATGCCCTCTGCTCCCTTAATACAGAAGCTGCTAAATCTTGTGTTATCCTGATTGTGTTTCTACAATACTTAAGTTGTTTCTTTCTGGCTGCTTGCAATATTTTCTCCTTGACCTGGGAACTCTAGAATTTGGCTACAATATTTCTAGTAGTTGTCCTTTGACAATCTCTTTCAGGAGGTAATTAGTGGATTCTTTCCATTTCTATTTTGCCCTCTGGTTCTAAAATATCAGGGGAATTTTCCTTGATAATTTCTTGAAAGATGATGTCTCAGCTTTTTTTTTTTTTGATCATAGCTTTCAGATAGTCCAATAATTTTTAAATTCTCTCTCCTGGATCTATTTTCTAGGTCAATTGTTTTTCCAAAGAGATATTTCACATTGTTTTCTATTTTCTCATTCTTTTGGATTTGTTTTACAGTGTCTTGATTTCTCAAAAAGTCACTAGCTTCCAAATGCTCCATTCTAATTTTTAAGGAAGTATTTTCTTCAGTAAGCTTTTGAACTTCCCTTTCCATTTGGCCAATTTTGCTTTTTAGGGCATTCTTCTCCTCATTGGTTTTTTGGATCTCTTTTGCCATTTGGGTTAGGCTGTTTTTTAAGGTGTTATTTTCTTCAGTTAATTTTTTTTTTTGGGGGGGTTTCCTTTAGCAAGCTGTTGACTTGTTTTTCATGATTTTCTTGCATCACTCTCATTTCTCTTCCCAGTTTTCCTTCTACTTCTCTTAATCGTTTCTCAAATTCCTTTTTAAGCTCCTCCATGGCCTGGGACTGATTCATTTTTTTTTCTTGGAGGCTTTGGATGTAGGAGTTTTGACTTTGTTGTCTTCTTCTGGTTGTATGTTTTGATCTTCTTTGTTTCCAAAGAAAGATTCTATGGTCTGGCTTTATTTTTACCTTTTTTTATTTATGATCCCAGCCAATTACTTGAGTTTTAAACTCTTTGTTAAGGTAGGGGGTGTGCTTCCAGTGTGGAAAATGTGCTGTCCCAAGCTTTGGGGGTTTTGTGCAGCTGTTTTCAGAGATACTTCTAGTTACCTGAAAATTTTCAGTTCTTCCAAGGTGGTATGATCAAGGGCAAGGTGTTTACTCCTTTCGTGGCCTATACTCTGGTCTATGAGTGACCACAAGCACTTTTTTCTCCCTTGGAACTGTGAAGATGATTTCCTTCCACTATAAGCTCCACCATGCCAGCACTCCTTCTTGCCCTAGGACCACCACTCAGAACTGTGACCCAGATCCAAGCAGGGGCAAAGCAAGAGAATCCTGCATCAGTAGAGAGATCCCTGCAATTCCCCTCTGATCAGCCACCTTATTCCCCTTCAGTTTGTGGGCCTGACGCTCAGGAAGCTGCTGCCGCCCTAGGGCCAAGTTCGGGGATTGGGGCTAGGACCAAGCCTCTCTCTCACCTCAGTCACAGACTTTTCCCACTAACCTTCATAGTTGTCTTTGGCATTTGTGGGTTGAGAAGTCTGGAAACCACTGCCCACAATTCAGTCCTCTGAGGCCTGATCCAGATTCTCTGAGGCCTGCCTTGCCTGCACACCCATGCCAAACTGCACTACTCTCCCTGCTCAGTGTAATATACCTTTCTGATCAACCATCCATGCTGTCTTGGGCTGTAAATTAATTTCACTCTGTCTTTTTGTGGGTTCTGCTGCTTTACAATTTGTTTAGAGCCATTTTTTACACGTGTTTGGAGGGGTTTGTGAGAGAGCTCAAGCAAGTCACTACTTTTACTCCACCATCTTGGCTCTGCCCCTCCCAGGATTCTATGAATTGGATATTTAATCAATCATCCACTTCAATTAAAAAAATCTATTGTCAAGTATGTTCAGAGGCAGCTGTAGTGTAGAATTAGAGATGTAGCCTTTGAATTAGAAAGACCTATATTCAAATCTTACCTTTTTTAACATACTGGCTATAGATCATGGTCAAGTTATTTAAACCTTCAATGCACTGGGGAAATTTTTAAGACTAAATTGCAGAGAAAGTATTGACCTGCATTGACAGTGGGAATTTCCTCACCAGGAGGTCTCTATAATAATGAAATCACAAGGGTCTCAGTCATTGTAGTTGGTTTTAGGGATACAAAGACAAAAACAATAAAATAAACTCATCTTTGCCTCAGAGACTTAGAATTTTACTGGAGTAATAAGCTATATATGAAAAAAATGATTTTTTAAAAGTTATTTTAGGAGCGTAAGTAGGATGGATCTGATTACTACTTAGTCAAGCCACCAGAGTTAGTAAGGTAACCAGAATAATTGAATAACAAGTCGTCAACACAGTTATAACTGAATACATGCCATTCTCTGTTTTTCTGACAGCTAATGAATGATATGGTCTGAACAAAAAAAAAAGAAAAAAACTGCCATTAATTTTATTTTGTCAAGTCACATGGAATTGTTTATAGCTTCAGAATTAATTTAATCTTATACAAGCTCAATTAGGAGAGGGTAGGGTAGTCAAAAGGGGCTGGATTTGGAGGCAGAAGATCTGAGTTGGAGTCCTGGTTCTACTTTTTATACCCTGTGTGATTTTGGTTGGATTAGATCATGTATGATTTCTCTTTCATCTTCCATTCTGCGATCCTGTGATAAATTGTGTGATATTGCCCAGACGATTGCCATTATGCAATAAAAGTTGTTCATATAAATGTTAGCCAAAATACACTGGTAATCATCAAGGGGACCACCATTCTTCCTCTGGAACTAACTACCTCTGCAACTCCCTTTTGCCAAATGTGTTTTGGTGGCACTGATAAAGCAGTCTTAGTTTGAGAGTATATCTGCAAAGTCAGAATTATCATGTCATAGATATTTCCCATAAATGTCATTAGTGTACTAAGTGCTACACTTCCCAAATGATTGTCTCAGAAGCACCATGGTCTGCAGAACACAAAGTGATATTGGATTCCAAACTTTGTATGAGCACTTCAATTTAATTGCATTCACTTGAGACTAGGCATTTGCCACAAGGCAAGTTATTTTGCCCCCATCTGAGAAATGTTAGTGACAAAAGAACTGGTAAACTTTGTTAGAAACTAGATTCATTTTTGAGGCAGACTTAGGACTATCATAGGATATTTTGGGAAATTTAATCAATGTAGGTATATATATGCATATATATATATATATATATGTGTGTATATATATATATATATATATATATATATATATATACCATATACATATATACACATCATATATGTATATATAGGTAAACACATAAAATGTATGTATTTGTATGTGTATATGCATATATAATCCATATATATATATATATATATATATATATATATATATAAAACATGTATATTAGCTTTATTACTTATTTAATGAACTCAGAAATAAATAGGAACTAACAAATCAAACAAGGTCAGATATTATATATACATATACCAACATGAACATATAAGTAAGTATGTACATGTGTATGTATACATATTTACTTGAGATTTAGACTGGAATAATTGAAAGAACACTGGATGTGGAGTGGAAGTATTCCAAAGTTGAATACACATAAGAAGAGCTCTTGAAGCCTTTATTTGCAGGTAAATAAAAATGAAAGCTACTGAGATTCTTCTTACATACGATTTCAGACTTGAAAATTAATTAATTTTTAAACAGTTTGTCCAATACAAAAAATCATTCATATTTTGTTTGAATTACAATATATTCCACAATAGTAGGGATTACAATCTTTCAACTTACTCCATAAAGAAGATACCCAGAAAATAAAAGACACTGGGAGGTACACTAGCTTTGGAGTCAGAAGATATGGGTTCAAGTTCATCCTCTGCCATAAACTTTTCTAAGCAGAGACCAAATTACTTCATTTCTCCCAGTGTTGGTTTCCTCATTTTTAAAATAAGAAAAGTAGTACTCTTATGCTGCTTATTTTACAGGATTTTTTTTGTGTACACACACACACACACACACACACACGCACACATATGTGTGTGTGTGTATTGTGTATAATATACATGCATACACACATACATATACACACACATGCGTACACACATGCGTATGTGTACATACGTATATGTGCGTAAATGTATATGTGAAAAATATTGATAAATACACAACAGATAATATAAATATGGAGATGTGGAATGATGTAAAGGAGAGAACATAAGACTTAAAGATAGGGGATCTTGGTTCTAATTAGTTCCTGTTCATGAGTCTCATGACCTTGGCAAGTCTTTTAACTATGTTTGGCTTTTGTTTCCTCATCTGTAAAGAAGAGAACTTTGGACTTGATGGTTAACTTTCCATGCAGAGTTGAGAAATTATGAATCTATCTGATTTAGCTGAGATGATAAAAGGCAGGCACACTAGTTTACTCATTGGGGAACTGAGAACCAATATGAACATTGTGGGAATAATTCAGAACTATGTGGGAAAAGCCACTAAATGATTTGTAGCTATTGACTCAATGATTGTACTATGAGGCATATAGACTCATATATGCCAACACAGTCATAGTAACATAATTATAATATAAAGAATTGGGAGGAAAAGCTTGTCCACTGATAAAACAAATGAATGAATGAATGAGTGAATGAAAAGCCATTTATTAAGTTCGTATTAAGTGCAAAGTACTGTGCTAGGCTTTGGGAATATGAATAGAAAAGTAAGAGAGTTCTTGTTCTTAAGGAGTTCTCATAATAATGAGGGAGATAATATAGAAAATGTTTCATCTGAAAGTCAGACAGAAAGGTCCGATGGTCCTTATGGAGCTGTAGTAAGGCATCATCTTTAATGCCATGTCTACTGGGTTTGGAATTTGAATGTAATAATTTTTTTTTTTCTGCAAGAAACAATGAATATGAGATTGGAAGTGGCATAAGAATTGAGTCAGAATCCAGAATCTATAACTAGAAATATATAATAACTATAGTACTATAAATGAAAACAACATAAAAAGGGTTAAACATATTATTAAAGCAATGGTCATTGTTGGCTGCATGGGATAGGAGAAAAAAACTACTTCCTTCTTCTCCATGGAATGATGAGGGACTCTGGGTGTTCAATGTTGCCTCTTACAAGATGAAGTTACTGTGTCATTTGCTTTAACTTAGTTTTAATTTGTTACAAGAGTGGATTCTATATGTAGTAGGTGGGAGGAAAATGATTATGGTATAAAAATAAAAATTCATCAATAACAATTTTAAGTGATTATATAATTCTTTATAGTATTATTATTTCTGTGATAATCATAACTTTTACATTTGAGTGAAAACACTACACTCATCTATGGTATATCTATTGTCATCCATTTTTAAGTGGCAACCATCTTTTATTTTCCCACTTTCTTTTTATGAAAGCTCTCTCTCCCCAGGAAGCAGAGTTCCAAGGACTGATTTTCCAGCTTTCTGAATATTCCCCCATGTGCCACTTTATAAATGTTCATTTGCTTGTAATAGCAATTTATGACACTGTGCATTGTACAGATAGCCTAATTTCAGGCCAGTCATCCAGCGGAGATGTCTTCACTTCAAGTGAAGTTGGTTAATGGTTGGAACTCGGGCACTTTATAGTTCCAAATCGTTGAACAATATTTGCTACAATATCTTCTGTACCAACTTCACCTACAAAATATTTCATTACATTTAATCATACACAGCCATTCTCATTAGAAGGTCATCATTTCCTTTGGAGAGCCACCTGCCCAGTGGCGGTGATGCTTTCTGTTTCCTACAGCTTAAATTGACAAATGTGGATTTGGTAAAGGAAGCCCTTATTACACACAAGGTGCCCCATGATGTAAATAAATACAGTATGTCATCCTTCAGAAGCTGAGGTAATGTTCCTTGGCCAGGACTAGGTGGAATAACTACAAGGGGTTATTTTCAGGAGCCCCAGGAACTGCCAGCTCAGCCTGTAACATCCACCAGCTGGCTTATATCTGCTGTTCATCTGCAGAGTAGGGACCTTTTCACCTTTTCATGCTCATATTTATATGTACATATGCATAGATGTGTATATGTATATACACACATATTATACACAAACACAAATATATATATGCACACATACATATGTGTGCATGTGTGTATACATATGTGTGTGTGTATATGTATATGAATACACACAAAACAAGCATTAAACACAAGTTATGCCAGATATTATGCTAGGTTCAGGAGATTAAGTGAATTGTCCTGGGTCACATAGTTGCTAAGTATCTAAAGCTGGACTGGAATTCAGATCTTCCTGACTTCAAATCCAGTAATGCACTGGGCAACTTAGCTGCCTCAGTAACTTATTTTCCTCAAACGGTTTGTGCTCGAGTAAAACCCTAGCAATAGGACCACAAATACTAGAGCACAAACCCTTTGGGGAAAGTAATTACATCATTTTTCATTTTTGCATCATTCCCAGAGCTTAGTCTAGTGCTTTGGACATAGCAAGCATATGATAAATGTTTCTTGAATTGAATAGCCATAGTGAATGCAGAGGTGGGAATAATAATACTCTAAATTTTTAATTTTCAACATATTTTGCATATATTACTTTGTTTAATCTTTGAAGTATCATTGGGAAACAGGAAAGGTAGTTATTATATCCATTTTATAGATGAAGATACCGAGTTTCTGAAAGATGATATAATTCAAGGAGAAAGGCCTGACTAATTGGCAGGTATGTTTCTAGAAAGTAAATTGGAATTATATGATAATTAGCAAACAGCTATTGTTCAATGCCTACTAAGTTATAAGCACTGTAGTTGGTGCTAGGAATGAAGACGCCAAGAATGAAATAATCCCTATTCACAAGTCAATCTAATTCTAGATGTGTAGACAACTACACATAAAAGTGTATACAACATAAATATCTATACATAAAAAAGTAGCTAAAAATAAGGCATTTAGGGAGAGAAGGCACTATTAGTTGAGGGAATCAGGGATCTTGTAGGAAGAAAGGGACTTAATGAAGAAGAGATAAAGAGGGAGTATGCCCCAGAATTATAGAAATGACAAGTGCAAAATCACAGAGATGGGAAATGAATTGCATGTGAAGAACAGAGCTGGCTTGGTTTGGATGCATCACAAAATTTAAGAAAAAGAGTAATATCAAATAAGCTTAGAAAGATAGGTTAATGTCAGGTTATGTAAGGCTTTAAAACCTGAACAGAGGAGTGTATATTTTATGCTAGAGGCAATACAAAGTCTCTGAAGTTGTGTAGGTGAGTCATTTTTACTGGAAAAAAATTATTTGGGCAGTGATATGTATGTAGGATGGACTGGAATGGGAGAAAACTTGGGGCAAGTCTGATTAGAAGGTTATTCCAATAATATAGAGGGAGAGGTAATAAATGCCTGCACTAATGTGGCAGTTGTGTGAAATGTGAGGAGTCAGTCATTAATAGCAAGATTTGGCAAATGATTCTAAATGTTTGGGTAAGATTCTAAGAAAATGTCAAGGTCAAGAATCTGAGACAGTGGTAGGATAGGTGTGCCTTTCACAAAAATAGTGAAGTTTGGAAGAGGGGAGGTTTTGGGGGAAAAGGTAATGAGTTTCATTTGGGATATGTCAAATAGTGGTAAATGTTTCTACACTTCATCCTCTTGATCCATCAACCATACTACTGCTCATAAACCTCAGAGGTTAATTAAAATCAAGAGGATCCCATACAATAATTGAAAAATCTATTCAAAGCAACCCTTTTTGTGTTATTAAAAATCTAAAAACAAAGTAGCCATCCATTAATTGGGGTGTGACTGGAGAAATTGAGGTTTATATATTTCACAAAATTCAATTTTCTTGTTACAGATAAATAATGGGAGAAATTCTGAGAAACGTGGGAACACTTGCAAGAACTGATGCAGATCAAAATAAACATAAAGATTGATTGTGACACCATAAAAAAATAAACAACCCCTAAATAGTGCAAAATTCTTGAACTCCCATTAATGGTACTGACCAATTCTTGGCATGGAGAGTAGAGGAAGAAATACATATCATCCTCTCAGTAAAAGATGGGGGACCACAGGCACACTGCATTGTAGAAGTTTTACTTTAGCAGTTTCTGTTTCTTAGAAGGGAGGTTTCAGTTGTGGGAGATATGAGGACATTTATGTGGCGTTAAAACAAGAAGGCATCAATAGAATGTGTGGGGGGTGATGGATATCTGCTTTAGCATTTGTCTAGTCGTGATAATTCTTCAGCAAAGCCTTATGTTCTATGTTGGAGCAATGCTACATAATTTAATAAATAATAACAGTAATAAGGACAGACACTGTATTCAGGGAAAGGCAGGAAAAAAAAGGGAAATAGAAACCGATCATGAAAACCGTTACCTGTGTTCAGAGAAATCAGGAGAATGAATCTGGTTTGACGTCCGCAGGGGAATGCTGGGAGTTTAACAATTAAAGGCTGTTTCTCTAGAGACACGAGGCTGTGTCTTCTTCAACATTGCTAATGAAGTGTAATTCATTTTACCTCGTCCTCACCTTTAGAAATCAAAGTTCAAGCGGCCGTATCAGACGTGTTTGAAAGGCGAGGTCTTCTCTCCCCTTGCCAGAGCAATGTCTCCTCTTTAGGGAGCATGCTCCTGTTCTATTAATTACTGTGCCTCAATGACATTATTATTCATGGACTAGCATCTCAAAATACTTGACTTAGCAGTGGGTCTGGAACTAATACTAATAAGTACAAGGCTGAGTGTGGGGCAAAGTTTTTCTCTCACTCTGTGTGCTCTGAATATACTGAAGTGATTTTTTTTTAAATTCAGGATCCAGCTGGCTGCCCTTCCTGCCTTGCATCTCTGAAAATAACACTGTCCACCAGATAATTATATCACTTTCAAGAGTTTAGAGACAATGCAACACAGAGCCATATTAAAGGGGCATTTTGGACATATCAATGGGACCAATTCTAGCCTTTCGCTAACTACAAACAAGGGAAGCAGAGAGCCAAAGTCAGCTAAATTGCTTAATTGGTGGACACTTTAGTGGGTGCTATAGCCATAATTTGTGGGATATCATCATACTCCTGGCTTATATTGAGCAAGTAAACCATTTGTAACTCTGTTCCACATGGTGAGGCTGATTTTAGGGCAACAAGTACAGATGGAACAGTTGTTGTTTATCCTTTGTTTTGAAGAGGATCAATGACAAAATAGAATGGTGTCTTGATTTGGATTGGACTTAAGAGAGACAGAGTTGGGCAAAGTGGTTAGCCTCACTTTGACTTCCAGAGTCACCAAAGTCCAGAGGAAAGACAAAAGACAAGACAATTAGCAATGGCCTGGGATGCAATGAATAATTTTCGTTGGCGTCTTTAATGTCTGACCAAACTCTAAACACTCTAGAGTGCCTGTTTCAGTTGCCTGCATGGCCATTCGAACATATTGTTCTCATCTGCCTGTTCTGCCCGGGTAATGTCATCACATGCTTAGGGTAGACATTCCTTTAAAGCACTTATTCAACTGCGGCCTGTTGGTGACCCTTATCCTGGTTTAGCTGTCTGCTGAGATGGTTTTACAGAGGAGTGGCTATTGCACATGTTACAGCTTCTTGGAGCCACAGGTGGGTGTTGGTGAAAAGAAGACACTAGAGGAAGATAGCAGCTCTGAAAAGGGCTTGTCAAGCCCTCAGACCAGAGGTGCTAGTTTTCCCTGAATATTCCATGCACCCCTGAGAGGAAAGGTAGAGTTCAATGAAGTGGGCGTGGAAAGTCCTATGGAGAAAGTATTGGGACAGAGGGTGGGATATTGAGATTCAAGTGGTTCCTGGAGAACTTTCATCATAATTTCCACCCCATCCCTTCATCATGAACATCTTTGTTCCACATAGATAATAAAATGGAGAGAAACTATTTTGGTCAAACATAACCAATTAATGGATCTTAACTTAGAATAAAGAATAATTTTAATTAGCCACAGGTAATGTTGTTACTATCTTCAGGTGTGGGACAAATGAGTGGGTAAAAATTACTACAGCAAGAGAAAAAGATGGATTTCTAGATTTAGGTTTATTAAATATTTGAGTACAGGAAGGGAGGGTTAAAGTCTGAGACTGGTATTCTATTTATAGCGTTCCCACTTTTTGTTCAGCTTTTTTTCTAGATATTGGAAGGGGGGAAGAAAATAAAATTAAAAAAAAAGTATTGTCTTCTAAATTCAGTGTTAGCTCTAAACATACTCCTATCACCTATGACCTATCTTACAGATGAGGAAACTGAAGCTGATTTACCCAAAATAACACAGTGAGTAAATGTAGACAACAACTGAACATTGGCCTACTGTCTAAATGCCTAGAATTTTTCCCATTGAATGCAGCTATAAGCACATACACCTCAGCTACTTCTCCTAGTTTTGCTAAATGTTCAGGGTCTCATACTAGGCTTCTGGGATTTAGAATCTGCATAATATATGCAGCTTACTTTTCCATAGTGCTAGCATTGACATATTACCCACTATGTGGCAACCACTTTACAAATATTACCTCATTTGATCCTCACCATAACCCTAAAAGTAGGTGCCATTCTTATCCGCATTTTACAGATAAGGAAAGCAAAAAAAAAAAACCAGAGTTTGCCTGACTTAACCTATGACAACATAGTTAGTCAGAGTGTGAGGCTAAAACTGAACTCAGATTTTCCTGACACTAGGCTCAGGGCTCCACATAACACAGTGCCTAGTCACATGGTCTTAAAAATAACTTCCTCAAAATGACCCCCCCCACCTGCTGATAGAATTTAATTAAGATCTCTATAAGTTAAGATTATCTTATTCATTTTTTTTTTTGTATACCTAGCACCTAGCACAGTGCCTGGGACATAAAAGGTGCTTAACAAATACTTAGTTAATTGAGGCACATACTTCAATTTCTATGTCCATTTCACACATGGGAAAATTAAAGTCAAGAAGTGTGAAACCATTTACCCTATGCCATACTATAAGATATGGAGTACAAAATTAGAGTACAGGGCTTTGGTTTCCCTATCAGTATACTTTCCATTACATCATAATGCCTTAAACAGGTCTTCTTCAACTATCCCTTTGTCACTGATGCTATGACTTCCTCTCCTCAGCCCTGTGTTATTCATTCTATAGGGCTGAATCCTATCAGCTATGGCTAAGGAAAAAGTTTCCCATAAAACTTTAATTAGTTTTCCATTAATTCTAAAGATTTTTTTTGCCTGTTTTACCTAATACTTATAAGCTATGTATCAATCTGTAAAACAATACCTGCTTCACTGAAATTGGTTGAGCTTCCTGTGAGTTTATTGAAACTCTTGGCTTTCAGTCATTTTCAATGAATTATTTTTTGAGGAACTGAGTGCTTGTGATGCTTTCGTATTCCACATCCGTGGAGTTCTTCCTGGTTGGTATCCATTATATCTTTCATTTAACTGTGTTGGTATAGAATTTCTTGCAAGGTCTGTGGCCTGAAATCAGTGTTCTCTCCATAGTAGCTCACTTGAGGACTCTAAGTTTATTTGGAGACACCTAGGCCCCAGATGGAAGCCCCCACCCAACCCCCATTACTTAAATCTGATGTGCCCAATAACATTTCTGAAAGGCCAGTAGAGTAGAATTCCCATAGAGAATCCTACCTGAAATGCATGAATCAGAGCAATATTGAAAGACTTTCTCCAAATATTACCAGGAACCAAAACTGAGATAATGATTTGCAAGCTTTAGGCAAGGCTTAAGAATTGTGCTCCCTGTGTTGTATTGTCCACCAGAGGCTGAGTCTTCACCATAATACATGTGATTGTCTAATCATAACATAAATCCATACACCCATGGAGAACAAATTTTCTGGAATTTTTGGTAGCTATATATGTGTACCTAGCTACATAAACATAGCCATGTATGTTCATATACTTATTTATGCAGAGAACATATTTATAGGAATTTACATATATACATACATGCATACATTCATGCATAGATACAAGCAGACATACACACAAGCATTTATATCTATATCTATATCTATATCTATATCTATATCTATATCTATATCTATATCTATATCTATATCTATATCTATATCTATATCTATATCTATATCTATCTGTATCTGTATCTGTATCTGTATCTGTATCTGTATCTGTATCTATCTATATCTATATCTATATCTATATCTATATCTATATCTATATCTATATCTATATCTATATCTATATCTATATCTATATCTATATCTATATCTATATCTATATCTATATCTATATATCTATATTTATATCTATGTCTATGTCTATATCTATATCTATGTCTATATCTATGTTCCCTTGTTGCACTTTGCCATAAGTTTGCCCTGAGATGCTGCTGACTGCTTTTGTGTACTAAGGAACTGAAAGACCCAGACCTTGCCTGAAATACACTTTGTTCATGAATCTTGCCCTCTCATCCTTTGCTCTCACACTCAGACAAAACTTCATTTATTTCTGCTTCTTTTTCCAAGTTCGATACATTTTGCTTTTCCTGGTAACATCCCAAATCCTTTGTTTGTGCACGGCCTTAGATGCTAGAAAGCTCTCTCTTACCTTCACAACAACTTTGTGAAGAAATTGAAGCATGGAGACTTAACATAATTAGTCCAAAACAATAAAGGTAAAGTTAGTGGGATGTCTTACCCTAAAACAGAGATCTACTGAAACCTAGTCTTTCCACTAAGGGCTGCTAGGTGGCTCAACAGTTAGAGTGCTGGGCTTGGAGTAAGGAAGACTCAACAATACAACAGAAACATCAGGGAGGAAGGCAATGGATTCCAAAAGCAGAAGGGGGCACTGAATGAGAAGGTAGTCAATAGAATAAAGGGAGCTGCCTAGGGAAGAATAAAGGTCTAGTGAAATGAACTGTTCTACAAGTCATCCTTCCCCAAATTCATCCACAAAAGTTAAAAAAAAAAGAGATGGATTGGAATCATTGTTTCTAAATTTGTCCCTTAACTAAGAAAAAGTAGGCCTTGTCTGAGCAAAAAGTATAGATTAGGCTTCATACCTGTCTTTTCAGGGTAGTGTGATATACTGGTTATAGTTTAGGTCTTGGAATCAGCAAGAACTGTGTAGAATCCTGATGCAATGATTTATCAGCTATATTAGTATAGGCAAGGCATTTAATCTCTCTCAATCTCAGTATTCTCATTTGTACAATGGGCACAATGATAGCACCTAACTCACATGATTGTTGGTGAACCTTTTCAAGACTTATAGAACCTTTTCTAGTCCCTTATGACTCATCTTTTCTTCCCCATTTTCATGTATTCTCAAAGAATTGTAATCAAATACACAACAATATTCTGGAAAGGCCATATTAGACTATTGGTCTTTAACTCAAATCACCATTCTTATAAACCCCTTAACCAAATCACCTCTCCTTTACTACTATTTCTCTAAATATGTTGTCTTTTTTCTAATATGACATAACCTCCTAGAAAACATGGACTGTCTTATTTGTTTTTTCCTCCTATTCCCACCACTTAGCACAATGCCCAAACCACAGTAAGGCCTTAATAAATATACTTGCCATTTTAAAATGTAACCTCATTAGCGGGTTGTCTGTGAAAGCACATCTATTTCTTTGTACCATTGTTATTCTCAATGGAAGAAATTATTAATCTTCAAACTTTTAGTTTGAGAATCCCCCCCATCTCATCACTTTAAGAATCTCTGACAATGTCTAACTTTTCTCAGAATAATTTGAAAACTACTTTCTTAAAATCCAAGATTCATTTCTGACTATAACCAGTATTTATTTCCTTCCCACATAACATAACATGTTATCTTTCTTCTAAGTCTCTCATCTCTTCAATTTTACCCACCATTTATCCCTTGCTGGTGAAAGGTAAGTACAAACTATTGTTTCTTCAGCTTTCTGAGAGATGAAATTAACAAACAGATAAATCAACAACTTTTCAGGTACTCTTCTTTTAACAGAAAGAGATGTCCATCAAACATTTCAGCAGTCTCTAATTTACTATGACTTCTTTCCTTTGTTCCGCTTCTTAAATATGATTTAGAAGGAATCTTTAGAAAAGTATCTTGTATCTTAAAACCTTGTTTATGTATCTTGCCTACATTCTATATCATTCATCTATAGCAATATTGTTTCTGCTTTTCCTTTTACTCTCACCCATAAGAGTTTACTATATTTTTTATATTTGGGCATAGAATTTCCTTAGAAATATAACAAAAATATATACTTAAACATAAAAACACAATGCTACTTTCTTTCCCATATCCTTAATGCATAGTGTGATGAAACATTCTTGTAATCTTAGATAGCAAGATGTCTGAGACTGGCTGATCTCTTGAGCTCAGGAGTTGTAAGTTGAAGTGAGCTACGCCAATCCACTGTCCCCACTAAGTTTAGCTTTAGTACAGTGAGCCCACAACGGACAGATGGCAGCTAACTGGGCTGCCTAAGTAAGAGAGGCCTAGGTTGGAAATATAGTAGGTGTCAATAAAGTTGTATTTAGACTCTGAATAGTCCTTCAACTTTCAGCTTCTGTGAAATGAATCCTAAACATTATAAATTAATAAATTGATTATAAAAGGTATACTTTACAACTGTTATCATCATATTTTAACTACCTAACCAATCTCAGAAATACTTATGATTTGGTATTTATTCCCTTGATTCAAGACCCTAACTTCATTTTGTTCATTATCTCTCCTCTGTGGATTAGTTTATATACACATTTCAGACAATATGAATTGCTCCTGAACTTCTTTAAAGCTATTTTCTCCTGAGAATTCTTGAATGAGTTTTATATTCCTTCTCTTTCATAAAAGATCTAATATTAATGTTTTATTCACTCAGTTTTTCTCTTTTATATGTCCCCTACATTCTAATTTTTAAGCCCTTATACTCTGATTGAATCTTTTAAAAAATATATATTTCTTACCACCCTCACTAGCTCTGCTTTTATGATACATTTTCTCCGCTACCACCAGCCAAACATATACTATCTTGCTCCTTGGACCAGTAAAACTGGGAAACTTGGCAAGAAGTTTTACCTAAAGTACTCTAGTAGTTCCTAAAAAAGTCTTTTGAATTATTATGAATTTAATAAACATATACAAGCATTTACATTTCCCTACAAATAACATTTTAGATCTAACAATAGTGAATAATTAATTTAAAAATTAAAAAGAATAGAGATGATCACAGATTGGGAAAAAAAGACAACTTGAGTACCTTTTTTTCCTAATGTTTTTACATAAACAAAAACAATTTAACCAAAATCATAAAGATGCAAGTGACAGGGAGGTGATAATTATTTTAGAAAGATTTTCTAATAAGGGTGTAATTTACAAGATAAATGAGCTAATGATTCAAATTTATAAGAATAAGTCATTTTTCCCATTCATAAAATAGTCAAGGAATATGAAGATTTTTGAAAGAAGAAATCCTACCTACCAAAAGCCACTTCTGAAAAAAATTCTCAAATATGCTAATAATTAAAGAAATGCAAATTAAAGTGATACTGATATTCCACCTCACACACATCAGATGTTTACAAAAAGGAAAAATGACAAATATTGGTGAGGCCAAAGAAATACGGTCACTTTAATGCATTGTTGGTGGAGCTAAGAATTGTTCCAGCTGTTATTGAAAGTGCTTTGGAAATATGCTCCCAAAGTTACTAAGCTGTCCATATCCTTTGATTCAGTGATACAATTACTGTGCCCATACTTCCAAAGAGATCAAAGAAAGAGGAAAGGATCGCACGTCTGCAAAAAATGTATAGTTGCTCTTTTAGTGGTGGGAAAAAAAACCTGGAAAATAAAGTGGTACCCAACAAATGGGGGGTAGATGAATAAATTGTGATGTAATAAATTTTTGTAGCTTAAGAAATGATGACAGATATTTATGGAGAAATCTGATAGAACTTATGTAAATTAAGGCAGAGTGAAGTGAATACATCCAGAACAGTTTATTAAGTAACAACAACAATGTAAAGAGAAACAGCTTTGAACGATTAGGGAATCTGATCAATGAAATGACCCATCATGACTCTATAGAAACATTTATAAGGCATGGAACCTAACTCCCAATAGAGAAGTAATGGATTCTGGGAGAAAAGATATTTTATTTTTCCGTGTGGCAAATGCAGAATTTTTTTTACTATGAATATTTATTATGAATGTTTTGTTTTTCTTTAAAAAAGAAATCATCCTACTTCCAGGAACAGAGGCAATACGTCATAGTAGAAAAAGCACTATAGCCAACCTCACCAAACATTGCCTTCAAAAAACCTTGAAACAACACCTCAAATCAAATTGTGGAATGGTAGGGCCAACAAAAGTTCAGGGTGAGATATTCTTCTAGCCCAAGATAAGGGCTAGATATGGGCAAGAGCCCAGGTGACTAAACCACCAGCGATGGTACTTGCTGGTGGTAACAGCAGCAACAGCAGCTTTGCGAACACTCAAGCCAGACCGCTAAAAGGATCAGGCAACTGGTCAGAAAGATACAAAAGGGGTCCACTGTGTCACAATGATCACAGGATTAGATGTTGTTTGGCAATTCTGTTGCCTATTCCCATTTCTGGGCTAAGGATGGTGAGGAGCACTTTCAGTTACAAGGAAGGAAGGGCTTTGAAAAGCACTATCAACTCTAGTCACAAGGGAGTGGGGACCATGATGAGCAATATCACTTACTTTAATAAGTGTTCAGGAGACTTTCCTCAGTAGGGACCAGAGAAGACTAGGAGAGAAGTGACCAACCTTTCCCTGGATGAAACTACCTTGAAGGCATCAAAAATGTCCAGATCCCCAGAACTTGCTCTGAAAACAGCAGTGCAAAAATCCTGAAGCTTGATACAGTTTGTGCTTTTGCCTTATCTGAGAAATAGAGCTTAACTCTACAATGAAGTTCAAAATCAAGAAATAGATTGGAAAATGATCAAACACAACAACAACAACAGAGAATTTGACAATAAAAAGTTACTATGGTGGCAGGTTAGATAAAGACACAAACTCAGAAGAAGATAATGCTATCAAAAAAGCTACAAGCAAAGCCTAAAAAGATAAAGTGTGAATTGGACACAAGCCTAACAAGAATTCCTGGAAGAGCTAGAAATTATTTTCAAAATCAAAGTGGTAGAGGAAAAATGGATAAAGAAAGTGATGGAAGGAAATTATGAAAATTATGAAAAGAAACAGTCTTTCTATTGAATTCCTATATTGGAAAATGATACATATGACAACTAAGAATTTTAGCAATATTAGAGCAGTTAGAACGACTCCACAAAAAGAGAGTGCATGGGAGCAAGTCAGTTATGTTACGATGTTCTCAAAAAATGTATGAGAGAGAAAAATAAGCACTGGGGAAGGGGAGAAGGGAGAGAAGAATGGAGAAAACTATATCAAAAGAAGCACACAAGGAAAAGCTTTTATAGTTGTGGAGGGAAATGGTGAGGGTGAATGTGAAATGCTTGAATTGAACCTCACTCACATCTTAATTAGTTCAAAGAGGAAATAATACACACACACACACACACACACACACACACACGGTTGGATATAGAAACCCATCAAACCCAGAAGGGAATTGGAAGAAGAAAGGGATAAGAGAAAATGGAGGTGATGAAAGACAGACAAATGAGGGCAGTGATAAGAATACAAACAAACTTTTTGAGGATGGGACAGTGTAAAAATAGAGAAGGGTAAACAGAAGAAAAGAGGATGAAAGGAAATGTACAGTTAGTAATAGTAACTATGAATGTAAATTGGATGAATTCACCTATAAAATAAAGCAGATAGCAAAATGATTAGAAACTAGAATCCAACAATATGTTGTTTCTTGGAAACAGACAGAGACACAAAGAGACAGAGACACAAAGAGACACAGAGAGAGTTAAAAGAAAGGAATGGAACAGAATCTATTGTGTTTCAGCTGAAATAACAAAGGGAGAGGTAATCATGATTGCAGCCAAAGCAAAAGCAAAAATAAGCTTAATTTAATAAAATATATTTAATTGCTTTTGGTTTTTGCTGTTTACATAAAAAAGGTTTTTAACATTCACTTTTTAAAATTTGAATTCCAAATTATTCCCTGTATCACTCCCTTCATTCCTCATTGAGAATGCAATTGATAAATGGTCAAAGGATGTGAATAGGCAATTTTCAGAATTTGAAATCAAAGTGATCAATGGTCATATAAAAAAAGTGCTCCAAATAACTATTGATCATAGAATGGAAAATTAAAACAACTCTAAGATACCATTTCAATCCATGAAATTGGCTTAATGTGTCAGAAAAGAAAAATGACAAATGCAGAAGTAGATGTAGAAAAATGGGGACACTAATGAATTGTTAGTGGAGTTGGCAACTGGTCTAACCATTCTAGAGAGCAATTTGGAACTATCCCCAGTTGATGAATGTCAAAGGATATGAACAATTTGTTTTCAGAAGAAGAAAGCAAGGCTATCAATAATCACATAAAAATGCTCTAAGTCACTACTGATTAGAGAAATGCAAATTAAAACAACTCTGACATGCTACCTCACACCTATCAGATTGGCTAACATGACAAAAATGGAAAATGACAATTGCTGGAGAGGATGTAATGCAGTATTGGTAAAGTTTTTAACTTGTCCAATCATTCTGTAAAAATAATTTGGAAATATGTCCAAAGGGCTATAAAACCCTTTAACCCAGTAATACCACTACTAGGTCTGCATCCCAGAGATCAAAGAAAAAAGAAAAGGACATATTTGTTCAAAAATATTTATTGCAATTCTTTTTGTGGTGTCAAAAATTTGGAAATTAAGGGGATACCCATCAGTTGAAGAATAAATGAACAAATTGTGATATACAATTGTGGTTGAACTCTATTGTGCTATAAGAAATGATGGACAGGAGGGCTTCAGAAAAATCTGGGGAGTCATATATATTGATGCAAAGTGAAATGAACAGAACCAAGATAACACTGTACATAGTAAAAACAATATTGTAATGATGATCAGCTAGAAAAGAATTGGCTACTCTGGTTAAGACAATGATCCAAGGCAATTCCAGATGACCTATGATGAAGAATGCTATCTACCTGGAGAGACAGAACTGATTAACTTTGAGAGCAGGTTCAAGTTTACTTTTTACTTTATTTTTCTTTTTTAAATGTGTTTTCTTTCATAGCATAACTAATACAGAAATACTTTTTGCATGACTTCACATTTATAATTGATATTGCATTGCTAGCTTTCTAAATGGGTGAAGGAGGAGTAGGATGGAGAAAATTTGGAACTCAAGGATAAACAAGGCAAAAATAATAGGATGGGGGAAATACATTGCTAAGGAATCATAACTCTGATAAAATTTACAGCAAGTTTTTCTAACACAGTCCTAATTTCTCAAATATGTAGAGAACTGAGTCAAATTTATGAGAATACAAGTCATTCCCCATTTGATAAATGGTCAAAATATATGAATTGGTAGTTTGCAGATGAAGAAATAAAAGCTATCTATAGTCTTATAAAAATATTCTAACTCACTACTGATTAGTTTTGTTGTTGAGATGTTTTAGTCTTCTCTGGCTCTCTGTGCACATTTCTAGGGGTTTCTTAGCAAAGATATTGGAAAGGCTTTCCATTTTCTTTTCTAACTCATTTTAGAGATGAAGAATTGAGTTAAATGGGGTTAAGTGACTTGGCCAGTGTCAGATGGCTAAGTAAGTGTCAGAGGTTAGATATGAACTCAGATCCTCCTGACTCCAGAGTTGGTGTTCTATCAACTGTGCCACTTACCTGCCCATCAGTATAAATTATTGAAAATTAAATTATATGAAAATTAAAATAATTCTGAAGAAAAACCTCACACCTAACAAATTGACTAATATGATAGAAAATAAAAATAACAGATGTTGGAGGGCATGTGGGAAAACTGGGATACTAAAACACTGATGGAGAAGTTAGGTGCCACAGTGGATAGAGTGTGAGGCCTGGAGTCAGAAAAACCTAATTTTAAATCCAGCTCAGACCCTTACTAGCTGTGTGACCCTGGGCAAGTCACTTAATATTGTTTCCCTTAGTTTCCTTATCTTTAAATTAGCTGGAGAATAACACAGCAAACCATTTCAGCATCTTTGCCAAGAAAACCCCAAATGGGTCACAAAGAGTCAGACATGACTGACATGACTGAACAACAACAAAAAAGTATTGTTGGTGGAGTTGTGAACTGGTCCAATCATTCTGGAGAATAATTTGTAACTATGTCAAAGGGACTATAAAACAATGTTTACCCTTTGGACAAGAAGTAACATTACTAGGTCTGTAACTTCAAGAGGTTAAAAAAAATAACATACACATACAAAATTTTTATAGTATTTCTTTTTGATGTGCAAAGAATTGGAAACTGAGGGATGCTTGTTAAATGGGGAATAGCTGAACAAGTTGTTGTATATAATCATGGTGGAATACTACTGTGCTATAAGAAATGATGAGCAGGATGCTTTCAGAAAAACCTGGAAAGACCGAGCTTGATGCAAAGTAAAGTGAAAAGAACCAGGAGAAAAATGTATATTGTAACAGCAATATTTTAAGATGGTTAATTGTAAATGGCTTAGCTATTCTCAGTAATACAGTGATTCAAGATAATGCCAAAGGACTTATGATGAAAAATACTGTCCACCTCCAGACAAAGAAGTAAAGGTGTCTGAATGCAGATTGAAGCATACATTTTTAAAAAATTTTCTCTATTTTCCTTGTTTTTTTCTGGGGGGTATCTCTATTTTCTTTAACAAAAGGCTAATATGGAAATATGTTTTGTATGATTGTATATATAACCTATTTTAAATTGCTTACCTCCTCAATGAGAGGGAGAGAAATGAGACAGAGGAAGATTTTAGAATTCAATTTTTAAAAATGTTAAAAACTGTTTTTACATGAAATTAAAATAATGTTTTAAAAAAGGGACATGGTAACATAGATAAAAAATTAATGGGCAACTAAGTAATCTAATCCTTTTTAAATTAAAAAAATGAATGGGAGAAATGTATCTTATTTACTTGTTTTCTTGTTTAGCATTTATTTCTTTTGAATATTCTTTTAAAAAAAAAATCAGTTCCAAGTACTCTTCAAATTCCACCACAATCCACTGAGAAGGCAAGCAATATAATATCAGTTATACACACGAAATAATACAAAATGTTTCTATATTATCTATATCACACAAAAAGCAAGAAAAATAAAAAAGTGATCAAAGTGTGTTTAAATTCACACTAAGTCCCTCAGTTCTCTGTCTGGAAGTGGAGAATATTTTTCGTCATGAGTTCTTTGGAATTGCCTTGGATCGTTGCACTAATCAGATCAGTTAAGTCTTACACAATTTATTGTCTTTGCAAAATGATCTAGTTCTTCTCATTTCACTTTGTAACAGTTCATATAGGTCTTGCCATGCTTTTTTTTTAAATTAGCCCCCTTGACATTTCCACTAGCACAATGTACTCCATCATAATCACACATGCCTTATTTTGTTCAGCCATTTGGCAACCAATGAGCATCTTCTTGATTTCCAATTTTTGGCTACCACAAAAAGAGATGCTATAAATATCTTTTTTTACAATTTTTTTTCCTTTTCTTTGATCTCTTTGGGATATAGACTTAAATGTGGTATTGCTGAATCAAAAGAGTATGCAAATATTTATGGTCTTTTGGGCATATTTCCAAATTGCTCTCCAGAAAGCTTGGACCAGTTCGCTACTCTGCCAGCAATTCATTATTGTACCTATTTTTTCTCATCCCCTCCAACATTTTTCATTTCTGCTGGGTGTGAGGTGGTACTTCAGAGAAGTTTCAATTTGCATTTCTCTGACCAAAAGTGGTTGAAAACATTTTTATATGACTATTCATAACTTTGATTTCCTCTTTTGAAAACTTCCTATTCATATCCTTTGACTGTTTACTGATTGAGGAATTTCTTATAAATTTTTACTTTTTTTATTTTTATAAAGTTGACTCACTTCCACAAATATTTGAGAAATGAGGCTTTTCTCAGACAAACTTTCTGTAAAGTTTTTGTATGTTACTTAATTTTCTGTGGTACCATTTAGTGGAAAAAATGCAGCTTGTCTGATTCTCTCTTTTAATTCAGGCTACTTTTTATTTGCTTTTGTCTGAGATTATTATTGCTAATCTTGTCTTTTTTTTTACTTCAACTGAAGCATAATAATTTTTTTGCTACTTATTTTAATTCTCTGTGTGTCTTTCTGTTTCATGTGTTTCTATTGTAAACAACATATTATTGGATTCTAGTTTGAAATCTATTCTGCTATCCACTTCCTTTTTGTGGATGTTCTTATCCCATTCACATTCAAGGTTATGATTACTGTATATTTCCTTCCATCTTATTTTACTCTGTTTGTCCTTATTTATTTCTTTTCATCCAATATTTCCTCAAAAGTCTGTTCTACTTTCACCACTGCCTCCCTTAATCCACCTCTCATTTATCATCCCCTCCTCTTTCTTTTATTCCCTTCTCCAGTTATTTCCCTGTTCTAGGTATGATAGATTTTTATATCCAATTTAGTGCATGTATGTATGTATGTTTGTATTCACATACATATATATGTGCATATATATGTACATAGTTCCCTCTTTGAACCAATTGCAATTAGAGTGAGATTCAAGCATTGTCTGCCAGTCACTTCCATTTTCCCCTTCCCTTGAAAAGTTCTCCCTTATACACCAATTTTATGTAAGAATATTTTTTAAAATTCTGCCTCTTCTTTCCCCCTTTTCTGAGTTCATCTTACTCACCACTTCATTTCTGAGATAATTCCCACCTTATTAATTCACACTCATGCCCTCTGTCTTTGTATGCTCCATCTAACTGCCCTAATAATGATAAAACTCTTAGGAATTACATATATTATTTTTCCAATTAATAATGTAAATAATTCAACATCATTGAGTTGTTTATGATTTCTCTTTCATGTTTACCTTTCTATGCATTTCTTGATTCTTGTGTTTGAATGCCAAATTTTTGATTCAGCTCTGGTCTTTTCTTCTGGAATGCTTGAAAGTATTTTATTTCATAAAAAGATACCCCTCCCCCTCAAAAAATACTGTGGTTAGTTTTTGTTTTTGTTTTTCTGGGAAGGTTATTCTTGGTTGTAATTCTAGCTACTTTGTCTTCTGGAATATCATATTCCAAGCTTTTTACTCCATTAACTTGGAAGCTTTTCAATATTATTTAATCCTTACTGTGGTTGTGTTATATTTAAATGGTTCCTTTCTGGCTACTTGCAATATTTTCTCCTGGACCTGCGAGCTCTGGATTTTGGCTATACTATTCCTGAGAATTTTCATCTTAGAATCGCTGTCAAGATGTGATTGAAGGATTCTTTCAATCTCTGTGTTACCCTTTGATTTAAGGATATCAGGACAATTTCCTTTATAATTTCTTGAAATATGATATTTAGTTCCACAGTAGCTATTTTTGTGGTGGCAGAGAAATGGAAACTGAGAGGAAGCCCATCAAGTGGGGAATGGCTGAAGAAGTTGTGGTCTATGAATGTAATGGAATACTGTTGTACTATAAGCAATGATGAACAAGTAGACTTCAGAAAAACCTGGAAAGTCTTGTATGGTCTGATGCTGAGTGAAATGAGCAGAACCAGAAGAATGGTGTACACAGTAACAGCCAGGTTGTGCGATGAGTAATATTGATAGAATTAATCCTTCTCAGTAATACAAGGATCTAAAACATCTCCAAAGGCCTCAGGATAAAAAATGCCATCAACATCCTAAGAAAGAACTATGGAGTTTGAATGCAGACCAAAGAATACTATTTGCTGTTTTTTTCTTCTATTGTGTTTTGTGTCTTCTTTCTGTTGGTTCCTCATATTGGTTCTAATTCTTCCTATAACATCACTGATATAAAAATATATTTAATAGGAATGTATATGTATAGCCTATATCAGATTGCCTTTTGAGGAGGGAGTTGGGGAGCGAGAGGGAGGAAAATTTAAAACTCAGAAGCTTATGGAAGTGATTGTTGATGAATCAAAATAAATTAATTTCAAAAAAGAAATATGATATTTGGCTCTTGTTCTCATCATGGCTTTCATGTAGTCCAATAATTTCTTAAATAATATCTCCTAGATCTATTTTCCAGGTCACTTGCTTTAACAATGACACATTTCACTTTTTTTTTGTTTTTCACTCTATTTTATTTGTATTATTATTTTTTGGCTTAATGGAAATCATTAACTTCCACTTTCCCAATTCCAATTTTAAAGAAATAATTTTCTTTAAAGAGTTTGTGTACTTTCTCGATTCCAATTTAGCCTATTCTGCTTTATAAGGCATTCTTTTCTTCAGTGAATTAATTATATTACTCTGTTAACATGAGTCCAATTGTTTTTTCAAGTTATTATTTTCTTCAGTCTTTTTCTTTTTTGCCTCTTTTACCAAGCTATTAATTTTTTTTCATAATTTTTGCATCACTATCATTTCAATTTTCAATTTTTCTTCTACCAGTCGTATCTATCTTTTTAACTTTTCCAGGAATTCTTATTGAGTTTATATCTAATTCCCATTTTCTTTTGAGGTTTTCTTTGTAGCTGTTTTCATGTTGTTTTTTTCTGAATTTGTGTTTTGGTCTTTACTGTCACTGTGGTAGTTCTTTTTCTTCTTTTTTTGTGGTCAAGTGTTTCGTTTTTTTCTTTTTATTGTGGTTATTCACTCATTTTTCCAGCCTCTTTCTTGACTTTGAACTTTATGTTAAAGTTAAGTTCTGTTCATTTGGGGTTGCAGAGACACTATCTCAAACTTCAGGCATTTTGTACTCCTGTTTTCAGAGCTATTTCTGGAGGTCTTCAAGTTTTGTGTACTTTCATGGTGCTATAATCTATGGAAAGGTATGGTCACTGCTTCCTGGTCTGTTTTCACCTTTACTTCGCAAGTCTCCCTGCTCCCCTATAACCACAAATTCTAGTGCTTTTCTTTTCCTTGGAACTGCAGTCAGCACCCCTGTGCTATAAATGACCATGAGAACTTCTCTCCATTCTGGGACCATGACCCGAAACTGTGTGTGGGCAATATCATTGCAAATTAATGCCAGATACCCCTAGTGCTAGCAAGTAGTTCACTTTAATCTCTTCATGATCAGTTGTCTGACCCTCTTACCATTTCTGGGATCAGAACTCCCAAAGTTGCTGCTGCCACTGCTACAACTGCCTCCAAGTTCACATGGTTGTGCTGCAGCCATGTGTGCTCTAGTCAGCCCCTACCCATGCATCTCTTGCCAACCTCCTAAATTATCTTGGGAAGGAAAAAAATTCCTCCCTCTGACCTTTTGGTGGTTCTGTTGCTCCATGGTTTGATTTGAAGGATTTTTGTAAGGTTGTTTGGAAGAGAATGTTGGAAGAGTTCAGTGAGGTAGCTGCCTTTACTTCTCCATCTTGGCCCTGCCCCTCTAAATAATCAAATCTTAAAGAAAAAAAAATGAGTAGGTTAAAGAACAAATCATAGCAACAAGAAATAATTTCATGTAAGAGAATGACAACAGGGGCAGCTAGATGGCACATTGGATAGAGCACCGCCCTGAAGTCAGGAGGACCTGAGTTCAAATCTGGCCTCAGACCAAACACTTGACACTAGCTGTGTCACTCTGGGCTAGTCACTTAACCCCAATTGCCGAGAGAGAGAGAGAGAGAGAGAGAGAGAGAGAGAGAGAGAGAGAGAGAGAGAGAGAGAGAATGACAACAATGAAACAACACAGGGTACTTGTGGGATACAGCCAAAGAAGTATTTACATGAAAATTTATATCTCCAATTACATGCATCATTTAAAAAAAGAAAAAGTAGAGCAATGAAATGGTCATATAACAAACAAAAAAAATTAGAAATTAAAAATCCTTTTTTAAACTCCAAAATGAAAATCCTGAAAATCAAAGGAGAGATTAATAAAATTGAAAGCAAAAAAAAAAATGGAAGTTGAACTCATAAATAAAACTAAGAGCTGGTTTGTGGAAAAATAATTGTTAGTTAATTTTATTAAACATAATTAAAGAAGAAAACCAAATTACCAGCATAAAAAATGAAAGGGGGGAATGCACCAATAATAGGTAAGACATATGTCACTAAAATTGACAATCTAAATGAAGTGAATGAAAATTTCAAAAAATATGAATTGGTCAGATTAACAGAAGAATAAGTAGAATATATAAATAACCCTTTCTTAGGAAAAAAATAATTAGACAAGCAATAAATAAGATATCTAAGGGGAAAAAAAAACTTCCCAGGAGCTGATAGGTTTACATGTGAATTCTACCAAACATTCAAGGAACAGTTAATCCCAATACTATATAAACTATTTGAAAAACAATAACAACAGGCAAATAAGGAGTCCTACCAAATTCCTATGGTGACTCCATTATTGTTTTGATATGTAAACCAGGGGGAACAAAAACAGAAAAAAGAAAACTATAGACCAATTTCCCTAATGAATATCTATGTAAAAATTTTAAATAAAATACTAGCAAGGAAGTTACAGCCATATATCACAAAGTTAATACACTATGAGCAGCTGGGATTTGTACTAGGAATGGCAGGGTTGGTTCCATAGTAGAAAAATGATAAACATAATTAACCATATCTGCAACAAAACAACAAACATTGTATTATTATCTCAATAGAAAGAGAAAAAAAATTGACAAAATGCAACAAACATTCAAAAAAAAACACTAAAAAGCATAGGAATCAAAGGAGTCTTTCTTAAAATGAGAAGTAATATTTATCTAAAACCAAAAGCAAGCACTGTGTTAAACGGGGATACACTTAGAATCTTCCCCAAAAGATCAAAAGTGAAACCAGGATGTCCATTATCACCATTATTATGTAATATGGTATTAGAAGTGTAGCTATAGCAATAAGACAAGAAAAAAGAAATTCAAGGAATAAAAATAGGCAATGAGGAAAAAAATACAATACTCTTTGCAGATGATATGATGATATACTTAGAGAACCCTAGAGAATCAACTAAAAAACTCATTGAAACAATTAACAATTTTAGCAAACTGGTAGGTTTTAGTATAAACCCACACAAATCATTAGCATTTGATATATTACCAACAAAACACATCAGGGAGAAATTCAATTTATAATAACTAAAGATAATATTAAATAATTGGGAGGCTACATTAAAGATAAATTTAGAGACTATATAAACATAATTACTACCCCTCAAAAAACATCCCAAAACCCAGAAAACAAAACCTTTTCACATAAATAAGAAAGCTAAACAATTCAAGATATATCAATTGTTCATACCTAGGCCTATGCAATATATTAAAAATGAGAATTCCATTTAAATTAATTTATTTAGTCAGTGCCATGGCAATGAAACTACCCAAGAATTATTTTATAAAGAGCTAGAAAAACTGATAACAAATTTGAACTGAAAGAATAAAAGGTCAAGAACATCAAGGGAATCAATGAAAAAAAAAAGATGTGGACAGTGGATTAGCAATACCAGATTTTAAACTATGTTACAAAGCTATAATCATGAAAACAATCTGGTACTGACTAAGAAATATAGTGATTTATCAGAAGAATAGATTTGGTTAATACAGTACTACACAGTAGTAAATGACAATAGTAATCTTGTGTTTAATAAACCCAAAGATCCAAGCTTTGAGGGCTAAAACTCACCATTTGACAATAACTGCTGGGATAATTGGAAAGCAGTTTGGAAAAAACTAGGCATGCAGCAATATTTCACACCATGCCCCAAAATAAGGTAAAATGGGTACATTATTTAGACATAAGTAAATTAGAGGATCATGGGGAAAAAAATAGTTGTCGGAATTACGGTAAGGGAAGAGTTTATGACCAAACAAGAAATAGAGAGGATCCTGGGATGTAAAATGGATATTTATTTTATTTTTATTTATTTTTATTTTTAATGTAAAGATTATTTTCTGATTACATGAAAAGATAGTTTTCACCATTCATTTTAATAAGATTGTGAGTTCTAAATTTTTCTCTATCCCTCTGTTCTTCCTCTTCCCCCTTCTCAAGATGGGAAGCAATCTGATATAGGTTGTACATGTGTAATTGTGTTAAACATATTTCTACATTAAGTGAAAGAAGAAACGTAACAAAAGGGAAAAAAAGTGAAAATAGTATGTTTTATCTGCATTTTAGATTCCATCAGTTCTTTCTCTGGATGTGGATAGCATTTTTCATCCAAAACAGATAATTTTGATCACATCAAATTTTAAGTTTTTGTGCACACAAAAAGTAATGTAGACAAAATTGGAAGGAAGACAGGAAACTGGGGGAAAATTATAATTTTTTTCGTAATGGCCTAATTTCTCAAGTATATGGGGAAGTAAGTCAAATCTATTTTAAAAAAAAAGAGTCATTCCCCAATTGGTAAATAGTAAAAAGATATGAATTGACAATTTTCAGAATAAAAAATCAAAGCTATCAATGATAATATGAAAAAAACATTGCTCTAAATCATTCTTGATTACGGAATGGAAAATCAAAACAACTCTGAGATGCCACTTCATTCCTATGAGATTAGCTAACATGATAAAAATTAAAAAATGACAAATACAGGAGAAACAGAAAAATAGGGACACAAATTCACTATTGGTGGAGTTGTGACTTCATCCAACCATTCTGGAGAACAATTTGGTATTATGTCCAAAGGGATATAAAAGTGTACAAACCCTTTGACCTAGTATTACCGCTACTAGGTTGGTCTCCCAAAAAGATCAAAGAAAAAAGGAACAATTTGTACAAAAAATATTTACTTAAACTTTTTTATGGGGTCAAAGTATTAGAAATTGAGGAGATGCTGCTCAATTAAAGAATAAATGAACAACTTGTGCATATGATTGTGCTGGCATGCTATTTTGCTAGAAGAAATGATGAGCAGGATGGCTTTAGAAAAAAAAATTGGAAGAAGACTTATATGAATTGATGCTAAGTGTACTGAGCAGAACCAAGAGAACATTGCACACAGTAACAGCAACATTGTATTGATGATCAACTGGGAAAGAATTGGCTACTCTGATCAAAACAATAATCCAAGTGGATTCCAGGGGACCCATGATGAGGAATTCTACTACCTCCAGAGAGAGAGAGAGAGAGAGAGAGAGAGAGAGAGAGAGAGAGAGAGAGGAGGGAGGGAGGGAGGGAGAGAGAGAACTGATGAACTTTTAGTGCAGATCGAGACATTCTTTTAGACTTTAGTTTTCTTGCTTTTTTGGTATGTTTTCTTCTGCTACATGACTAATTGGAAATACATTTTTTATGACTTCATATTTATAATTGATATGCTATTCCTTGCCTTCTCAAAGAGTGGAGAAGGGGCTAGAGAGAATGTGGAAATAAAAAATTTTAAAAAATGAATATCAAGAATCTTTAAAAATGTAATTGAGAAATATTTCACAAAATAAATGAAAATAAAAATAATAAAATGTAATGTGGGTAATAGGAGGGAGAATAGATTAGTTAATTGAAAGTACTAAAGTAATTGACAAGCACACAAATTTTCCACTACAAACGAGAAATGAGGACCATATGAAACCATGATTTTTTATCTGTCTTTGTCTCTCTCCGTGTGTGAGTTTCTCTCTATCTCTGTCTCTATCTCTCTGTCTGTCTATCCTATCCTATCTATCTATCTATCTATCTATCTATCTATCTATCATCTATCTATCTAGACATAGAAATATCTATTACTTTTTTGATAAGAGAGAAGTATGATTCATTATAACTCTTTTGAAGTCATAATTGGTCATTGATCAAAGGTCATATTTTCCCACTTGTTTTCTTTTATAATGGGTAGGTATTGTGCAAATGGTTCTCCTTGTTCTTACCTAATTATGCATCAATTCATAAAAGTTCTCACAGGGTTTTGTTTTGTTTTTTAATCCACACCAGTAGTTTCAAAAAGCTGCTGCAACTTCCTCAGCATTGATCCTTGTCTGAAGAAAGCAGTCAAGGATTCCATAAGTAACAAAACGTTTTCACTGCATTCATGGGATAGTACTAGAATCTTCTTTGACTCTTCCTTCTCTCAAATCCCATATCTCATCATTTAGCAAATTTTATCTATTCTACCTCCACAAGAGCTCTCAAATCCATCCTATTCTGTCCAATGTAAGTGCAATGTCCCTTATTTCTGGCCTTCATCACTTTTCACATGAACTATTGTAAAAATCAACATATCTGGTCTCCTGAGTTCAGTTTCTTTTTTTCCCATATCCGCTTTTATCTAACATTCATGTCACTTTAAGAGGGATCTTTCAAATACATCACTTTGATCAATAAGTCCTTTACTCTAAAGACTTTCTTAAGTATCAATAGACAATGGAATAACTCTTTCATATATTCTTAATGTGAGCACTCAAGACATTCCACAATTTATCTGTATGCATTTCAGTCTTATGTCATACTACTCTCCTACTTGAATTCTACGTAATAACATTGGATTATTCTTAATCTCTCTTTCTTATCCTTTTTTTCTTTCTTATTTTGCAAATGGTGTCTCCCATTTCTTGAATGAATTCTTATACCATATCTCTAATTGTTGAAATCTCTACTTTCCTCCAATATCTGACTCAAGAGTTATCTATTCCACAAACCCTTCTTTGGTTGCTCCTTCCCCCAATTTTAAATTGTGCTTTGTCTGGATGACCCCATTTCACCTAGCACATTTTCTCTTTTGTTATAGTCATTTCTATGCATGTCTTCCCCACTATCAAACTGCAAGTTCTTGAAAGCAAACTTGTTTTAGTCTAGCTTTGAATTAGGTCCACCCAGTTCAAAATTTTGAACTATGTAGATGTTCATTAAAATTTATTTATTTGAAATATTTTATGAGCAGATAATTGAAGTGAATGATGACCTTTATTTTCTTTTCTTAGTTTCCTACTACTATTTTCTTTGGCATTGTTCCCACTTCATTTTCATTCGATTAGTCAGATTCTGTCAAGATAGAGTTATCCAGAAAAAGATGAATTGAGCATAAGAGCTTCCTTTCGGATTAAAAAAATTTCTTTTCAATTCATAAGTTTCCCAAAGTCTATGATTCATCTATGAATCATTTATTTGAAATGGGGGAAAATCCCATTTTTAAATTGAGAAATGAAAACAAAGTTGTTTATAAGTAACAAGCCAGAAGAATATATGGAATACAGAACTTGATACTTATTAGAAACTGGATTTGCAACAGAAAACAGATTATACTGAAATTAAATTTTGCTATTTATGATCTGAACAAGACTCTCTTTCCTTCCTTTGGCACTTTCTTCCTTCTTTTTTTTTTCTTTTCTCCATTCCTTCTAGTCTAGTTAATTTTCAAGAATGCAGAGGGTAATTCCACTGATCCTGAGGCATCTGGACTTTTTAGTTATTGAACTTCATTGGAAATGCAGACTGTAATGTTTTTCTCTGTAATATAGGCAATGGAAGATTTCAGTAATATTGTGAAACTGACTAGTTAGCCATTCAACTCCTTTCATATTGCACACATTTCTTAGCAGTGTCATCTCAGACTACTTTGTGTGGGGATGCATTGTTAGGACAGGGTAATTTGATTGATGTCAAAACAAAATACATAGAATGATATATCAATATATCGGATGGAACAATCTGATTCCAATGTGACATGCTTTCTATTAATCTGTTTCCAAAATATTTGAATATATTCAAGTTAGATTCTGTAATGTAACAAATCATACAATTTTTGCATTTCTTTGAAAGGTATATTTTTGTCTTCTTTTTTAAATGCTAAATGTTAATTCAATTTAATTTTATATGTATATGTATATTTGTATGCTTGCGTGCATGTGTGTAATACCTATTATGTGCATGATTCTGTGCTCTGGGTCTAATACAAAAAAGGATAAAATGCAGCTAGTACCTTCAAGGAGGGCAATCCTAGTAGGGAAATCCTAATCTAACAGGAAAGATTAAATAAGAAAAAATAAGTTTAGTATAAGATAGGATGTGATAAATTCCATAAGTGAGGTACAGATGAAGTATTACATAGGTTCAGATATCACTGGATTTTGGAAAAGCAAATGGTATTCCATAACAAGTTATTCTCATGTATAACACGGAGTGATTTGGTTGTAAAATGACATATGAGCATATTTTTGAGCTGTGTTGACAATTAAATTCAGAATATTCCTGAACGAACCAAAGTGCATTTGGAAGATTACTAGTGGAGTGTCTCATGTGCTTATCTTTCAGTCTTGTGGTTTTCAAAATTTATCAGTGACTTGGATAAAGACACAGATGGAAGAATTGTCAAATTAACATTGCTCAACCATGGTAGGGATAAAAAAAATGTTAAATGACATAGTCTGGATCTCAAAAGATTTTAACAGATTTGAGCATTGAACTAAGTCTAACAAGATAAAAAGTTACTGGTCATCAGTATAAATGGCTGCACTGCCTTTCCCTTCAAAAACAAAACAAAACAAAACAAAATAAAACAAAACAAAACAGTATAAAAATATTGGAACAGGGAAGGTACTGATTTAAAAAAAAACACTTCTTGTGAGAAAGATCCAGAAGTTTTAGTGCACTACTAGCTCAATAAGTCAACAATTTGATATGGTAGTCAAAAAATGCAACTATTATCTGAATTTTCATTAAGAGACACTGAGCATAGAGCAGAGGTATCAAATTCATAGTCCACAGTCCACAGGGCAAAACTCTTGAGCGATACTAGCATAAGATTAAAATACAATTGGGACTTTTTTTTTAACAAAACCAATAAAAATGCAATACAACATCAACAATGTTAACTTTTGGTTTTCTAAGTCAATACTCAGCTAAAGGAACTCATTTCTATTTAAGTCTGACAACGCTTAAGTAAAGAGAATGGGAGATGATTATCTCACTGTACTTTGTTCATGCAACATCTGCATTACCGTGTACATTTATGGGAACAATATTTAGAAAGGATACATACAAGCTGGAGTGCATTTTAAGATGAGAAGGGGATTGATCATCAATATATCTCAGTACTAACTCTTGAACCATATTTTCCAACATATTTTTTTCCTGTCTGTGTTACAAATGTCCCCCTTTTCACTCAAGTCACCGAGTATCAAATTGCATCTTGATTTAATTTTGAGGTACTATTGAATTCTTTGTAAAATGCCTCCATGTATTAATCCTCTGCAGGTGATGTTAATGCAAAGATTGAAATTATTTTGATGGTGAAGATTTTCAAATAGCTATCGTGAGTATATCAATATAAAGAGTGGGAATATCCCATGGAATATTGTTTCTTATTACTTATAGATCAACAAACACAATCCAGCTCACACAATGGTTTTGCTTTTTTCTTCATGTAGATTCTGTGAACCCTTCTTGCATTTATTTGCAACTTTTTTTCTGTATTTTTGTGCAGTAAAATATTAGATTCATATAATCTAGTAGACTAGCCATTTGGTGATCAATTTGATTACAGTAAACCACACAAAAAGGGTCAAATTCCTGTGTGGCCACCTTCACTTTTGCACTAATGGATGGCAAAGTTTTAGAAAGGTAGGGAAGAGGATGTAAGACTCATACACTTTTGAAACCATCTACAATACTAACTTAGCTGCTTATTTTCTAAATGTGGGATCCTTGTCTAATGACCAATAAGTGGACAAACCATTGAAATAACTGAATCTTATCCTAAACAAACTTTCTAAAACAATTTTCTAAAAGTATACACCTGATCCTGTTACTTCCCCCCATCCATCACTTTTCATTAACTCCTAATTGTCTTTAAGATAAAATACAAACTCATAAGCCTAGTACTTAAAATCCTTCTCAATCTGGTTCTAATCTAACTTTATGGTCTTATGTTACTTTATTCTTTCACCCACCTTATGCTCCAGTAAAACTGACCTAATTGCTATTCACCAAACCTGTTATTCCATTTTCCATTTCCATGTCTTTGCACTGACTTCTCTCCATGTCTGTAGTGCCCTCCCTACTCACCTCAACAGCTTAGACTGTTTAGCTCTTTGCAAGGCTCAGCTCATGTGCCGCCTTACACAGAAAGCATGATTGCATGATTCTGCTAGCTATTAATGTTCTCTCATTTCTTGTTTTATCACATATATACTAATCTGTGTATACATGATACCCATGCCCCAATCCAGTAGACTAAAAACGCCTTGGGGGAAGTGATTATTTTTTGTTTTGTCTCTGTACGCCCAGTGCCTGGCACAGTACCTTGTATACAGTAGGAATTTTAAAAATACTTTTTTGAATTATGTTGTTTAAGCAGTTACCAAATGATTCCTAGGGTTGAACCCTTGTATTCCCATTTCTGTTCTCTCTCCCATGTTCACCTCGTCATCACAGATTGCTCTTGCCTTTTGTTCCAGGTGCAAAAATTCTTAGGTCTGACTCTGGGAAATACCTACCCCAGGTTTAAGAGAGGAGAAATAGGTTCTACTAAAAGAGCCATAAAAGGATCAGTCCTCCCTTTACTTGATTAGCAGAGAATGGCAAGGGAAGTGGTGACATATATGTGAAATTAAGTGAACCGAGGCACTGGAATATAGAAAAGTGACTAAACCTGGATTCTGACCCAGGAAGTCTGAGTTTCCATCTTTGAAATGACTGGAGCTCTGTGTTCCACCATCCTCCTTGGTAATAATGCTGTCTGTGATTCAGAAGTAGCAGCTAAAAATAAGGAAAACAAAGTATACATCTTGAAATGATGACTAACAGACATGTGGAAATGGCCTACAAATATCTGAAAAGTACTTGCATCAAAAAAATGGAAAGAAAAAAAACCTAAAAATAAGGTAAAGTTGGCAGGTCTGAAAAGGACCAACGATTTTGAGGGGAAAACCACTTTAATTTAGGCTTTCATGTGAATTTGTAGAAGCTGCTTCTACAGGAGATAGAACTTAAAAAAATAATAATCAAACCCAGGAATGGAGCCTTATTGTACTGTCTAGCGTATGGGCTGATCAGAGGATTTCTTTGCCTCTTGTTTTCTTGATGTTCCGTTTTAGTTTTTCTTTTTATAAATGCATAAATGAACATCTGTTTATGCTATCCCGTAGGGAAATCAAGACATTAATAATTCAGATCACTTCCACCACTCCACTAATAATCTAAGATGCTATAGATAGAATACATTTATATCCGCTCAGTGTTGGTCAGCTTTCATGTAAATATGCCACATGATAACTGACAGATATTCAACTCAGCAGGTCCTCTAGCCATGGAGTAGGATTCAGGAAGTCTGTGGTAAACCAATGGCCCATAACACTAAGGTAGGAACCGTACAATCCACAGTCTTGTTCTTGATTATATACTGCTTTGTATTGGTCTTTAATTGCTTCATGTGTTTACAACTTCTCTGTTCAGAAAGACTTCATGCCCCTGGATGGCAAGAATTATGTCTTATATATATATATATCTTGGATCCCCCATAGACCCTATCCCAACCAATTTCTCAAATACAAGGGTAATTACTATTAATGCCCTCACTTTTCTTTTTTCCATTTCTCTGGGGAGACACCATTGTACAGTAGGAAAAAAGAAAAAGCATTGAATCATGGGTCAGACTACTTGAGTTCAAATCCCAGCAACATCATTTCATATTTGTGTGACTTTGGGCAAAACATTTAACATCTCTGGACATCAGCTTTTCTATGAAAATGAAAGTATTGGATTTAATGCCTTATAGGCCTTCTCACAGATTAAATCCATTAGTCTATGATCTGACAATCAAAATTTTCTTCAGAGATGTGGAAGTGTTGACTTTTAAGTAGGAAATTTCAGGGCAGACCCGTTTACCTATTGTCCTAGTTTTTCCCTCTGGAGCCAAGTACAACACATCTAATCCTTTTTTTCCCCCATAATAGTACCTCAGATCCTTGGAGTTTCCTACCAGGCACATGCTAACTGTGTGGCCTGAGGCAAGTCATTTACCCTCAGTCAGCCTCAATACTCTCATTTGTAAAACAGCAATGATAGCATTACTTCACCCGATATTTTGTGAAGATCAAGTGATATATGCAAAGTGTTTTGAGAATAATAAAGCAATAAAAATGCTATCATTAGTATTATTATTATCTGATTATATGACATGGTGCCCAATCTCCTTAAAGATAACTAACATTTCTATGGTCTTTAAGAGTTATAAAGCATTCTACATATCTCATTACCTTTGAGGCTAACAACTTTTTAATGTTAGTAAACTAAGTATTATTCCCCCAGTTTTACAGTGTTATGAATGGAGAAACTGAGGTTCAGAACATTGTCACATAAGAGTAAATATTAGACTTTTGTAATAAGTGTTTCCTACCTTTTAATCCAATAGCTTGTTATAATCCTAGTTACCCACCTCAGGGCTTTCTTCAGTTTGTACACATCTTTCATAATCTGCAATATCCAAAACTAAACACATTGCTAAAAATGGGATTGGGCCAATAGAGAATACAGAGGAATTACCACCTTCTTTATTCTGGACATACCTTTTTTTCCTTTTTTAATGCAGTTTGGTTTGGCGGATAGGGGTTAAGTTGTAATAGTGTTGATGCCGATGGTGTATACATTCTACTAAAACCCCAGTATAATTTTTCTAAGAACTACTGTTCATTCATTAAATCACATGTGAGGATGAGTAGAGATAGAAGTCGAAGACCATCATGAATGAAGGATCTCCTTTGGTTACACAAACTTTATAGGTTCATTGATTTAGATCTGGAAGGGGACTCAGAGACTATCTAGCCTAACCCTCTTATTTTACCTCTGAAGAATTGGAAACCTAGAGAGTTAAGCAAATTGCCTGGTCATATAGGTAGTTAGCAACAAAGTTGTGATTTGAATCCAAGTCCTTTCAAGTCCTTGGATTATTCTACTACATAATTGAACTTAATGTAGTTTTTCTCTTTGAATGCCTTTTCTTCGATCAAGATGACAAAGTTCAAGATTAAAAGAACCTAAAAACACTGACATTTTCTTATATAGGCTAACTTTCATGAGAGTTGGGAAAAATTTAAAAAGTAGTTTCCTACAGAGACAAAGCTGACCTGCAGATATCCTGGATACTGACTTCCTGTAAGTTTCAGATGATGCTCTGTTTCGGTTTAAAAAGAAAAAAAATGAAGCCTGAGAGTCTGTAATTTCTGTGGTGGAAAAGCAGATGTATATCAGGGCTCACACTTGCCCAAGGAGAAAGCTTCCTCTTCTTCCCTAATAAAGTTCTTACTACATGTATATTCACAATTGGACCATGATATCCAGAGTTTCAGAGCCATAGAATCAGGTAAGTGAACTAGGTATAGACTTTATACTAGGGGGTGAAGGTGAAGAGCTTCTTCCTTCTGTCTCTTGCCCCTTGCAAGAATTGATTCTTGCTGGAACTGCCAAATTCCTTTTTTATTGACACCATTTCATAGGGTTTTTACCAGGGCCAATTTTGTGGGCAGGCTGGAGATGGCTTTTATCATAACCCCATGCTCATTCTTCTTAGAAATCTTTATATAAAAGTCTTTAATAAGCTTTCTCTGCTGGATGACCTGTTTTATTTGGAGTGATGATATTCCTGCTTTTCTTCAGCCCTCAGCAAGCAGAAGTCATGGTGACTGCCACCTCCTTTTTAGGCCTCTGTTCCTAAAAAAATCTGACTTCCTTCTTATAGTATTGCATCATCCTATACATGGGACAACCTCTGTTTTCTGCAATTGAGTCTATGTAGAAAGATGCTCCCTATGTTTTTATACTTACCATTTCAAGCAAGTTTATACTCTGTCGACAAATGGAATAGAAGCTGCAGTTACTTAGAACAATCTTAGAACTTTATGTTAATGTAGAAATAAGTGAAAAACAATTACACCTGACATTTATATAATATCTTGATACTATGAAGTCCTTTATAGAAACCTTGCAAAAGAGTTAGTACAATTATTATTGTGCCCATTTCACAGATGAAGAAACAGGTTCAGAGAAATTAAGCCAATTTTGCCCCAATGGTCACATAGCTAGTATTAATATCCAAATCTTTCTTTAATCAGAGTCCACCATTCTTTCTACTGCTCCATGCTTCCTTTTTAAAGCAGGTCTTAGTAATATCGATATACTGCTGACTGAGAAGAAGTAGCAACACCAACTAAATAGTGGCAGAAAATTGTGAACAAGTTTCAGTGATAGCAAAGAGTTTGAGGGCCATTGAACTGTACACTTCTGCTCCCACCTCCCTTTCCAGCCTCTTTTTTTTCACACATTCTTTTCTTTACACACTCTGTTGTGGTCACACTAAACTATCAGTTCCCCCAGTATCTTACACCACACTCTTCCTCCTTCATGCCCCTATAAAGTCCTGTAATACATTCCCATCCCATCTCCTATTGAAATGCTTGTCTTAATTCAGTGCTCAACTCAGGCAACACCATCACATGAAACCTTCTGTGTTGCTCCCAGCTTGAATCTCTCTCTCTCTCTCTCTCTCTCTCTCTCTCTCTCTCTCTCTCTCTCTCTCTCTCTCTCTCTCTCTCTCTCTCTCTCTCTTTCTCTCCCCCAGGCACTCCATCTTGTTTTGTTTTTGCCTTTGCCTTTGCCTATACAGTGCATTTTTTTATTCTTATTTGAGTTTATGTCTTATTCTATATGATAGATTATAAATTCCTTGAAGATAAGGCCCTTTGTGGCTTTCCATGTTTCTTGTTTTCACCATATCTAGTGGTATACCCTGTATATATTACATTTTTGGGACCTCCTGGCTCAGAGTGAATGTAAATAGTAACCATTTCTCTTTTGGTCAGCAATCCTGAGGGTCTTCCCCTCCTAGTTTGATTTTTTTTTATTATTATTAAAGGGGCCATCCCTTGACTCACTGCTTAAAGAAGTCTATTCACTGAATGGATGTTGCCTCACTCAAAGTGAGAACCTGAACAGACCTTAACTTAAAAGGGCCAGGGTCTCCCATCAATCATCCTGAGCTTCTCTAGTCATCCTGATGAATATCTGGCCACTGGACCCAGATGACTCCGGAGGAGAAAGTGAGGCTGGTGACTTTGCACAGCCCTCCCTCACTCAAATCAAAGCCAATTGCAGGTCAGGTCATCATCTCCCTGTCATGATCCTTTTCAAGAATGAATGGCAAACACGATACATAGTAGATGCTTCATAAATGATTTTTAGGTGAAGTATTGAAATGTGACCTTCTCATAATATATGCTTAATAAATTCTGATTGATGATTGGACACAAGGCTTGCCTTCTCTTGCCTTTCACAAAATTAGGGAAAGGGATTAAGGAATTGTAATACATTAATTGATTCATTTCTTATTCTTCACTTATCCATCCACACTAAACTTGCATATGAAACTAACTTTTTGCTGTCACATCTAATTATCTTACCAATCCTATTCAGTTGGCACCACAATCTTTGATTTTGTGCATTCCTGCCATGGCATTTAGTTACCAGATCATGATGGAACCACATTTTACTAGACAGGACAAGACAGAGTCCCTTTACAGGGCAGAACTAGTACTAATGGATGGATATGGTAGACATAGAAACAATAAAAAGGAAAATTCCAGGTCAATGTAAGGAAATAATTTGGAATAGTAGACCAAAAAGATAAAGATGTTTAAGAGGCAGTGAGTTCTCTGTCACTGGAAAATTTTTTAAAAATATATACATTTTATTGATTCTTTTTTAAATTATCAATGTGACTTCCAAATACTCCTTACACACACACACACACACACACACACACGTGCGCGTGCGCACACACACACACACAAATATTCAACAGTTAATCAAACTTAATCAACTCATCAACCATGTTTGATTGTATATGCAGCATTCTATACTTGTCTACTACTATTACTATTAAAATGAGGAAACATGGTTCATCAAGAATCACCTGTAGCCAAGGCCAGAAATTACATTAATCTAAATTCTGATATTTTTCAGTGTTTTTTTTCTTTACATTATTGTGCTCATTGCAGATAATATTCTCCTTACTGTTCTTTCTTCATGAATTAATTCTACAGGAATTCATAACATTCTCTAGTTCCCTGGAATTTCTCTAATAAGCCATCTCTTAGGTATTTCATTGAGTTGACACACCAGAACTGTTCAATAATTCCCCAATTTATAGGCACATTTTATTTCTTGGTCCTTGTTAGTGTTGTTATTTTTCCTACTACGTAAGAGCTGCTATTAATATTTTTCAGTATTTGAGACCTTGAGAGACAATATAGTATAGTGGGAAAATGCCAGACTTGGAGTTACAAAGACAATTTCAAGTGCTGCTTCCAACACATACTGGCTGTCTAGCACTCTGTAAGTCATTTATTAGGTTACAGAAAATTAAGTGATATGCATCATTAGAAAGAGTTCGCTTTTTCAGAGGTCCCTATGTCAATGAAATCACAGGTGCAGACATAGGATTTTTCACAATGAATTTATCCTCTTTGGGGTATATTCCAATGGAAATAAATAGTTTAGTGACATTTCTCACATATTTCCAAATATTTTTTTCAGAACATTTAGACAAATTTTCAGCTTCATTCACAGCATATTAGTGTCTTTGTCTTTATAAAGCCCCTCTAATGTTGATTGTTTCTATCTTTTCCATTTTTGCTGATTTTATGGTTGTGAGGTAAAATCTCAGTTATAATCAATCAACATTTTTCTTATTAGCAATTTGTAACTTTTAAAACTATGATTGTTCATACTATGAACTTCTTTTTAAAAATGTTCATATCTGTTGTCTATTCCTCTGTTGGTGAATGACCCTGGTAATTATATATTTGGGGCTTTGGATATCCTCAAACAGAAGTGAGATTTTTTTTTTTTAGAAAACATTCCTATTCAGATATAGACTAAACCTGATGACCATTTAGTTTCCTTACGTCTATAAGATGCCATAATTTCATGCTTATTTTTCTGTGAAGACCAAGAATAACGTAAAGATAGTAACAAGAATCTTCAAGGAAGAAGGAGAAATTCTTTTAGGTGTAACACTAACACTGTACATAAAAAAAAAAAAGCAGGAGTAGATGGATAGAGAAAATAAATACCTGGAAGATCTATAGAGATTGGTGTAAGGACTTGAGTTGTAATTGGTCTATAAAGTAGCCTTTCATTCCAAGTTTTATGGAGCCCTTTAAGACCAAATCTCATTACTTTGCCCTTTCTCTAGCTATGTAACTAGGGGGAAAAAAAGTAGCTATTTGCCTTCTTCTGAAGACCTATGCTCCCACCCCTGTTTCCTCTCTGTTTGAAGTTGCTCTCAGTATTCTACTTTACCAAGTTGTGACAATCTGGGCATTGACAGTTAAGGAGTCCAATCTTCAATGCTGGTTGTAAACATGGAAAACAGAGCCAGTAGTAGGGAAAAAATGTAACGTTATGGAGGATTGTCTTTGATGATCCAGCTTTCCTATTCTGTGCTCCTTTTTCCTTTCTGCTTGAAGTATTACTTGCATGCCCAGTAACAACTTCTCTAATATCATAATAAAGATAGTAATGATAATGATAATAATAATAATAATAATAATAATAATAATAATAATAATAATAAATCTGCTTTCACATCCAAACCTTCATTCACATTCAAGTTCAAATAATTGGCCACAGTTTACTGTCTGATCTGATTTGAAAAAGTTTTAAACTCTTAAACTCAGGCAATAGAAACCTCTGGGGAGAATTTCGGGTACAACACTATAGACAGGACAATGATTTTGTGGAATTTTGTAGAAGTCCTAGTATTTTTCTATAATTCCTAAAATCATAAAATCTATTTGGAAAGTCTTGAAGGAACCCAGGTTACAGGATGGAAATGAGTTCAGGAAAACATAAACAGTTTAAGACCACCCTAACTACCTTATCCTGAACCTTACATCTTTCTTTGCAGAATTTCTACAACACTGAGATACATAAACTCAAAGAATTTTTGCATGAGAAGGGAAATTAGAGGTCATTCAATCCAAGAATTTTTTTAGATTTAGGATATGACTGAAAGTTTATAAATGCCACAGCTATGCTAGAAGCATGGTTGATTTTATCCTTTTTATGGAGCAATACTAAACTTGTCTCTCCTGAGACTAAGGGAATTATAGTAATCTCTCTTTCCATTAAGAGGACCCTCTTCACTCTGGATCAATGCACACTAATTTGGCTTCAGTTCCTATGCAACCTGGCCTCCACAGAGAGCAACTAGGCTCTTTGTATCATACTCTTTATTTCTTCTAATACCCTCCCTTGAACCCCGGAGAAATTTATTTAATTTTAATATTTTCTCATGTTTAGGACATCACACAAAAGGAGGAAAAAGAAAAGAACTCAATACACAGAGTAAATAAGATATAGGACAGCTATTTATTTCCTCACCACACAGAAGAAAAGCTAACTCAAAAAACTCACAAGAGCTCATTAAAAGGAATTGTTAAACAAGGAGCAGAACTAATATAATTTTTTATTTTGCTCTTGTGAGAGGCTGAAACTTCAGAAGCTTCAGAATATGTTTCACCTTGTGGTTGCTGCTGTATAGGTATTTTACATTCTACTGTGATTCTTCACTGTTTAAAAAATTCCTTCCAAGTCCATATCATCTGACAAGCAAGACTAGACGTCAGATTCATCTTCTTGTTGAAGATCATCTATTCTAATGGGGAACCTTCTCCTGCTGCCAGCCAGCTTCAGCTGAGGGACCTAAGAGCTCCAACATCTCAAACTTACATGTCTTCCCCCTAAGCTTGAAATAATCATTTCAGGATACCATTCATTTACTTATGCATAGAATACAAAATGGAAAGAGTGGATTGCTCACAGGAAGTATTGGGAGAAGTCAGAAGCTATGAATTTAGAAGACTTTTTTAGCCTTCTAGATATGTATGTATTGTTTCCTCCTACACCCATTCCTGATGAAAGTAGGGTTCCAGAACTATCATCCCTCCTCCTCCATCTAATTCCTCTGTGTCAGCCCTTCCTCTTGCACCTCATTTGTGCACACTAATTACTCTTTTTACCTTTTCCTAAATGGTTTTACTTTTAACAATTATATACCACTCATGTCTTCCCCAATCTTTCTTAGGAACTACCCAATTACTAATAATAATCTTAGACATATGTTTTACATTTCCTTATATAAAAGATAAACGGTCTGTCTATATTGAGTCCCTCATAATTAGTCTTTGATATGTACCTTACATTACTTTTGGATCTTCTATCTCAAATCTATTAAGGTCACACTTTTTTTTTCTTAACAAAATACTGAAAGTCTGACAATTCATAAAAGATTATTATTTTTTTCCATTTAGGATTATGCTTAACTTTGCTGGGTATGATATTTTTGGCTGGAACCCCAGTTCTTTCACTCTTCAATATAGACCTATGCATCTTTCAGTGTAACCACTTCCAGGGCTTGTGTGATTCTAATTGCAGCACCACAATATTTATTTTTTTTTCCTTGTAATATTTTATCCTTGAGCTGGGAGTTTGAGAATTTGACCACAATATTCCTTTAGGTTTTTCTCATAGAATCTGTTTCAGATGGTGATCAGTAGATTTTTTTTATCTCTACTTTCTTGTCTTGTTCTAATGTTTCAGGACAATTTTCTTTAACTATTTCTTGTATTATTTTATCAAGATTCTTTTTTAATAGTAGATTTTACATAGTCCAGTGTTTTCTCTTCTTGATCTGTTCTCCATGTCAGTTGTTTTTCTTATGAGATGTTTCATATTTTCTTCTATTTTTTCATTTTTTTTATTTTATTATTTTTCGGTCTTATAACTTCTATGGCTTCCCCTTGCCCAATTCTAAATTTCAAATGTCATTTTCTTCCTTAAGATTCTGGGTCTCCTTTTCTAATTGGTGTACTTTCTTTTCATAATCTTCTTGTTTTTCTTGAATTGTTCTTATTTTTTTTTAATTTTTCCTCAATTTCTCATTTCATTTTTGAAGTCTTTTTTAAGTTCTCCTATGAATACTTTTTGGGCAGTTGACCATTTGAAATTGCTCTTTGGGGTAGGAGAGGCTTTTTTTTTTAACTTCAGTGTCTTCCTCTAAAGATGAATCCCTGGTCTTCTCTATTTCTACAGTAACTTTCTATGGTTAGATTCTTTCTCCTTTGCCTGATTTTTTTTTTTTTTTTGGTAATCATCTCTAGCCATGGCTTAGGGGGGATAGTGCCTCTGATTTCAGATCTTTCTTTGGTTCTCCCCTCTAGCCTGTGATGGAAACCAAGAACTCCATCCTCCTATAAGTGGCCACAGCCAGCAGCATCCCCACCCCGCTGCTTCTGCACTCAGGTATGTGTCGGTTCCTTCTTGCCCAGGGTCCTGACTGGGAAGTACAGCTTGGTCTGGCATCCCTTATCAGCAGAGCTTCCCTGAATCTTCCCTTGCTTAGGTGGCCAACTTGCCACCCTGTCTGGGAGATTAAATTTTCTGTGGCTGAGGCAGAGGCTACTTTTCAATCCAGCTAGCCCCAGGGCTTATGCTTGCTGTTTTAGCTAAACTAGCCAAGTGTTTACTCTTCACAGGGACAAAACCTTGATCCTGGGATTTTTCTTGGGATCTTCTGTGATTGTTCCAGAAGGACCACTGCTCTGCCACAATTGTTGTTTATTTTTATTGTTCTATGTTCACCCTGAAGCACTATTTTGCCTTGTTTGTGGGGGAAATCTGGAGAGCTTGGAATTTTGTTACCTACTCTGCCATCTTCCCAGAATCCTCCAAGATGAAGCTTCTTAAATTGAATTGACTTTCAATGATCCTAGGACTATCAATCAAAGAAGCATTTAAATGCCTACTATATCCTAGGCACTAGAGATACAAAGACAAAAAAGATTAAAGAGTTTCTGACTTCAAGGAGCTTATATTCTACCAGAAAAGACAGTATGTACATTTAAAAATTGAATGAAAAAACAACAACAAACAAATAGACATATACAAGGTAATTTTCAAGGACAAGACAGATTTTAGGAGGGGGTAGCTAGGAAAGTATTTATATCAAACTTGGTAATTGAGCTGAGTTATAAGGACAATAAGAACTTCTAAGAGGCACAGTGAGGTGGAAGTACATTCTGAGCCTGAAGGACAATTATTGCATATAGGAGAAATATAGACAGTACATATTGGAGATGAAATATCACTTTATAAGAAAACAAAGAAAGCTAGTTTGACTGGACTGTGGAGTGTGAGAAGGGGAGTAATTCATACAAAGGCTGGACAGGTAGGTTGTAGCTAGGTTGTGAAGAACTTTAAAAGACAAATAGAGAAATTTATCTGTAATGATAGAGACAATAGGGAACCATTGGTGTTTATTTTGTATGAGAGTGACAGAAAGATGCACACACTAGGAAAATCACTTTGGCACCTTTATGAGACTTTTTTTTGTTGTTATTAAGGAGAGATAAGGGAGGGAGTCCAATCAGAATGTTCTTACCATAATGTAAGCAAGAGATGACAGAGCCTTAATTAAGGTGATAGCTATTTGAATAGAAGGAAGAAATCTTGGCATAAAGAAATAAATGATAGCTAAAATTCAACAAATAGAAGTGTGCAGAACAGGAAGCTCCAAATGTCCAGGTGCTTTTGCCAAGGAAGGGTAGATGCAGAAAATGAGGTCATTAGGGTAGGTATCTGTTTAAGCAGTGCTGAAAATTAATTTCAAGAATGATGGCAAACTTTATCCAGTTCATAGTTGGGCCCAGGACTAGCTCTGTTCTCCATATCAAAAATGGTGAACAGCTTACCAGTAATTCTGCATATTATTTTTGATCTAATCATTGCTCCCTCCCTCCCCTGTACCTCCCCACAATCCAACTCTACTTTTCCCTAGGTTTGCTGATTCAACAATAGGCCTGAACTCTCAAGCTTAAGTGGTATTTTTTTTAACTTGCTTTAATGGAAAGATTTGTAATTCCTGTAAGAAATGAATCATTAATTCTGCCATGACATTATATATGAAATCTACCCAGGAGCTCCCAAACACTCTCCAATTCAGAGGAGTCTAAAGTTCAGCAAACCAGGCTGATGTAGTATTATATTTGCCCTTTAAAAAAGGTCAGAATATTGTTCAATTCATGCCAACAGCCGTGAACTAAATGAAAGGGGGTCTGAGAAGATTGGATATAGTTAAGGGTTTACCGAATTCATGAGGCTCTTTAGTCAGTATAAAATAAAATTTCCCTTCCAATTTCCCAGAAAGTAAATCCTACTACTACTTTGGTAGTGGATATGGGCAAAGGGAGTAATTGTTTTCATTGAGTTTGGGTAGGCATGCACATTATTAATGCTCCTATGTTTTCGGTTTGTTTTTTGGTTGGTGGTGTTTTTTTTTGTTTGTTTGTTTGAAATATATTGACTATTAGTCTTTCTGTTTTCCAAAATGAATATTAGGACAGAAGAATTTGCTTAACATGTTGAAGCTTGTGACAAAATTTGGTTCAGCATCCAAGGTACAGAAGATGTGGTTAGGAGTGAAATAGATTTCCCAGAAATTTTGTTTCTATGGCTCAAAGTTTTTGGTAGAGACAAAAATATATACATATTTTTTGGCTAACTGGTTGGGGGGAGTGGTTTCCCTGTCAGCGGAAAGACAATATGGCATAATGAAAACAACTGAATTTGGAGGCAGAAAACCTGGATTCCAATCCTCATTCCTGCTCTACGTTTTAAAGAATATAACTTCTTTTAGTTTGAGGTTCCTCATCTTTAAAATGGAGTTAATAATACTCACAGTGAGAGGCTGATTTGTATGGATAGAATCCTGGTCTCTGTGTCAGCAACCTGAACTTCCAAAGTTGTTGGTTGGTTATGGTGGGGAGGCTAGGAATGGTGGAGAAGGTCTTCACCATAAGAGTACTATCACCTATGATGCTTGCAAAGGCTAAGTTGGAAGGAAAGCCAGTGACCTGAAGGCCCCTACTATTCCTAGGGCTCTGTAAGATAAGGGGGCTAATTAGAATAAAAACCGAAGGTTTCCTATAGCCTTAAATCCTTTGACTATTTCATAAGAAAGGTGGAAGCAAAAGTGATATGTAATAGTTTTGCTTTCTATTATCTTTCACCACCTTCCCATTAGTCTGAACAGTGGATCTTTTCTTTTCTTTTTCTTTTCCTTTCCCCAAATCCCTCCCTCTTTTTAAGAGTCACTTTTTTTGACATTTTTCTTAAGTCTCAGTTCATATTGACCTTTTGTTTTCTAACAATATATTTTAAGATCTGTGACTTTTTAAAAAAATACTGTCATTTGCCCTTATTTGTGCGCCTTCCCTTCCAGTATTGAAACATGACCTTTTAAAATTTGAGCCCATCATACCAGTCCCTTTGCAGCTGTAGAGTTGTTTTAGATACCTCCCTTTTGGCTTTTCCTCCTTTCAAATCATGTTCAACTCTCTCAGGAGACGCTCAGAGTCTTGCAATCAGTTGTGATCGTGTCCTAACGTAAGGGATCATTAGAAGAGTAGGTACAGGGTGATGAGAAAATTTTAGAACCTCCATGGCACTCCATGTCTTAAGTTTAGGTGAAATTCCAGACCAAGTGACTTCCCATATACTGATGACTCGGTATTAAGGGACTAATGAGCAGGTAGCACTAACAGAAAATGCATTAAAATAGTGAAGTTCTGAGACCTCCATAGGCTCCATATAGGAAAAAGAGACTGTGTGTGTGTGTGAGTGTGGAGTGCGTGTAGATAGATAGATAGATAGATAGATAGATAGATACATACATACATACATACATACATACCTACATACATACATACATGCATACCTACATACATACATACCTACATACATACCTACATACATACATACATACATACATACATACATACCTACATACATACATACCTACATACATACCTACATACATACCTACATACATACCTACATACATACCTACATACATACATACATACATACATACATAGATATTTGTGGAGGTGGCAAGGAGACAGAGCTTAGAAAGTGACTGAAGCAACTGTCAGTGAGTCTTTGCTGTGAGGAAAACTAGGCAAAAACCTTAAAGCACTATATAAATATGATTATTATCTTTATCTTTAAATACTAAATGGGTTGCCTTATAGAAAAGCAATTAGATTTATTCTGTTTGATTGCAGATGCTGAAAGTGAGAACAATGGATAAAGTGGTGGGTCTTGGATTACTATGAACAAGATTGTCCTAAAAATTAAAGCAGTTTGAAAATGGAACATATTCACTGAAGAGGTAGTGTGTTTCCTTAAAATGGATGTAATCAAAAAAAACGGAATGACAATTTTTCGGGGAATTTGTAGATAATTCAAGGAGGTAGACTAGATTACTTCATAGGCCCATGCCACTTCTGTGATGAATACCAGGAGTCTGAATGAATTTAGGAGTCTAGAATTCAGAAAAATCTGAATCTTATCCTGGTTCTAGTACTATGTAAGTGTGCTACTGTGAGCAAGGTACTTTGCCTGGTGAAGCCTCAGTTTGCTTATCTAGAAGTCAATGTAGTCTGGTTATTATACTATATTTAAGGTCCGTATTCTAAAAATATCATGATTCAGAGAAAGCATCTAAGCTGATCCAGAGGACAGATGGGGTTTGTAAGATCAGAGACTGAGGGCTATATGAGCATTAGGGGTCATTGAGTCTAACCCTCTCATTTATGGATTAAGAAGCAGAACTCCATAACTTGCTAAATGACATTCTTGTAGTAATTGTCTGGGCTTAGGATTCCTAGTCTAGTGCTCTATCTTTAACATCATGTTGTCTCTGCTTTATAAAGATAGACTAAATATATATATTCCTTTTCTATTAAAAAGCACAAGTTAAGAGAGAATAAAAACAACATTCATTAAATCATTGAGGGAACTGAAGAGTGAAAAGTGAACATGGATTTATTTAACAAAGTCCTGATTGGCAATACTAGGGAACTCTACAAGAAACTTGAAAGAGAACAAAGCAGTGAATTTGCTGGTCACTGTGGGAAGAAAGTGTTACATCAGTAGATATTGAGATATTCCAATGAAGGTCTTTACCAGGCTCCCTAGCAACTAATGCCTCTTGCTATATGTTATGTTCCATTTTCCCTCTATTTATCTTGTATATGTCTAAGTGTTTAGATGGTCTTTCCCTCATTAGAATGTGGACTCCTTGAGGACAGAACCATTTTCTCCCTTTTCTTTGTATCCCTATCATTCAGCATAGTGCCTGGCATGTACTAAATATTTATTCACTAATCTATGATTTTTTTCCACATCACTCTGATGATGCAGAACAAAACCCATTTGTGTGTGCCCAACCTATGTGACTCTTATTCACATGCTCCCCTATGGTCACAAACCAAATATTTCTTTAAACTCTCTTCATATTGAGAAGATGTTAATGTGACATGTAGGCAGTACATTTGTTATTCCTCACTTGGGAAAAGATTATTTCATTTATTTGATTACTTTCTTTGTTTGATATCTTCTTTGTGATTCCTTGTTCATAATGTATAGCATCCAGTTCACTCCCGTTATGCACCTCTGTATTTCACTTTGGATGATCTTCAATTTCAATTCTATAAAGACTCTTAGCTTTCCATGACTTGAAGCCCATATGACAACACCAAGGACTGTTGGTATTAAAAAACAAACAAACAAACAAACAAAACAGATCTTTGCTCCAAAGAGAACCTTGGGGTCATTAAAACATTGCAGGTTACTAAGGGCAACCTAGCCTACTTTCTTCCTTTTCTAGTCTGGGCTAGATTCATTTTTTTTATTGACTTTAAAGTGTGTGTGTGTGGGGGGGGTTTGTGTGGGTGTGGGTGTGCATGTACATGCACATGTGCTTGTCATAGTATGGACAGAATTAATGAGAGAATTAATGGCTGAATAAAGCATTAAGCCCTTACTTTGTAAGGCATAGCCCTAAGCACCAGAGATGCAAATTGAAAAGCAAGACAAGGCCTGGGGATTTCAAGGAGATCACATTCTAATGGGGGCAACAACACATATAAAAGATATTAGCTGCAAGTCATATGGAAAGGTCTTACAATTCTCAAATTGCAGTAGTAACATACTTGGCAATGAATTGCTTTAATGTCATTTCAACTGATGAAAATTGTATTGTTTTTCTTACTTTCAATTTGTATCTCTGGTGCTTGGTACTGCACCTTGTACAAAGGAAAGGCTTATTACTTTATTTAGCCACCAATTCTTCCATTAATTTTGTCCAGCCTATGACATGCAGTTGGATGAAGAATATATAGATCTTACCCATTTGTGTGTGTGTGTGTGCATGTGTGCATGTGCTTATGTGTGTAGAATGTTTTAAAAAGTCTCAATGGTGAATAAATAGGCATATGAATTAATAGTCCTCAATGATCTTTGGTTTCCATTTTTGACCATAATGAGATTTGAGAATTCTCCATGACTTTGATCCCTTCTTATTCTTCAGACACCTTGAAAATCAATCCCTAAATACCTTTGTAATTATTTAGTTTCTGGCAAGAACTTTGTCTGGTTATATTAAGTCTGACTTAACTTCCTTTCTCGATTTTTTTAGTGTATTTTTTTCCTATTGAAACATATTTAGAAATGTATTATTAAAGTATGAATTTGGTGGCTCCACTTTCCTTAATGATAGAAGGAATTTGTTTGAGAAAAATCACTGCAGATCTCTTCCACCTTTTTGTTGTTGTTGTTGTCCCCCTTCCAATTTCATACTTAGATGTCATTGAGATGATTTTGCTTAGTTGAGACCCTCATCAATATTTCTAGAAACTTTTTTTCTTCCAGATATCTTGCAATTTTTAGATGTGATACTCCTTATGATCCCCCAAAATTCTTTAAGCTTTTATAAGCAAGTTTGTATTCTAAATCTATATTGTCTTTAGATTTGATTTTTCTTCCCTTGGCAAGTAGGTCAATATTTTCAGACTAAATTATATTATAAATTCTTTTATTCTTCTTTTTATGGTAATCAATTTTCACACATTAAACTTCTATACTTTTTTGCATTCAGTATAGACATGTATTTCTTATTTAAAGTCATTGATTATTTGTTTAAATAGTTCAGATTGGAACTGTTTAAATTTCATGCTATGCATTTAATTTGTTTTTGCTTTCTTTAGTTTTACATGAATTTTGACTTTTTTCTAACAAGTCAGTTGTGTGATTCTACATGGACAACTGATTCATGGTTACCTCTCACATGAGTAATAAGTTCTCTCTTGCCTGCTAAAATATACTTTGATCTTGTGCAATGTTTTTCAGTGCTCAGCATGTCCAGTGCATCACAATTCTTTTCTCAAAGAAAGGAATCATGATAAATAAGTATGAGGCTATGTTGTAGTTCAGATAGCAGAGCCCTTTCATATTTCTTATCCCTGATCCATATTTTCCAATATTCTCACTTTTGTCTGGAAATAACTGAGTATCCAAGTATGTGTTCTTCATAGAATTTTTCTCTTTCTTTGCTTTCTACAAATGATATTGCTGCATGAACTGCAATTAATTTCTCAGTAGTTTTTTTTTCTCAAATACTAAGAGATCTCAGAAATCTCAGGATGAGATAACCAGATGCCATATGGAATGATATTTTGTGTTACTGTTGGATGCATGATAAAATCAACTCTGTGTTTCCATTTATTGCCTCCTCAGGGAGACCCCACAAGTAACATTTTCATTTGCATGAAACTTTCAAGAAGTAATAAGGTATGATGTACTTCACTCCCTACTTCCTGGACATCTTTTCAATTGTTAGAGTCAAGAAGATCGGGGTTTGAATCATGCCTTAGATGTCACATTGTCTGTTGTGTGACCCTGAGGCAAGTCATTTAGCCTTTCAACCTCAATTGTCTTATAAGCAAAACTGGAATAAATGCACATAACTCAGGGTTGTTGTGAAGATCGAATGAGATAATATCTGTATCGTGCTTGCATATGTGCTATACACTTTATTGACATTGTTTTTCCTGGTAATTTGTTTGTTGCTATTGTGGTTCTTTGTTTGTTTTTGGTTGTTGTTGTTGTTGTTGTTGTTATCATTACTTCCCAGACAAGGAATTATGTCCTGGGATTTTTAACCTTTTCATTTCTACAACTTCTGCCTTGTGCCCTCACTTAACTAATTGCTGATTGCTTTACCTGGTCAGCTATTTCAGAAAGGTTCCAGTGATAATTCACTTCTCTGCCTGTTCTGTGGACATCTCGACAGCCTCACCTGAGGCACTGTCAAACACATATGTATGCTACCTCCCTCTGTAACTTCTGGAACCACAATCAAATCAATTTCACCAACATTCCAGGAAGCAGCAGTCAATCTTCTCTTCTGTGGCTATACTCATTATCCAATTAATTTTCAGAATTCTGCTCCCCAATCCCTTATATATACTGTATCCCTCTCTCAAAATAAAAGGCACTACTTCAAATTTGTATTTGTATCTTTGGCACTTAGCACTGTCCTTGGGACCTAGCAAGTTTTTATATTAAGAGCATTTATTAAGACTTTTTCATTAATTCATTCATTTCATATTTGAATTTGTTTATAGAAATATTCATTTGGGCTCAGATTCTTATAATCTAGCCAATAGCTCACTAATATTCAGATTCCTTAAGAGTCTGCCCAGTAGACAGATGTTTTAATAAATCTTGTCTTTGGCTGAAAAAAACATTTAAAAAAAGAAACATTCATTTGAATTGTTTTGATTCTATATTTGATGCTAGAGCTAATAGGGAGTCTGTAAAGTTTAAAAAAAGAGTAAAGGGGTGACATGCTCAGACCTGAGCTTTCGGGAAATCACTTTTGCAACTGAGTGGAGGGTAGATTGAAGAGACCCGAGACAAGGAGAGTGGGGTGCTTTCTGTTTATTATGCTGTTAAGGGAAGCTACTTTTATGATATGCCAAATATTGGCTTTGACACTAGCCATGTAGCCAAAGCTAAGTTATTTAACCTCTCACAGGTTTATTTTTCTCTCCTCAGCAAAATAATCATAGCAATAGGTATAATACCTATCTCTCGAAGGGGTTGTCAGAAAGTCACTTAAAGTGCTATAAAATTCTGAATTATTACTACTATTATTATTATTACTACTACATACCTACTCTTCAAATGTTAACCTCTAGAATATTAATTTTACCCATCTACAAACACCTCTCCACAATCAGAAATAAAATACTAAGGTATAAAGACTATGGGTCTACTCCTTGGTCAGTCGATGAAGTTATTTATGAAAGTCTTCTGGAAATTAGTTTTAAATTTGCTATTGATTGAGGAAAGGAATGAACATTACTGAGGGAGAAAGGAGATAATCCCTGAGTAGGAGAATATCACATTCAATAAAACAGAAGTTTTACCACAGTGGGGAAATATTAATTTGGGTGAGCAAGGATCGACAGAAAAGAAGTGAGGCAGCTAGGTGGTACAGTGGATCAAACTCTGAACTTAGAGTCAGGGAAATCTGAGTGAAAATCTGACCTTAGACACTTACTAGTGTTATAATCCTGGGCAAATCCCTTAATCTCTGTTTGCCTCAATTTCCTCATCCACAAAGGGGGAATAATGATAGCACCTTCCTCCCAAAGTTGCTGTGATAATAAAATGAGGTAATATTTCTAAAGTACTTAGCGTATTGCCTGGCATATAGGAGGTAGATAATAAATGCTTATTAAACTAATATCTAAATCTAAAAAGGTTGGTAAGGTAGAGCCAGTATGTAGAGACATGTGGCCATTGGTGAATGCTAATAAAAAAATTCAGATAAAGAATTTAGATTTGATCTGAGTAACAGGGATTTATAAAGTGTAAGACAAAAGGCCATATATGATTGCCTTAACTTCAACTTAAATAGGTAAAAGATATTCTTTGTATCTAAAGAACAGAAAAATCCTTGCTTTTCTATTAAGATGTTAAAAAAAAAGTAACCCAGGGTTATATCTAAATGATGACCAAGCATCACAATGAATACAGAATCATTCAGTTAATCATCTAGATATGTTGTCCATGCATCACAACATCCAGATGTTTCTCAGTATCTGGTTGCTCAGTCGTTGTGAGACACAGCTGGCAGTTTGGATGCCAACATACGTGTTTCCACTTTGTTTCTTCATTTCTCTCTTCATTGAATTTTAATAGACAAAAAATTGTATCAATAATTCACATATTTTTTACTGTTTTCAAATGTGTGTGCATTCCAAACAATATTCTCCAAGGCTAATACTTTTATGTGCACTTTGTCTCTTGAATCTTCTGCTCTCCCAACAGAATGTTCTGTTTTTATTCTCAATGACTGCTTGAAAAGTGCCCTGTCTCTTAAGGGAATCCATCTAAATAGTTCACATTACCCTACTCCCTTCCATTTTGTCACTTCCTCTGCACATCTCCCACCTGAAATCTATAATTGCCATTCTACCTCGCCTGTCAGTTAACCCACAGTTCATGATTTGTTCTTCTTTTAAACACATCCGTGCTAATTTCCTCTGAAAGTCCTCTGTGCCAGCTGGCCTGCTCCCTGCAGATTTCCAGTGTCCAAATGTTACTACACCTAAGCTCCTGCACCTTCGGTGATTTCACTGAGCATTTGTTTCAACCCTATCAATCATTATCTTGCAATAAACAACAGTTTTGCAAATGGAGAGCAAGGCTGGTCTAATGATTGATGCTTCCAGAGTCTCCTTGGGAGAGTCACATGGGCCTTCTCCCTTTGTGTTAAAGACTCTGGCAGTATCCAACACCACTTGTGGTGAAAACAAGGCTGAGCTGCCCATACTGGAGCTCTCTTCTCATTCTCTTATTTCATTTCCTTATCGGTTGTGACAATATGCCACAATTAATGATAGCAGAAATACCTATGTTTGATACCGCATACATCACACTTAGGCATGATGGATTAGCAATCAAGAAAATTAATTCTGCCATTACAAAGTAACATCTGAACTTTGAAGTTAGGCAATCTCGTAGTATGGAGCCCTGGTTATAAATTCTGCAATAAATATAACATTAGGCAAGCTTATTTAGGTGCAGAACAGATTCAGAAAAGTTAGTGTTTCTACTTTCTGAGCCATGATTTCAGTTTTTACTACCTTTCCCCCCACCCACCATCTAATTTATGTTGAAAGGGTATTAAATCATTGAATTTCTCAGTTAAAAATACAATGGGATTATGCAGACCATTTTCTGATTGAATCGGTCATGTTTCCAATAGACAGCTCATGAACATATGACCTTTTCAATCAGAATTTTTTCTTACCTCAGAGTTAAAGTAATAAGTGACTAGGTAGGATAGGATATAAATGAAAGGAAAATAAACAAACCTTCATAAGAAGGCTCTATCTTCTATTGTCTGTTTCCCTTCCATCTATTTTTCTAGCCCGTATTTAGCTTTTAAGTCCAAGTTGGTGCACTATCATAGTGGAAAATCACTATTTAGGGTCAGGGGACTAAGGCTTCTGGCTAATGAGGCTTTCTAAGAGGTAGGCAGACTTTCAGTCATCTTTTCCCCATTCCTTTCCCTTTCCTTGTCCTTTTCTTTCTTTCTCTCCACTTAATTTCCCTCCTTTCCTTTTCCTCTCTACCCAATCCCAAAATATCTTGCATTGACTTTATATGTATTTTTATTTAGTTGAATATGTTTGTGCTTTTCCCCCTAATAGAATGTAGGTTCTTCAATGGTAGAGATTGTTTCACTTTTATCTTTCTAATTCCAGTGCCAAGCATAGTGCCTGAAAAACAGTGGGTGCTGAATAAATTAATGTTAGGTGATTAGTTCTCTTCTTTCCATCATATCAGTGAAGTATTCAAGTGGACATATCTATAAAAAGTACAATAATACTCCACTGACATAGAACACACAAACTTAAAATTCATTATAATTGAGATCTAATAAGTTAGTTAATTTAAAAGAAAAGTCTTACATTAGAATCAAAAACAAGATTTTGGAAGACATATTTTAGAAGGTTTCATTTACACTGCAGCTAACTGATATATTAATTGTATGTTTTTTTTTAATAATTCACTAAAGCATATTACTAAAGACCACTCTTTTATAACACTTTGTTAATTCCATCCATAATACTATATGAATTTGAATGCAGGATGGTATATTTCTTCACTGATATTCTCTATTCTGGACTTTTCAAATGAGGCAAGTTTTTTCCTTAGCTAGTCTGAATTTCCCAGGCCTACTCATATAAAATGCTAATATAAAAACAAATAATAATACCTGAGACTTTTTAAACGCTGTAGTTTTTGAAAGCACATTCACATGAGCTACTTTAATTTGTCCTTACAATAACCCTGTAGACCAGGAGGAGCGAGCTTATCATTTCCATTTTAGAGATGGAGAAAATGAAGCCTTGAAGTTTATATGAGGTTATGGAGTTAACAGCACATCCAGAATGAGAAGTCACATCTCCCAATTCCCAGACCTTTGTTTGCCCTTTTCTCTGAATAAATGTTTATTAACCACTGTCTATCTAGCCCTTTGAAGTGGGTACCATCTAAGTGGATGATATAAATGTGGATAGACACAGAGCTCTATGATATTCCCTATGTGTTTACAATATATACAGAGGGAATATCAAAATTTGAAAGAAAACTGTGTCTAAAAATATTTCAATTATTTATATATGTAACACCATCACTTTGTAGCCAGAATCCTTATGTCTTTTTCCCTTATGAATTAGTTTTAAAACATCATAAATATTTCCAATGATGGGGAGCTCATGGCCTTCTTCCTCAATAGTTTCCCCAGTGATTACTGCCAATTTTTTCAGCTTAAATGCTATACTCACCTTTTTACTTTACAATACTAAACAATATTGTGACATTTTTAAATTTAGTGACTAAGCTTTCTTACCCACCTCCCCCCATCCCCACCCATTCTGGGCCCAAATTCCCTAGTTATTCTTGTTTTCTATTTGTATTTTAATTTATGCTTTAAAAATCTACTTCAGTCTCATCTTGTCATTCAATATTTCAGATGAATATGACAAAAAGGGGTGTGTGTGTGTGTGTGTGTGTGTGTGTGTATTATTCATTTTATACGTGAGTGACTTGTCCAAGGACACACAGCCAATGAGTGTCTGAAAGAGGATTTAAATTCAGGTCTTCTTTACTCCAATTCAAGTCAAATACTCTATCCAATAAGCCACTTTTTTGGGGGGGAGAGGGAGCAGAGTGTGGGAAAGACTGGGTTGGGAAGGAGTTCAGACTGCCAATTTTTATTACTTTAGGCAACATCTAGTGTGTGGAGTTTATATATCTGTGTGTATATGTATAGATAAGTACACGTATATACGAACATGCATATTTAATTGCACCACTTATATGAACATACATGTATAGATATACAAACATGCATATGCTATACACATATATGTACATACATGCACACATTTATACATAAATACGTACATACAGATATGCACACACATATACATTTCACCATATTACCAGCAAGCATTCTTATTTTGCATAGCTATAACTGCATTATTTGCATCTGTATTATCACGTGAAATTTGAATGTCATATGATGTGATGTGACTCCTTCAAAAGCTAATGTGATCCTTGGGTATAGTAATATAAGCACCACTTCCAGAACAAGGAGGAAAATAGCACCACTGTAGACTGAATTGGTCAGATGGCTCTGAACAGCCCATTATAAGAGCAACATTAAAAATACAACTCTTATCTGGAGGAAAATGAGGGGTCTTAAAATGAAATCAGATGAGAATTGGAATTATTTAACCTGGAAAAGAAAAACTTAAGTTTCAGTATGAGAGAGTAAGTTGGGGCAAAGATGGGAGATTGGAAATATGTAGTGGAAAGAGCATTTACTCTGCAGTCGAAGGTCTTGGATTCAAATCCTTATTCACATGGTTTCCACCTCTGAGACCTTGGATAAGTCACTTATCTTCCCTTCAGCTTCCTCATCTGTGAAATAAAGGGGGTGGACAAAGTGATCTCCGACTCCTCTTATAACTATAAATCTATTATTCTATGTGCTTCTAAATTTTAATGACAAAAGATATTAATTAAAAAATTAAATCAATCAATCAGTAAAGTTTAGTTAGAAATTTACTTAAAGCTTGGGGAAAAAAAAGTGAAGCTAGTAAATAAGCTCCTAAATTTTCTTTTCTTTCTTGTGGGGGGAGGAGTAGGAAGGGTATTTAGTTTCAGTTGTTTTCATACACTTTTTTCCTCTGTTCCTTAATACTTAGCATTCACTCTCTTCAGGCAAATCTCTTCATTATTCCTTACAAACATAATTTCCATGTCCATATTTTTGCTCATGTTGAATTCTCACATAGATTAATTGTCCCTAAACCTCTCCACCTATCTAAACCTACCCATTGTTAGAAGCAAGTTCATATCTCATCTCCTCCCTAACAACTATAGACTCATTAATATTTTTATGTCTTCTCCATTTTCTATTGCATTTAGAATCTGAATTGTGTCATCTAGCATTATAATTAAATAATGCCTAATGGCTATGTGGGTCTGTTTTCCCTAAAATACATGCGTTATTCTAGATTTCTTTTTAGGCTACTACCATATTTCTATAACACTTAGGTTCATGATCCTAAAATCATGCTTAATACTTCACTGTCTCTCACCTCTAATATCTATCTATGTTCATTCTACCTCCACTACATCACCAAAGTCTCTCCCCTTCCCTCCAATCACACAGACATTACCCTAACAGGATGTCCCTATAGCCCCAAGTGAAATTTTAGTTCAAAATACAGTTTAAATAAATATGTGTTTATTGAGAGCTTAAAATTTAATGTAACCAGGCATATATATATATATATATATATATATATATATATATATATATATATATATATATTATATATATATATATATATTCTGTTTTACTCCTGGCACCCTAGACCCTTGGTCTAGATGTTTATATTGTCACCCTAGAACCCTTCACCTTGAAACTTTCCTCTCTTGATTGGTAATTCTTTCCTGACGACTACTATTTTAGGAAGAACCTCAGTCATACTTCCCCTCCCATACTTTTGAACTCTGTAGCTTGCTGAATTGCCCCTAAGGAGGTTGTAACCCCACAACTGACCCTCTTCACACTTCCAGCTTTCCTTTATGTTATCTTGTTCCATTAGCATGTAAGCTCCTTTAAGGTAAAGACCATCTTGCTTGGTTTTGTTTTATCCAAGGCTTGTCATAGTGCCTACTAGGTAGAAAACAATAAATGCTTTGCTTTGTATACCTACTTGTGTATTCATCCATCCATCATCTATCTATTCACTTATCTATCATCTATAATCTATCTATCCATCCATCCATTGATCTATCATATCTACCATCAACATCTATCATCTATCTATCTATCTATCTATCTATCTATCTATCTATCTATCTATCTATCTATTATCTATCATCTCTCTGTCATCTATTTCTCTACAGTATGGATTTTTTCCTAAGCTAACAAGTCATTTGGTCTTTGGTGAGTTTTTTTCATCTGTGAAGTGAAAGGATTAGATCTGATGATCTCTGAGGTTTCTTTCAGCTCTGACATCATATGACTTTATGGTTTCCTTCTATATCTGACCTTGTCAAAGACTTGATTTCACTGAAAAATAAGATAATCCCTCAGATGGGCTATGTGAAAGAGTAGAAAATCTTGCTACCAGTAACGCTGTTTTCCTAAAATGGAAATGATGTTTCTTCCATTTCTTTTCTCTGTGTTCTTCTCTCTTTCTGCCTATACTGAACTTTTAAGAAAATTGATAGGAAGGGACTTTCATTTTCTCATGGAAAGTCTTTCTGCTGAGAAAGGTGACTAAAACACAAAATCAGAAAAGGAAATAATTTTTGACATATGCAGCAGATGGAAGAAATGGGAGGAGATTTTGAAACAAGATCCTGGTTAGGAATTGCAATTTGACATGATCCAGTATGGAAGTCATGTCTATGTGTGGTAAGAGAAAATGGCCCCTCGGGAAGAAAACAAGATCAAGTAACTGTGCTTAGTAAAAGTTCTCCCCTTGGTTATAAGTGCTAATTCTTCTTTATAATGAGCCTGATAATCTGATTTTTATAGCCCTTTATCTCCATTATATCACTTAATACTTACGACCCTGTGAAATAAATATTATAAGTATTATTATCCCCATTTTTTAGATGAGTATACCTGAGGCTCAGAGAACATAAATTGTCACATAACTATTAAGCATCAGAGGTAGGACTGGAGTCTAAGTGTCTATTGAATTTAAATCCAGTGTTCAGGTCCTTTCCAATATGCTATGTTGTTGCTTGTCAATTTCTTACATATATTCCTTCTATCGAAAATCATTCCTTGCTCTTAGCTACTCAACACAACTCAAAGAAGACAAAACCTGTGTATACACACACACACACGCATATATACACAATATACATATATACATACACACTATATATATATATACACACATATGCATATATACATACACACTATACATATATACATATACATATATATACATATATATGTATATACATATATATATGTACATATATATATATACATATACATATATATACATATATATGTATATACATATATATGTACATATATATATATATATATGTATATATATATATATATATATATATATATATATATATATAAGCTCCTTGAGAACTATATCCCCAATGCTTAGCACATTGCCAGCCAGTGTGGATGCTTAATAAATTTTTGTTGACTACTGACTAACATGAATATTAACAAAAATACCTGTCTAACAAGTTAGATAATGTGGGAATGTGACTATTCAGTGCATCATCATGCTAATATTAACCAAACACCGTGGAGAGACGATGTGTGGACAACCACTAAAGGGAGAAAGTATTAAATGTATCCCTAAAGAATATTAGTTAGATATCCAGATTTTCAGAAGTTACTGATGCTAAATATTGAATTCAAAGACCAAAAACCAAAATTAAAATGAGATAAAGCAATATAGCTCTGATTACAGTAATCAGGACCAACTAAAAGGAGAAATTTTGAAATAGGCAAGTCTTGGGTGGTGGTTGGGTAGGGAGAGGCTGGTGAGGCTGGGATGCTTGCTTTCAGTTCTCCCCTTGTTCCACTCCTTTTATTGTCCACATGAGGTCCCAAATTGTGCTTTCCTTGCTTTCCCTTCATTAATTAACTAGCTGCCCCTAGTCTTACTACTGCCATGATCTTCCCCATTTCCCATCCCATCAATGCCATGGAATCTCATCTCTGTATCTCGTCCCCCAGGGCTGAGCTTTCTGTGATTTTCAAGGTGACAATTAGCTGAGCTGATTAAATTTATCCTTGTGAATGTGCTAGTGGGAGAAGGCTAGAAGATATTCCCTGGAACCTCCCTCCCAGGTGTGAGATATGCATTTAAATAGCTTGCTTCTGAAAGTAATGCTGCTGGGACTAGTGATTGTAGTAGTGAGAATTCAGAGGCAGATAGGAGAGGAGTCCTATGCCATAATAGACTACTTGGGAACATCATTTTTGATTGTGCAATGCCCCTCAAGTCATCCCATGCAGGCAGCTGCCTGTTCTTTTAATATATAGTACTGCCAGGCCTGGATATAGTATGAACTCCTTTCCATGAAAAGTCAGAATATGCCTGCTATTACTAGCTCCAAATACAAGGCACAGGACTGACGGCAATCAAGAATGGCTAAATACACTGAGTCTTTTTACCTGGAGGGCAGGCAGACCTCTGATGAACTCAACTTTCTGCAGCGTAGTTCAACATATGGAAATAAGGGGAAAAGATCTCTGAGCACCATCTAATAGCTATCACAAAGCTCTAAAATTAAGCCAGGTTTGTAGGCCTATACTCAGAGCCATATTGAACCTTGCTTTTCACTCAAGTCATAAAAGTTTGATTATCTGGGTCCCTGGCACATTAGAAAAGTAAATGGGGTAGGCCGGGAGGCAGGTAATAGTAAGACTAAGAACTGATTTCATGTCTCTCAGCCTGGTGGTGAGAGAGAGAACCAAAAATCTCAAAAGCATATGTAGAAGTATGAAATAGTAATACTATTGATGTTTGCACATTACAAGAGTAAAGATCTGTAAAATGACTTCATGTCATCAGGAAAATGTTGAAACATCTTCAAGATCCTTTGTTCAATAAGGCAGAGGTAAGGAGAGTAAATTTAAAAGAAGAAAGCATCTAGCCAAAATGGAGACAGTAATCAAACTTTTATCATTTGAAGGGATAAGCTTTAGTTATTTGGAAAATTTGATTATGTAAAACCCTTCTTACCCCAAGGGAACCATGTAAATGACTTGTTACTATAACAGAGGGGTCCTTATATAAGTAGGGTAGGGGGAGTTAATGGTGGAGGGCAGGCACTGTCTGTGAATTTGCTTGGGAAAAATTTATATCTTCATTTCAATATAATTGGTTTTCTTTTAAATTCTATATATTTTATACATTTAAAATATTATAATGAGAAAGGGTTCATTGGCTTTACCAGAGTCTGGAAAGAGTCCATGACACTAACATTTTTTTTAAATTAAAAATAAAAGATTAAGAACCACTGCTAGAGTTTATTCTGTGAAGGACAGATTCTCTCCAGGGTGAGTATAAAAGTTTTTTCTGATAACCTGAGCTCAAATTCAGAAGGAAATTTTACAATGAAGCCCAAAATGACTCATTCACAGGAATTATCTGTTGCTATTATTAATAACCATCACCATCAGTATATTTTTCTATTATTCTAAATGCTCACAGTAGAGAAAGGACATAGCTGGAATCCGTAGGCTTCAGATATTAAATTCTAGCTCAGAAACTATCTCATTCATTTTATTAGATTCTTTTCAGCCTCAGCTCATGATTTGGGTATGATTAGGAGAAAGAAAATCTCAGAAGGTTCATAGGTTCAGTTCATATCAGCACTCAAAAGTTTGGATGAGTCTTCAAATCTCCTGAGGCTGAGAAATTTGGCTGGAAAATGCCATAAAAAAAAAAAAAGGTTGTTACTGTGCACCATTTTTTGGCAATTCTGCCCCTACTCCCTGGCTGGAAGCTGAAGGGCAGAGATGCATGAAATTGAACAATGATAATAATAAAAACTTTGTGGAAACCGTTTTGAAGGTGGGAAAAAATAGTAGGATTTTAGGCCTCAGTGGGTGGGTGAGAGGCTTGAGTCTGATTTTACCATCAAAGAGATTCATTTGCTCTTCCTCCTGACCTATTTGTTACTCATTTTGTGTGCATTCTATCCCTTTTCATAAAAAGAAAAAACAATTCAACTTTGGCTCAGTTGAAAAGAGCTACTGAATTGATAGGACAGATGTTGATTATATTGAAGTTGATCATTTCCATTTGCAGGTTATCCAGGGTCTTTTTATCTGTCCCTTCACCTCCAGAAAGGGAAGAAACTCAACCCAGTCAAGCTGGCTATGGTATTTATTACTGCTTTGTTTAAAGGTACAATGAGGGAGTTGGTTAAAGTGATTGGACAGGGCACAGCGAAGTTTTGGCATTCTTTGTGGAGCTCATTAATTCTCAATTCCCCCATTCTCCCATTCTCCTTTAGGAGAAAAAGAAGACTTGGCTGTCTATCTCCAAACAATGTTTCGCTATTGTGATTTCTCAGGAAATTGATTTCACTTCCAAAGGTTGGTTCTTCAATGTTAAAGGTCCTGAGTGAAGCTTGAAATGAAATCTTTATGAAGGAGGTGGTGAAAAGGGAATTGGTTTTAACCCAATTTCTCTCTCAAACAAACCAGACAGTTCTGTACCTTTTGAAATCCTCAAAGACGCTTTTACAATAAATTTTAAAAAAAGCAAAAAAAAAAGCTTGTTGAATGGAAACCTCAAGGAGGGGAAGAAATGGATAAGCATGTTGGAGAAAGTGACTGGGCTGCCTCCTTTGCGGAATGTGTGCTTCACCCCAGAAAGGCTTAGGTCCTTAGGGGTCCTGTGTTAATCAGAAAGGTAGTGAATCCTCCCCACACAGAAAGAATCTCTTGTCCTGTGCACTTAAATAAATCACACCACACACACACACACACACACACACACACACACACACACAAGCACACACATGCATACTAGGAAGCTTACCTCACCTGCATTCTGATATGTAGGGCAAACCAAAGCCAAGGTTGAAGGTGACTGCAGATGAGTAGTGATGAGCGAAGACTATTTATTTAATTAGAAACTTAATTAAATAATTTTGACTGTTTACAATGTCTCCATGGAGATGTTACCTAAGGGCTTGATGTCCTTTTACCCTAGCCCAAGCATATTGGCTTTTTGAAATGTCCATTTTTTAGAAATGGCCATAAAAAACCAGGACCCCTTAATAATCCTGCACATGGCATTTTGTGTGGTCATATAAATGTTCCATTCATTTTCCCTTCCAGACATATTTATTTAGTTGGAGATTATTTTTATACAGACAGATTATGGTGATTAGAAGTTTCCAAAGGCGTTTGCATCCACAATAAATACTGATGGTTTTAGCCTACTGAGAAGTTGTTTATAGCAGTTTATTTTCCTAACTGTAGTCCATAAGTCTAGCTTTTAGAAACAGCAGGGCTGATAAACCATGAAAGGACTATTTATGGGAGATCCGGTAACTCGAATTGCTGGAAAGAAGGAAAGTAAAGAATTTTAAGAAATGACCACTATTGATTGGTTCATATAGTGGATGGTGTTTTGCCTTCATCTGTGGGATAATTGGACCAGGGGATTACAAATCCATAGCAATACAAGGCTTTCCTTACTAGACAGTTAATGCACCATAAATCAGCTAGTAGGAATAGCTTCTGTGTTGCAGTCTAAGTATGTTTTCATTCAGCTCATTTGCACTTCAAAGCTAAAGTCGATAATTCAGGCCCAAGTAGGTGCAATTTGGGCTATTTCCCTTTTGTAGCATATGAACACAAGCTGAGAAAATCTCTAAATTCATTTGCACAGGACATTACTGGCCAAAGCCAACAAGGCAGAAAAACCAGCTGGCTTCCTCTAGGAGTCTTAAGGTGTATTATTGCTATGTATAAATCCCTCTAGAACTGGGGGCTTCAGATAAACAGGGTTTGCTCAGTATTAGTGATCAATAAATGGGCTTTATCCAGAAGAGGAAGGAGCATCCTTTGTTTTGCAAAATTTCTCTGAATCTTACCTTCAGGAAGATTTCTGTGATCAGAATTAATAATTCCAAGGCCAGCAATCAACACCATTTAGACAATTCTATGTGGGGGTTGCAGAGAGGTGGTGAAATTGAGAAAGTGGCCTATCAATGCTATAACATTTCAGAGAATACAGCCACCAGAACAGAGATTTTAAAAAAAAAGTTACTCTTTCAAAAAACTTAATTGCCACCTTTGTACCAACACCTGTAGGATATTACCCTTATGATTCTATCTCCTCCATTGTCTGTTGCATGTACTAATTTGTCTGCATGCAGTATGCATCAGAGTACACAGATTGTACAGGGTTCTTTACAGATGGTAGGCTAGTTTGCAAATGACAAGAATTCACTGGCTTTAATATTTATCTAAAGTCCATTTGCCCTAGAGAAGCAGGGTTAGATAAACAGCCAACCACAGAGGGAGAAGAATTGGGTTCAAATTTGGCCTGGGATACATACTGAAAGAGTCACCCAGGGTAAGTCTCTTAACTTCTCTCTGCATAAACCAGGATCATTGGTTATCTACACTGATTAAGGGAGTTTCCCCAATAAGGGTCTCATCCCAACCCCACCCCAAGATAAAATTAAAAGGTAGGACCAAAGAAATAGCTAAACCAAATTTAAATTCTTTTTGCCCAGCTTTCAGTGTCCTTCATAAGCAGATAACAATATAATTACTAACATTTATTCACTATCCTTTTCCAGCATTCATGCCTGCTTTTGCCAGGCTGGTCTCTACACTGCCCCCTATGTATATTACTTGTTTCCAATTTCATGCCTTGGTTAAAATTCATAGAATCATACATTTATACATATGAGGGACATCAGTGGCCGTCTAATTCCATCTCTTCAACATTTTTCAGATGCAAAAGCTGAGGTTCAGGAAGGTGGAGGAGCTTACAGGAACTTACAGGCAGTAAGTCTTAGAGGTAGTAATAGAATCTAAATCTTATTCCAGAGCCAGTGTTTTTCCTTTTTTTTTTCTTTTTAATTTATTATTTGTTTTTATTCTTTTATTTTTTAATTTTCAGTTCCAAATTTTCTCCCTCCTTCCCATCACTCCTCCAGCCACTAAGAAAGCAAACAAGATGATATCAATTGTACATACAAAATCAAGCAACATATATTTCCATGTTAACCATATCATAAAAAAGGAAAAAAAAATAAAGTGAGAAAATTATAATTCAATTTGCACTCAGAGTTCATCAGTTCCCTCTCTGGAGGTGGATAGCAGTTTTTGATCATGAGTACTTTGGAATTGTCTTGAATCATTGGGGTTGAGTGACTTGCCCAGGGTCACACAGGCAGTAAGTGTCAAGTGTCTGAGGCTGGATTTGAACTCAGGTCCTCCTAACTTCAGGGCTGGTGCTGTATCCACTGTGTACAAAGATCTCCCAGTTCTCACGTCATTTGCATCAGTTCATATAGGTCTTCTTGCAAGATTTTTTCCCCCCAGAAACCACCCCTTCATAATTTCTTATAGCATAATAGTACTATATCACAATCATATGCATTTTTTTTAGGCAATTGGGGTTGAGTGACTTGCCCAGGGTCACACAGGCAGTAAGTGTCAAGTGTCTGAGGCTGGATTTGAACTCAGGTCCTCCTGACTTCAGGGCTGGTGCTGTATCCACTGTGCCACTTAGCTGCCCCCATATGCACTTTTTCAGCCCTTCCCCAGATGATGAACATCCCCTTAATTTCTGAGTCTTTGCCACCACAGAAAGAGCTGCTATAAATATTTTTTCTGCATATGAATCCTTTTCTTTTTTCTTCGATTTCTTTTGGGTAATTGTATTGTTGTACTGTATCTGGTAGTTGTATTGTTGAGTCAAAAGGTATGAACAGTTTTATACCCCTTCAAGAATAATTCCAAGTTGTTCTCCAGAATGGTTAGATCAGTTCTTAACTCCCCCAACATCCACTCCAACATTTATCATTTCTGATAGGTATTAGGTAGAAAGTTGTTTTAATTTTGCCTTCTATAATCAAAAGTGATTTAGAGCATTTTTTTCATATAACTATAGATAACTTTTTTTTCCTTCTTTTGAAAACTTCCTGTTCATATCCTTGGAGTATTTGGGAATAGTTCTATTTTTTAAAAAAAATTTGATTTTTTCCCCATATAGTTGAGATATATTTTTATATTATTTCATTTTTTATGGTACCTTTTAGGAAAATAGTTTCTTTGATTATCTCTTTAAATTAGGTTTGTTTTTGCTTTTGCTTTGTCTGAGATCATGATTGCTATCGCTGCCTTATTTTACTTCAGCTGAAGCATAATAGATTCTGTTCCAGCCCTTTATCGTAACTCTGTATGTGTCTTTCTGTTTCAAGTATGTCTCTTGTAAACAACATATTGCTGATTCTGGTTTCTAATCCATTCTGTGATCTGCTTCTCTTTTGTCGGTGAGTGCATCCCATTCATATTCACAGTTATGATTATTGTGTATTTCCCTCCATCCTATTTTCTTCTGTTGATACTTTGTTCTGTTTTTATCCTGTCTCTCCCCAAAAGTGTGTTTTTCTTCTGATCAATGCCTCCCTTAATCCCCCCCGCCTCTTATCAATCCCTCCCCCCATATCCCTTATTTCCTTCCTTTCCTATTTCCCTATTGGAAAAGATATATTTCTATATGCAAGTGAGTGTTTATATGTATTCCTCCCTCTTTGAATCAACTCTGATGATAATGAGGTTCAAGCATTGCCAGCTATCCTCCATTTTCCCTCTACCATAAAAGCTTTTAGTTGTGCTTCTCTTTTATGGGAGAAAAAATTTCCCCATTCTGTCTCTCCCTTCCCTCCAGTGCATCACTCATTCTCACCTCTTCATTTTTATGTTAGATTATCCCAAGGTATTTGATTCACACTTACACCCTTTGTCTATGTAGAGTCTTTCTAATTGCCCTATTAATGATAAGGTTCTTAAGAGTTACATGTATCATCTTCTGATATAGGACTTAAACAGCTTAACCTAGTTGAGTCTCTTACAATTACTCTTCCATGATTGTCTTTATATGTTTCTCTTGAGTCTTGTGTTTGAATGTCAAATTTTCTATTCAGCTCTTATCTTTTCATCAGGAATGCTTGAAAGTCCTCTAGTTCATTCAATTTTAATTTCCCCCTTGAAGGATTACACTCAGGCTTCCTGGGTAGGTTATTCGTGACTGTAATCCTAGATGCTTTGTCTTCTGAAATATCATATTCCAAACACTCTGCTCCTTTAATGTGGAAGCCACTAAATCTTATGTGGTCCTGACTGTAGTTCCATGGTATGTGAATTGTTTCTTTCTGACTGCTTTTAATAGATTCTCCTTAGCTTGGGAGCTCTTGAATGCAGCTACAATATTCCTGGGAGTTTTTCTTTTGTGATGTCTTTTCAGGAGGTAATCAGTGAGTTCTTTAAATTTCTGTTTTACTTTCTTGTTTTAAACCATATGGGTGGTTTTCCTTTTTAATTTCTTGATATATGATGCCTGGGATCTTTTATGGTCATTACTTTAAGGTATTTCAATAATTTTTTTTTTTTTGGTGAGGCAATTGGGGTTGAGTGACTTGCTCAGAGTCACACAGCTCCTAACAGTCAAGTGTCTGAGGTTGAATTTGACCTCAGGTCCTCCTGACTCCAAGACTGGTACTCTATCCACTGTACCACCTAGCTACCCCAAGTTCAATAATTCTTAAATTACTTTTGCTTAATCTTTTTTTCAGTTCAGTTCTTTTTCCTATGAGATATTTCACATTTTCTTCTATTTTTCATTCTTTTGATTTTCATTTATTGTTTTCTGATGTCTCATGGAGTCATCAGCTTCTACTTTCCCAATTCTAATTTTTAAAGAATTATCAATTTTTTTTCAGTTAACTTTTATACCTCTTTTCACCCGATTTAGTCTATTCTACTTTTTAAAGAGTTCTTTTCTTCAGTGAATGTGTGCCAAGCTAGTCCCTGTGAGAATGAACCAGATGAAATCAACAAGTCTTTCAGTTTCTAAGGTGGGTGATGTTCCCCTGCCACATTCTCTGTTTTTACCCTCAAATCAATAAATGCTGCCATCATTTCACTCACATTCTCACATTTCTTCAGAACTGTTAGCAGAACTTATTGCTCAGAAAGTCAAAAAGAATGTCATTTTTGTCATTTTCTTGAGGAGAGAGCAGGTGGTCTGTCCTTTCCCTGGCTTTGGTGATGCAAATCTGAAGGCAGAAAGATAGATGCCCTGCATCTTTTTGAAGTTGAAGGTAAGCTTGGCTAGTTAACCTTGATACTAGCAGAGAGAATAAAGGACTTTTCCCACTTGTCTTTCTATAATAAAAAAGAAAGAAAGCAATCCAGGCTTTCCAAAAAAGACCCATCTCACTTCTATGCTGATTTACTGGGGAAAAACAAAGCAAAACAAAACAAAACAAAACAAACAAAAACAAAACCCACTAGTTGTTGGGAAAACTGAGTTTTAAACCTACATCTTCCATTAATTATATGTACAACCCACAGCAAATTCTAGAAGGTTCCAGGTAGAAGAAGACATTAGAGGTATTCTAAATCTAGGTACTTCATTTTAGAAATGACATAGTTAAGTTAGAACGCATGTATGGGAGAATGACAAGGATGACACAGGGTCTCAAAACCATCCCCAAACAGATTTTCTTGGTGGTACTCAGGGTATTTAACAGGAAAAAGAATATAAAATAGTAGAAAAAGATAGCTCTCCTCAAGCATTTTTAAGGCTCTCATATTGGGCAAATATATAAATGAATGAATGAATGCGTAAATGCATGAATGAAGGAAAATATGAAATATTAGATGCATTTATCAATTACTTTATGTTACGTATTGTGATAAGTGCTAGATATACAAAGACAAATGTGAGACAATCTCTGTCCTTCAGAAGCTTATATTCTAATCGGGGGAAACAGTACATATAGGTGCCTGATGACTTGGGAAGTTTGTAGGAAGTTTCAGGGATGGTGAAAGAAATAATAGGGTAGTCAATGTGTACAACATTTCTAGAACAAAGGTAGTATTTATTTAAAGGACTATTTATCTAATTGGAATAACAATTAGCCTTTTTTTTGGTTTCAAACTGCAGAACCTAATGCATGGACTAAAAAGCATGGAAGTTTCAGAAAGACACATTTTTTTTTTAATAAGGTGGGAAAATAAATTTCAAATAATAAAGGCTATTCACAAATGGGTTGGGTTGCCTTAGAAAGTTTTGAGTTCCTTGTCATTGGAAGTCTTCAGGCACTAGCCGGATGAGCACTTCTTTTTTATATTTTTTTTTATTTTTAACTTATTTTTAAATTTTATTAATTTATTTTGATTTATCAACAATCACTTCCATATGCTTTTGAGTTGAAAATTTTTCTCCCCCTTCCTCCCCGCCACTGTCCCCAAGATGGTGCACAATCTGATATAGGCTTTACATTTACATTCCATTAAACATATTTTCACATTAGTGAAGTTGTAAGTAAAAATTAAAACCAATAGGAGGAACCATCAGAAAGATGAAACAAAACTCAACAGAAGGTAAAAATAAGTGATAGCGATTCGACTTCCATAGTTCTTTCTTTGGATGTGGGCAGCATTTTCCATCCCAAGGCCTCTGGAGATGTCTTAGATCCTTGGAATGCTGAGAAGGGTTCAGTTTAACAATCTTAGTCATCACATAACATGGCTGTTATTGTGTACAAAGTCCTCTTGGTTCTACTCACTTCACTCAGCATCAGACCATATAAGTCTTTCCAGGTTTTTCTGAAGTCAGCCTGTTCATTATTTCCTATAGCAAAATAGTATTCCATTACATTCATATACCACAACTTGCTCAGCCATTCCCCAACTGATGGGCATCCTCTCAATTTCCAATTCTTTGCCACCACGAAAAGAGCTGCTATGAATATTTTTGTACATGTGGGTCCTTTTCCTATTTGTTTGATCTCTTTGGGATATAGCCCTAGAAGTGCTATTGCTGGATCAAAGGGGTATGCACATTTTTGTAGCCCTTTGGGCATAGTTCCAAATTGTTCTCCAAAGTGGTTGGATCATTTCACAACTTCACCAACAATGTATTAGTGTTCCAATTTTCCCACATCTTCTCCAACATTTATCATTTTCCTGTTTTGTCCTGTTGGCCAATCTGATAGGTGTGATGTGGTACCTCAGAGTTGTTTTGATTTGCATTTCTCTAATCAATAACAATTTAGAGAATTTTTTCATATGACTATAGATGGCTTTAATTTCTTCATCTGAGAACTGTCTGTTCATATCCTTTGAGCATTTATCAATTGGGGAATGGCTTCTGTTCTTATGAATTTGTCTTAATTCTCTACATATTTTAGAAATGAGGCCTTTATCAGAGAGACTGGTTCTAAAAATTCTTTCCCAATTTTCTACCTTCCTTCTAATCTCAGATGACCACTTATTGGAGCATGGCAGAATCTGACAACTTAAACATGTTTCAAATTACCAGATCTCTAAGGGCCCTAACAACTTTGCAGTTTTATGATCTTCTCCAACCTTCTCAATGAAACAACAGCCTGTTAAAACATGACTGACTAGTGATCATCCAGTCTCTGCTGGAACTTTTCTGATGACCCAAGTTCACTATTCATGCATGTTGCATTATTAAATGTCACTAATTGTTAGGTCTATTTCAGGGGTGGAGAACCTGTGGCCTTGAGACCACAAATGGCCCTCTAGTTCCTCAGGTGTGTCCCTTTGGCTGAACAAATTGAACAAATGTGTTGATTGTTAAATTTGCTTGGATTTGTTGAATCGATTGAAGAAATTTGTTCTGTGAAGTTTGGATTTAGTAAAAGGGCTGCACTCAAGGACCTGGAGGATCAGATATGCCTCAAGGCCACAGGTTTCTCACCCCTAGTCTATTTTATATTTAACTAAAAACTCCAATCCTTTCACTTTAACTCATTGTTCTTATTGTGGCTCAATGGAATGTCTCCCCAAGTTTTATCTTCTTCAGGCAAAAAGATTTCAGCTTCCCTCAAGACTCCTCATGGTCTTAAGACTTCTCATCGTACTCTTGGGGTAGCATTTTGTTCAAATTCTGTTTTTTTTAAAGTGGCTTTAAGAAGATAATACAAAGCTTCAAATGTAGTCTGACCCAGGGCAGAAGGTAGAGGATTCCCTCCCTAGATCATTGTGTATCTCTGAGTCTTCTTTTCCTCCTCCTCCTCCTTTTTTTCCTCTTCTTCCTTCTCCTCTTCCTCCCCCTTTTCTTCTTTTCCTCCTCCTCTTCCTTCTCCTTGCTTATGTCTCTAAGTTGCCATGAGGATCAAATGAGAAAAAGTGTCAAAAATATAGATGGGCAGATGAAGATGACCCTGGATGATATTACTATACTTGCAAGCTCATAGGGAGAGAGTTTCATATGACACCTCCCTATCTCTTATTTTCTCTGTGGAGCCAGGGTTACATCTATAGCTGAAAAGGGCAGTTGCTTTATTCATTATCCTAAAATCTGGGTCACCTAGGTCTTGAGCCAAACCAAAATACCAAATCCACTCCTCAGAAATCAACTGCCAACTCAGCCATCCCCTGTAGCCACAGATCACATGGTGCTGTCATTCTCAGGGACACTGATTTGAGCTCACTACAGTACCCAAATGGGCCCAGTAGGCCCTTTCTAGGGATCATGATAATGCCAAGGAGAGAGAAAACCCTCAGATTTGTCAAGAAAAGAAATAAGAACTAGCTGTGCATCTCTTTGGGTGGCATGGGAAAAGCAGAGAGTAGGGGGAAACATAGCCATTATTCACAGGGACACAGTGGGAGCCAGTGCTTATCATGCAGGTAGCTTCGCTGCTGGTGATCTTGCTTGGGACTCATGTGCACGGTCTGATGCTGATGTGGAAATTGTGCTGAAACAAGAATGGGTCTCTGGGGAAAGCCACAGTGGTACATGGGAAAGTAAGCAAGTATATTATTAATGAACTAATAAATATGCCAGGCAAGAAGCAAAGCCAGTGCCAAAAGAAGTAGAATGCTTTCTTTTTAGAAAATAGAAAATAATAATAGTTTTTAAAAAGGAGCCCCAACTGGGTCATGGAAGAAAAGAGGTCTTTTTTGAGTTAAGCTGGTGCTGGGTTTCTCAACCTCCTTTCCCTCCTTTGCAATACTACTGGGTGGTAGATGGAGCCAACAGGGAGTTGTCTAGGAGAAGCAAGTATGAGGAAGTGTGTGAAACTAGGAATCATGGAGTCTTGTTTTCTATTCCTAGCTCTTTCTCTAACTACCTATAGAACCTTAGGTGAATTGATTCAAGTTTCTGTACCTTGTCTTCCTCATTAGCAAAATAACTAGTTGATTTTTAGAATGATTTGCAGCTTAACTGAAGTATAGTTGAATGTCTCACATTCCTTAGACTCTGGAATCAGAAGGTTGATTAATTAGGCCACTTACCTTTTCATTCATATATCCATTTGTTGATATAAGTCACAACCACAGTGACTGTGTTTGTAAGCAGAATAAAAGAGAGAGGCCTAAGCCTTAGTCATTGGATTACCAAGTATACCCTCTGTACACACACACAAACACACACACACACACACACACACACACACACACACACGGACCTTCTACACTTTTTGGTCAAAAGGGAATTGAAAAAATGTGTCAGAGATCAGGTAACAGATTTGACTAAGTCAGTTTGTCAACCAATGTTGTTACTTTGTCAGGGTTCAGCAATATGAAGGAAAAAGAGAGCTAAGTGGAGAGAAAGAGAGTTGGAGAGTAAGGTGTAAAGATACGTGGGGAGAGAGAGAGAGAGAGAGAGAGAGAGAGAGAGAGAGAGAGAGAGAGAGAGAGAGAGAGGACATGCACTATTCTAAAGTTTTGTTTTGTTGGAGAGAGAAGATTGAATCACATGAAATAATTAAATAACATAAGACAATGTAAAATTAAATATATATAGGAAAGTATATAGGAGTTTAGGAAAATTACAAATCACTTATTGTGGGCTAGAGCTGTTGGAGAAGTCTTCATAGGAAAAATAAAATAAAATAAAAGTGAAAATTTGACTGGATATCCTGTGGACATCTATTTGCATTGATGGAAGGACATGTACAGAATGGCTAGTCTACTGACAACCAATATGAAAGGTAGTTTAATTTGAAAGTTTTCCCCTATGTAGCAGAATATATCAGATTGAAAGAAAAGCATGATTGAAAATTTGATCTACAGACAAAATCTACTACCCACATTAAGAAACTAACATCTACATCCATAAGAACTAGATATATATATTTTTTAAGTTGGTGAAGAAAAGGCCAAAATGTCAAATTCTTTAGGAAAGGAAGCAGCATGAATTAGAATGATTAAGAAATTTGGTGTGTACAATTAGTCATGCTTCACAAACACTGTTATCAGTGGGGACAAAGACTAGCATTTTCCTTGAACTCTGTAAAATTTTCCCAGAGGAATGGTTCCCTTCTTTCCTCCCAGTTTGATTAGTCCAGTTAGCCACCATGCCTATATACATAACTCAAATAAGCCTGTCTGTTCCTTTCAATAATGAGAATTAGTTTGAGGGCTAGTGGGATCATTCTCCTGAAGTGAGTAAAGAATAGCTCTCTGATAGTCTAGTTAAGGGACCAAAGCTGTGCACTATGGAAACTGGAACCATGTCACCCTCATCAATTAGTAAAATTCACTTGACAAAGAACTTGCCCTGTTCCATTTCTTTTTGGTTTCAACCTGTCCATTTTCAGTAACAAATATGAAAAATTTGCAAAGACATCATAAAAAAGCAGGAGAAATGATTAAAGCACCAAAAATTGGGCTGAGCAGGGAACATTTAGGACTGCCTACTCACTTAGCATGGGAGAAGAGATTAGGAAAGGTGCCCTAAATACTGCCTGATGCATCCAAATCCCACTCATCAGAATACCATGTCTGGCAGGTCTTATCTCCGGTGACTTGCTAATGGAAATCTAACACAAAGAAGATTAGCAAATTTGTACTGGAATAGAATAACAAAAAGGCTAAGAGAAGACCGATTTCTGAGAAAGATTACTTGTTGCACACCAACTGTCCAAAGACATTACTGAACTGAGGAGAAGCATACATCTTAATGACGGGCAGGCTCCAAGAGAGACAGAGCAGGCTTGCTTTCTTCAGAATAGTTCTTCCTGCAATTAGATCCTGGTTTTGTACTCATTTCATTTTGCAGAAGAAACAGATCCTACTGCTCCCTGGACTCTTTTAGGTCAGATCCAGAGCAGCCGCTGAAGAACCATAATGACCGAAAGATTCAGCTGAACATGCCTGGAGGCATTAATGACTGATGTCTTTTTGCTTGTTCTTAAAATAGAAGTGCTCCTACAGAGACAGCAGAAGACACCCACCCAATATGACAAATACTGATGAGGAAAAAAGATTCTTAACTGAACAGTTGTTAAGGAAATGTTGCTGAACAGTCCTGCTAAGGAAATGACTGATGATGATGGTAATGATGATGATAATGATAATAATAACATTTATATAGAACTTACTATGTGCCAGGCACTGTGCTAAGTGCTTTACAATTGTTATCTCTTTTGATCCTCACAACAACCTTAGGTACTATTATCATTCCCATTTTACAGGCAAGGAAACTGAGGCAAATGGCGGTTAAGTTACTTACCCAAGGTGACACAGCTGGTAAGTGTCTGGGGCCAAGATTAAACTCATGTTTTCCTGACTCCAGACTGAGCACTCTATTCGCTGTACCATGTATCTGTGAAAATAATAGTATCTCAGATAATCATGGGACACCTATAGGATGCACACAATATTAATCAAAATCATCAGATTAGAATGACAGTAGGATATAGAGTGGTAGGGGGGAAAATTGACCTGGGATTCAGAAAAGTTGAGGAGAAAGTTCCCACTCAGATTTTTGCTAGCTGTGTGGCACCAGGCCAGTCATTTAACCTCTCTGAACTTTAACTTGCTAAACTTTGCAACGGAATAATTAGAATGATGTCCACCTCACGCTTTTCCCAGATGGACAACCAAAAGGAATCTTAGATGTGTTCTGGCACAACCTTCTCATTTTATAGATGAATTGAAGTAAAATCTAGTCACTAGGTGGGACCCCATTTGGCTCCCGCAAATGCTCGGGTCAGTATCATCACTGAGATGTGTCAGACCAGGCAAACTATAAGAGAATAAGTGACCAAGAATATGCAAGGAGAGGTTAAGTGATCAAGAGCACCAAGGAGATAAGGAACAGGGGAGGGATTTGAAACCAGGTCTAGTTATTATAAGGAAACTTCTTTGTAAACCTTATGACATGTGATGATAAAGCTTGGGATAACCTTATCATTTACAGAACTCTAAAATGAAATTTAATTCTTATCTATTCATTTTGATAGGTTTGGCTCTGCCAGAGAAGAATGGCTTGTATGGAAAGATCTGAACAATCAGTGAAATAAGGTGTGGCTTAAAGACTTTGCCCATTTGGTTTATTCTGGTTCATTCTGGGCATCTTTACTTACACAGGAATATGCCCCATGTGAATAAAATAGTAGCTGATTTGCTTTATATTACCCATATATACTATTGGACAGCAATTGGTTCATTACTTTTAGGGGTACTACTAGTCTGTGCTCAGTCACTGGTAGGCATCACTAAATCTTTCCTATTGTTTGGCCTAATCCCTGAACTTTAGGGATCCACTTTGAATCAAATAGAGGAATAGAGGACTTATTTCTCTGCATCACGATTACATCATAGGCCAAGATACTTAACATTACCAAGTTACTGCAATCAGAACACAGATCAAAGGCATGCTGGATATCAGAGGAATAGGGACAAACTACAACATCTCAAAGCCTAGATTCTGGAAGTCAGTGATTTACTCATTCATCAGTTATTGAGGGATTAAATAAAAGAGAAATTAAATTAAATTACAGTTAAGCACTGTGGAGGAATAAAAAAGAATAAAATTTATAGTTAAGATAAAATCTAGCAGAATTGAAATCATTACATGGGGTAGCAGGTGGGAAGGCAAGGGTATAAGGACTGAGCAAGTCTTTCACTAATGGTAACACTCTGCATGTTCTCACCACAGGTCACAGGTGACTGAATTGCACCTTCATAACCCATTATATAATTTCAAAGCATCTTCTTCTGATATGGAAACAGGACTGCAATAATACATCTATCTTTTCATTGATTTTCAAACCATGAGCTTGGTAGGCTCCATGGAGGTGCAAAAAGACTTAGGGAAGTGAAAGGCAAATGAAAGTGAGGGTTTTCTGGTTAAAGGTCCTTTTTCTTGCTGGATTTTTCTTTTCTATTCTTTTTCTTTCCTTTCTTTTTCTTCCTTCTTTCCTTTTCCTTCCTTCCTTCCTTTCTTTCTTCTTTCCTTTCTTTTTACTTTCTTTTAATTGAGACAGTAGAATCCAACTCTGCCCAATCAAAAATTACATTATTCAACAGGCAGTTCTGCTTATGCAAGTTCCTAATTGTAATGATCCTTCAGGAAAGAGATGGGTTGGGGGGCAGGGGAGATATTTTAATAAGTTGTTCTGCACAAATGTTAGAAGCTGTTAGACTTAGGTTAAATTCCCCCCCCCACACACACACCAGTTTTAGAGAGTCAGATTATCTCTCACTCTCTATCAAACACTTCCTAAATTCTGAGCTTTTTTTTTCTTTGCTGTTGGTTTATTTTATTTTATTTTTTTCTGTTTATATCACTAAACCTTGGCCATGGAAGAGAAGTTCTTATGACTAGTTTCTGATTTAGCATTCAATCCCAGGTGCATATGATCTCTGTTGGAGTCTTTGAAACAACTTTAGTCAACTTTGATATAACTTGGTGATGACCCTGACCCTAGAATTTGCCAGAGACAAATTGGCTCCAGCCTCATGAATAGACTACTTTGTGCTGGAAGAGGGCACTAGAGGGATCAGACACAAGCCTTAGGAACTGTCACCTTTTGGGTTTAAAAGCACATGGATGTTATTTACAGGTGAAGTTCAGCTCATATTAAGGCTTCCTGGATGATATGCTTGAAAGAATCCAAGAGCCCTGCTCCCCTATAACCCCTCAAGCAAAGATAAAGGCAGGAGGGGGATAGGGAGATATTCAAAATAAAATTACGGTAAATAGAACTTGTCTTCCTTGCTATCAACTTCTGCTTTCTGGACTCTTCCACCTTCTACTTCCTGTTTCCCATGATGCCTTTACCTCCCTCCCTCAGATATCTAGTAGCATTATAATCTTACCTAGTATCTTCTTAACAAAATAAATTCTCTGGAAAAGTTCTAAGGTGTCATTTTCACTCAAGTGTGAATGCCATTCTCTGTTTACTTCTCTAGGGATATTTGTACTTTAAGCTACCATCATTGTGAAATTAAAAACAAAACAAACAAGCAAAAATCCTTGTCTCAGTCTGGAATTGAGAGGCCTTAATAATCTTGCTCTGAGCTACCTTCCTATCTTTGTATCATTCCCATTCAGACACTCACTGTTTCAGTCAAATTAAACTGTGAGCTGTTTCTCATAAAACACATTCTACTTCCCTCTTCCTAGATTTTATATATATGATCTCATATTTGGCCATTTTATCCTGGAAGACCTATATTACTCTCTACTCATCACCTTTCAGACTTTACACATGCACTCCCATATTTGTGTATTTTATCCAAGAGGACCTCAGCCCACTGCTGGGTGAGGTTTATAAAGGTAGTGAATACTCCCTTTGAGCACTTTCTGTCAAGCCCCATGGTTAGTCATCTACTAAAAGTAAGCCCACGGCCTGTTCTAACCAGGATCAAATACCTGTGCATTTCACAGTTAACAGAAGCCAGCTCACAAAGCGCACAGTAGCTTCTTGGTTTTGTTTGTTCTGTTTGTTTTGTTTTGTTTTGTTTTGTTTTGCTTTGCTTTTCCCCCTGGACCAGAGGCATCATGGCTATGTATTGAGCCATTTTCAGGGGTGGGAGAATGTGGAGGAAGGCATGCAGGAGGGTAGTAGAACTATACCTTCACTAAAATCCCCATCTGCCTGTCATAGAGGAGATGGTTTCTTAATAAGACCATTTCTGATTACATCACCTAGCCCAGAAACTTGTCTGATCCACGATGACAAAAGGAGTATTTCTCGGTCCCCTATTCAGGTTTAAGAGAACTCAGAATTGTAGGAGGCGTCTGCTCTGCTTCCATACCCCCTCCACCCACACCACCATCGCCACTACACACAAGCACCTTGAATAGCCAATTATCCTCAAGTGTAACTGCAGATGCTCCTTTATGTAACTACACCTTGTAGAGATTCACGTTTATAAATTCTTTCATTTATGTACTTAACAATACATTTCACTTACAGCAAATTTCTTAATTTAACCATTTTGCCAAAAGAAAGGTCACTGTGATTAACACTATACATTACATTAGAAAGAACACCCCTAGTCTCAGTTCTATTTCTCTCAGTTATTCTCAACACAGTTGCTCCTTTCTGTGTTGTTGTTGCCTATTCTTGTTTCACTCTGGACTTGGGTGGTCAGGGTTCAAGTTTCCAGGTGCAATGGAAAAAAAAAAAGAGAGAAAATTCTCTTCTGGAACACAAGCTCAATGTTATTACGTCATGCTGAGATTTTCTACCTTTGTCGCTAGACCTGAACTACCAAAGAGAAAGGAAAGATGACTTTGGAAAAAGTTCATGCTTTCAGAGTCTCAGTGGTATACAGAAAAGACTGCTGAAGGCGGAGGACCTGGGTTTCAGTCTTGTCCCTGCTATTTTATAGCTACTTATGATTTTAGCCAAGTCATATAATCTATCTGAATATAATGCACATCTATAAAATTGGGATAATAACAATTTCTCGACTTCTGAAAATGAACTGGAATAGGATAATTCCTCTTGTACATGACTGACATTCAAATGCCTGAAGATAGTTATCATGTCGCCACCAAGTGTTTTCTTCCCATCTAATCCCCACTAGTTCTATCAGCCATGCATCATATGATATTGACGCAATGCCATTCAAGATCCTTGTTCCTCTCCTTCAGATGACCCTATACCTTAACAATGTTTTTCACCCCCTTAAATTGTGGCTCCTAGAATAGGACACAACACACCAAAATTGGTCTGGCCAGGGTGAGGTGGAGAGGGACTATCACCAACTTATTCCTGAAGTGATGACTGTCCTAATGGAACTCAAGATCACATTAGCTTTTCTGAATGCAACATCACACTGATAACTCATAATGAACCTACTTCCCACTAAAATCCATGGCTCTTCTCTCTCTTTCTCTCTTCTCTCTCTGTCTCTCTCTCTCTCTCTCTCTCTCTCTCTCTCTGTCTCTCTCCCTCTCTTTTTAAAGATAAAGTGCTATGTAATGATGGCATCTTCTTCTTATAAAGTTTTATTTTGTTTGTTTTTGTTTTTTACCCTAAGCCTAACACTTTACATTTATGTCTTTGAATTCAGCTTAATTAGATGCAACCAAAAGCCTGTCAAGAGCTTTTTGGAACTGGACTCTATCATCCAGCATACTAGTTATCTCTCCTAGCTTTGTACTATTTGAAATTCTGATGAGTTCAATCTATTGTCTTACTCAATTAATTAATAAATAGTAAAAGGTGGAATGCAGATTGTTGAAGGTACTCCTGCCAAATGTATTTTCAACCATTATGTTTGTGTTTCTAGCCATTCAACTAACTCTGAATCCATCTAATTATATTATTGTCTAGTTCACATCTCTCCATATCTTCCACAAGAACTTCCGAAAGTCGTTTAATCAGCTATTGCAAGATTTCATTACTGAAGGTAAGACAACATCATAGTGTATATAGCCCTTGCTTCTGATAACACAGTGTTCTTAAGAAAGCCCTTGTAAGCATTTGAGATTCTTCTTACAATGACAAAAGGTCACATCCATCCCTCTCCTTTTCCATCTCTTAGAGCACTAAACCTCCTTTCAGGTTGAGGTCAACTGTTCTGCCTTATGGGAAGCTTTTCCTGATCTTCTAGTTATCAGTGTTCTCTCTGTTCAAAAGTTGTCTTGTACAACACTATATTGCATTTACTCAATATATTGACATTTTGTTACCTCAGGTAGAAGGTAAGCTCCTTAAGGAAAGGGACTATTTTCCCTTTTGGTTTTGATTATCAGAACCTAGTGAAGTATCCTAGACATTAGAGGTGCATAGTGAATGTTTGTTGAACTAAATTCTACTGGTTGCAGCACTTCACATGCTCCTCCATTTAGAGGAGTCATCAATCTTTTTCTTTATTTGCTGCATTTTTCCTCCTTACCTTCTGTGTCCCCATTTATCCTGGGTACCTGTTCTTCTAGTGGCTTCATAAATGCAGTGACCTTTAGCGTAGGCCTCTCCCAATCCACCTTTCTCATCTGGCCTGCCACTGCCTCCACAGTTACCCAGCTTAGCTCTTGCTGTCTGTCTTCCCCCATTGCTCACTTGATCTCTTAACGAAGAAGTAGATCTCCTCTAGCAAAAGCACTTCCCCACATACGAGGGAGCTCCTTTTGAACCATAGCCCTGATAATTTTAGATTAGGTAGTCTTAGTTATATTTCATTTTTTAGTTAGGTTTATAATTTCATTTTATAAAATCAAACACAAGGTAAGCAGAGTGCTTTGTCCATATTAAGCATGTAATAAATGTTGTATTGAAGTTAATTTTTTTGGTTTTACAAGTGGTTGACACTTGTAGTAATTAATTTGATTTCCGTATAGTGAAGAATTTCCTTGTGCTCTATCCATCTGTACCTAGATTTAGTCAAGGCATACAATCTCTAAGCTAACAAATTATTCTCTTTCATAATATAATTCAAAAAAGCAACATTTTTATTAATATCTTTAGTTTTTATGTATTTTCAGCAATCTTTCTACTGTACTAGAGGGGCAGCTTACATATAGAAAGGCACATGAATGGTCATAGAGTCAAAAGATTTGGGTTTGAGTACTAGAGCTGCCATATCTAAGTTGTGGGGCTATTTAAGTCAGTCACTTAAACTCTCTAAGCCTCAGGGTCCACATCTAAAAAATGGAGACAATAATACATATATTGCTGACCTACAGGGTTGTTGTGAGGAAAGTACTTTGAAAAATGTAAGTAATAATAATGATAGCTACCATGCATACAACCCTTTAAGATTTTCAAAATGCCTTAAAATGTTTTCATTTGATCCTCACAACAACCCTGGCAGTAGGTGTTAAGAGATATGTTAATGTGTTTTTGTTCACATGGTTCTTTTTAGCAATGGGGACAGCGTGGTATAGTGCATAGAGAGCCATCCTCCAAGTCGAGACAACCTGAATTCAAGTCTCATCTGAGACACATGTTAGTTGTGTGACTCTAGGCAAGTCATTTCACCATCAGTAACCCAGGCAACTTTCTAAGATCTAAGCTGAAGTATATAGTTGCTGAACTTCATCAGTGATGGGAATTTCCTTTTCTGGAAGTGCCTGCAGTAATGATGTTACACATTTAGACCAAAAAAGTACAATAATAATCATGAACAGGATACCTGTATATACTATATTAATATTGGGGAGAGCTAGGTAGTTATAGGAGATAGAGTAGAGGCTGTGAAGACAGGGAGATGTGAGTTCAAACCCAGTCTCAGACACTTACTAGCTGTGTGATCCTGAGCAAGTCACTTAATATCTGTTTGCCTCAGTTTCCTCATCTATAAAATGGAGATAATAGTAGCACCTGCCTCCCAAGTTTTCTGTGAGGATCAAATGAGGTAACACTTGCAAAGTGCTTGGTACAGTATCTAGCACATAATAACTACAATATAAATGCTAGCTATAATTATCATCATCATCATCATCATCATTAATAAGCTCCTTTGTTAGTCTTTAACCATAACATATACAAGAAATAGAACTTGACAGCTTTAAAATGCCTATAAACATCCAGTAACTGTGATTATCAAGTACAAGGGGGAAAAAGTTGTACAGAAGAAATTTCTGTTAATTGGCATATAAACTTTCTCTCTTTTCATCTTTTGATTCTCTCTTTAGGATCTCTCTAGAATTTGATTCAATCTGGAGTCATGTTCCGCTACACTAGTTCCTCAAGCTAGCCAATTATCTATAAAGGTTTCTTCCTCGATGCCCTCAGTTAGCTCTGTTCATTCAATGGAAAACTTGTGGTACTGAATTCATTTCAAATGACAGGCAGAAGAATCTGTACCATTTGAATGGCAACTTAAATATACACTGTGAGGTATTTGATTTAACTTAATTTAAATTAATTTAATTTCAGCTGTCAATGCCCCAACAGAGCCACTTACAATTTCATACTAAGTGCATACTTATTGGGCATGTACATGCATATATGTCTGTCTTTCCATGTTTGCTTTTTTTCATAGACACATAATTTCCAGTCCTTTTGAAATCACCATTTTAAACCACAAAAACTCCCCATATTAATATTTTACAGGTTATACAGCAAGTTAACGGCAGTTCACGTTATAACATAGATCTCTTAATCTCAAACTGCAGCTGACAATTCTGACCCTCTTATACAGAAGTCTAATGGAATTTAGTTTGCACCATAGTTGTACCAAGCAGCCACAGAAGCAAAACAATGCGGAATGAGTTGTGAGAGCAGGGGATGAGGTACCCTATAGATGTCAATCAAGCAATTAATAAAGTTGGCGTACTATATTCTCCACACTGTGCCAGGTCCTATGGCAGATAGTAAAAATTAAGAGTTCCATGTGCTTTGACTTATTTTATAAGGAGAAGAGGTAAACTGAAAGGAACATCACTTTTGTAAATGTAGGACCTAGGTTCAAATTCTGTGATACCTATGTGATCTGGAGTTAAGACCCTTTACCTCCCTGAAGCTGAGTTTTCTTAACCTGTAAAATTCAGGGGCTTGGACCATATGACCTCCAAGGTCTTTTCCAAGTCTAGTTCTGTGATTCTACGAAACAATAATCCTATGAGGAAAATAATACAGATATACTTATCCCCATTTTAGTGATGATGGGATTTGCTAAATGATTTTCCTGCAGCCATGACACTATTAGTTGCCACAGGTGAGATTTGTATCCAGGTGACTGCTGACTCTTAGTCAGAAATACAGGAGTGCTTAAGAAATGCTTATTGCCTGCTTGCCTTCAAGTCTAGCATATTTTTCATTGAACCATGATGATTTACTGTATAAGAAATGATCGCTACCCCCCATAAGCTTACAGTCTATTTGGGGAAAGTAGATTAAACCAGGCAAAAATCATTCGAGAGTGGTGGCTACAATTAATGAAGATATGAGAACTTGAGATAGGGCCAGGAAAATGTGAATGTACTCTATTGGTTGAGAAAGGCTTAGGTAGGCGATAGACATGAACTGCTTCTGCAGAACTTTACGTGATTTCATTCTCCAGGAGGCTTACCAGTAGCAAACCAGAAAGTGTGTGGTGAATATTTTATGATGCTTCCTAACTAATTGAAGAGTGTGAGTTAGAGGATGGGAAGGTGGAAAGATAGCAAGAGATCTGAATTCGGTTATGGATAAATTATTCCAGCTGCTGACTCTAGTAAGAATTTTCTTAGACAGAGAACCATTACACTCACATACAATTTAATGGAATATTATTGTGTTATAAGAAATGAAAAAAGAGGTGTGCTCAGAAACATCTGTGAAGATTTGAATAAACTCAGATTGATTGAAGTGAGCAGAATCAGAACAATTTATATATTAACAACAATATCATAAGCAAACAAACAACTTTGAAAGTCTTAAAAACTCTGATCAATGGAATGACCTGGAAGTCATGAAGATGCATACTATGCACATAATGAACAGAAACATGAGATGCCCAATAAAATAAAAATTTTTAGATGTGGCCAATATGGGAATTTGTTTTTTACTATGTACAGTTGTCACAAGGGTTTTGTTTTTCCTTTTTCTTTTTCAATGGCATGAAAACAAAGCCAAACAGAGAAATAGAGACAGAGACAGAGAGAGAGCAAGAAGGGGAGAGAGGGAGGGAAGAAGGGAGAAAGAGAGAGAGGAAGAGAGAGAGAGAGAGAGAGAGAGCAGAAGGGATCACATGCAAACATGACAGCTTTGAAAGTTACACGTTGAAGGTATTATATATTTTAAAAGAAAAGCAAGCTTTATGTAATATTTACAGTTTCATATAAAATCTTCTATTCTCAGATGTGTATGTTAAAGTCTGTTTTATTTGGTGTTTGATAAGTTAAAATAAAAATAAAATGAAATTTTAAAAAGCTGAAATAAATTAAAATAATTTTTTTTGCTTTTAAGATTTTTTTTTGGTCTTGGTATTTAGGTTACACCCAAATTTTTCATAGTTAATTTCTGATGTTTTATGTTGTATTTTCATGATTTACTCAATGATATGAAATTTGGTCATTAAAATCCCAACTCTTTTATATTGACCAAAATAGATTAATTCAGTGATTATAACTTTAATATAGACTTATAGACCTGAAATAACATATATATATATATAGAGAGAGAGAGAGAGAGTAGGGTTGTCAGAGTGATCAGAAAATAAAAAATAGAGCACTAAAGTAGAAGGCAAAAATAGAGATACAAAGAATTAGGTCAGACCTAGTCTGTTGGACTTGGTCATATCACATACTAGTCTTTGGGTCTAGAATGAAATCACTGTTTTAGGACTTTTGACCTATGTATTTATTGATTTCATCTAGTTTCTGGTTCACCTCGTTGTTAGATAACTAACTAGTATTCTACCTTAACTAGGCCATAAGAAAGAACACACGAATGTTCAAATATGGCCACTTCATTTGTTATGATTTCATTTGTTAAACTGTGCACACTTGTTCTAAGGAAGGGACGGTACTGGGCCAGAATGAGTATATTGGGTTGTGACAGATATGCAAACAATAATAACAATAAAAAAAAATAAAGCATTAATAAAACATGCTTAATACACAGAAGAAAACAGAAATGCATTGAAGGGGTAACAAATAGAACAATTTAGTTGCTACTTTGTTAAATCATGTATCTATCAACTTTCTACCTATCTATTGACTATCTACATATACATCTATAGATAATTGATGTCTATTTGTCTATCTCTGACAAACTATTTACAACAGAAGTTCACAGGATCTTCTATAGACTTTTTTTTGTATATAGAAATATTTGTGTCTCCTGATAACTGGCAAGTTCTCAACAACAACCAAAAAGGAGCAAGAACACAGTGTGGTAGAATGAGAAGAATATTGAATTGGGAGTGAGGGGTCCTAGGTTTGTATGCCTACTCAGCCATTTACTATCTGTGTGGCTCTGGGCTAGTCACTTCAACTCTCTGGGACCCTCCCTTTAACAGTAAAACCAGAAAGCGAACTTGATGACCTCTTACTGGACCTTGTGCTCTCTCTGTCTCCCTGTCTCTCTGTCTGCCTCTCTCTCTCTCTCTCTCTCTCTCTCTCTCTCTCTCTCTCTCTCACTCTCACTCTGTTGCTCTGTCTCTTTTTTCACACACAAACATGCAAATATACATACACACACACACACACACACACACACACCCCTGTATCATCACCATCCTATAACTAAGCATGTATCCTGCACTGATTATTACAGCCCAACCCCAGTTTTGCCCCCAAGATCAGGAAGTTGTTCCATTTCTCCACAGGCACTAAATAATCATTTGCTGAATGTCTGGATGGAAGCGCTCCTTAGCATTTCCTAAACAGGACAGAGACTGTCAGTATCTGAAGAATTTCCCTTGTTTCTGTCTGCTCCCCCCACCTCACCTCTTCCTTGATTGCTCTGAACCTTGGTGCTAAAATGCAGCACTTGGTTTTGCAGGTGGCCATCTGCTCTGGCTGTTCATTGCCCCTCCTGCCATGAAAATGATCCCTTCTGGATCCTGACTAAAGATGTTTGATGTTTCTAAATGAGGATTATGACTTTAGGTGGAGAGTGAAGAACTAGGCCAGATGGACACCTATCAAGCCAAGGTCCTATCTTCATAGCAATTACCTGAGTTAACAGTAGAACACTGAAAGACAAAGAAAAACAAGTCAATCACAAGAACTGTGTCCTAGTAATTGATATGTATACAGGACTTTAGATTTTGCAAAGCACTTTATACTTATATAATTAAAGTCTTGTAACAAGCCCTGTAAGGTGGATACTGCAGGGATTACTGTTGCCTCTCCACCCTCCTCTATTATATATTAGGAACTCACACTCTCAGTGGCTGAATGGCTTCTTTGAGGCCATACAGCTAGTCAGCAAGGAGATTTGTATCTGGGTTTCCTGACACCAGAACTATACCTATGCCTACTATGACACACTGCCTTTGAGGAAAGCAGATATGTAGGTGAAAGATAGGGGAAAAATAGAAAGTTATTCAGAGGTTAGTCTGGAATGTTTGGATGGGATGAATGTTTAGAACTAGGAGTGGAAAACCTGCCATTTTACTTTGCTTCTGACATGATATGGACACAGCAAAAAGGGAATTAAAAACAAAACTCAAGCTTAGCTTTGAGCTTTGAGCTCTGACTCTCCAGCAACATAGAGACCAACCCAATTTACAGATTCAAGAATGGAAAGGAAGTTTGTGAATTTCAAGGCTTCTAAGTAACAGAAATCCAAATAACATGAAGCTTTTCAAGCAACAGCTTGATCATCCAAAGGATATTATTAAGCTTGTGTAGAAGGGACAGTACTGGGGCAACTAGGTAGTGCAGATTTACTAGCTGTTTGACCCTGACCAAGTCACTAAACCCAATTGCCTCACCAAAAAAAATAATAAAAGAAAAAAAAGAAAAGAAAAACAAAGAGACAATAATACTACAATTATATTGAGAAGATCTGGTTTGCTGTTGCTGTTCAGTCAATTCAATGGTGTCTGACTCTTTGTGACCCCATTTGGGGTTTTCTTGGCAATGATACTTGAGTGATTTCCTTCTCTACCTCATTTTACAGATGAGGAAACTGAGGCAAACAAAGTTAAATGACTTGTACAGGGTCACACAGCCAGTAAGTATCTGGGGCCTAATTTGAACTCCTGTCTTCCTGACTCCAGGACCACCACTCTATCTACTGTGCCAGTTTCAAATCTTGGCTCCAATATTTCCTTGTCATATGACATTGGACAATAGGAGTGGTCACCCTCTTTTTTAAGCCTCTGTTTCTATGGATTTATATTTAGATGAGACCTGTATTTGAATACTGACTTAGCCACTCTTGCTACACAAATGACCTTAAGTCACATGACCTTTTTAGTAACTATCTATAAAATGAGAGTGCTGTACTAGACTAATTCATTGCTAAAGTCTCTTGCCACCCTAACATTTTATTATCCCGTGATCATATGATTCTTGCCTCACATGATCATTGTGACAATAAAATGAGCTGATGTTTCAACCATTGTTTTCCATTATCTGTAGCATTATCCTTGAGTACACAAAATAATCATTCATAAATCATGAGTAAAAACAGTGATCAAATTCACAATACACACATATAAACATATACACATATGCACAAATATACAAATAGATAGATAGATAGATAGATAGATAGATATAGGATATATGCAGGATACTACATTCCGCAGAGTCTAAATGCTCCATTTGGTAATGGGTGGCTGGAGAAGCCAATTAAGAATTTGAAATGATGGTAGTAGTCAGCACTTGATCTTAAAAGAGGCAACGTCAAGATGGAACCATCAACTCCTCTGATTATTAATAAATAAATATTGACATTAATTTAGCACTTTCCATCTTCAAAGCTCTTTATAATTATTAATTAATACTCGGGATAACAAGGTATTTGAAATATAATTTCTGAAGTTTGCATTTAAATAGAAATTTCATGATTGGTGTTTCTTGGGTACAAGAGCAATATTTTTTTTCCTTCTTCCCAGAATTTCCTTCTGAATTCAAGACAGCTAAATGGACTTTGATGGAAAGGTGTCATTATGAATCTGAATACAGAACCCAAAGGACAAACTGGAGTTATCTGAAGATCCTCAATGAACTACTTAAGGATCTGGGTATAGTTTCTCCAATTACCAGTGTACATGATACCCAGATTAATATATCCAGGCAAAAAATCATAGAATAATTGATTTAGAGCAGTAAGGAACCCTAGAGACCATCCAGTCTAACCTCCTTATTTCACCCATGATGAAATAGGGACCAAAGAGGTTAAGAAAATTCCTGAAGGTCACACAAAAAATAAGCAATAGAGTTCAGATTTGGGTCCTCGGGCTCCAAAATCAGTACTCTTTCTACTGCACTACATTACGTGAATACACTATCATACCAACAGTAAAAGAATATGGGAAGAAGTATTGGACAATTGAAGCTCCATTGTAACACATTATAACACCAAGAGAAAAATAGACTTCCTTCTATTCCTCCTGTACTAGATCTGGGAAAGATCAGGAGAAAGAAGAGATCAGTTCAGTCCTTGCACATTGCTGCTTTTTCTGTGACCTTTTCCTCCGGCCTGAATGCCTTTATCTCTCCTCTCTACCTAAGAAAATCCTTCCCAACTGATAAGCCCAGTTCAAATTCTGTTTCCTCAATGGAGCCTTCCCTGATCATCCAGTACTTAGGGAAAGAGGTCTGTGTTACCGAGAACAGTGATGTTCAAGAGATTAGGAGGCCTCTCTCACTTACCATAATTAACTCCTTGGATCCTAAAGCTATGGAAATCTGGAAGGAAGTGAATTACATGAAAGAAGCCATCAACTTAGTTTTTTTTGTTTTTGTTTGTTTGTTTTCCTTTTGGTCCCGGATACCAAAGGGGTATCCTAGATTTCCCTAAGCATGCAAGGTCCTTTATGACCTAGTGTTCTATCATGGTGATTTGGCTAATCCTCTAGCTTTGATCTGAAGGCAGCTAAGGGATAGAATATAGAGCATTAAACTTGGAGTCAGGAAGAAATAAGTTTAAATCTGACCTTAAACACTTGGACGTTTACTAGTTGGCAAGTCACTTAACTTCTCTCTACCTTGGTTTCCTCATCTGTAAAATGGCAGTAACGATAACAGCTATATCCCAGGGCTGTTCTAAGTATCAATTGAAACAATATTTGTGAGGTGCTTTGCAAAACTTAAAATTCTATATAAATGCCAGCTATTATGGTCTAACCAAACTGTCCTCTCTATTCCTCAGATACAGCATTCTATCTCACATTTCTGGGCCTTTTCATTGAGCATCCTTCATGCTTGGAGCATACTCTCTCTTCTCCTTTGCCTCATAAATTATCTTTCTTCCTTCAAGACGCATTTCAAGCACCCTTCTACATAAAGACTTCCTCGATATTCTCCATCTGCTAGTGTGCTCCCTCCCTAACTAACATATCTAATTACCTCATATTCTTCTATATATAATTATCCTCTGTATACTTATAGATGTACCTCTTATCTCCTCAAATAAAGCATAACCTCCTAGAGAGTAAGAGCTGTTTAATTTTCTAAAAACTTTGCATGTCCCAAACCAGTAAGGTCCCTGGCATACAAAAAAGAAAGAAAGGAAGGAAGGAAGAAAAGAAGGAAGGAAGGAAGGAAAGGGGAAAGGAAGGAAGAAAAAGAAAAAATCTTTAATGAAAGATTGTTAATGGATTGATTTAACACCTTTCCTTATCTGTTCCTTAGAGTTTCATTGGCTCTGTTTATGTGGTCTCTGACTTCCTGAAATGTTGCAGGCTTTGTAATACCTGTTTGAGGTTCCTGTCAAGAATATGTTTCTAACTTGTCTAGCCCCTTAGTGTTAAGGTGACCATATGAACCAAAATGATGATAAACATGATATCATTTACCTCTATGGAGGTTATCTGTAGCTGAATGCTACTAGCATATATCCATAATAACACTAGTCTGTCTCACTTGAGATTCTGTCTAGGTATGTGTTATTACTGAAACCTCCATTTATTTGCTCATTTTTACTTATGTTAATATCCCTCTTGTTGTTCGTATGGGATAGGTTATCTTCTTCTTACCTTCCTTTTATCTGTTATATTCATGTGTTTCCCAATATCACAGAATTTCAGAGTTTCAAGCAATATCCTAGGATATCTTTTTCAACCTGTAGCTTGACTAAGAATCCTCTTTATAACATTCCCATCCAAATGATCGTTAGTCTCTACTTGAAGATTTCTAGCGATGGAGAACTCATAACCTGGGGCAGCTGATACCACTTTTAGATGGCTCTGTCAAGCCTTTCTTTTTTTTTTTAAATCCGTATGTTGAGCAAAATATTGTTATTCTGCACCATCCACCTATTCCTCCTGGTTCTGCCCCAGGATCAAGAAGAATAAGTTTAATTCTTCCTCTTCTTGATACCCTGCAGGTACTTAAAGTTAGCTGTCATTTCACAGCTAAATCCAGTTTTCTCCAGACTTAATATCCCTCCAACATTCAATGGATCCTTGTATAATATATTATTCAGTTCTCTCTCCATAATAATTGCTCTTTTCTAAGGTTATTAGTCATGTATACCGGCTTTTGTATACCTTGCAATACTGATTGATAATATAGATTAATCTACATATGTTTTAATCCTTTTGTTCTTGTTGGGTTGTTTTAGTCATGCCTGACTCTTCATGACCCCATCTGGGGTTTTCTTGGCAAAGATACTAGAGTAGCTTGCCATTTCCTTCTCCAGCTCATTTTACAGTTGAGGGAACTAAGGCAAACAGGGTTAAGTGACTTGCCCAGGGTCACACAGCTAGTAAGTGTCTGAGGCCAGATTTGAACTCACAAAAATGAGTCTTTACTCCAGGCTTGGCACTCTATCCACTGTATCATTTAGTTGCCTTTTATTCCATTTGCTACCTTGTAATCTCATGAATGTCTTTGGTTAGGTTTGCATTCATTTTACACTTTTTTTTTTCAAAGTGCCTATTGTGCTCAAAAACTAAGCTAGGCACTCCTGTGAATATAAGACCCAAGTAGACTCACTGAAATTTAAAATGAATAGCCACATAAAATATCTCCCCTTTCTACTTCTTTTAAAATTGCTTCTAGAACCATAGGTTCATAGATTTAATGCTGCAAGGGATCTTGGAGAATGACTCATTCATTGTACAGATGAGGAATCCGAGGCAAAGCCAAATTAAATAGGGGAAGAGGTTAAGTGACTTGCCCAGGGTCACCTAGCTAATAAGTATCTGATTTTTCATGACTCTGCCTAGTCCTCTGTCTACTACAACATCATGATGGCTCTCATTGTCAGGCTACAAAATCTATTTCTCAGTCACACCCAAGATGTTGTTTTCCTCTATATTGTGTGCCTCAAAAAGCATCACAGTCTAAAAAAAAAAAGGCAAAATCAAAGAGGAGGTAAGTTTGTGAGATATAAAGGCAGCCTATTAGGTGTTAGACTGGGGTCCCAAAGCATGTTGGCAATTAGGTCAGAACTGCTCTGTTGAGCATCCCTCCCCCACACTCCACTCCCATTTAGTTGTTCAAGGACAAGAGGACTTTTTGATGCAGGAGATTTTCCAACCCCACCCAGTACTGGGAACACTGAGATTGGCTAATGCACCACATGTGGCTGGGAGTTTAGGTAGGAACTACTTGGCTATATGTTATGGTTTAATCTAGGAGCAGCAGGTCTCTTGATGGACCTTTGAGGGGAAATATTGCATGGTTTCCTATTTCCTGATGACTGTGACCTGGGCAGGGCACAAGAAGAAAACATATATGTATGTGTGGAGAGGTGAGTTGGGGGGAGGCGTAGTTTGGGGGATGCTGAAGGAAAGAGGTGAGCTGACATTTCCCATCTCAGGAGTACAAGATTCATTACCTCTCACGAAAAGTCGCCTGGCTGCTGTGAGTTCTGACATAGTCCATGACAGGAGAAAGTGACATGGCCGTTTGACATTCAGGGCTAGAAGGTTACTGGTCTGTAATCACTAGTTAAAATTGAATCTTGTACAGTGCATCCTGCCAGGACAGCTCGACTGCTGATAATTATTTGGATGGTACTGTATTTGGATTTTATTTCCCCAGCAGAGAGGGGAGGCTGGATTTATAGTTCACTGCCGGGTTAAGATTGGAACAGGGTAGATCTTTTTTATAGTTAATATGGCAGAGCCAAATAAATCTGGAGGGCATTTTTTTTCTACTTCTTTTAACACTAAAACCATCTGCAGAGGAAGGGGGTTTGGGGGGGCAAGGGGGCAGAACAAAAGGACTTTTTCTTCTAATTTTTCCAGTAGTAGGCTACAATTCCACAGTGATATTTCCTTCTTGTTCCTTTTACTTCATGGTGTTTTAAACAGGCCATCTGGACACTAAAGGGAATAAGAAACAGTCACCATTTCGTAGATGTTGCAGTCTGGAATACTAGGAAAGAGGAGAAAAGCTTATGTAGATGAAGACAGAGAAGTTCAATGTCACTGTAGCGGTCAACTCAGGGAGACAGGGGTGGGGTGGAGTAGTGAATCATTCCTGGCTGGTTAAGGCAATAGGATCACAGCATGGCCTTGAACTCCCTGCCTGAGTCGATTTGGATGTACTCCAAAAGATCACAGAATGGTTAACCCCTGTATTTGTGATAGCAGTTGGTCGCAGCAGGGTCAAGAAAGGTCACACTTTCTCTTATCAAACTGCTCAACAGTTTTACCAGATGAACATAGCATCACAGATTTTGAGTCTTAAAGGAGTCTTAAAGGTCAGATCATGTCTTCCTTCCCTACCCCAGTATTTCACAGATGAAAGAATAAAGGTTCTGAGACATTGTTACTTATCCAACTTTACATAGGAAATAAATGGCAGAGCCAAATTATGAACCCAGAAATTCTGATTCCAAACCTAGCTCTCCTTCCACTGTCTGGTGCCCCTACATACTATGCTTTGTTTAGTGGTTTGATCAAACATGAAGGGGATGGAGAGATGGCTTTCAATACCAGCCTTATCCATGAACAGAGTAATCTGAAACTGTCAACCACATTACTGACCCATAAGATGTAGGTTTAGAGTGGAATTTAAGGGTCACCTAGTCCAATTCCCTCATTTTACAATAAGGAAACCAAAGCTAAGAGTGGTGAAATGACTTTGTTCACATATAGGTATTGGATTTAAGAGTAGATTCTCTGTGCTTTTTCCATGACATGGCTTAAGAACAATTCCCCTGCTGACTCTTTACAGTGCTGAAATTCCATTATTATAAATGTATTCCTTTTGGAATAACTCTGCTTCTCAGAGCTCCTTAGTTAAATGTAAATTCTCTATTTATGTTAACTACGTTAAACCATGCTCATTTATTAACACTTTAATGTGTATCATTCACCCATAGGGCCATGTTGGTGAGATTCAGGGCTGGTAGGTTTTGATAGGAATGGAACATATCCAAATCATGAGGTACTTTATAAGGAAGTCAGTGGTAAACTGATGGAAGGTACCCAGATAATTAGGGAGCAGTGGGCATCACTAGGTATTTAAGGATAAGAAGAATAATCATTTATAAGAACATAGAAATGAAATAGAAGGTTGAAAAAAACCCAACTTTTCATCAAGTCTTATTAAAGACTAGAGTCCTGGTTGCTGAAGATGCACCTCTAAATATTTGAAGGATCCATGTTTTGGTGGCTCTGTTTCACCATGGATAATTAAATGGTGACTTACTGAGTACCCAAAAAGGCTTTTCTGAATTTTTGAAGTGGGCATTGTTGAATTGAATAAATCTAATCTTTTGGCAATGCTTATCTGGTAGGGGCATAACTACAGGACCAGCCTAAGGTTAATTTTTCTGTTCCTAAGAGGGGGAGAGAGGGACAACCATCCTTAAGTTTGGTGTTCACAAGGCAAAGACTAAGACCTGCAGAGTGTGAGGCATGCAGCAATCTCTGATCCTCATAGTTAATCAAAGGAGGGCAATCTTCACCTTCGCATATTTGCAAAAGAATTCAAAGGCCTCTTACTAACTCAACCAATATAAATCCTATGAATCTGAAATTCAAGGCATTTCTTTTAGGAAGCCTTCTTCAGGTCATCCTAGTCACAAAAATTTTAGCCTTCCTCAAATTCCTATAGCATTTACAAAAAGTGCCATATACCACTCCTTTGTTATATGTTTCCCACATAGTGTTGAATATTTATTTCTTTTGTATAAGTAAATTTGATAATTGTCAACTCACTATGTGTTCTTTTGATAGGTCACCTCACTGGTCCTCAATTTTCTCATGTTTAAAATGAAGAGATTTTTCTTGTTTATCTCTATTGTCTGTATCAGCTCTAATTTTTAAATTATTTTCTCCTCCCTTTTCCTTTTCTACAATGCTTACTCTTTTGCTAAGTCAAGCATTCCATATCCATGTATTAAGTGGCTACTCTATACCAGGCATTGTGGTACACTCTGAGGACAAGATTGAAACAATCCTTGCCTTCAAGGAGTTGACTCTAGATTCCTAATAATTATTTATTGAATGAGAGAATGGTAGTGTTTATTTCTCCTATAACTGTATAGATAAGTCCTTTGCAAAATCATCTCCAAATATAGAAATTTATTACATGGTGATATCAGTTATTTTTCAGTATTTACACTCCCTAAACACTTCTTATCAGTCTGACTGATCCAGAAGGCAATTATTTTTGCTTCTAACTCACTTTCCTTGGAAACTATCTAATAGACTAATTTTACATTAATTTTCCCCGTTTACTTTTTGGAGTTCGTAAAACCCTTTTCACAAAATGAATCCTGAGGTCCCTTCTACCTCTGAAACTCTATGATAAAGCAATTCATCACTTCATACACTGTAACTGGTTATTACAGGCATCCAGATATCCTATGAGGCTGTCCAGCTCCCATCTCCCCAGAGGTAACAATGAATCAGAAAGATAGAATCACAGAATCTTGAGTTGGAAGGGATCTCAGCAGCTATCCAGCCCAATCCTTAACTACTGTAATGAATAAGACAAGGAGGAAAGAAGAACCATTATCTCCCAAGGTGGCCTATCCTGTGTTAGGATAGCTGGCATTGCAACCGCATTTTATTCGTTAGTCTTGTTATTGTTGTTGTTTGTTTGTTTTCTTTCGTTTTTCTGTTGTTACTGTTGCTGTTGCATTATATGACGATTCTGGTTCTGCTTGTTCTGCCACCTGTGTGACCCTAGTCAAGTAATTTAAACTTAGCCTGCCTCAATTTCCTCCATTTTAAATGAAACAGTTGGATTGAAGGAACTCTAAAGTCCCTTTCTAAGGTAATATCTCTGATTCTATGTCCCTGTGATCCAGGATGGTCCTTATCTGTTATGGTTAGTCTGTGAAATGGGAAGCTGTTACTGCTGTCTTCCTCTATATCTGTCATAAAAAATGTTCTGCTTGTTTCAGTGGGATTCTACACTTTGCTTTTTAATCTACATATCCATATTAGCAAATACCTTCCTAACATTGTCTTCTTGTATTTCTGCAGGAGGCCATGCTATCCAAAGACCTGTACACCTAAATGTGTACTTAGAACTTCTCTTCCCCTGCTCCTCCAGCCCTTCCTCTTGCCTATAGCCTTGGATGTAATTAACATATAATTTATGGAACAGCAGGACTCTTACCATGTGATCAGGAATTATTTTACCAAATGAAAATAGTATCGCTGCAAGCAAGGGAGAATACAGAACCTGACATTTCTCCCAGGTGAATTAGATTCACATCTCTGAGTACCTGGGAGAAGGGCAATTGGTGTTTTGTTGTTATTTCTTTTAAATGCTTGATGTCAACCTTTAGGGAGCATTGATTACATTCTTCATTACCACACCAATGGGGCTAAAATACCAGATATGTCATTGAATGGGAAAGGGTGGGGAGAGAGCTGGGGGCAGCCTGGGGTGAGGCACAATGATTATGCCAGTGGATTTCCATAGATTTCCTTTTCCTGTTTCAGAATCTCTTTAGGTTTGGAGAAATGAAGGTTCTTGATTCTTTGTGGCAATTGGAACCCTTTTGTTTTTCTCAGGAATTAGGACTAGAAGCCCTAGGCTTAGTTATCATCTAGTAGCAGCTCACCTGTCAGTGGGGTTCCTCAGCACTGTCCAATTCAGATGCTGAGGGGAAATGTGGGTTAACTCCTTGCGGGTCCCTGGGCCGATACAATTTTCAGAAAGGAAACTGTGGGAAATTGTTGCTTTTATATGAGGATCAACAGTGGTTCAGACAATGGCAGGGGAACCTGAGCCCCTCCTTAATATTTCAGGAAAACAAAAGCCATTCCTACCTGAAAGACCTCTCTACTTGTCTTCAAAGGATTTTGCAGGCTGTTCTCATAAGCTGGTTGCTCCTTACGTGAAACTTCCCAATCCCATTCACCAACTGTTGCCATGGTAAATAATTATATCACAGATGAATTGTGTACACTTCCTCTTCATAGCTGGAAGAGAAATTGTAGAGGAAAGGGTGGGGGGAATCAAAATCCTTTAAAATTACAGGGGAGATAGCTGAGGAACGATTGCCTCCTCGTTAACATAATTAGCTCCATGAATTATAAATTGGTATTAGAACTTGCTCTTCATGACAAAAGGAGTAATTATATTTACTCATGTAAAATTAAACAATACCAAAAAAAATTAATGGGATTCACCAGAAGCTCTCTTGACATTATCATAAAATTCAGAGATCCGAATATCCCACAATCTGAAGTGATTTAAGCCACGTAAACTTTAATGCTGTTCAAACTTGCTCTGTGGAGATATATCTCCTGGCTAGTTTATAATGGAACTTCATGCAAAAAACAACCACCACAAACAACAAGCGTTAAATGGTTTCTTTCATAGACAGATACCCAGAGAAGGTCGAATTGTCTGCATCCAAGAATGAGGCTATGGTAATTTTCACAGAAGAATGATTTATGGACTGTTCCAAAGTTAAAACATCCACAACAGAGGGTGATCTGTTTACTCAAATGACCCCTAAACATATAAAAAAAGGGGGGCTGAGACTAGTAGAAGTTGATTAACTATTAATGGGCCCTCAGAAGAATTTGCTTCCCTGAAACACTGGGTGAGGTAGTGCAGAGATATAACTAATTTGAGGCAAACAGGAAGCTGAAAATTAGAGGATACAAATGACCTGTCCCAATGGTCAGACCCTAAGGAACTCTCCCCATAATTCTCCTTGCCCTAAGTGCCAAAATTCCTACTTACAACTTTTGTAAAGTATCATTGTCTCTCCTAATTTTTTTTCTGGGCTATCTATCATGCAGAAGTTGGGAATTATGGCTCATTGCATGTACCTGCCTGTTTAGACAACCTGCAGTTGTGTTGAAGAACAACAAGAGATGAACCACATAGAACCCTATAGACTCACAGAGTTGGGAAATCAAAAATCATTTATTCTAACTCATACCAGATCTATTAACTTGCACAACCTTCTACAATAAGTTATTTCAAGGGATTTTTATATGCAACCTTGCTTTGCCCACAATTACTACTCCTGTGTCCAGATATCCTAAAGTCTCAATTTCCCTTGAAATAACATGTTATAATATACTTGTTGCATTTTGCATTTAGAATGTGGGGTGAAAGATTCTTCTTAATCAAATGGTGTGACTGATATTTCACTTATAACTCATTAAATATATGTGGCTTGGCTACTTATTGCTTTGAAAAATTGGAATGTGGGCATTTTATTTTTTGACCCAATGGCAATTTGATAGTAAATGTACAAGTTAAAAAAAAGTGCATGTCATATTTTGTCATTTTTTAAATGAATACTTACCTTCTCTACATATTGCTTAATTTTTACCCTGGTATGCCTTCTCAATTATTTTCTAACCCCCAGTGCCTAGGAGAATGACTTTCTCCTAGTACCCTTCACTTGTTCACTGTTGCACCTATTATACCTTGTAAGTCCTTACTAAGTAGAGTATCTTTGACATCAACTTCTTGTTACGAAAAAAAAATCTTACACCTTCTCTCATTAGGAGATGGTAATGTAAACTAGGTCAGCTTGAAAAATATGCTAAGTCTATCCAAGTGACAAGAGAAGCTTCTGATGTTTTGTAATGTGAAGGTGGGAAGCATCATAATACCCAAAGGGGGCAAGGCCACAGCTGTACCAGATATTATGATCTAGGGGAAGGGTAACATAAGTGCCAGGACATATCTGTAAGGCAAGTACAAAAGTATGATGAAGAAAATGCTACGCATGTTAAATGGCATTTGATGATAAGGACACACAATCACCATTGTTCTACCCTGTTGTAAATCTACAAACTTACAGAATATTAGAGCTTAGGAAGGATTTGAAAGATAATCTAGTTTACCCTCTGTGTTCCAGAAAAAGGAGGTGAACAGTCTGAGGTTATGTAGCCAGCTGGGATTCAAACAAAGGTCTTTTGACTACAAATATGTTGTTTGTCTATTAAAAATTCCAGATGTCCCAACAACATTTTTTAATTAATAATGAACAATGTGCATACAAGGAAAAGGGGAATATTGCCTGAATTGAATGTTATTTATGAAGAGCAGAGGTGTTGTGTCTCTTCAATCCCTGACAGATGAGCCATTCAAAAAGCAATAATAGCAACATTTAAAGAGAGCTGACCTTGTGCCACACACTGTGCTAAGTGCTTTATAAATATTATATCATTTAGTCTTCACAACAACCATGTAAGGTAGATGTTATTATTTTTCTCATTTTATAGTTAAGGAAACTGAGATCTGGCCAGGGTAACATAAAAAGTGCCTGAGACAAGGTTTGAACTCAGGTCTTCCTAACTCCAGATCCAACAATCTGTCCACTGTACCACTTTTCAAATGATAGGCTTTAGAGCTCAGAGATACCACCCAGATTATCTAGCCCAAACCTGTCATTTTTATAGATAGCAATAATTAATACATAGCAGTTTAAATTTTTAAAAATAATTCCCTCAAAAAACTTATAAGGGAGATGGTTTAGGTAGAATCCCCATTTTATAGGCAAGGAAACTGAAGTCCAGAGATGCATAGTGATTTTTCCAAAGTCACATAGGTAGTAAATGGAAAAACTAGGATTTTAACTCATTCATAGGTGCCAATTATTCCAGTTCCTTCATTGAACAGATGAGGAATCTATGGCATAGGGAGGTTATGACCTGATTAAGGTGCCACAGTATCAAAAGTGGGATTTTTAACTTGTCATCTGAGTCAGGGCTCATTCCAAAATTCTCTGTCCCCAAATACAATTCCCTCTCAAACTTTGTTTATTTTATTTCTTTGTTTTGGTCCAGACCTGTGATTTCATCTTTTCATTATAAATGCTTATTGAATGAATGAATGAATGAATGAATGAATGAATGAATGAATGAAGAAGGGTATGACCAACTGACTAATTGAACAAGCATCTTGGGAATAAAATAAAATTATATGGCCCTATTGTATTTATTAAGAACATGGTCTTTTGCTTGTTTAATCTCTGTCTCTGTCTCTCTTTCTCTGACTCTCTGTCTCTCTCTGTCTCTCTTTCTCTCTCTCTCTCTCTCTCTCTCTCTCTCTCTCTCTGTCTCTCTCTCTCTCTCTCTCACACACACACACACACACACACACACACACACACACACACACACACACACACATCCAGAGCTCTGCATTTAGTATGTGTTTTTATGTGACTGACAAGGAGAACAAATACAGAAGCCCATTACAAAAAGCATAAACCATCGTATTGACCATCAAAAGTCTAAAAGGACTCAAATTCAGAGTACTAAAGGGGGGAAAAAAGGTGAACAATAAAGCAGCATTTGAAATAATAGCTGTGCTCACGTAGAAAATTTCCACTTGGCGGGGATGCCTTGTACTAAGCCTAAGTAACAAACAGAGCGGGTGGGCTGAATTTCACTGGGAATGGCTCTTTGCCTGATGGCTACAATCCTCATTAGGGCAAGCTCCAAAAAAAGAAGTTATTTCACCCAAGGCTTGTCGACTTCTATTAGATCACCCAGGGCATTAATTTCAATTTTCATGTTTTTGCCTTTAAAAAAAAAAGAAAAAAAAGAAATGGGGGGAGGTGGGAAACTTTCTGCCAAAAGCTTAGCTGCCAACTGTTGGGGGAAAAAATTGATTTCTATTGAATACTGCACTTTGGAATGAAAGAAAACATTGTCTAAATGAAGCTGGGGCTCTCATTCACCTATGCCTATATTACTGTGAAATCAATTATGTGGGCTCTTTCGAAAGTTACTGATTGTAGCAAATTGAATGGCCTTCATTTCAGCATAATTTGGAGAGGTTGATGTAATCAGAGACCTTACACCACGGTGAGATACAAGATTCGTGATATTCAGATGGGAAAAAAGCTACAGTGGTTAAGCTTGTTCCGCACCTTCTGCTTACCGGCTATAATGCTTTCATAAGTACGAATGAAATTGTTTTGATGAAGGCGGAGACGGCTCTGAAGGGATGTGTGAGGTGGGAAAGGGAGTGGAAATAAGGTTGCTGGAAATCACAGTATTGTCCTCATATGCAAGGAAGCTGTAGAATCTAATCCTGGGCATAATTGGCTGCAAATGAAACACTTTAATATCAAATCTCAAGTTATGCCCCAGGGCCGAGGTTCGGGTTTATATAAAGCTATATGTGAACAGAGGTAAAATGCCCCCTTTTTCTTGCAGTGAATATTTGTTCCACTTCATTCTGTTGGAAGTCTGGAGACTCAAATACTTGCTCTTCAAATTATAAATTGAGTCTCTTTAGCCCCAAGACAATTGTCAGTTTGAAGAAATTCATGGAGGTTTTGGTTTCAGGATATTAGCCTGAATGGAAAAAAAATGGTGTTGTGTGGGACTTGTAATAAGCTGTATTTGGAAACTAGATTTTTTTTTTGAAGTTCCCCTGTTTCCCTCTTTGAATGGGATGATCAGCCCTACACCGAAATGAAGAGATAAGTGAACATGCAAAATCAACCAAAAGTCAGCATAAGTGGAAAGATACCTTTCCATTGGTTAAATAAAAAGTTACCTAAATTTCTGATAAGCACAATAAAGGAACAAATTAAAATGTGGTAGAATACCTGCTAAATCTAGAAAATTAAACTGGGATGAGTTAGAACAACAGAGAAAGATGGCATAAACAATTCTTATAAGCTCAAGAGAATAGGTTTTCCACTTCCAATCCCCTATGCACATCCTACCAATCTTTCATCTAACAATTCAAATGCCTACATCTTGGAGGGGATGCTGACAAAGAATTGTTGTAGGTACTCCCTCCACAGGAACAAATGAGACAGTCCATCCATACTATCTTCTGTGCTGTTCTTATCCATGGTCTTTGATACTGTCATTTTAGCTTTATTTTTTAAAATTTTCATTCATTAATTCATTTATTCATTCATTTCAATCATTTGTTTATCAAGGCTGGGGCTCTCTATTTCACACAGACTCAAATTGCAGTGGTCATTCACAAGTCTAATCCCACCAGTGATCACCTGGGACCTTTGCATATTTCTGTTTCCCTCCTCGGACAGTTTACTCTTCCTTAAACAAGCTGCTGACCCCAGACTCTAGGGTCTCGCCAAATGGGTAAGGACATAGTGTGGATAGTCCTCATCTTAGTCCATGCCAGTTCAGAACTCTCTAGGTGAAGTCATCCACCAGCATCCGCCTCTCTGATAGCAGAGGTTACAGATATGTGTCACTGTAACTGGCTGCTATACTTTCTTTATAGAAGCTATATTTATACCTTCTTTTGTTTTTTACATTTTCTTTCTTTCTTTTTCTTTCTTTATTCTTTCTTTCTTTCTTTCTTTCTTTCTTTCTTTCTTTCTTTCTTTCTTTCTTTCTTCCTTTCTTGGTGAGGCAATTCTAGTGAGTGTTATGTGTCTGAGGCTGGATTTGAACTCAAGTCCTCCTGACTCCAGGGTCAGTCCTCTATCTACTGTGCCACCTAGCTTCCCCTGATTTTACATTTTCCCAATATTTTACCACTTACACGCATATCAAGCCCATTTTTTTATTAAAGGAAAACAATTAAACAAAACCAACCAACCTAGTATGTATTATCCTTTACCAGTAGTCCTCTTATCTGCTTAAAGAGAGAAGCTGTTTCTTCAAATATACCTGGATCTAATATGAGTCAAATCATTTGAGTCAGCTAGGTGGCAAAGTGGGTAAAGTTCAGGCCCTGGAGTCAGGGAGACCTGAGTTCAAATTTAGCTTCAGACATGTACAAGCTGTGTGATTCTGAGGAAGTCACTTAACCTCTTTCTTTCACAGTTTCCTCAACTGTAAAATCGGTATAATATCATTATCTACCTCACAGGGCTGTTGTAAGGATCAAATTATGTAATATTTGAATAGTGCTTAGTACTTTTAGACACTTAATAAATGCTTGTTCTCCTTCCCCACTCCCCTCGCCCTGCCATTCAAAGTTTGGCTGTCTTTCAGTGCTTCTTTCATTTTTGCATAAACTCTTCATAGTGGATCATCTTGGAGTCCTTCCTTAGCACACTAAATATGCTGGGAATGCTAGTACATAGCACTATAACTTGGAGATACACACACACACACACACACACACACACATATACATACACACACTATACATATACATACATACACATATGTGTATATACATATATATTCATATATATGTATAATATTGGACTCTCACTTCTTCACTCATGGACTATTTTGTCATACATTTCATTGAAGTTTTTAGTGACATTTCATTATTAATATAATAATATGCTCAGAGTGCTTCAGTATTTGCAACGTGCTTTACATATAATGTCTTCTACACAGCATACTTATACCGACCATATGGGGTTTTATTGTCCTTTGAATTATTCGCGTTTTCTAGTCTTCTTAGATTGTAATATTCTTTGATTTATAAGCACAGCATCATAAGCAGGTTTCATCCATATCTTGTATAAATCATTAATATCATTGAAATAAGTAATCCTTATAGGGATATAGATTCCAATCTTTACCTTTTCATTCTTTGTACTTCTTGTCCATTGACCTCCAACAATACATTACATGTAGAGTTCACTTAACATACTACAAGCCACCATCTACATTTTTGGGTATTAACAGGGAAACAAACAAAGGACCTATCCATCCATTATCCAACTCTCTTGTCCCACAATTGGCCAAATTACGGTTCCAGGTCCATGTCTTTTTGGTGACAATATTAATTATGCTTCTGATGTGCAGCTATCCATTGGTAATACTCTCTAGTCTATTTATATATATCTTGCATGCCTTTCCATTACCCTGTGGTTGACCTACAACTTTAGTTCTGCAAGGATTATGATCTTCCATTATTTGTAGCCAAATATTATGTCAGCAAACTAATTATCACCCATAGGCCAAATCCAGCTCACTGAGTTCTTTTGTAGGGTGGCGAGACAAGAATGATTTTTACATTTAAAAAAAATCAAGATGTATTGTGTTTAAAAACTTTAAAAGCCATTATCAATCCCTGCTAGGATCATCAGAAGAAAGTGCTTTTTGGTTTTGGAAGAAGTTTGGAGTCATTTAAAACATTTCTTAATTCCCTTAATTCAATAAACCTATATTTTTCCTCATTCAATTCTAGGTCAAGGTTATTGTCCATACATATTGTATCTCTAATTTTTTCATGTATTGATTGACCAGCTATATTGTCTAGTTATACATCTGTAAATCATTACATATATCTTGATAAAATCTTTTGTAATATTTCCATTTTTTGTCATGCTTGCACATTCATACCTAAATAGTCTTTAACTAACCTTTCTACAAAGTCACTATCTTTTTGTTGTTTCTCTTTTTTATGTGGTGTTAATATTCATAATATTTTACCATAGTATTAATTCACCATATTAATATTCACAACATTTATGTATAAAATCTTAGAAATTAACATGTAATCTGAACTGGTGTTGTTCTTAGCTGTTATCTCTCCTTATTTGGCAAAGAAATAAAGGATACATTGACTGTGAACTTTTAGGCTGTTTTGGCCTCCTCCTTATGGTGATTGATTTGCATTGGTTAAAATTATCTAGGACTTGGTAGTAGCCTCTGTTGAAGCATGTTATTTTGTCCATTTCCCACATTAAAAGCTTGTGTAAATAATTTTAAAGGTGTTTTAATTGTATGCCATATCTTCTCATTTCTATTCTTCAATATGAAATTTAGTATGATTTGTGCTCTAACCAGTCAGTGATCTATGTAGATTGCTCATTTAAAAATAAGGCAATATGGAGACTGGGTGAAGAGTTTTACTTCTATAGAATAAGTGTGTGTGTGTGTGTGTGTGTGTGTGTGTGTGTGTAAATTATGTATATTATATATGTCCACACTGCTATGTCTAGATGTTGCTTATAAGGAGGCATAAATAAACGTTTCTAGAATCTCTTCCACCCATTCTTTTCCCAGGAAGATTTTGATTCTTTCCAAGAAGGGAGCTGGAAAGTTGGGGTACAAGGCCAGACAACCTCTTCTTATAAGAGAGGGAGTAGTGGGCTTGAATTGCATCTAGCAACCTTCTAAATTTTATTAGTCTAGGGGAAATCATTTTTAGTTACAAACTGTCCCTCTTCCTTAGCAGGGAACAAGTGCATATATAAGGTGTGACTCCTTTCTCACTAAATGCTAGTTACACAAAGATCACACATAGTAAATAGCAAATAAATCAATTTATCCAAGCCAATAGCAAATATGAATCAGAGAAGTTATACAGAAGAGAATATGACAGCTAATAAACATCTTCAATGAACTCTCCCACTGTGAGTGAAATAAGAGACAGACAGATACAGAGACACAGACAGATAGACTGACAAATAGAGGCAGAGAGAGAGACAAAGAGAGACAGAGTAAGACAGAGACATAGACACAGAGATAGAAACAGAAAGAAGAGGAAAAGGAGAGAAAAGGAGAGGGGAGAGGAGATAAAAGAAGTCTCTAGTATGGTAAACTTGGAATGCTGCCTCCTCTACATTTTAGACTCTTCCCAGCATCTTTCTCTCCCTGCAGAGACATCTATTCTGAAGGATATCTGGAACCATTCGTCTTCTCTTTTAGAGATGGAAGCCAGAAGACCAACCTTTCTTTCCTCTCAAGCACTCGTGAACTCTGCCCCTCACCATAGGTAAAAATCACTGAGGGTAGTACTAAGCAAATGGGCTTGATCCCTTGGTTACAGTAGTGCTAAAATTTTGGTGGAAGTTATCACTTTTTCAGAAGAGTTGATGCAGCCCTGATAGTATGAAGTATTATAAAACCTAGGTGCATCCATTTCTGAAGATATCTGTCTGTGCTGCCTATATGACATTGGACAAATCACTTAGCCTTTTTGGGCCCTAGTTCTTTACTTATAGAATGAGAATATTGGACTAACTTACCTCTGAGGTTCATTCTTGTTCTAAAATATGATCCAAGATTATAATAAAGCTTTATATATCATACTACTTTTGAATTCACTATTACTAGCTTGTTGGCCAAAATGAATTTACCTTGTGATATTGATGAAAAAATAATTTATTAAGTAATTTTATGTTACATAAAGATTTAATTGGGATGGGATGATTTTGAGGGGAGGATATGTTTAATCCAGATTAAAGGTCCAAATTTTTAAAGATAGAAAAAATAGTAAGTTATCTATTAGCACATATAATATACTACATATAAAGGTTTTTATTTAAATTCATCAAAGTGAACCCTTCATGATGTCAACTTGACAATGTTTTATTAAGTATTCGAAAAATACTAAAATCACATTTCTTTTAGAAGTTATTCTATATTCTAAGGAGACACTAACAAGTATTCATTGAAAACAAGCTGTCTCCCAGTTTTGTGTTAGACATTATTGGGTTACAAACATAGAATGAAACAAGGTTCTTGACCATGATCTCACAAGCTAATTGGGAATATGAGACAGACTCATGAATCCGTGGTGCATGACCATATACATGGATTCAAAGGCTGAGCTGTAAAATATAGATAATAACTGCCAAAGGAATTAAAAGATGACAGGATTGGTAAGGCCTGTTATAATTTACAAAAATAAGAAGGTCAACTTTGGCTTGCCTTAATGGTTGGATAGCTTTTGGTTGGGAGGAGAAGCATGGTTGTATTTTTGACAGAGAAGAATTCTAGAAAAGAAAAGGAAATAACAGGGAATATGACATGTATGTAGTGGGGGAGAGGGAATTTGATTGGAATATTTCTGGTCAATCTATTGCTGCCTTCTAAGCAAAGTTAGTAAAATTACAGAATATAAGTGGAAAGCAACATAGATGATGAAGTGTCACAAGTCTTAAGTGAACTGCAAAGGACAGTTCACACTTTGTTACCCATTTAAAAGGTGTGAAGATTTTCTTTAATCCAATTAGACAGAATTATAGGGTGGTTAGTTATTGATCTGCCCTTTAAAGTGCAAAATACAGCCTCTAAGATATATTATGGTAAGAGGATTATGGTCTTTGGCATTTAAGAAGATAGAAGAACCCCCTTCTTGAAAAGGAATCATACATTGCTCCTTTTGGGAGGAGAGGGTTTCTCTCTCCTCTACTTTTGATCTCCATATTAACCATGACATCTTACAATAGAGCTACTTGCCCAATGAAAGGCAATGCACCTGATGGGAAGCAAGCCCAGTCAGTCAAGCCCCAAGGACAGTACAACTTTGTGATTTTAAGGAAAGTTAGCCTTGCCTATCAAGAACTCTAGAGAGGAACAGTCTCAGGGATGCAACGTGATTGATTTATCCTAAAGAGAGGCTTTGAGGATAGCATGAGGACAGAAAGGATCTTCCAATGCTGGAGGTATAAGTTATCTTTTTTTTTAATTTCCTTACATATGGACCTTTACTATTGTATACTATGAATGTGCCCACTTTTCCCACTGGTGCTCTGTCTAGTTTTGGGAAAGTGAACTCCAGAACATGTTTTTCTTATGTCATTTTACTAAATGCTTTCACATTTACCTATTTTATTCTCTGGCTGCCTGATGAGGGCATACACCCTGGTAGGGGCTTGTGAGCTATAGTTTAAGAGTTTGAATCCACATAGGACCTTAAATGAGTCTAGTAACCCCTGTGCTAGGTGCTCTAAACTGGGAATTAGAGTTGGAGGATAGTTTCAGAAAAAAAGTGCTACATGTATAGAATGCCTCATCATAGTTTTTATTCCTTTAATTCTAATTTCCTTTTATTCCTGTCTTTTCTGTATATCAGTAACATACTCAACAATGATAAATCCTGAGACTGTCAAAATATGTTGATTGCTTTCTTTCCTTTTCTTCTCTGATATCTATACAAATGCCCATATTGAAGGGAGGGATGGTGAAGGTGGTGGAAGGTTGTTTCTCATCATACAGATCCAAATGTTACCTATTAAGGACAGCAAAATACACAGAAGTATGTGAGGAAGTCTATGGCACCAAAAAGAACCAATCTTGTCTAGTCAAACTCTTTCCAGCCCAATGTTACAACAATCATAGGATGGGGAATTTTTCACTTTTTATCCAAATGTTTGACATTTTGTACAATCTTTTACCTTAATGGGCCTGGTAATAACAAAAAATAAATATTTACTCATATTGTTGTTTAAATGCTTCTTATAAGAGGGACACATATTTACCTTGAAAAACTCAAGAATAATCACCTTTTAAAGACAGCTCTGAATAATCATAGATCTGTAGCATTCATATTGCCAGATGTTATATATACCCCTGTTAGATGTGTCATGTAGGTCACATAAGATAATTTAATGCAAGCGCAGTTTTGAAAGTCTGGTAGGTTAACAAGCCCAGGTCCTGACCACACTTAGTCTGGAACATCATCAGATCGTAAGAAAAAAGAAAAACTAGGTAATGTTGGATAAGGAAGGGTTAATGAATTCTACCTTCTTGTCTTGAAAAACGGGTTCTATTATTTTTCTCTCAATATTTCCTTTCTCTTCTCCAAGTACTGCACCCCTTCTCCTTTCCTAGATAGCTTTCTTCTCTATTTTCCCCTTCTACTCTCCTAATCTCCTCTGTCCTGTTCTTTTACTTATTCATCTTCTCCATTTGAGAAGCACCTCAAATCATATCATGTCACTTGCTGAACAAATCACACAAGAGTATTCATTTTCTTAAACATACTTTAGAGGCATCAATCAATCAACAAATGCAAATATTCTTCCCTGTCTCCTACTTTCACTCACACAGCCACCGTCCTAGTTCAGGCCCTCATTACCTCTCACTCAAACTCTTACAACAATCCTCTGATTGGCCTCCACACCTCAAGTCTTTGAGTCTCCAATCCAGCTTTCACATAGCTGCTAAACTGCTTTCTAAAGTACAAATATGGATGTGTCATTTCTACTCAATCAATTTCAGGGGTTCCCTATTATTTCTGGGATCAAATATATTATCTTCTATTTGATGTTTAAAGCTTTTGATAATTTGATTCCAAACTACCTTTCCAGCCCTACTGCATAGTCCTCTTCTGTAACACAGTAGTCCAACCAAACTGGCCTTTTTGATTTCTTCACATACGCTACTCCATCTTCTATCTCCAGTTCTTTGCACTGATGGTCCCAGGTCCCTAAATCAAATTCCCTTTCGACTTCTGTCTCAGAATACCTAGTTAACTTCAGTGCTCAGCAAGGATGTCATATTCTCAAAGATACCCTAGCTGCTACCACCATCATACCCCTCCAAAATACAGGCACAGTCTATTATCTTTTATGTACACATATGTATATGCACATATATAGCATATGCATACACATACACACACACACACACACACACACACACAATCTCCCTTGGCTTATTAAACCTGTTGAGGACAGAGAATGTTTTGACTTTTGTCTTTGAATCTCCAGTGCTTGACATAGTGTCTGACAAAATGCTTAATAAATTGCTAATTGATTGATTAATTGAAATATGCTGAGTCCTCATTCAGGTTCTTAGATGTATAGGATGGATAGACACAAAGTGAAAACAAAATAAAATACTGTTCCTATCTTCAAGGAGTTTATAGATTGTTTGGAGAGAAACAACTGATACATACAAAGTAAAATCCTATCAAAATAATTTATATTTGTGTGCATATGTACATGCACATATATAATATGTATACACATTATCACTATACATAGTATATGCATATACACATATGTCCATATCTCTCTATATGTACTTATTTATGTTTATATCTGTCTTTATCTCTGTAACTTTGTGAGTTTCTATCTCTCTTTTTTCTTTATTTATCTAAGCTAGTGATAGTGTGATATACAAATGATGCTATTGGGAAATCATCAAAGAAATGTGTGGTTGACAAAGGAGATAGACTACTTCATATTATAAAAGTGGAGGATGACAGATGGATAGCCTGACTTTACATTATTATCATTATCCACAAAATGTAACAAGATCTCCAAGATCTTGGGTGGATCATTTGTGAAGGTTCTGAAGAAAATGGACAATTATTATACAGGATTACAAGAATATATTGGTTGCGATTTGTACCAGTGGAGGAAATAGACTCTTCATAATCTAGCACCCCCCAAATCTGCCACTTCTCTAGTCTTCTTGAGTGTCACACTATTACCACCTATCCTCTGTGATCCACTGACACTAGCCTAGACTGTAGACATTTCCATTGGTGTCTACCACTGCCTGAACTGTTCTCTCTCTTCATCCCCACCTTCTGGCTTCCTTTCAGTTTCAGCTAAAAGCTTCTGCAGGAAGCTTTCACTGATGCTCTTTAATTTTAGTGCCTTCTCTCTGCTGATCATTTCTAATTTATCCTATATAAAGTTGTTTTCATATTATCTCTCCCAGTATATTATGAGCTCTTTTAGAGAAGGGACATATTTTTTTTTCTTTTCTTCACATCCTAGTGCTTAACTGATTATCAGGTACATAGCAGACACCAAATACATGTTTATTCACTGACTAAATAACTGATTACCAACATATCTATATAAATGTGGCCATTAACTACATTATAGTTATTGTCGTTCACACGTTTCAATCCTGTCTGACTCTTTCTGACCCCATTTGGGGTTTTCTTGGCAATGATCCTGGAGTGATTTGCCATTTCCTTCTCCACCTCATTTTACAGATGAGGAAACTGAAGGCAAATAGAGTTAAGTGACTTGTCCAGGTAAGTGTCTGAAGCTAGATTTGAACTCAGGAAAATGAATCTTCCTGATTCCAAGCCCAGGGCTCCATCCACTGGACCACCATCTACCATCTACCATCTACCCTATGTTATATGTAATATGTTATACAGTCATAATGTTGATATACTTATTATTAATACATGATATGGATATTGTTCTACTGTATGGCTCTTTTATTGATAAAGTATGGCCACAGTATAGATGTTGTCTAGATATCACATGAATTTTATATGTGTGTAATATAGTTATATACATTATATACATAGCTTACATCTTGCAAAGAAGTAGTGAGGCTATTGTATGATTATAATGTGGCCATAGTGAGGGTATTATGTGCCTGTTGGCTTTCAAGGGCCTACATAATTTGGTGTCACTGTACATTTCCAATGTTTTTGTCCCCACTACTTCCCTATACATATCTTAGATTCTAGTCATGTCACAATGCTTGCTTTCCCCAGAACATGTCTTCCTGCCTAAACTATAACTTCTTTGAGGGTAGAGACAATTTTCTCTTTTATCTTTGAATCCCAGATGCCTCTGATTTCTTTCATCTCTCAGCTCTACATGTTACTTCCTCCTATAATGTTCTTCCCACCATTATCTTCACTTTGCAAACTTCTTTCATTTTTTTGAATCAAATGCCATCCCTTTGAGGAAGATTCCCCTGATCACGTCAGTCAGAAGAGATCTTCTCTCAATGTCAATGACATAGAACATCTTGTCTGCATTTTGAAGATGGTACTTTTTTCATAATTACTTTTGAAAATATTTTCTATCACTACCTCTGCCCCTGCCTGAGACTGCAAGACCTTTGAGGGCAAAGACTATAACTTAAAGGGCAGGGGTAGGTAAGACTTAAGTAAACTTGGAGTCAAAAGGCCTGGATTAAATCCTTGTTGTGCCACTTTCTAACTTTATAACCTTAATCGTCTTGGGGACTCACCTTCAAAATGTGTAAAATTATAATTTTTTTTTATAAAACTTACATCAGTATATTTCTGAGGATCAAATTATACATATGTGTGTTTATATATACATATATATATATATATAAAATACATACACACATACACACACATATAGACTTAAAGTGTTACATATAAATGTGAATGATTTTGATTATTCTAATAGAATTGTTTTGTAACCTCTACAATGCATATAGCATAATTATTTCTTCGTGGTAGGTCATCAAATCTTATGTCTAGAGCTAGAAGAAACCTCAGAGGCCTCCTAGTCCAACTCTCTCATTTACACATGAGGAAACTGAGGCTGAGAGAAGTTTGCTGATTTGTCTTAGGTCACAGATGTGTTATTTGTCAGAAGTGGGATTTCAACTCAGCTCTTCCAATGCTAGTAGTGATGTTTATTTTGTATCATGATTACACTTATGTTCAATAAATGTTTATTGAATTTATGAGAGAATGATATTTTATGGTTATAGTGCTATAATTGAGTGAATATATACATATATGTGTGTGTGTGTATATATAATATATATATATATATATATATGTGTGTGTGTGTGTGTGTGTGTGTGTGTGTGTGTGTGTGTGTCTCAAATTATGTTGTTACTCTTTTTCTTTTACTGTGGAGGTAGAGTCTGACTCTTGTTGCAGGTATTAACTAGGATGTTTTTAGCTTTAAACTTTTCAAAAAGCCCTAGATGGAAGCCTCATCTCTCAGTCAATTACTACCTCTCCCCCTTTCTTTCTCTTCTTTCTTGTGGCTAGCCAAATCAGCCATGGACCTTCTAAAAAGTAAGGCCTAGCTTTGACTTCTTATCATTCAAGAGTCTTTCCCTGATGCCACAGGCTAGAAGTAACCCCTCCCTCACTAGCCACTCTAGCTTCCAGCTCCTTTCCCATGTTCTCACAGAACACTGACTTCTGTTATGTTTATTTTTCTAGCTGCCTTATCTTCCTTCTGGACTGTAAATTCCTTGAGGGCAGTGAAAATGACATGTTTCATTGTGTCCACAATGACTATCCAATAAGAGATTAAAAAATGTTGAAAATGGTTTAGTAAATAATGGCTTATACCATTTGTGAGGACTGCTAAACTTTTTATTCTGAAAGAACAGGTACTATACCCAGAGGACTTCAAACATGGCAACTATCTATAATGTTGCTGAGGGCATTCTTGCTCAAGCATAAATTATACTACTTTACCTTAGCTCCCATTCATCACTGAAATTCTGTGACACTGTAAATATATTATATCTATAATGCTCTCTTAGATGGGTACATGGTCCATATCACCTTATAGTCTATTGTTGGTTGAGGCAGCAAGATGACAAGAGATGCTTTATAGGGAGATGATCTGTCAAATAAGTTTAGCACTTGTATCCTTGTTTGATTCAGCGTCAGGGTTGAACTGTAGGCTCCTGTCTTCTTTCTGGCTGTGGTAAAAACCAATGAATCTCAGCCTCCATTTCAGGAAGTGTTGGACAGAAAACTGACCAGGAGACAAAGGGCTTCTTCCATAGAATTTTTTTTCATTGTAATTTTTTGATTGACCCTCTGATGACCCTGACTCTGGATACCACATATCTAAATGTCTTGTGCCTGCTTATTGATATTTCTATTGAATCACTTCCTTGCCTGCTCCTCAGGTACCTGCCAGACTCCAAGAGTTCAACTTTGACTGACTGTTGTCTGAGAGCTAATAGGCTAGCTTAAGACTTGGTCCTTATGACTTTGTTCTCAAAAAGTGAGTGATGACCTACAGATACCTTCCACTTCTTCAGTTTCATTTCAAAATATATCCAAATCTTCTTAATATGTTTAATTTATTTATTTTTAATCCAGATATACAATTTCATATGTGTAGGGACCTCTTTGGTGTGAAAAATCCTGCCACAGGTACAGAAGGCATCTCAAATCAATTTATGGTCTTGCAGAGTTGCCTGGAATAACTTAGAGGTTAAGTAACTTGTTTATGTTCACCTAGCCAGTAAGTGTTAAATATTAGATTTCAAATCCAGTTTTCAAGGTTGGACATCTATCCACTGTATTATTCTATTTCTTGAACCATTATAGTAATGATAAGAAGGTAAATTATGAAAAGCAATGTGGCAATGTAAGTAAAGACATAAAAAAGAGTAGATAGATATTTCTTGAGAGATGAAGCTGGACACACAAGTCTCAAGTTTTAGAGTTTGGGGAAGAAGTAACAAGCATTTCCACAAAGTTCCTTTAATTTTAATAGGCACTGTGTGGCTAAGCTCCCCAAAACCATTGGGAACATTCATCCTAAGGTGTGAATGAACTAAATGTAGTTCCTGCTCTGCTGGATGTTCCTGCTTAATTAATATGATTACAATGATAGCCAGGGACTGTAAATTTCCTATGTCAATTCAGGTCCTATTAAGTTTACATGGAGTAATGAGCTCTGCAATAAAGTGAGCAATTTGCATGTGAAATTTAAGCACATACCTTAAAGGTTGAAGGGGAAGAAAAGGAGGATGAAGAGGATGAGAAAGAGTAGGATGAGAAGAAGGAGGAGAAGGAGAAAGAAGAAAGTTATCAGCTTAAGTTGATATCTAATGTGATCCAAAACTTCATACTTTTAAGTGAGGATATAAGAAATATAACAAATGGTTCCTGCCTTCAGTAAGTTTGCATTCTTGTTGAAGAGATGAAACACACATTGAAACAAAGAGCAAAACAGCCAATATAAGCCAAGTGCTGAATGGAATATATTAGTATCTACTTGTGTTATTTCCCCAAATAAACTTTCCTTCTGTAGGTAGCTTTGAACTTTTCACAAGTGTCCCTCATGTGTTAATTAAAAGAATTGATGATAATTTGTTGCCTTAAGGTATAGTAGTGTTTGTCAAAGGGTGAGCCATGGTATAGAAAGTGCACTTAGAATTATGGGCATATGTATGATTATTTAGAATTTATATTTACAATCCCATTCATATGCTTGAATCTCCTGACTATCCTGCAGTGTGCCAGGATATGTAGTGGAAAAAGATAATCCTGTGTCATGTGGAGACAAGTGTGTGTGGGGAAGAGGGGGCAGCAGCTTGAGAACCAGCGAAGTAACTTGTAGAGGTAAGATCAGCAGTACAGGCAGATAAAATAACCAATTCATACCAAATCATCTCTGGTAGAATTACCCTTAAAGCCTGTGAATTATACAGTTTTTTGACTAATCTAAGATTACTGATGAAAAGCCATTTTTCCATGGAAAAGGATAAAATAGAATTTGAGCTCTGTTTTATAGATAAGTGAGGTTCAGCTGGTTAAAGGGGCTCACTAAGGTCACAATCAGTTACAGAGTTAAGACTCCAACATAGGTCTTATGACTCCACACTGAGTTCTGAATATCTGCTTGATCTGAATGAATTAAAAAATCCTTTATTAAGTTAATCCTATTTGCTAAAAAGGCAATAAGGAATAATGATTAGTGAGCTGGACTCTAAGTTAAGAAGATCTAAGGTCCAAATACTGCCTCTTCCAAGCAGCAGTATGTTAAGAAAGTTCCTTCCCTAACTAGTCTTGCTCTCCTACATGTACAGAGGCCTCCACAAGAGTCCTAGAATCTTCATTCATAGAAATAATGACAGGCCCCAACTGATGTTATTTAAGGGTTATTTAAATGGATGCTATAAAATCTGCTTGCCTCAAGGAGAAGAGAGAAAGAAAAGAAAGGAGGGAGGGAAGGAGGAAGGAAGGAAATAAAGGAGAAATGAAGGGAGAGAGGAAGGAAAAATAATGTAGAAAGGAAAAAAGAAAGAAAAAAATAAGAAAGAAAGATGAGGGAAGGGAAGAAGGAAAGAAAGAAGGTAGGAAGGAAGGAAGGAAGGAAGGAAGGAAGGAAGGAAAGGAAGGAAGGAAGGAAGAAATAACTGATTATGTCTCTGAATTGAACACAGTGTTAACTATTAATATAAGAGTGGATTCCACCCCACATAATTAATCACAGAAGGCCCAGACATCTTCATTAAATCAATCCATCAAAAATGACCTAGGTGTGATAAGCCATTAATTATTTTCAAAGTATCATAGGGGCACTGGGTCATGAGATGAAAATAATTTAAGCCACATAGGAAATATCTTGTTTTCAGTTAAAAGGAATCACTCACATCCTGCGGGGCTAAGTATAAAAGTGTGAGTAATTCCAGGAATTATAGTAATTTCCATGGCAGGTCAGTCTAGTGACAGAATAGCTCTAGCCAAGCACCCAAGGTGAAATTACCTAGAGGAGGTTGGTAAGAGACATTCCCTTTTTGTCTTACCACCAAATCATCACTAATCAACTGTGTGAGTTGAGGATATCCAAGTGTCCCGATAGTGATTCAACTGCTGACCAGAGGACATATCAGTAACCAAAAAAGTGAGAGTGGCTGATGACAGAGGAGGTTTCAGTATATAATGATAACATTTAGTAAGTGAAATTTCTTCTGGCAGAAGAAAGTGCTGGCTCTGGACTGTAGGAAGATACTGATTCTCAAACCCCAGAAGATAGCTACAAGTAAAGGAAACCTCATGATATCTCTAGGAAGGAAGAACATATTTCCAGCAACTTCATTTCAAGGTATCCCTTTGCCCACAAACACTCTCTCTATATATGCCTCAGTAACAATGTGGTGTACCCCTGTTCTTAGGGACCTGGGAATGCCATCACTTAGAGGAGAGAAATGCCTTATAACAACTCCTCTTACTACCATGTACCATGTTAACAAATCCCATTTCTAAGAGTTAAATTCAACTGATTCTGATTGGAGGAAAGTACACTGGTAGGGATTTTTGAATGATAACGTTAGAAGCCACAACGCTTCGGTGAAATCCCTAAGGTCCTAAGAATAGTCAGTTATTTTCTGAGGATATGGACTGCCAAAATGAGGGGGAGTTGGTGAAGTAGTCTCAAAGGAGTTGTTAAAAGAGAAGTAATATGAAAATAGAATTAGTGAGTGTCATAGCTGGCAGGTGCCTCTGAGGTCAAATATGGCACCTTATATCTGAGAAGAAATCCCATCTCCCAAATGTCCTGAAAAGTGACCATTTAGCCTTTTAAATTATTTTAGTATTTTGTTGGTTTTAATCAGCCAAAATCCAGCTTTGGAAACACCCACTCTCTGATTCTTCCCTCCCCCAATTTAAGAACATACACACACAAAGAAACAAGCAAAAGCAAAATACAAATATGTATAGTCATTCAAAACAAATTTCCACTTTGTCCATGTTAAAAAAAAAAGTCTCATTCTATGTTCTGAGTCTTTTGTCTGTGGGAAGTATGTTCCATCACTAGTCTTCTGGAATCCTTGTTGGCCATTATGCTGATAAGAGTTCAACATAATAATATTCCAACATAATTATATAACTATAATGTGTTCATCCATTCCCCAATTTATGGACATCCTCTCAGATTCCCACTTTTTCCACCTCAAAGAGAACTACAGATATTTTGGTACATAGAATGTGTTTTATTTGGGAGGGGTGGAACTTAATGCTATTTCCTTCATTAATCTACCCTCCTTCCAACTCTCCTCTTCTTCCCTTTCCTTCCTAATCCCTTGTCAAGTGAAGTATGCTTTTTAAACCAATTTTGCATGTACATGTTTAAGTATTATTTTTTTTACTTGTTTAGATTAGTCCCCACCTCATTGTATAAATGCCTAATTGTACACCATGTTGTGTGAATTCATTTTTTTCCCCTTTCCTTTCCCCCTTCCCCTCCAGTGTTACTCTCTTCTGCTCTCTTTCCATTCTTCTCCTGAGATCAAGAGGCATTCCCAGGCCTTGTCTTTCAGTGTCCCTGATAATGACAAAGATCAGAGAAAACATATTTATTTTCTCTACATATTTTAATGTAAGCAGTTTATAATTTTTTAGTCTTTTATCATTGTTCATTTATATTTACATTTGCACATTTCCCTTCACTTGTGTTTTCAAAATTTCTCTGCATCTCTGGTCTTTTTATCATAGATGCTTGGAAGATCTCTATTTCATTAAGATTCATTCTCCCTTTCCCCCCACTACCGCTTCATAGCATTATACTCAGTTTTGCTTGATAAATTATTGTGAGCCTATATCCGTTGCCATTTGAAACGTCTTTTTTATCAATAGTTTTATCAAGCTTTATCAAGAATATAAAATAAACTTTATTTTCTTTTTATTATTGCTATTCCTTTTAAATATATAATAAACTTACCATATTTTTTTCTTCCCTAGCCTCCTACCCTAGACATGGCTATTATTCAACACAAATAGGGGATACATACTTACGTGTGTGTGTGTGTGTGTGTATGTGTGTGTGTGTGTGTGTGTGTAAAATTAGTCTATACATACTTCTATTGATCAGTTCTCTCTCTGGATGCAGATAGTACCTTTCTTCTTACATACTTTATAGTAAATCTATAACAGTCAAAATGACTTATTCACTCAAAGTTCTTCTTCAAACAATGCCATCTTTCAACTTATCTGCTCCTTTGTCTTGGTGATTATTAAATCATGTGGCTTCTCAGTGACTCTCATTAACTGTGACTTCTTAATACTTGAAGTCTGTCTGACTGCAGAATTGTTTTCTTTGGCCTGGAAGCCCGAGATTTTGGGTATGAAATTTCTGAGATCTTCATTTTGGGATTTCTTTCAAGAGATACATATTGCATTTTTTTTCTCTTTCCATGTTGTCCTGTGGTTCTAAAAAAATATCTGGGAAGTTCTATTTTACTATTTCTTGAAATACGGTGCCTGAGTTTTCTTTTCTTTTTCTTTTTTTTGGGGGGATGTTTTCTTGATCATAACATTTAGTTAATCCAATGAGATTCTTAGCTTTTTTCTTCTCTATCTTTTTTTCTGTGATATATCTTACATTTTCTTCTATTTGTTCAGCCTTTTGTTTTAATATTTCTTGTAGCCTTGTGTGTTCATTGGTTTCTATTTGGTCCTTTCAGTTTTCAGAGTCTGATGCTTGGACAAAGTTTTGCTTCTCATGTGCCGAGTTATTAATTCTCTTTCCATTTTTTTTTTATTTTTTAGTTTCTATTTCTTTTTGAATTACTTTCCTCAAGCTTTTTTCATTCTAGTTACTTAAAAAAAACCCTCTTTTTTTTTAAACTTTTGATTCATCTAATAGGCAATCTAGTTAAGTTTGTGCCCTCACTGTGGTTTCCTCTGAAGCAATACTTGTAGATGTTTTGGATTCATTTTCTTCTGCATTTGTTTCTAGAGTTTCCATGACATCATAATAACTCATTATAGTAGAATTCTTTTCCTTTGTCCATCCTCCCAATCTACTTCTTGACTTGGAGTTTTCTGTTGGGGCTAAATTCTGTGGTACTTCTGAAGGTAAGGTCTAGGCTGGTCCTGTTTCTGCTTTCTTGGAGGGTACTGAGTTCTGTGATATTCTAGGAAATCAGGGATAGACTCAGAACCTACATGCTTTGATATTCCCTAAGTTTATTTAGTCTCTTTTAGATCATCTCAAATGATGAGGGGATTGCTACACCCAAGGAGGGCAGACTATTCCACTTTGGAGCAACTGTGATTATTAGGACTTTCACTTCTACCCATGACAATTGAAATCTATAAAGTGCTGAAGATGCAGAAAGTGGCCATGGACTTTGGGACCAAATCTTGGAATATTAGAATAAAAATTGTCTTCTTGAGGATTGCAAGAGTTGTAAGTTTAGACCAAAATAAAGTCAATCCTATTAAATAGAGTAGCAATATCAACTTATGGACCTCCTTACTCCAAGACATAGATGTTAACTTGGGAGAAAGATTGTCATATAGGAGATAGAGTGTTAGACTTAGAGTCAAGAAGAACTCAGTTTAATTCTTTTTTTTTTTGAGGCAATTGGGGTTGAGTGACTTGCCCAGATTCACACAACTAGCAAGTGTCAAGTGTCTGAGGCTGGATTTGAACTCAGGTCCTCTTGACTCCAGGGCCAGTGTTCTATCCACTGCACCACCTAACTCCCCTGGGTATAATTCTGATTTACATTTCACATATTGAGTGGCTGTGGGGAAATTATATAATCTCTCTTATCAGTGTCTTCATCTATAAAATGGAAATAATAATACTAGTAGGACTTATCTCACAGTGTTATTGTGTGGCTCAAATTAGTATAAGGTTTGCAAATTATGCTTAGCACAATTCTTGGCATAGAATAAAAATTAAACAAATGTTTTTTTCCATTCACCTATCCATCTGCCCATTCATACCAACTCTAAATAACATAATCCTATGATCTCTAAGATATAATTCTTTAATTCTATGATTCAAAAATATGGTTTAATAAGGGAAACAATAGTTTGCCCTGTTTTCTTGTACATGGATGTTTAAAAATATATTGAAAGGCCATCTAACTGACAAAATGAATCAATGAATGAATAAATGAGTGAGTGAATGGCTGCTCCGAGGTTATCCTTAACCTAAGACATTGATGCCATAGAAAATGTCTATGAATTCTTGCAAAATGTCCATAGTTGCTGCTGCCAAAAATCAATTCACTGGTTTGATGCCCAATAAGAGTGACCTAGGAATCACTCCTAGAATGTTCTTGTTTTCAAAAAAATAATAAAGCCACTTCTAAAGGAACTTATATACCTTGAATGTACAAGCAATGTGTGTGATGGATGTCTTACCCTGCTTCTTGTTTTGAGGCTGTCCCGTTAGTTAACAAGGAAGCTAAAAGAACAGAGAATCTGCATGGGTATTTTTGTAGATGTGACAATTTGCTCTACCCCCAATTCAGTGATGAGCTTTAACTAAATAAGTTATTTAACAAATAACATATTCTAGATCCTTTTTTGGACATGTGAATGTGTGTGTGTGTGTGTGTGTGTGAGGGGGGTTAGTGTCACCAGGAGGTTTTATAAATAAGATTATAGCTTTATTCACATAATGCTCTGAAAATGTCAACTTACAATTCACATCAATGAATCAACAGAACATCCTGTCCTCCTCCTAAGTTATTATTTGGATGCCATGGGCATTTGCAAACATGAAGCTGGTACCCAGGAATTCCCTTAAAAGATACAGAATAGTTGTTTTAGGACCCTTGCTCATGGGCTACCTCTTGAGATTCAGAAGTGGTAGAATATGTGAGTGCCCTGGAGTGTGAAAAGCTTGAACTTGTCGGTCAATGCACCAAGATAGTCTCCCAGCAAGTATTGGACAGCCAGCAAGGCATTAATAGATGCTAGGAATTCATTTTTTGCTATGAGTTAGGCATGAGGCAGAAAATCAGGCAAAAGAGCACCAATAGGCAGCAGAACACTAGGGAAATAAGAAGACTTCAGACTAGGCAGTCACACCAGTGCAATCCAAATATTAGGACATATAGTCAAAGAGGTCCAATGAGCCGAAGTCATATGACAACAGGAAGTATGTGGCTCATCCTATGATGTCAATGAAACTTAGTGTTTCCAAATATTTTCTTGCCACTATCTGTAGGTTTTTATGTGATCCCTGTGGGGAGGTATCAATGCCAGTAGAGCTGGCATTCATAGGTCTGAAGACATAATTAGAACATAGAAAATAAGATTTTATACTTGTGATACCTTTTAGAGATTATCTACTTCAACGCTGATTTGGTGGGGTGAGAAATCGAGGGCCAGAGAAATATAGTGAATTGACCATGGTTGGCAGTTCAACAGTGACAGAGAGGGGATTGGATCTTAGATCTCTTGAATCCTAGTCTAACGCTTGTCTTTAGCAGCATCCAATTGTGCAGGGACAGTGAGTGGGACAACAATGTTCACTGCTCCCATGTCTGGGGAAGAAGGAACTGTGGAATACTTGGTCCCTGATTTGGAGTTTTCATGGAGATTTAACTATAGGATTATTCCCTATTGGGAAGGATCTTCTCCTAGCCTCTGGGATGCAGCTCTAAGACTAGCTTAATCCATGGTAAGCATATTTTGAGAATGTGATGCACAAAACTTAAACTTGTCAGATATTTGTAGAGCAATTGAGGCATATGAAGTGTGTCTCCTCAATACGTTTGCAAGGCTTTGGAGAGCAGAATCTCTGCCCTACATATACATATAAATGCCTTGCTACCTCTTCTCTGCTTATACAACTCCTTACATATCTTTCATGATATGCAGTAAGTTACATCTACCCCATCAAGTTCACCCACAACATTCATGGGTTAAAGTCTTATTTGTCAATTAATCATAGAAGACCTGTACCCAATCTACTTTCCCAGGGTTACTGAACATTTTTCTCATTCATGCATTCACTCACCATTCCAGTCAAAGCAGACTACTAGGTCTTCCCTGTATATGATTCCCCATTTTCTTTCTCTTTGTGCTTGAATAGACCTCCACCTATGTATGCCGAAAATACACTCCTTATATATTTATGTTTCATAGAATTCCTTCAAGGCTCAACTCAGGTGCAAACTACTACAGAAAGCCTACTGTGATTCTCTCACTAATTTACATCCATCAGAAATCACTTTCTATCTACTTTGTATATAATTGCATTTAGTTTCTGTGTACATACTGTTAACACACCTGCCCTCCTCCCTCACCACCAGATATAAGCTCTCTTGGCATGCCTAGTGCTTCTTATAATCTGTATTTAATATACAATTTTTCTTCTTTCAATATTTTTATCTGTGAAACTGTCTAATCTCCTATTAGAATACAGTCTCTCAGAAGGCAGGGACCATTCCTTCTCTGTTTTTATTATTTATTAGATTATAAGCTTTGTGAGGGCAAGGACACATTTATACATTTGTTTTTCAATCACTATGGTACTTAACACACAATACAATAAACCCTTAATGAATGCCTATTAAATATTAACTTTTGAATTAAGCAGTTATTGCTTGCATTGTTATTAATCTTTTTGTATGTTCATGTCTCCTTAAATAGATCATATGATCTTTCTGGGTCTGTGCTGTGGATTTTTTAATTTCCTTTTTTGTATCCAACAAAGGACCTAGCACTGACACTAGCAGCAGAAAATCAGTTAAAATCTTGTTGACTAGATGAGCATATATCTTTTAATTCATGCTTAAAACTTATATTCATATACGTTGTCTACAGCCATTTCCTATTGGCTGACTCTGCTGCTCCATTTGTACTGCTCCGTGCTGTCAATAATAAAAAAATAGTTCAATCCTCTTTCTCATTTGGACTGAGAGATAACTTGGAACAATTTCTCATTTGTCAGAATTGCTTTCTGATGTAAATACCATGAGAAAGACTTGGGAAGAGGCTGGGAGGAGGCAAAGAAGGGAGGGATGCAGTGAAAAATCTGCTGATGAATTTAAAATTTTCACTAAAAACATAGCCATGAAATGGCTGAAACTCAAATGTAGAGAATCATGTCTCTTGAAAATAAATATCCCCCAAGCTCATAAACACCAGGGCTAGTGGTCAGGAATGAACAGATGTTTATTGCCTCATGCACCCTCTGCTACTCTGGGATAATCTCTTAAATATCCCAAATCCAGTTTGAATTTAAATTAGATTCATATTTTCTTTCACGATTATTCCATTAAAAATATCATATGATTAGCCAATTAAATAGAGGAAAAAAATCAGTAGGAGAGCAATCCCCTTTAATATTTTCAATTAAGATGTAGTGTGGCCAATAAAACCGGCTTACATTTTCATTTTATGGGTACCTATGGAGAGCATTATGACACAAATGACTCAGAGGAAGGTAATCGTTTTAAAATATATTGTAGTGTAAGACTGTAAACAGTGCAGTGTGTTAGCTTACAGGGGATGTGATGAAAATATAAAGTTTTTTTTCAAAGGGGATTCATGTTTATTTTATGATCTTTAAGGGTGCCCATGCCTGCCTACTTACAGTGTATATTTCTAAAATGCTGCCAAATGTTACCTCCTGGGGATGAATGAGGAAGGGGAGGATATGTGCCATTAGGGGGTCATACTTCCTTAAGAGAAAAGAGCCATGCTTCTCCTCCCTCCTATCTACTAGCTGGGGTCAAAATGCCTCTTCACCGAAGTTTGAAGTAATGATAATAATAATAATAGCTGGCACTTATATAATGCTTTACAGCTTTTAAAGAATTGGTTCAAAACAGCCTGTGGGATGGGTAGTATACATATTAAACCTCCCACCCCCACTTTACAGATTACAAACCTAAGGTCTAGACACATGAAATTAGGTTTACACAGTACATTAGTGGTAGAGTCAGTCTTTGGGCTTCAAATTTATTTCGGGATACACACACACACATATATACACATACCCACATGTACATATATGCATATACATGTACATGTGTATATATGTGTGTATACGTACATGCATATGTATGTGTGTGCATGTATGTATATATGCATGTATGTATATGTATATATGTATATGTATGTGTATGTGTATATGTATATGTATATGTGTATGTATATGTATATGTATGTGTATGTGTATGTGTATTGTATGTATATGTATATGTATATGTATATGTATATGTATATGTATATGTATATGTATATGTATATGTATATGTATATGTATATGTATATGTATATGTATATGTATATGTATATGTATATGTACATGTATATGTATTACATAAACCATTGCTCTTTCTTGGGACCATAAAGGGGATAATAGGGATAGCTATGTCTATTCCTTGCCAAAGGAAGTAAACAATTTCAGATTTTAAAATGAATGTCTTTTACTTTGCTTGTGTCAGAATCAGTTTTCATCTGACTATTTGGGCTTTTGTATGACCAAAGGATAGCTAATATTCATCATTGCAGAGTATTTAATCTACACACATACACACACACACACACACACACACACACACATCCACACATATATTCAGTCAAAGGGTCACACGAGGACCTACAGGGCAACATGCAGCCTCGAGGCCACAGGTTCCCCACCTGCACTAAGCCATAGTCCAGAAATTCAGAGATGATCCATGGACCATCTTTGGAAAGAGCTGCTTCTTAACTATGTCTGCCTGTCCTGAAAGCCTTGTCTTTGGCCTGATTTTCATGTAACTTGTAAACCTGTAAGATCTTCCACTCCTTATTCATAATTACATCATTGTAAAAATGCTTTCTGGAATGTTTTTGGCAACCTCATTTATGCCCAGGTGAATCACCCAAACTGGGTGGTAGCTACAAATTTTGACATTTAGGATATGTTTCATCAGATGCTAGATACAAGGGCCAGGGAGATAATAGCACTTTCTATTGTTGATACCAGTTCAGGGAAAAACATCAACCTTGGTTTCTCAGCAAGGGGTTATCATCTTACTCCCATTTCTTTTTCTATGACTCTCCCTGTAGGATTTCTTATGTGCATTTGTATCTTCACAACATTGTTCTTTGGTGGATAAACAGTTGCTTCCTCCTTCAAGGGTCTAACTGCTTTCTCTTCAGGAATAAGAGGACACAATGTGGTATAGTGGAAAGATACTGGATTAGATATGAGAGAGTCTGAATCCAAATACTGATTCTGCTATGTAATTTGGGACAAGGTATGGAATTTCTCTGAGCATCAAAGTCTTCATATGTAAAATGAGGTGGTTGAACTAGATGTCCTCTACATCCTACCCTTTCAGCTCTAACTCAGTTTTCTCATGAGACATTCATATCTATCTCTGGAACCTAAGGGAATACCTACATATCAGTGAAGAGCTAAACAAATTATGATGTATTAATGTAACAGAATATCACTGCACCAGAAAAAATAATGAAATAGTTTCAAAGGAAAATGGGAAGACTTCTATGAATTGTGCAGAATTATGTGAACAAAACTAGAAAAAAAATAATCTATCAATGACAGAAACATTAAAAAGAAAAACAACTTTGAAGGACTTAAGTACTCTCAGCAAATCAATGATAAACCATGTGTCCAGAGGCCTGGGGATGAAAAATGGTGCCACCTACCTTCTGACAAAGAGGTGATGGACTTAAAATACATAATGGGATTATCTTTATGGACATGGCCAAAGTAGGGATTTGTGTTGTTTAACTGCAAATATTTGTTAGGAGTCTCATGTTTTTCTTTTATCTTATTGCTCTGTGGATGGGGGTGTTGGAGAGAAATAAAATACATTTGTTACTTGAGAAATGTGATAAAGTTCAATTAAAAATTCAATTCATGGCTATGACATTGAACTTCCCTTTCGTCTTTGCAGAAGTGAGAGAACTATGACAGTGAAAAAATGCATGTGTTTTTTTTAATTGGCTGATATGTTGGTTGATTTTGCTGAACTGCTATTATTTTTCTTTTTTATTAGTTCTTACTGATGGCTTTCTGAGAATGGAAAGGAAGAGGGATACTGAGAATTTTAGGCAATATAATCATTTATATCACAACACTGGTGTGTGTGTCCACATCTGTATATCCACATATATATCCACATATATATCCACATTTATGCATATGTTTATTTAAGTGTGTATGCATGCATATGTGTTTGTACATGTGCATTGCAACAGAAAGGTGAAGTATTTAGAGCATAAAAAAAGTATTTTAATAAAGCCATTGATGGCAATTATTTTGCATTGCTCTGAAGATTTCTTACAAGGAATTTGTTTTTCTTTCCCCCTTCCCTCCAAACAAACCATGGATTATGGGAGGTAAGAGGGCAAGAATATCCATTTCTGTTAAGTTAAAAGAGAGAGAGAGATGTTAGGGGAGCTACAGATGTGAATGGTACGTGAACTTTCAGATGAGGTCACTATTATTTTTTTCTTAATTTTACCTAACTGTTTTACTTTGTCATCAGAGAGAGCCATCTCAGAGGGAGACAATCTATAAATACCTACTGTCCTATAAAAACAAAACACATCAATAAATGTTTTAAAACATGTTCTTTGATTTTCAAATTCAAGTCCTTCTTCCCTTTTAAAAGGAATATTTCATGGTCTTTAATATTCAGGACAAGAAAAAGGTTTTCAGTGACCAGCTTGCACTTTGAAAATAGATGTCACCCATTTGATCATGATAGAAAAACAAAAATCTCACACTCTACACAATCTACTATAATTTCTCCATGTTCCCTGTATCAATCAATCAGCTAATCAATCAAGTATTGATTAAATGCCTACTATGAGCGAAGTAGTGTGCTAGGTACTAGGGGTCCAAGTATGAAGAATGAAATAACCAATACTCTCAATACTCTTAAACATTCTAATGAAGGAATAAATACAAATGATAACAATATGCAATTTGTATATATGCATACATACATAATATCACACATACAAAGTTAATAAATACTAATATATACAAAATAGTTCAAGGCAGTTTGGGAGGGAGGGCACTGATAGTTGAGGAGATTAGGAAAGATTCCATGAAAACCATGACACCTGAGCTGCATTTTACAGGAAGGAAGGCACTTGATGAGCAAAGGTAAGAAGGGAATACATTCTAGGCAGAGGTCCACAAGGTTAGAGGAATGGTAGTGGGAGCTGGAGGATCATAGGTAAGGGATAGGGAGTAGGCCAGTTTAGTTTTGTCATAGAGTACAGGAGAGGAGGCAATGTCCAATGAGCTGGAAAGATAGGTTGCCTGCTTGGGCTTTCAACTCTAAACAGAGGAGCTTATATTTTATCCTTGAAGCAATAGGAAACCACTGGAATTGCTTGAGCATTGGAATTGGAATAGGGGAGTCACCTAGTCAGATCTGTGCTTAAAGAAAATTACTTTTGTAGCACCACATAGAATTTTACTGGAGAGAGAAGTGAGGCAAGGACACCAATTAGGGAATGTTGCAGCAATATAGGTAAGAGATGATGACAGCCTGAATTAAGGTGCTAGAATTGAGAGCCTCAGTCCTTCATGATTCTTACCATTATGTCTTGGGTCCAACTCTCTTGGAAACTTCCTTTGGTTTCGACTAGTCTCTTTCTTCCTTGTTTTAGGGAGAAACAGGTAATTTTAAATTCAGTTCAATGTGACTTTTAAATGCTTGCCCTATGCAAGACATTGTGACAGGTGCCTGTGCTACAATCACAAAAGAGAAGAAAAGAAAAAAAAAACAAGCCCTAGGCTTTCACGAACTTATATTCTAGAGTAAAGAGGAACATCACAACATTTCTATAAAACTCTTTATTTAATACATTAGTTGGTACAGAATTGAAAATTAAATGGGCTAATTGTTATATTGGAAAATTAAAGGAAGCTTGGACACAAGGAGTGAGCTACAAGATGAAAAGAATTCAATGTCATAGGATATAGGAGCAACTAAAAGGAAATAAAGAAAGCAGGGAGGGGGGAAGGAAGGAAGGAAAGAAGAAAGAAAAGAAAGGAGGAAGGAAATAAGCATTTATTAAATGTTTTTATTAATGAATTACTAATTAATTAATTAATTATTAAGCACATCCTTTTTGTGCTTAGCACTGTGCTAAGCACTTTACAAACATTATCTCATTTGGTCCTCACTGGTTTGCTTTTTTGAATGAGAAAGGGAAGTTAAAATCCCCAAGGTGATGGTGATGATAACTGGAAAAATATAAAAATAAAACAGAGCTTTGAAGTAAAGTATCAGTATTTAAAAGTTCTCTCAGAGGGCAGGCTGTCATATAGGATAAGTAACCTTTTCTATACTCACTGTTGTATTTACCCAGTCATTTGTATACAGTACATTAATCATTAATTCAGCATGCAAATTTCAGATTTCTATGATAGATTGGCTTTAGTCCTTACACAAGGGATTCAGGAAGCTAGAGATCAACACTGTAGCATCACATATAATGGCTATCAGCCTTAGACAAAATTATGAACACCCTTAACTTATTCTTCTGTGTCCCAAGCCTCACAAATTATTTTCTTTTCCTCACAGCATTAACCCACTTTCCCCTTCTTTCTCTCTTTAGATGCTCAATGGTATTTTGTTTAAAAAAAAAAAAGATTTCTAAGCAGAACATAAAACTCAAGCACACTAAAAGTTCACCCTTAAAGTGAACTTAAGTGAATCCCAGAATTTGCATTTCAAAAAGAATCAAACTTTAGTTAAATGTGTAATTGAAGATAGAATTTCAGCCAATTTCAGTACTTTTTAAAATATAAAGTGTCTCCTTCCCCCTAACCCCATTCCTGCCAACACTGGGCCTGTAATCACGGTTTTTGTGCAATTGCTCAGCAAGACTAAAGGCAGGACTTTATATGACATTGTCTACACATATTGGCAACTTGTTTACACATGACTATATTTAAATATGGATTTCTTCATGAATTTTCTCATGCAAATTTTTTTAATTTTTCCACAAGATTCATTTGCTTATCTTACTCTATGCTTATCTTCATCTGCCACAAAATTAAATTCTGGCAGTTAACTCTGACACTTTCAATATTTTCAAGAGATTAACAAGAAAAAAAAAACATAGTCATAACAACTCTAAAATAAGTAATCGGACATCTACTAGAGTACAGAAAACAAAGATTTCTATGCTTGAAAGATAGAAAGATGGAGGTCATCACAACATCCACTTCTGTCTTGATACGTGACACTATCAATATAATTTGTAATGGATCTAGTCTAGGGACCACAGACAACATGGAAGTTGCAAAGGATATGATCAAGGAGAAGCAAATAACTCCAGTGTTAGACATAACATAAGTATCTAGTAGCTGGCTGATTGTGAATGCAGTTCTACTTTGTAAATGATGAAATGTAAACCTTAGAACTATCAACAAATAGCTAAGACTGTCCTCCTTTTCTGTAGAGGAGATTTAACATAGGTAAAGAACTTCATCCCGCCATGTTTTGATGGAATTGAATAAGCTGGAGAGCATACATAGGAGTGCATACAATATGATTACAGCACTGATATCTTGCCTTATGATGCTTGGTTGAAGGAACTCTGTTATTGAAACTGCTGTTATTTAGGAGGTCATGTTAGCTATATAAAAGCTTTTGAAAGAGTTTCACAAGTGAGAAGGATTAGACTGGTATGCTGGGCACCCAAATTTAAAACTAAGAGTAACAAGTCAAAGTTGGAATCGATATAAGGAATTTCTAACATTTTGAGCTAAGCAGAAGTTGAATAGGCTGAAGCCAAGATGATGGAGGGAACAGTGAGCTTTACCTAAGCTCTCTCAAATAACCCTTCAAACAACTTTAATGCCTTAAAATGAATTCTGGAGCAACAGAACCAACAAAAAAATGGGGTAAAAGAATTCTGCAGACCAAGACAACATAGAAGGTTGACAGAAAGAATACAGTCCAGCACAGGCTGTGCCTGACAAAAGAGTAGTAAACCTTGGGGGCAAATAAATTGATGGAGACAGTTTCTAAAGTTCTCAGTCCACCAATTGATCAAAATGAGATTACAGGAGACCTTTTGCCGTCACTGGGTGCAGGACTCTGTGGCATTGCCCATACATAGTTGCATTCCCAGGGTGAGGAGTGCATTAGAGCCTGCAGCTTCAGGGAGTGGGGACCTTGGTAATAGTTCCAAAGTGGAAAAAAGTGTTTATGTTCACTCACAAACCAGAGCACAGGCCAGGAGAACATGGACCACTCCTTTCCTTACATAATACCTCCTTGGAACAACTGAAAACTTACAGATCCTCAGAATGAATGCTAAAAACAGCAGCATAAAACAACCTGAACCTTGGGATACTGCCCCACCTTCATCCCAGGACCTCAAATTTAACATAAAGTAAAAAGTCAAGAAATAGGCTGGGAAAATGAGCAAGCCAACAACAACAACAACAACAAAAAGCAAAACAAAACAAAACAAAAAAACCCTGACCAAAGGTGGTTTGCCATGGTGACAGAGAAGAGCAAAGCATAAACCCAGAAGAAGACAACAAAGTCAAAAAGCTACATTCAAAGCATCAAAGAAAAATGTAGATGTATCTTAATACCTAAAAAGAATTCCTGGAAGAGCTCAGAAAGTATCTTAAAAATAAATAAGGGACAGCTAGGTGGTGCAATGGATAGGGCGCTGGCCCTGGACTTAGGAGGACCTGAGTTCAAATCAGTCTCAGACACAAAACACTCACTAGTGTGTGACCCTGGGCAAGTCACTTAATCTCATTGCCTAGCCAATAAATAAATAAATAAATAAGAAAAATAAAATAAAATAAAATAAAATAAGAGAGGTAGAGGAAAAACTGTGAAAAGAAATGACAGTGATGCAAGAAAATCATGGAAAAAATGTCAACAGCTTGATAAAGGAGGCACAAAAAATACTGAAGAAAATAATATCTTAAAAAAAAAAAATAGGCCAAGTAGTAAAAGAGGCACAAAAATCCATTGAAGAGAGAAACTGCTTAAAATGTAGAATTGATCAAATAGGGGGAAAAATGCACAAAAATTCACTGAATAAAATAATTACTTAAAAAATTAGAATTGGGCAAATGGAAGCTAATGGTTCCAAGAAACTTCAAAAACAATACAACAAAATCAAAAGAATGAAAAAAAATAGAAGAAAATATGTAGTATCTTAATGGAAAAACAATTGACTTGGAAAATAGATTTAGGAGAGATGATTTAAGAATTATTGGATGACATGAAAGTCATGATCAAAACAAAACAAAACAAAACAAAAAAGTCTATACATCATCTTTCAAAAAAAATTCAAGAAAAACTGCTTAGATATCCTAGAACCAGTGGATAAAATAAAAATTAAATCAATCCATTAATAACCTCCTGAAAGAGATCCCAAAATGAAAATTCCTAGTATAATTGTAATCAAATTCCACAACTCTCAGGTCAAGGAGAAATTATTGCAAGCAGTGAGAAAGAAAAAATTCAAATATCCTGGAGCCACAGTCAGGATAATACAAGATTTAGCAACGTCCATATTCATTTATCATGGGGCTTAGTAGGCAAATTTCCAGAAGGCAAAGTAGTTATGGTTACAACTCAAAATCACTTACCCAGCAAAAATGAGTATAATCATTCTGGGAGAACAATGGATACTTAATGAAATAGAGGACTTTCAAGCATTCTTGATGAAAAGATCAAAGCTAAATACAAAATTTAACTTTCGAATATCAGAGGCAAGAGAAATATAAAAAGGTAAACAATAAAGAGTAAACATAAGGGATTCAATAAGGTTGAACTGTTTACATTTCTACATTGGAAGATGATACTTGTAACTTTCAAGAATTTTCCCTTCATTAGGGCAGTCAGAAGGAGTATACATAGATAGGGGATGTGGGTGGACGTTGACTATGATGTGATATCTATAAATGAATGAATGAATGAATAAATAAAATTAAGTAGTGAGAAAGTGGGATGCACTGGGAGACAGGAAAAGGGAGAGGTGGAATGGGAATAAATTATCTTGCATGAAAGAGACACAAAAGAGGTTTTACAGTGGAGAGGAAGATGAGGGGGGTGGTAGAAAACACTTCAACATTACTGTCATAGGTATTGCCTCAAAGAGGAAATAAGATACATATTTAGTTGGGTCTAGCAATCTATTTTAACTTACAAGGAAATAGGAGGGGAAGATGATAAGAGAAAGGTATCCATTGATAGAAAGGAGAAGGTATTGGGAGAAGCAGTGGTCAGAATGACAAATGCTCAAAGGATATGAACAGGCAGTTTTTAGATGAAGAAAGCCAAGCTATCTATGATCATATGAAAGAAAATGCTTTAAATCACTATTGACTGGAGAAATTAAAAATAAAACAGCTTTGGGATACTACCTCACACATATCAGATTGGCTAATATGACAGAAAAGGAAAATGACAAATGTTGGAAGGAATGTGGGGGAACTTGGGACACTAAGGAACTCTTGGCAAAGTGGTGAACTGATCCAATCATTCTGGAAAGCAATTTGAAACTATGCCAAAGGGCTATAAATTGTGAATATCCTTTGACCCAGCAATGGCATTACTAGGTCTATACCTCAAAGAGTTTTAAAAAATGGAAAAGGACTTATATGTACAAAAATATTTATAGCTTTTTTTGTGGTGGATATTGAGGGATGCCCAACAATTGGGGAATGGCTGAAGAAGCTGTGGTATATGATTTTGATGGAATACTATTGTGTTATAAGAAATGCAGGATGCTTCCTAGGAAGACTCACATGAACTTATGCAAAGTGAAATGAGCAGAACCTAGAGAACAATGGACACAGTAACAGCAATATTATATGATGATCAATTGTGAAGGACTTAGTTACTCTCAGCAATATAATGATCCAAGATAATTCCAAAAGACTTATGATGAAAAATGCTGTCTAACTTCAGAGGAAAAAGAAAACTGTTGGGGGTCTGATTGCAGATTGAGGCATACTTTTTAAACATTCATCATTTTTCTCGGGTTTTTATTTTGTTTTGTTTTGGTCTGTGTTTTCTTTCACATGACTAATATCACAATATGCTTTGCATGACTGCATGTGTATAAACTATATCAAATTGCTTGCCTTCTCAATTGGGAGGAGTGAAGGGATGATGAGAGAGGGAGAAAATTTGGAACTCAAAAATTTTAAAGTGAATTTCAAATTGATTTCACATGTAATGGGAAAAATAAAATGTTTTTAAAACTTGAGTAGGCTAATTCAGAAGTTAGACTTACACTTACTTAAAGTCTTGCTTGTTAGTTATGTTGTTAGAGGGTATTCTTGAGTTTGGGTATGAATGAATGAATTGTTGAATGAATAAATGAATGAGTATATGGAAACTCTGTAAAGTATTTAGTATTTGTAAAGCACTGTGCTAAGTGCCAAGGATAAAAATAGAACAGTAAGACAGTCCTTCCTCTCAGAGAATTCACAATCTAATGGGGGAAAAAATACGTATGGAAAGTTTTACCTGCCAATCAGTTGGAAAATTCTCATGGTCTTTAGAATGCTGTGGTGAATCAGATATTATTGCCTCTTCTTTAATTCATTCCCACTGATAAAGTCAACAGTTTCTGGTGTTGAACCAATTGACAATGCTAGGGAATTTGGTGGCTGAAATTTCTTTTCTGTTTCTTCAGTAGCTATGGCTGTACCTACTTTAGGAGCGGTTGCAAAGCTACATCTCTAGAAAGTTTGCTTCCCAGTATTCTGGCTATGGATGCTGGGCTGAAAGTACTGCTCTTCTCCAGGCTTTGGAGGGCTATTTCCATCAAGGTCAGAGTGGAGATGATGATCAAGACGGTGTTGATGGTTTAACTTGCCTGGCATTTGCTGCATTCCTATGGATGTATTGTTGCTTCAGCTAGGCTGGCTTGCTTGGCATGTGTGTGACAGCTTGTTCAGCATTTGTGGAGATGTCTAGCCCCATCTGCTCAAGAGTTGCTTCCCCAAGTGATGGCAGTGATAGGTTGGTTGGAAGCAGGACTGGTGGTCTGAGAACTGCTGCCATTCCCAGGGTTCCTGTGCTTATCAGAATGTTGCTGGCAATTGGTTAGCAGTTATTGTTGGTGGTGATGAGAAAAGTGGACCCTTCTCCACATTGATCTCTCTTCTTAATAATGCCTGTGGTGGCTGAGTTGGAGACAAGTATGGTAGTTTTGGAAGCACTGCTATTCCCAAGGCCATTGGGCTCAGAATCTTCTTGTTTGTTTGTTTGTTTTCCAAGGCAATTGGTGTTAAATGACTTGCCCAAGGTCACACAGCTAGTGAGTATCATGTGTCTGGGGCCAGATTTGAACTCAGGTCCTCCTGACTCCAGGGTGTGGTCTTCATCAGAATCTGAGGGGAAATGGTAGAGAAGGTAGTAATAGTTGTGTGATTTGCTTAGCATATCTTTCCTTCAGCCTCTTCCTCAGTATACCCTGCTGCCTCAGCTAGGCTGTCTTGACTGTCCTGTTTGTGTCATAATGGGTTGGGGGATCATGAGATATGTGACTTTTAAGACCCCTCTTCACATTCTCTGTTTCCATGAAATGTTGCCTAGAGCTCAACTTGGAGATGCATTGTATTGCATTTTCACTGAACCTTTCCCTATAGTTTATTTTTCTGTACCCCTAAGTTGAGGAAGAAATCAATGGTTCTCTCCCCTTTCATATTTTGCCCTCAAGAATTGATTGATTGGTTGTAATATTTACTTTAAAGAGATGAAAGGTTCAGGAAATATTTTTACATGTTTTTCTTTTCTCTCTTTTCTCTCTCTCTCTTTGCTATCATCAGTGGCCGACTTCTAGGTTCCATGAAAATTCCTCTCATTTGCTATAACCAGCTAGCAGTTATATATTGAGAGCCTAATACGCCTAGAGGTTTTTTGCTACTTATGAGAGTAGACCTTCACCAAAATGAAATAAAACAAAAAAAATTGCATGTTTTCATTTTCTTAGTGATATTTTTTTTCCACCTCCCTTAGGACCCTCACCATATGTTTCACCCCTAATAAAATGTAATCCATAATATATAGATAAAGTACAATGTTGCATAACAAGTGCCATGGAAAAAATAAACAAAACAAAACAAAACAAAACAGTGTCAGGTGAGTGGTATGGTCATTGAGCAATTCAAAGGAGAGAACAGGCATTTTGGGTTTATTAAAGTAAGGGAAGGCCCTTGGACATAACATTAAATCTCACAAGATTCTGAAGTAGGAAAAACCAGAGAATTATTTCAAAATCCAGTATCTAAAACATTTTGTGTGTCCCTATTTAGAACTCAGGGCATTTAGGTGGCACAGTGGGGAAGACTCATCTTCCTGACTTCAAATCTAGCTTCAGGCACTTACTAGCTCTGTGACCTGGGGCAAGTCACTTAGTTCTGTTTGCCTTATTTCCACATCTGTAAAAATGAGCTGGAGAAGGAAATGACAAACCACTCCAGTATTTTTGCCAAGAAAACCCTAAATGGAGTCATGAAGAGTCAGACACAACTGAAATGACTGAACAAAAACAACAAATTTAGGCCTCATCACTAAGTGACAGGAAATGTTCAGTGACCCTCAAATATAGCACCATTCTGTTTCTATTTCCTTCCTCACTGTTTTTTTTTCCTTTTTCTTTTTTCACATTCAGTGAAATTCCCACCTCCTGTGACTTTCCTTTTTCTCTGAGTATCAGCAGCAGTAGAAGAAGGGAAAAATGTCAGAGCTATATAGGCCCAGGATTCCCAGGCATTTTTATCGGAGGGTAGGAATCTAAATCGACGCTGTCTATCCAGCACCTTGGTGAGAGTGATAAAAATCTCAGGCAATGAACTGCTCAGAACGATCCCCCAATAGGAGTAAATAACTCAGTTCAAACATGACATTTTCATCAAATATCTTTCCAGGGTGGCTTAGTTTCAAGAAAAGTAGTTTCTTGAAAAGTATCATAAAGCCATACATACTCATTCATGCCCAATTTTGTGTCAAAGTACAGTTTTGTGGATTTCTTCTATTATATTCCTTTTTTAATATAAATTTATTTATTTTTAGCTTTCAACATTCACTCCCACAAGTTTCTGAGTTCCAAATTTATACCCCATCTCCCCCCTTCCCCCACCCCAAGATGGCATGTATTCTGAATATCCCTTCCCCTAGTCTGTCCTCTCTTCTATCTCTCTCCCTTTCTCTTATCCCCTTCCCCTTCTATTTTCCTGTAGGGTAGGATACACTTCTGTACCCCATTTCCTGTATTATTTTTTCCCAGTAGCATGTGAAAACATTTTTTTAAACATATGTTTTTAAAATTTTAGGTTTCAAATTTTCTCTCTTCCTCCCTCCCCACCCACTCACATTGAAAAAGCAAGCAACTCAATATAGGTTGTACATGTGCAGTTATGCAAAACACGTCCATAGTAGACATGTTGTGAAAAACTAACTCTATTTCCCTTAATCCTATCCTGCCCTCCCATTTATTCTATTCTTTCTTTTGACCCTGTCCCTCCTCAGAAGTATTTACTTCTGATTACCCCTTTCCCAATCTGCCCTCCTCTCTATCATCCCCTGCTCTCTTGTCCCCTTCTCCCCCTATTTTCCTGTAGAGTAAGACAGATTTCCATACCCAATTGAATGTTTGTTATTCCCTCCTTAAGCCAAATCCTATGAGAATAAGATTCACTCATTCTCTCTCACCTTCCACCATTTCCCCTCCACTGTAAGAGACTTTTCTGTTTTTTTTTGTGAGATAGTTTACCCCATTCTACCTCTCCCTTTCTTCTTCTCCGAGTATAATCCTCTCTCATCCCTTAATTTTATTCTCCAGATAGCACCCCTTCATCTTCAACTCACGCTGTGCCCTCTATCTATCTACATATACACACATATATTTTTTTTCTCCAACTACCCTAATACTGACAAAGGTCTCATGAGTTATAAATATCATCTTTCCATGCAGGAATATAAACAGTTCAATCTTAATAAGTCTCTTATGATTTCTCTTTCCTGTTTACCTCTTCATGTTCCACTTGAGTCCTGTATTTGAAAGTCAAATTTTCTATTCAGCTCTGGTCTTTTCATCAGGAATGCTTGAAAGTCCTCTATTTCACTGAATGACCATTTTTTTACCTGAAGGATTATACTCAGTTTTTCTGGGTAGGTGATTCTTCCTTGTAATGCTATCTCCTTTGCCCTCCATAATATTATATTCCATGCCCTGATGTCCTTTAATGTAGAAGCTACTAAATCTTGTGTTAATCCTGCTTATGTTTCCACCATTCTTGAATTGTTTCCTTCTGGCAGCTTGTAATATTTTCTCCTTGACCTGGGAACTCTGGAATTTGGCTACAATATTCCTAGGAGTTTTCCTTTGGGGATCTCTTTCAGGAGGAGATCTGTGGATTCTTTCAATTTCTATTTTGCCCTCTGCTTCTAATATATCAGGGCAGTTTTTCTTGATAATTTCTTGAAAGATGGTGTCTAGGCTCTTTTTTTGATCATGGCTTTCAGATAGTCCAATAATTTTTAAATTCTCTCTCCTGGATCTATTTTCCAGGTCAATTGTTTTTCCAATGAGATATTTCACATTGTTTTCTAATTTTTCATTCTTTTGGATTTGTTCTACTGTGTCATGATTTCTCATAAGGTCACTATCTTCCAATTGCTCTATTCTAATTTTTAAGGAAGTATTTTCTTCAGTAAGCTTTTGGACTTCCATTTCCATTTGGCCAATTTTGCTTTTTAGGGCATTCTTATCCTCATTGGCTTTTTGGAATTCTTTTGCCATTTGGTTTAGGCTATTTTTTAAGATGTTATTTTCCTCAGTATTTTTTTGGGTCTCCTTTAGCAGGCTGTTGACTTGTTTTTCATGATTTTCTTGCATCACTCTCAGTTTTTCCTCTACTTCCCTTACTTGCTTCTCAAAATCCCTTTTGAGCTCTTCCAAGGCCTGGGACTGATTCATATTTTTCTTGGAGGCTTTAGATGTAGGAGCTTTGACTTTGTTGTCTCCTTCTGGTTGTATATTTTGATCTTCTTTTTCACCAAAGTAAGATAATAGTCTGACTCTTTTTGTGCTGCTTGCTCATGATCCCAGCCAATTACTTGAGTTTTAAACTCTTTGTTAAGGTGAGAGTCTGCTTCTAATGTGGAGAGTGTACTGTCCCAAGCTTCAGGGGTTTATGTAGCTCCATTTGAATCCCAATGGACTTTATCAAAGCCTGTTTTCCCAAGCTCTGTTTCAAGAAATTTGTATTCCTTGTAAGGTCATTCCCAGGGCTCATTTTATCTGAGGCAATACCCATTCAGTGATTTAAGGTTAAGTAAGAAATGAAGCAAAAGATAGACTTGATTGCCTATTCAAAAAAATAATAATAAAAGAAAGAAAGAAATTAATTTGAAGGGGAAGACCCTCGAGGCTTATGGCATCTAGGGCCATTGCTATTCATCCTGATCTTTGTCTTGCTATGGAATCCAAGTGACTTGGGAGAAGAGAATGAGGCTGATGACTGCACAGCCCTGCCTCACTTAAATAAAATTCCCTAAATTGAAAGAAATTTGAAATGAATCAATTAGCTGCTTTGATAAGCTGTATACATAAACAAAGCAGCTAGGTGGTGCATTGGATAGAGTGCCAGACCTACAGTTAGGAAGACTCCTCTTCCTGAATTCAAATCTGGCCTCAGACACTTACTAGCTGTGTGACTCTGGGCAAGTCACTTCACCCTGTTTGACTCATGTTCATCTAGACTTTTTAAAATATTTTTACATATTTAATTGTTTCAATCCCACAATAATCCTAAAATGCTTAGCCAAAGGTCATGCAGACAATCTTATGATAGGAATAGGACTAGTGTACAGGGCTTTAAAATCCTTCTAACTCACTATTATTCCAACAGTTCCTTGGAAATAGGTGAAATAGTCTAGTAACATATAAAGGTATCAAAAATTTCCCTCACCTCCAGTATCCCAGAACCCAATAGGGAGATTTCCATTATGTTAGCTAATACTCTAATGTACCTGTGATCATATCAAAGTGTGAATTACTCCATGTAGCACTATATTTTTTCTGCCCATCTGTGTCTTCCCTTCTTGTGCAGCTGTCTTCTATGTCCTCTCATACAATGGACCTGAAGGGTCCACCCAATAAGAAGAAGACCTTCCATCATTTGTGTTGGCCTTATGTAAATATTAATGGAGAAGCATGGCATTGCATTGGGAGTGAGGTTTTTTTTTTAAATGGTCTTACATATAATTTACCTAGATTTTATAAAGACATTTGACAACAAAATAGAAATATGCTTCCAAAAAGATGGGGAAATGGGAATCATAACATAGATTAGGTTGAATGATTAGATCCAGTGAGTGTTGTTGATGAATTAAGGTCAACTTGGAGAAAAGAGTTCTGTCCTTGGCCTTCTATTTGACATTTTTAAGTGACTTGGATGAAGACAGTAATGTCACATTTATCAGAACTGGGAACTGACAATTAATAATTCTAGATAACATGATAAAATCTGAAAAGGAGCTTATGGGCTAGAAATAAGATTTAAGCAAATAAGATGCCATTAATTGATGATAAATGCAAAGTACTACACAGGTTCAAAGAATAACCTAGAGTGATCTTCACATAAAGAGCTGTTGCCTTTAGCAGACTGCTAAAACAAAAATGTAATGTGATGGTGAAATAAATTGAATGTGCTAAGTTAATAGAATCTTCATGTACTGATCTAGGGAGGTGATAGTACGTGGCAGATAATATATGGAGTACTGTGTCCCTTCTAACAATCATATTTTGTGAAAGACTTTTGATAAGATAGCAGGTACTTAGAGGAGGGTAAATATGATGATTTTGTGCCTTTAGACAATGTCATATGACCACTGGTTGAAATGAGAATAGTTTGGAGAAGAAAGTACTTTGGGGTGGGATATCATAGCTATTTTCAAAGATTTGATGGTCTATCTTATGGAAGACGGATTAGACTTGTTTTACTTGGAACCAAAGGGCAAAGATACAGCCTCAGTATTTCTAGGAGAAACAGAAGGAAGAATTGACTAAGTCAGGAGAAAGTATGCCAGGTTTGAAAGCCTCCACCATGCAGTAGGCTGAGATTAAGTGAAATAATTAGAATCACACAAAATGTCAACTCATTGACATTCTCTGAATTTTGGCTTCCTATTTGATCTTCAGCAGCTTATCCCCTTTCTGAATTTCATGGTAATGTAATAAGTCACCTGCTCATCTTAACTCTTAAGATCTCAGCGACCTATAGACATTCCACAAACTGATACGACAAGTGATAGTAGTCTTCTTAAAAAACTCAGAAGCATTAAATGGTCTACCTCAAATCACCCAGGTTGTAAGCTTCATTCATCTTTCCACTATGCTGTACTATGTCTTAAAAACTGAGGCAATTAACTCTTTTGTCTCATGTAATTTCATTTGTTATTTCTTGAAACAAGATCTCAGACTTTGATAAAGCCACTTGGGATTTAAATGGAACTACTTGACTATGCCTTAAACACAAATCCTTCTGGCTTTCACTGATTGGCCAATAATGGGTCCTGGACTAAGCCTCATTTGGTCATTGTTTGGGCTGTGATGGCTCCCAATGAGTGTGAATAGCAATTATTTCTGTTCTGGCCAGAAACCCTGAGGATCTTCCTTTCCCAGATTGATATTTTTTTTAAGTAGGCAAAGGAAGCCATCTTTTCCCTTATTTCTTACCTAGCCTTAAATCACTGAATGGGTGTTGCCTCAGATGAACTGAAACATTTGAAAAATGTTATCTTAAAAGGTCAAAGTCTCCCCACTGTATCTGGCGCAATCTCCAGTCATCCTGATGTATGTCTTGCCATTGGATTCAGATGATTCTGGAGGAGAAAGTGAGGTTAATGACTTGGCACAGCCCTGCCTCACTTAAATCCAATTTACTTACAAGTTAAAGCATCACTATCCAGATGTCATTGGTGGTCCTCTTCAAGAATGAAAAGGATCAGTATTACTGACTTCACAGGGTTTTTGTGAGAAAAATGATTTATAAACTGCTAAGTGTAGAAGTGTGAGCTATTTTCTTCCACATAAAAAGATGATGTTTCGGACAATTGATACTATACATGCTTTGAATTGTGTTTCTAATAGCTGGAATAGGTTTTCTTAAGCCATAAAAAAGCAAAGGCATACTATGTGTGGACCAAGAATGTTGTATATTTTCCAAGGTAATAGTGCGTATTTGAATAGTATTCCACAATGGCAAAATCTGAGACTTAGTTAAACTTTGTGTCTGTCCTATCACTAAGCATTGTTCTCTATTCACACTAGGTTCTTAATAACAATTGTTAAATTTGTACAACACAATCCTCAGTAACTGGCTGAAGTATAGACAATCATAGGATCAATATTTACTATTTACTAAACACTGGGGATGTAAAAAAATAAGAAAAAGGCAGTTCCTGCAGTCAAGGAACTTATAATCTAATGGCAGAGGCAACATACAAACATATATATATGTATATATGCATATATGTATACACACATACACATATATATATATACACACATACATATACACACATATATACATACACATACATACACACATGTGTGTATAAATATGTGTGTGTATATATACTTACACATACATACATACACATTCATATATATGTGCACACACACAGATACATACATATATGCGCACGCATGCACACGTACAGACATGCACATATGCACTCATGCACACACACATATGCACATATATACATGCATGCACCTGTACATGCATACATACACACACAAATTATATATATATATGAAGCAAGCACTATAAAGTTTAGAAAAGGAAATCTCTAAAATTAAGAGGTATTGGAGAAGGCTTTGTGTAAAAGGTGGGACCATAGGATTATAGATTTAGGGTTAAAGGGACCATATAGAATATCAAGTTTAATCTCTTAATTATCAAACCCTCATCTTACAGGTGAGGAAAGTAAAGCAGAGGAAAGAGAAGTGACTATACCAAGGCCATGCAGGTATTATCAGTTAAGCTGGTTTCCTCTGTCTCCAAATCCAGTACTTTTTCCACTATACTATACTACATCTTCTCTAGCGAATCCTAAAAATCTTTCTGGGCCCTATTCAATTCCTGTGTCTTCCATTAAGCATTGAGCTCCCTGATCCACACTGGACTCTCACCTACAATTTCTTCTATCAATTATGCTAGGTGTTCTCTTGAATCATTTCCCCCATTGCTCCATGTGTATATGCATTGTGTTCCCAATAACACCATCAGCCCCTTGAGAACATAGGCTGTTCCTTAGGATTTCTTTTCCTCCCAGAATCCTAGCATCCCAGAGTTGTCAGAGGCCTCAACAAGGATCTGCCACAACCTGTATTGAGTAAGACTTTTCTTGGTAACATTCTCTCCTTCTGAAAACATCTACTGAGGGAGAATCTACCAGTAAGGTGCAGTGAGACTCACATTGGTTCTAGTCAGAGGAACTGGGTTTACATCCCACCTTATGATTTGTGATGCCTTGGACAAGTGATTAACCAGCTTTACCTTTCAGTTTCCTCATCAGTAAAATGAAAGGGTTGGACTGGGTGGACTCGGATATTTTCCAGTCTTAAATCTGTGATCTTGTAATGTCCAAAGGGAGAAGCTCCCCCTGCTTTTGGACAGGTCTTATTTTTAGGAAGTTTTTCTCTGTATAGCTCAGAAATCTGCCTTTCTCTAACCTCAGCCTGTTGCTCAGAGCTCTGCCTACTGGTACCTACTGCCTCCAGCACTTTGGCCAGTACTAGTCCTGGAAGGGGGGTTCCATACAGACTCAAATGGAATTGAAATAAATTGGTATCATAGCTTTGGGGTGTTTCCTTTGGGCTATAGGTTCAGTCAACATGAAACATGAAAGAGGGATTAAAAGGAAGTTTCTGCCAGAAGTTAGTCGTCCTCAGAGGCCTAGGAATTTAATGTTCTTCCAAATTCCTGGCAAACCATTCACAGAGGGCTTAATTCCAGGGCAGGTGCTAGCTATAACAAATTAGTGGCATATGCATTGTCTGGAGCCAGAGAATGAAAATAAGGAAGAGACATTAATCAATCCCCTAATCAGTCAGTGATGCCATAGCTCTGATCTTGCCTTATTTAGTTACAACAGCTCGCATTGAGGCAATATCCAGGTAGTCCCCATTTTCATACTGATTATATCAGGAAAAATTAGGGTAATGATTCAGATTTGGCAGCTGTGGTGTTCTCTTGTGCATGCAAACTAATAAAGGGACACTGAATCTTGATATACTTATCACATTTAGGCTGTCAGGAGTGCATAATCTCCACCAAAGTTTCTTGGATTTGTTTACCGGCAAGCATTCAGTAGGAAAATTGTTTCTTTTTCCCTCTCTATTTTTTAAACAAACAAGAGAATTTAGAAATGATTAATCCAGGAAAATTTGGAAATGGAAAGAGGAATTCCTTTCTACCCAAGTCAAACATAACAATAATCTCACATCTAGTATGGTACAAAGTGGTGAACAAACTGTTATCCTTAAAGGTAAGTCCTTGTGGGGGGTGAAGGATGGGGGGTAGTGCAAGTATTCTTGCTCCCATTTTTGAGATGAGGAAAGTGAGATTTGGAGAATTTCCTACAGTCATATGTCCAGTAAGTGTCCAGATTAAAGACCTGAATTCTGTCTTCTAAGCCCCCTGTACAAATGCTTATTTTTCAATCTCATTCTGGCTCTCAAAGCCCTAAACACTGTATGTCTTACGTGTTTGACTAAAGGAATATAAGTAGAGCAAGGCTGTAGATTTGGAATTGCTCATTTAGCCCAGTCCCATCAGTTTACAGCTGAGGGAGTTCCAGAGATGTTAAGTGTTTTGCTTGGGGTCACACAGCATTGAAATCCAAGTCCTCTGACTCTAGTCAGGGGCCTAAAGATGAGGATTACAAGGATGCTGCAAAGTATGCACTTTGCTACTTATCCAGTGATACTCTATATTCCTTTAACAGGAGATGCAGCCTTTACTCTATAATTGTTTATGAAGCCATTGAAACATTGTAAGGAGACTGAGTGACTTAAATGTAGATGCTGAAATGTAAATGATTGGCTTCAGATTCATTTTCAAGATCATATTATAATGGAATAAATGGAAGAAGCCCAAAGAGAATAGGGGACTTGTAGGGAATCGAAAAAAGGTAGAAAGGGACAGACACAGAATGGAAAGGAAAAGAAAAAACAACACTTAGAAAGGGGTGGCTGGGGCCCAGAACCCAAATGCTGCTCATTTCCTCTTTCTGCAAATGCTATAGTCTTAATTGATGTAGGTTTCTACTCCACAAGGCTGCTGTTGTCACTCTGCTTGTGCTTGCTGAGCCATTGATTACCTTGCAAATGGTCGATCAAACCAGTCATCTTAACAACCCAAATAGAATGAAGTTCACTAATTGTGCATTCGATTCTGCTGCTCTTTCATCTGTTTAAGGACATTTCCTGGATGCAATGATGCTCATTATATACATCTTAGATTTGACTGTGCAGACGCCTAAGTCTGTGCCAAGGAGAAATGATGGACTAGGTTTTCCTCAACATCCCTGTAGTTTGCTCTACTACCCCCATCACTTTCATGCTCTATCCTTGAATCCCACTTGGGTGTTCCATTGGCTTACCTCAAATATCTCTTCAAGCTCTAATCAGGTCCTTCCCTATGTGGTTCTAATTGTATACCACCCTTCATCAGCATGATTTCCCAAGAAGCACCTAACACTGAAGGTAGACAGTCAATAAACCTTTATTAGGCACCTACTATGTCAGGCACTACGCTATATGTGCTAGGGATAAAAAGGAACCATAAAAGACAATTCCTACTCTCAAGGAGTTAGTCTAATGGGGGAAATAACACGCAAACAACTACATTTAAACAAGCTATATGTAGGATAATTTGGAAATAAACAAAAGAATGTAGACACTGCCATTAGGCACTACGCATTTTCTTACCTCTTCTTCCTCCTCTTATAAGTCTAATTCCCCTAAAACCTTGATCTCTGAGGAGAGATCATCTGATAAACTGATCAGAGCTGATGTAGACCAATGTGGTAATGAAGTCTCCTTTTGAAAGTAAGATATGCATTTTAACAGAACCCTTAGGGGGACAAGGACTTAACCACAAAAAATATCTCTAATGGTAGAATTTCAGACACCTCAGCAGGTTGATAGGAGTAACGTCATTCTGAGGCAGGCAGGATTTCCTTATGTTCTTCAAATTAAATATCTTGCTTCAAATACATGAGTGGCCCTGAATACAAAGATACATGGCATCTTTGCCTCTAATGCAATGCATACCTATCTCCTCGGAAAACTCACAGTGAATAATAATTGCTTAGATCTCTGTAGTACTTGAGGATTTAATGAACACTTTACATGTATTAGCTCATTTGAACCTCACAACCAAGAACAACTCTGTAAGATAAGTGTTGACAGTTTTATTATGATGATTTTATAGATGTAGAAACTGAGGCTTAGAGGAGCTAAGTGACTAGTCCTACTACTAGTAGTAGTGGAACTGAAACCCAGGCATTTTTGTTCTATTGAAAGACTATGTTCATATATTGATGCAGTCCACAGAGAACTGCCCTATATTAAGGTAAGATTTTGGTGCACAGGTTCTCATCTATGGCTATATACATAATGTTACCTGAGAGGCCTCAACAGGACTAGGTATTTCTTTGTCTGGTCTTGGGGCTTGAAGAAAAATATTGTTCTCAGTAGGTTACATACTAAGTGTGTATATTCGTATGTGTGGAAATATATGCTCACAGCTTCTAAAGTGTTGACACAGTTTGCAACATTTAATCTCCATGTTTGAGCTAAAGAGCTTCAAACAAAAACAAACTGAGGTGAGATTAGCATCTTTAACGGAAGATCAGGTCATTTGACATAGGTTACTCTAATGGGTTTTGAAATATACAGAATCAAGCAAAAATCATAGGCCTGTCAATTACTGAGCAATTAGATTCCACCTGGTCATTTCACATGTGAGATGGTTTGGGGCTTTCATTTCTTATGTGTTTGCTCTGTTTAATATGAAGACCATTGTATGGCCACAGAGTCTGTCTGTGAGAATATGGATTCCCTATATAGTAAGAACTTATGAGGAGGGATTAAACCTTGACAATGGGTTTCTGGGAAAACTCATAATTTAAAAAAATAACATTTGCATAGTGTGTCTTTTTCATTTATTGATCTTTTCTACCTCTGCCCTCCCTGGAAGGTAATAGTAACCTTGGGACAAGAGAATGGGTATCATCATTCCCAGTTGACAGAAGAAGAAACTGAGCAACAGTTATTCAAAACAAAATGAACTGCAGTCATGTAATGACCTAGGCAGTCTCTTAAAGCCAGTTTGTCCAGTGATGAAGCATAAGAAACCAAATCAGCTAGTTCACTGAATTTAGTCAAACTGGTTAGTGTTCCCTTAGACCAATCTGTCCCCTGTTTCCATTGGGTTGTACCAGTTTTCTTCCTTTTGTAAACTTAAATAATTGCACAGATCTGCTAGTCTGTTCCATGTTAGGGAGTAGATTGGAGAAGGCTGTTATTTTTATACAGTTTATTTTATTTTGTTTGATGCTTATGTGCTTAATCATTATTGCTGCTGGCTATTGTTCCTTTTCATGTATTTTAATACTTTAATCAATGGGAATTTTATTGGTACTTGCACCCTGAGGCTATTGAAAGTGGAGGGTATAATTTTATAAATCTAAAATAGAAATGGGGATTAATAAAATGCATGGGCACCAGGGCTATATGCGTAATGAAGTAGGAACATGCAGTCCATGCTGATTTTAAGTCCAGAAAAAAGAAATACACACACACACACACGTAAGATTTAAAAACAATAACAGGCTTCTTTCCATGTGTTGATTTGCCCCAAGTTTCTTGAGAATAAAGAGAAAAGTTCATTAGAATTTTCTTCTACTTTTCTCCCCATCTGGAGCTCCCTGAAGACCCATTACAAAATCTACTTCCTCTCTGAAGCCTTCCCCATTAATCCTGAGCTAAGGCTTAGGATCCTTCCTTTAGGAAGGGGACTTAGTAACCTTACCTTTTATTGCTTAATTATAGTCAATTTTGCATTTCTACTTTAATCCAGTTGGACAAATATTTGATATCTGACTGCTTTGTGGTGGTTAGGTGACAGTGGATTTAGAGTTAGGAAGAATTGAGTTCCAATTCTTCCATAGAAGCTGACTAGCTGTGTAACTCTGGATGTCAGTTACCTTATCTGTAAAATGGGAGTAATGATATTATCTATCTTGGAGGGATATTGTGTAGTTCAAATGTGATAATAGAAGGGAGGTGCTTTGCAAATCTTACAACTCTACATACATATTAGCTCCTTTGACTTTGCTCTAGGAATTTCACCAGGTTACTAATTGTGAATTTGATTCTGCTACCCTTTCAGGCATTTAAAAACAGTTCCTGTATGAAAATAAAAATGTTCTCTTTTTCTTCTTCAAAGAGATCATTGCCTAATAGAATGGATATGACATGTACAAAAATAAGCATGATTTAAATTAGAATATGATCAGAGTTAGTGCTTATGCAAAGCAGAATGGCCCAAAACATTTGAGTGAGAGTATCCTTTTCTTCTGAGAGTAGTTCATGGGAGCAGATAGCATCCAATTAGGCTTTGGAAAATTAGGGTTTCAATAGATGAAGATGAGGAGGAAGTACGACAGAAAGAGTCAGTCAAATGTAGGATAAGACTTGGGTAACAGTTCTAAGATCCAGTTTGCTTGGATCACAAAGTATCATGGACAATAATGTAAATAAGGCTGGGAAGGTTAATTGGGGATAGATCCAGGACAGCTGTAAAATGGCAGGCTTTTTATACCATAGATGGCATAGCTTTTCTACTTGATTAATATTTAATGGTTACATATACATACATAATATATATATATATATATATATATATATATATATATCTCTTACATGAAGAATAATATTGTAAGCTTATTGAGTCACCATATTTTTTGACGTTCCCCTAAAGCATGTAGCACAGTTCTCAGCACATAGGCATTCAGTAAATACAAATTGAATTTACTTTAATCAAGTTCAAACCATCTTTATGATCTTGGGTTAATTCTCTCTCTAGGCCTCATCTATAAAATGAGGTGGGTTGAACTAGATAATTTCAAAGGACTTTTCTTATTCTATATCCTAAGGTCAGCTTTATGTCAGGGTAGAATACTAAATTGGAATTACTCCTAGCTGAAAATTCATTGTGGGTTTTCTTTTCCTTCTTCTAGAGCCACCTGGCTGAGATGGCTACTAAAAACAGAAAAACACAGTTACCTCTTCCCCTCATCCTCCCTGCCAACCATACATGCCAGCAGACGCTTCTTTGCTGAGTGCTTTCTTCTAATAACCTTGCCCATGAAGGAAAGAAATGCATTTCTTGTAACACTTTTGCAGTCAGCAAGGGGATGGACTCCATGACCTCAAAGGCTCTTACTCCGTCAGTATGAGAAAATGAATGGGGATAGGAAGAAAAAAAAAGCATGGAAGCTGTAGTAGAAGCTGACCTTCCATCAAACAGAGAAGTGTTCACCCTCTCCCAGTCTTGCTTAAAGTTGCACTCCCTCTTAATGACTCCACTTAGAGCAGCAGGAAGCAAAGTGATCATCAACAGCAGGTACTTAGACAAGAGTGAGAGGTTGGATCTGGACTGCTCTATTAAAATTCCCCCATCTAAACAGGGCTTCCTGGAGCTTAAGTGCCCATTGCTGCAGACGCAAGGATACCATTGGCGTATGCACAGCAAAGCTTAAAGCTCTGTCTAATGAGAGGAGCAGCATCAAGGAGACATCCTTAAATAGATGAAAGATCCATGGTATCTAATGGACAATTAGTTAACTTCATTCTATGGAGTTTTTAACCATCTGATAAATGGGGAAAATAAAGAAAAATGCTCAGAGCTAGGCACTGAAGGGAGAAAGGCAATTTAAATGGGAATGACTTTCAGGTTATTCAAAAAAATAAAAGAAGTCAGAATGAGCTGGGGAGGAAGGCAATGAGCATGGCTCATCCAGTGTTGTTTTTTTTTTTGTTGTTGTTGTTGTTTGCTTGTTTGTTTGTTTTAAGGAGTGGTGAAAGAGACATCTAAAACCAACTGCTAGCTCATTAGAGCAAGCACTGGGCAGAGTATTGAAAAATTCACTTTAAATAGAGTGTGTGGATATTTTAAATACCCTCAGGTTAAAACTAAATCATAAAAGGTTAGACCTTAGATATGATCATCCATTGCCCTCATTTTTTAGGTGAGGAAACTGAGAATCAGAAAGGGTAAGTGACTCACTGAGTACTTTGTTCTGTACATCTCTAATAAAATAATGATAAAATTTTAGTATCTCATTTGTATAAATTGTATGTTATAGTGAAGTATGTTTAGAAGCTAGTCTCCTACCAGTCTACAAGTACCTTGAAAGTAGTGATGATCTGATTTAAACTTAGCATCTCCCCTAAGTGCCTAGCACAGTGTTCTGTACGCAGTAGGAAAGAAATATTTTTTAAATGAATAAATGTCTTACCTAGTTAATAGGAAAGTAGGCACTAATGTCAATAGAGATGGTTTTTTTTCATTTCTTTTTTTAGGCAATTGGGGTTAGGTGACTTGCCCAGGGTCACACAGCTAGTAAGTGTCAAGTATTTGCTCTGAGGCTGCATTTAAACTCAGGATCTCCCGACTTCAGGGCTTGTGCTCTATCCACTGTGCCACCTGGCTGCCCCAAGATGTTTTAATTAAATTCAATTATCTATTATATCTAGCACCTGTGTTATGTGTAAGGCGCCTGAAAGTATAGAGTATAAGTTCCCTGAGGATGTGGGTCAACTCTGTTTCCGATGCTATCACTTCCTCTAGTTTTTAGTTCTTTGAATAAAGAAGGTGCTTAATAAATGGCTATCAAATGAAAAAAAATTAAATTAATGAAAAAAGATACGATCACTTAAGAAACTTACAGTGTCTTTGGGGAGATGGAATTTTGACAATGTTGCTGATCCATACTTAATACTTTAAAGTTTCCACAGTGCTTTTCTAACATTATTTTATTTGAGCCTCACAGAAACACCAAAGAAACATCATAAGACAATTCATGGCCAGAGGCCAAGCCATATGGAACATAGAAGTGTTATTAGAGGTCAGAAAAGGGAGTGTACATTGTGGGTTGGAGCAGACTAGGGGATTTCATTGAAAGAGGTCAGATGTAAGTCTTATTCACCTACATTTACTGGTCACTTTAATACAAATGGGGAGAAATCATTGTGTGCTTCAAAGAGAACTGGATTTGTAGTTGTAGTATCTAAGTTTGAATCATGATTTGGCAACTTTCTAAAGTCAACTTTCATGTGACTTTACACAAATTCATTTAGCCACTCTGGGCCTTATTTTCCTCACTTAGGAAAGGAAGCATTTGGACTATAGGATCTCTGAAATTGATTCCTGATATAAATCCTATAAAACCATGAAGCATTCCTTGTGTACAAACAATCATAGCACTAGGCTTGTCTGTTATTATTCTGTGTATTTGGGTCTATAAGCATATGGGTAATCTTCTTGACAAGCTGAAAGAAGTAATATTATAGTGACAATTCAAAATTTTGCTACTTAATTAGGGCATAGCTATCAGACATTAAGTTCCCTATTCAATCACTGAAAATATTGGTCAGTTCTATCAGGATTTTTAGATAGTTTTGATCTATCCACTAACAAAATTCAGCAGGAGAAGAAAGTTATATAAATAATTGATTGGAATATTAAAATGTGATTTTTTTGGGAGGGTTAGATTGTATTTCCCTAGTTTTAAGAAGAATGATTATAATGGAAGGTAGATTGCCTTCTTGAAACTTGCTACTTTTAATACCAATATAACATTCTCTCTATTAATGTCTTTCAGATGATCCTCAGAGTTTAGTGTTGATAGTTACTGCTCATGAATCTCGAGACATGAATAAGCCCTAGAGAATGGTGGTTGTCATTAAGAAGTTTCCATCTGTCTTTTTTCAATATCTGCCTTACTGCAATAAGTCACAATATTTCCCTATCCTTTCAATGACAGCTCATGGTAAGATAAACTTGCCATGATAAGATAAATGGCAACTTTTTAATGAAAACTACTAACCGTGAGTTGCTTGGTTAAGCTAGAGTACCTCAAAGTACACCTCAACCCTTATTTTATATTATCAACGCCATTGACCTATTCTTCTAAGGATTTTCCTGTTTAGTTCTGTGACCTGTATGATTTGCAAAGTTGAATCCTGCTTCATCTGACAGTCCTTGATTGACCCCAACACCTGAACTTCCTTTCCCTAACTTTTTTTTTTCTGAAAATGAGTAGGAAGCACTGAACAGCTATATTCTTCACCTCTGGGGAGAGGATCTTAGTACAGGACTGTATGGGGTGAAGGTGCATAGTGATTCGGGTTGATTCATAAAATCTGCATTCCAGAGTGCTCAACACCTTCAAAACCTCCGTTTTGCAAATTGAGTTCATAATACAGTCTATGGCAGCCCTAGTCAACTTCACCTGACTAACTTTAACTAGCTGTGGCCTCCTCATCTGTCAAATGGAGAAAATATATTTATTATCTCATAGAGCTTACTGGAAGAGATCCCCCTTAGCCTCTGCAGCCACCCATTCCTTCCACTGGCTTCTTCAGGGGAGCAGAGTGATTTTCAAAATAAGATGGCTTTTGCTGCTGTCAAAATCTGTACATGTGTCCCTGACAAGAGGCTCCAATACTTGCATATAAAAGGGGATGGGGGATGTTCTCTTTGTGTCTTGATTTCCTTTCAGACAATTTAAATCCCACTCCTTGCAAGGAGCCTTTTTAAGTCACCCCAAATGGCAGGACCTACTCTCTGAGATTACATTCCATTTACTTTGTGTATGTCTTATGTGAAAATTATGTGCGTGTTTTCTTCCCCATTAGAATGTGAACTGCTTGAGGGTAAGTTTTGGGTTTTGGCCTTTCTTTTTATCCCCAGAGCTTTAGTACAATGCCTGGCACATAGTAAGTGATTAATAAATGTTTGTTATCTGACTAACTGGAGTAAAGAGTTTTCCAATTTACTTCAAATTAAATCCTGAGCATCCAGATACTTCCTGAATCTCCCATCTAACTCTCCACCCTCAGTTCTTCACTGAATCAAAAAATGCTGAAATGTTTTAGAGCTAGCAGGGAGGTTAGAGATCCCACTACTTCATTTTACTGGCAGACGATATGCATTGCTCATCTTTGTAGCCCCATCTTGAACATAATAGCATTACTTCCCTTGAAAAATGAATTGAATTGTATAATAAAATCTCATCTAAGCATTACTCTCATTTAACCAAAAGTTCAACTTTAATTAGAATACAGTTAATCTTCACTTTTAAAGGAAACAGGAAAATGGAAATAGTCTCGAAATCTTAGCATACTGAGTAGAGGAGCACAAATATAAATCCTATCTCCGCTAGCTGTTGGCTAGGTGACCAAGGTCAAGTTAACTCATCTGTAAAATGGGGATGATAATCCCAGCAGTACCACCCTTCAGGGTTGTTGTAAGACCCAAGGGAGATATTGTTATATGACTCACTTTACGGGCTCTAAAATGCTATATGTATATTATCATTATTATTATATTTAGCAAAATAAAAAAATAATAATTTTCATGGGATGCCTTGGGGACAGTCAGGATGCTGGCTCGAGTGCTGTATTTTTAAGCAAGAATATATGAGTATTATTCAACCAAATCTCTTTTTTCAATTACCATTTACAAATCTGAACGTTAAGAATTCATGTTCAAAGTGATAAATCTCAGGTCAAGTAGGATGTTTAATCAGCAAAGAAAGATTATTCATGGTTGCTAGGCTGGCCTAAGGCTGTAAAGTGGACTTGGATGTTTTAGAAAGACTTTCAATAGCATCATCCATAAAAGTTCTACTATGATATTTCATTATGATATGAGAATAATCCTGAACTCTCAGAGACAAGTCCAATGGACTTCAGGGTCTGGTAGATCTTACTGAGCTGAAAAGTTATGAAAGGGAGGCCCAGTGATAGAATGTGTTTCTGTTGTCCTAGGCCTGTCTCATCACCAGAACACTGACTAGTAGATTCAGGTGTTTCTTGGCTATGGCTACTCGTGAAGAAAATTTATTAAGACACCAAGGCATTAGAGGCAATGCAGCATAGTAGATAGAGAATCAGCCTTGAAGTCAGGAATAGTTGGGTTCAAGGCACACATCAGAAACAAATTGTCTGGGTGACCTTGGGAAAATCACTTAAACCCTCAGTGCTCCGGCACTGAGGGTGTAAGTTGCAGAGAAGTTGCCAATCTGCATTGGTAAAGGGGAATTCTTCACAAGGGAATTCTATATACCAATGGAATCACAGATTTATTTGTCTCTCACTATTCCTATAGAGAGGTTACAACCTCCATATATTGAGTGGGTTCCCACATTGATGAAGTAATAGATATTTTTAAATTTAAGCACAGGAAAGAAGTATGGTTTTGTGGATAGAATGCTAGATTAAGAGTTAAGAGACAGGGTTCCAGTTCATGTTATGTCACTAACTACCTGTTAGATTTTAAGTGAATTTACCTCTCGTCCCAGCTTCCTCATATGCAAAATTAAGGTATTGGACTTGATGATCTCTAAGCCCTCTTCTGGTTTTAGCATTCAATAAGAGAAGAAGAAATACATGCAAGGAAAGAGCTTTCTCATTCTCTTGTAGTTAATGATAACCTGTTTCTCAGGCTGATGAGCTAAGGGAAAAATATGGCTTCCACAAACCACATTAGTTGTTAAAGAGACTGTGCTCATGTGCTGGAAGAACAGGGAGGCTACTGGCAATGATTTATAGATCTCTATGCCTTTGCTTGGTCAGGTGTGCGTGCATTCTTCTTCCCACAATAATAAAATAGAAGTTGTCTCTGACTTCATTTGGAAGCCATTCCTGAAGCCTGTCAGGGATTAGTCACAATATAGAGAAATAGTGCAACACATTTGGTTACTCTTATGCTTGTTACTCAGTGGTAGGGATTTTGCTATCTAACCCACTAGGGTGTTTTTTTCTCACTTATGTTATATTAAGTATTATCTTTAAAGAAATGCAGAGTCAGGGCTATTTGAGGAAAATCAAATTTAAAGTCCAAAAAAATCCAGTTTTTTAATGGTTCAAGGAGGAAGGTAGGTGGCATAGGAGATGGAGTGATGGACCTGAAGTAGAGAAGACTCATCTTTTTGAGTTCAAATCTGGTCTCAGATATTTACTAGTCATTTAACTCTGGACAAGTCATTTAACCTCTTTTTCTCAGTTTCCTCATCTGTAAAATGACCTGGAGAAGAAAATGGCAAACCTGTCCAGTTTATTTGCCAAGTAAAACCTCAAATGAGGTCACAAAGAGTCAGACACAACTGAAATATGAATAACAACAATAGTTCAAGGAAGGAAAAGGATAATTATGGATAAAAACCCAAAACTGGGCCTGGTTTGGACCAATAAAGTACCAAGAGGTTAATCCAGGATCATAGTCCCAAGCCAGGGGGAGCCTTTGACTGGTGAAGCAAGGAGGTTAATGAGAAATCAGATTAGACCAAAGACAGCATGCCAAATGAATCCCTCAGTGTTAGGGCAGAGTGCCAGAGAAATCATTCTTTGACCATTCTAGATATTGTTCATTCCTGTCCCTTCACAGCACCCTATGTTTCTCCACCCCAAGCTCTAACTACCTCTGCTTCCACCTTCTGGGCCTCAGACAGGGAATTTTCAAGCTGTGGCCTCACCCATATATTTAATGCCTTAATTGTACTGTTTTAAATGTCTTAATTTGAAATATCAGTTCTTATGCTTATTGCATCACCTATATATGTGTTAGACACTATTGAAGAGAAAAACATTTATACCTAGCAGATTATTAACAAATACAAACAATTGTAACATAAGATTCCTGTAGACTGATACTCAAAATTGAAGAAAAAATCAACTTGCTACAATATTTGCTACCTTTTTAAAAAAAAGATAATATGAACCAATTTTTTGCTTTAATTTTGTACACAGAAATACAACCATGATGATCATTAATTGCCTCTGCCCATGGCTACAGTGGAAGATGGTAGATTTCGAGAACTATGTACTTTCTCAAATAGAGGGTGGGTGTTTATAATCATGTCTACTATACAATTAAGAATGACAGCATCATGACAGTAAACGGAGCTTTTCTTAAGGTCATAATTTTGGTAAGTCTGCTATAGAAAACAGTCTGTTTCATTCCAGGCACCATTTTTTATTATAGTCATACAGTGACCAGTTAGCTAAATCAATTAGCACACATTCCTAAAAACCAGTTGGCTCTTTTTTTATTTCCCCCCACAGGGAAACAAAATTATACCTCTAATGCCAGACATCTACCATGTAATAAGATATGCCATTGATCAAAAGTGGGAATGAATGGACAGCCCTGGATGACTCTTCATCACTGGGAGAAAACAAAAGTTCATTAAAAAGACTATTTGGCAAAAAAAAAATCATATTTTCTTCCTCATATTAACAATAATAGCTAACAATTATATAGCTCTCGGAGGTTGCAAAGCACTTTATATAAATATCTCATTTTGTTCTCATGACCCTGGTAGGGAGGTTCCTATTATCATCTCCATTTAACAGACCAACAAATTGTGGCAGATAGGTGAAGTAATTTGCCCAGGTTCACACTAGTTAAGTGTCTGTGGCCAGGGTCAGACTCAGGTCTTCCTGACTGCAGGTGAAGCTCTCTTGCTGCTGTCTATAAATTTGGACTTTTGTTAGAGGTTATAAAACTGAGTAATAAATATATTTTAGTACAGGATGAATCCTCCACTTGAATGTCTTTCTTTGAAGATATCATGAAGGAATATTTACTTACATTTTGTACACAGAAACACAGCCATGGAGGTTATTCATTGGAAAAGAGGGTTTATGTTGTGATTGTTGTTTGTTTTTTATATCCCTAGCACCTAGCTAAATACTAGTGCTTTCCAGGTCTAACTTAATAAAGATTTGCTGAACTGAATTGAATTGAAATACTCTCAAAGAATTAGGAAGGAAATTACCCCCAGTATTCTGAGAGCAGATAGACAGAGTAGCCTTGAAAAGTCACCCAGTTGGTGTCCTCATTCAGGCCACTTCCCTTACACTGTAAAAGTAGGTGACATCATTTTAGATAAAATGGATGCTAATAAAATTAGTTGGTCACACTTTGGAGCATTTATTGAGATCTTCTGGTTTTACATTTTTAGATTGTGACTGGGAAAGAAAACAACCTGTCGACCAATATGAAAGTATGTCCAAAGCTGCAAGGGCAGCATATTTTTTTTCTAATACCATCTTCTCTTCTGGGAAACATTACCCTACCGTGCTCTTCCAGACCATTGATTCCATTCTGAACCCATAAAAAAAGAGATTATAAATCAAGAGAAGGAGGTGTTGGTAGGATACTATGAATGGTTTATCAGTTATTTTGTGAACAAAATTGAGATCATTAGACCTGCTGGGCTGCCTTCTACCTATAATCATTTTTTTCTATTAACTAAGTTTCTTTCCCTCCAAAGAGAGTGTGGCATGATTTTTATAGCAATGTCATATGGTAGAATTTAAAAAAAAGCTGATGCTAGCTATATTTAACCATTTGCAATCCATTCCACATAATTTGAGAAGGTGTCTAGTTATCTATTCTAGGTTATGCTTTTTAAAAACAAGATCCTCAGGGCCAGTCATTCCACACATTGCTTTACTCAATTTCAGTTTTGAGCAACTAAATGAATGGTGATTTCACTAGTAGGAGGCAGAATTTATTCAAAGAGAAAATGAACTAGTCATGTGGTCAGAGAGAAAGATGGCAGTTGGATAGTCAGAGTTCTCCATCAGGACTCTTGGAGTGATAGAAGAAAGCAAGAAAGGCTTCTAGTAGATTGGGCAGAATTCCTGTGTTGATTTTTTAACACAGTTTTTAAGGGCATGGAAAACAGTGTCTGAGGATGGGCAGGCATCCATTGGAAGAAGAAAATTTTCAATACGTGGGAAAGAGATCCATTTAAGTATTTGAGTAAATAGTTAAAGTACCGATGCTGAACTAGAAAATTGTAAGTGTCATCTTTTTTTGTTGTTGTTTTTGTGTCTGCATCTAAGTTTCTTCATCTCTGGAATACTGATTGGAAATGATGTCTTGTCTGCCTCAAAGGATTGTTGTGATTGAAAAGAGAGTCTCAGAATCTTCAGAGATTAAAAAAAGACCTTAGACATTACTTATTCCAACACTGTCATTTTTTTTCAGCCAAAAACAAGGTTTATTAGAACATCCGTCATATTGGGCAGACTCTTAAGGAGTCTGAATGTTAGTGAGCTATTGGCTAGATTATAAGAATCTGAGCAGTGGCTAGATTTTAAGAATCTAAGCCCAACCCTGTCATTTTAGAAGTGAAGAAATAAACCCAGAAAGATGAATGAAATTTCTGAACTAGACAATTAGAAAGTGTCAGAGCCAGTGCTCAAATTTAGGTCTTATCATTTCGGGTCCAGCATGCCTTTTAAAATATCACACTAAATTCCATTGAAAAATATATAAAAACATATTTAAATATTTTTATGTGTTCATGAAACTGTACTGGCTGAGCACACTACAAACGTATGTTATCTGTTCTTAACTAGGCCCACACTGCAGCAAGACAATCCTTCTACTCTTTCTTCATTGGTTTTCAATCCCAGTCTCAGTGGCTCTTCCAAAACTTTTCTCTTCTCAAGCCTCCTATACAACCCCTCCTCCATCTCCTTAGCTGAGAATTTTGCTTCATACCTTTCTGAAAAAAAATGAGACCATTCCCTATGACTTTCTCTCATACCCCTTAGATGTTTTCCCTTACTATCTTGCCAAGGTCGTTAACTTCATGTGCATCCTTGATCCCATCTACTTCAATCTTTTCAAAATGATTGACTCTGCTATCAACCCAAAAAATAAAATAAAGTGGTCACTTACACATGCACACACACACACACACACACACACACACACACACACACAGAGTAAAACAGAAAACAAGAAATAAACAGAAATAAACCTGGTTATCTCAATTATGTACAACTTTCTTTTAAAAAAGATAAGTAATAATTTTAACCAATAGCTTTCAAAGCTGTCTGAATTGTTTGTGCTTCTTTCTGTCTTTCCTTCCCTACAAGTGTCAATTAAACACCAGGAATTTTAAAGTCCCAGGTACCATGGCAGGTGATAGGAACACAAATAATAAAACATTCCTTACTTAAAAGTCCCCCATTAGATTGTAAGTTCCTTGAAAGGAAGGCTATTTTCTTCCATTATACTTATGGACATTTAATAAATGTGGTTGGTTATTTGATACATTTTTTCAAGCCCCTCAAGTGTTATTCAGCCAGTACTGGCAAACCATGAATTACCCTTTTCTACCCAGGTCTAAATTCAAATCCAACAGGGAATCTGGAAGGAATTTGGAAACTTCTTTCTGTTTCAGTTCCCTGATAGTGACTTAAATATCCCAAGGAGGCAGAAATGGAGCATAGGAAAAATGTATAAACATTAAGCTCTTAACAATTCACCAAGTGCTCTCATTCATAATCTCTTTGTGAGAAAGAGGATGCACGTGTTATAGTTCTCCCTTTGCAGGCCAGGAAGCAGAAGTGCAGAGAAGTGTTGACTTGTCCATTGTCACATAGCTTGTAGGTAATAGGACCAGATTTAGAATCTATTTCTTGTGGATCTGTAGCTTCTACCTCTTATCTCAGTTCTCATACCTTCTAAAAATTTCCCTAGTTTGCCCTGGTATATAAATCTACTTTTCCAGAAGTTTGGGGACATATTTCATGCAGGGCACACAGTTTGCAATCATGACTGAGCTCTTCCAGGCAAGTTATAGATGTGCTTCCTAGATCTTATAGGGTTTACTTCTTTGGTCCCAGTTGGTTACATACCATCACTCAAAGGAATAACTTAAGATAACATTGATATATGAATTATATTTTTCCCTGACCACAAGGAAGCTCTTTCCACTCAATTGACACTCAGTTTTGGATGTCTGAAAATATCTGAAATTTAAATGATTAGAGAAGGACATCGAGAGCAGTGAGGTGTTTTTTCTTCTCTCTACTCACCTTGCATGTGGCTTCAGTGATGATATAATTTTGTGCTTAATTGTTCTTTCGGTACAGAATGATGACTCAAATCCATTTTGGCATTCAGAATTAATTTATCAATGTGAAATTAGATTTCTAGTTTTAATCATCCATTTAAAACTACAACTTTCATAACACAGGTTTCCTGATCCTGTTGCTATTTGCTGTTTTGAAGGGAATAAAGAAGGTGCTAATTCATACCCCCATTACATTTTGGCTGGATTATTGCAGTTCATTACAGGCTTTTTGACTGTTTACTTGAGCAGTAAATCTTATCAATACCTACAGTACATCTGTCAAGTATAAATCCGCTGTACAAAGGCCTATTGCTATTATAAACCTTTACTTTAAAATTTTATAATTAAAAGAGGGAAAATATGTTATTTGAAGTTTGAAGCTGTTGTGATCAGTAGGCATTCTGGAATTTAATTGCAAAGTTTCTGGGAGCAATGTCCTCAGAGGTAAGACGATGAAGCAAGAGGACCATTTAGAAGAGAAATTGGTAGAGAGACAATATACCAAACACAGCTGGTCCTTATTGCTTTTGCCTCCACTAAATCTAACACGTCTGGTCATGACTGAGCTGTGTAGCTGGTTCCTTGTCTCTGAGATAAGAACAACTGGTGCATCAATCAAACAACAATGGTTTGGGATATAGGATGCATCCCAACAAGTAGACATTTTGATTCACTGTAAATCCTCATACTTATTCACTTGGCATGCTCTGAATTCATGCAGACCTTGTGACCAAAAGGAAATAGGAAAAAAATTATCAGAAAAGTCCAAGCCTGGTCCTGTTCCAGCCCCTTTCTTCCCCTCCTTTATATCTTCACACAGGGACTGTGAGATATTAATCCTGTCTTCTATATAGTTTGAGACTTTTTGGGCATAGATTATGAGTAACTCCTGGGAATAACTGGAACATGCTATACTCACCACAGCTATTCTGACCCTTAATGACTGACTTTAATCAGGGTATGCACATAATAAAATAATAGTAATTTTAAAAAAATATGCAAACTAGAGCTAGAAGGGATGTTAGAAATCATCTAATCCAATTCTTTTTTCATAAAGGAGGAAACTGAGGCACTGAGAAATTGTCACTTGTCTCAGTTCATACTGATTGTAATTGACCAAGCCAACATGCAAATCATTTTCTAAATAACTGTGACATATGTAGAGTTACATATCAATTAATGGTAAGGGTATTTGGAATCTACATCAAATTTTTACAGCAATTCAAGGAGATTGTTTTTAATAAAGTTTACCTGTGTGTCCATGAAAAAGTTAATAATGGAAGTTGTCACATACTCAAAGGTGAAATTTCCATTTTCAATTGCCTTTTCTTAAAAGTTTACAGTTGGGAATTAAACACACTTCATCCAGAGGAAGAAGGCCGGATAACTGCATTGCATGAGGGGAGGGCCCTGCACACTTAAAAAGAGGAAAAAATACTGAGGCAACTAAAAAATGAGGCAGAATGTGAAACTATTTGAAAGGGTCATAAAGGTGAATGTTGCATGCGTATCCTTTTGTTCATTCTAGCCAATGCCAGGTAGTTGGTTACTTCTCTGATTTAATACTTGATGCAAACAACAAAATGCTGACAGAACTTAGGCTTGCAGCAGCTGTTATCGTTTCAAGGCAGAAAGAAAATTTGGGAAGATTCAGTAGGGATAACATCATACTTGACATTTTAAATTGGGGAGGGTAGATGCATAAATGGAAAAAATATGCATTAATGTGGTATTTAGTGATGACTATATTATCAGTGACTGTATCTTATCTACATGGAGGCTGATAAATAATAACTCACCTTCCCTTGGTGCTTTAAAGTTGGTAAAGTGCCTTAGGTAGTACAAGTGGCGTTGCCCCCATTTTACTGAGAGAGAAACATTTGCAAGTGTCAGCAATGGGACTGGAAATTTTCTCTCTCTGGCTTCTAGGTTCAACTGTCATTCTACTATATCTTCTCGTCTCACTGGATGGGCTACTTTCTTTGTTCACCTCTAAATTTAATCAGATTAAACATTTGATACATATATGTATACGTGTGTGTGTATATATATATATATATATATATATACATATATATATATATATAATGTGCTAATTATAACCACAATCATCAAAAAACAATAACAGAAACAATAATACCATACATTACTTACTAACTCATTACTATGTTCAAGTTGCCATCTGAGAAATGGACAAAGGGATATTAAATCAGAAGTTCTTAACCTTTATTGTGAAGTCTATAGAGCCCTTCTCAGAATAATATTTTTGATTGCATAAAAGAAAATATAAAGAATTGCAAGAGAAATCAATTATATTGAAATAAAATTTTGAAGTAAAATTATCAAAATATGTTTAAAAGCCAAGTTCCCAGACCCTAGATTACTAACATTCACATGAGGTGCTGTCTCATACAGAATAGAAAATTAGGAAATTCAGGAAGTCCTAAAAGTCTATTATGTAATTAAATTTTAAAAGTGAATTAAGACATTCAGGACACACAATATTTTTGTATTAAGTTGAAATAGTGAAAAAAGAGGCCCTATTCTTTTTTTTAAATGTAAACAGTTCAACTTTAATAAGTCCTTTCTGATTTCTCTTTCCTATTTACCTTTCACACTTCTTTTGAGTCTGGTATTTGAAAGTCAAATTTTCTATTCAGCTCTGGTCTTTTCATTAAGAAAGCTTGAAAGTTCTCTATTTCACTGAATGCCCATTTTCCCCATGAAAGATTATACTCAATCTTGCTAGGTAGGTGATTCTTTGTTGTAATCCTAGGTCTTTGACCTCTGGAATACCATATTCCAAGCCATTCAATCCCTTAACGTAGAAGCTGCTGAATTTTGTGTTATTTTCTCCTTGACCTGGGAACACTGTAATTAGGTTACAATATTCCTAGGAATTTTCCTTTGGGGATTTCTTTCAGGAGGTGATCATTGTATTCTTTCAATTTCTACGTTACCCTCTGGTTCTAGAATATCAGGGTAGTTTTCCTTGATAATTTCTTGAAAGATGATGTCTAGGTTCTTTCTTTTTTGATCATGACTTTCAGGTAGTCTAACGATTTTTAAATTTTCTCTCCTGGATCTATTTTCCAGGTCAGTTGTTTTTCCACTGAGATATTTTACATTGCCTTCTATTTATTCATTCCTTTAGTTTTGTTTTATCATTTCTTGATTTCTCATAAAGTCATTAGCTTCCGTTTGTTCTATTCTAATTTTTTTTCAACCAAAGACAAGGTTTATTAGAACATCCATCATTTGGGGCAGACTCTTAAGCAGTCTGAACACTAGTAAGCTATTGGCTAGATTTTAAGAACCTAAGCATCTTAATGGAGACAAGATGGACCTTATATACAGAAAGACTATGGGAGGGATCTAGCAGTGGCCAAGTAGTCTATGAGGTAATAGAACTCTAGGGATCTGCATCGAGGGAGAGTGGAGCCTAGATAGGATTAAGGGTGGGAAGTAGCCTAGGGCTATAGGGATATAAGACAATGGAGGGCTAGCCTAGGTTAAGGGTAACAAAATTGAGAGATTGGGTGTAGCTACAATGAAAGGCCAATTGATGAGATTATACCCTCAGGCTAAAGCCAGAGATTTGGCCATGTGGGAAAGTCCAGGGTTTTTCCTTTTTGGGGCCTAGATATCAACTTCATCATTCCCCCCTATACAAATGGGACCCAAATTCTTTTGGGGTAAGAAGCTCAAACTGCTTCCTGCTGGAAAGGGGTGATCCTTCCTTGAGGAGGTCCCAAAGAGGAGGTTGACTGAAACTAAGCACAGGCTGCATCCAGGGAACAATGTGCGGGGGGGGGGGGGGGGGGGGGGGGGGGGGGGGGGGGGGGCATTGGCTGGTACCTGTTGTTTGCTACCAACTGTAGGTGAATGGCCTGTAGTGTGGAACACATAAATCTGACAGAAAAGATTGCAGGGCTCAGATATAAAGCAAGGACTATATTTAGACCCCAAATATGACAGGATAAAATATCCTTAGCTCTGTTTGGATTTAGATAATTGTTTTCCAACCATGCAGTATCAAATCCACGTCATAGCCACACTCAGGAATAGCCAGGTGGGTAAAATTCCCTTTCAAAGGAATGTAATAGGGAAACTGAGCCAGGAGGATCCCATCTTAGACTGAAGCTAAAATTGTTCTCTCAGCTTTTCCCAATGCTAACTTCCCACCACTATCACATTCTCTCTGAGTAGCTTGTGGCATGTCTCAGATGGTGGATTATTGATTTATGGATGGATTATTAAGATCCATCAGACCACGAAAAATAAAATCCCATGAGCTTTTACCTCACACAGCAAGTTTCACTGATCTCAGTTTAGGAAAAACTTTTCCAGGATTTACATCTCAAACTTAAATTTTTCCTATTGTAAAAAACCAGTCATTAGAGATTATTTCTATCCCAAACACGCTTTTTTGGCAAGTTTACATGTTAAAACAATAACCAACAATAGCCAAATCATTTCATCAGTAACCAAATTATGAAAACTTGCTTGACATAACTGATACAAAAAGTTCACCAGTTTGAAACTTGAAATAAATCCATTACGAATCAGGTGACTTCAATTTTGTTACCTGCATTTCAAGATTACTTTACACAGAGAATCAACATTTCATTAACAGTTAAAACTACAACTTTAAAAAGATTGTGCCTACCCAAGTTCAGAGACTTAGCTTCTTTACCTTGAGCAGGATGTGCTGAACCTGGGTGATGCTTCCAGGCAAAGGTTGCCCCAGGGCCCAAGGTCATTGCCAGTGGGGCCCATGCTGTAGCTGCTGCCCCTCTCCTCTCCTTCCTTTCCCAGGTGGGGGAGGGTGGAATCAAAGGTGAGGGGTAAAGGGTGAAACTCTCTTCTCCTATGAGAGGGGTTAACAAATAGCCTCTTAACTCAAGGGAAGGGAGTGGGAGAAAGGTGTGACCAGGGTTGTAAGGAGGAGTTTCAAAACTCCTTAATGATCAATCACAAAACCTCCAGAATCTGCCAAGATATTTTTAGCTGTTCTAACTTTTTGCTGTAACCTCCGTGAAGGAGGATTGAGAGGTATAGAGGAAAGGGAGTAAGTAACCCTAAGGGAACCAAAGAGCAACTGTAGTTTCCCCCAATTCCCTAGTGCCAAGAGAATTCACAGAATTGGGCATACACCTCCAGATAGGGCATCCATCCTTGTCCTCTATGCTGTGGAAGGTGTACCCAGGTCCTTGGCCTCAAACCGACCTAATGGACTGAAAGCCTGAAAATGTCAGGCTGAATGTGAGACAGCTTTGTAACTGTCTGCCTCAAAAGTACCTCTAAGCCTTCGTGCTTGTAGAGCGACCCCAAATGCAGAGCAAGAAAGGAGGGGTCGGGGATGCTTACATACCTTCCAGCCTTGGCGAGAGAAGAACTTGGGGTTACACAATTTCCCAAGTACAGGCCACCAAAATGTTGAGGTTGAGGGCTTTAGGGGTGCTTGGACCCCAAAATCACCACATGCAGGTCCTATCTGAAAGAATTAGACCCAAGCCTTCTTTCAGTCAAAGACAAGGTTTATCAGAACATCATTCATCTTGGGCAGACTCTTAAGGAGTCTGAACATTAATGAGCTATTTACTAGATTATAAGAGTCTGAACAGTGGCTAGATTTGAAGAATATAAACCAAAAGGCCCTATTTTTAAAAGGCTTACAATTAGGTTATAGAAATGAAGACACTGACATGAACAGATAAATCTTCATCTTCATCATCAATTTTTAAAGCCCTTACTTTGTGTCAGGTACTCTGTTAAGCTCTGGGCACATAAAGAAAGGGGGGTAAAAAAAGAACTTTTCTTCTTCTTGAGGAGCTTACATTCTCATGGTGGAGATAATGCCAAACATATATATATTTGTGATTGGAAGGCAATCTCATAGAAGAGGAACTATGACCATAGGTTGAAGAACAAATGTTCATCCTTTATTCTCAAAGAGGACCAATGACAACAGGTGGGTGATGTCTTGTCTTGCAAGTGAATTGGATTTAAGTGAGGCAGAGCTGTGCAAAGTTATCTGCCCCAGAGTCATCTTCTCCAGAGTCATCAGAGTCCAAAGGCAAGACATAGGTCAGGATGTCTGGCAATGGCCCAGGATGCAGTAGGAGACCTTGGCCTTTTCAAGCTAAGATATTTCCTGAGTCCCATTTTGTCTGAGACAGCAACTATTCAGGAATTAAAGGCTAGGTAAGAATGGAAGGACAAATGACAGGCATAGACAAGGAGGACCAGAGGATAGTACTTGGGTCTAGTGCTGACCCTTAAATCATAGGCAACATAAGTCTAGGAGTGGAACCAACATGGCAGAGTAAAGGCAGGGACTTGCCTGAGCTCTCTCCCACACACCTCCAAATACCTTAAAATAATGACTTTAAAAATTTCTAGAGAGGCAGAACCCATGAAAAGATGGAGTGATACAATTTTACAGTCAAAGACAATTTAAAAGGTCTGCAGAAAAGGTCTGTTGCACCAAGATGAGAGAAAAGTGCAGTCCAGCACAGGCCATGTAAACACAAACTGGGCCCCAGCAAACCAGGACTAGATGTTGGGGTGACTGAATCAGTGGCAGCAGTGGCAGTTTTTAGACCTCTCAACCCACAGATACCAAAGACAAATTAGAAGGTCAGCAGTAAAGTCTGCCACACCTGGGTGAGAATGGAGCACACTCTAGCACAGGCCATGAAAGCACAGAACAAGACCCCAGAAAATCAGTAGCAAGTCTTCGGAATGATAGAATCAACAGTGACAGCAGCTGCTTACAGAGCTCTCCACCAACAGAAGGTAAGGTGGTCCAACAACTGGTCAGAAAGACATTACAGGAGTTTCTTTGCTAGCACTGAAGAAGCAGGACCCTGTTGCTTTGCCATATTTAGATCAAGGTCTTACTCCTAGGTGGCAGTCGCAGGGCAAGGAAGAACACTAGCACACCAAAGCTTGCAGCCAGAGTGGGGCGAGAACCCTCCTTACAGATACAGAGCAGAAAGGAGTGCTTATGGTCACTCACAGACCAGAGCACAGTCAAGGAGAGAAGTAAAAACCTCTTCTTAGATCATACTATCTTTGAAAAACTGAAAAGTTATAGATTCCTAGAAAACCAGCTCTGAAAACAACAGCACAAAACCCCTGAAGTTTGGGATAGTGCACCAAACACCCTGGAAGCAGAGCCTTACTATAACAAAGAGTTAAAAATCAAATAATGGGCTGGGGAAATGAGTGAACAACAGAAAAAAAAAATACGGTCATAGAAAATTCTTATGGTGACAAGGAAGATCAAGACATAGAATCAGAAGAAGATAACAAAGTCAAAGCTCCTACATCCAAAGCCTCGAAGAAAAAAAAAATATGAATTGGTCTCAGGCCACAGAAGAGCTCAAAAAGGACTTTCAAAATCAAGTAAGAGAGGATGAGGAAAAATTGGGAAGAGGGATAAGTGACACAAGAAAATCATGAAAGAAGAGTAAAGAGCTTATGAAAGGAGACAAAAAAAAAATGGTGAGGAAAGTAACACCTTAAAAAAAGGACTAGGCCAAATGGTAAAAGAGGGTCAGAAAGCCAATGAGGAGAAGAATGCCTTAAAAAGCAGCATTGGCCAAATGGAAAAGAAGGTCCAAAAGATCACTGAAGAAAATAATTCCTTGGGGGAGCAGAGCCAAGATGGAGGAGTAAAAGCAGTGACTTGCTTGAGCTCTCCCCCAAACCCCTCCAAATACCTGTAAAAAAATGGATCTAAACAAATTCTAAAGCAGCAGAACCCACAAAAAGACAGAGTAAAACAAATTTCTAGCCCAAGACAGCTTGGATGGTTGACCAGAAAGGCATATTGCAAGGTATGGGGAGAGGAGTACAGTTTCAAATGGGCAGGCTTCAGAGGAATGAATCACAGGCAGCTGTGGCAGTTTCCAGACTCCTCAATCCAGGAATGTCAAAGAAAACTTAGGTCAGTGGGAAAAGTCTGTTTTTTCGGTGAGAGAAGAGCTAGGTCAGAGCCCACAGACTGAGGGGGAATCAAGTGGCTAATTAGAGGGGGACTTCAGGGATCTCTTTGCCAGTGCTGAGGAAGGAATCTCTTGATTTGCCTGTGCTTGGATCTGGGTCACAGTTCTGGGTGGCAGTCCTGGGGTGAGGAGAAGCGCTGGCACAGTGGAGCTTGTACTGCTGGTGGAGAGAAAACCCTCCTCACAGTTCCAAGAGAGAAATGACTGCTTGTGGCCAGTCACTCAAAGACCAGAGCACAGGCCAGGAAAAGAGAAAAAACCTCAACCCTTATCATACCACCTTGGAAGAACTGAAAATTTACAGGTCCGTACAAGTAACTCTGAAAACAGCTATACAAACCCCCTAAGCTTGGGACAGTACATTCTCCACATTGGAAGCAGACTTTTACCTTAACGAAGAGTTTAAAACTCAAGTAGTTGGCTGGGATCATGAGCAAGCAGCAAAAAGAGTCAGATATTATCTTACTTTGGTGACAAAGAAGATCAAAAACATAACCAAAGAAGACAACAAAGTCAAAGCTCCTACATCCAAAGCCTCCAAGAAAAATATGAATCAGTCCAGGCCTTGGAAGAGCTCAAAAGGGATTTTAAGAAACAAGTAAGAGAAGTAGAGGAAAAACTAGGAAGAGAAATGAAAGTGATGCAAGAAAATCATGAAAAACATGTTAACAGCTTGCTAAAGGAGACCCAAAAAAATACTGAAGAAAATAACACCTTAAAAAATAGCCTAACCCAAATGGCAAAAGAGGTCCAAAAAGCCAATGAGGAGAAGAATGCCCTAAAAAGCAAAATTGGCCAAATGGAAAAGGAAGTCCAAAAGCTTACTGAAGAAAATACTTCCTTAAAAATTAGAATAGAGCAATTGGAAGATAGTGACTTTATGAGAAATCAAGACACTGTAAAACAAATCCAAAAGAATGAAAAATTAGAAAACAATGTGAAATATCTCATTGGAAAAACAACTGACCTGGAAAATAGATCCAGGAGAGAGAATTTAAAAATTATTGGACTATCTGAAAGCCATGATCAAAAAAAGAGCCTAGACATCATCTTTCAAGAAATTATCAAGGAAAACTGCCCTGATATAGAACCAGAGGGCAAAATAGAAATTGAAAGAATCCACGATCTCCCCTGAAAGAGATCCCCAAAGGAAAACTCCTAGGAATATTGTAGCCAAATTCCAGAGTTCCCAGGTCAAGGAGAAAATATTACAAGCAGCCAGAAAGAAACAATTCAAGTATGTGGAAACACAATCAGGATAACACAAGATTTAGCAGCTTCTACATTAAGGACCGCAGGGCATGGAATATAATATTCTGGAGGGCAAAGGAGATAGGATTACAAAAAGAATCACCTACCCAGCAAAACTGAGTATAATCCTTCAGGGGAAAAATGGTCATTCAGTGAAATAGAGGACTTTCAAGCATTCTTGATGAAAAGACCAGAGCTGAATAGAAAATTTGACTTTCAAATACAAGACTCAAGTGGAACATGAAGAGGTAAACAGGAAAGAGAAATCATAAGAGACTTATTAAGGTTGAACTGTTTACATTCCTGCATGGAAAGATGATATTTATAACTCATGAGACCTTTGTCAGTATTAGGGTAGTGGAGGGAAAAAAATTATATGATAGATAGATAGATAGATAGAGGGCACAGGGTGAGTTGAAGATGAAGGGGTGATATCTGGAGAATAAAATTAAGGGTGAGAGAGGATTATACTAGGAGAAGAAGAAAGGGAGAGGTAGAATGGGGTATTATCTCACACAAAAACAGAGAAAAGTTCTTACAGTGGAGGGGAAACAGGGAAGGTGAGAGAAATGGAATCTTATTCTCATAGGATTTGGCTTAAGGAGGGAATAACATACACACTCAATTGGGTATGGAAATCTGTCTTACCCTACAAAAATAGGGGAGGAAGGGGACAAGAGAGCAGGGGGATGATAGAGAGAAGGGCAGATTGGGAAAGGGGTAATCAGAAGGAAGTACTTCTGAGGAGGGACAAGGTCAAAAGAAAGAATAGAATAAATGGGGGGGCAGGATAGGATTAAGGGAAACAGAGTTAGTTTTTCACAACATGTCTACTATGGATGTGTTTTGCATAACTGCACATGTATGGCCTGTATTGAGTTGCTTGCCTTTTCAATGAGGGTGGGTGGGGTGGGAGGAAGGGAGAAAATTTGGAACCAAAGTTTTAAAAACATGTTTAAAAAAAATTTTCCACATGCAACTGGGAAATAAGAAATACAGGAAATGAGGTACAGAAATCTATTCTGCCCTACAGGAAAATAGAAGGGGAAGAGGATAGGAGAAGGATGGGGGAGAGATAAAAGGGAGGGCAGACTAGGGGAAGGGGTATTCAGAATGCATGCCTTCTTGGGGTGGGGGGAGGGGCAAGATGGGGTGAAAATTTGGAATTCAAAATCTTGTGGAAGTAAATGTTGAAAACTAAAAATAAATAAATTTATATTAAAAAAAAGAAAAAAAAATAATTCCTTAAAGTGGAGCAAATGGAAGCTAATGACTATGAGAAATTGAGAAACAACAAAATAAAACCAAAAGAATGAAGAAAAGAAAACAATGTGAAATATCTCATTGGAAAAACTACTGACCTGGAAAATAGATCCAGGGGAGATACCTTAAGAATTATTTGACTACCTGAAAGCCATGATAAAAAAAAAAAAAAGACCCTAGACATCATCTTTGAAGGAATTATCAAAGAAAACTGTCCTGATATTCTAGAACCAGAGGGTAAAATAGAAATTGAAAGAATCCACCAATCATCTCCTGAAAGAGATTCCAACATGAAAACTGCCAGGAATATTATAGCCAAATTCCGGTGTTCTCAGAACAAGGAGAAAATGCTGCAATCATAATCAGGATAACACATGATTTAGCAGCTTCCACATTAAAAGATTAGAACTGTTGGAATATATTCTAGAGGGTAAAGGAGCTAGGATTACAACCAAGAATAGCCTATCCAGCAAAACTGAGTATAATCCCTTTGGGGGAAAATATGGATATTCAATGAGATGAAGAAATATCAGGCATTCTTAATGAAAAGACCAGAGTTGAATAGAAAATTTTATTTTCTAATACAAGACTCAGGAGAGGCATAAAAAAAGTAAATAGGAGAGGAAAATCATAAGAGACTTAATAAGATTAAACTATTTATATTCCTGCATGGGAAGATGATATTTGTAATTCATTATACATACATATATGTATGTATATATATATATATATATATATATATATATAATATATATATATAATATGTGTGTGTGTGTGTGTGTGTGTGTGTGTGTGTGTCATATATATAATATATTTATATATACATATTTTACATATAAAGAGAGAGAGAAGGCACAGTTGTGAGTTGAATATGAAGGGATTGTATATAAAAATAAAATGAGGGGTAAGAGAGGAATGTACTTGGAAAAAGAGAAAGGGAGAGACAGAAGGGGGTAAATTATCTCACATAAAAGAGGCAAGAAAAAGCTTTTACAGTGAAGAGGAAAAGGGGGAAAGTGAAGGGAAGTGAACAAGCCTTATTCTCTTCAGAATTGACTTAAAGAGGGAATCACATACTCATGCAACTGCATCTAGAAATATAACTTACCTTACATGAAAGTAGGAAGGGAAAGGGATAAGAGAAAGCAAGGGGTAATAGAAGGGAAGGCAGATTGTGGGAGGGGGTAGTCAGAAGCAACAGAGTGAAAGGAGAGAAAAAATAGAATAAATGGGGGTGGTGGGAATGGAAGGATGGAGGGAAATAGAGTTAGCAGTAGTAATTGTGAAAAAAAATTACATCCAATTTCTCTAATAATGGACTCATTTCTCAAACACAGAGAGAACTGAGTCAAATTTATAAAAGCAAGAGCCATTCCCCAATTGATAAATGATCAAAGGATATAATTAATTTTCAGATGAAGTAATCAAAGCTATAGTCATGTGAAAAATTATTCTAATACTATTGATTGGAGAAATACAAATTAAAACAATTCTCAGGTACTACTTTATACCTATTAGACTGGCTAATAGGACAGGAAAGATAAATGACAAATAGAGGGGATGTAGGAAAAATGAGACATCAATGCACTGTTGGTGGAGTTGTGAACTGATTCAACCATTCTATAGAGCAATTTGGAACTACGCTGAAAGTGCTATAAAAATAAGCATACCATTTGTCCTAGCAATGCCTCTACTAGCTCTTTATCTCAAAAGGGATAAAAAAAATCAGGAAAAGGAATGATATGCAGATCTTTTTTGGGGGCAAAGAATTACAAATTGAGAGGATGCCCATTAATTGAGAATGGCTGAACAAGTTGTGGTATGTGATTATGATACGATACTCTGGTACTATAAAAAAAAATGATGAGCATGATGCTCTCACCAAAACCTGGACAGACTTGCATGGGCTGATGCAAAGTGAAATGTACTGTGTACAAAGTAACACCAATATTGTAAGATGATCAGCTGTGAATGACTTAGCTATTCTCAGCAATACAATAATCCGAAACAGCTCTGAAGTACTTATGAAGAAAAAAGCTGCCCATCCCCTGAGAAAGAACTGATGGTGTCTGAATACAGATTGAGGCATCTTTTTTTTCTTTATTTATTTTTTTCCAATTTTTTTTTGGCCCATTTTCTGTCATACCATGAGGAATATTTTGCATGAATACATATGTGTATTTATAACCTGTATTGAATTGCTTGCCTTCTCAAAGTGGGGTGGAGGGAGGAAGAAGGGAGATAATTTGGAACTCAAAATTTCAAAAATGAATGTTAAAAATTGTTTTTTCATGCAGCTGGGGAAAAATGAAATACTGAATATTTTTTAAAAGAAAGAAAGGAATAGAAATGCTGAAGCTAAGGCAGTTTGGAGTGAAGGAAGGGAAGTATGAATGTTCACTTGGTATATTCAAAGGACAGGGAGAATAGTTGAGATCGCGTATTGATGAGAATGGAATAAAAATATTTGCAATACTTTTCTTGAAGTTTGTTTCTGTTGTTGATTTTTATTTCCTGTGAGGAATGCTCTTTATAAACTGAAAAGCTCTATATACGTAGGAGAAGTTTTATTATTTCCTCTATAGGCAGTGGAAACATTAGAAAGACTTTATGGCAATGTATAGTAAATGCTGAAATATAGTCAATCTGCTACCAGTGCTTTGGATGGATTGAAGAGAAGAGATCAGTGAGAGCAGGTAGCAATAGTCCACACATAAGGCAATAAAGATCTAGTTGTTATCATTAATCACCTCACGATAAAGCATAGACAGAGAATATTTGTGAAGTTTAATTTGTTCTTTCTCCCCCCTCATATGACATAATATTTTGCCTCCTGCATGGGAAAATTTATTATCCTTTATTTATTTACTTACATCTCCCACTAAAGTAACTTTTTTTGATAACTCATCATGTTATTGATCCAAAGATTATAAGCTCTAACAGATCCTACTACTAATAAAAATAATAAGTCCTTTATATGTTGCTCTAATATTTATATAGCACTTTCTTTTTCATTAATTAATTCATTTTTTATTTTCAGCATTCATTTCCAAAAGATTTTGGGTTCCAAATTTTCTCCCCATCTCTCCCCTCCCCCACCCAAACAAGTGTGCATTTTGAATACTCCTTCCCCCAATCTGTTCTCCCTTCTATTACCCTCCTTTATCCCCTTCCCCTTCTAATTTCCTGTAGGGCAGGATTGATTTTTATACACCATTGCCTGTAACCAGTTGCATGTAAAAACAAATTTTAACAGTCTTTTTAAAAAGCATGAGTTTTAAATGCTCTCCCTTCCTCTCCCCTCATCCACCATCGCTGAGAAGGCAAGCATTTTAACATAGATGATACATGTGTAGACATGCAAAACAATTCCATAATCATCGTTGTGAAGGACTAACTATATTTCCCTCCACCCTATCCCTCCCCCATTTTTTCTATTCTCTCCTTTGACCCTGTCCCTCCTCAAAAATTTTTTTTTGTAATTACCCCATACCCCAATCTTCCCTCCCTTCTACTGTACCCCCCCATCCCTATTTTTCTGTAGGGTAAGATAGATTTTTGTACTCAACTGAGTTTATATATTATTCCCTCTTTAAGCTAAATCCAATGAGACTAAGATCCACCCATTCTCTCACCTCTCTCATCTTCCCTTTCACAGTAAAAGCTTTTTTCTTATTTCCTTTATGTGAGGTAATCTACCCCATTCCAGCTCTCCCAGTACAATCCTCTCTAACCCTTTATATTTATTTTTTAGATAACATCCCTTTATATTCAACTCACCCTGTGCTTGTTCTCTCTCTCTCTCTCTCTCTCTCTCTCTCTCTCTCTCTCTCTCTCTCCTCTGTCTCTATATAGATATATATAGATATAGATATATAGAGAGATAGAGATAGATATAGATACAGGTAGAGAGATATAGAAAGATATGTGTATTTGTATATAGACATATGCATATATAATATATATCTATAGATATATAGATTTGGATATAGATAGATGTGTGTGTGTCTATCTATCTATTTACATGTGTATATATGTGTACATATGTGTGTATGTGTGTGTATATATGTATATGTGTGTGTGTATATATATACATACATATATATATATATATATATATATATATATATATATATATATATATATGTGTGTGTGTGTGTGTGTGTGTGTGTGTGTGTGTGTGTGTGATGTATTCCCTCCAACTAACCTAATACTGAGAAAGGTCTTAAGTTATAAATATCATCTTTCTATGTAGGAATATAAATAGTTCAACTGATGATTTGTCTTTCCTTTTTACCTTTTCATGCTTCTCTTAAGTCTTGTATTTGAAAGTCAAATTTTCTATTCAACTCTGGTCTTTTCAACAAGGATTCTTGAAAGTTCTCTATTTCATTGAATATCCATTTTTTTCTCCTGAAGGATTATACTCAGGTTTGCAGGGTAGGTGATTCTTGGTTTTGATCCAAGCTCCTGTAATCTCTGGAATATCCTATTCCAAGCCCTCTGACCCTTTAATGTAGAAGCCACTAAATCTTCTGTTGTACTGATTGTGTTTCCACAGCACTTGAATTGTTTTGTTTTGGCTGGTTGCAATGTTTCTCCTTGACCTGGGAACTCTGGATTTGTCTATAATATTTCTGTTGGGGTTTTGGGGGGATCTCTTTTAGGCAGTGATCAGTGGATTCTTTCTATTTCTATTTTACCTTCTTGTTCTAAAATATCAGGGCAGTTTTCCTTGATAATTTCTTGAAAGATGATGTCTAGGATCCTTGGGTTTTTTTTTTTTTTGATAATGGCTTTCAAGATGTCCAATTATCTCTCTTGGATCTATTTTCCAGGTTAGTTGTTTTTCCAATGAGATATTTCACCTTGAATTCTATTTTTTCTTTCTTTTGGCTTTGTTTTATAATTTCTTTTTTAATTTTTTTATATAAATTTATTCCACATCATGGAGATTATTTGTTTTTTAAAGATTCATTAAGTTAAGTATTTTTAGTTTTCAACATTCAATTTCCACAAGATTTTGAGTTACAAATTTCTCCCCATCTCATCCCTATCCCAACCACAAGATATCATGCATTCTGAATACCTTTTCTCCTAATTTGTCCTCCCTTCTATCCCCCCCTTCTCTTATCCCCTTCTTCTTCTATTTTCCTGTAGGGCAAGATAGATTTCTATACTGCATTCCTTGTATATCTTATTTCCCAGTTCCATGTGAAAACAATTTTTTAACATTTGTTTTCAAAACTTTGGGTTCCAAATTTTCTCCCTTCCTCCCTCCCCACCCACCTTCATTGAGAAGACAAGCAACTCAATACATATCATACTTGTGTAGTCGTACAAAACACTTTCGTAGTCGTCATGCTGTGGAAAACTTCTCTCATCCCTTAATTTTATTCTCCAGATATCACTCATTCATCTTCAATTCACTCTGAGCCCTCTATCACTCTATCTATGCATATACTTTTTTCCCCCTCCAACACCTCTAATACTGACAAAAGTCTCATAAATTACAGATATCATCTTTCCATGTTGGAATGTAAGCAGTTTAACCTTAGTTAAGTCCTTTATGATCTCTCTTTCCTGTTTATCTCTCAATGCTTCTCTAGAGTCTTGTATTTGAAATTCAAATTTTCTACTCAGCTCTGGTCTTTTCATCAAGAATGGTTGAAAGTCCTCTATTTCACTGAATGTCCAGTTTTTTTTCCCCGAAGAATTATGCTCAGTTTTTCTGGGTAGGCGATTCTTGGCTGTACTCCTATCTCCATTGCCCTCTGGAATATCATATTCCAAGCCCTGCAGTATTCAGTATAGAAGCTGCTAAATCTTGTGTTATCCTAATTGTATTTCCATAATACTTGAATTGTTTCTTTCTGGCTGCTTGTAATATTTTCTCCTTCACCTGGGAACTCTGGAATTTGGCTACAATATTCCTAGAGGTTTCCTTTTGGGTATCTCTTTCAGGAGGTGATCGATGGATTCTTTCAATTTCTATGTTACCCTCCGGTTCTAGAATATCAGGGCAGTTTTCCTTGATAATTTCTTGAAAGATGATATCTAGGCTCTTTTTTTTTTATCATGGCTTTCAGATAGTCCTATAATTTTTAAATTCTCTCTCCTGAATCTGTTTTCCAGGCCAGTTGTTTTTCCAATTGGATATTTTGCATTTTCTTCTATTTTTTAATTCTTTTGGATTAGTTTTACAATGCCTCAATTTCTCATAAATTCACTAGATTCCAATTGCTGCATTCTAATTTTTAAGGAAGTATTTTCTTCAGTGAGCTTTTGGACTTCCTTTTCCATTTGGCAAATTCTGCTGTTTAAGGCATTCTTCTCTTTATTGGCTTTTTGGACCTCTTTTGCCATTTGGTTTAGGCTATTTTTAAAGGTGTTATTTTCTTCAGTAGTTTTTTGGGTCTCCTTTAGCAAGCTATTGACTAGTTTTTCATGATTTTCTTGCATCACTCTCATTTTTCTTCCCAGTTTTTCCTCTACTTCTCTTACTTGCTTCTCAAAATCCTTTTTGAGCTCTTCCATTGCCTGGACTGATTCATATTTTTATTGGAGGCTTTGGGTGTAGGAGCTTTGACTTTGTTGTCTTCTGGTTGTATGTTTTGGTCTTCTTTGTCCCCAAAGAAAGATTCTATGGGCTGACATTCTTTTTGGTGAAGTTTGCTCATGATCCCAGTCAATTACTTGAATTTTGAACTCTTCATTAAGAGGTAGTGGTCTGATTCCAGTGTGTAGAATGTACTGTTCCCAGCTTTCAGGGTTTTGTGTAGCTATTTTTAGAAATACCAAGGTGGTAAAATCAAGGATGAGGTATTTACTACTTTCCTAGCCTGTGCTCTGGTCTTTGAGTGACCACAAGCATTCTTTTCTGCCTTGGAATTATGAGGAGGATGCTCTCTCACCACCACCACAAGCTTCACTATGCCAGTACTCCTCACCCCAGCACTGCCACCCAGTACTGAGACCCAGATCCAAGCATGAACAAAGCAAAAGAATCCTACCTCTGCACTAACAAATAGATCCCTGCAATCCCCTTCTGATCAACCACTCAATTCCCCCAAAGTCTGTGGGTTGGAAGCTCCATAAGCAGCCTCCACCCAGGGCCTAGTATTTGGACCAAGCTTCTCTCTCACCAAGGTCACAGAGTTTTCCTACTGATCTTCTAAATTGTCTTTAGAGTTTATGGGTTAAGAAGTCAGGAAACTGCCACAGCTGCCTGTGATTCAATCCCCTGAGGCCTGCTTCAGGTTCCCTAAGGCCTGTTTTTTGCCTGCATGCCCACATTGAACTATGTTTCTCTCCCGGCCCAGTATAAATTCCTAATCAACCAACCAGGTTGTCTTGTGCTGGAAATTTGTTTCACTCTATCTTATTGTGGATTCTGTTTACAGCCATTTTTTATAGGTATTTAGAGGAGTTTGGGGGAGAACTCAAGCAAGTAACTGCTTTTACTCTGCCATCTTGGCTCTCACCCTCCTATAATTTATTGATTTATCATAGAGTAATTACCTTCTATTTGCTCCATTCTAATAAGAATTTTTTCAGTGATCTTTTGGACCTCCTTTTTTATTTGGCCAATTTTGCTTTTTAAGGCATTCTTCTCCTCGTTGACTTTTTGGACCCCTTTTGTCATTTGGGTTAGTTTTGTTTTTAAGTTATTATTTTCTTCAGTATTTTCTGGGTCTCCTTTAGCAAGCTATTGACTTGTTTTTTATATTTTTCTTGCATCACTTTCATTTCTCTTTCCAATTTTTCCTCTACTTTTCTTACTTGCTTTTCAAAATCTTTTTTGATCTCTTCCATGACCTGAGACCAATTCTTATTTTTCTTGGAGGCTTTGGATATAGGAGTTTTGACTATGCTGTCTTCTTTTGGTTGTATGTTTTGATCTTTTTTTCACCAAAGTAAGATTGTATAGTCTGAGGTTTTTTTCCTGCTGCCTACTCATGTTTCTAGGCAATTAATAAACTTTTTAAAACTCTTTGTTGAGGTAGGGGTCCACTTCGAGAGTGCAGGGTGTACTGTCTGAAGCTTCAGGTGTTTTGTTTAGCTGTTTTATGAGATACTTCTAATGACCTGTAAATTTTCATTTCTTTGAAGGTGGTATGATCAAAGAAGAGGTGTTTGTTCTTTTCCTGGCTTGTGCTCTGTTCTATTAGTGACTACAAGCATTCTTTTCTGCCTCTCCACCACTGCCACAAGCTCTGCCATGCCAGCATTCCTCCTTGCCCCAGGACCACCACCCAAAACTGCAACTAAGATCCAAGCACAGGCAAAGCAAGAGAATCCTGCCTCAGTGCCAGCAAAGAGATCCCCGCAATCCCCCTCTGATTAGCCACTAGACCCCTGCACCATCTGTGGGCCAAGAGCTCTGGAAGCAGCCACTGTCACTGCCACCCTGGGGCTGCACTAGGGCCGGGGTGGACCTTGTTTCTCTATTACCCAGGTCTGACAGATGTTTCCTACTGACCCTCTAAGTTGTCTTTGGCATTTGGGGGTTGTGAAATCTGGAAACCACCACAAATGCCCTTGATTCAGTCCCCTGAGTCCTGGGGTTTCCTGGGGGCTGTCTTTGCCTGTGTGGCCCATGCTGAACTGTGCTCCTCTCCCAGACACATGCAACAGATCTTTCCTATCACCCACTCAGGTTGTCTTGGGCTGGAAATTTGTTTCACTCTGTCTTTTTGTGGGTTCTGCTGCTCTAGAATTTGTGTAGAGTCATTTGTACTGGTATTTGGAGGAGTTTGGGGGGAGCTCAACCAAGTCACTGCTTTTACTCCTCCATCTTCGCTCCACCCCCCCCACACATCACTTTCTAGATATTATTTGGAGGAACCTAGGTGGAGTGGTGGATAGAGTGCTGTGCATGAAGTCAGGAAAACTTGAGTTCAAATCTGGCCTCCAAAATTTATTAGATGTGTGACCCTAGGCAAGTCACTTAATCCTGTGTGCTTTAGTTTCCTTATCTGTAAAATGAACTGGAGAATGAAATGATAAACTACTTCAGTATCTTTTCCAAGAAAGCCCCAAATAGGGTCACAAAGAATCAGACATGACTAAAACAACTGAACAACATCCTTTATTTCATTTTATCTCACAACAATTCTCTTAGGATAAGGGCTACATATATTCTTTTTACAAAAGAAGAAACTAAGACTGAGTGAAGTTAACTCAGTTGCCCATGGTCAAAAGCTAGGAAATATTGCTGTTCATCCTTCATTCTTGAAGAAGACCGATGACATCAGGAGAGTAATATCTTGACTTGCAAGTGAATTTGACTTAAGTGAGGCAGAGCTGTGCAAAGTCAGCAGCCTCACTTTCTCCTCTAGAGTCATTGCATTCCAGTGGCAAAGACATATCAGGACTACTGACTCTGGCCCAGGATGCAGTAGGACAATTTGGCCATTTTAAGTTAAATTCTTTCCCAGGTCTCATTTTGTCTGAGGTAGCATCCATTCATTAATTAAAAGCTAGGTAACAATTGAGACAAGAGATGATCTAGTCTGCTTTCATAAAAGAGTCAGTCTGGAATGGGAAGACCCTCAGAGTTTCTGGCCAGAACAGAAACAATGGCTATTTACACTCACTCTGAGATAACAAAACCCATGATGACTAAATGAAGCTTGGGCTGGGACCTTTTATTGTACAATCAATGAGAGCCAGGGTGATTTGGATTTAAAGGCATAGTCAAGTAGCTCTACTTGAATCCCAAAAGGCTTTATCAAAGCCTGGTTTTCCAGAGCTGTATTGCAAGAAATGATAAGTGAAAACTACATGAGACAAACTATCCCAGTTTTTTGAGAAAAAACAAAAGCAAAAAAAAAAAAAGGGATATAAAGGTGAGATCTGAAGCCAACTCTTCCAGGCTGTAACTCCAGCATTCTTATCACGTTATGTCAACTCCACTGCATCTAAAGAATTTGAAAATGTAATAAATATGAGGAATGATCATCAATTATTCACTCTCACTCATCCCCTATATCCAATCTGTCTTCAAGTCTTGGCACTTCTCCCTCTTCACCATCTCTTAAATTTTTCCTCTTCATTCTACTCACAACATAACTCATTAACCTGTGTGCAGACCAAGAAACAACAGTTAGAGAAAACATGTAAGAACTGATTGGTTTAATGTTAGAAAAGCTGTACAACAAGGTTGTATATTGCCAACTTATTTATTTAACTTATATGCAAAGTACATCATGCAAAATGCTAAGTTGGACAAATCAAAAGTTGGAATTGAAAGTTGCCAGGAGAAATGTCAACAATCTTAGATATGCAGACAGTACCCCTCTGATGGCAGAAAGTGAAGAATTAAAAAGCTTCTTGATGAGATTGAAACAAGAGAGTGTGAAAGCTGGCTTGAAGCGTAACATAAAAAAAAAAAGCAAAAAAAAAAAACCTAAGATCTTAGCAACTTCCATCACTTCCTGGCAAATGGAAGGAGAAGAAATGGAAACAGTGTCAGATGTTACATTCTTGGGCTCAAAGATCACTGCAGATGGTGACTGCAGCCATGAAATTAAAAGATGCTTGCTCTTTGGAAGTAAAGCTATGGTACACCTGGAAAGTATACTAAAAAGCAGAGACACCACCTTGCCAAAAAAAAAGTCTGTATAGTTATGCTTTTGTTTTTAGTTTTTTCCAGTAGCAATATATGGCTGTGAGAGTTGGAGTATGAGGAAATCTAAGCACTGAAGAATTGATGCTTTTGAATTGTGGTGTTGGAGAAGGCTTTCGAGAGTCCCTTGGACAGCAATAAGGTCAAAGCAGTCAGTACTTCAAGAAATTAATTCAGGCTATTCACTGGAAGGTCAAATACTGAAGCTAAAGACTAAATACTTCATCTACATAATGAGAAGATAACATACATTAGAAAAGATCCTAATGTTGAGAAAGATTGAAGGCAAAAAGAAAACGGAACACCAGTGAATGAGATGGATAGAGGATGTTGTGGAAACTGTATATATGAACTTGGACAGACTTCAAGAGATAATGGGGGATAGAAGAGCCTGGTGTGTTATAGTCCATGGGTCATGAAAAGTCCGACATGATTGATAGCCACAACAAGAACAATAACACGAGACCTGGCTTCAGGAAACATGAAGGTAAATCTGCTCTCTAACACTTGTTAGCTTGTTGTCACTAGGCAAAGTTCTTCAGCTCTCTGAACCTAAGTTTCTCCCTCTGTACTCTCACCTACTTCATAGGATGTTGTTTAGAGTAGTGTGTGTATTGTGGAAAGAACACTAATTTTAAACTCAGGGAGCAGAGGTTCAAATCCTTAGTCATGTATTATACATATGACCTTGAGCAAATCCTTAACCTCTTTGGCCTTTGGTTTGTTCATCCATAAAATTAGGTGATTGGACTAGATGCCCTCTAACATCCTTTCTAGTTCTAAATCTATGATCCTGTGCATATGCCTATGCAATATCATCATCATCATCATCATATAGCTGAAAAAATATGTTGGCAAGTTTGTACTTTTCTGGAGCCCTCAACCACTGTGATGCTAACTGTGAGCCAAGAAGAATTCTAATTTTGAAAGTAGATACCTGCATAGCAAAACAGAACAGGCCTCTGCCGTCATCAGGTTGGTTTCATTTGGTCAGGCTGATTTAAAGTTGTGAATTAACGGATCCTATTCACTTGGTAAAATTAATTGTGGATCAGCAAGTGAATGATTGGACCCTGAAAGATACATAATGTCACTAAAAGAACTAGAGATGCCTTAAGATGAGAGGGCAACGAGAGAATTCTCTGTCTGAGGAATGGGGGTGAAGTAGGGTAGGGGAGACAGGGAGAGGACAGAGGACTTTGCTGCATAAACAAGCTTGGAAATTGAATATATAATCTTGTACTGTACACAGTAGTGTGTGTGTGTGTGTGTGTGTGTGTGTGTGTGTGTGAGAGAGAGAGAGAGAGAGAGAGAGAGAGAGAGAGAGAGAGAGAGTGATTCTCTGTGTGTTTATGATGGTGTGGGTGTATATGACTTCTGAGGATCAGTGCATATAGAGAAGAATTCCATTTCCCCATGTGTTCCCCCCATTTAAATAAAAAAAAAATATGCAACCCAACTATGCAATCGCTATCTTCCCAAAGTACGGAGGAGAATCAAAATTATTTTATTATTCATGGATTTGTGTGTAGATATTTTTGACAGGTACCTATTACTTGGAATCATTGAATTTTAGACCTAGAGTGGACCTGAGAGATCACTGAGTCCAAGCTCTCATTTTTCAGGTGAAGAGCCTGAGACTCACAGAGAAGAAGTTACTTGTCCAAGGTCACAGTTTGTTAGAGCCTGAACTAGAACTCAAGTGCTGACTCCCAGTTCAGTGATCTTTGCCGGGCAGCATGCTGTGAATATTATTCTGTGCATAAAATGTGATCATTTGGCAGCAAGTTTCCTATCTTTACACAATATATGTGACAAAATTTCCCTCTTCACACAAAGTTTAAGATTAAAATTCAGATGACAACCTTTTGTATCTCTTTTAGAGTCCTTAATGTAAATTGTTTGTAAACAGTGAAGAAAATATGTTTCAATGATTTTACGTACATACACAATTATACCCATGCGGTATGTGTGGCTTACTTATCACCTACTTTATTTGTGGTACTCAAAGATTATAACAATATATCAAATCCAACCAGAAGATAATTCCCACTCCACACCTTCCCCTCTTCACATAAAGGCATATTTGCTTTAGTTTATGTACTTGACCCAACACTACCTCTCCCCAACCCCCTCTGAACAGATTTATCTTTCTAATTATGTTTTGCTTCTGTAATATTAAGAGACATTTGTGGTCACTGAGTACTTGTGGGGAATGCTTTCTAGGGGTAAGTAAACCAAGAAAACATCTTAATGGCAGAGGTTAGAGGCCAGAGATTAAACCACAACTATGGACAAGACACATGAAGATGAGGCAGATATAATTGTGTTTGCGTAGAGAAGAGATTGTCTTTAATTCCTAGAGCTAGTGGCTCAAATATATTGAAATGGGTTTGAAATTTAAAAAAAAAACTACAATCATGAGCACTTTGCATTTTGTAATATCAGTTCCAACAGTGTCATCTTTAGGGACAGGTATTTTAAAAATAAAACTCATAATGATGTCTTCTATTTATTTTTCTCACCAACACTTCTCAATCTGTCTTTTCCCTTTCTAGAGAGCTATTCCTTATAATAAAGAAGAGAGAGAGAAAGAGAGAGAGAGAGAGAAACAGAGACAGAGAAACATAGACAGAGACAGAGAGAAAGAGAGTGAGAGACAAAGAGACAGAGGAGAGTGAGAGACAAAGAGACAGAGAGATAGAGACACAGATAGGGGGAAAAAATAGTTCAGCAAAAGCCTAACTAATACATAAAGTGTTTCACACACATATTCCATGATCTCAGCAAGGAAGGGTGGGGGAGGTAGACAGGTGGTACAGTGGATGGATTACTGGACCTGGATACAGTAAGATCTGAGTTTGAATCCAGGCTCAGACACTTATTAGCTGTGTGACCCTGGGCCAGTTACTCATCCTTAGTTTGCTTTAGTTTCCTCAACTGTAAAATGGGGAAAATAATAATACCAACTTCCCAGGTGTGTTTTGAAGGATCAATAAGAAAATATTTTCAAAGTTCCTGTCTCCCATTATAAGCTCCCATTATTTCCTCACTTTATGCTTGTATCTCTTTGGCTCAAAGTTGGTTGTTATAATTTCAAAGTATTCAATTTCACTTGTTTAGTTGTTTCCATTTACATTGTCGTAGTTATTATGTTATGTTGCTTACATAGCCATTCATCTGTTCATATGTCTTCGCATTCTTCTTTCCATTCATCATATTCATTACTTCTTACAACACAGTAATATTCAATTAAATTCATGTGCCAAAATTTTATTACTCATTCCCCAATAAATGGCAACTATTCTATTTCCAGTTCTTTGATTTTCCTAACAGTGTTGCTATAAATATCATGATGCATATGGGGCTGTTCTTTTTATCAGAGTCCTACTTGGGGAATATGCATAGCAGTGGATTCTCTGGGTCAAAGGATATGGAACATTTGATTATTTTCTTATCATTATTCCAAATTACTTTCAATCATATTTAGACCAATTCACAGCTATCTCAACAGTAGGTCCTTCTTTCTGCAATCCCTCAAACAGTAATTAATTCCATCTTTTGTTTATCTGTAACCAATTTGCTGGGTATAAAGTAAATTTTTATAATGGTTTTGATCTACATTTCTTTTACCAAGAAGATCTTGGAACATTCTTTTATATTGCTGATAAAAAATTTAAATTCAATTTTAGAAAATTATTAAGTAGATCATTTTACCCCTTCTCTAATGGGGATTGGCTTTTCTTTTGATAGATTTTTATCAAAAATCTATATATGTAGGACATGAGTACATTATCAGATATTTGATTCAAGGATTTTTTTCCATACCTGACCAAATTCTTTATTATACTAATTACATTAATTTCATTTGTGCTAAAGCTTTTCAATTTAATTTAATTTAAATTATTTGTTTTATAACTATTTTTATGCCTTATGTGGTTTAGAATGAACCTGCTATCTAGAGCTATGAAAGATACCTGATCTGGTTTTCTTTCTTTCTCTCTCTCTCTCTCTCTCGTACATCTACCCTTTTAATTAGTTATTTATTTCTGTTCTTCATTTATTTTTATTTATTTGTTTTTGCATGAACTTTACTATTGAAGTCGCAGGGTAATTTTGAGTTTATTGTGCTATTTATTGCAAGTTGTTTTCACAACATAATATTCACAGTTTTTCTTAGTAATTATTAAATAAAAAATTCTTCAAGTAATTTCTGCTTTTGGATTTGTCAAGTACTGGATTATTAAATTCAGTTATTTCTCATTCTCCCTCACCTACTCTATTCCACTGACCTTCTTTTGTACTTTTAGCTGCTATCACCTAATTTTGACAGTCACTATAGTGCAATACAATTTGAGATTCTAAAGTGCTATTGTGAAACAAATATTTTTATGCCTGATTTCCAGGTTCACCCTTCTCTGTCAGGTTCCCTGCCACACCAGTATAGCCTAACCTTAGTAAATTAATTACATTTATAGCTGGTGGTTTATCTAATCCAATTTATCTAATCCAAAAATCCAGATTTTTTTAGAGTAAGGGAAGTGAGGCACAAAGGATTGTGACTTACCTAAGGTAACACAGGTGAGACAGTTGCAGTCAGAATTCCAGTCTAGGTATTCTGACTAGGGCTTTTTATATTTACTATGGATACTTTGTCTCTAGATTGTGAGTCCACGGAGGGCAGGGACTGTCTTTTGTCTTTCTTCAAATTCCCAGGCATTTATCACAGTACCTATTATATATTAGAAACTTAACAAATGTTTATTGATTGTTTCTGACTTTGACTGCATGAAGAAACAATTCAACATCACTAGAGATATTAAAGTAAAGACTCTGTGACAATATGACAGGGGTACTGTAGAAGAGATACCTACATTACAGACATGGGGTGGATGGACACTTGGGACTTATACTTCTCCATGATTATATAAATGGAAGATTGCATGATCCCACCTACCATTCAACTATTGTTACTTTCTCCTTTCCTTTCCTTTCCTTTCCTTTCCTTTCCTTTCCTTTCCTTTCCTTTCCTTTCCTTTCCTTTCCTTTCCTTTCCTTTCCTTTCCTTTCCTTTCCTTTCCTTTCCTTTCCTTTCCTTTCCTTTCCTTTCCTTTCCTTTCCTTTCCTTTCCTTTCCTTTCCTTTCCTTTCTTTCTTTCTTTCTTTCTTTCTTTCTTTCTTTCTTTCTTTCTTTCTTTCTTTCTTTCTTTCTTTCTTTCTTTCTTTCTTTTTTTTTTTTTTTTTTCTAAGTGACTTGCCTAGGGTCACACAGCTAGTGAGTGTTATGTGTCTGAGGCCAAATTTGAATGCAGGTCTTCCTGACTCCAAGGCAAGTGCTCTATCCACTGTGCCACCTACCGGCCCCCTGCTTTCTCTTTTAAAAGCATATTTCAATATTGAGTGGAAGGGAGACAGGAAGAAAGGGAGGGAAAGGGAAAAAGAGAGAGGGAGGGAGGGAGAGGGAGAGAGAGAGAGAGAGAGAGAAAGAGAGAGAGAGAGAGAGAGAGAGAGAGAGAGAGAGAGAGAGAGAGAGAGAGAAAGTTGAAAAATGAACTATCATGTATCTTTAAATTTCATTGGGAGTCACATGACAGAATCAAAGATTTCAATTGTAAGCAATTTCATTATCAGTCCAGTCTAATCCGTATCTGTACAAAAGAATTCCCACTGCAATATATCCAATAAGCACTCATCCAGCAAGAGTCAGAAGACCTCCAAACAACAGGAACCAATTACCTCCTGAGTCAGCCCATTCTACATGTAGATAGATTTGATTGTTAAGAATAATCCTTACAGCAAAACTAAATTTACTATTTGCTATTTCTATCCATTGCTACTCATTCTACCTCTGGAGCCAAACAAAATAAGTGTCACTTCCACATGGTAGCCTTTCAAATACTTGATTACTACTGTCATTTTACTCTCCCAGTCTTTTTTTTTCTTCCAAGTTAAATATGCTGAGATCATTTAACAGACACTCATGTTGCATAGGCTTAAGATCCTTCATTTTTTCTATTTGATAGAAATATTGGTCTGAGATAGATACAAGTGAGGACATATCTTTTTTAACTCTACCAGAAGCTATTCCTCTTTATGATCAGTCAAGTGACAACAATTCATTTTAATAGTAATAGTAATACCCTATATATTTCACATTTTTCACACCCATTATGTCATTTGATTATCAACCTTGCTAAGTAAAAATAGGATAGTGTTTATCTGCATTTCACAGGATAATAAATTTAGAGCAATGAGTGGTACCCCATCCAATCCAGTCTTAAAATTTTACAGTTAAGGAAACTGAGGCTCATAAAGGCTAAATCACTTCTATAAAATTACAATATTACTAAGTGGCTGAGCTGGCATTTGAGGCCTTGTCCCTAGCTTTCAGATCCGTCACTTTTTCCCACCATACTATCTTCACAAATTAGATAACCAAAGGGTAAGTTATTTACTGAATACCATATAGTTAATAACACATTTGGAATTGTAGTGGAATTTGCAACAACTCCTTCAGTGCGCCTGTCTTCCCCTAATAGTCAGTATACATAAACTACCTATTATCTATTTATCATTTCCAGAAATCAGAATGATGTCAGTCTCTCCCAGCACAAGAGTTGAGGCATGAGAGTAGTTTATCTAACATGTGATGATGATAGAAAAAAGTGAGGAAAAATGTTGCTCCATGTAGCTTCCAAATTCTTGATCACTTCCTCTTCTGCATTTTTTTTTTGTCTTTTGGAAGATCCCTCGGGTTTAAGTTCAACTGAAGATACTAGTTCAAGTTTTAGCAAGCAGACAAATTCAGTCTGTGATTGGTATTGATTTACTGTCCAACCATGATACTGCAGGCATATCAGTGCCACTCCTCCCATGAAATGGAGATGAAGACTTTAGTGGTAAAGACAGCAGAAATGGTGGTCTTTCTCATAGCGGGTGCCCTGCTTCTTCAGGGCACAAATCTGGCATGCCCAAATTGAGGCCGTGCCTACTGAAACGGGGCAAAATAAAATTGTCTCATTAGCAGGAATCATGTCTCATTAGAGAATACCCTGTCTCATTAGGGAACACCCAATCTCATCAAAAGACACCCTCTCATTAGGAATACTCTCATTAGCTACACCCTGTCTCATTAAGGGCCACCTTGTCTCAATTAGGGATATTCTGTGTCATTAGAGGAAACCCCATGTCATTAGGGAATGCTGTCTAATTAATAAAACCCTGCCTCAAGGGATACCCTGTCTTGTTAGAAGAAGCCTCGTCTCATAAGGAAACACCATATCCTTTACAAGACATACTTCCAATAGGATATAGACTTTCTCACTAGAGACAGCTACTCGTCATTAAGGATAGCTCCTTTTTCAATTAGAGGGCAACATATATCATGAAAGATATTCCTTGTATATTTTACAAGTTGTGAAAATTATAAGAGTTCAATAAAGACTAAACATATATGAATATAAGTTAGTATTGTAAACAAATAAGACTTATAATACAGTTCATTTGAAATATATCAAATTGTACACACCATTTTTATTGTGCCACATAGTAATGATAATAAACTTTTATTTACATAGTTCTTTAACTTTTATAATGTGATTATATACTCATTATCTCATTATTTTCTTACAATACCCTGTAAGACGGGCATGGCAGATATTATTATGACCATTTTGTACGTGAGATATCAGTAGCTTTGAGAAATTAACTTGGTCAATATCAAAAACTAGGAAGTCAATGAGCTGCATCTAAAAAAGCTCCAGCTTTCTAAAATTCAGTCTGAGGGACACACACACACACACAGACAGACACAGAGAGAGAGAGAGAGAGAGAGAGAGAGAGAGAGAGAGAGAGAGAGAGAGAGAGAGAGAGGAAGAGTCCTTCTGAATGAAAGTCATTACACTAGCTACTAGATGATCCATAGAAATAAAATATAATTCATGTTCACAAGGAACTTTTAAATGGAAAAAAATATACTTTGAATACACAAGTCAAGGCAAGTTCTAAATGACATATATATAATATACATATATATAATATATGTATATATGTTTGTATATGTACATATATACATATGCATGTGTGTGTGTATATGTGTGTGTGTGTGTGTGTGTGTGTGTGTGTGTGTGTGTGTGTGTGTAATAGCCAAGCAACCATTTCTAGGGTAGCTGGATAGATAGAAGAAAGGTTGGAGGGAGTTTGTGGGGCTGTAGCAGAACAAGAAACTGAGAGGAGGTCCCTCTGTGGATTCTTAAATCTATAACAGGACTTAGACTTCTCTAGTCTCCAGAAGGGTTGTCCCATCCATTAGATATTCTGATTGATCTTGGCTGACTGGCAACCCTCAAAAATAGGAAGATTGTTGCAGTTGACATCTGAGTCCCAAGTCACACTGGATAATATGTAAATGATGGTACTATCCTTTCAATAATAAAATGTGTACCCCCTAAATGAAGAAAGGACATCAGACAAAGCAGAGAAGGCTTAAATTTCTAGACAGAAATCAAATTAGAGAGAAGTGACTGTGACCTTCTGCAAGAATGTTGAGTCTTGGCTCAGATTCTTAAAATCTAGGCAATAGCTCAATAATGTTCAAACGCCTTAAGAGTCTGCCTAATATGACAGATATTCTAATAAACTTTGTCTTTGGCTTGAGGAAGGCTTAGGTCAAATTCTTTTGGGCAGGAACCACATGTTGTGATTTTGGAGTCCCAGTACCCCTAAACCTCATTATTTAAACTATGTAACCCCAGGTTCATTAATCAGACTTCTCCAGATATTAGGAGGAAACTGCAGAAATTGGCAATGGGACCCCAAACACCTTAGGCCTAATTACTGGAGATTACTTTGTAGTTTTTAAAAACAGAGACTTAGTAGCAGCAGAGGAAAGAAAAAGAAGGGAAAAGGCTAGAGACAGAGAACATACTCAATTCTTGGCTGCTGTCATGTCCAGGAAAAGACCCAAGGGTGTTCTAGAAATTCTTGGAGTGGGAAAATCTGTTTTTGATGCCACCAGAAGGGTCACTGGTTCACAGAGAGCCTGTCCAGGGTGCCCCCTTGGAGGAAACTTGTCAACTTGGGCAGTGAGGGTCACAAGGAAGCCCACTGGTCCAAGGAATGCCCCTACAGAGTACCTTCCCACAGGGACCCCCTACAAATGATGCCTCTGGGACCATGCCCAAGATGTGACCAGGAGGGACATTGGAGGAAGGATTGTCCCCAAGGTTGGAAAAGTGGTGGAGTTGCCCCTCAGTACCCCATCCTCCAGTTTTCTCAAGATTCAGAATGACAGGGGAGCCTGGGACTTGGTAGCATTCCCACTTCCTCCATCTCTTTAGCTGAGCCCAGGGTAAAAATCGAAGCTGAAGGTAAGGTTACCCACTTTATCATGGCTATGTAGCTTCTCTGATTTTTCCAGTTCAGCCAGCATTTCCCAATCCCTCACTCACAAGAAGTGAGACTTCCTATCTCCCTTCTTTTCTATCCCTGGTTCCCACAGTGCCTTCATGGCTTTTTCCCCGAAGGGAAGTTGCTATCTCACCTAATGGGACAATTAGGATGCATGTTTCATTCTCCATTTCAGACTTCATTCAGATCAAAGAGAAACTGGAACCATACTCACTATGACCTTGCTACAGTGCTAAGCAGTAAGTACAATCATGGTTCCTGCCCTCAAGGAGCTTATATTTTAATGGGAAAGACACAACATGTAAATAAATATGTATATACAAGATAAATAGATGGCATTTTCAAAGGGATGGGGGAGTGGTTAAGGAAGGGGGACTGGAAAAGATCTGCAGGAAGTTGGCTTTGAAATGAACCTTAAAGGAGTTCAAGAAAGTCAAGAGACAGAGGTGAGAGGGTTTGGTATCTCAGTAATAGAGTATAGACAGTTTTGGAAAGTTATGGAGTTGGGAGAAAGTGTGGAAGAGCAAAAGGGCCACTATTATTGGATTGTAGCATATATGGAGGGAAGAAAAGTGTAAGAAGATTGGAAAAATAGCCAGGTTATGGAGGGCTTTGAAAGTTAAAAAAGAGAAACAAGCAAAGTCATGTAATTTAGGGGACAATCTCCCAATCACAAAATGTCTCATTGGTATGTCATTTTAAAATACATCATTAATAAATCATCAAAAATCTGAGGAATGAAAGATGGGGAGAAAGTCCCATCTTGGATCTAGAGCTCATTGAAGAGGAACTGTATATTGGAATAGAAATGTTGAGAATCATGAAAAGAAGTCAACATTTCTTCTTCTCATGTATGATAGAATTTACCATAGATTTTAAGACATCAGAATTCAAAGGGCTCAGGAAAAGGATAGTAAGCATCTTATAACCTAAACTTCAAAGGAGAATTCATCCAGGAGCAACAGAATACCCTGAAGAATGAAATACTGAAGACACAAAGAAAACATTTCAATGGAAAAAAAGCATAGCTATTTAAAGAGACCACTATGGAAACAGACACCTCATCAAGTCAGATTAAAACAAAATGAAATGAAACAAAACAAACAAAAAAAAAATCAAGGATAGGTAAAGAAGGAAGTCCAAACAATAATGAATATGAATACAAAAGTATAAAATATACCTATAAGAACATTATCAGCAATGGAAAAGCCCATAATGACCTTTGACTCTTGAGGAAAGCTAAGGATGACATTTTTTTAAACTTTCTTTTCCTTTCTTTTTTTTAGCTATATTGGAAAAATAGAGGTATAAATAGTATCCTGATTTTTGAAAGTAGTGAGAGAATGCAGCTTGCAATATAGGCTATAGGCTAGTATGTTTGGTTTCTATTCCTGGCAGTACTCAGAAATAAAAGATTGACCTCTAGAAGAGAAAATGATGTTTGCAAAGGACCAGTCTGGAAGCAGTTCAAAAAAATTTAATTCTGGATTAAACTCATTTCATTTTTGCAGAGTTTATGGACTTGCAGATCAGGGAAATATCACTGATGGAGCTAACCTCACAATTCTAGTATTGTCAGTGATTATCTAAAATTCAGAATATTCTAAAACAACACTTAAAGAAGGAATGTTTCCAGGCTTCCATGAAGCAAAAGAACAAATGGCATACAGAAATTTCTTAACCAAGCAAGCATCTGATAAGCATCTACTTTCTACCAGGCTTTGACCTAGGGGCTGGAGATACAACAAAAATTTCAACAATGACAACAATCAAAATGAAACTGCCTTTGCTCTCAACAGGTTTATGTTATATAGGAGAAGTCATTGTGTGTGTGTGTATACATATATGCTCATATATGTATTATGCATATTAATATACACACATATGTGCATATACAACATGAATACAAAATAAATACAAGGCAGTTAAATGCAAAGTATTAGGGAGGTAAGGATCAGAGAAGGCTTTTTTGTAGAAGGTGCTTCTTGAAAAGAATCTTATTATCATAAGACCAATAAAAAATTGTATAAAAGCAAGAGTGGTTGATGTATTACTAGAACCTCATGGCAAGAAATGTTTTCTGGGACTATGACTAAAAAAAAATAGATGATTAACACTAGATATATCATCTGACTTATTGAACAGATGCCCAAGAGCTACAAGTGGCTACCTGAGAGACTATCAAGCTGTTCTAATTTTTTGATTTTTCAGATAGGATGAAAATTTTAATCAAAGCACTGTCAGTTCTGGTATTTAGTATATCTCTGCTCTCATTTTGTCAGGCATTGACAAGATTGAATGAATTAGAGTCAGAAGAATAGTTCAGATTCCATGTCTGCTATATATTGGGTCTGTAATCTTAGCAAAGTCAATTCAGCTCTCTGGGGATCAGTTTCTTCCTCTACAAAAATGAATAGGTTAGACTAAATGAGATCAAGATAACTAGTATTTTCTGGACTCCATGAATGAATGAATGAATGGTTGGCTAGCGGGATGAAAAAATGAATGAATGATTGAATAACGTGATCTTGGTATGATTTTTCTGAAAAGACTCAATCAGAATATTTAGAATAGAAATAAAATCATAATAAATATTCTGTTGTTTCTACTAAATTATCTATACAAAATAACATTCTTCCCCTGACAGAATCACTGAGGAAGGCATGATTATTCCCCACAATATTGACCTTGATGTTTAAGTATCTCCTTACAGCATCTCTAATTTTTTTTTAATAATTATGGATTTAACATAAATACACACAAGTATTTTGTAATTATCAATATAGAGCAGGCTCATGTATCATTTCCCCTTTACAATTAAGGAAATGAGGTTTTGGTACCATTTCAATTGAAGAAATAAGGAAATAGAAAGGTTTTATGAACTGCCAAAAGGAAATAAAGAAAAAACCCAATTTTTCCATGGCGTGCTATGTCAAGAGGATGTGGTATAAAGTCAGAAGACTCATTTTCAAATGCCAGCTCTGTCATTTACCAGAAGCCTGACCTTGGCCAAGACATTTATCTTCATAAACCTCTGTTTCCTTCCATATAAAATGGGGCAAATAATACTTCCCAGCCACCTCACAGGTCTGTTTTAAGGATCAAATGCCCTAATACATGTAAGGTATTGTGCAAAACTTAAAGTACCTTATAAAAACAGCTATTATAAAAACAGCTATTATTATTCCCCTTCCATTTCATATACCAGTGAAGTTAAAAAGTGTGTTTTGACAATCCAATTTGTCTGCTCAAAGTCAATAGCCAAAACAAACCATTCATACCAAAAATGAAATAAAGTAAATGCTTCAATATAGGCATCAATATATTCCTTGAATCAAATGAAAAATTGTTGAATCTCTAGTTTGTGCCAGGTAGGATATGGCCACATGATGGAGAGGGAAAAAAGAAAAGATGGATATAGCTTGATATAATGAGGGAACCAATTTCTTCCACTGAATAGCCAAGTTTACAAGGATAGGGAATTGATTAAATCAGGTAAATGTAACTACTGAATGTGAGCTACTCCTCCTCCTATTGGTGTTATAAACAATATAATGTGTAGAAAACAGCTTGAAAGGATATGTTGCATAATAGTTAGAATTAAAGAACATGTTGGCAAAGACATGAATAATATTCTTAGCTCTGAAACTTTCTGTACACCTTTGGACAAGTAATTTGACTTCTCAGTTTCAATCCCCGTTAAATGGAGGATAATAATCTTTCTTTGTTAACAAAGTGCTTAGAAATCATTGTGTGACAGGTAATATATTACCAGAAGCTATTCTTATTTCTCCCCACATTGTAACCTCTCTGGAAAAGGAGCAGTGCATCATTGTGGACAGTTCAATGTAAAATGTTGCCTCTTCTCTCCTACCCCAAATGAGGACATGATGGAGAATGAAATGGGAAATATTATAATATTCTGCTATGAGTAAGTATTTTGAATATACTTTGAACTGTGGATTAATTTGTAAGTATGAAATGACAAACATAAGGAAGCTTTAGAAAGGTGTCACAATGAAGCAACAGGCACTATGCTAAAAATGAAAGAGAACAAAATTCAGATTATGAGAACTTAGCACACAATATAGGACCATATTTCACAATGGAAAATAGGGTTTTAAGAAGAATTATATGAGAGAGATGAGAAAAATACTTATTACTTTTATAAAGGACATGAACTTTGATGGAGATTTCTTTTGTATACATAAAAAGAAGGACCATTTTACCCAGCAAGTAGTAAGCTTAAAGAAATTTTTCCACCAGAGGTGACCCAAAATGAAAATATAAGTGGATTCTGGAATAGCTGAAGGCAATTCATATATTAAAGATTTATAATGGATTGTTATAGGAAATTAGGGATAATTGGAACACATCTATAGCCTTTTGAGTTTGATGTTAGGGAGGATAGCCATGACCTCCCTGTAGTATGAAAGTTCTTTTGTACCTACATCATAGACAGAATTTGGGGTTGGAGTGACTGCTCATGAATTTTGCTTATGTAACATTCTTTTGTATGTTTTAAAGGATGTTTAAGAAATTTAAAGGAAGACTCCCAGCAGCAAGAGATAGAAAGAGAAATCCCATTTAAACGTACTGTAGACATTATAAAATATTTAGGAGTCTATCTCCTGAAACAAACCCAGGAACTCTATGAACACAATTACAAAACACTTTGCACACAAATAAAATCAGATCTAAATAACTGGAAAAACATCAGTTGCTCGTGGGTAGGCTGAGCTAATATAATAAAAATGACAATCCTACCTAAGCTAATTTACTTATTCAATGACGTACCAAACTACCAATAAATTATTTTATAGAGTTAGAAAAAATAATAACAAGATTCATTTGGAAAAACAAAAGGTCCAGAATATCAAAGGAACTAATGAAAGGAAATGCAGGGGAAGGTGGCCTAGCAATTCCAGATCTTAAATTGTATTCTGAAGCAGCAATCATCAAAACTGCTTGGTACTGGCTAAGAAATAGGGAGGTGGATCAGTGGAATAGGTTAAATATGCAAGACACAGTAGTCAATGACTATAGTAATCTATTATTTGATAAACCCAAAGACCCCAGCTTCTGGGATAAGAACCCACTCTTTGAAAAAAACTGCTGGGAAAACTGGAAAAGAGTATGGCAGAAACTAGGCATGGACCCAAATCTCACACCATATACCAAAATAAAGTCAAAATGGGTTCATGACTTAGATATAAAGGCTGATACCATAAGTAAACTGGAAGAACAAGGAATAGTTTACCTATCAGATCTATGGAGAACAGAAGAATTCATGACCAAACAGGAGATAGAGAACATTATGAAAGCAAAATGGATCATTTTGATTACATTAAATTGAAAAGTTTTTGCACAAACAAAGCCAATGCAACTAAGATTAGAAGGAAGGTAGAAAATTGGGAAAGAATTTTTACAACCAGTCTCTCTGATAAAGGCCTCATCTCTAAAATATATAGAGAATTAAGAATACAAGCCATTCCCCAGTTGATAAATGGTCAAAGTATATGAACAGTCTCAGATGAAGAAATTAAAGCCATCTATAGTCATATGAAAAAATGCTGTAAATTGTTATTGATTAGAGAAATGCAAATAAACAACTCTGAGGTACCACATCACACCTATCAGATTGGCCAACATGACAAAACAGGAAAATGATAAATGTTGGAAAAGATGTGGGAAAATTGGAACACTAATACATTGTTGGTGGAGTTGTGAAATGATCCAACCATTTTGGAGAACAATTTGGAAGTATGCCCAAAGGGCTACAAAAATGTGCATACCCTTTGATCCAGCAATAGCACTTCTAGGGCTATATCCCAAAGAGATCAAACAAATGGGAAAAGGACCCACATGTACAAAAATATTCATAGCAGCTCTTTTTGTGGTGGCAAAGAATTAGAAATTCAGAGGATGCCCATCAATTGGGGAATGGCTGAGCAAGTTGTGGTACATGAATGAAATGAATCCTATTGTGCTAGAAGAAATGATGAACAGGCTGACTTCAGAAAAACCTGGAAAGACTTATATGATCTGATGCTGAGTGAAGTGAACCAAACCAAGAGGAGTTTGTACACAATAACAGCCATGTTATGCAATGACTAAGATTGTTAAACTGAACCCTTCTCAGCATTACAAGGATCTAAGACATCTCCAGAGGCCTCGGGATGGAAAACGCTGTCCACATCCAAAGAAAGAACTATGGAAGTCGAATCACTGTCACTTATTTTTACCTTCTCTTGAGTTTTGTTTCATCTTTCTGATGGTTCCTCCTATTGGTTTTAATTTTTACTTACAACTTCACTAATGTGAAAATATGTTTAATGTGTATGTAAACGTAAAGCCTATATCAAATTGTGCACCGTCTTGTGGAGGGTGGGTGGGAGGAAGGGGGAGAAAAATTTTCAACTCAAAGGCATATGGAAGTGATTGTTGCTAAATCAAAATAAATTAATAAAATTTTTAAAAATGTAAAGGAAGGAAAGAGGCTACGTGAAATGGTAGTATGGTTATAAATACTTCAGGAGTAGATGAAACCACAGAATCTAGAACTTTGTCCTTTGATAGGGGAATCTCATATAAGGTTGTGACCTATTGTCTAAGACACAATTTTTAAAAATTGAAGACTTTTTTCTGGTGAATAATACAAATATTTTAATGTTTTTCAGCATTCTGTAGAAGCTATAATTGGTAAAAAAAAAATAAAAAAGAAGCCAATCAAAAATTAACATATCTTCCAACAATACAAAATAGAGTATAGACATGTATGACCAGTGGCTCACTTACTCCACATGGATGAAATCCCAACCTAGATCTTTGCTTGTGTTTGAACAAATATTGGAATGCTATTGTCCAAACATTTGCCAATATCTTTCTGGTAAGGTGAATCCTGCTGGAAATTATGATTCCAAAACTATTAGAGAGAAATTATTTCAGAGATTATTTTCTATTAATTCTAAATTTCTATTAAAGGAGTACTCTGGCATTCCATCTTTGACAAAAATATAATTAAGTTCAAAGTCATGATGTCAAACTTGAATAAAATAAAGGCCGTCTAACCTTATAAAAGGATCCCTTTGGGTGTGTATTGACTTAGAAAACCACTTAAGAACATGATCTATGTATTTTTATTTATTTTATTAATTTTATCCAATTACATTTTAAAGCTAATTCAGGCCATGTTATATACCACGAAGCCAGTGTTTGATACCTCTGGTGCCAAGCAAAGAATGCTAAACATTTGACTGGTCTATTATCCAATTAACCATCTGTATGCCTTCCCAGACAAAAAAGAAAAAAAAAGAAAGAAAAAACCCACTCCTTCCTGGTTACCACTCCATTTTTAAATTTTCTTCTTGTATTAAAATGTAAGTCCCAAGGGGTCAGAAACTTTTTTTTTCCTTTTGGATTTATATCCACAGCACATAACAAAGTACTTGGAAAATGGTAAGCACATTTTTTTAAATATAACTTTACTCATTTTGTTGCAATTATCTACATTTACCTCAAAAAAAGAGAGGTCTTTTCAGGTGAAACCTAGCCCTTAGAAGAATAGATAGAAGTTCATTACTCAGATTTCTGTTTGATAATATGCCACACTCTTGAGACCATAATCTAAAAGAATAAGGATATATACCTGGTTCTGTTATTCAATATCCAATGAATTAGTGAAAAAGTGTGTTATGAATCCTTGGAGGTTAGAATGGGCTGCAAAGATCATGGTAGGCTTCAGGGAAGAGTTGTGTCTCTCTTTTTTTCACCACCTTTTGGAAAAGAAATAGCTGATGCATTTCAAGAAATTACCAGAAGAAAATGAATTTGAATTAATATTCAAATGGTTGTGAAATATTCAAGCTGAGTTACAGTGAGCATCAGTAATTACACCAAAAATGAGTAAATGTTATAATTACAACAGCCGTAAAAATTATCCAACAGTTTCAGAAAGATGCCTCTGCTATGAATATTGATCAGTAGACACAGAACTTTCTTAAAGGTGCAAGTGCCATTTATGAAGACTTAGATCTTCTATTGTGAGCATATCAAATTAAATCTTCTCAATATTTTGTCCAAACTGTCTGCACTCCCATGACCCCACAAGTGACTATAACATAAAGTGTGTATTACTATTCACTGAGAAGTTTTTGCTATCTAGCATTAAATGTTCTCAAATGACATAGAGCATTTAAGATATGCAAAGGATGTCAGAAGCTGAATGCTATTGGATCATCACGATAACACTAGGAATTATGTGCTATAGATATTATTCTCCCCACGTCCCTTTTACATATTAAGAAAATGGAATCTGTGAGAGTTTGTGAGGCAGGATTTTAAAATGATCTTTCTAGATTACAAGTCCAATGTTGTTTTTTTTTCTATTATACCTTTCTGCTATTAAATCAGGTCCATTCCTACTCTACAGAACTTGCCCCTTTCTAAGAACCCCATGCCACTCTCTGCTTCAAATAAGTTTTCCCTTGAAAAACAAAGTTGAATCCCTATCCCATCTCATCCAATAATCCATCCAACAAGTGTTTCTTCTGAATTGATCATATGCCTATATAACACATAACTCAGGAAAGTGAGGATAAAAAGAAACATGGTGGCCAATCTCAAACACCTTACAATCTAGTTGGAAAAAACAATGATATAAAGACAATATTTTAGATAACAATTTTGAAGAACTCATTTTAAATTTTGAGAAACAATAAGTACTTGAATTTGTGGTAAAGACTGTGAAAGAAATTCAAGGAAAGGCTTGATGTGCCTAGAGTAATTATTGTGTTTATCATAGGGATCACAAAGAAGAGACTCCATATTGAAGTATTCAACTCCATTGGAGAATTTATGCTGAAGACAAGTCCTATGATCTAACAGTAGAGATAAGGCCTCAATCAGGTTTTGAAAATCTGGGGTTTGTTAAAGGACATTCATCTGAGAAAAAAAAATCCTTTAATTGTAAAGAGTGTGGGGACTCACAATTTCATGCTCATCTGACAATCCATTGGGTGGAAAGGAGGGGTAATTCTATAAATGCAATCTTCATGAGGAAAGGTCATATAAGGTTCTTAATCTTGAAACTCATGAGAGCTCATCTACGAAATAAATGTCATTTAATTGCTATGTGACATAAGTTGCTTATATGAATACCATCTCTCATGTAATAAACCTCCCCCCTCCATGTTGCCTCTTTTTGTTCTGAATGCTGAAGTAATTGTTTAAATAATTTGTAGAACCAATGAGCACGAGCAAATCTCTTTGCTGTATCTGATCTGACACCCGTGTGATTTAAGATGGCATAAATCAAGTCTTTGATTATTGAGCTAAAAATTCCAAATTATTTTAATTTCTGAGTAAATCTTTACCTGCATGAACACACACACACACAACACACACACACACACACTTCTCTGGATGCCGTCCCAGGGCCTAGGTTATGGATACATTATTGTACTGAAAAATCAATTCAATCATCTGTTAAAAAGAAATATATCCTTTAAATAAGGAGAAATCAACTACATAACAATAGCAAACAAAGAACTAAAGAGGAAACTATGGGTTTTTCCTGAAGTATTACATAAAGATGTAGAAGAAAGAAAGCAAGAGAAAAAAAATGAAATAAATGTTATGGAAGAAAGAATTATAAAGAGAATAAATAACTTACAAGAGAAAATGAATTCCCTTAAAACTAGACTCAACCAACAAGAAAACAATCACTCAATAAGTCAGCAAGAAACATTAGAACAAAATGCAAAGATTGGGAAAAAAAGTAGAAAATCTACAATATCTGATATGAAAAAAAAACTTGATTGGAAAACAAGATAAGGTGAGGCAATTAAAAAGTCATTGAATTCTCTGTAAACCATAATTTAAAGAAACAAAATCTGGACACAATAGTTCAAGAAATGAAAAATGAAAACTTATTTTACCTGTCAGAACCAGATAGAAAAATGAAGATAAAATGAATCTTACAATCACTTCCTGAAGGAAAAATCTCTGCAATGCTATAAATCCAGAGCTCCCACATTAATGAAAAAAAAATCAAAAGCATCCATAAAGAAGAATTCAAAATATGAAGGAATCATAGTTATGATTACAAAATCTTGGTAGTTTATGTTATAAACAAAAGGAAATTTTGAAATAAAATTTTTGAAAAGGCAAAAGTATAGGCTTATGCAAAACAATAGCTTAATCTGCTGAGCTGAAGATAAACCTAAAGGGGAAAAATGGATCTTTCATGAAATTGAACGAGTCCAAGAATTTTTTTTTTGATGAAATGACTAGGACTGAATAGAAACTTTACAATTCAAATGCAAGGGTGAAAAGAAACCTAGAAGTGTGAATGTATTTGAGCAATATGAAGGGGTTTTAAGATAAAACAGTGAGAACTTCATTGTCGTCAAAATGAATTGAGGGGATTAAATTAGGGAAATGGGAAGTGGGGATAGATTAGTTCAATTCTAAGGCGTTTAAGATGTGAATGAGAAGGGACTACATTAGTATTATGCAGATGAATAAAGGGGTGGGGAGCACTGTTTCTAATAATTGAGATGGATGAGAAAAGTATACAACCATGGAGGAAGGGATGGAGAAAGAGGGCTTAAAATAAATCTCATTCTTATATAAAACTGACAAAAGAAGGATAAATCTTCTCTTGCATACATTGAGAGAAATGAGCACATTTTGGAAATACATAGACCTTAACAAAGAAACAAGCAGAGATAGAGAGGCAATGAGTGAAAAGGAAAATTATGCTGGATAGGAAAATAATTTGCTGTTCCTGAAGAAGGCATTAAAAAAAGAAGAAAGAAAAGAACTAGAATATGAGGGGATTATCAGTTAGGAAATACCTAAATAAATATAGCATATGAATAGAATGGAATATTTTTCATTGTAAGAAATTACTAAAAATATTATACTTTTCCTGTAATGCTTATAGCTTTTTTTTTAATTTTCCTTCATTACCTGCCAATTTTCAGCATGTCTTTTTACAAGATTTTGAGTTTCAAATTTTTCTTCCTCCCTTTCTTCTGAAAATGGTAGGCAGTTTGATAGAGTTTATACATGTGCTATCTTGTAGAAATATTTACATATTAGTCACAATTGTGAAAGAAGAAACCGATCAAAAGTGAAAAAAAACAACAAAGAATAAAGTAAGTGAAAAAATGCTACAATCTGCATTTAGAGCCCATCAGTTCTTTATCTGGATGTGGATAGCATTTTCCTTCATGAATCATTTTTACTTGTCTTGGATCATTATCTTGCTGAGAAGACTCTAGTAATTCTTAATTGATCATCACGTGATGTTTCTGATACTGTATATAATGTTTTCCTGGTTCTTCTCATTTCACTTTGCATCAGTTTGTACCTGTCTTTCAGGTTTTTCTGAAATCTGCCTGCTCAGCATTTCTTATTGCAGAATAGCATTCCATTACATTCATACACCATAGCTTGTTCAGCCATCCCCCAATTGATGGGCATCCTCTCAATTTTCAATATTTTGCCACCACATGCAGGACTGCTATAAGTATTTTTGTACAGGTAGGTCCTTTTCCCTTTTTTTATGATCTCTTTTGGATACAGATCTACTAGTTTTATTGCTGTATCTAAAGGTATGCACAATTTTACAGCCTTTTGGGTATATGTTCCAAATTGCTCTCCAGAATGGTTGGATCAAGCCAAGATGTTGGAGTAAGAAGTAAGTTGCTCTTACTGTCCTTTATTACCTCTGAAAGCCAAGAAAATATTAACCCAGGAAAAACCCTGGAAAAGCTAAACCAGAAGAAAGATCAGGTGCAGCAGTCCAGTAGCCCAGGTAGCTTGAGGGATTAATGGGAAAGGCCCCTCTTACCCAAAGTAAAGGGGAGCAGTACAGAATAGGAGGCATCCCAGCAAGCTAGCAAAAAGTCCCACCTCAGCATACCAGCAGGAGATCCTGAAACCCAGGTGGTGGAACAGGCAAACACACATACCAAAACCCCTGAGTGCCTCAGTACAGGCAGGGGAACCACTGGAAACTGGCTCAGAAAATCAAAATGTACCTCAGTGTTCTATAGCAGTCAAGTCTCCCAGTGCCTCAGCAAAACTCTGGGAAATGCTCCAAGAGGGAAAGCTCCAGGCAGAGAAATATCCCCAGCAGTGAAACATCCATCTGCAAGGAGCAAAATAAAGTAAAAGGAGGGAAAGGAAAGGCCCAGGTGAGTAGGAAACCTCCAGGGGTCAGACTAGCCAATCCTACCCCTAGAGTTCCAGCGTTGCTGATTCCAGCCCAATATCAGGTAACCTGCCAGAAAGCTACAGCCTCCAGGTGCCAGCAGTTGAGGCCCCAGCACACAAAACCAGTGACCAAGCCCTGGGCTTCCAGTACAAGAAGCTTGGGTCAGTCCTTCTTGCTCCCCAGCAAGAGAGCTCAATTTCTTTTAAAGGCCATGAAATAAACAAACACCATGAGCAAAAAGAAATGTACCTTAGATTCTTATTATGGGGATAGTGAAGATCAAGGCAGAAATTTTGAAGAGGACAACACTGTCAACAAACTCACATCTGGAACCTCAAAAGGGAATATGAACTGGTCAGAAGCCCAGAAAGCCTTCTTGGAAGAGACAAATAAGGTTTTTAACAGTCAAACAAAAGAAGTAGAAGAAAAATTGGAAAAGAAATGAGAGGTATGCAAGAGAGAGTCAATAGCGTGGAAAAGGAAGGACAAAAATTAGCTGTAGAAAATAAGTCCTTGGGGGCAGCTAGGTGGCAAAGTGGATAGAGTATCAGCCCTGGATTCAGGAGGACCTGAGTTCAAATCCAGCCTTGGACACATAACACTTATTAGCTGTGTGACTCTGGGCAAGTCACTTAACCCCATTGCCTAGCCAAATATATATAAAAAAAAAAAAAGTCCTTAAAAAATGCAATTGGCCAAATGGGGAAAGAAAAGTACACTGAAGAAAACAGCTTCTTAAAAAGTAGAATTGGCCAAACAGAAAAAGAGATACAAAAACTCAGTGAGGAGAACTTAAAAAATAAAATGGGCCTAATGGAAAAGGAAGTACAAAATCTAATAGATGAAAACAATTAATTAAAAATTAGAATTGGGTAAATGGAAGCTAATGACTCTATCAGAGAGTGAAAATCAGTCAAATAGAAACAAAAGAATGAAAAAATAGATGAAAACGTAAAATACGTTATTGGTAAAACAACTGACATGGAAAATAGATCCAGGAGTGACAATTTAAAAAAAAAATTGGTCTACCTGAAATTCATGATGAAAAAAAGAGCCTGGACAGCATCTTTCAGGAAATCATCAAGGAAAACTGCCCTCAGACCCTAGAATTGGAGCGTAAAATGGCAGTAGAAAGAATCCACCAATAACCTCCTGAAAGAGATTGAAAATGCCAAGGAATATAGTATCCAAAATCCAAAATTACCAGGTCAAAGAGAAAATGCTGCAAGCAGCCAGAACAACAACAACAAAAAAGCTAGATATCATGGAACCACACTCAGGATTACATAGGACCTTGCAGTTTGTACATTAAAATATCATAGGGCATGGAATACCATATTTTGTAAGGCAAAGGAGCTTGGATTACAACGAAGGATCAACTACCCAGCAAAAATGAGTATAATCTTTCAGAAGATAAGATGATATTCAATGAAATAAACATTCCAAAACTTCCTGATAAAAAGACCAGAGCTCAACAGAAAATTTGATATTCAAATATGAGACTCAAAAGAGATGTAAAAAGGTAAATTGGACAGAAAAATAGCAAAACATGTTACTAATAAGGGCAAACTGTTTACATCCCTACGAGGGAAGATGACCTTTGTAACTATTGAGAACCATATCGTTATTACACCATGTTAAAGGAGTATACATAGAGGGGATGGGTGTAACTTGACTTTGATGTAATGATAAAAAAAATCTAATCAAGTGGGTTGAATGGATCTAAGTAAGTGGATTAATCTTATCTGATAAGAAAATGTACTGAGATAAGGAAAGGAGGAGGCTGACAAGGGTAAATTACATTACAGGAAAAGGCACAAAAACCTATTAGAGCAGAGGGAAAGAAGGGAGGGAGGTGAGCATTGTTTGAACCTTACTCTCATCAGATTTGGCTCAAGGAGGGAATAACAGTCACTTAGGTATACAAATCTAACTTGCCCTAGGGAAGGGAGATAGAAGTAGTAAGGGTAAAGAGGAAAAAAATGGAGGGTATTAATAGAAGGGAGGCAAGACTGAGGAAGGTGGTGGTCAAAAGTAAAACACTAGGGAGGAAGGAAAGGGAAAAAGGAGAAAGAAAAGCATAAACAGGGAGGAAATAGGATGGAGAGAAAGACACAGATTGTAATCACAACTATGACTGTGAAAGGGATGAACTCTCCCATAAAATGGAAGCAGATAGCAGAATGGATTAAAAACCATAATTTACAATATGTTGTTTACAGGAAACACATTTGAAAAAGAGTGACACATACAGGGTAAAGGTAAAAGGCTGGAGTAGAATATATTATGTTTCAGCTGAAGTAAAAAAAAAAACAAAATATCAGGGATAGCAATCTTTATCTCAGACAAAGCAAAAGCAAAAATACATCATATTAAAAGAGAAAAGGAGGGAAACTAAATACTACTAAAAGACACTATAGACCACGAAGTAATATCATTACTAAACATATATGCACCAAATGGTATAATATCTGAATTCTTAGAGGAGAAGCTCAGGGAGTTACAGAAAGAAATAGACAGTAAAACTATACTACTGGGGAACCTCAGACTCCCCTCTCTGAACTAGATAAATCTAACCACAAAATAAACAAGAAAAAAGTTAAGGAGATGAACAGAATATTAGAAAAGTTAGGTATAGTAGACCTCGGAGAAAACTGAATGGGGTTAGAAAAGAACATAATTTTTTCTCAGCGGTACATGGCACATATACAAAAAGTGACCAAGTACAAGGGCATAAAAACCTCATGATTCAATGCAGAAAGGCAGAAATATTAAATGTATTCTTTTCAGATCATAATACAATAAAAATTATATGTAATAAAGGGCCATGGAAAGATAGATTAAAAATAATTGGAAACTAAATAATCTTATCCTAAAAAAAATGAATGGGTCAAACAACAAATCATAGAAACAATCAATAACTTCATTCAAAAGAATGACAGTAATGAGACAACATACCAAAACTTATGGGATGCAGCAAAAGCAGTTCTTAGGGGAAGTTTTATATCTCCAAATGCTCACATGAATAAAATAGAAAAAGAGGAGATCTAAGAAATGGGCATAAAACTAAAAAAAAAGCTAGAAAAAGAACAAATTAAAAGTTCTCAATTAAACACCAAATTATACATACTGAAAACCAAAGCAGAAATTAATAAACTTGCAATTAAGGAAGCTATTGAACTAATAAATAAACCTAAGAGCTGGTTTTATGAAAAAAAACAATAAAATAGATAAACTTTTGGTTAATTTAATTTAAAAAAAGAAAGAAGAAAACCAAATTACCAGTATCAAAAATGAAAATTTGGTGGTGAATCCACCATCAAGGAAGAGGAAATTAAAATAATAATTAGGAAGTATTCTGCCCAATTGTATGCCAATAATTTTGGAAATCTTAGTGAAATGGATGAATATTTACAAAAATATAAATTGCCCAGATTAATAGAAGAGGAAGTAAAATACTTAAATAACCCCATCTCAGACAAAGAAATTGAACAAACCATTGATGAAGTCCCTAGGAAATAAATCTCCAAGGCCAGATGGATTTACAAGTGAATTCTATCAAGCATTTGAAGATTAATTCCAATACTATATAGACTATTAGGGAAAATAGATGAAGAAAGAGTCTTACCAAATTATTTTTATGATACAAATCTGGTGCTGATACCTAAACTGGGAACAGAGAAAGAAAATTATAGACCAATTTTCCTAATGAATACAGATACAAAAATTTTAAATAAAGTATTAGCAAATAGATTAAAGCAACTTATCACAAGAACAATACACTATGACCAGGTAGGATTTATACCAGGAATGTGGGGCTGTTTCAGTATTAGGAAAACCATCAGCACAACTGATCATATCAACAACACAACTCACAGAAACCATGTGATCATCTCAATAGATGCAGAAAAAGCTTTTGACAAAATACAACACCCATTCCTACTAAAAACACTAGACAGCATAAGAATAAATGGAGTCTTCCTTAAAATAATAAGTATTATCTACCTAAAACCTTCAGCAAACATTATATGTAATGGGGACGAGCTAGAAGCATTTCCAGTAAGATAGGGAGAGAAACAAGGATGTCTATTATCGCCACTGTTGTTCAATATTGTACTGTAAAACATTAGCTTTAGCAATAAAAGAAAAAGAAATTGAAGGTATTAGAAAGGCAAATAAGAAACAAAGTTATCACTCTTTGCAGATTATATGATGATATTCTTAGAGAATCCTAGAGAATCAAGTAAAAAACTACTTGAAAGAATAAACAACTTTAGCAAAGTTGCAGGCTATAAAATAAACCCACATAAATCATTGGCATTTCTATATATTACCAACAAAGCCCGACAGCAAGAGATAGAAAGAGAAATTCCATTTTAAACTTGCTATAGACATTATAAAATATTTAGGAATCTACCTACCAAAATAAACCCAGGAACTATATGAACACAATTAAAAAAAAAAACACTTTTCACACAAAAAGTCAGATCTAAATAATTGGAAAAACATCAGTTGCTCATGGGTAGGCCAAGCTAATATAATAAAATTAACAATTCTACCTAAACTAATTTACTTATTCAGTGTCATGCCAATCAAATTACCAAAATTAGTTCATGGAGCTGGAAAAAATAATAACTAGATTCACTTTGAATACAAAAGTTTCAGAATATCAAGGGAATTAATGAAAATAAATGCAGGGGAAGTCGGTGTAGCCGTTCCTGATCTTAAATTGTATTATAAAGCAACAATCAGCAAAATTGCTTGGTACTGGCTAAGAAATAGAGTGGTGGATCAGTGGAATAGGTTAAGTGTGCAAGACACAGTAGTCAATGACTATGATAATCTATTATTTGATTAACCTGAAGACTCCAGCTTCTGGAATAAGAGCTTACTCTTTGACAAAAACTCCTGGGAAAACTGGAAAAGAGTGTGGCAGAAACTAGTCATATATCAAAATCTCACACCATATACCAAGATAAAGTCAAAATGGGTTCATGATTTAGATATAAAAGCTGATACTGTAAGCAAACTGGGAGAGCAAGGAATACTTTAGCTATCAGATTTATGGAGAATAGAAAAATTCATGACCAAACAGAAAATATAGAACATTACAAAAAGAAAAATGGCTAACTTTGATTACATTAAATTAAAAATTTTTTCACAAGCAAATCCAAAGCAAGCAAGATTAGAAGGAAAGTAGAAAATCAGGAAATAATTTTTACAACCAGTCTCTCTGAGAAGGGCCTCATTTCTAGAATATATAGAGAATTAAGTTGAATTTTTAACAATAAGAGTTTTATAAATGTTTTTGTACAGGTGCATCCTTTTTTCCATTTCTATGATCTCTCTGGGATACAGTCCTAGAAATGCTATTGCTGGGTCAAAGGGTATGCACATTTTTATAGCCCTTTGGGCATAGTTCTAAATTGCTCTCCAAAATGATTGGATCATTTTACAACTCCGCCAACAATGCATTAGTGTTCCAATTTCCCCACATGTTTTCCAACATTTACCCGTTTCCTATTTTGTCATGGTAGCCAACCTGATAGCTGTGATATGGTATCTCAGAGTTGTTTTGATTTGCATTTCTCTAATCAATAGTGATTTAGAACATTTTTTATATGACTATAGATAGCTCTAAATTTCTTCCTCTGAAAACTGCCTGTTCATATCTTGTATTCTTATAAATTTGACTTAGTTCTCTATATATTTTAGAAATGACACTGTTATCAGAGACACTGGTTCTGAAAATTATTTTCCAGTTTTCTGTTGCCTTCCTAATCTTGATTGCATTGGCTTTGCTTGTGATGAGTCCCTACTTTTGTTCTGCCATCCTGGCTCTGCCTACTTCTCAGTTTCAATATAATTCCAGGATCCATTTTTTAAAATTTTCTACTCTTCATTTTTTTAAAATAACAATCTAGATTGAGTGTAACTCTATATTTTTTTTCTACCTACTATCTCCAGTTTTCTTTTTTCCTTTTTAGTATTCTTTTGAATATTTTTTGAATATTTGTGAATATTCCATGAGTGTTTTTGAGTATTCTTTGAGTATTTTTGAGTATTCTTTTGTGTTATTCTTTTCCTAAAAATATTAATTCATTAAAAGAACAGAACATAATGTTAAGAGCATTGGATCTGGGAAAAGATGATCCATACTTGAATATGGGCTCTACTACTCTCTACCTGAATAACAAATAAATTATTCTACTTCTCTGATCTTCAGTCCCCATCACCCCAACACCATTTTTAAAATGTAGTAGTTTGATCAATTAATAAGTGTAATAACCTATATTTAAATTCATTTCTTCATCCTCCCTATTCCTTGCCTCCAATATACATCTTGATGTCCCTTTCATGGACTACTGCCACAAATATTTTCTCTTTGTTCTCTCAATAATCCATGGACAAGGTAACATTTCTAAAAACAAAACAAACAAGAAAGAAGTAAACTGACCTTCACTCTTTAGAACATATAAACTTTGATTTTCCTGTTTGGTCTTTTCATGCTATAGGAGCATGATTATCTTTCTTAAGTTCTTTAACTTCATTAATTTGCGTATTAAATACCCTACTCATGTCTAGTTTATTTAGAGTAAATTATTCAAATTCCTCCTTCTATTTAAAAATCCATCCTTTTTTTCATTGATGGTTCTGCTCATTCTTGCAGGATGTAACTTGGAGCACAAACCAATTTCCTCTTCTTTTAAGAATATTGTTTTCCAGTTAGTCTTCTCATTTATCATTGTTGATGAATAGTCTGGCAACTAGGCACCTCAGTGAATACAGTGTCAGGCCTGAAGTCAGGAAGATTTATCTTCCTGAGTTCAAATTTTATCTCAGACACTTACTTGTTATGTGACCCTAGGCAAGTCACTTAACTCTATTTGAATCAGTTCCTCATCTGTGAAATGAGCTGGAGAAGGAAGCAGCAAACCACTTTAGTAACTTTGCCTAGAAACCCTCAAATAGCATCACAGAGACTCAGATACACCTGAAACAAGTGAACAATAACAAAAGTCTGGCAAAAGTAATACTGTTGTAAAGGATACCTTCTTGGCTGATACCAGTATAGAAGTTGTTTAATATTGAAGTTTTTCTTTTTAGAAAGTGAATTTTTTTGTGAATTGTTTTGAGGGTTCCTTTCTACTGGTGTCCCATGTATGCTATTCTTTGTTCTTCTCTTTTTTCCAGTAATTCTCATTGATTTTTTGTTGTTGTTATTGTTGTTGTTGTTGTTGTTGTTTTTTGGTGGGGGTATGATTTATTACAGTGTAGTATTAGGGCTATTTGTTTTATGATGTTTTTTCAGGGCAACCAATAATTTTCAGATACTGTCTCAATGTACTTCTTTCAAAATGAATGTGGTTTTCATTTTGTTTGGTTTTGGTTTTGGATATAGTGACATCAGAATTTTTTTTGACTCTTTTGTCTTTTTATTTTTATAAAACTATTAGTGGCTGCATTACTGAATTTTTATATTCCTTGTCTGTTATGTTCTTTTGTTCAGAGTGCTCACCTCATTAAAATTTCCAAACTTATGTTCTAAATCATAAATCTACTTTTCAAAATAAAAAAAAATTCTACTTTAGTTTTTAATACATTACTTTAATTCTTGTATTAAGCATTCAACTACTCTAGAGATCGTTGAATTTCTTCCTGGTCTCTTTTTTGGGATATAGATATAATTTTCATATCATTGTTATTATTTCCTGGAATTACCTATGTATATTCTTTTGTCTTTAGTATTTTTCATTTCATTGCAAAGTATTTTTTTTCATTTACTTATTAATTTAGACTCTGAGTTTTTCTGTGACATATCCTTATAAGTGGATAGAGAACCAGGCTTTGAGTCAGGAAGACCTGAGTTCAAATCTGACTTCAGACACTCACTAGTTATATGACCCTGGGCAAGTTGCTTAACACAGTTTGCCTCAGTTTTCTCATCTGTTAAATGAGCTGGAGAAGGAAATGGAAATCCACATAATCATTTTTGCCAAGAAAACCCCAGAAGGGGTCATACAGAGTCACACATAACTGAAAATGTCTCAACAAACAAAAGTATCCTTATAAGCACTGCCCCATTTCTTTTTCTTTTCTTTCTTTTTTTTTTTTGTCACTATTGTTGTTGTTGTCCATTATACTTTTACTCTGATATATATTTTATGGAGTTCCATTTCCAGGAGCCAAGATGTACAATAATAAGTACATCACTCTTACCCTCCCTTATTGACCTCTGAAAGCCCAGAAAATACCACCCCAGCCTCATTTCTAAAATATACAGAGAATTAAGTCAAATTTATAAGAATACAAGTTATTCCCCAATTGATAAATGGTCAAAGGATATGAACAGGCATATGAAAAGTTCTCAGATGAAGAAATTAAAGCCAACTGTAGTCATATGAAAAAATGCTCTAAATCACTATTGGTTAGAGAAATGCAATTCAAAACGACTCTGAGGTACCATATCACACCTATCATATTGACTAACATGACAAAGCAGGAAAATGATAAATTTTGAAGAAGTTGTGTGAAAATTGGAGCAGTAATGCATCTTTGGTGGAGTTTTGAAATGATCCAACCATTTTGGAGAGCAATTTGGAACTATGCCCAAAGGGCCAAAAAAGTGTGCATACCCTTTGACCCAGGAATAACACTTCTAGGGCTATATCCCAAAGAGATCATAAAAATGGGAAAAGGACACACATGTATGAAAATATTTATAGCAGCTCTTTTTGTGGTGGCAAAGAATTGGAAATTGAGAGGATGCCCATCAATTGGGGAATGGCTGAACTGTGGTATATGAATATAATGGAATGCTATTTTACTATAAGAAATGGTGAGCAAGTGGACTTCGGAGAAACCTAAAAAGACTTGTATGGACTGATGCTGACTGAATTGAGCAGAACCAGGAGAACATCGTACACTGTAACAGCCAGGTTGTGTGATGATTAATATCAATAGACTTAACCCTTCTCAGCAATACAAGGATCTAAGATATCGCCAAAGGCCTCATGAAGGAAAATGCTATCCACAAATAAGAAAGAAATATGGAGTTTGAATGCAGATCAAAGCATAGTATTTGCTGTTTTTTTCTTCTGTTATGTTTTGTTTCTTCTTCCGGGTGCTTGCTCTTATGGGTTCTAATTCTTACTTACAACATCATTAATGTGAAAATATGTTTAATAGGAATGTATATATATAGTTTATATCACAGTGAGTGGCATCTTTGGGAGGGAGGGGGAGAAAAACTTAAGACTCAAAACTGTATGGAAGTAATTGTTGATAAACCAAAGTAATTTAATTTTAAAAAGGAAAAAAAAATATTTATATACTTAAAAATAACATTAATGAAAAAAAAACACCCTAGAAAAAATCCTGGAACAGCTGAACCAGCAGAAAGATGAGATACAGCAGTGTTGTAGCCCGCAAAGGCTTCTCTTGCCCTGATGGAGAAGGAGCAGTACAGAATGGGACACATCCTAGCAAAGTAGCAGAAAGCCCAACCTCAGCACACCAGGAGGAGAGCTTGAACCTCAGAGTGGTGGAGCAGGCAAACACTAACATTGGGACACCCACTTCCTCAGTAGGATGGGATACCATTGGAAACTGACTGACAAAACCATCATGTGCCATGGTATTCTCTGGCAGCCAAGTCTTCCAGTGCCTCAGCAAAACTCTGGGAAGCACAACTCCAAGAGGGAAAGCTCCAGGCAGAGAAATATCCTACAGCATTGAAACATCTCTCTGCAAGGCCTGGGTGAGTAGGAGCCAAAGAAAGGAGTGAAAAGCCCAGGTGAGCAGGCATCCTCCAGGGGCCAGATGCCACACAGCTACCCCTAGAGCTCCAGTGTTGTAGATTCCAGCCCTACACCACGTAAGCTGCCAGAATCCTACAGCCTCCAACTGCCAGGAGTTGCAGCCCCAGCACAGAAAGCCATTGACCAGGCCCTGGCCTCCCAACACAAGAAACTTGGATCAGTGCCCACTGCTCCCCAGCAGGAGAGCTCAATTTTTTTAAAGGTCAGGAAATAAGCAATTACCATGAAATGTACAATAACCATAGATTCTTATTATGGGGACAGGGAAGAACAAGGCAGAAATTTCAAAAGAAGACAACACTATCAACATACCCACAACTGAAACCTCAAAGTGGAATATCAACTGGTCTGAAGACCAAAAAGTCTCCATGGAAGAGCTCAAGAAGGATTTTAAAAGTCAAATAAGAGAGTTAGAAGAAAAATTGGGAAAATAAAATGAGAGGTATGCAAGAGAGAGCCAATAGGTTGCAAAAGGAAAGACAAAAATTAACTGCAGAAAATAAGTTCTTAAAAAATGCAATTGGCCAACTGGAATAAAAAAGTACACTGAAGAAAACAAGTCCCTAAAAAATAAAATTGGCCAATTGGGAAAAAAAGTACATTGAAGAAAACAACTCAAAAAGCAGAATTGGCCAAATGGAAAAGAAGGCACAAAAACTCACTGAGTAGAACTCCTTAAAAAGTAAAATGGGCCAAATGGAAAAGGAGGTACAAAATCTAAAAGAAGAAAACAATTTGTTAAAAATTAGAATTGGGGAGCTGGAAGCTAATGACTCTATGAGAGAGTGAGAACCAGTCAAACAGAAACAAAGGAATGAAAAAAACACATGAAAACGTAAAATACCTCACTGGTATTTATCTACTTAGAAAATAGATCCAGGAGAGACAATTTAAAAATTATTGCTCTACCTGAAAACTATGATAAAAAAAAAAGAGCCTGGGCAACATCTTTCAGGAAATCATCAAGGAAAACTGCCTTGAGGTCCTAGAACCAGAGGATAAAATATTGATTAGAGAAATGCAAATCAGAACAACTCTGAGGTACCACATTACACTTATCAGCTTGGCCAACATAACAAAACAAGAAAAAAAAAATTCTGGAGATGACGTGGGGAATTGGAACACTAATGCATTGTTGGTGGAGTTCTAAAATGGTCTAATCATTTTGGAGAATAATTTGCAACTATGCCCAAAGGGCTATAAAAATGTGAATTCCCTTTGACCCAGCAATAACACTGCTAGGACTGTATCCCAAAGAGATCATACAAATGGGAAAAGGACCCACATGTACAAAAATATTTATAACAGCTCTTTTTGTGGTGGCAAAGAATTTGAAATTAAGGGGATGCCCATTAATTGAGGAATGGTTGAAGAAGTTGTAGTATATGAACATAATGGAATACTATTGTGCTATAAGAAATGATGAGCAAGCAGACTTTGGAAAAACCTGGAAAGGTTTATATGGACTGATGCTGAGTGAAATGAGCACAACCAGGGGGACATTGTACACAGTGATAGCGACCTTGTGCAATGACTCACTTTGATAGACTTAGCTCTTCTCAGGAATGCAAGGATCTAAGATATATCCAAAATGGATGGAAAATGTTATCCACATCAAGAGAAAGAACTATAGAGTTTGAATGCAGATCAAAAAATAGTATTTGCTCTTTTTTTTCTTCTGTTTTATTCTGTTTCCTCTTTCTTGTGGTTCTTCTTATTGGTTCTAATTCTTCCTTACAAAACGACTAAAGTGAAAATATGTTTAATAGGAATGTATAGGTAGAACCTAAATCAGATTGCAGGCTGTCTTGTGGAGGGAGGGGGAGAAAAAATTAAAACTCAAAAGTGTATGGAAGTGATTATTGCAAACTAAAATGAATTAATAAAAAAGAATGAAGGACAACACAATAAAAAATGATTTGTATATTTTGTATTTTGGAGTTTTAAATTGATGAAGAGATACTAGACTAGGACATAACCATAGAATTAGCCTTACTTCTTGTAGGTTGTCACACAGATTAAACTCATTTTTTACCTCCCCTTCCCCATTTTCTATTCCAACATCACTCCCTTCCCCATTTTATGTTAGTTCAGATGAAAACCACTGCCATGGAACTGAATGGTATTGTAAATCCCTACCCCCTCCAAAAAAAATGGACTACTTCATAGGGTTTTATTAAAGAAAAATAATCAATATTCCATTTTTTTAATCTACAGCAGGGATTCTTAACTTTTCTGTCTCATCAAAACCTTTGGCAATCTTGTGAATCCTATGGACTGCTTTTCAGAATAATTTTTTTAAATATAAAATAAAATATAGCACATTACAAATGAAATATTGAAATTAAGATATAATATTTTCCCATTTAAGTTCACAGACCTCTTGACAATGATTCATGGACTCTAGGCAAAAAAAAAATTATATATATAAAATCTATCTATATATATGTGTATATGTATGTCTTTGTATGTATATGTATATGCATGTTTATAAATATACACATATATAACACATACATATACACATATAAATGCACAGGTATATAAATTTACATGTATACTTCAAAATTTTGTAGTTACTCTTTTATGTCTATGATGGCAAAGTGAGATAGAGGATAAATAAAATAATTAAAGGAAAGACATTTTAAATTAAGGAGACTTGAAGGCATCTGTATTTAAATTTTAATAAAATAGCTCTTAAAGACAAATAAAAATACTTATTAATGGTGGCTCTATGAGCAGAAGCCTATGCAGGCCCTCCTATTACTCCAAGTGCTATCAGCATAAGTCTGTGTAGGACACACAAACCTACAACATAAAACAAACATCACTGAACTTACCAACAGTTTGAGTCATTGGATTCTGCTTCTTTTGCCTCTAAAAATGAATAACAGCAGAATTTTAGGTATCATGTCGTGTTGGGGGCTACACTTCACCCAAAATTCCATTATGCCTGAATTTGTTTTTAAATCCTCTTTAGAGGCAAAAGTAGCAGGTGCAATTGCCAGCATTTGGGAAAGGTTCTATGGTTTGTTGAAAGTTAATTCACAATTGGAATAACAATAGCAAGACTTAAGGCAGGAGGCAAGTGGATCTGTTGTATATTTTGGGAGACCACTATTTATGTAGCTCAAAATACTATATAGGAATGGTGGAAGAGAAGTCCAAGACTAAACATTTTACACACAGGCAAATGTCCAAACTTCCTCAGGCTACTGAGGAAGGAGTAGTTTCAGAGCTCATTCAGTCCTTTCTTGGAATTCAATTTGGGGAGGCATGTTGGAGAGGTAAATTACTTTTCTAATTATACTCCAAAGAAATTCATAGAACATATTCACCACTAGATTATGGGATCTTTGTCTCTTAGCTTCAGTTTAGTTAACTGGTCCCTACTGTTCTGAAATTCAGGCAATTAAATTGTAGTTGCTCATTACTCTGCCTTCTTTCTCTATTCTCTCCTATATATTCCATATACAACTATGAGATTCTTCTTCCAAAAGCATTGCTTTAACTTCATTTCCTGCCTTAAAATCCTATCAGAGCTTCCTCCTTCTTACTGGTCAGGAAATCATGGTGTCATTGAATGCTTGCCATAATCTGTCTCTCTCTCACTGAAAATACTTGACATGTATTCTCAAATCTAGACAGGATGTTCTCCTCACTATTTCCCATCATAAGCTGTTCCCATTTTCAACTCCAAAGCCTAGAATGCTCACTACCAACTACCACCACTCCCCTCCCCAACCAAGTAAATAGAACATAAATTCTTTGAACTTAAGGACTATTTCACTCTTGCATATATATATGCTCTGCATAGCAGAATTAGCTAAAGAATACATGCGATGAAATACATTGTTGATGTTATTCAGAAGAAATTGGCAGACAAAAAAAACTAGCTAATGGAAGTATGCCATAAATTATTGTTGGTCAATTGATCTTATTTTGTAAATGGGCTTCAAGAAAAATCTCAAATATTTTACTGGTTTTATTTTTTTTGGAAAAGAAACAATTCACTGATTTCACAACTTGAAAACATAATATATCATATAAAGATTATATTTATCTCTAGGACACAAGGATACTTTCCATTGCTTATTGAATTTATGACTAATCATAGCCTGATTTTACTGCTACTACTACTACTACTACTACTACTACTACTACTATTACTAATACTACTACTATTGCTACTAATAATAATAATCACTGACATTTCTATAGTGCTTTAACATTTTCAAAAGCTCCACAATATACTCTCACACAAATCTGATAAAAGGTAAGTCATTATCATATTATCATGTCATAGAGTCATAATTATCATTATCTCCATTTAATATATGAAGAAGCCAAGATATAGAGATGCCTGGGATCACATAGTCAGTCAATCTCAGAGATAAGACTGATCCCAGGTCTTCCTAACTCTAGGTCTAAAATTATATTCATTGCATCACACTGCGTGTTCTACAATGGAATAATTCATTGAATATTCAATAAAGCACTAAGATATGCAAGCACTGTATTAGTTTAACAGGACACAAAGGGAAAACAAGCAAACAATCAAAACATTCCATTCTCTCAATGAACTTGCAAACTACTTGGAAAACAGAAGAGGTACACAAATAAATAAATATAAATGCATATGCTAACTAATAACTGGATCTAGAACTTTATACTTTCATTTTCCCTATTCTTGAAAACAGTATTTTTTTTCATTTCATACCACCACCATTTCCTTGCAGCCAATCTGGTTACTGGACATAAGTAAATCCATTGTTTGTGGCACTTGAGAAAAACAGCAGCCAACATTTTCACAATGACAAGTGCTGACATTAAAGGCATAATTGTCAGTGCTCAGCTGAAGCAACTTCAGCCAGAGAAGGGGCGAACGCTATTGTTGGATATGAGAAGTGAAAATGAGGCAACGAATGAAGCAGCTTTATTTCATTCACAATCCATTTTTCCCCTCTATCTTGTTTTCACTCAGAATGTGCCTGAGACCATTACTGAGAAGAGAGTGACACCAAGCCTACATAAACTGAAAGCAAAGTGGAATATGAGGTAAATATCTCAATAATTCAGTTCTGGAAACATATTTTGGACTCACTCAGATAAGCAATTTAAACAACAGCAGGGTTTGCATTGCTTGAATTACCTGGGTAGTTGAATTTTTATATTGGTCTTTAATAACTTACCTTTGGGAAAGCCAAAGTCATTCAAACCATGAAAGTCTGAAGCAAGCAGAGTCTACAGAGAAAAATAAGGCAACAACTTCTATCTCTGCAGCTTGTGCAAGATAGTGAGAGAAAGAACTTAGGATAGAATGACTATAAATAATAAGTCCATGGGAGTAGCTCCCTGCTTTCTTTCATGCAGGTAGAATATCATTGCCCCAAGTTTATGAACAAGGCAACTAAAATATATCCTGGTAGAATGTAAGACATGGGAGGACAGGGACTGGTGTATTTTTGTCTTTGTATCCCCAGCAAAGTGCCTGGAAAATGCATGTACGTGCCTATTTAATTGAAATGAATTGAGTTGTAAAGAGTGAAAGGAAGAATTGACCAGAATCACTCTTATCACACCCCACTCCCATTCCTAGTCACAGTGATCCCCACCCCTGCTTTCTTGGTCAGACTTGATAGAATAATTTTATGAGTCAATTGATCTTGACTTTCCTACTTGACAGAGCCACTCCATATATATAGAGAGCACCCCAAATATAGAGAAGGATATTAAAATATCCTTCTGCAAGTTAGACTGACAGCCATTTTCCTTCTGCTTCAATTCAAGCATGGCCATTTGAAAATATCCAGAGAGAATAGTAACATTAGAAAAAGGATTAGGAGATGAGTTCTAGTCCCTGGCTCTATTACTTGTGCCATATGTGACTTTAGTCAAGTTACTTATTCTCTCCTGCCCTCAATTTCTTCAAGTTTAAGATAAGAGCATGGGACTAGATGATCTCTATTATTTCTTCCACTTCTAACATTTTGTTATTCTCTTCTGACTAAAATGTCTAGTCTATTATTTTGAGCTGATTATCTATCACAACCTCAATGTTTGGGCACTGAAAATCTCCTGAGATATTTGTTTGTTTGTTTGTTTTCATGGTTACTTCCTACCCAGAAAAAAAAATAATGTCTTATTCTGTTTGGTAAAGTCTTTTATAATCAGGAGGTTATTTATTTCATACTGTTTCCCCTTATTTACCCTTTCTTATTTCACACAGCTTTCAAAGGAATCAGAATCATTACCATTCCCAGAATTCAGCATTTACTATTCCACCTCCATATTGTTGAAAGACCTTCCCCTATGATTAGAATGAATTCCCTCCTCAACTCTTCCTCTAAGAGTACATCGCTTTCTTCAGAACTTTTCTTCACTACTACCTTTTACTTTCTCTGATCTGCCTCATTATTAGTATTCTTTGCTTTCTCACATTGTCTTACATATAATTAAGTGTTTAGCTATCATATCCTTCATTAGAATGTAAACTCCTTTTGGGCAGACATTATTTCCCATTTTTGTCTTGGTATTCCCAGAGCTTAACACTGTGCCTTTCAAATAAATGCTTATTGAATTAAATGATATCTATTCTTAGAATTCACCATTGGTCCCTCTATTACACAAAAGTAACTAATGATATAGGATGTAAAGTTCTAGATTTATTTTTTCTCGGCAATTTTGGGGAAAGCTCTAGGTACCATTTGAACTCAGCCTTGAAGAATGACTAGGAATAAAATAGACAGAAAAGAGGAAGAATGTGATACAACCTGAGTCTTGAAAGTTACTTTTGTGAAAAGCAATGTGTGCCTGTGCTATTTAATTACTATAGCTGAAGATCTGTGGTTCTGTAGCAAATGTCCACCTATCCTTTCAAGAGCTTTTGTATAGTACAAACTGTTATTTTATTTTTATTTTTGGGGGTCAGTTGGGGTTAAGTGGCTTGCCCAGGGTCACACAGCTAGTAAGTGTGAAGTATTTGTTCTGAGGCCACATTTGAACTCAGTTCCTCCTGACTTCAGGGCCAGTACTCTATCCACTGCACCACCTAGCTGCCCCGGAACAAACTGTTTAAGAAGATGACTCCTTGCTCTATCAGGAAATAGTCTTTCTAATAGTATTTTCCAAACTAATGATCTGTCTATATTGGATATCTCTGCAGATTAGAAAGTACCTGTGTTCTCTCTTTCAAAAAATGAACCTACACATCCTAGCATCAGCACAGGCTAAAAACAGACAACCAACTCAGACCTCTCAACAGTCACCATATTAGTAGGTTGATTATTCTCTCAACTAAGTAAATCTAAAGCTTTGTTCATTTAGTTGATAGGTACTTTCTTCATTAGGGCAGTTAGCATATCAAAAGAGTGTTTACTGAGTTAGCAAAATGATTTAATCTGCTAGTATTTACCCCTTTGATTCCCAAGGTTAATTATTGTCATTTGTTTGTTTTCATTTCCACTCTTTTTTGTACAAACAAACCCCAATGCAAATAGTTAAATAAACAAGCCATTAATTTCAGAGCAGAAGTTTCTTCATTGGCACAGTGTTCCAATTAGCTGATTGCTGATAAATATTAGCTAGTTGGTGGGCTTCAGCCACAGTCCATAATGCATGCATGACAATTTGGTCTAGCACAGATTTTTGAAAGATTCCTCCTATCAGATTATCATTATTATTCACATATCACGAAAGGGTTAGGAGGAGCATTTTGTGTTGAGCAGCATCAGTGAAACCTTCATCCTCTTTTCCTTCTTTGGGGAGGAAAAATCAGGTATCCTGTAGGGTAGTATTTCCTTCCTTGGCTGCCTTGATGAAGATAACGGAATCTCCAGGGTGCTAGTGTAAGAAGAGGGGCTCCAAATGTCCAGTATATAGCTAGCTGCATAGGAATAGGATCCAGTTTTCAAGACTAGGAGCCCAAGGAGATGAAACTGCTTTCTTCAAGTTTAATGATTTTCTTTTTGTTTGTAAGTGTTTGGGGAAAGAGTAATATTACAATTCCTTATTCCCTTTCTCTTATTTACTTTATGTGTGGGTGGGTGGGGGATAGTGAACAATAAATTACACTACTTAGAGGTATAGGCTAAGCCTTTTTTTTGTCAGCTGTGTCAATAAAGTACACACGTAACATGAGTTTCCCATTACACACATCATTCAGAGTCACATATTACTCAGTATAATGGAAAACGGGAGACTGAAATCTAAAATGAAAAGACAAATTGAAGTACAACTAGCAAGGAGAAATTGAGCCAAAAGCAACTGGCAGAGTTAGACGTTTAGTCACATCTCCTGGAAACACAAGGGCTCCTGGCATTAATGGCTCTCAATGGCATGTCCCACAAAGCTTTAGACCAGCTGAGGTGCAAGAATATTGGAGGGCAGATTTTTCTTGCCATTCTTAGGTAATTGAAATAAATAGACGAGTGCTCCCTTCTCATTTCCCCCCCCCCCATCACCACGCAGACTTCAACTCTCTCAAGAAATTTTTAAAGTAAATCTTCCTTTCGGGTTGCACTGACTGCTCTGCAGCTTGTGTGAAGTCATTGTGGTAGGACAGACAACCTCCTATAGGTATAGCACAGATGAAAAAAGTGGTTTCTTCAGAATTTATCTCAGCAGGGAGAAAACCCCACTATTCAGAAGAAAAGACATGATGCAAAAGGCCTTAACACTGGGAGCAGAAGATGTGAGTTCAAATTCTGCCTCTGGAATTCTCTAGCTGTGTGACTTGGACCTGGCTCTTAGAATGAATGCCAATTTTCTCATCTGTTAAATATAGGTAATAGGATCAGAGGATCATACCTCATAGGATCATATATTGCAGTTGGAAGAAACCTCGGAGGGTGTCCTATCATCTAATTTCCACATTGGAACCACAGCACAAAGAGGTTAAGAGACTTGCCTAGAGTCACAGAAATAGGAAATCTCTGATATAGGATAGGACCCAAGGTCTTCCTGACCACAAATCTGGTACCCAACACGGAGACTGCATGAGGACTAAGGAAGATCCTCACAAATCCTTTATGTGAAAATGCTTTCTAACCACAAAAAGCCATTAACAAGTTCATTATTATTAATATAATTTTTATTTACTTACTTGAACTTATTTATTGTTTTATTCCCCCAAAATTACATGTAAAAACGGTTTTAAAACATTTGTTTTTAAAAATTTGAGTTCCAAATTCTCTCCTTTCATCCCTCCCTAACCCTCCTCATTGAGAAGGCAAGCAATTCAATACAGCTTGTACATGTGTAGCCACACAAAATATATTTTCATATTAGTCATGTAGAAAAAGAAAGCATAGACTCCCCATAAAAATAAAACTCAAAAAAAGTATGCTTCAATCGGTATTCAGATACTATCAATTCTTCCTTTCTGTGATGGATAGCATTTTTCATCATAAGTCTTCCAGAGTTGTCTTGGATCACTGTATTGCTGAGAATAGCTAAGTCATTTACAGTTAATTATCTTACAATATTGTTGATACTTTGAACACTTTTCATGAGCTTATGTAAGTCTTTCCAGTTTTTCTGAGAATATCCTGCTCATCATTTCTTATAGCACAACAGAATTCCATCACATTCCCTTACCACAATTTGTGAATTCAGCCATTCCCTGGGTGATGGGCATACTATCAATTTCCAAATATTTGCCACCAAAAAAGAGCTGTTATACATATTTTTGTATATATAGGTCCTTTTTCTTTTTGTTTTTTAATACCTTTTGGGATACAGACCTAGTAGTAGCATTGCTAGGCCAAAGGATATGTATGGTTTTATAGCCTGGCATAATCCTGAATTGCTCTACAGAATGGTTGAATTACTTCATATCTCCACAAACAATGCATTAATGTCTCATTTTTCCCATATCTCATCCACAATTTTTCCACAGTTATGATTGTTAAATGCATTTCCTTCCATCCTATTCTGCACTACCATTTGTTCTATGCTCTCCTTTCACTCTGTCCTTCCTCAAAAATGTTTGGCTGCTGATTACCACCTGCCCCGATCTGCCCTCCCTCTTCTCTAATCCTCTTCCTCTCTTACTTTCCTGTAGGGTAAGAAAGATTTCTGTATGCAATTGAATATGTATTTTAGTCCCTCTTTGACCCAAATTTGATGAGAGTAAGGTTCCCTCTCTCCCTTTTACCTTCCTCATCTTCCCCTCCACGTAAAAGCTTTTTTTGCCTCTTTTGTGTGAGATGACTTACCCCATTCTACCTCTCCCTTTTAACTTTCTCCCAATGCATTCCTCTTTCTCACCCTTTAATTTATTGTATTCTTTTAGATATCATCTTTTCATATTCAACTCACACCTCTGACCTCTGTCTATATATTCACCTTCTAATTGCCGTATGAATGGGAGAGTTCTTATGAGTTATAAGTATCATCTTCCCAAATAGGAATGTAAGTAGTTCAACTTTATTAAGGCTCTTATTATTTTCCTTTCCTGTTTACTTTTCTTATGCTTCTTTTAAGTCATATATTTGAAAGTCAAATTCTCTATATGGCTCTAGTCTTTTCATCAAGAATGTTTGAAAGTCCTCTGTTTCATTGAATGCCCATTTTCCCCTGAAAGATTATACTCAGTTTTGCAGGGTAGGTGATTCTTGGTTGTAATGATAGCTACTTTGTCCTCAAGAATATCATGTTCCAAACCCTCTGATCCTTTATGGTAGAAGCTGCTAAATTGTGTGTTATCTTGGCTGTGGCTCCATGATACATGAATTCTTTCCTTTTGGCTGCTTGTAATATTTTCTCCTTGATCTGAGAGGTGAAGAATTTGGCCATAATATTCCCAGGAGCTTTTATTTTGGGATTTCTTTCAGGAGGTGATCATTGGATTCTTTCAATTTCTATTTTACCCTCTGGTTCTAGAATATCAGGATAATTTTCCTCGATAATTTCTTGAAAGATGATGTCTAGGCTTTTTTTTTAATCATGGCTTTCAGGTAATCTAATAATTTTAAAATTATCTTCCTTGGATCTATTTTCCAGGTCAGTTGTTTTTCCAATGAGATATTTTACATTGTCTTCTGTTTTTTTCATTCCTTTGGGTTTTTTTTTATGGTTTCTTAATTTCTCATAAAGTCATTAGTTTCCGTTTGCACAATTCTAATTTTTAAGGAATTATTTTCTTCAGTGAGCATTTGTACCTCCTTTTCCATTTGGTCAGTTCTACCTGTACAATATACCAGTGCCATGCCAGGAAACTGAAGTTCTCCTATTTGAATTGTCTTAGAAAGATTCTGAAGATCACCTGGCAGGATAAGACACCAGACACTGAGGTCATTTCTTGAACTAAACTGCCAAGCATTCAAACCCTGCCTCAGAGAGCACAACTCTGATGGGCTACTGGCATTGTTCAAATGCAAAACATATGCTTGCCAAAAAGACTAATTTATGGAGAACTCACACAGGACAAGCATTCACAGAGTGGTGAGAAAAAGTTATATGAGGACACACTCAAGGTCTCTCTTAATAACTTTGGAACCAATTGTGTGACATGGGAGACACATGATCACATGATTGAAGGTGTGCTCTGAGCAAAGCAGCATTGAAATAACTCAAAAGAAATGCAAGATGCACAAATTTAGATAATCCACCCCAAATGTTCACATAGACTATTTGTGCCTGGCCTGTGGTATAACATTCTGAGATTGTATTGGTGTGATCAGCCACAGTTGGACACACTGAAACTTTTACTCTAGCATAGTGATGCCACTTTGGTCCTCTCTGAGAATGAAATACAACAACCAACCAGCCAACTTTTTAAGGAGTTTTTTTTTTCTTCAGTGAATTTTTGTGCCTCTTTTTCCATTTGGCCAATTCTGCTTTTTAGCATTCTTTTCCACATTAGCTTTTTGTACCACTCTTGCCACTTGGTCTATTCTGTTTTTCAAGTTGTTATTTTCTTCAGTTTTTTTTAATGTCTTTTACCAAGCTGTTCACTCTTTTTTCACGATTTTCTTATATCACTCTCATTTCTCTTCCTATATTTTCCTCTACCTCTCATACTTGATTTTCAAAATACTTTTTGAGTTCTTTCATAGCCTGAGAACAATTCATGTTTTTCTTGGAGGTTTTGGATGTAGAAACATTGACTTTGTTATTTTCTTCTGAGTGTGTGCTTTAATCTTCCTTGTCACCATAATAACTTCCTATGGCCACAGTTTTTTCTGTTGTTTGCTCCTTTTTCCCATGTATTTCTTGAATTTTAATTCTTTGTTAAAGTGGGGCACTGTTTCCAGGCTGAGGGTGCACTGTCCCAAGCTTCAGGGGTTTTGTGCAGATGTTTTCAGAGATACTTCTAGGGACCTGTAAGTTTCCAGTTCTTCCAAGGTGGTATAATCTAAGAAGAGGTTTTTACTACTCTTGGTCTGTCGTCTAGTCTATGAGTCACCACAAGCATTCTTTTCTGCCCTGGAATTCTGATGAAGGTCCTTGTTCTACTGCTGCACATGCTTTGGTGTGCTAAAGCTCCTCCTTGTCCTAAGACTACCACCAAGGGTTGGGACCCAGATCTCAGTACTGGTAAAGCAACAGAGTCCTGCCCCTATTTCCAGTAAATAGACCCCTATAATCTCCTTCTGATCAGTTATTTGACACCCTTACCATCTGTGGGATGACAGCTCCACAAGTAGCTGTTGCCGCTGCTTATTCAATGGTTCCCAAGGCCTTCTCCTAGTTTGCTGGGTCCTTGGTCTATGCTAGTATGGCCTGTGCTGGAATGTGCTCCCCTTTCACCCAGAAGTAACAGACTTTTGCTGTTGAACTTCTAAGTTGTCTTTCACTGGAAAATTGTTTCACCCCAACATTTTGTGGGTACTTCCACTACATGAATTATTTTTTGGTGTTATTTAAAGGTATTTAGAGTAGTTTTGGGGACAAGTCAGGAAAGGTATTACCTTTCTTCCACCATCTTGGCTCCTCTCTCTGTTAGTACTATTTAACTAATCCAACGGACCCTCTTCTGGCTCTTCTTTCAAGACTGAAGTTTAATCACCTTTATGATTTGATGTTACAGGGGCCTCTGTGGCCATTGGTTAATACAAGTTGCAAGTAGCTAAAACATAGGACCAGAAAACTATCCTAAAATGATGCTAAAATTTACCACATTATACTCAATATACCTATTATGAAATTTTATGTATCAATAGACTTTTAAACAGTATCTTATTTTGAAATAATTCATGAGGCTGGTTATTTAAACCATCTAGAAATGTCTTTCATAAAGCAAATAACTATAGCCTTGACTATTTTGTCTTCCAGTCTACATTTTCAAATTTAGGTTTATCTGAAATGAGGCTTATCTCTATGGCACTTGAACAGAATGATTAGTTGTATAACCAGTCAGTTGCATATTTCGGGCTCACTAAGAGAATAATACTTAAGGTAGACCTCTAATATAAATCTGGAAGGAACTGTCTCTCTGAGGTTTCATGGACAAGTACATATGAATCAGTTGAAAAATCTAATGAACCATTTTCATCACCTTCATTGTCATCATCATTATTATTATATTAACTATCATTTATATAGCTCTTTAAGGTTTACACAGCATTTTACAAATATCATCTCAACTGATCCTCACAACAATTATAGGAAGTAAGTGCCATCATTATCCTCATTTTACTGATAAGGAATCTGAGGTAGACAAAGTTGTAGTGATTTCCCCAGGGTCACACAGCTAGTGATTGTCTGAGGCAAGATTTGAACTCAGGTCTTCCTGACTCTGCGTCCAGCATTGTATCAACTTTGTCACCTAGTTGCCATCTAGCTATAACTATGCCAGGGATTAAAAACTGCCTTCTTTCATCCTCTTGAGTAAGATAGAAGACAATATTACCTAGGGTCAAAGATTCAAATAAAGCTGATGCACTAGCAAAAAAGAAACAGTTCATCTCATAATATTTAATGTGGATTATGTGGAAAAGTGGGTAAGTACCACATAAGGAAGACTCCAAAGAGCTTGCAGTAACTGATCTGCAATGATCTAATACTTATTTTATATGTTCTGGAGAACAATTTGGAACTATGCCAAAATGGCTATAAAACTGCATACTTTTTGATCCAGCCAGGCTACTACTAGGTCTGTATCCCAAAAAGATCATTAAAAAGGGAAAAGGACCCACATGTACAAAAGTATTTATAGCAGCTCTTTTTTGTGGTGGCCAAGAATTGGAAATTGAGGGGATGCCGATCAATTGGGGAATGGTTGAGCAAGTCATGGTATATGAATGTAATGAAATACTATTGTTCCTTAAGAAATGATGAGCAGGGAGATTTCAGGAAAACCTGGAAACACTTGCATGAATAGATGCTGAATGAAGTGCACAGAACCACAGAAAACATTGTACACAGTAACAGCAACATTGTGTCATGAAAAACTTTGATAGACTTAACTGTTCTCAGAAATGCAATGATTTAAGACAATTCCAAAAGACTCATGATGGAAAATGCTATCCACATCTAGAAAAAAACAACTATGGAATCTGAATGCAGATCGAAGCATACTATTTTCTCTCTTTTTTTTTGTTTTGTTTTTTTTTCTTTCTCATGGTTTTCCCCTTTTGTTCTGATTCTTTCACAATATGACTAATGTGGAAATATGTTTAATATGATTGTACATGTACAGAATATATCAGATTGCATGCTATTGTGTGGAGAGGGAAATTTTAGAACTCATATTTTTAGTACATGTTGAAAACTAAAAATTAATTAATTAATAAATTTAGCGGGACAGGATAGGTTGATGAAGGGACAAGTATATGTTCCATACCTTTCACATTTGCTCTTTGGGAAGTAGAATTGCCAGACTATTGGATACTACCAGGGCTCTCTCCTTTACTTGCAGTAGTATATCCTAAACTTAATACTCTTCTTATTATTTGAAATGGATGGGAGCTGTCATTCCAAATGTTGTTCCTGGAATTCTGGAGAATATATATGAACCCTGGATGAATTATGTGGAACTTGGATTCCCTTATTTCATGTAAAATTAAATTTAAATGCCAGAGATGGAAAAAGACAATGAGAAAAGGCACATTGAGAATTTGAAGAGGGGCAGCTAGGTGGTGCAGTGGATAGAGCACCGGCCCTGAAGTCAGGAGGACCTGAGTTCACATCCAGCCTCAGACCAAACACTTGACATGTACTAGCTGTGTGACGTTGGGCAAGTCACTTAACCCCGATTGCCTCACTTAAGAAAACCCCAAACAACAACAACAACAACAAGAATTTGGAGGGCCTTCATATGGTATTTCCCATACTGCGGCACTAGCAGAAGTAGCATTTTACCTTCAATGGATCCCTTGCCATCAACTTTTCTCTTATACCTCTCAAGGCAGCTAGATGGTTCAGTTATTAGAATCATACAAGGGCTTGCTATGTTTCCCAGTGTCCCACTGTGGGTTTCTTTCCATTACTGCCAAGTTAGGATATTGGAGTATCTCTAGAGCAGTAGTATCTAACTCAGAAAGAAATGGAGCACCTGAACCATAAATCAGGATCCCTGAGAGCTGCATATTGACTTAGAAAGCCATATGTTAACATTATCTATGTTCTATTATAGTTTTTTTATTTTGTTAAGTATTAGCTAAATACATACTAGCTGCTTTAGACTGCACTTAGGAGCTTTTCAGTGGTCTTTTGGCCTGCAGGTCATGTGTTTGACATCTTTGCTCTAGAAATGTGTATTATATTTAGCCTAAAACTAATATATCTGAGTTTGCATTGTGATGGTGTTACACGCAAACTAAATCACCATAAAATAACATGTCTAAGTCCACTGAAGGTGTGGTATGTGTTAAAAAGCAACTGCTTTGTATCCCAATTACCCATTTTCATTTGATTTTGGATTGTAGATGTTGTGAGTATGTGTAACAGCTGAATTCCTAGTCCATTTCTGGATGCATCTCCAATCCTCAAATTGAAGTTTACTAATTAAGAATCTGACTGGGGAACATTCATTCATTTATTTATTCATGTTTTCAATGCACATTTCTAAATCCTTACCTTACACCATTGTGTCTTAGTAAAGAGCTTTAAATGATGAACCCTCCTTTACATCTACTATAGGCCCCCAAATTAAATAGAATAGTGTGCTGATATTCTGGAATGCATGTCAACTTGTTGAAAGGTCCATGCTAAACTCCAAATGGGCCAAAAAAGTAAGTGAATGGATCAACTTATTTTTCAGAATGGCTTCTCCATATTGCATGAAGGACACCTTCCTTTGCCAGTTACTATGTGCTATTTTCCATTCCAATATTGATGGTTAAGAGAGCTGAAAGCATGGGTCAGGAAAATAAAGGAAAATAAAATATACCTTTGAATAATCCTCTGGACTTAGAAACACAAGATACAGAAAACCTAAATGACATCAGGGATTCTTTAGGGAACACTAATAAAAATGAAACAACCATCAGGATGAAGAATTCTTTGATTATGCTTCTTAAATGATGAAATGAAACTTCCATGAAAAACTTTACCAATTAACTCCTATTCTCACTCCCATGTGATTTTAGTCTCTAATTTGATATGTTCTCCTTGAATCTCACATTAAGCTAAACCCAATTTCTCTTGGAGTTAATCTTGCTAATTATAGCTGCCTAGGTGAACAAAGAGGTTTTCTGTTTTGTTCTGTTATTGTATTTGTTTTCAAAAGGGATGTATATTTCTACTTATGAGAGTGATAAGAAGTGTCAAAATGCAGTGATGGCACAAAGGAAAGTGACTTATCATGGTTTATTTTCATCTAGTGAGCCCAGTGGATTTCATTTCAGCTTAGGCTAGAGTCAGAAAGTATCCTTTAGTATTGGAAAATAAGTCAGGGAACTTAGTTGACAAATATAAATGAATCAAGCCATATCCTGATTTCTGAGCATAGTGGAAGGTTATGTAGGAATAAGAGAAAGTACCTTACCTCAAGGAGTGAAAATCTAGGTGGCAGACCAAGACATACATACTTTAGATTCCTAGGGAATAGTATAAGATAAGTCTTTTCTGAAGGTTGTATTATGGATAGAGAGACAGAGTCACAAGTGAATGAAACCCAAATTGTCATCTGAGATGGTGCATTAGAAAGAATAGAAAAAAAAATCAGGAATCTGTTCTCATACACTGGCTGAATTTATAGGGAATATTATGAACTATCATGAGAACAGAAAAGATTATGTGTAAGCTATATCTACTTTAAGCTTCAAGGTATAGGGAAAAAAAAGTAGTGTCCAATAATTCATGTAGTTTGTTGAGGCCTCATAGTGCCACTTATTGAGATGTTCTCTGAAATTAAAAAACAACCTTGATTCTTCTTCTCATATTTCAGTAACCAATAGCAAGCATCAAAATGTAGTATGGTCATACGTCTGGTGTCCATAAAATCAAAGACAATATTTAAGGCATCTAAACTAGAAGTGTGAGAAAGAGATGACCACAGAATACCCCTTACCATTGAACATCAAACTTTATTAAGCTATCCTATCTCTCAAAAATCAGATTTGCACATTGCAAAATCCCTCCTCGACTCATAAATTCTACAGGTCAAGTGAAAACGCCTTTTATCTCTCAGGGCCCAACACAATGATTGCATTTAAGAACAAATCCTAGTAAAAGTAAATAGTCCTGGGGCTTTCTATCTGGGTGTTGTTAGGGGTGTGTGTGTGTGTGTGTGTGTGTATGTGTGTGTGTGTGAATTGAGTTCTATTTCTGAACTAATTGTAATACAAACTGGATCGCTTCACCCTTGATTTCATAAATGCTTTGGAAGAAAGTATAGTGATTGCATAATAGCCCGTCAAATGGGTGGTTGATTAGTTTAGTCAATTTGGCATGCACTTGAGCTATTATTTTCTACTAAGAAGGAAGAGACAGAGCAATGCTGTCACCTTCACTGGGATGTTTGGCAGATGGAAACCAAAGATCGGTCCCACTTGGAATATGCAAAGTCTGAAGAAACTAATAATTAATTCTTCCATCTCATCCCCTGTTCTCAAGTCAATATAATTCCAGAGCCATAATTCTTTAAGCATTAGCAATATGACTCACCAGGACTTTGGATAATTCCCCCTGCTTCTCCCCCTCACCCTGTTCATTCCAATTTGTGTTATTATTTTATGTAAGTTGCTTTCTCTTTTGACACTCAGGCTTTTCAAAATGGTTATAATTTTAGCTCTAGCTCTGCCTATTCTTTTTAATGTGATTTCTTGTTTTCCTTTGAGCTTCCCTGTTTTTAGGAAAGGGTTCTTCTCACTTTTTCTCAGGCATACACACATACATAGACACACTCACTACCTCACTAAAGTAAAGCTTTTAAAGTTCGTGTCGTTAGTGTATGTTGCTTGCTTGGAGTGAACAAGGGACAGAGAAAGCAGTGACTAATATCAGAATCATGAGTGAAGATATGTTTTATTCATAAACTTTGCACCTCTAGTGAAATTAAAAGCAAAGTAAAGGGTCGAAGCTGTGAACCCTTTTTTCCTAGAGCCTGTAAACCAATAAAGGCTTTATATTAGCTATCGATATCTATCTCTGAGTTGCCTTAATAACATCTTATTCCCTGTTTTCACCAGCCATCAATAATATTTCTGCCTGCCCGCTCAGGTCCCTATCTCTGCGTGCAATTGCATTATAAGGGTCTATAAGCCCAATTTGCTTCACATTCTTATTTTTGGAAAAGGCTGGCTGGCCTTCGTAATGAGAGCAGCTGCCAAGAAAGCTTGACAGAATTTGTGGCCCATCTGGCTTATAATCTTCACTCAATATCGTGGAGGCCTAAACTCTGAGACCTACTGATAAGTCCAGGCATCCAAGCAAGCTATGGCAGTCTTCTTTGTGATTTCTCATTTAGAGTAGGGGCATCTCTCTGAAAATCTCTCATATCCTGGATATCACCTAATTCCTTTTTGGTTTTTATTTTCTAATAAGAACAAAGCAGTTGTATTTTGTTTTGTACTACAGTACTTTAATGTACACACACAAAAACAGACATCAAAACAGGTGTCTTGTGGAGATGTATGTGTTTGTGTGTGTGTGTGTGTGTGTGTGGTGGAGGGGAGAATATCTCAATATAATATTGAAGTATTTGAGATTAAAATATCTCTTACAACAGTTAGAAAAGAAAAAAAAATAAGGGTGTCAGGAATACAGGTAGGATTGGGGGGAGGACCATTTCCAAACAATCAGGAAAGATGGATAGGGCCAAGTGAACCCTTTGGACTTTCAAAACAATTCTCTTCTACTACATAATTTATCCACACTTTCTGTCAAAACTGCACACACACACACACACATATTATATATATAAATACATACTTATATGTGACTGTGTAAGATACATACATACAGAAACATATACATACATACACATGTGTATATATACGCATATATGTGTGTATACATACATACATATATACATACATATACATACATATACTATACATGTGTGTGTGTGTATACACACACACACACACACACACATCACTAATGTTTTATGAAAATGTGGGGTTGGAATCAATAGTAAAGGTCATAGCTTCAGTCTGCATTGATTGGCCTCCTTTTTTGATGAACTAATAAGAATCCCAGAAGACAAAAGGGACTGAAAGTAAGGGCTGATTTGAAAATCATTTTTACCTCCTCCTCATCCTTTTACCTCCTCCTCCTACCACTAGATTATTTTCCCAGCACTGGTTAAGTTTTGAACAGCATTGGATTCAAGTTCAGTTCAATAAACATTTCTTGATTATTATTCATCAAAAAAAACCCCCACTTAATCGAAGACATTCTTTCTAATGCTTTGTCCTTGGTACTTTGGGAGATAAAATTGACCCTTACCTTCATGTGATGATTAAGTCATATTGCCATGGCATCTATACAACTTGTCAAAGAACATGGAAAGTGAATAGCCAAAGGTGAGAATGGTTTGGTTCTTCATTCAACTTAGAATTTTTCAGATACCTTTCATCTAGAGCTATCTGTGAGCTGGGAATACAGAGGTTCCCAGAATGAATGGATTATTGTTTAGAAAACAAAATACTTATAATTCAATTTCTCTCCACTCAACAAAGATTAAGAATTAAATTATGCATTTACCAGATGTAATTGGTATGACAAAGACAGACTTCACAGAAACACAACTTCTATCACTAAGGTTGTACAGATTCTTGGAGATTTAGTATAGACTTTAACTTAGAACAACGGATAAAGAAACCTGGCTTCAATGAAGGGCAGAAGTAGTCTAATAAGCTGGCCACTGAATAGTTTTCAGTCAGATGTGACTGATCAAAGTGAAACAGGTCAGAGGAAGATTGAATTTCCAGACACCTTAGATAAATACAGAAGAGGAATCTACTGGTTTGGTGAAGGATGGTCTGAAACCTAGGAGAAGGGGAAAACATGAAGTAGGAAAGAATTTTTGGGCTTCAGGACTCCAGAGTCTAGAGCATACCAACATCAGCTATAAGAAATATTGTATACCCCCGAGTCCAGAGTCAGAGGGGATAATCTGGTAGAGGCAAGGAGCAACAACAAAGGAGTAACATTTGGGTATAAAATCTGGACTCTTGCTCTGGGAAAAACTAGAGATGCTGCAAGGCCTCAAAGCATTACCAGCCCAAAATGTTATGGACCCTTATCAGACAAGGATCACCATGGTCCCAGAAAGTTAATTAGGGTGACCTGCCCCATAACCTAAGTCAAGCTAGCTAAACTTTGGATAGTAATAAAAGTTGGGGACAGAATTTGTATTTCTCTGTTCTCCGAAGGTAGGGTTTCCTTCCTTCCTTCCTTCCTTCCTTCCTTCCTTCCTTCCTTCCTTCCTTCCTTCCTTCCTTCCTTCCTTCATTTCTTTCTTTCTTTCTTTCTTTCTTTCTTTCTTTCTTTCTTTCTTTCTTTCTTTCTTTCTTTTTCTTTCTTTCTTTCTTTTCTTTCTTTCTTCCTTTCTTCCTTTCTTCCTTTCTCTTCCTTTCTTCCTTTCTTCTTCTTTCTTCTTTCTTTCCTTTCTTCTTTCTTCTTCTTTCTTTCTTTCTTTTCTTTCTTTCTTTCTTTCTTTCTTTCTTTCTTTCTTTCTTTCTTTCTTTCTTTCTTTCTTTCTTTCTTTCTTTCTTTCTTTCTTTCTTTCTTTCTCACCATAGCGCAGTGGATTGAAATAAAGAAAAAGTACTGAACTTGACATCAGTGGAAACAAGTTTATGTTCTGGAGCTACCATTTACTTTGGGCATGCGAATTATTTTACCTATATAGACCTCACTTTCCCCATTTACAATATAGGGGTAATATAGACTAATCCCACAGGATTATTATGTGGAAAGTGTATTGTTAACCTAAAAGTATTACATGAATTTTAAAATATTATATTCTTCCTTCCCCTAATACAATGTTTTCACACATTAGAGAGGCTCATAATATTTATTGATTAATCAATGTATTAATGTAATGAGTAATATATAATATTGTATATAATTTCTAGGAATGTGTTTTATGGTTCATAACAAGTTAAACATTAAAATATTTCATGTATGTAAGGCAGAAGGCTATTCAGAAACATCTAGCTTTTATTTGCAAGTGATTTTTCCCTCACACATAACAGTGCAATTGATAACTAGCAGAATCTTTTTCTCTCTTAGTTTTTTTTTCCAAAATGACAATCACACTGTAATTTGCTTTTATCATATCCTGTCCATCTATCTTTTATCTTAAGAGGTAGCATAGTATTGTGGCTAGGCTTCTGGATTTGGATTAAGGAAGACCTGAATACAAAAACTACCTCTGATGAACCACTAGATATGGGAACATTGTCAAATCACTGAACCTCTCTGAGCCTCAGTATCCTCTTCTTTGAAATGGAGATAATGATACCCATTATACCTACATCACAGGATCATTGTGAGGCTCAAATGAGATCATGTATGCAAGGTGTTTAGAAAATTTTAAGGCTATAGAAATGAAAATTATTAGTACCATCACCTTTGTTAGATGTACAATATTCAAAGGAAGTACCTCTTGCATTGCTAGCACCAAGTACAGTGAAAATTTTCACCAAACAAGGCTTGTTCTCTGAATTCAATCAAACTGCTGTTTGAATGACTCTAACCATTGAAAGGGAAGGAGGGACAAAAGGTGGTGATGTGGCTGCAGTTATTTTTAAGCAACCTTACCATAGTATTATAGCCCCATTTGCTTTATTCACTTTTGAGTAAGATATGTATGTGTGTGTATACATACATACATATCTATATATATATATATACACATATATATATATATAGATATGTATGTGTGTGTATACATACATACATATATATATATACACATATATATATACATAAGTACATATGTATGTACATATGTATATATATATGTGTGTATATATATGTGTATATATATATATATACATACTTCAAAATGACAGAGAATGAGAAGAAGAGGAAAAAACCTTCAGAATAGCAGCAAAAGAGAGAAAATATTATCCCTTAAACTGTGCGTGTGTGTGTAAGTGAAATTGTATTGCACGAAACTGATCTGCTTATATGTACACCCATACTTATTTCATAATTTATTTCTCAGAAATTAAAGGTTGTTAATGGAGTTTTCATGAGTAGTTCTTATATCTTTTCCACTTCAAGCCTATGGCATTTGATATTCTGATATTAATTTTATAGAAGAAACTGAGACTTTAATGTTTTAAAGATTTGCCCAATGTCACAGAATGGCGCAAAAGAACTGATCTCAAACAAGATTTCAATATTTCGCATACCTTGGTCTAGTAATATGATCCCCTTTTTTTCAGCCTAAAGATGAGTTGAAATCTATATTGATAAAAGGTGAATAACTTAGTAAAGGTTAGAGCTCAGCACTTATTTTGTCTCACTGCTATGAATAATTATAGAATCTTAAAAGGTCCTTAAAGATCACATATTCACCCTTCCTCCATCTACATTTTGAAGGAAACAGTCCTCCCTCACCTCCTTTGGAGGTGAAGTCACCTATTCAAGGCCACACAAGTAGCTGTTGGCAGAATCAGTCCTGGGATCCACATTTCCTGATTCCCAAGCCAAAGTACAGTCTATCTTAACTGAAGAGTTGTTATCCATAAATCAAAATTTCTGTAATTTTTTCATTAATGGATCTATGTTCTCACGATGGGTACTCCCTGCAAAAGTTAAGGTCACAATACATTTATACCTCTTATGCTGTGTGACTTTTGACATGTTCTGATGTAAATCATCCCCAGGGAATCTAACTGATGAGCCAGAAGCCATCCTCTAGGCCTTTAACATTAGCAATGCAGATCAAAGACTGCTCATCTCTTATAACGCAGTGATACTTATTCTACCTGCTTCTCTGGTCACACTGCCCTTCAATGAGATCTTTTAAACTATTTCTTCATACGAACTTCATTGCAGGTCATCACTGTATTTTTTTGGTTCCCTATTTATACCCATCATATATGTCTTCAGTATCATTGGGATGGCCTGTAATTTTGATTTCTTTATACATGGTGTTGTACCATCATCTTCAAGCATATGAAATATGTAAAATATATAGCACAACTGCAAAAAAGGGTTTTGTTAAAGGGAGTCTCTTGGCAGCATTGAATGTGCTATGCAATTTCTCAAATGCAATCTAGCTTACTTTTTCTGTCATATTCACTTCTTGGGCTAGTTTATTGTCCATGCATACTCTATATCTAAGATGTAGATAGACAGAAAGATGGGTAGGTACATATATACATGCATACATACATATATAGATGACAGATCAGTTTGAAAGATTACTCATCAGCTACACACAATAATCTGAAAAACAGACATTCTACATCCATTTTTTTCCTTTAATTTCATCTATGATTAATTAGGTTAAACTCTTTTGAATGACATAGATGTCATTTGAAAGGTTCATTGAAAAGATCCCCATCATTGCATCATTCAAGGGATATCATAATTTTAATATATGTTTAGGAAATAGTTTATTAGAGAAGAATTTTGCATTTTGCTCCACCAAAATAATGACACCAAAATTCAGTTATGTGACTGTAAAGATGTGATTTTTTGTAGAAAATTATTGAAGGTTATTACCTTCCTCTTCCCTTCTCTTATTCTCATCAAGGATAGCATGATATATAAGTAGATCATTCTCAGGAAGACATTGTAGAAGTTAAAAATTAGATGAATGTATTAGGAGCTTTTGATGTCCTCTTGATAACCTGTTTTGAGCAATAAAACCAGTGACCATTCTCTTTTTCTGAGCTGCTTGATGTCTTCCCTTTTTTCAGCCATTATACGAGAAGTAGATTAGAGCATTAAGTGGTAGCAAATAATAAGAGCTATATGTTTCCAAGTTAAAAAAAAATTGATGCCAAAGAAAAATCAAATTCCTCAAAAAAAAATTTATTGTTCCAATAGCCTGAAAAAGTTTCTTGGAGGAAGTGTGACTTCAGGAAAGTTTTGAAGGAAAGAAGAAAGGGAGTTTTGCAAACAAATATAGTTTAGAAAAAGGGTCAGAGATGTGACATAACTTGGGAGGACTAAATAAGTAATGGGATAAGGAATTTTGTCTAGTAATTTTAACTGGATGGAATCATCAGTGTATAAGGGAGAGTGGGTATAATGAGAGTGAAGAATCTTCAAATAGAGAGTCCCCCACATGTAGCTAGCATCATCTCTATGACTGTAGCATAGGAGTGTCATTGTGTGGCTCAAAGGAAGGAAGGCATGATAGACAGCTTTAGCTTTTTCTCTCCCAACTATTCTCCAAGGGAGATTTCAATTCCTCCCAGGACAGGAAGTGGGGGTTTGGGGCTGGAGATCATTCTGCTCTCCTCAGGGAGAAGGATTACTGGTCTAGGATTATATCTTTCTGCTTCCTTAAATAGTTAGTCTAGAGGATATAATTGCATCTAAGCTAAATTCTGATGACTTTGTCATTACTGTGGCGAAGGGATAGCTCAAGCTTTCTTTTGAGACATTTTGAGTGTGAGAATGATCATTCAATGACATCTTTAATATTACTGAAAAAATACTCAATAACACCACAATACTTGAACAAATTTCTTGAGTTCCTAGATTTCAGAGTAGGCTCAGTGACATATAAATGGCTTGGAAGTTTCCCATTTGGGTTGAGTTACATTCCTGTTGTGTCAGAACTAAAACAACTTCTCTTCTTCATTGAATCCTAGATGGTGGTGGCTGTCATGGGGGATGGCAGAAGATACAAGCATTCTGAAAGAGTGTCAGTGAATTTTCAAACTGTTCTTAGAAGATGACTTCCCCCTCCTCTATATTGCCCCCCCCCCAGGAGGAGCACAACCTGAAATTGTTTCCCTAGAGATTCCCTCTTAGAGCATGAAAGCACTTGGAACAGGTGCTTTGGCAAGGACTGCCAAGTGAATCCTCCAAATAACTAGAAAGCCTTGGCAATTAGTCTGAGACCTTTCAAAAATAGGGCAGTCAACTGGAAGTAAGAAGTGAGGCAATGGGTAGTCATGAAAAGAATGGGCTTGATAACTGCTCCCAGAATCTGACTGGCTTAGGAGTTGGTTTTGCTATTTCTTCTTCGTCTTCTCCCCAAATTTCCTTTCCTTTCTGATAGAATCACACACTCTCAATCGACAGCATTTGATAATTGTTGTCACAAGATCCTTGTGAGGGAAGGAGTATCAATACCGCTCTGCCTAGCAATTAGGAAAATAGGGTTAGTACTCTACAGTAACAGCAAAATCTGACCCAAACAAAAAAAAATGGCCATTCTCATTTAATTAGATTCATAAAGAGTTTCATAACAGAAGGAGATGGCACATATATATTTCCAAATTTAACAAGGGTATACAGACTAACTATAGTGAATCCAATGAGCTAAATCTTTTTAAGATAGGAGTAAAGAGTGAGGAGGATATTTACTTTGTGATGGCTCTTCACAAAGCTTAGATTCCCTGATATCCCTTCTAGATCCAGATTCCTTTTTTTAGCACAAGTACTGTCTGTATAGCTAAGGACCAAACATTCCCTCTGCAGTGCTCTAGGTTTTATGTTATCAAGTGCATTTCAGAAGGCTATTTCATTTATTAAAGAATTATGTAACAACTGAATATTGAGGACCCCTGGGTCAAAAATTGACATAGGAGAAGCTTCTCGGTCAAGGCTTATCATGTGTGTACATCAAACTGTAGCTTTCCCCAGCAGGTCCAAATTCAATTGAAGCTAATTGGGAAACTGACCCACACATAATTACCCCATTTCTCCAGTAAGTTGCCCAGACACAGTGGCAGCAACCCTTAATTCCTCCTTGTTTGGGTCTGGCAGTTAGCACAGAATGCCAGGCAGTATTTATAGGTCTGTTCCTGACTCACACAGGGACCTTTGACAAGTCAGTTTCTACTTCTTGCTGCCTTTATGTCCCTATCAGTGGAGAGGAGCTACTATTAATATTCATTTTAAAAAGGACTCTGGGTGACTCAGCTCAATACTGTTCTCAGGGCAAGGAAACACTTAAAGCTGCTTTGAAGGAAGCAGGGTGATAATAACCTTAATTTGGGGGTCACGTATGAGAAAAGCAGGCCATTTTACAGTTGCCATCTAACCCCATTGTTAATATGCCTAATGATGGTAATACTTTCAATTTATTTAAAACATTTATACAAATGTAGCTAACATTTACATTTATGCAAATGTTAGCATATGACACCATTCACAATGCATGTGGGGTGATCTTTTTTCTCTTCTCCAGATCATTAGACTTGATCATAAAATTTTACTGAGTTAAGATAAACCAAATTTGTAGGTAACAGTATATTTCAGTAGGTTCACTGTGTTCATTAAATTTTGTTTGGAATTTTCTTGACGCAATCCATGTCTTTTTGCGGGAATTACATACTGATGGGACTGAGGAAATATCATTGCATCCTCTCTCTTTTCACTGCATGAGTGTGTATATGCATGTGATCCTGTGTGCTTGTGTGTGTATATATGTGTATGTGTATGTTTGTTGGGGGGAGGGGTACTTCTGGAATGGTATGTAATGCGGCTTGTCTGGGTATGGCCTGATCACCTGACATGGAGTCATGTTAGGGAACATAGGAAGCCTCTATTTATAGGAGATTTGAGCATGCCCAGACAAGCCATATTACATGTAGATGTGGAATATTACACATACAGGTAGACAGGCAAATATGGTTGAGTTAATGTTTGTTTGGCTAAGCTATATGTGTGTTTTTCTTTAATGTTTTAATCTTTACTTCAAGGATATAGTGAAAATATGTAATGACACTGTAAGACCGAGTGCATGTGATGTAACTGGGTTCTTCCAACTGGGTCTTGGGAACAATTATCCCAGTTTGTTTAGGAACCCACCTATTCAAAGTAAGATTTCTGTTTGAAATCAAGACTTTTTGATTTATATTCTGTGATGCCATATCATATGACAGCTGTCCATGTAAATTTGAGAACAAAAAATTTTGCAGACTACCAACTTTAATTTAATTTTACAGGAAATTATCTAGGTTCCCAAGAAGAGGTTGAAAGTTCATAATGATTAAAAAACTGAACTTCTCAGCATGGCATTCAAAGCACTCTACTATGTGGCCTTAACTTACTCTTCTGATTTTATCTTCAAGATTCTCCTAATTGAGCCCTTTGCATCAGTCAGGCTGGCTAACTCAGCACCCAACAAACATACCGCACACTTTCTTGTGTTTTTTTTTCCCTCCCATTCTCCCTGCTTGGGATGGTTATCCAACTGCAAAGGCCTCTGGGAAAGACAACTCCTGTTTCTTACTTGTTGTTCACAATAAACTCTTTAAAAAGCCATCTAGATGCAATACCTTCACTTTCTTTCCTTTCACTCCTCTCTGAACCCCCTGAAGTCATTGCCAGCCTCAACATCTGAAATGGTATTCTCCAAAATAACCAATGACCTCTTAATTGCCAAATCTAATGGTAATTTTCCACTCATTCTACTAGACTTTTGTGCTTCATTTGAGATTATTGATCACTGCCTCTTCCTGGATATTCTTTTCTCTATGGTTTTTAAGGACACAGATTACTCATGATTCTCTTTCTACCTGTCACATTCCTCCTCATTTTCATTTGCCAAATCCTGACCCATGTTACCATGGGTGTAATCCAAAGCGCTCTCTCTAGGCCTCTTCTCTTTTCTCTTGACAATGTATCTCTTGGTGACCTCATCAGCTGCCATGGGTCTAATTGCCATCTTTATGCATTTAACTCTCAGATCTATGTATTCAGCTCATCTCTCTACTGAATCCCAATCTCATATTATTTATCTATTGAATTTTTCCAACTTGATATATCAAGCTCAGTATGTTGAAAATAGAAATCATTATCTTCTCCACAAACTCCACTTCCAAACTTCCCTTTCATATAATAATATTTCCTCTCATTCTGGTTCACAATCTGTGTTATCCTTAATTCATCACTCTCAGTCACTCTACATAGCTAAATGGTTTCTATATATTGTTATTTCTTTTTCCTAAACATCTCTTGTACTTCCTCTACATTCATTCAGTCACCACCTGTGTTCTGGCTTTCATTGCCTCTTTTATGGACTGTTGCAAAATCTTCCCATTTGGCCTCCCTATATAATAGAACAGAGATAAGTAAAGAAGTCTGTGGAATTCTACTAGATATCTCCCTCTAGTATGACATCCTTCCATTAATCAACACTCTTTTGTTTCAATTGTCAAACCACTTAAGAATCTAAAAATCGATGTCACCAACCAGAAAATATCTGCATCTGCATCTATATCTACCTGCCTTGTCCATAAAAATACTATGAGAGGTTTTATCAAATATTTTGTTAAAATTCAGTATTTTTATGTTTATAGAATTTATCTATTAAGCTAATAATGTAAGATTGACCAAAAAATAGGATATGAGTGTAACTTCTAATAACAAACCTATGCTAGCTTTTACCGATTGCCTCTCCATCCCCAAGTGCATGTAAAATATCTATCAATGACATAATCTAGAACTTTGTTTTATATATATAATTCAAGTTCAGTTCCTTACAATCTATAGAATCCATACTCTTCCCTTTCTCTTAAAATTCAAGTGATAGTTTCAAATTCCCTGTCCTCTCTCCTCTTTCACAGTTTTTCAAAAACTAAAGACAGTTTCTCAACCAATATATCTTCAAGCTTTTTCAGTACCATGGGAAGAAATCCCTCTAGTTCTATGATTAAAAATCATTACATCTCCTTATTTATTTTAAGCTTTAAATTCCTGTTAATCATTTTTGTTCTATCTTTCAGCCTAAAGACCATTCTCTTCTCTAGAAAAATATGAAACAAAGAAACTGATTAGCAAGCTTTTTTTTCTCAATCTTTGGTGGCCATTACTGCATCCACCCACAAATAGTATTACATTCCTTCTTCATCTTCCCCTTTATGCTAGAATATCCAAAAGACCTTTCATCTTTTTCTATTCTTATCAATTCTAGCAAGTGTTCCAGACATTTTAAAAGGCTGGCATCACTCTTGAATTAATCATTCACTCCCTACTTATGCTTCCATCTTCTAAACACTTAAGAGGTGACCTTTCTGGGCAACCAAATTTTTCTACTTAAAGAGCTCAACTTTTTCCTCTCATTGAAAAAAAAAATCTTTTTTTTTTTTCAAAATGTTATTCTTTAGAGTGTGTCTTTTCTCTTGAGATGATTTCTTGTGTAGAATTTAGGACATAATGCCCTACCTATTATTTCTCTAAATATTTTGAATTAACAAAAAAATCTATAGTACATTTCAGATTATGCTCAGCTCCATGATTAGTCTTCTTAGAAGAGTAAATTTTCTAAATAAATACCACTATTTCACCAACATTTTATATAAAGTATCTCTTTTGAATAAAATGTACCCCTTTATTTTCACATTTTAATGATGTCACATATCACAAACTTTTAATGCCATCTATGAGATTGAGCTTACATCCTTGAATAAGGTAATTTTAATAGTATTCATATGCTTCCCCTTTGTGTAAAAATATGAAGCCAAGAATATTAATATATCCACTCTTATTGAACATTGTCTAATTCACAGGAGAAATTAAACATTGGCATTTTAGTAAGGCATTTCACAGACTCTCTTGATATACTTATGAACAAAATGGATAGATATGCATTGGATTGTTCTTGCTAAGTGGATTCAGTATTTGTTGAATGCTCAAACCTGTAAAAGTGTTAATTAATCTATTAATATCAACCTGGAAGCCAACTTGGCTTCTAGTGGATTGCCACATTCTTGGCCCTCTTCTCTTTTATCAATAACTTAAAGACTTTGACATTGCAAGGTAGTTTGTGTGGTTATGACATGGGTATAAGGTTGAACTGGTTATGAGGTAAGGGAAAGTTGTGATGTGTGGATAACCTTTGAATCCTTTTTGTATTCTCACAAACTCAAGCCTTTTGGGTGGGCATTATGGGAGGACATAAATAAGAGTTGTACAAGAATGTAGGTTTTATCCTACATTAATACAGAGAATTGTGGTTGTAGTTGACTCTATGAAGAAAATAGAAATTAAATAAAATTGCTTTTTTTATAGAAGACATAAATATGGAAGGGATATCTGAATTTAGATCCAAGATATATATACAGACCTGATTATATATTTAAAAATTGGAAGGGGCACTAGAGATTGACAGTTTTATCCTTTCACTCTAGAAATGAGAAATCTAAAATATTGATTATTAGGGTGAATTGTTTAAGGTCACAAAACAGTAAAAAAGAAGTTCTGAGATTCAGAAACAGGTCTTGTGATTATAAATATAGTTTCTTTCCAATGTACCTACTAAAGCTAACAAGATTTAATAGGGGTTGTACTTTGGTTAAAAAAACTCTTTTATGACTACAGGATGGAAAATTTAGCTAAAAACTTAATAATTTGGAAAAGAATAGGGGCAGTGAAGAAATGAATGTGATTTTTGACTGCATTAAGAGAAGTGTAATGTTCAAACTGTTAACTATTATTCTTTTCCTGAGTCTGACCATATCTTTACTATTATGAACGATTCATTTTGCCATATTTTAGAATATCAAGCTGGTATCACACAACAGAAATCGGTCAGATGATGAGGCAACTTTAACCTATACCATAGGAGAACTGGTTGAAGAAACTGTACTCTGGAAAAGGCAAGTTATTTGAGTGACCTTTTTAGTTGCCTTTGATTATTTGGATAGATGTCAAGTGGAAGAGAGATTACATTTATTTTATGTAGTACAAGATAACACAAGTAGGATCAACAGGTAAAAATTACTGGAAGGTAAATCAACTTTAAAATAATAAATGGATAATAATAAAGTGTAAAGTAATAATAATCATTATTTTAAATTGATACAATGATAAAAATAGTTTAAATCAGTTTAATGAATGTTAAAAATCATTTAAATGAAATTAGGGTTGTGACCATAGAGAATGTATTGACTTAGGAAGTAATGGATTCTCCATCACAGTTACCTTATAAGTAAAATCTGAATGACTTCTTATTGTTAAATTATAGATGGGACTCATGATTGAGGTCACAGTTGAACTTGGTGACACTTTAATTCCTTTCCAAATCTGAATCATTGATTCTTCTAAGATTGTTATCAGTCTAAAAACAATAGTCATCCAAATTGACTTAACCATTGCACCATTAATCTTATTGTCTGTACTACTCGTATGGCTGTCAATTATAGTTTATCTCATGACATTTGATCCAAGTTAACCAACATGCATTAGGGTGGTGACACAGAGTATAGAACACCAGGCATGAAGTCAGGAAGACTCATCTTCCTGAGCTGAAATCTGGCCTCAAACACTTACTATGTGTGACCTTGGGCAAATCACTTAACCCACTTTGCCTCAGTTTCCTCATCTATAAACTGAGCTGGAAAAGGACATGATACACCACTCCAGTATCTTTGCCAAGAAAACCTAAATGGGGTCATGAAGAGCTGGACATGATTGAAAACAAATGAACAACAATGATGATGACAATGATGATGACTACGCCTACAACAAACATTCCTCAAATGTGCAAAAAATGCTACTGCAAATTGAAGACACAGAGTTGGAAAATAACACTCTTTTGCTGTCAATAAGCTAAAATTTTGTAGAGAAATGAGAAATGCATATAAATTGGAATAAGTACTCACTAGGATTGGAATTGCTAGTATTTAATTTACAATTACTACAATGACTTTCATAAGTGTCCTGAGTAAACAAAATCACTTCAAGAGTATTTAAGAATAAACATGCAATGAAGTTAATATGAAGACAAAAGATGGAAAAACATATTCCCTAAGGACATAAGCCATTTTATAAGCCACCCATATTTGAACTCTAACCTCAGAATCTCTGATGTCCAAATAGTGGAAATAGAAATGGGAAAAAAAGTAAGGAAAACATTCAGAAAAGACAGATTATATACACAAAAGAAATCTTGGTCAGATGTAAACAATTTTTATGGAATTGAAGAACTGGTTCTCAAAGATATAAAGGAGAGAACTAATGAAAACTCTATTCCACAGTAGACCATAACTTTACTATCTCATAATTGACTAAAATGTATAGAGAATAAAAGATCACATTATGCTTATTGTTCATTGACTATTTAAAAAAAATTGGTAGAATAAAGTACTACCTTAAAAGACATCCTTCAAGAAATATGCAAATTCCCATGTAACTGTCAAAGTATGTAAATACTTACTATCTTCACTACTCTTATCCTTTGTCTGCCTCATTTTCATCATTTGTAAAATGGGAATAATCATAGCACCAGTCTTCCAGGTCTGTTGTGATCATAAAATGTGCTGGAATTTATAAAGTGCTTTGTAAAACTTAAAGAACTATAAGTATGTTTTCTTCACCATCATCATCATTGACATCATCACAACAACCATCATCAAAAGATTCCTTTATAATTCTGACAGTGTAACTGACTTTGTTTGATGACTTCATCATTAATTTCAAGCAAGGAACAAAACTAGGAAGCATACACTCACCAATGGTATTCCTTCCCTTCTGTCATTAAAAAAAAATGAAAAGAAAGAAAAGATACAGCGCAAAGGACAAATTGAAGAGGAATTCCACATACATGGTAAGGTCCTTCAGATGCCTTTGCTGCAAATGATATTGCACAGATTGTGTTAAGCCCTGGAAAATTGCAGATCTTCAGAACAGATCCACATTAATAATTGTATTGCTAATGAAAGAGTATGCCAAACAACTCCACTGTGGATTCATTCATTGTCTGGATGATTTCTCAAACCAAATTCCCCTACTTAACTACTATTTCCCTTTATATTTTCTCTCTTCTAATTGGAACGTAAGTTCTTTGAGGTCAAGCACAGTTGTCTTACTTTTGCATTTCTATCCCCATTGTACATTGCATAGAGTATATATGTGATAAATATTTGTTGAATTGAATTTCACTCTATAGCTTTCTTGGGTGTTTTTATTCTGTCAAGGCCTTGAGACCTAAGGGGGGGTCATTAGATATAGCCTCAATTATTTAAAGTGAATACATAACCTTTAGTTTTAAAGGCCTAGAATAAGAATATACTAAATGCACCAGGCACTAAGACCTCATAGAGGGCATATAAATTGGTATAAAGGTTAAGGGGGGTACCTTTCAGAGTTGATGAAATGGTTATTCTGGAGCAGGGCTGGTGTAAATGTGCATATTTTAAACCTAGATCTATTACTGTCTCCTAGTGGGGACCAAGAAAATTTGAGCAATCTATCCTTGCTTAGTTTTTGTTTGCTTTAAAATAAGACAGACTTTAGTTATTATTTGCTTCATTCTTTCAATGTCTTCAGATCCTGAATTTACATTTTGGTCTAGTCTGTATCTGGCCTAAAATAATTTGACTGGAATGTCAAGAGTAGGAAAGAGGGCTGCTTAGGAAGCTAAATAAGCATCAGAGCATGAAGACACCCTTAAGGCCAGAATAAGTATTTGACATTTTTAGCCAATAAACAAAAAATGATAGACTGAAAATTTTTGAGTACTATAATATTATGATTGAGATTCCTTGGGCAGTTATGTAGAGAACAGATAAAGAAAGTGACAAAACAGAGTCTAGTATATCAATCATGAGTTCATTACAGTAGTCCACATAAGAGGAAATGAGGACCTGATTGACTATAATAGAAATGGAAGAAGAGGAAAGGAAAGGGAAAGCATGAGAGATATTGCAGAAGGAGAATTGACAGAACATCACAACTGATTGGGGTGAGAGAAAAACATAGAAAATCTCAAGTTTTTTCAGTCTGAGTAACTGCAAGAATTGTAAGTCCTATAAAATTCAGTTTTGCACACACTGAGTTGAAAGGTTGGGTTGGACCACCAGAAGATGCCAAAAAATGTAATTGGATATTTAAGGTCAAGACTGGAAATCAAGATTCAGAATGTACCTTTACATAGATAACAATTGAAACCATGAAATTAGATGAAATGGGAAAGGAGTATGGAAGGTGAACACAAGTAAGTAAAAGACAGAACCTGGTATAATACACATATTTAGGAAATGGAAGGAAGCAAACAACATCCAAGATAGACCAAGAAGATATGTGAAATGGGAAAAGTGAGTGATAACAACAACTAGCATTTTGTAGTCTTGCAAAGCATTTTACAAATTTTATCTCATTTTATGCTCACAGAAACTCTATGAGGTAGGTATTAGCATTATTTTATGGTTGAGGAAACTGAGGCAGGCAAAGGTTTAATTAATTTTCCCAGTGTCACATAGCTAATAAGTGAATGTCAGAGGCTAGATGTGAACTCAAGTCTTCCTAAATCTAGATTCAGCTATCAATCCACTGTGCCACCTAGCTTCCAACATTTATCATATTAATATTTTGAATTGTCATTTAATTTTCTGGGAATTACCTTAGTTTCATGTGACCATGTTTTATTATATCAGCTGGATTGTTAGGTATATAAAAGGAAGAATGTATCTTCTACTTAAATGTATGTACATCAGAACAATATTTTATATGCATTATGTTGTATATAACATGTGCATGTATGTATGTATGTATATTCAAGTCTTACTCCACTCTAAAAGTAGAAAAGCAGATTTTGTCTCTTTTGGTGGATACTGTGGATGAAAATTCCTCTTTAGATAAGAATTGTACTCAGTACCCTTTAATTTCCCTCCCAATTCATATTCTTTGATTCTGTCTTCTTCTCTGAGTACTCTAGCATCTAGGAAACACTTACCTCACTCTTCTGTGATTTCTATTGCACTTAAAATTTGTTGTTATTGAGTCATCTTTCAGTTGTGTCTGACTGTTTATGACCCCATTTTGGGTTTTCTTGCATAAGATACTCAAGTGGTTGCCATTTCCGTCTCCAGGTCATTTTACAGAGGAAGAACTGAGGCCAACATGATTAAGTAACTTGTCCAGGGTTACACAGGTACTAAGTGTCTGAGACTGGATTTGAACTCACAAAGAGGAATATTCCTGATTCCAGGGCTGTCATTCTATTCACTTCACCACAAAGCTTCTCTGCTCTTATAATTATTACCACATTTATTGTTTCATGTATGTCAATGTTTACTCCCAAATTAGATCATCATCTCATTGAGAGCTGAGATTATATCTCTAATAATCCTTTACTGTGGCTCACACAGTGCAGAGAACATAGAAGATGCTCCTTCCCTCCCCCATGTGATGATTAATGCAATGTATATAAATTGTCTTAGGTACCTACATGAACCTAAATGAAAACATAGGTCTTTACATTCACTGGAAAAGATATGGTAATGTAATTTCAGGGTCAAATATAGGAATGTAGGGATAACTGCATGTAGATAGCAACTGCAGAGATGACTGAACTTGCTTTAAATTAACATGTGTGGGGAGCTATCAAAGACTTAGCTATGTCATTATGGACATCTGCTAAGGTTGCTGAAGGTAAACAATCACCTGAAAGATATATCTGCCTGCATGTAGTGGGGAACATCAGCTCATTAGATCTCTGCTTAGCTCGTTAACTCGCTAGCTCGTTAACTACTTAGCTCTGATTAGCTCTCTGCTCCCTTCCTCCTTCTATCATTCGCACTGTGAATGCACTGTAAATCTGCCAGAGAAGTGGATGGCTATCCTAGGTCTGATGTGGGAGTATGAAGAGTGGTGGAAAGATGATTCTTGGATCTTTCTGACCTTGAGAATGACTCAGTATCATTGAGCTTTGGGGGTTACATTCTTGATTCATCTCCAAAGGAACAAGTACAATTTAGTTCTCTGGTTCAGGAACATTAATGTCAATGGGCTTCTTGGAGAGAGGGAAGTATATGAAGATGAAGATGATTTAGTGGTTTGGACAATGTTCTATACAGCACATGGTGTAACAGAGGATTGCAACAAGTAACTCTTATTTGTTATGAGTAAATATCAAGATTTCTTCTAAATCCTTACTCTGAAGCTAGAGTTACTCCTAGAATCTGTAAGAAGAAATCCTTCATTGGCAGGTTCTGCTAATCTGGAAGAGCTTGGATCATGGTCACAGAGGAAGATTGTTTCTATGAGCATAAAACCTATCTTGATAAGAATTAAAACTCATTAGAAGATTGTCCACCACATGATGAATATTTGGGATTATAGAAATTGAAAAAAAATGGTACCCCAGTAATTACATATCCACCATAATGAGGGTATGGAAATATTCATTAAGCCTTTACCATGTATCTAGACCAAAGCTATAACTAGGATGTATAGGTATAGAACAAATACCCCAAACTATAGTGGGGACAGATAATACAAAACATGCTTTCAGTTGTGGTGGAAGGAGGTAGTGGTTGGGAAATAGAGCATGACAGTACCCCATGAAGAGTATAAGGAGGATATGTTAGAGGCCGTTGCTGAGGGAGGGTTATTTTTTGTTTTGTTTTATTTTGTTTTTTCCCCAGGGGGAATGGATGGTTTGGAGTTCACCCTTGTCTGCCATCTATAGCTTCCTACTTTATGCTTGCTAATTAGTTAGTAAGCTGTATTGTTTAACTTTGAGTCACAAGTGTCAGAGCTTTCTAAATTCAGCACTTAGAGGCAAAGCTCTGCTCACCTTGTCCTAGCTATAATTTTGCCTAGCTCTGTGCTAGGCACTGTTCAAGTTACCAGAGTAGCAGTAACTAGAAGTCTCTGACTTTGAGCTTCCAGACTAGTTGGGGAAATAAGGCAAACTAAGAGAAAGGATAAAAGAGCATAGAATCACATTCCAAGCTAATTAGGTTACAGGTGCTCTGAGAATTCAGAGAAAGAAGAGGTATTTGTTGAATTTATTCACGAAAGTTGGCTTGTCCTTGTTTTCTAAGGCAATTGGGTAATGAATAAATCCCTTCTTTCTGCTTGACTTTATGTACCAGATTGCTCCATAATCAATTAAGTACTGATATTATTTATAGGTACAGTAAATCATCAGCTCTCTGATGCAATTTAAGGGGTAACCCACACAAAATTTTCTTAATGCCTGAAATCTTACCAGAAACAATTCACTTATTTTGGTTAGTGCCTGTGTCTCTAGGAATGATTGGCTCTAATACAAAGCTTATCTAGGAAGAATGGTATTCATGTATTAGCTATTTTTAATATCTTGGTATGATGTCTAAGGGCAATTAGGCGGCACAGTAGATAGAGCATTAGGCTTGGAATAAAGAAGACTAATCTTCATGAATTTAAATCTGGCCTCAGACACTTACTAGCTGTGTAACCCCGGACAAATAATCATATTTGTTTCAGTTCTTCTTGTGTAAAATATGCTGGAGAATCACTCTGGTGTCTTTGCCAAGAAAAACTCGAATGGGATCACAAAGAGTTGGACATGACTGAAATGACTAAACAATGACTTAAAAAATCAGATTATAGTGATTTAAACCTTAAAAAGTATTATTCAAATATCTCATTTTATCCTCACAATAATCCTATGAGGAAGGTGTTATTATTAGCTTCATTTTACAGTTGAGGGAACTGAGGCACTTAGCGTTTAAGTGTCTTGTACAACGTCACACAACTACTAAGTGTCAGAGACTGGATTCAAACTTGTTTTTCCAACTCCAGATCCAGCTCTTAATCCACAGAAATTAAAAACTAAGGGACATACAAAAGTTTAGTACTCAGGACAGAAGAATTTTCATAGAGCAGGCTCATGTTCATGAGATGGAAGATTCATTCTCACAATTAAATGGATGAATAATAAAATCAGAAAACAAAATTCTGTAGCCAAAGGAGCATGCCTGGAAAGGTTGCTTTTCTGGAGGACCATGAGCAGCCAAGAGGCATTATAGGGGTAAGGGCACTTGAAGAAGGGTCAGCAGTAGAAGGAAAAATGGAAGAAAACAAAAGATTAAATTGTCCTACTTCATGCTTTGGCCAAAGGCTAAATGCACTGCTGAGAACCCAGCTCCCCAGGCCTGCTATTCAATGTCTCAGTGGTTTACAGCAATTGAAAGGCAGGCTGAGCCTTGTTGCTGCCTTATCATCTTCATAAAAAATAAGAAGCGAGAAAAGGATGAGGCCTTTCTTAGATGCCTGGGGCTCTCTGACTTCTGCAGCAAGAACTTTTGAAAAAGAAGAAAACATAAACAAAATGTATTTCTTGCCTGCTCATAACCAACAGAGACTAAAAAATACCGTTACAACTGTACACTCGTTTAAGGTCAATGTATTCCCTCTTCATGGCTATGAAAACCTGACCCGCATAAGGCATTAAAATTCATAACACATGAAAATTAGGAAGTCCTGGAAGCGCTTTCTACTATATAAGTACAAATTTTCTGTGCCTACGTCTAGCATTTAAAGGAAACCATCCAGATAATTAAAATGCCTATAAATGAAATGTCAAAGTTAAATGTTTTTTTTTTAAGTCTTAATGCTTGGGCAAAGTGAAACCTTTATTCTAAAATAATATGCTTTAAATACCGCCAGTATCTTGTGAGAGAGAAGAATAATTAAGGTTTGCCAAATAAAATGGGTCTATAGGTCTAAGTGTGCGTCTCCTCAGTAAGTAACCTTTATGAAGAGGAATGTTACAATAAGTGTATATTTTTTTCCTAAATACTGCCATTATTTTAAACACGTATCCAGCCACTGTAGATATAGCTAAGTGTGCAGTGTCCAAGGAGCAAATTAATCATACAGATTAAAAAAAAAGGAGAGATAGAAATAAGAGATATGCACAAACATAAAATAAAAATTAGAAATAGAATTTATTAGGGAAAAAGAAGCAGGTTTGAATATCATGATCTTGGACAAAGTTAAGGCTAAAATAGATTTAATCAGAAGAGAAATAGGGAAACTACACTATGTGTCAGCCATATTTATTACCATTTTTTTGGACTATTTAAAACAACTAGACAGTATAAGGTGGGAATATTGTGGCAGTGTAGGAAATGATGACTTGGTGGACTTGGAAAAATATGGAAAGACCTGGACTTCTGAATGAAGAAGTTATCCACCCCCCGAGAAACAGAGGAGAAATAAGTATATTATGGTCTTACATAAATGCATATGATATATCTGTATGCATGACTATGGTTATAATTATCTCAGTGTATATGTGTGTAAATGTATACATACAGGTATATATGTGTATATGTATATATTTATGTGTCTATGTCTACATATATGCATATATGTACATGTGTATGTATATATGTGTGTATATGTGTGTATATACACACATTGTGTGTGTGTGTGTGTGTGTGTGTGTATGCTTTCTGGGAGGGTGGAAGAAGGGGGAAAAAGAACAAAGTAAAAAGTGCACAGCAGAGAACAAAAGACAACTTACAAGGAAGCAAAGAAAAGATGAACAGCTCTCAACACAATGTGTAGTGTTTATTATGTAGGCTTTCTTGAAATGGTAATTTATTGCTGTGTATTTTGAATTCCCTCTCATGTTCTGCTGTACACATGGCAATGCTTTTTTTTTTCTTTTCTTATTTTGTATTGAAGTTTAAAATGAAGACAAAATTACAAATAAAAAAGAAACCTCAAAAAACAAACAAACAGAAGAAGATGTATAATCAGATAGGTCTGGATTACCTTCGCCTAGCTTGTTTCTTTCTCTTATATGAGAACCATGCTAAACTAAGTGCATCATCAATGGAAAAAAATAGATAAGGGGAGTGTCAGACAGAAGAGAACAAGTCCCAGATACAGCTCTGAGAAATAGGCAAGATAACAGGTAGAGGAAAGATGATGGTATGACAAAGGCCCTGAGGAAGAGAAGTCAGAAAAGTAGGAAAAGACCAGACAGAGGAGTAAACAAGGAAGGGGAGAGGATCCAGGAGGTGGAGATGGTTAACAGTGACAAAAAGCACAAAGAAATCAAGCCGAATAAAGACTGAGGGGGTGACACCATTCAAAAGTTCGATATATAGTAGGAAACTTGTAGAGCTCAGTTTTTTTAATGTATTTTTATTTTTCTTACATTTTAAGTTCCAAAGAGTTTCTTTCTTTCAATTCTTTTTTGGTTACATTTTAAGTTCTGAATTGTCTTCTTCCCTCCCTCCTCATCCCACAGGAGAGAAGGCCATCGTTTGTCACAAATTCATAAATACATGCAAAACCATAATTTGTCTATTTCTATTTATGAGAGATGGATAGCATCTTTCCTCATAGGTACAAGTATTTATTGTACTCAGGATAACTTGGTTGTTCACAATTATTCTTTGAACAATATGCTGTTACCATGTACAATATTCTTTTGGTTCTCCTGACTTCACTTTTCATCATTTCACGCAAGTATTTCCGTGTTTTTTTTCCCTAAAATCAACCTGTTCATCATTTCTTATAGCACAGCAGTATTTCATCAAATTGTATACCACAACTTGTTTAGCCATCCCACCAAAATTGATGGGCATTTTCTCAATTTTCAATTATTTGCCACCAAAAAGAAAGCTGCTATAAATATTTTAGATCATATAGGTTCTTTTCCTTTTTTCCTGATCACCTTGAGAAATAGACTTAATAGTGGTATTGCTGGGTTAGAGGGCATATGTAGTTGTATAACTATTTGGCCATAATTCCAAATTGCTCTCCAAAATGTTTGGATCAATTCACAATTCCAACACCATTTTTTCTACTCCAACATTTGTCATTTCACCCTTTTATCATTTTAGCCAATCTGATGGGTATGAGATGATATCTCAAAGTTTTTTTTTAATTTGCATTACTCTAATCAATAATTATTTAGCTCTTTTTTCATACGTCTATATATAGAGTTTATTTCTTCATTAAAAAACTTCCTGTTCTTTTCCTTTGACAATTTATTAACTGGGAAATGACTCATATTCTTATAAAGTTCTCTATATATTTCGGACATGAGAGCTTTGCTCTGAGAAAATATCTATAAAATATTTTCCAGTTTTTTTTTTGCCTTCCTTCTAATCTTGGCTACATTAATTTTATTTGTTGAAAATGTTTTTAATTTAATTTAATCAAAATTATCCACTTTGCATCTCACAATTCTCTCTATCTCTTATTTCTTCATAAATTCTTCTCCTGAAATAAGTATCAATCTAGTGAAGGAGTTAGGGATCAGACTGAAAAGGGAGGAGAAGAGAGTAGGTGGTGAGAGATTGGAGTCAAGCTTAGGTTTTTTATTTTTCCTTTAAAAATACAAGCTATATTTTTTTTCCTTTAAAAACAACAATCATTTCAGTGTATGTGGGGGGCAATCCTGTTCCTTCTATACAGCACAATCTTATACAAAAGAATAAAATATAGTAAAAACACCCAATAATGTTATTATATCTGCAAGTTAATAATACAGTCTGTCATGAGGAAGGATAAACAATCCATTATTGATTGCCTAGAACAATCATTCGTTCTTCTATTACATGCAGATCTTTTGCATTTCAATAATGTTTCCATTTATATCATTGTGGTCATTTTGTAGATTGTAATTTTGATTCTTTTTATATTATTCTCTTCACATGCGTCAAAGTATCCTCCAATTTTATCAAAATTTTCTTCACAATAATAATACATTAGGTTCAAATATATCACATTTTCCCGTGTGTCAGCAAATTGGTAGCAATTTTTATTTGAAATTTTTGCCATCATAGAGTATTGCTGTGGCTTTTTTATATTTGCCCTTAGTTTCTGTTTTTGGACTTTAACAAAGTGAAATGTCCAGTGCCAATATCCTGGAGAATATATTACAAACAATTTTGTTAATTTATCCGTTTAGCAAGAAAAAGAAACCAAGGTCCAAGAAGATTAGTTGACTTGCCAAAGGTCCTTTAGTAAATTGGACCTAGAACTATGTATGCATGTTTGGTCATAGGCTTGTGTCAAAGTATATGAATATTGAAGTTTTTTTTTCTTGTATAATTCTAAACTAATATGTACAACTATTTGTAGAAAATTCTCCCCTAGAAGTTTGGCTATGATAAGGAAAAACAAAACAAAAGTATAGGAGGAACAATTTAAGGAAAGGAAGAATCAAGTGAGGGTTTATAAAAAGATGTAAACATGAGACTATGGGACAACATAGGATAAATAACCTGAGTAGTATTTTTTTTTCTTATATTCTACAAGAACTCATCAAATATCATTTCTCAATGACATTAATTTCTAAACATGACAAAAGAGGTATGGATAAAGAATGCTGTAGTAGAGCACTGGTGCAGAATATCAAAAGACCCCATCTAGAACTGGGCCCCACTGATTGTGTGACCATTGGCCAGTTATATAAATTCCCTGGGCCTTGGTTTCTTCTTGTCAAATGAAATTAGACAATTATTTGTAACAAGATGCCTACAATTATATTTTCCTGGCAAACTGAGGTGGTTTTTGAAATGACATCCCTCCAACTCTTACATTATAGTTGTGTTGCAGACATCTCTTAACCAGAAGTGTTGGCAAGAATGGGATGGGGTGGGATGGGACTGGACTTATGATTTCATTGATATAAGCAACTCCCAGTGAATAAACTCACATTGCAATTATAGCTCTTTCTCTGCAACATATAGTGCTATAGAAGAGTTGTCCATAGCCTTCTTTGTATAGTTAAGTGGCTTGTCCAGAGTCATGCAGCCAGTATGTGCCCATGACAGACTTGAACCCTAGTTTCCGTGGCTCTCAGGCAGACTTTTTATTATATTACATTGCTTCTCTTTAAGAATATCATGTCAAATTAAGAAAACCCAAGTCCATACTGATTTGTCCTCTGTCTAAATTTCTATAGGGGTAATTGTCAGTAACATTCATACTTTTCAATGCTTTATATCGTCAATTATGTTTTTATGTGCCTTTATCTTGTTTCTGCAAATGGACTATAAACTCATCAAGGCCAAGTAGAATGTCTCATACAGGTTGGATTTTATATAGCAACATTCTATATACTGAATAGTGATTCAATATTGTTTTGTTGCTTAACTCAATACATGTTTGTTAAGTGCCTACTGTATGATTAATATGAGGTCTCAGATACAGGAGCATCACACATTTTCAATAAGCTATTTCTCTAAGAGAGAACTCGTAGTGAGGAAGAAAGGGTTTAATTATTCTTCAACTTTAAAGTATTAAAATGCCCTTAGCAGTGATCAGATTTCTTGGTTTACTGAAAGTTCCTTAGATCCTGCCATTTGGCATGTGGAGACATTTAGCTAAGCAGGATTTGCCTTGTTCTGCTGTGATAAGCCATAAAAGAGAAACTATTTTGCTGGTGCAATAAAACCCCAAGCATAAACAGCCTCTAAAAAATCTTGAATATTATTGCAGAGGAATTATTTTAGTATAAAAGTAGAACATCTTTTTTCCTGGCAGGGGGAGAAAAAAATAAAAAAGCAAGGGGAGGGGGAAAGGGCATACATTTAAAAGCTTCTTGCCTACTATAGAAAAATAACAATCCATTTTTGGGGGTGAATAAGGCAATAGATGATTCCAAGTTGGGGTGTCAGAATAATGAAGTTAGGAGCCTAGCTCCACCTTACACTGTAACTACATTTCTGGGTGGTCCTTTGCTAGTCCATCTTCTAGTCATCGTGTCTCTGCACATGCTCCTTATCAAGTACGCTGCAGGGAGGACAATTTCATTTAATATAACTTTGCTCATCCTGAAGATCTCCTTCATTTAAAGCCACAAGGTGAAGCAATTAGATTAAAAGTTGTGGCTTTTAAATGAAGAGATGCAGTGTTCAAACTATATTAAAAAAAAGGTATTTGGCCCACCATTTTAGGAAATTGTGGAAAAACTAAGCAAATCCAAATAACACCTTTCCCACATGAGATGGCAAGGTTGTGGACCTTTATGACTACTTCAGTTTATGCAGTCGAATGTTTGTTAATCCAGGAGCCTCCTACCTGGAAGGAAGGTGAGAATGAATATCTGCTAATTATCTCTTAGATGAGGTGAAAATAGCAGCTCAATGGGGAAGTAATCCCTGTGATTCAGAGAGTGAGAGGAAGGTGAAAGAGAAAAAACAAATTGGTTAGACAAGTGTGAGAAACCACGCTAACATAAAGGAAAACAGCCCTAAAAGAAATCAGAATTCATTATACTCTGTGAGGGCAGGAAGTGGTTTTGCGGTTGTATTTTCTTTGCATTAGCAGTATTTACCACAGTGATTGGCACGTGGTAAGTGTTTAAATGTTTGTTGATTGGCTAAGTGAGATCAAATGCTGGCATTAGTGAATTAATGATGAAAATACATACCTCCTTTCAGTAGAGACATGGTAAGCTACAGGTAGAAAATGAATGAGACATACATTGGCAAATGTGGTTAAAGTGTTCAATTCTTTGAACAAATTATGGCTTTCTTATGTATGGGACAAGTGTATGACAAAAATTACAGCAATGTAAAAAATGTGTCACTAAAACCTTTTGACAGTCAAAATATAAAAAGGATAAAAGTGAGAAAATTTGGTTTGAATCATTTTGATTGTGCTCATATAGCATGTCAAAGACATCTGTGTGCTAGTATACTGAAAAATAATCAAAGGAGAAGCATTTATTGAGTACCTTCCATGGACCAGACTCTGTGTTGAGCATTGAGTTTAAACCAAAAAGCAAAGATGTATTGAAGAAAGGAGACATTTGTGGCAAGAAGACAAGGCACGGGTACTTACTATAGGTCAGGTGAGAGGTGATAAGTATTTGAACTTCAGTAGTAGCTGTTGTTAACGGATATGTGACCTATATGGACCAAACTCCTATTACTTGAAAAGGATCGAAATAATCGATAGCTTTTTTCAATTTGCCTGAGATCTACCTTCCCATTCTTATAACCAAGGGTATTGTGAGACTCAAATGAGATAATGTATGAAAAGTGCTTTGCTAATCTTAAAGCACTATACAGATACCACATTATTATTATTATTATTATTATTATTATTATTAGCCTTCAGTCACCAGGACTTTTGCCTAATAATAACTTAATCTTCTAGCCTGTTATTTCACTCTTGTTGAGCTAAAGCTATATTTATAGAACAATATAGGAATGTGCTGGTAAATGCTTAGCAAATAGGTTCAACAAATTTTATCGAATATATATATACACCTGCTTTTAAGTTTAATCCACATTATTAACTCTTTCTTAAGTCTAGACAATCAAAACAAAAAATTAGGCCCTGATATGTAAGGTGTGATGATTTCTGAGGTCTAAATGATCACAAGGAAACTTTAACAATGGGTTTTCCAAGGCACTTAGAATTGGCTCTAGTATAACCTTGTTTATAGTTCCTCTGCAACAGATAAATTGCACTGATCACTTTTATCCAATTTCATTCTGTTTTCTCCAATCTTTATGCCCTTTTCCATACATTCTGCCATTGTACCTATGATCTCACTTCCAACTTTTATACTTTGAAATTCTGTTCCTTCAAGGCCTAGCTCAAGTGTATTTCCCATGCTAGAAGTTATTTCTGCTATTGGGATTTTTATATACTAACCGTTTCAAACTTATATTTAATCATTTTCTAACAAGTGTTTTACTTATTTATATTACATGTGTCTTCTAACCTCAAAATTATAACCTCCTTCAGGACAGAGACCAGGATATTTTTCATCTTTGTAATCCCATTATTTAAAAATGTGCCTTGTTAATAGTAAATGGTTAACAAATATTTAACTGAATTCATTTGCAATGGGAATGAAAGAGCTAGAAGGTGGGGAGTAATGGGCTATATAGAAAATTATAGAACTTTTGTTTCATAAAGCACAAGTAGAGAGTTGTACATAAATTGGTAGCAGTGTACAGAATGCTAGGCCTAGAGTGAGGAAGACCTGAGTTCAAGTTCAGCTTTAGAGACTTACTACCTTGGGGATACTGGGCAATTCATTTAACTTGTTTGGCTTGGTGTCCTCATCTGTAAAATGGAGACAGTAATAGCACCTACTTCCCAGGATTGTTGTGAGGATAAAATAAGGAAATAAATATAAAGCTCTTAGCACAATGCCTGGCACATAGTAAGCAATATATAAATGGCATCATTATCATCAACATCATCATCACCATCTTCTTCTTCTTCTTCTTCTTCTTCTTCTTCTTCTTCTTCTTCTTCTTCTTCTTCTTCTTCTTCTTCCTTCTTCTTCTTCTTCTTCTTCTTCTTCTCTTCTTCTTCTTCTTCTTCTTCTTCTTCTTCATTATTATATTGTGATTTGAAGAATGTCAGGAATGTTGCCCAAAGATGTTTTCCACACTGGTTTGGAACAGTGCCTGAAATTTCTGCTTGGGGTAAATGTTGTATTTCTTGCGGTTTTCCCTAAAATTGAAAGCAAAAATCTTTCGGGAAAAGTAACATTAAGCTATTATTAGGCATCATAATTTTATCAAATTGTATATAGGCTACAGGTAGCTTAAGGGAATTTTAAGGGAATAGAAGAGGCAAGTTTAATTGAAGGAAGTCTAAGGAAAGATATAAGTTCTCAATTCTATGCAGGAAGGGTAGAACTACATAGAATATTTGAGTATAAATTTCCATCTGCAAGAGGGAAAATAGAAGAACTGCACTGCAAAGGTTTGGGATGGTAGGGGCCATGAGGAGAGAGAGGGTTGGATAAAGGGATACATATTAAAATAAGTTTTGTTTTTGTTTTTTCTGTTGTCATTACAGCTTCCACATGAAAGCTCCACGGTTGAGAGGACCTGTTCTATGGTGCAATGTCTCTTTTCCCATGTACTCCCCCTTCCAAAAATCCCTGTAGAAAAAATACATTGTGTAGTGCTTGCTACGAGCCTCAGGATGCCATGAAAACAATTGGCTTTAATGTTTAAGAGTCTCCTTAACCAATTATGAATGCTCTATTTCTCTCCATTGCTGCCATAATGAACTCTAATACTGAGTACAAGAGTGGATCTTTGAGCTAAGCTTTGGTCACCTTTATAAAGAGCACAGTTCCTGATGCTGCTGTCAACTTGGGTGTAGTGACTACTCAGGCTTCTGAATGCTGTAGCAGGGAAAGAGATACCTAGTAAAGAAGGAGAAAATGCTACCAAGAAGGAAAGCCAGTTGAATAAGAGGAAGTCAATGAAAAATATGTTCAGCCAAAAACTATGCAGAGAGATCCAAGATTATTTTAAGCTGTTTGCAGAAGAATTTTTATGTTTTATTTTAATAAATCTGTTCTAAGTTCATTTAAATTTTGAGCTTTGTTGGGTTTCCATAAGTTTCTGTCCCCCAAGAGATACCATGAGTCAGGTTTATGAAATACGGCTAAGATATGATGCCATTACTGTTTTAATTTTCAATGGCAATAAAGAAAAGAGAAAGTTGTAGTCCTAACTAAATGCATAATACACCACGTGTATAGTTCTTATACTTTTCCAAAGCACTTTTCTGGGTATTATTTCATTTTGTCCTCAAAGTAGCCTTACAGAATGAGTTTTATTTCCCCATGTGGAAGATGAGGAAACTAAAGCCACAATCAATTAAGTACCTTGACAAACGATACCTAATTATTTCATGATACAGTCAAAGCTAAAACAGAGATCTCTTGACTCCCAGTCTAGTTTGCTTTTGTCTTTTTGTAATCCTTCTTGAGGGAGAGATGAAGGAGATTAACCAATCTTTCTCTACCAAAAAGAAAAGAGAAACCACTGTCTAAGAAGATTTATTTGATTAGTATTTCCTGAGTTGCTATGATTTGACCAGAATCTAGACTAGACATCTGTGTGCTGATGAGGTTATAAATTAAGATGATGTTGTCCTTGTCTTTAAGGTGTTAGTTACCCATTGGAAGAGATAATAGTAATGGTGAAAGGTTATTCTTTATATTAACTACATTTAATTATGCCAGATTATCATTATGTGATGCTCAAGAACATACAATGGCTCTATTCTGTCTGCCATATCAAGTCACAACTCTTGTGTCTGTTCATTCAAATAAAACCCATAACCCATTTCCATTTCAGCTATATCCCCTTGATATAATATGTGCATTTCCTCTACTTTCCCTTTGTTCATCCTGATAAGAGAAAGCTTGATGTAATGGATAGAGATTTTGTTTTATAGCCAGAAAGACCTAAGTTCAAATTCTGCTTCTGAAACCTACTGGCTGATCAAGTCAGTTAGAATCTCAGTGCTCTGAGAAATTCACCAAGACTGTAAGTTTCAGAGAAGATACAGGCCTACAGTGAAAGATAGTGAGAATTTCCTTAAGAAGTAGTTACTTAAACCAATGAAAGCATAAGTTTGAACCCTATTTTATAATTATCATCATCATTAGCATCATCATTATCCACATGTAAAATGGCTTCCCTCTTTGCCTTCATATATCCTGATGCTACTCATTTTATAAAGTCCAATTCAAGTCCTATCTTTTCTCTGAAGCTTCCCCAAAGCACTCCAGACTTTATTAATCTATCTCACCATTTTCTAAATAACTCTTGCACTTGGGATCTATTACAGATAATTTATCACTAAATTATTTCTCTACAAAGTCACATTAGGGAATACCAGCCAAAATGGCAAAACAGGAAGAAGCGGCACAACCCAGCTCCCTCTAACGACTACTCCACAAAGGCTGAGAAAAATGTACCAGACTAACTCCTGATCAGGAAATCAACGGAAAAATCACACTGTCACTTTCTGTTACATAGAGGTACAGACAAATAGACAGACAGCTTTGGATACTGAGGATGCTATCTGGCCAGGAAGGCACCAGGTGGAACCTTTCAGTACAGAGACTGAACTAGAACCTGGGGCTGTGTACAGGGGCAAGAAAAAGTGCAGGATCAAGCATGGAGAGAATTAACTCTGTTCAAGGAAGAAGAACAGGTGCCAATTGGTAACCCTGTCATTCAAAGCCACAATCTGGGTCACAGATCCAGTATGAATTTAAGAGATGACCTGTATGTTGAGTTGGTAGTCCAGGTCAGGTAGCGGTCACTAGCTCGAGGCTGTGCTCAGCAGAAAGAATAGAAACAGAATTGAGAAATCTATATGCCTCTGACATCTAGAGAAAAGTAAGATCTCAGATCTGTCCATAGCCCAGTTTGATGCCTGTAATGGAGTAAACAGAATAAGTAGCTCAGACTAAGGTTGAGACTATAGTTCTCTTGCTCTGAATAACCTCTCTGCTAGATGAAGGTGGCTAGAGCCAACAGCAGTCCACTGGCCATTCAACCACAGGTTTTGCTGAGACACAAACCAGTCAATTAGTTTCTAAAGCTTAGGAGTGATACTTTACCTTCTATAGGCAGCTTTGAGTAAAGTGGAAACTTTTAGTTCCCTACCCTAGGTAGTCCAATGATGTCCTTAAAGAACACACATACTTAGAGAAAGCAAATACAAGACACACAAGAATACAAAATAGGGTGAAGGAAAGAAAATATATTCACTCCAAAATTATCCAAAAGAACCTGTCCCTTACACAATCCAAACTCAAGTAGTAAGGATAGAAGAATGAGTTTAAATATACAGAACTTTGAATTGCCCTTGGGGGCGGAGCAAAGATGGTGCAGTAAAAGCAACGACTTGCCTGAGCTCTCCCCCAAATCCCTCCAAATACCTGTGAAAAATGACTCTAAACAAATTCTAAACCAGTAGAACCCACAAAAAGACAGAGTGAAACAAATTTCCAGCCTAAGATGACCTGGATGGTTGATCAGAAAGGTATATGGTGCCCGGCATGGAGAGGAATGCAGTTTGGTATGGGCATGCAGGCTTCAGCAAACCTGGATCAGGCCTCAGAGTTTGTAGGCAGCTGTGGCAGTTTCCAGACTTCTCAACCCATGAATGTCAAAGACAACTTCAAAGGTCAGGAGAAAAAGTCTGTGTCTGTGGTGAGAGAGAAGTACTGTGAGGTCTCAGCCCCATTCCCCACGCATGGCGCCGGGGCAGCACCATAATTGATAATGGGTAAGGAAACACTCTTATCTTTCTTTGTCCTACATGATGTAAGAATGCCATTTAGTAAGTTACAGTGACTGGCAGGCTTACGTTAAGTTCTTCATCTAATGAACACTACATTTGGTTCAAGGTATTAGAAGATGAAGAGAAAACATGCTTCAAAACATTGTAGCTATAAGAGGTCTTACATTTGTCCAAGAGTCTATTTGAAAGAACTTTTGTTTAGGTCTACCTAACAATTACAGAACCTGCATGAGATTCCATCTTTTTAAGAATGATATTCCAATTGGTTTACCCTCCCATCCCCCTTTTCATTTAAACAGTGATCATATCTTGTTCATTAGCAGGCAAAATACATACCTTTACCCTCCACCCAGCCCAATGTTAACACCTGCCACAAACATGGGCATTCGTGAGAAATATAAAACTGGATATATAGTTGCATATGATACCTACCCTTTCCCTAATACTGCAACCAAAAGGAAGCTTATTCTTAAATGTCAGGACATTTCTGAATTTAGGTCACTCAGAATGTAGTCTGCAGTGCTTACACTTACCACAAGGACAGTACCAGTATGTAAATAAGTACATTATATCATTTCAAAACTGAAAATTTTAAAGTCTATGAGGTTATTTGGGGAAAAGTTTAACATCACTACTTTTAGAGCATTAAAACAAATGAATCCAATAAAGATACTTGTACTGATTCAATATTAAATATTAATTGCATGAGCATCATAGCGCCTCTTTACATTATCACACAATCATCAGAATTATCAACTGCTTTTAAAACTAAAAAGGGCATAGTCAAATATTAATAACTTGCACACTGTTATTATATACAAACTAGGTGCATGGTACAGTGGTGCAAAAATAGAAGCCTGCAGATTTGACAAAGATGCCAAGTCACGTTTTAGACAATTTCAGTCAACTGGCAAATACTGTTGAAGCAAAATACTCAGCAAAGCATGAAATAAAGGACAAAAAAGCATTCTATAACCAGATAAGCATCTCACATTTCCTTTCTCTTTAAAATACAAGTAAGGCCAATTTTAGCCTTGGAATGGATACATGTTTGCCTATGATGATCTTGCTAACTACTACACAGACTCCAGAGCTTGGGGCCCACAGACTGACGGGGAATGAAGTGGCTGATCAGAGGGGGATTGCAGGGATCTCTCTGCTGGTGCAGGATTCTTTTGCTTTGCCTGTGCTTGGATCTGGGTCACAGTTCTAAGTCATGATCCTGGGTCAAGAAGGAGCACTGGTATAGTGCAGCAGAAATCCTTCTCACAGTTTCAAGACAGAAAAGAGTGTTTGTAGTCACTCATAGACTAGAGCACAGGCCACGAAAGGAGTAAACACCTCACCCTTGATCATAGCACCTTGGAAGAACTGAAAATTTTCAAGTCCCTACAAGTATGTCTGAAAACAGCTGCACAAAACTGCTTGGGACAGTACATTCTCCACACTGGAAGCAGACTTCTACCTTAACAAAGAGTTTATAACTCAAGTAATTGGGTGGGAGCATGAGCAAGCAGCACAAAAAGAATCAGACCATAGAATCTTTCTTTGGTAACAAAGAAGATCAAAACTTACAACCAGAAGAAGACAACACAGTCAAAGCTCCTACATCCAAAGCCTCCAAGGAAAATATAAATTGGTCCCAGGCCATGGAAGAGCTCAAAAAAGATTTTGAGAAGGAAGTAAGAGAAGTAGAGGAAAAACTGAGAGTGATGCAAGAAAATCATGAAAAACAAGTCAACAGCTTGCTAAAGGAGACACAAAAAAAATTGAAGAAAAAAACACCTTAAAAACTAGCCTTCCCCAAATAGCAAAAGAGGTCCAAAAATCCAATGAGAAGAAGAATACCTTAAAAAGCAAAATTGGCCAAATGGAAAAGGAAGTCCAAAAGCTTACTGAAGAAAATATTTCCTTAAAAATTAGAATAGAACAATTGGAAGCTAGTGACTTCATGAGAAATCAAGTCACTGTAAAACAAATTTAAAAGAATGAAAAAATAGAAGACAATGTGAAATAGCTCTTTGGAAAGACAATTGATGTGGAAAATAGATCCAGGAGAGAAAATTAAAAAAAAAAATTATTGGACTGCCTGAAACCCATGATCAAATAAATGGCCTAGACATCATCTTTCAAGAAATTATCAAGGAAAACTGCCCTGATATTTTAGAACAAGAGGGCAAAATCGAAATTGAAAGAATCCACTGATCACCTCCTGAAAGAGACTGCCAAAGGAAAACTCCTAGGAATATTGTACCTAAATTCCAGACTTCCCAGGTCAAGGAGAAAATATTGCAAGCAATCAGAAAGAAACAATTCAACTGTTATGGAAACACAATCAGGATAGCACAAGATTTAGCAGCTTCTACACTAAGGGACCACAGGGCATGGAATATAATATTCCGGAGGGCAAAGGACATAGGATTACAACCAAGAATCACCAACCCAGTAAAACAGAGTATAATCCTTCAGGGGAAAAAATGGATAATCAGTGAAATAGAGGACTTTCAAGCATTCTTGATGAAAAGACCAGAGCTGAATAGAAAATTTGACTTTCAGATACAAGACTCAAGAGAAACATGAAGAGGTAAATAGGAAAGAGAAATCATAAGAGACTTATTAAGGTTCAACTGTTTACATACTGCATGGAAAGATGATATTTGTAACTCATGAGTCCTTTGTCAGTATTAGAGTAGTTGGAGGAGAAAAAATTATATATATGTAGATAGATAGATAGATAGATAGATAGATAGATAGATAGATAGATAGATAGACAGACAGATAAATAGAGGGCACAGGGTGAGTTGAAGATGAAGGGGTGATATCTGGAGAATAAAATTAAGGGGTGAAAGAGAATTATACTGGAAAAAGGCGAAAGGGAGAGGTAGAATGGAGTAAAATATCTCACATAAAACAGACAAGAATAGGCTTTTACAGTGGAGGGGAAACAGGGGGAAGGTGAGAGGTAATGAGTGAATCTTATCTTCATCGGATTTTACTTAAGGAGAGAATAACATACACTCAATTGGGTATGGAAATCTATCTTACCCTACAGAAAATAGGAGGGGAGGAAGGGGACGTAGGGGGATGATAGAGTGGAGGGCAGATTGGGGGAGGGACACTTCTAAGGAGGGACAGGATCAAAAGAGAGAATAGAATAAATGTGGGGCAGGATAGGATGAAGTGAAATATACTTAATTTTTTACAACATGACTACTATGGAAGTGTTTTGCATGACTACACATGTATAACCTGTATCAAGTTGCTTGCCTTCTCAATGAGGGTGGATGGGGAGGGAGAAATGGAGAAAAATTGGAACCCAAAATTTTAAAAACAAAAAATTTAAAAAAAATTGTTTTCACATACAAGTGTGAAATAAGATATACAGGAAATGGGGTATAGAAATCTATCCTGCCCTACAGGAAAATTGTAGGGGAAGGGGATAAGAGAAGGGGATAAAGATAGAAGGGAGTGAAGATTAGGAGTATTCAGAATGCATGCCATTTTGGGGTGATGGGAGGGATGAGATGGGGAGAAAATCTGGAACTCAAAATCTTGTAGAAGTGAATGTTGAAAACAAAAAATTAATTAATTAAATATATGCATGTGTATACATAAATACATATATATACATATTTTATATGTATATATGTGTGTGTGTGTGTGTGTGGTGTGTGTGTGTGTGTGTGTGTGTGTATACATACACACAGAACTTCTATGGTAATACAGATGTCTAAGACAGGAACCTAGAAGAAAAGAATAATGCCAAAAACATTTTCAAACAAATCTGTATTGAAAACACAACTTGGACACAAGTTAAACTAGGATTCCTTTAAGAAATGAAGAGAATTTTATGAAGAGCTAAAAATTGAAAAATATTTTTACAAATAAAATGAAAGTGCTAGATCAAAGAATTAGAAAAAGAATAAGAAATATGGAAGAAATAGGTGAAGGAAAAGAAAATTAAAAGCTTATCACCAGAGGTAAGAGAAAAAAAAAGCTTACCTAAGCAAGAGCCTCCTTGATCAAATAAGCATTAATTACTCTGTGAGGCAATCATAAATATTAAAATAAAATCAAAAATTAAAAAAAGAGAAAATATAAGTATCTCATAACAGAACCAATCAACCTGGAAAACAGATCAAGGGGAAATAATTTAAGAATCGTTGGATTACATGAAAAACATGAATGAAAAAAAGAGGCTAGACATAGTGAAAAAAAATTGCCCACATCTCTTAGAAATACAGAGCAACATAAAAATAGAATGAATATGTCAGTGACTTCCTGAAAGAAGTTCCAAAATGAAAACTTTCAGGAGTATCCTAGCCAAAAATTCAGAACTTGTAGGTGAAAGAAAAGAAAAATCTGAAGCCAGAAAAATTTCAAGCACCAGGGAGCCACAGTCAAGATCACAGCAGCTTTAGCAGCCAACTCTCTAAAGGAGCAGAGAACTTTAGATAGCATATTTTTTAAAAAAGCAAGGGATATAACCTTCTAACAAAGAATAGCTCTCCCAGTAAAACTGAAAGTAATCCTACAGACAGAAAAAAAAGACCTATAATGAAATTGCGTTCTAATGTAATAGTGGTATAATGGATAGAGCATTGAGCCTAGAGTTAGGAAGACTGGAATTCAAATCCAGCTTCAGGCACTAGCTGTGTGAGCCTCTGCAAGTCACTTCACTGTGTTTGCCTCAGTTTCCTCAACTATAAAATGAAATGGCAAATCACTCCAGTATCTTTGCTAAGAAAGCCCCGAATAAGGTCATGAAAATTTGAATACATCTGAAATTCCTGAACAACAAGAACAAATTAAATAGAGGTAGGTGGAGCAGTAGATAAACTTCTGGGCCTAGAGCTGTGAAGACCAAAGCTCAAATCTGGCATCAGACCTCTAATAGTTGTGTGAAGCTAGGCAAGTGACTTAACTTCTTCCTCAGATTCCTCAACTATAAAATCATGATCACAAAAGTACTTATGACAGAGTGTTGTGAGGATCAAATGAGATATTCATAAAGTGCTTAGCACAGTGCCTTGACATAGTCTTTTAAGTATTCCAAATGGAAACACCAGAGCTGAGCAGAAAATTTGAAAAACGAAACAAAGCAAAAACACAAGTCAAGAAAAACTTAAAAAAAGGCAAATACTTATGATCAGTCATTAAGGACAAAAGAAGGTTAAGTTTTTTACATTATAACAGGTAGGTGATACATGTTTCTCCACAGAATTTTTATATCATTAGACATAGTAGAACAAATAAAATAAAACAGAGAGCCTGTGAGTTTTGTTATTTTTTGATGATTTTTTAAAAGAAAAAAAAGGATGACTTAGAAGAAATGAATCAGACTTGAAAGGCAAGAGGAGTAGTTGGGAAAAGTATGTCACAAAGTCAGAAGTGCCAAATTAGAAACTGTATAAACCAGGAGGAAAATATGTGGGATGTTGGGTTAGATTACTTTTGAACATCATTTTCCTCTTAATTGGTAAAAGAATCAGAGAAATCATACACAGAGTTAGTTACAGAAATACTTTTCATTAAACAGGGCAATAGGAAGTAAAAGGAAGAATAATAGGTCACATAGATGAAGCAAGAGATTAGTCATTACCAAAACATTCTAAGAGCAGGAAGAGGGTTGAATATTGGCATTTAAAAGAGGGAAAAAAAAGGTGAAAACCCAAGATTGGCTTCTGAGCAAGAGAAAAATCAAGGGAGCAGAAGTAGATTCATTATATAAAAACTTTGATTTATATTTATTTACATATAAGGAATTGATTCAAATTTATAAAAAAATAAAAATAAGAGTCATTTCTCAATTGGTAAATGGTCAAAGCATATGAATAAGCACTTTTTAGAGGAAAACAAAATCCAAGTTATAAATACCCTAATTTGATAAAAAAAATTATAAACCACTAACAATTAGATAAATACAAATTACGCAACTCATCTCCAACCTCACAACCATCATATGGGCAAAATTGACCAAAAAAAGTCAAATGACAAAAGTTGTAGGGGCTAAAGGAAAATAGGTATATTAAGGTAATATTGGAGAGCAGATTCTCAGATGGTGGAGTAGGTCAGAAAGTTCCAACCTGTCCAGATTTCCTCCACAATTAAGATAAAATAGCACCTCAGGCCACGAGTAGAAGCAGACCAGTGTTCCTCCTGGGACAACCATAGAAGATACAAGGTTTGGTCCCTGTAAAGGACAGAGACCTTCAGTGTAGTTCCACTAAAACAACAAGCTGTGCTGCAGAGATTTGACCCCGAATGAGAAGAAATCAGAACAAGCTGTGGGTACTTACAGGAACGCAGAGTTCTCAATTTTGGTTCCAGGACAGAGGGGAGAACTAAAAGAGGATCTGAGACAAGAGACACAATCCCTCATACCCCAGGACTAGTGGAATTACAATAACAAGCTGCTCTGGAAAAAAAAAAAGAGCAGGGAAAGGAGAAAGAACTCAACCATAAGGAGTTCCTATGGAAATAGAGAAAACTTGGGTTCATCTTCAGAGGAGGATATTGGAGTAAACAAAAGCCTCTCCTACACTAAAGAGTAACATCAAATGGTCATCTGCCCAAGAAATATTTATAACACTTTAAAGAAGAACTTCAAAAATCAAATTAGAGAGTCTGAGGAAAAAAAAAAAAAGAACTGTCAAAGTAAAACAAGAAGATTGTGAAAAAAAAGACAACCAGCCAGAAAAAGATATCCAGAAACTTAAGGAAGAAAATGACTCCTTGAAAATCAGAATTGGGCAAGGGGAAGACAACAAAGTTATAAGAGACAAAGAAATAACAAAACAAAATATAAAGAATGAAAAAAAATAGAAGAGAAAGTGAAATAGCTCATAAGAAAAAAAAACAACTGCTCTGGAGTACAGATCAAGAAGAGAAAACATAATAATAATTAGACTAAAAACCACAGTAAAAAAATATATTGAGACAATAATATATGAAATAATTAAATAAAATTGTCCTGAAGTGTTACAACAAGAGGAGAAAGCAGAAATAGAAAAAAATCACCAATCACCAACTGAAAGAGACCCTGTGAGGAAAACCTACAGGAATATCATGGCTAGATTTCAAAACCCCAGCTCAAGGATAAAATATTATGAGTAAGAAGAGAAAAAAAATTAAATATGGCAGAGCCATAGTTAGAATGACACAAGACCTAGCAGTGGCTACCTTAAAAGATTAAAGGTCTTGAAACACAATATATAGTGAAGAGCAAAAGAACTGGGATTGAGGCCAAAAATATCATACCCAGTAAAGTTAAAATAATGATGAACAAAAAAATAAAGTGGGCATTCAATGAATTGCCAGACATTAAGGATTTTGTTGCAAAAAGACCTGAAATCAATAGAATATTTGACATACAAGATCTAAGATAAATAATAAGGTAAACATCTAAGACTGATCCCAAGGGAGTCAATAAGGACAGATTGTTTACTTTTTACATGAAGAAATGTAAACCATATGTCTAAGACTGTTATCATGAATTGGGTAGTTAGAAAGAAAGATTGGGGACAAGCTAAGTATGATGTGATTCTAAAAAGTAAACTATCTAGGAAAAGTTAAAAATAAGTAATTATATTAAGCAAATGAGGTGCAAGAGGAAGAACTGACAGAGAGGAATTAAATAGGGGAGGAGGGCTGTTAGTTCTAGAACCCTACTCTCATCAGGAATGGTTCAAAGAAGGAACAATACCTATCTACCTAGAAAGATGTAAAATTCTTCTAATTTCAGAAAGAAAGAAAAGGCTAAGGGGATAGGTTAGGGGGATAGGATAAGAAAGGGATTTTTGGATGGGGAAGAGGATAAAGGATGGATTTTGTGGGGGTAGGTTAAGTAATAGGAGGGCAAGAAAGTAGGTAGAAGTAAATTAAAGCAGTCATGAGGGATAGGAAATAAGAGATACAAACACAAAATAAAGATCAGGACCAGAATTTCTTCGGGGGAGAAAGTAGGTATAGTAATCATGATTTCAAACGAAGTTAAAGCCAAAATAGATTTAATCAAAAGAGAAAAATAGGGAAACTACTCTATATATCAGCCATTTTAATCAATATTGGTTTAGGCTGTTTAAAATACCTATGCAGTATGAGATTGGAACATAGCTGTGGTATAGGAAACAATGAGTTGGTGGATTTAGAAAAATATGGTAAGACTTGGACTTATGAAGGAAGACATTAGCCACCCTCAGAGGAACAGAGGATAAACAAGTATATTACAGTGTTACATAGATACATATGAATGTATATGTCTATACATGAATATGATTATAGACATCTAAGTATATGTATCCAGTATGTAAGTGTAGGTATGTATGCATATATCTCTATATATGTGTTTGTGTATGTGTGTATCTATACATATGTATGAACATATGTATATATGTATATGCATGTATGTGTATATATGTGTGTGTACATATACATACATGTATATGTACATATATCTTTGTGTCTTTGTGTGTGTGTGCAGTCTTGTTTAATTGTAGCCTTCATGAGGGAAGGGAGAGAGGGAAAAGAAGGGGGAAAAAAGAGCGAAGGAAAAAGTGCATAGCAGAGAACAAAAGAAAACTTACCAGTAAGCAAAGAAAACATGAACAGCTCAGAGTACAATGTATAGAATTTATTATATAGGCTTTCTTTAAATGGAAATATATTGCTGTGTATTTGGAATCCTCTCTTACAATCTGCCATGCACATGGCAATGCTTTTTCTTTTCTAATTGTGTATTTGTTTTAGTATTTAAGTTTAAAAACAAATTTTAAAAATAAAAATGTTGGTGGAGAATAACTTGAAATTATGCTATAAAGTTACTAAGCTGTGTATAGCATTTGACCCTTATTAGCTCAAATCCCACGAAGATCAATAAATGAGTAAAAGGATATCCATGTCCTTGTAAAGTTCTTAGTACAGTGTCTGACATAGTCCTTTTCCATCATTGTCCAACATTTGGGAAAGCAATTGAACAAACTATTCTTAATGTATTATTATGTTGCAAAAAATAAAATAAAATAAAATAAAAATACTATTTCAGAAAAACCTTAGAAGAATAGTGTAAACTGAAGAAGAGTTAAGTGATAGAATCAGGAGAAAATAATCACACAATAGAAATATTGTAAAGATAAAATAGCATCAAAAAAATGAGGAACTCTAAAACTAAAAGCATTATCTTTAATAGGGATAAATTAGAAGTCCTTCCAATAACATCAGAGGTGAAGCAAAGATGTTCATTATTATTCAACATTGTACTAGAAATGCTAGCTTTGATAATAAGGCATGAAAAATAAATTGAAGGAATAAAAATAAGCAACAAGGAGGTAAAACTATCACTATTTCTTATGATAGGATAATATGCTTAGAGATTCCTAGAGAATCAACTAAAAATTAGTCAAAACAATTAACAACTTTAGCAAAGTTGTAGGTTACAAATAAGCCCACTGAAATCATCAGCATTCCTGTATACTACCAATAAAACTAAGTAGGAAGAGACAGAAAGAGAAATTCCATTTAAAATAACTGTAGGCATTATAAAATGAGTGGAAGTGAACCTGCCTAGACACACACAGTATCTATATAAACAGAATTAATGTTCACACAAATAAAGACGTCTAAACAATAGAGAAATAATACTTCCTCATGAGTAGGCCAAGCCAATATAATTAAAATGACAATTCTTCCTACATTAATTTAATTATTCATTGCCATACCTATCAAAATACTAAATAATGATTTTATAGAGCTAGAACAAATAATAATAAAATTCATCTGAAAGAACAAAAGGTCAACAATATCAAGGGAATCATTAGAAAAAAATGTGTGAAGAAATGCAGACTAGCAGTACCAGATTTCTAAATTTACTACTAAGTGGTAATCATCAAAATAATGTGGTAGTAGATAAGAACTAGAGTGGTTAATCAGTGGACTAAATTAAATACAAAGTATAGAAAAATAAGTGTCGATAGATATTTAGTGTTAGATAAACTAAAAGATCTAAGCTTTTGGGAAAAGAATTCACTATTTGATAAAAACTGCTGGGAAAAATTAAAAATAGTCTGTCAGAAATTAAACATAGACCAACAAAATGGTTATGAAATTTATTTATTTTTTCAATTTTTTTAATATTTTATTAATTTATTTTGATTTAGCAACAATCACTTCCATATGCTTTTGAGTTGACATTTTTTCTCCCCCTTCCTCCCCCCGCACCTTCCCCAAGATGGCACACAATCTGATATAGGCTTTAAATTTACATGCCCATGAAACATATTTTCACATTAGTGAAGTTGTAAGTAAAAATTAAAACCAATAGGAGGAACTATCAGAAAGATGAAACAAAACTCAACAGAAGGTAAAAATAAGTGATAGCGATTCTACTTCCATAGTTCTTTCTTTGGATGTGGGCAGCATTTTCCATCCCGAGGCCTCTGGAGATGTCTTAGATCCTTGTATTGCTGGGAAGGGTTAAGTTTAACAATATTAGTCATCGCATAACGTGGCTGTTATTGTGTACAAAGTCCTCTTGGTTCTGCTCACTTCACTCAGCATCAGACCATATAAGTCTTTCCAGGTTTTTCTGAAGTCAACCTGTTCATCATTTCTTATAGCACAATAGTATTCCATTACATTCATATACCACAACTTGTTCAGCCATTCCCCAATTGATGGGCATCCTCTCAATTTCCAATTCTTTGTCACCATTTGTTTGATCTCTTTGGGATATAGCCCTAGAAGTGCTATTGCTGGGTCAAAGGGTATGAACATTTTTGTAGCCCTTTGGGCATACTTCCAAATTGTTCTCCAAAATAGTTGGATCATTTCATGACTCCACCAACAATGTATTAGTGTTCCAATTTTCTCTTATCTTCTCCAACATTTATCATTTTCCTGTTTTGTCCTGTTGGCCAATCTGATAGGTGTGATGTGGTACCTCAGAGTTGTTTTCATTTGCATTTTTCTAATCAATAACAATTTAGAGCATTTTTTCATATGACTATAGATGGTTTTAATTTCTTCATCTGAGAACTGTCTGTTCATATCCTTTGACCATTTACCAACTGGGGAATGGCTTGTGTTCTTATAAATTTGTCTTCATTGTCTATGTATTTTAGAAACGAGGCCTTTATCAGAGAGACTGGTTGTAAAAATTATTTCCCAATTTTCTACCTTCCTTGTAATCTTAGTTACACTGGCTTTGTTTGTACAAAAACATTTCAATGTAATGTAATCAAAATTATCCATTTTGCATTTCATAATGTTCTCCATCTCCTGTTTGGTCATGAATTCTTCTGTTCTCCATAGATCTGATAGGTAAACTATTCCTTGTTCTCCCAATTTACTTATGGTATCAGCATTTGTATCTAAGTAAGGAAAGCATTTTGACTTTATTTTGGCATATGGTATGAGATTTGGGTCTATGCTTAGTTTCTGCCATACTCTTTTCCAGTTTTCCCAGCAGTTTTTTTCAAAGAGTGGGTTCTTATCCCAGAAGCTGTGGTCTTTGGGTTTATCAAATAATAGATTACTATAGTCATTGACTACTGTGTCTTGCATATTTAAAATGGTTGTGTGATTTAAACATAAAGGGAGATATCACAAGCAAATTTGGGAAGCATGGGGGGGCTGTCAGGCATATGGATAAGGAAAGAGTTTATGACCAAACCGGAGAGAGAAATGATCGTGAGAGGTAAAATGGATAGTTTTGATTATATTAAATTAAAACGTTTTTGCACAAATAAAAATAATTAAGCCAAAATTAGAAGGATAGCAGGAAACATTGAGGGGAAATCACATTAAGTTTCTTTGATAAAAGTCACACTTCTGAAATGCATAGGGAAATGAGCTAAATTTATTAAAGAGAAGAGCCATTCTCCAATTGATAAATGGTCACAGGATACGAACAGGCAGGTTTTTTTTTTATTTTAAATTTATTTATTTTTAGTTTTCAACATTTACTTCCACAAGATTTTGAATTCCAAATTTTCACCCCATCTTGCCCCTCCCCCACCCCAAGATGGCATGCATTCTGAATATCTCTTCCCCTAGTCTGCCCTCCCTTCTATATCTTCCCTTCTTCTCTTATCCCCTTCCCCTTCTACTTTTCTGTAGGGCAGGATAGATTTCTGTACTCCATTTCCTGTATTTCTTGTTTCCCGGTTTCATGTGAAAATCATTTTTTAAAAAACATGTGTTTTTAAAACTTTGGGTTCCAAATTTTCTCCCTTCCTCCCTCCCCACCCACCCTCATTGAAAAGGCAAGCAACTCAATACAGGTTATACATGTGCAGTTATGCAAAACCCTTCCATAGTAGTCACATTGTGAAAAACTAACTCTATTTCCCTTAATCCTATCCCACCCCCCCATTTATTCTATTCCTTCTTTTGACCCTGTCCCTCCTCAGAAGTGTTTGCTTCTGATTACCACCTTCCCAAATCTGCCCTCCTATCATTTCCCTGCTCTTTTGTCCCCTTCTGTCCCTATTTTCCTGTAGGATAAGACCTATTTCCATAGCAATTGAGCATGGATATTATTCCCGATGCCATGCTCAGGAACTGGGGCTGAAACCTAGCTTCTCTCTCACCACAGAAACAGACTTTTCCCACTGACCTTCTCAGCTGTCTTTGTGGTTCATGGGTTGAGAATTCTGGAAACCACCACAGCTGCCTGCAATTCAGTCCTCTGAGGCCTGCTCCAGGTTTGCTGCAGCCTGTGTGCCCACCCCAAACTGAGCCCCTCTCTCCACCCAGCGCAATATACCTTTCTGATCAACCATCCAGGTTGTCTTGGGCTGGAAATTGTTTCACTCTTTTTGTGGGTTCTGCTGCTTTAGAATTTGTTTAGATCCATTTTTATAGATATTTGGAGGGGTTTGGGGGAGAGTTCAAGCAAGTCACTGCTTTCATTCTGCCATCTTGGCTCTGCCCCTGAACAGGCAGTTTTTAAAAGAAGAAATCAAGGCTATCAATAATCACATGAAAAATGCTATAAACAGGGGACAGCTGGGTTGCACAGTGGATAGACCACTAGCCCTGAAGTCAGGAGTACCTGAGTTCAAATCCAGCTTCAGGTGCCTAACACTTACTAGCTGTATGACTCTGGGTAAGTCACTTAACCCCGATTGCCTCACCAAAAAAATAAAAATGTTACAAATAATCAATAATTAGAGAAATTCAAATTAAAGGTACCACTTCTGAGGCAGCAGATTATAGCTATCACATAAATTAACATAACAGATTAAAAAAAATAAGAAATGCTGGAGGCGATGTTGGAAAAAGGAATACTAATGCATTGTTGAAGTTGTGTACTGGTCCTAATATTCTACAGAACAATTTAGAACTATGCCAAAGGGCTAGAAAATTATGCAGATCTTTTGACCCAGCAATGCCACTATTATATCTGTATCCCAAAAATATTTAAAAAAGGGAAAATGATCTATATACAAAAACTATTTATAGCTGTTCTTTTTGTAGTAACAAAGAATCAGACATTGAAGAGATACCCATCCTCTGAGGAGTGGTACGGCAAGTTGTGTTATATGTTTGTGATGGAATACTATTGTGTAATCTAAATGATGAAGGGAGTAGTTTCAGAAAAAAAAAACCAGAAGAAGAATTAAATGAATTGATGCAAAATGAAGTAAGTAGAGCTAAGAGGACATTGTATATAATAAAAGCAATATTCTAGTACTAATCAAGTGTGAGGAAAAAAAAAACCTTACCTACTCTGATCAATAGAGTAATCCATGACAATTCTGAAGGATTCATGATAAAAAATGCTATCCACCTCCAGAAAGAGAACTGATGAACTCTGCATATTGAAACGATTTCCACGCTTTGTTTATATTATTTTCTTTTTCAACATGCTTATATGGAAATAGGTTTTGTATGACTTCACATATGTAATGAGTTTTAATATTGCTTGCTTTCTCAATAGGTACAGGAGCATCTAGAGAAAAGCATTTTGAACCCAAAATAAAAAAAAGAAATGTTATAAAAAGAAAGAATTTGGATCTCTGATCAATGAAATAACAAAATATGATTCCAGAGGACCCATGATGAAATATGTTGCCTACTTTCTGACAGAGAAATGATGGATTCATAATGTAGACTGAGACATACTTTTTTAACATGACTAATATAGGGATTAGTTTTGTTATATTATGTATATTCTTTATGAGGTCTGCCCCTAAAAATGGGTATGGATAGGAGAGTAAAATGCATTTTTGTTAAATGAAAAATAATAAAAAATAACAATTTTTTAAAAGTCACATTTGGTTTCTCTAATATAATTCTGAATTCTTTGAGCAAAAGGATCCTATCTTGTTGTATATTTCTGTATACATTGCAATTACGATCATCCAATCAGCAATCATTTATTGTAGTGCCTACTATCTTTGTTTCAGAGGCAGCTAGATGGCACAGTAGATACAGTGCTGCCTCTGGAGTCAGGAGGATCTGGAGTCAGGAGGACATAAGTTCAAATTTGGCTTTAGACACTGGCTAGCTGTGTGACCCTAAGAAAGTCATATAATGCAGTTTGCCTCAGTTTCCTCATCTGTGAAATGTACTGGAGAAGGAAATGGCAAACCACTACAGTATCTTTGCTAAGAAAACCTCAAATGAGGTCACAATGAGTCGCACATGACTGAAACCACTGAACAACAAAAATCTATGTTTCAGGCACTGGGAAAATAAAGAGAAATATCAAACAGTCACTGCCCTCAAGGGCCTTACACTCTATCAGGCTAGTATATACCCACATACAGGTAGATACAAAGTATATGTAAAGTAAATATAAGGGTTTTTTGGTGGGGGAGGTGGGGGAAATTTTAACACCTGTGAAAATCAAGAGAGGTCTCAAGTAGGAGGTAGCACTTAAGGTGAATTTCGAATTAAGTTACTAATTCTAAAAAGCAAAACTGAAATGTAGTTTTTATTTTCCAAGCATGAAGGATTGACAATGCAAAGCGATAGAGTCTATAAATGGAATGATATGTCTAAGAGACAGCACTTAGGCTACTTTGGCTGGGAAATAGAGTTCATGAAGGGTAGGGATATATGACATGCTTGTAAAGGTTTGTAGGAACCAGGTTCTGTAGGGCTTTCAGTTCCAAACAGAGTGACTTACATCTGATAAATGGTGTCTGTTGGCACTTCTTCAGCAGGCAAATGATATGGTCAGCACAAGGTCAAGAACAGAGCAGATTTCTCAGCAAATACTGGTTCACTGATTGACTGGTTATTGTTCTCCCTCTCATTATCCTTAAGTTATTTTTTTCTGTTTCAGTGATAGTTCCTTTTTCATTTAGACTATCCATTAAAGCTCAACAGAAAGACTCCTTCATCTACGAAGTCTTTTCTGATGCTCCCTTCAATAAGGGCCTTCTTGTTCACACCTAACATATGACCAGAAATTATTACTATATATTTATATTGTATGTCCAAAGTAGACTGTGTCATTTATGGGGACAGAAGCCTTATCTTATCTAAATTGTTTAACACATCCAGTGCCTACTCCATGTACTCTGCAAAAGGTAGGTTCCTAAAGGATCTTTTTTATGGGATCAACACTGAATGCTTCATAATACAAAGATCTAAGATAATTCCAAAAGACTCATGAAGGAAAATGCTATCTACATCCTGAGAAAGAATCATGGAGTCTGAATGCAGATCGAAGTGTACTATTTTTTTTCTCTCTCCTTTTGCTTTCTCTTTCTCATGGTTTTATCCCTTTGGTTCTCATTCTTCTTTCACAACATGACTATTGTGGAAATATGTTTAATATGATTGTACATGTATAGCCTATATCAGATTGCATGCCTTCTTGGGGAGAGGAGTGGGAGGGAAAGGAAAAATTTGGAACATAAAATCTTAATAAAAGTGAAAGTTGAAAACTAAAAATAAAATTGAAAAAAGGGGAAAAATAGCCAAAAAAATTGAATGTTTCATAGAAGGGAAACATAGCTAAACTGGTGATTGTCTATACCAAGGTGTTATTTACAATCAATGACTTATCTCTCCTCAGCTTAATTTACAGAGCTTGAACTATGGTATAATGACTTTGTTACCTAACATACACATTATCTGTGGTGAGTATCTCCATTTTCTTTTCTATGTACCTCATCTCTACTCTCAAAGAGACCTTAACAGGCCAAGGAAATATGAGGCATTCTCTATAGCCCATCTAATTCTCTAATTTACCAAGGTTTTCATGGTGGCTATCAATATGTCAGTATTGTTCTCAAGGGCTATTAGGTCATTTCTAAAAGGCTTTCTCTACATCTTCAACATTGAATTCTTCATTTGTATTACTGGTTTCCCTCTGCCTTTTTTGAATGTCTTCATTAAACTATTAAGCAGAACTCCTGTGATTTCACTCTATCCATACTGAGTCTCTTTGTTTGTACTTGACAGTTTTCCCCAGCCATTTTCTTCGCTTCTTCCAGTTCATGAAAATATATGCCTGTTGCTGCCTATAGGAACTCAAATCTATTTATTCCTCATGTAGTCCTACCTTACCATTGTATCCAATTGTTTTATTTGCAGCATATGTTACTGAAGTTTTATTGTGGTTGGGAGAAGAAAGGAAAGATTGTATGAGTTCATTACACCTGGACTAATCTTTTCCTATATTATTAATGTGTTTGTGGAGAAGAAGAGATGTAGGGAAGCTCTGGGGTAGGAGCCAGTGTTTTAGTCCTATTTGCTCCACTAAACAGCTTTATGATCTTGGATGAGTCACCTCTTCTCTCAACCTCAAAAAAAAAATAACTACTTGTTTCCTTTCAGCTCTAACATTCTATGATTCTGTAGTCAAAATTGCATAGCTCCAACTATAATACCTCTCTGTTAACTCTGAGAACATGTGACATATAAGTCCCTGCTATATGTCAGCATACTTGTAAACATTATCTGCATACATTCCACACTAATTTAAAGTTGCACGTTGGTCTATCTAAACTAGAATACCTTCCCTTAGCTCCCGTGCCCATCTATGCCTGTCAATCTTTCAGCATCTTGTCTTGATACATTCTCCATGAAGTCATCCTTTCAAACCTTACCAAAAATAATATTTCCACTATTTCTTGCTCTGGAAACAAATTGTATGCAGTCATGCATTGTTCTAAAGCTATATCTGGCATTTAAGTCTTCTTTCCACAAAGAGCTTATAAATTTATTAGCCAAGAAACCTCTCCTGAAATTTCTATATTCCTCACCACACCTTTATCAAAATATATTCTTAGATTTTTTTTAATTACTGGTTGGTTTATCTTTTAAAGACCTTACTGCTATATACAGCATCTTTTCCCCTCTGTTTTTGGAATCAGCCAATACTCCAGGTCAGGTCTAGACTTACCAGTCTATAGTCAAATCAAGCTGTGAATTCAAATTCCTTAAGGTATTTTTTCCCTTCAGTTGTTTCTCCATGACACATATAAAATTAGCAATTCAATCAACTCCATGTAAAGATAATTAAACTATTGCCTAGGCACGTTATAAACAAGTTGTACCTTATCATATCCTTAACTAGGTGTACATGATGACAATCCTTCCTTATGCACACAGACACATAGTTATGATTCTCTGATTTTCTGTGTTAAAATTCTATCTTGTTCTGGACCCCTGACCATCCCTTCTGTCTAGCCAGTGCACTAAGTTTATAAGTACAGAGTATGAAGAAGAAATAGAAAGAAGTTTGAAGAGGGGAACCTAGAAGTTGCCTACAGACTGTCTTAAAGATCGAAGGAGCATAATCTGCAAACAATGTCATATATTAACCAAAAAAACAGATTCTGGTAATATGTGCTAAATCAGGAAGCCACCTTATCTTTGCTGTCAGAACCTATGATACATAAATCTCAGATAAGTTACAGACATCCACAGTAAGAACAGCAGGACACCAAATGTTACAGATACTTTGAGATGATGTTGACATGTTAACTTTAGAACTTTACTGACAACTTTGAGATTATTTAGATATATTAAAAAAAAAAAGAAACCCAAGGTGGCATGGGTAAGAGTTAGTCTGTCCCTCAAAAAAATTCTATAAAATAAGACCCCAAACTCCTGTACCTGAGCATTCTTTCATCTTCATCTAGGTCCATGCTTCTGAGTGCTTCCAACTCTAATCTCCATAGTTACATGAGGGACTCACTGTGCCTCTTCCCCATACTGCCTAACTTCTTTCACTGAACCATCCCATCCCCATGCCATTTGCCTCTATACCTCACCAACTTATGCTACTTGTCTCTATAATTTTGGTGCCTATACACCCCTATGACTTTGGACCTTTTTAAGTGTGATTGTAATCTTACTTCCCATTATGATCTTTCCCAAAAAGTACCTCCCCCCAAAAAAAGAGCATGTCTTCTCTAATTCATGATATCATAAATTTATTGGTAATTCAGAATGAATACATCTGGCCAAGTGGCAAGCAAAATTTAGAGTTGAAGGGTATGGTAGATATTATATGGTCCAGGAACTTCAGTTCAATCCAATTTAATTCAACAAATGCTTAATGAATATCTACTATGTACAATGTGTTCTTTTATGTTCTACCTACAGTTACAAGAAGACCAGATAATATATTGTAGGGCAACTTTAGGGAGAGAGCACTTTCTCCTTAGAGTTTAGAGGGTGGGAAAGGAATAAGTGAACATGCAAGAAGTTATCCTTGAAAGAAGAGAAAGATCTTGAAGAATAGAGAGAAAAGAGTAAATCACACCTTGATGGACAGTTTATACAAATGAACAGAGGGGCAATTAGTTCTTTAATCATGGGTCATAACCAATCAGGGCAAGATCAGTGGTACTCTTGAAATACATACTTTGGGAATAGCCTGAGGTCGTGTTGAGAGAAGTCCTGTCATGCTTTAGTGGTGCCTCTCTGTCACTCTTTCCAATTGCTAAGAAATAAAAATAAAAATAAAATGAAAAAATGAAAAAAATGGAAAAAAAACCTCAGTCATCTCTGTTTGCTATCCCCTGACTCTTTCTATAAGTATCATGGTCAGAGTACCCATATTGAAGAAATATTCAATAGCTCAAGAGCTCTGGGGGAAGTCTATAGTAAAAATATATGTCACCATAAAAACTATTCCCATATTGCCTCACAAATACACCTATTGACTGTTATCTGATATTCCTTTGGTAGGGAAAAAAGGATCTTTCATTCTATAATATAATTTTTTTTCATTTATTTAGCTAAATATTCTCCTAATTATATATAAAAAAACTAACATTCATTTTTTTTAATTTCAGTTCCAATTTCTCTCCCTTCTTTCCTTTATCACTCCTTGAGAAGGCAATCAATTTGATATTGATTATTGGTGTGAAGTCATGCAAATCATATTTCCAAAATAGCCCTGTTGCAAAAGAAAACACAAACAAAAAAAAAAGAAAAAAATTTTAATAAATATGCTTCAATATGCATTCAGAATTCATCAGTTCTCTCTCTGGAGGTAGCACTTTTCATTACGGGTCCTTTGGAATCATCTTGTGTCATTGTCTTGATCTGAGTAGCTAAATTTTTCACAGATGCTCATCACTGCAATATTACTGTTACTTTATACAATGTTCTCCTATACATGCTCACTTACTTTACATTGGTTCACGTATGTCTTCTCAGGTTTCTGAAACCATCTTACTTGACATTTCTTATAGGATAATAGTGTTCCATCATAATCGTAAGCCACAACTTATTCAGACATTCCCCAGTTGACGGTCATCCACTCGATGTCACTTCTTTGTCACTACAAAAAGAGCTGCTATAAATATTTTTGTACAAATGGGTCTTTTTCCCCCCTTTTCTTTGATCTCTTAGGGATACAGACTCAATAGTGATATTACTGGGTAAAAGGTATGCATAGTTATAGAGCCCTTTGGGTGCAGTTCCAAATTGTTCTCTAGAATGGTTAAACTAGTCCACTACATCAAAAGTGGATTAATGTCCCAATTTTTTCACATTCTCTCCAGCATTTATCTTCCATCTCTGTCATGTTAGCCAATCTGCTAGGCATGAGATGTTACCTCAGAGTTGTTTTGATTTTCATTTATCTAATTAGTAGTGATTTAGAACATTTTTTTGGTAATTATTGAGATTTTTGCTTTCAAAACTGTCTTTTTATATCATTTGTCCATTTGTTAACTATGGAATGTCTCTTATTTTTGTAAATTAGGCTTAATTCACATTTATTTGAGAGGTGAGGTATTTATCAGAGAAACGGTAAAAAAGCATTTCCCCCAGTTTCCTGTTTTAGCTGCATTTGTTTTGTGAGTGAAAAAATTAATTTCATGTGATCAAAATTATTCATTTTACTTCCTTTAATCCTTTTATTTCCTACTAGGTAATAAACTCTTCCCCTATCCATAGATTTTACAGGTTCATTTTTTCATGCTCCCCTAATTTACTAATAATATCACCCTTCATGTTTAAATCATTTATTCATTTTGACTTTATTGTAGTATATGGTGTGAAATGCTGTTCCATGCCTAATTTCTTCAAAACTGCTTTCTAGTTTTCCAGCAATTTTTATTGAATAGTGAGTTCTTACCTCCAAATCTTAAAGCTTTGGGTTCATTGAACACTAGATTATTATGGGAATTTACTACTCTGTGTTGTGTACCTAATCTATTTGTCTGATCCACCAATATATTTTTTAGCCAGGGCCAGAATATTTTGATAATTACCTCTTGCGATATAATTTGAAATCTGGTACTGCCAGGCTGGCGTCCTTCACATTTTTTCCACTTTATTTCCTTGATATTCTTGACTCTTTGTTTTTCCAGGTAACTTTGTTATTTTTTTTTCTAGCTCGATAAAATTTTTCTTTGGAAGTTTCATTTTGGGTGTCTAAGCGGCACAGTAGACAGAGTGCTGGGCCTGGAATCAAGAAGACCTGAGTTCAAATCTGTCCTTAGATACTTATTAATTATTTGACCTTTGACAAGTCATGTAACCTTGGTCACCTCAGTTTCCTCATCTGTAAAATGAGCTGGAGAAGGAAACAGTAAGCCACTTCAGTAGATTTGCCAAAAAACAAAGCCTAAAGGGGTCATAAAAAGTCAGAAACAACTTAAAACAACTAAAAACAAGAGCAAGTTTAATTGGTATGGCACTGAATAAATTAAGAAAAATTGTCATTTTTATTATATTGGCATGGCCTACCCATGAGTAATTAATATTTTTCCAATTGTTTAAATCTTACTTTGTGTGAAAATTGTTTTATAATTGTGTTCATACAGTTCCTGGGTTTGTCTTGGCAGGTAGACTCCTAAGTATTTTATATTGTCTGCAGTTATTTTAGGTGGAATTTCTCTATTTCTTCCTGCTTGATTGGTGATATATTGAAATCCTGAAAATTTATGGGGGATTATTTTATTACCTGAAACAGTGTGAAAGTTAATTGTTTCAACAAGATTTTTTTAGTTTAGTTCTCTAAGTATATCATCATCTCTTTTACAAAGAGTGATAGCTTTGTTTCCACATTGCCTATTTTTATTCCTTCAATTTATTTTTCTTGTCTTATTGACATACCTAGCATTTGTAATACAATATTGAACAACAGTGGTGATAATGGATGTCCTTGATTTACCTCTGATCATATTTGGAGGACTTCATTTATTCCTATCACAGAAAATTCTTGCTCTTGATTTTAGATAGATACTAATAATTTTTAGAAAGGTTCCATTGATTCTTATGTTTTCTAGTCTTTTAATAGGAATGGTTGTTATATTTATCAAAGGCTTTTTCTTCATTTATTGATGTTATCATATGATTTTGTTGTTTTTGTTATTAATATAGTCAATTATGTTGATATTTTCCCTAATATTAAACTAGCCCTGCATTCCTATTGAAAATGTCAGTTGGTTATACAGTGAATGATCTTTGTGATGTATTGCTGTAATCTCCTTGCTAATATTTTATTTAACATTTTTTATCACTGTTCATTAGTTTAATTGGGTGATAGTTTTCTTTCTCTGTCTTTACTCTCTCTACTTTAAGTATAAAAAGTGTATCAGTGTCAAAAAAGGAATTTGATAGGGCTCCTTCTTTACCTATTATTTTCAAATACTTTATACAATATTGGAATTAAGTCTCCCTCATGTGTTTGCAGAATATTGATAGAATTCACTTGTGAATCCATCTGGTCCAAGGGATTTTTTTCTTATGGACACTTCATTCTATCAATAAGAATAAGGTAGAAAATTAAGGAAGGTAATTAATGACTTACAGTCACACTAACACATAAATGACTAATATTGAAAAAGTTATTTTTTTGAGAGGGTAAGATGGAAAGAACATTAAGACATTAGTTGATTAATTGATTGGGAGGGGTACCAAAGGGGAAGGAAAGTGGTATGCAAATAGAAAACCTGAGGCACATAAGTCATACTTTGTTAATGCCACCTTTCTCAGACAACAAGTTCTCCAATTGTGGCTACTAAACACTAGGTCACTTTCTTATAGAAAATGTATCCAAAACAACAAAAAAAAAGTCTATTCCATGTTCTCTATAGCATGGAAACTTATCTACACTGTGGAATATGCAGAGCATGAAGAAGTAAATCTCTGATGGACAGAAAGAGGAAAATGCTTTCAGAATTCCTAAAAAGCCCAGGATCATAAGAGATCTTTGGCTGGACACTCACAGCCTAATGGCTGTAGTTTATTCCCATTGTAAAGCCTTTGTACAATCTTTTTCCACCTTACACCTCTTTGACACTCTATACCTCAAACAAAAGGATCTTCCTAATGACCCTTGCACATAACAGGGCATCTCTTTGCTGCCCTGTCCTTAGACCCCTGCTCGTGCCAGGAAAATATGACTTCTTCATATCTGCCTCTTAAAGTTACCTTCAAAATGCACTTCTGACATACATGTAGCTTTGCCTACTCCCAGTTGCTAATGGTCCTCTCTCATTATCTTTATACATTTTGAAAAACTTATAAATTATTTCCTGAGAGAGTGCTTCTTGGGGGCATTTATTTTCTGTTTTGTCTTTGTAATTCCAGGGCCTTGGGTGTGGCACAAATATTTGTTGATCAAATTATTGATACACTGAAAGAATCTGAATGTTCAGTAAGAAATATAAATTCATTATTTAATATTATGTGTACAAAACAGACCACACATACATACATATGCATATATACACACATACACACATGTATGCATATATGCATGTTTGCATACACACATGCATATGTGTGTGTGTATATATATATATATATATATGTATGGACACATTTTTTAACTTTTTAATTTTCAAGTGAGACAATATTTATAAATCACTTAGCACAGTGTCTGGCTTGTAGTAGGTGCTATAGAAATGCTTATTTCTTTCTGCTTATTCCCTTCTGATCCCAATGCCCTAAAGAGATAGAGAATAAAACAAATTGAAATAATACAGCTAAATAGTTTATACAATTACTGAAGGAATTCAGGTAAACACTCCCCCCCAAAAGAAAAAAAAAAAAACCTCAACAAAACAATTGATGCATGAGGAAAAAAATGCATGCTTCCCACAATCAAAAAACCCATCTGTAAGGTTCAGCCACGTTTTGACTAAGATAGTATAATGGACACTTATTTAAGGAACTTTAGGAATCCATAAATATCCAATGGTGTTATGTCCAACTTCCAGGAGATGCTTACAATCAACTCCACAATCCAAATGTTATGTGTTTTGCTTGTGGCTTTGACCTCAATACCCCATGGAAGGAACATGATTTAGGCTATTATCACCCATTTACACCTTATGTGCAAAGGATATACCTACATCTCTCTCTTTCTCTCTCTCTTCTCTCTCTCTCTCTCTCTCTCTCTCTCTCTCCTCTCTTTTCTCTCTCTCTCTCTCTTTCTCTCCCTCCCTCCCTCACTCCCCCTTTCTTCTCTTCATTCTGTATAAAAGCTATTTGACCTAGACTGCATGTAGTCCTGCATCCTAGTGATCACTTCATTCTCAATGGCATCCATAATAAAAATGGAAGTTCTCTGAATTGTCCCTTTCATTTTTTTTCAAATATAGACATATTCCTAACTTCTCCCCTTCCTCCCTGCTGTGGAGAAGTTTGCTGCTCTGAAAGAAGTTGGCTAAAACAAAGTCTCAGATGTTGTGTAGAACAGAGATATTGGTGTCAACAGATGAAAAATTAGATTCGCAACAATGCAAGAATCCTAACAGTATAGATTTCAACATAATTATCAATACATTCCTTTCAGCTACTTTCCCATTTTAATTGCACACAGTTTATGTCTTTGTTTTATACAGCAATTTCAATGAGAGGAGAATGAAACGAGCAAAACGAAAATGAAAGAATTATGCAAGGGAATGAAAGACTTGCCAAATACTGAATTTGTGGTTTCTACTTTGTGCATGATTTATGCATGATTAAATTTTTTCAGCATATTATCCTGCAAGCTACATCACAGTATATTCCTAGCTTGTCTTCCTGGTGTCTATGTTTTGAGCCAAACAAACATACTTTCTATATTTTCCCATTTGAAACCAATATCCTCTCGGGGAGTAATATGTATATGTCTTGTTAGAGCAAATAAGATGCAAATAAAGTATTACTTTTTTTTTGTTTAAACTAAGGCAGTCTTTAGTGGCATGCCATAGGTCTCTTGTCCTCATAAAACATGTTTTTTTATTAGGGAGTAGAATTAAGACATGAGCCAAAATTACTTATGTAATTAATATATTGGATAAAAGAATTAGAATTGAAAATCTTCTCAAAAGACTGCCATAATTGGATAGTGCCTTGTATATAGTAGGGGTTTAATGAATGTCTGTTGAATGAACAAATGAAAAAATATGATAAAAATTATATCAATTCAACAAGCTTTATTAAGCACTTACTATTGAAATGTAATTTGCTTCAATTTAGGGCCATGATGATAAAAAATAAAATAGTTGCTGCCAAGCAATTTATCAGTGTGTGTGTGTGTGTGTGTGTGTGTGTGTTAGAGGTAATTTGTATGCAAATGACTATAATATAAGCTAAAAAAATCAGTGCCCAGAGGAGTTCTAATGGAATAGAAAGAATGATGAGAGAGGATAGTACCATTTCCAGCATGAGAATCAGTGAAGACTTCATGGAAGATGTAATGCTCGATCCGGATCTTGAGGGAAGAAACTATTTTTTTAAATTTTAATTAATTTATTTTGAATTATCGACAATCACTGCCATAAGCTTTTGACTTTAACATTTTTCTCTCCTTTCCTTCCCACCTCTCTCCCCAAGATGGTGCACTATTTGATATAGGCTATACATATACATTCCTATTAAACATATTTTCACATTAGTGAAGTTGTAAGTAAGAATTAGAACTAATAGGAGGCACCACCAGAAAGAGAAAACAAAGCACAACAGAAGAAAAAAATAGCAATTAGTATGTTTCAATCTGAATTCAAATTCTGTAGTTCTTTCTCTGGATGTGGATACCATTTTCCATCATGAGGCCTTTGGAGATGTCTTAGATCCTTGTATTGCTGAGAAAGGTTAAGTCTATCAATATTAGTCATCACACAATGTGGCTATTACTGCATACAACATTTTCCTGGTTCTGCTCACTTCACTCAGCATCAGACCATATAAGTCTTTCCAGGTTTTTCTGAAGTCAGTGTGTTCATCATTTCTTATTGTTTTTATTTTTATTTTTATTTTTTTATTTTTAGGCAATTGGAGTTAAGTGACTTGGGTCACACAGCTAGTAATTGTCAAGTATTTGGCCTCAGGCCAGATTTGAACTCAGGTCATCCTGACTTCAGGACCAGTGCTCAATACACTGCACCACCTAGCTGCCCCACTTTCATTATTTCTTATAGCATAATAGTATTCCATTACATTCATATACCACAGCTTGTTCAGTCATTCCCCAATGGATGGACATTCTCTCAATTTCCAATTCTTTGCCACCACAAAAAGAGCTGCTATAAATATTTTTGTACATGTTGGTCCTTTTCCCATTTGCATGATCTTTATGGGATATAGCCCTAGAAGTGCTATTGCTAGGTCAAAGGGTATGTACATTTTTATAGCCCTTTGGGCATAGTTCAAAATTGCTCTTCAAAAATGGTTGGATCATTTCACAACTCCACCAACAACGCATCAGTGTTCCAATTTTGCCATATCTTCTCCAACATTTATCATTTTCCTGTATTGTCATGTTGGCCAATCTGATAGATGTAATGTGGTACCTCAGAGTTGTTTTGATTTGCATTTCTCTAATCGATAGTGATTGACAGCATTTTTTTCATGTGAGTATAGATGGCTTTAATTTTGAAGAAAATAATTTCAATAAGCATGTGATTCTAGTTGCAAAGCCCATTGGTGAAAGACTTTCTTCCCATTAGTGGCAATATATGCTGTGCCATGTGTAGGGAGTGGGAACAAAATTGGCAAGAGGAGAAGACAAGAAATCTTTAGTCTTCTTCAGGCTTCTCTTTGGGTTCTTCAGTCACTCTGAGTGCTTTTGGCTTCTAGCTTTAAGAGAAAAGATGGAAAATGCCAACTCCACTTCAGGTTGCTGAAGGAAAAAAAAAACTAAAATTCTGAGAAGTCGGCATGAGAGGAGCTAGTTGTCTTCATCATGTCTCTATCCCTGGCTTGTTATACTAGAGACTTTGAGGATCTTTTCTTAGTTGATACCTAGTATAGTCTCTTAGTTTAGTTAAGTAACCTTGCTCCCACTGGGAGAGTTTCTTCACTCTGTACTATCTGGTATGTATTCTACTATGTATACCTTCTCTCATTTCTGTTTTGCTATTGATTTAGATAAATGATCATTCTTTGATAATTAATATTTTTGTTCTTGGTGAAACTGATACTTGGAGGGAAAGGGGGTCAAGCCTTGGACATAGAGCTTGAGGTCCTCCTCACCTCCCCAATGTTGAAGCATTGATCAGAAGTTTGCTTGAACCTGAAATCCATATACCCCCTAGGCTAATATTATTAGAGGGAAGAGAAAAATGTAATTTATTCAGGTATTCATTTTCTCTTAGGAAAGAGGAATGGTGAAATACACTCTCCTATGGAAAAGGGTAAGAGTAATTGAGGCTATAGATGACTATTTTGCTGCCCTTTGGACCACAAAAAAAACCCCATAGTACATGTGGGGAATGACCCTCTTAATATATGAGGCCTTTAAAAAGGTGATTTGGGGAGAATCAGATTAGCCTATCTGCTAAAGGTTATGCAAATACATGATGGCAGGAGAACGCAGATAGGGAAAGATTAAGGAACCATGAAGAGTGCAACAAAACAGGGGCAAAGTGAGTAACAGGGAAGGAAACAGTTTACAGTGAGGCTTGGAAAGGAGGTGGACAATTTAAAGTAGTCAACTGCAAAGACTTCCTTTGAAGTACAAAATAAAGACTAAACATGGATTGGCATGACAAAGTATGATGATGTTCGTAACACTGAAATATTGATCAATAGCTTATCACCTTTAAGTTATTTGCAAAAGAGTAGGACCAAAACTATGCCCTTCAACCACCAGTTTCAGTTATAGCAATGGATTTTAGAAAACGGAAATAGTACTGGGTCCTGTAAATGTGTTGGAGAATAAGTTTTCTGTTGCTAACATGCCATGTTCCTCTCTACTCACTACTTTCCTATCTCTTAAAAAGGGATGATACTCACAATAATTGAATCTACTGGAGCTGAGAATATAGAGGAACTTGAAAAGTCAGCCAGGCAACTAGCATTTAATAAGCACCTACTATGTGCCAGACATATACCTGGCACTGTGATAAGCATTGAGGATACAAATGAAAAACAAACAAACAAGAAATAGTCCCTGCTGTCTAGAAGCTCTTATTAGAGCTCCAAGATCTCTACCAGAAGTGATAACAAGCAATTACGTGTAAACCAGATACATACCAGAGAAATTAAGGGTAGTCTCAGAGGGAAGGCACTAATATTCAGGAGAACTGGTAAAGGCTTTTGGGAAATTAGCTGAGACTTGAAGGAAGGCAGGCTCTAATTTTCTCTCTAACAAGAGAAAGATTTTTTGTATTTCACAGTAGATCTGATTAGAGTGGAAGTAGAGGAAGAAGCAAAAGTAAGATTTATGCCAGAAATCATTTCACTTAACTTCTTTCTTTTCTTTTAGGCAGATAGCAATCCAACAGCAGGTGTCTATTTTTTCTGTCTCTTCCCTTCCTGTCTTCTCTTTTCCCCAGTTCTACCCTTCCCTTTCCTCTCTTCTCCTGCCCTGCCCTATCCTTTCTTCTCTCTTCTCTTCTCTTACACATTTTTTTAATGTTGGAAAATATAATGCACTGGATGAGGTTCTGATTCTCTCTAGCTCCTTATCAAGTCAGATCCCAACTTGTCCTCTCCTATTTGCCAGGCCATCAGTCATGACAGTTATATCTCTCTTTATGTCTTGATCATACTTTAGTAGGTCAGTAACCTGACCATTTCATCTTCTATCCCTTTTCTTTCCTCAGCTCCTTTTCATCATTTTTTTTGACTTTTGAAGCATGTTATGGTTATTTTCAATTCAAAGGTAATCCTATCTTCCTCTTTTCAGGAAGGTGTATATATCTGCATCTTTACAATTATTGTTGTTTTTTTAAAATCATATGTTTTAAAGAGTAAATTTCTACTCTCAATTAATAAGTGGTTTAAAAAATAGATTTCTCTTTTGATACCAAGCTAGAAATATCCCACCTTTTGAGTTCTCATTACAATCTTCACTCTTTCTACCTACCCATTACACTACCCTCTTCATAGAAAGACTTCCACATTTCATTGAGTGACTTTCATCTAACTCTATTTTCTTTAGGATATCAAGAATTGTTAACTGAGAATGGAGTCTCTTCCTAAAGTTGTGTTGATAAATCACTCAGAAACCACTGAAGAACTTTATTTATCCATATGTTAAATATGAAGCAAAAATAAGACATGGCTGCTTCAAAGGCTGATAAAATCTTTAAGCTGCATTAATTAAAATAGGGTATAGGTATAAATGGTGTTAATGGTGCCACTTTCTGCTTTGAGGACCAGATATCTGGTATATCAGGTTTAATTATAAGGATTCACAATTAAATGGCATGTTGGGAAATGAAAGCATGTTCAGAGTAAAGCAGTTTCAGATGGTGAGTAGACTGAAATTCAAGTCATAAAAAACAAATAAATTGATAACATTTAGCGTGGTGGAGGGAGACTGAAAAATACATAAAGAACAAAATACATAATTGTCTTCAGATATTTTAATGACTCTCATATAGAAGAGGAAATAAATGAATTTTGTGCGACTCAAAGGAGACCAAAAACAATGAATGACCTGTATAGGATATTTTAGTTCAATAGAAGAAGATATTTCATAGTGATTACAGAAGTATACACTATATGGATATCCACTATTTAGTCTGTCACCTAGGCTGCCCCATTTACTATCAATAATAATTCAATTCCACTTTCCTTCTATTTATCCAAACCCTGACCATTAATTGAGGTGTACAAATTGAAATCTCATCTTCTTCATAAGGCTCCTACCCTTACTCACTCTTCTGTACCTAATGCTTTTCTGGGATAGACATTCCCCACGTTCTAGGTAGATATTTAAGGAGATGTTGTGCAGCTACAACCAATGGGGTGCCTCTTCTATCCTGCACATAATAAAACAGCTGTTATTCTAAGAGAAGCATGCATCAATATATATGGTCATTCAGATTTCTTCTTATGTTCCCTCTTTGTCTGCCTCTTCCCTCACTACCCTCACCTTTCACATTTGGACCTTCTATCACCTTTTTTCCTTCTGTTAACCTCTTCTCATTGTAATTCCCAGTGAAAGATGTCCTAGATCCTGTCTCAACACTGCCCCTTGCAATACCAGTGCAGCTGATTAATTGCCTGATGAGACTTCCTGTTTGTTTTTCAGATTCACTAAATTAACTAATTAGTTGATCCTGGGTTTTCCTCCCCGCTGCAGAGGATAGTCTATTCTCTTTCTTCTGGGCCTGGACCAAAGATGGGAGATATACCATCATGGATCCCTGCTCTACTCTGCCCACTCTTATTTTTGCTTTCCCTTTAGCTCTCTCTCTCTCTCTCTCTCTCTCTCTCTCTCTCTCTCTCTCTCTCTCTCTCTCTCTCTCTCTCTCTCTCTCTCTCTCTCTCTCTCTCTCTCTCTCTTTCTCTAATCTCTTGCTTTTGTTTTCTAATTATTTCATGTACATAGAACCTTATTTTTTTCCCGATTTTTCACATTTTTTTCTCATTTGCATAACAATATTCCTCTGAGGTAGGTGGAATAGGAATTTTTATCCCTATTTTATTGATAAGGAAACCCAGAGCTGAAGTGATTTAGTTAAAGTCAAATCTCATAGATATTTAGTGGCATAAATGAGTTCAGGTCTCTAGACTCTAAATCCAGTGTTCTCCCACCATACCATGAGATTCCAGTAAAGCAACAATATATTGTATCTTTTTTTTAATATACTATGGCATCCTACATAATGTCTAAATGTAAAAGAAATTGCTTGTGTTCAGTAAGATTCTCCAGATGACATTTTTACAATTATTATTATGCTTACTGTATCAGACTTTGGAAGATTTCAAGTATTTTTCAGTGAGATCCATGGTTGTTCAGAACAAGTAAGTCCAGTTGTTGACATAAGAAAAAATGAAGGCACCCTGAAATGTAATGTAAAAATAAATGGTCAGTGAAAAGAGAGCCAGTTTGGAGTAGTAAAGTCCATTTGAGATCAGAAGACTTGAGTTCAAAATCAAGTACTACTAATTATTAACTGTGTGACCAGATCTCTTTGAGACAGATTTTTCATTTGTAAAATAAAGGGATTAAACCAAGTCTTCTCAAAAATCTCTTATAAATTAAAATATATGATCTTAAGTAGATTGGAGCAAATTACCAACATTGATATATGAATAGGTAAAACATTTATTAAGCATTTACTATGTGCCAGGTACTGGGGATAAAATACAGGCATGCAAGGTAGCCTCTGTCATAACAGAGCTCATATTCTAATAGGGAATGAAGACATGAAAAGGGGAACCATAAAGTAAGGGGTATATATAGTATAGAGATGGATGGGAAGTGATGTTGAGGCCAGGTTCTGAATAACGTGAGATGAAAGCTATCCTATCGAGGGCCATAGCCACAAAAGCAGTGTCCAAGGTCCCAGAATGAAAGTTATAAGGATTGTGGCCAGAATGCTGGCAGTCAAATTTTAAAATGATGGTCAGGAGGATGGATCAAAGATAGCAGAATAAAGGCAGGAACACTAATGCATTTTTGGTGGAGTTGTGAACTGATCTAACCATTCTGGAGAACAATTTGAAATTATGCCCAAATGGCTATAAAACTGTGCATACTTTTTGACCAGCCATACCAATAATAAGTCTGTATCCCAAAGAGATCATAAAAAAGGATAAGGACCTACATGTACAAAAATATTTATTGCAGCTCTTTTTTTTTTTTTGGTGGCCAAGAATTAGAGATCAAGGGCATATCCATTAATTGGGGAATGGCTTAACAAGTTGTGATATATGAATGTAATGGAATATCACTGTTCCATAAGAAATGATGAGCAGGCAGATTTCAGAAAAAACCTGGAAAGACTTGTATGGACTGATGGTGAGTGAAGTGAGCAGAACCAGGAGAACATTGTACTCAGTAATAGCAATATTATGCAATTACTAGCTTTGATCTGCTTATCTCTTCTCAGCAATGCATTGATCTAAGACAATGCCAAAAGATTCATGATAGAAAATTCCATACACCTTCAGAGAAAAAAAAAAACTAATGGAGTCTGAATGCAGATCAAAGCAAAATTTTTAAAAACTTTCTTTTTTCTTCTAGGTTTTTTGGGGTGGGTGATGGGTCTGTGTTTTCTTTCACAATATAACTAAAATGGGAATATATTTTGCATGACTGCACGTGTATAACCTGTATCAAATTGCTTGCTTTCTCATTGAGGTAGGGAAGAAGGTGAGAGGGAGAGAACTTGGAATTCAAAATTTTAATAAAAATGTTATCAAAAATTGTTTTATATATTATTGGAAAAATAATATATACATGCAAGCAATACACATGCACATACATACATGCATATATACATGTGTGTATACATACAAACATACGTGTGTGTGTGTGTGTGTGTGTGTGTGTGTGTGTGTGTGTGTGTGGCTTATGTCCAGAAATTGTAATGGAGTTCTGGTTCTGAGCAAAATAAGGTGAATGTTCACCTATCAGAATTTGGTTTGGTGTCCCGGGAGCAAGAAGAATTTGAGTAAAATATTATGAATGAAAAGAAAAGGAAGATGGCTGGTCATGTAGTAACAGTGAAGGATAGCAGTTAGACAATCTAAATGTTTTATTTTTATAAAGAAAATATAATAGAAACAGAAGAAGACCTCGACCAGGTTATTTTCTGAGGAAGGAATGACCTTTCTCTTTCTAAATTCTGAACTCTCTAATTTTGCCCTTGATTTCATTCTTTCACATTGTATAGAAGGGGCTGCATTTTAATTGTTCCTCCATTCATAATTGTCAATCTCTCCTTATTCATTGCCCTACTAATTCTAAATATACACATATTTCCAATATACTTAAAAAACAATGACAGCAGGAAACAAAAATCTTCTCTTGATTCTTTCATCTTCTCTAACTCACCTACTCAGTTTCTTCCTATAGAATCTCTAGCTTCCTTCAGATTATTTTTGTTCCGTCTTCTAGAGGTAGTCCATCCCCTTATTGTTAGTGATGTCTTTCTGGAAAGTAATTTGTATATGTTGTTATTTTATTTTTTCTCAACATTTTCTTCTCTTTCCATTGCAATGTAAACTCTTTAATCACTAGGACTATTTATAATGCTAACATTGCATATCACATATTAGGCACTTATTAAGTGATGAGGGAATGACTGAATGGAAACATCAAATGTTTCCAGCTTGGGAGTCCACAATATTTCTCTATTACTCTATAGCCTTCTGCTTTTCCTGCCTTTTGTACCTTACCCAAATGTTCTCTACCAGAAGTGTTTTTTGAGGTTTGTGGATTTATGCATAGCTGAGAATTTCCTTGCTATGAAATGATATTCTCAGACCCTGTCTACCTAACCTGTTGTACTTGAGTCAGACACTTCTCATTGCTAGGGTCTGCTCATGTAAGAATGAATCATTTTTCAATGGTATCAGTGATCCTTATGAGATCATGTTCATCTCTTTGTATTGTGATATCTAATTCACTTTGTTTATTGTTTATGTTTTGTAAAATGATGTAGAAGATGTAGATCAGTATTGCCATTCCTCCCAAAATTTATTATTTCTTCTGTATTACTGAACATTTCAAATGTCATTCTTGTAGTTTTCTCCTATGCCTGGGACCCTCTCTTTTTCATTTAAAGGTGGCAATCAGAATATCCAATGTCCAAACAAATAATTTAATATGTGACAATACTGATCAGTCATAGCATGAATGTCATACAATGGCTTCGATCAAAATCATATTCATATTTACAACATATACGATTTTTTGGGAAATCCCACAAACTCAAAGTACTGATAATTTTCCTCTAAATTTCTAAATATTATGTGAGCAACAGTTACTAATCTACCCATATGTTATGCCTTGCTCTTGATCATGACCATTTGTTTATATGTTTTTTTTTTTCCCACATTTCCTTTTTGGTCATTCAAAAGTTGAATTTTTGGAGATTGTAGTTTTCCGCAATGTCTTTGCATGTAACACCTTGACTTCATAAGTCACTTAGACTCTTGAGGTCCCAAGCAACTCACTAATAATATAAGACTAAGAAGTTATTGATCTGCATTGATAGTGGAAGTTTTTTTTTTTAAATTAGCATGAAGGGTATATAATTTATAATGCTTACTATGTACCAGGCACCGTACTAAGCATTATACAAATACATCTTTTGATCCTTAAAACAGCCCCATAAAGTAGATGTTATTATTATCTCTATTTTACAGTTGACTAAACTAAAGTAAACACAAGTTAAGTGACTTGTCAAAGTCACATAGTAAAGTTATGAGGATGAATTTGGAGTCAGATCTTCCTGACTCTAGGCCCAGAGCTCTATCCACTATACCACCTAGCTGTCTGAGAGTTCCCTAAACTAATGAAATCTAAGACCTGAATCTCTACTACCACCATAACTAACACATATGCATACACAAACACACACACACACACACACACACACATATACACACAGAAACAGAGACAGAGAGAGAGAGAGAGAGAGAGAGAGAGAGAGAGAGAGAGAGAGAGAGAGAGAGAGAATCATATGCACAGGTACCTTCATATCAAAATTATCCAGAAAAATAATATCAGTATTAATAAGATGGATTTTTGTTGTTGTTGTTGTAGGAGGGTGGCACCTTGGCATAACTGCAAATGTGTCAGTTTCCGGAATGTAGCATAGCCGGCCACTGCCTTCCTATTCAATTTTGATTTTCTGTTCACAATATATTTGTACTTTTTGTTGCTAGATACATGAATTGATGGACCAATTCAATGAACTATCCATCCAAATGTATATTATGTTCTGAACAATAGGCATTCATCATAGAATCACAAGGTTAGTTTTTATTTTAGAATTAGAGGAAACCTCACCAGCAAAAAACCAAAAAGATTCCCCAAGTCCCCATTGGAACACAGTCTAGTGACTTGAATTAAGTTCTCTCTTCCTACTTCCTTATGTTCCTTGGAAATCAAATCCCTTTTAGTCATCTTTCCTCTCTCTCTTTTTTTTTTTTTTACAAATGACAAGGTCATTCTCCTTTGAATCAAAGGAGAATTATCTAGCTCCACTTTCACTTTGTTGTTACATATTATCTCATTTACTCCAAGAAAAGGTGAGTTAATCCCTTTTTACCAGCATACCTGAAAACACCACTACTGTTGAAAATATTTCAATAAAACTTTTCTTTTCCTTAGTTTTTTTTTGACAATTTCAGCAACTTCTGGACATTAGCACTGCTGATACTATCCTAATGATACCACATTTTATTTTGGATTAAACTTCTGTCATCTGCCATTGATTCCATTTTATGTACAAATCTTTATTTTTTTTAAATTTAAGTTGCATCATAAATTTCCTGGTCTCTTCTTCAAAAGTACCTTTTCCCTTTCACTGCAACTGTTTCTTTATGTGTCTTCAGTATTTTCTTTTTGAAAACTTGTCACTTCTCCTATATTGATTTTCAATGTAGATTTCAGTTAATGAGATTCCTGGTATTCTTTCTGTGAATCGTTTGAAATCTACTCTTACATAATCTATGACACATGCCCAACTATTATATATTACATTTACCTATACAGTATCCTTATGCGTTTGAATACTGCATGTACTGGTTTTTCTTCAGGACAATGGCAAATACCTTGTGCAAAATTTCATATCCCCATTCTAAGGTAGATACTTCAAAATTTTAAGTACATTCTGAATTGTTTTGTTTTTAATCATTCATTGTGGGTTCTTCTATACACATACATCACAACCACTGTATAATTTAATCGATAATCTTTGAGAGTGATCCTACAGCCAAGCTGGTGATGAACCTCCCCAAATTCAATTCCATTGGTCCTGAGATTCTGAGTGTATGCTTATCCCACATCTAATAATGACGGCCTTTCAAATTTGATATGATTTATCAGGGTTTATAGTCCACTACCATATCCTTCTATAGCCCAATCTTTTCCAGATGTTACAGTAAAGTAAAAGAGTTAGACTTGAATGATGAAAAATTTATTGCTAATAAATGCTTGTTGAAAATTGACCACCTGGATGGATACATAGATAAATGGATAGATCAATAGACAGACCGATAGACAGACAGACAGACACACAGAGAGACAGAGAGATAAATAGATAGAGATAAGTGTTTTAAATTCTAGTAAGCCCTTCTGACTCTTCCTCAGATATGCCATCATCTAGCCTATCTGACCTTTTAATAGAGAATATATACTTATGAACATGATCAGGTGTTTTGGTATAAAAGAACCTGTAAATCACAAGAAGTCATATGAGATAAGCAAATTCTCTCTGCACTTTAAGTAAATCATGCAAAACATTCTAGAATTTAAGCAATAGTATAATGAAAATCAAGTACTGGATTAGGATTAGGAGAGGGTTAAGTTCAGTTGAATCTCTGATGGGAATTGTGTAACCTTTGGTAAGTCACTCAACTCTATTTCAGGGGCAATTTATAATTTGTCCCTAGGTTTCTTTATGTATAAAGTGGGGATTATAATAATTCTAATGAGAGATAATGTAAAAGGATCTCTCTTATTCCACATATAAGTCATATGACCCTGGGGAAGTCACAACTTCATAATGCTTTTAGATAACACTGAAAACTAAATGACACAAAACTATCAAAAATCTATATTGGTGAAGAGAGTTTCCATCCTGAGATTTCCTAATATGGTAGCAAGGAAATCACAGGTCTATTTTTCCTACTTCTCCCTCCACCCCACCAAAAACAAAAAAAAAATAGAACAGAACAGAATAAAACAAACCAAACAAACAAAACACTCTAGGGATGTTTGTGAGGATAAAATGAGATGCTGAACTATCTGTATAGGTCTTATTAAAATTCGATATCACTATAAATATAAACATCATTTTTTATCATTATTATTATTATTGTCATCATCATCAGGTTGTGTTGGTGGCTATCCTATTCTGTGATCCCCAACATCAATATTATTTATTCTTCCTAATAACTTTGCTGACTTTTAGTCACCGTTTAATCAGGCATGATTCTGATTGAAGTAGCACTGCATATCACCTCCTACCCACCTTTGCACCCAAGGACTTTCCTCATGATTACTGTTATTCCCAAGATTGCCAAAATAATTAATAATAATTAGCTACTTCTTGCAAAGTACAGCCAGAATCTGTGATAAAATGTCTGCTTTCCCCTTTACCATTCATTTAATTCCTTTGTTTAATCGCACAATGAAACAATTATCTTCCATTTGTGACATCACAATCACTCCCATAGCAACAGATATCTGCTTCTGACACTTCAATATGAGAATAATCAGGAAGCAGATATGAACATGGAGGAGAAAGATCTTGTTTATATATAAATACGTTAACAACCAGCAATTGCCAGAAAAGAGAAATGGAGAGGAAAAGTAATGTCTCACAGATAAGACTTCCTTTTGAAATGTTAATTTTTTCATCTATCTGACTATAAACTTCATCTCTGAAACTTTTTCCCCATTATTATCATCATACCTAGAGCACATAGAATTGAACACTAGCTCACTGTGACCTTTTTGAAATCACAGGCAATCCTTTCTCTTTGTCACTCTGATAATGGGATGGATCAGATTCTTCCTGAAGACATTGTAACAGAGTTCAACTGTCTATGTTGTACGCTAATGAAAAATGTTAAACCCAGTGCTTCTCTAGTATGCACCCCCACAGCACACAGCAGATGCCCTGCCTAGAGATGTCCATATGGCATGCTGGTCTCGATGATATTTCCTCTACTGTCAGGGGAGCTGACTGTATGGATGAGCTGTTGTTGATGCCATGTGGAGGCTTAGGTAGAAGTGTATTGAAGGAGAGATTTTATTTGTCCCTTCCAGTCCCTATTCAACAAGGCCAGCCGTATATATAGGTGAGGTAATCTACCACCTATGAAGTGCAATTTTAGAAGAGCCAGGAAAACCACTGCTTTCCAAAGAAAGAAAGAAAGAAAGAAAGAAAGAAAGAAAGAAAGAAAGAAAGAAGGAAGGAAGAAGGAAGGAAGGAAGGAAGGAAGGAAGGAAGGAAGGAAGAAGGAAGGAAGGAGGAAGGAAGGAAGGAAGGAAGGAAGGAAGGAAGAAAGAGAAAGAAGAAAGAAAGAAAGAAAGAAAGAAGAAAGAAAGAAGAAAGAAAGAAAGAAAGAAAGAAAGAAGAAAGAGAAAGAAAGGAAGGAAGGAAGGAAGGAAGGAAGGAAAAGAAGGAAGGAAGGAAGAGGAAGGAAGGAAGGAAGGAAGGAAAGAAAGAAAGAAAGAAAGAAAGAAAGAAAGAAAGAAAGAAAGAAAGAAAGAAAGAAAGAAAGAAAGAAAGAAAGAAAGAAAGAAGGAAAAGGACATCCTTCTCCCATAGCAGATTCATTCTGGAGATTCTTCCAATTATAGAAAAGTACTTTCCCTCCCATTCCATAGCTAAAGATAAGTTGTAAAATTTCAAACTCACTAAGAGAGGGAGCTAGGATTTTTTAACACTCATATGTCAATAGCATGTCAACATTAGTAAGTATGTACTATGGGCTAGGCACCATGCTAAATTATGGGAATACAAATACAAGCAAAAAGACAAAAAAAAACCTGCCCTCAAGGAGATTACATTCTTCTAATGGAAGAAAACACATTAAAGAGAGCTAAAATTGGAGCACGCAGGAGAAGTATAAAGACTCAGTGGTGGAACCCAAAAGAAGGAAAAAAATGAGTGAGTGAGTGACTGAGCCTGGGCACATCCTCAAAATGGAGACCAAAGAACTCATTAATCCAGGAACAAGGTCACAGAGCTCAGGTGTCTTGCAGGAAGAGAATGCCTGCTGTGGCATGGAAGAGAAGTCTGGAGAGTTCATAGTATAATTTAAGTTACCAATATCAGAGACTTTAATGTGAACAAGAAAAAGAGAAAATAGTGAGAGGGAATGAAAATATCAGGCCCCTAAAAATGTGGAAAATTGGGCCACAGAAATCTCAATCTTAGGGCATGGAGATAATATTTTTAAAGTTTTGTGGACTATGGCCCATATATTTTTATTGACTCTAAGTCACTCCCCAAAGTTAGGAACCAGTGGCATTTTTCAACTTTCAGAATTTTTAGGTTTAAATTAATTCTCCCCCATTCATACTCCCACAAATAAAAAGAAATAATGATCAGGGAAGCAAATAAACAAAACTGTTTGGGTTACAGTTTATGACATAAATTCAAATTCACATTTTTTTAAAGAGGTAATCTTGCAATTGAAATTGCACTGGCCCTGGGTTCGTAAGATCTGGGTTCAAATCCTGTTTCTGCTGCTTGCTAACTGTTTGACCTTGGGAAATTTGATTAGCTTCTTGGGCTTTAGTTTCATCACCTGTATGATGAGGAAGTTAGATTAGATGACTTTCGAGGTTCCTTCCACATCTAATTCTGGGATCCACTGACCCTAGCATTTCAATCAGTGAAGAGAGGATGTTTTGCCACTTGGCTTTGCTTTATATATCATGCCCTGTAACTCTTTCAACTTTCAGTAGAGCAATGGCAGGATCCTGAAATGCTCCTTAAACCTGCCATTTGCTTAATATTTAGCTTCCTGCTTCAATGATTTCACCTTCCACTCTATCCTTTTTAGAAGGGATGAAGAAGAAGCTCATAATAACTGCTCCAACTGGCTAAAACCAAAGGTTGTTCTATCTTCTACCTAGTCCCTCTTCCTTTGCAAAATCTACCAAATTTTTCTAACTGCACCATTCACTGTCTTGGCATTCATTTTTCAGAAACCATGGTGGTCTGGCACCTTTAACTGGACAGTCATCTCCCTGGCTACTGGACCACAGCTCCTTATATAAAAATGCCAAATTCCTTAGGCTAAGAATCAAATCCTTTTTTTTAACCACCCATCTCCATCCTCTTTATTCATAATTCTTTCTTATTATACCAGTACATGGGGAGGCAGCATGGTATAGAAGACTTAGGAGAGAAGCAGGTTTGAGTCCTAGATCTGGTATTAACCAAGTCACTTTCCTAACTCTTAGTGTTTTGGAGAATAAGGCAGAACATAAACCTTAATGTGCTATGTAAATGTTAGCTGCCTAATTGTCTGGATGGAAACAAAGTCTTAAAGCAGCAGTCACTGGGACAAGAAAGTTATTGGAAATATAGAAGTAGAGAAGAACAGAGAAGGTGGTCTGTTATTCTAAACATGAGACTATTGTGTTCGCCAAATTGGCATATTCATTTTTCCCACAAACACCAAGACTAATTCTAACTCCAATCCTTTGTTTGTGTTCCTGTTTCCAGGAGTACCACCCCTATTTTCCTCATTTCTCTAAGACCTACTTTTTCTTTAGGGACTAACCAAAATTTTTTTTCTGTTTCCCAAAGCCTTCTTAGACTTTCAGAGCCCTCAACTATCTTACTGCATCCATGTCTGTCCCTATCTCTCTCTTTCTCTATGTCTGATATTTTCAATGATGACAATAATCACTTTTCAGCTGGAGAGATCCATATATAAATATCCTCAACAAGAAAAATGAACAATAAAATGTTATACACACATACGCATATACATATATGTTGGTATATATAGAATATACTCTAGGTCCTACCTTCAAAACTACCAATAGTATTAGTACCAGTATCAGAGGTACTGAAAATCAGTGGACCTTGGGCACCAGGGAGGTGTTAGTTCACAAGAGAGAAAATATCTATCTATCTATCTATCTATCTATCTATCTATCTATCTATCTAAATTCTCAGAGGAAGAGACAGAAGGATTAAGGTCATCATAGTGTGCTAAACTCTTAAGCAGATCAAGACATTAAAGAGCTCCATCTCCCAATCACTCAAGAAGCAGGGGACTTCAAAACTGATCATCATCATGAAGAAAACAAATGCTCCTACAAGAATTGGTAGCCTTTCCAATCCTACCTCTTTGACTACTTCTGTTTATATTCTCCAACACACCTTATTTCCTCAGTGACCCCACCTCCAAAAATACCTTGGTCATATTAACTTTTGAGCACTTTCCCTTGTATATTTTCCCCCTCTCCCTTCCATCCAAACACACTTGGGATGACCTCCCTATTCCTCTTCTTCAAAGCCCAGGTAAAGATACGCCTCTTTTAAAAAAGATTTTTCCCTATAAATCCTCAAACATATTTATATTTCCTTCTTCTGTATTCTTACAGGACCAATTATAAACTAATAACTTCCATTGATGCATTATTGTAAATCACCTAAGGCTGAATTTAATGAAAGTTGATGTTGCTTTCAGAGCTACCTGGCTTTTTTCTTTTCTTTTCTTAAATGTTGTTGCATCCCTTGCCTGAATGGTGGTTGTTGTGTTGGGTGTGAGGTCTTATAAGTCACATGTCTGTAGGACAAAGAGGGAACACAGCATCACAACCCTAAAGTTGATACTAAGCAAGACAGTACATGATCCAGCACAACTTCAGGCCAGTTCTCTGTTGATGGGTTTTCCAGTATATTAGACATAGCCGTTGATTGCTGCCTGGCAAGTACACTGTCTTGATGGGTGATCCCTGAGGCTTAGTCATTTGGCTCACTTTCTTGCCTCCTCAAAAAAGGGCAGTTGTTGGCAATAGTTCTCTCTGTCACATCTGCAACTGGGTCTAGTCTGCTGTACTTCTTTGTCTTATTGTCTCTTTGCTCCAAGTTTTCATATCAGAACATAAAGCTCAGTCCAAAACTCTTTGACTACATCCCAGGTATGGCTCTTCAGTAAGCATCTCTTTCATGAACATCACAATCTAAAAATTATTTCTTCTGGAAGTTTACGTTATCCTGTTCTGCATCTCAAGTGCAAAAGGAAAAGAAGACAGCAGTAAGAACTGAAAACATTGTGCCATTCTTAAAATGAAGGTGAAATTAATAATGGTTATAAAATAAAAATCCATCTGACACTAAACTCAGATCAAAGATCAGCTGTAACCTCCTGGAAGACAGATTCTGTGTTGTTTTAGACTTTGTATCCTTATGGACTAGCACAATGTTTGACACACAAAAACTCATAATAAATGCTCATTGATTGATTGGCAAAGGATGTTGAGTAGCAACTGGCACAGATTGAGAAAGAAACAAAAACAGAGGAATTACTTTCTTTACCACTATGAGAGTGTCCTTCAATCATAGATTAGAATGAAGAGCCATAGCTATCAACTGGGTCAAAACTCTAGGTTCTCAGGCAGCTTCACATTAACATAAGCCAGGACTGAGACAAATGAAAAAACAATGTGCACTGAGAAAGGTTTTGGTTTAAATTGTATAATAGTTTCCATTTAGAACTGGCCATTCCAGAGCTGAACACAAGTACCTTGCACATAAAATGTGCTCAATAAATAATTACTGAAAAGTGGGCTGATCTGCCTAATTAAGACTATGTGGGGGTCTTTGCAACCATTAGATGACCAATTTTCAGACTGTTGGTATTGGACCTTTGGGTTAATGTTGGACAAGATCAGTTCTCTCATCCCTTCTAACTCTAGGACTGCTAGCTAGGTATCACACTAGATAGAGCACCAAACTTGGCAGCTAGAAGATCTGAATTCATAATTACCTTCAAACACTAACCATGGGACTGTAGAAGACACTTAAATTTTTTCTACCTCAGTTTTCTCATGTGTAAAATGAAGTTATTAATAGAACTTAGGTTCCAGAATTGTGAGGACAAATTTGTGTTTGAATTTTTTTTAAAACTGAAAGAATTATATTAACACTAAATGTATGATTGTTATTATTAGAAGTAAAGAGTTACATATGGAAACAGGTCATACAATGAATCAGTCATAAAGCTGGAATGAAAGCAGAAAGGATAAATACTAAGAATTGTTCTGATATGCTCTATAAAGATCAGGATTTCACTTTTTTCCAGGTTTTATTTATTTATTTCTTTTAAAATTTTAATCTGTGGCTTCATTGATACAGTGAATTCCCAGGGAGGAAACTAACTCTATCCATAGAGATCTTCTATAATCCAGTATCTCCTCTGACACTAATAGTTTTTGAGAGTTTCCTAGGACACTCAGAAAGTAAGTGATTTCCAGAGACAGAATGAACATGGTGAATAGAGAAGCACTCAGCTAAGCCCTCCCAACATTCCCCTTTAAACAACTTTAACAGTACACTTCAAATCAAACTGTGGAGTGGCAGAGCCAACAAAAGGTCAGAGAAAGAAATTCTTCTAGCCCAAGATAACTTAGGAGGTCAGAAAGAGAGATCTGTGACACAGGACAGGAGGCTGGTTTAAAGCTCACAAGGACCATCAGTTTTGGGAGCTCTCAACCCAGAGATAGTAAAGGGACCTCACAATTGGTCAGAAAAAAAAAGATTACAGGAGGCCTCTCTGCTACTGCTGGACATGGGAATATATGCTGTTGGGGAAATTTATTACCTATATCCACTTCTGGGTCATATATAAAGGGCAAAATGGAACATCTTCAGTCAAAAAAGTGTGGCAGACCTGAGGAGCAGTATCTGTCACCAAATGATCAGAGACTCTGAGGAACAATATCATTTGCAATCCCAAGGAATCAAGGACCCTTCCTGGGTAAGTATCTGGGTATAGATGGGGAAAGTAGCGAGTACCCCTCTCCACAAACCATACCCCCTTGGAAGCACTCAAAACTTCTACACCTCCCTAACTAGGTCTGAAAACAGCAGTGCAAATAAAGCCTGAAGCTTGAGACAATGACCCTGTCCCACATGTTGGGAACAGAGCCCTGCTATACCATAAAGTTCAAAATCAAGAAATAGAGTGGATAAAAGGAGCAAACAACAAAAAAGAACCCATAAGAGAGAGAGAGAGTGTGTGTGTCTGTGTGTGTATATATATATGTGTGTGTGTGTGTGTGTGTGTGTGTGTGTGTGCATATGTATACATATATATATATATATATAAATAATATATATGTGTGTGTATGAGTATATATGTATGTATATATGGATACAGATATCTATTTACACATCTATGTATATCTATCTATCTATATATAGATAGATATAGATATACTACTATGGTAACAGGAAGATCCAGACACAAACTCAGAAGACAATGAATAGCTAAAAGCAAAGCCTCAAAGAAAAATGTGAGTTGGACATAAGGTCAAGTATTGCTGGAAAAGCTACTTTTTTTCAATATCAAATAAAAGTGGTAGAGGTAAAAGCAGGTAAAGAAATAAGAACAAAGGAAGACAATTATAAAAAGACAAGCAACACCTTTTTAAAAGAGACACAAAAATATTGAACAAAATAATACCTTGAAAAACAGAATTGGCCAAATGAAAAAAGAGGTTCAAAATTACCTGATGAAAATAACTTCTGAAAAATAGAATTGGCCAAATGGTGAAAAGATTTACAAAAGCTCAGTGAAGAAAATAATTCCCCAAAAAGTAGAATTGGGCAACTGGAAGTTAATTATCCTATGAGACATCAAGAAACAATAAAACAAATCAAAAGAATGAAAAAAATAAGAAAATGTGAAATATTCCATTGAAAAAATAAGAGACCAAAAAACAATTGACCTTGAAAATAAATCAAGGAGAGATAATTTAAGAAATATTAAACTACCTGAAAGCCATGATCAAAGAAGAAAAAGAGTCTAGACATCTTATTTCTAGAAATTATTAAAAAATATATATACTGTCCTGATATCATAGAACCAGAGAGTAAAATAGAAATTGAAAAAATCCGCTGGTTACCTCCCAAAAGAGACTCCAACATGAACGCTCCCAGGAATATTGTAGCCAAATTCTAGAACTCCCTGGTCAAAGAGAAAATACTTTAATAAGCCTGAAAGAAATCATGCAAATGCTGTAAAGCCACAATCAGGATCACACAAGAGATTTCAGCTTGCACCCAAATGAACAGAGAACTTGGAATATAATATCACAGAAGGCAAAGGAGCTAGGAATACAAAGAAGAATATTCTGCTCAGCAAAACTGAGGCATGTAAAGAAGAGATTTTACATTGGAGGGGGAATACTGTGTGTGTGTGTGGGGAAGTAACAACACAAACTTCACTCACATCTATACTGGTTATTAGAGGAAAAATATACATATGCACACTCAATTGGTAGCAGAAATGGGTAGTACAATTTGTTGTGCACACAAAGAACAGTTGAAACAGAAAGACCTACAGAGTAAAAATAGTGGGCTTGAGTAGAATCTGTTATGTTTCAGCTTAAATTTGAAAAAAAAGGGTAGAAATTATGATCTCAGAAAATGCAAAGGCAAAAATTGCATTCTTTTTCACTTATGACCCTTTCACAAGTCATATTAAAATTAGTAAGATCAAGGGTGAGGTATTTCCTCCTTTTCTACTCTGTGCTCTGGTCTATGAGTGATCACAAGCACTCTTTTCTGTCTTGGAACTGTGAGAAGGATTCTCTCTGTACCACAACTACAAGCTCCACCACACCAGTGCTCCTCCTTGCCCCAGGATCATCACCCAGAACTGTAACCTAGATCCAAGCATGTGCAGAGCAAGAGATTCCTGCCTCAGCACCAGCAAAGAGATCCCTGCAATTCCCCTATGATCAGCCACTCAATTCCCCCTCTGTCTATGGGCTAAGATCTCCAGAAGTGGCTCCCACCCTGGGGCTGTGCTGGGACTTGGCCTGGGCTTGAGCTTCTCTCTCACCGTGGATCGACAGACCTTTCCTACTGACCTTCTAAGTTGTCTTTGGCTTTTGTGAGTTGAGAAGTCTGGAAACCTCCACAGTTGCTTCTGATTCAGTCCCTTGAGTCTTACTTCAGGTTTACTGAGGCCTGGTCTTTGCCTGTGCACCCATGTTGTACTGTGCTCCTCTTCTAGCCCGATGCAACTGACCTTTCCAACCAACCATCCAGGTTTTCTTGGGCTGGAAATTTGTCTCACTCTGTCTTTTTGTGGGTTTTGCTGCTTTAGAATTTGTTTAGAGACATTTTTACTGGTATTTGGAGGGGTTTAGGGGATAGCTCAAGCAAGTCACTTCTTTTACTCTGCCATCTTGACTCTGCCTCCTACTCCCATTTCTCCACAGCTTTTTTGATCAATGGCTCTTAACCTCAGATATAACTATTTGGACATTTTTTTCAAATGTGAAAAGAGGGGAAAAAATGAAGAAGTTCAGAAATTTAAGCTTAGTTCCAAGGACTCTCCTGGAGGAAGACATCATTTACATTTAAATAATTGTATACACTCTTGCTAGACAGGAAGCAACGTAGTTCACAAACCAACATTTGGGATCTGATATAGATCCAGATTGGCCTCAGGGAACAGGAAAGTCTTAAAGAAAACTATGTGAAAGGGTAAAGTTTGGCTCATTGGATGGCCAGAGGGCAGTGTAGAGCTTATTGAACAGGATAAAAGAATTCTTACAAGCTAGAGTGGGGTATGAATTCTGGAAGGGGAGAAAGTAATGAACAATATAATTAGTTTAGCTTGAGGGCAGTAAAGACAATGCAATAGAGCGGCTAGGCAGTAATAGAGAAATTGATGTCCTTGAAGTTATAAGATCATAGTATTTGTGTTTGAGAGGGACCTTAGAGGCCACCTGGCTCAAAGCCTTCTTTTTACAGGTGAGAAAACTGAGTCTAACTTATATAAAATGACTTATACAAAATTGTGGAGGTGATAAGTAGAAAGGTTGGAAGTTAAACTGTGTGCTGCTTGATCTAAAATTTAAAATATCCATACACTGTGCTTCCCCCACACACACTATAAAGAGAGAGGGAGAGAGAGAAAAATAGAGAGAGACAGAGAGACAGATACACACACAAATATACAGATAGACAGATGGACAAAGAGAGAGACAGAGATAGTTTGAGAACTATTTAGACTGAAAGTAAACAAATAACCAGAGGTTTAACTTGATGAGGTAGCTTACCAGTAAACAAAGAACATTATATTCTATGGAGAATTGTGAAATAGAAAGATAATGCAGCATAAATTATAGAGAGTTGGACTCTGAGTTAGAAATACCTATGTTCAAACACACTGTTTTGTGAGCAAAGGGAAGTGTCTTTTCTTTTTTAAACATAATTATTCATTTATTTATTAAATGTTTCCAAATTTTATAAAAAAGAGCTTAACATTCATTTTTTAACATAAGTTTTACATTCTCTTTCTTCTCCCTTACCTTCCCCCCTTCTTGAGAAGACACATAATTTGATATTGATTATTCATATGAAGTTATGAAAAAAATTTCCATATTAGCCATATTGAAAAAGAAAACAGACAAGAAAGAAAAGTTATAAAAAAGTTTATCTCAATTCTACATTCAGTTCATTAGTTCTCTCTCTTGAGGCAGACAGCATTTTTCATTAGGTCCTTAGGAATTTTCTTGGGTTATTGTCTTAGTCAAAGTTTTTTGGTCTTTCGGAGATTACCATCCATAAAATATTGCAGTTACTGTGTTTAATATTCTCCCAATTCTGTAATCTTCACTTTGTATGAGTCCATTTAAGTCTTCCCAGGTTTTTCTGAAGTCATCCTGCTCATCATTTCTTATAGCCAAATAGTATGCCATCACAGTCATATATGAGAACTTGTTCAGCCATTCCGCAGTTGAAGGGCATCCCCTTTATTTCCAATTCTTTTGCCACCACAAAAAAGCTATTACAAAAAATTTTGCACAAAAAAGTCCCCTTTTTTATTATTTGATCTCTTTGGGAAACAGACCAAGTAATGGTATTGCTAGGTTAAAGTGTATACACAGTTTTATATCTCTTTGTGTATAGTTCCAAATTGTTCTCCAGAATTGTTAGACCAATTGACAATTCCACCAAAAGTGCATTAGTGCCCAATTTTTCCCCCACATCCCCTATATCATGTGTCATTTTCCTTTTTTGACATTTTAACCAATACGTTAGGGGTTAAGTGGTATGTCAAAGTTACTTTAATTTGTATTTCTCTAATCAGTACTTATTAAAAGTATTTTATGTGCTTTTTGATAGTTGTGTTTCTTCTTCTGAAAACTTCCTCTTCATATCTTTTAACCATTTATCAGTTGGGGAATGACTCACATTTTTAATGATTCTTATTTTTATAAATTTGGATCAGTTCTCTTTATATGTGGGAAATGGGGCCTTTATCAGGAAAAATAAAACTTGCTATAATTTTTTTCTCAGTTTCCTGTTTTCCTTCTAATTTTGACTTACATTAGTTTTGTTTATAGAAAAGCTTTCAAATTTCATGTAATCAAAATTATCCATTTTAATTCCCATGATCCTCTCTGCCTCTTTTTTGGTCACAAACTCTTCCCTTAACCAAAGACCTAACAGTTGTATTTTTCTATGTTCCCCTAATTTATTTAGATACTATCTTTTATGACTAAATCATTTACATTTTGACCTTATGAAGATATGAAGGGTGAGTTGATGGTCTATTCCCAGGTTCTGCTTCCCAGTTTTCCTGGCAATTATTTGTGAAATGCTAAATTCTTTAAGCTTGGCTCTTTGGGTTTATCAAATACTAGATGGTTGTGGTCACTTCCTACTGTGTATTGCGTAGTAATCTATTCTATAGATCCACCACTCAATTTCTTAGCCAGTATCAGATTGTTTTGATAATTACTGCTTTTTAATATAGTTTAAAATGTGATACCACTAGGCTACTTCATATTTTTTCACTGATTCCCTTAATATTTTAAAATTTTCTTATCCAGAGGATTTTTACTATTTACTACTTCTCTAAAATAATTCTTTTGTTAGCTTAATTAGTATGGCAACAAATAAGTAATTTAACATAGAATTCTCTTTTTTTTGTTTCAGCCTACCATGAGCAAATTATATATTTTTTTCTAATTATTTAGATGTGTCTTTATCTGAGTGAAAAGTGCTTTGAAATTGTGTTTGGATTGTCCCTGGGTTTATCTTGGAAGATAAACTTCAAATTATTTTATATTGTCTGCAGTTATTTTAAATGGAATTTCTCTATTTTTTCCTGCTAGATTTTATTGGTAGTAAATAGAAATGCTGATGATTTATGTGAGTTTATTTTATATCTTGCAACTTTGTTAAAGGTGTTAATTGTTACATCTACATTTTTATTTGATTCTCTAGGATTCTTTAAATATAACATCATATCGTAAGGAAACAGTGACAGCTTTGTTTATACATCATCTGTTGTAATACTTCATTTTATTTTTTCTTTTCTTATTGCTATAGCTAATGCATCTAGTACAATATTGAATAATAGTGGTGATATTAGGTACCCTGGCTCTACCCCTGATCTAATTAGAGAGATCTCAAGTTCACCTTCATCATACGTAAAGCTTGTTCTTGGTTTTAGGTTGATACTACTTGTCATTTTAAAAAAGTCTCCATTGATTCCTATGTTTTCTAGTGTTTTTGTTTAATAGTAATGGATGCTTCATTTTGTCAAAAGTTTTTTGCTTCTATCAATTAAATGAGTTTGTCATTTATATATAATTTTGTATATTTCAAGTTTGTTGGTTTTGTCATTAATAAGGTAAATTAGGTTTATAGTTTTTCTAATATGAAGCAGTCTTACATTCCTGGTATAAATCTCAAGTGGTCATAGTGTATGATCTTTATGATCTATTGCTGTAAACTCTTTGCTAGTATTGTACCTAATTTTTTTTGCATCAATATTGACTGGAGAAATTAGTCTATAGTTTTCTTTCTCTGTTTTTGCACTCCTTGACTCATGTATCTGCATGATATTTATGTTACAAAAGAAATTTGTAGAACTCCTTTGCCTTTTTTCTTCAAATATTTTATATTGATATTAATCGTTCTTTAAATATTTGGTAGAATTCATTTACAAATCCATCTGGTTCTGGAGATTTTGTCTAAGGAAGCTCAGAGATAGCTTATTCATTTTATTTTTGGGTTCTAATATAGGGTTACTTAAGTATTCTTTTTCCTCTTCAGTTAATCTGGGCAGTTCACACTTTTGTAAACATTTGTCTATTTCACCTACATTGTCAGTTTCACTTGCACATAATTGGGCAAATTATCAGTATTGGTCATCGCACAACATGGCTGTTATTGTGTACAATGTTCTCTTAGTTCTGCTCACCATGAGAACATCATATCTTTCCAGGTTTTTCTGAAGTCAGCCTGTTCATCATTTCTTTTAGCACAATAGTATACCATTATATTCATATACTACAACTTGCTCAACCATTCCCTAACTGATGGGCATCCTCTCAATTTCCAATTCTTTGCCACCACAAAAACAGCTGCTTTGAATATCTTTGTACATGTGGGTCCTTTTCCCATTTGTATGATCCCGTAGGAATATAGCCCTAGAAGTGCTATTTCTGGGTCAAAGGGTATGCACATTGTTATAGCCCTTTGGGCACAGTACCCAATTGTTCTCCAAAATGGTTGGATAATTTCACAATTCCACCAACAATGCATTAGTGTTCCAATTTTCCCACATCTTCTCCAATATTTATCATTTTCCTGTTTTGTCATGTTGGCCAATCTGGTAGGTGTGATGTGGTACCTCAGAGTTATTTTAATTTGCATTTTTCTAATCAATAACGATTTAGAGCATTTTTTCATATGACTATAGACAGTTTTAATTCCTTCATCTGAGAACTGTCTGTTAGTATCCTTTGGCCATTTATCAATTGGGGAATGTCTTGTATGATTATAAATTTGACTTAATTCTCTATGTATTTTAGAAATGAGGCCCTTATCAGAGAGACTGGTTGTAAAAATTCTTTCCTAATTTTCTACCTTCCTTTTAATCTTAGTTGCATTGGTTTTGTATGTGCAAAAACTTTTCAGTTCAATGTAATCAAAATTATCCATTTTGCTTTATGTAATGTTCTCTATCTCTTGTTTGGTCATGAATTCTTGCGTTCCCCATAGATCTGATAGGTAAACTATTCCTTGCTCTCCCAGTTTGCTTATACTATCAGCCCTTATATCTAAATCATGAACCCATTGTTACTTTATTTTGGTATATGGGGTGAGATTTTGGTCTATGCCTAGTTTATGCCATATTCTTTTCCAGTTTTCCCAGCAGTTATTTTCAAAGAGTGGGTTCTTATCTCAGAAGCTTGGGTCTTTGGGTTTATCAAATGATAGTGCTATTACAATAGCTTACTATTACAATGTAGTCAATGACTACATTGACTACTGTTTCTTGCATATTTAACCTATTCCAGGGCCAAGATGGCGGAATGAAAAGGTAATCGCTCTCACTCTCCCCTATCAACCTCTGAAAACTCAGAAAATATCACCCCAGAAAAAAACACCCTGGAATACTGAACTAGAAGAAAGATGAGGAGCAGCAGAGCAGCAGCCCAGCAAACTGGTCTCCCAGTGCCTCAGCAAAAATAAGGGAGGCAGAACTACAAGGGGTCCCAGGCAGATAAGTACCCTGCGGCATTCATCTGAAAGGAGGTGAAGAAAACAACCTAAAGGCTTCCTAAAGCCCTGGCCTTGCTGATTCCAACCCAACACCAGGTGAGCTGTAGGCCCTGAGCCTCCAATTGTGAAGAAATCCTGAAGCCCAGGTGGTAGAGCAGGCAAACACCAACACCTGGACCTCTGAGTGCCTCAGTGAGGGTGGGGAACCGTGGAAACCAGCTCAGAAAACCACCAGGAGCCTCGGCACTCACACAAAGGAATCTCCCAGTGCATTAGCAGAAATGAGGGAGACAACACTGCAGGGGCCCCAGGCAGATAAACACCCTGCAGCACCCATCTAAAAGGAGCTGAAGAAAGCTAAAGGAAAGGAAAAGCAGGCAACCTAGAATTGCCTGAAAGTTCCAGCCTTGCTGATTCCAGCCCAACAAGGTAAGCTGCCAGAAACCTACAGCCTCCAATTGCCAGCATAAGAGGCCCCAGCACACAAAGCCAGTGACCAAGACCTAGGCTCCCAACACAAGAAGCTTGGGTCAGTACCCTCTGTTCCCCAGCAGGAGAGCTCAATCTCTTTAAAGGCCAGGGAATAAAGAAACACCATGAGTAAAAAGAAACGTACCATAGATTCATATTATGAGAAGAGTGAAGATCAAGACAGAAATTCTGAAGAGGACAACATTGTCAACAAACCCACATCTGCAACAACAAAAGGGAATATGAACTGGTCTGAAGCCCAAAAAGCCTTCTTAGAAGAGCTCAAGAAGGATTTTAATAGTCAAATGAGAGAGGTAGAAGAGTCCTTCAAAAATACAATTGGCCAATTGGAAAAAAAATACACTGAAGAAAACAAGTCCCTAAAAAACACAATTGGCCAATTGAAGAAGGAAGTACAAAAACTAACAGAAGAAAACAATCTGTTAAAAACTAGAATTGGACAAATGGAAACTAATGTCTCTATGAGAGAGCAAGAATCAGTCAAACAGAAACAAAAAAATGAAAAAATAGATGAAAATGTAAAATACCTCATCAGTAAAACAACCGACCTGGAAAATCGACTCAGGAGAGACAATTTAAAAATTCTACCTGAAAATCATGATGAAAAAAGAGCCTGGACAGTATCTTTCAGGAAATCATAAAGGAAAACTGCCCAAAGTCCTAGAACCAGAAGGGAAAATAACCATAGAAAGAATCACCTCACCACCTGAAAGAGATCCCAAATTGACAAGCCAAGGAATATAATAGCAAAATTCCAAAATTACCAGATGAAAGAGAAGGTGCTGCAAGCAGCCAGAAAGAAACAATTTAAATATCATGGAACCACAGTCAGGATTACACAGGACCTTGCAGCTTCTACATTAAAAGACCAGGGCATGGAACATGATATTCCATAAGGCAAAGGAGCTTGGAATGCAGCCAAGGATCAATTACCCAGCAAAAATGAGCATCATTTTTCAAGGGAGGAGGTGGATATTCAATGAAATAGGAGACTTCCAAACTTTCCTGATAAAAAGACCAGAGCTCAACAAAAAATTTGATCTTCAAGTACAGGACTCAAGAAGGACTTAAAAAGGTAAATGGGACAGAAAGATACAATATGTTGTTAATAAGGGGGGGGCTGTTTAAACCCCTACAAGGGAATATGAGACTTGCAACCCTTGAGAACTGTATTGTTATTACACCTTGTTAAAGGAGTATACATAAAGAGGGTGGATAGTTGACTTTGATGTAATGATAAAAAAAAATCTAATCAAGTGGGTTAAATGGATCCAAATAAGTGGATCAATCTGATCTTAGAAAATGTACTGAGAAAGGAGGAGGCAGACAAGGGTAAATTACATTACAGGAAAAGACACAAAATCCTATTACAGCAGAGGGAAAGAAGGGGGGGAGCATTGTTTGAACCTTACTCTCATCAGATTTGGCTCAAGAAGGGCATAATATAATCAGTTAGGTATAGAAATCTAACTTGCCCTATAGGCAGTAGGAGGGAAAAGGGGAAAGAAAAGGGAGGTGGGAAAGAAAAGGGAGGCGGAAGAAGGGAGGGAAGCAGTAAGACTAAAGGGGAAGAAAAGGGAAAGGGATAATAAAAGGGGAAGGGACTGAAGGAGGCGTGGTCAAAAGCAAAACACTAGTGAAGGGGGAAAGGAAAAAGGAGAAAGAAAAGCATAAATGGGGGAAAGGATGGAGAAAAAGACACAGATAGTAATCATAACTGTGAATGTGAATGGGATGAACTCTCCCATAAAACGGAAACGGATTGCAGAATGGATTAAAAACCATAATCCTACAATATGTTGTTTACAGGAAACACATTTGAAAAAGAGTGACACATACAGGGTAAAGGTAAAAGGCTGGAGCAGAATATATTATGCGTCAGCTGAAGTAAAAAAGCAGGGGTAGCAATCCTGATCTCAGACAAAGCAAAAGCAAAAATAGATCTAATCAAAAGAGATAAGGAAGGAAACTACATCCTGCTAAAAGGCACCATAGACAATGAAGTAATATCATTACTAAACATATATGCACCAAATGGTATAGCATCCAAATTCTTACAGAGAGAAGTTCAGGGAGTTACAGGAAGAAATAGACAGCAAAACTATACTAGTGGGGGACCTGAACCTCCCCTCTCGCACTAGATAAGTCTAACCACAAAATAAACAAGAAAGAAGTTAAGGAGGTGAATAGAACATTAGAAAAGTTAGGTATGATAGACCTCTGGAGAAAACTGAATGGGGATAGAAAGGAATATACTTTTTTCTCAGCAGTACATGGCACATACACAAAAATTGACCATGTACTAGGGCATAAAAACCTCACAATCCAATGCAGAAAGGCAGAAATATTAAATGCATCCTTTTCAGATCATGATGCAATAAAAATTATATGTAATAAAGGGCCATGGAAAGATAGACTAAAAAATAATTGGAAACTAAATAATCTAATCCTAAAAAATGATTGGGTCAAACAAATCATAGAAACAATCAATAATTTCATTCAAGAGAATGACAATAATGAGACAACATACCAAAACCTATGGGATGCAGCGAAAGCAGTTCTTAGGGGAAGTTTTTATCTCTAAATGCTTACATAAATAAAATAGAAAAAGAGGAGATTAATGAATTGGGCATACAACTAAAAAAACTAGAAAAAGAACAAATTAAAAATCCTCAACTAAACACCAAATTAGAAATATTGAAAACCAAAGGAAAAATTAATAAAATTGAAATTAAGAAAACTATTGAACTAATAAATAAAAAAGAGCTGGTTTTATGAAAAAACAATAAAATAGATAAGCCTTTGGTTAATTTAATTAAAAAAAAGAAAGAAGAAAACCAAATTACTAGTATCAAGAATGAAAAGGGTGAAGCTACCACCAAGGAAGAGGAAATTAAACAATAATTAGGAATTATTTTGCCCAACTATATGCCAACAAATTTGACAATCTTAGTGAAATGGATACATATTTACAAAAATATAAATTGCCCAGATTAACTGAAGAGGAAGTAAAATACTTAAATAACCCCATCTCAGAAAAAGAAATTGAACAAGCCATTGATGAACTCCCTAGAAAAAATCTACAGGGACACATGGATTTATCTGTGAATTTTATCAACATTTAAAGAAAATTAATTCTAATACTATATATGACTATTTGGAAAAATAGGTGAAGAAGGAGTCTTACCAAATTCTTTTTATGATACAAATATGGTGTTGATACCTAAACCAGGAAGAGTCAAAATAGAGAAAGAAAATTATAGACCAATTTCTCTAATGAATATAGATGCAAAAATTTTAAACAAAATACTAGCAAGTAGATTGCAGCAACTTATCACAAGAATAATACACTATGACCAGGTAGGATTTATACCAGGAATGCAGGGTTGGTTCAATATTAGGAAAACTATCAGCATCATTGAGCATATCAACAACAAAACCAACAGAAACCACATGATCATCTCAATAGATGCAGAAAAAGCTTTTGATAAAATACAACACCCATTCCTATTAAAAACACTAGAAAGCATAGGTATAAATGGAGTCTTCCTTAAAATAATAAATAGCATATATCTAAAACCTTCAGCAAGCATTATATGTAATGGGGACAGGCTAGAAGCATTTCCAATAAGATCGGGGGTGAAACAAGGATGTCCATTATCACCACTGTTGTTCAGTATTGTACTGGAAACTTAGCTTTAGCAATAGAAGAAGAAAAAGAAATTGAAGGCATTAGAATAAGCAAAGAAGAAACAAAGCTACCACACTTTGCAGATGACATGATGATATACTTAGAGAATCCTAGAGTATTAAGTAAAAAACTACTTGAAATAACCTATTCCACTCATCCACCACTCCATTTCTTAGCCAGTACCAAGCAGTTTTGATGATTGCTGCTTTATAATGCAACTTAAGATCTGGAATTGCTAGGCTGCCTTCCCCTGCATTTCTTTTCATTAGTACCCTTGATATTCTGGACCTTTTGTTCTTCCAAATGAATCTTGTTACTATTTTTTCTAATTCTATAAAATAATATTTTGGTACTTTGATTGGTATGGCACTGAATAAGTTAATTAGCTCCGGTAGAATTGTCATTTTTATTATATTAGCTCGGCTTACCCATGAACAACTCATGTTTTTCCAATTATTTAGATGTGATTTTATTTATGTGAAAAGTGTTTTGTAATTGTGTTCATAGGGTTCCTAGGTTTGTTTTGGAAGGTAGACTCCCAAATATTTTATAATGTCTACAGTAAGTTTAAACGGAATTTATCATTCTATTTCGTGCTTTTGGGCTTTGCTGGTAATATGTAGAAATGCCAATAAGTTATGTGGGTTTATTTCATAGTCTGCAACTTTGCTAAAGTTGTTTATTATTTCAAGTAGTTTTTCACTTGATTCTCTAGGATTCTTTAAGTGTATTGTCATGTCATCTGCAAAGAGTGATAGCTTTGTTTCTTCTTTGCCTATTCTAATACCTTTAATTCCTTTTTCTTTTCTTATTGCTAAAGCTAACATTTCCAGTATGATATTGAATAACAGTGGTGATGATGGACATCCTTGTTTCACCTCCAATCTTATTTGTAATACTTCTAGTTTGGCCCCATTATGTATTATGCTTGCTGAAAGTTTTAGATAGATACTCTTTATTATTTTAAAGAAGACTCCATTTATACCTATGCTTTCTAGTGTTTTTAATAGGAATGAGTGTTGTATTTTGTCAAAAGATTTTTCTGCATCTATTGAGGGTGATCATGTGGTTTCTGTTGGTTTTGGTGTTGATATACTCAATTATGCTAATAATTTTCCTAATATTGAACCAACCCTGCATTCCTGGAATAAATCCTACCTGGTCATAGTGTATTGTTCACGTGATAAATTGCTCTAATCATTTTGATAATATTTTGTATAAAATTTTGCATCTACATTCATTAGAGAAATTGTTCTATAATTTTCTTTCTCTATTTTGATTTTTCCTGGTTAGGTATCAGCACCATATTTGTATCATAAAAAGAATTTCATAAGACTCCTTCTTCACCTATTTTCCCAAATTGTCTGTATAGTATTGGAATTAATTGTTCTTCAAATGTTTGATAGAATTCATATGTAAATCCACTGGCCCTGGAGATTTTTTCCTAGGGAGTTCTTCAATGGCTTGTTCAATTTCTTTTTCTGAGATGGGATTATTTAAGTATTTTATTTCCTCTTCTGTCAATCTGGGAAATTTATGTTTTTTGTAAATATGTATCCATTTCACTAAGATTGTGAAATTTGTTGGCATATAGTTGGGCAAAATAATTTTTAATTATTATTTTAATTTCCTCTTCCTTGGTGGTAGCTTTGCCCTTTTCATTCTTGATACTAGTAATTTGGTTTTCTTCTTTCTTTTTTTAAAATTAAATTAGCCAAAGATTTATTTATTTTATTGGTTTTGTCATAAAATCAGCTTTTGTTTTATTTATTAGTTCAATAGTTTTCTTGATTTTGATTTTATTAATTTTTCCTTTGTTTTCAGTATTTCTAATTCGGTGTTTAATTGGGGATCTTTAATTTGTTCTTTTTCTAGTTTTTTAGTTGTATGCCCAATTCATTGCTCTCCTCTTTTTCTATTTTATTTATGTAAGCACCAAGGAAGAGGAAATTAAAACAATAATTAAGAATTATTAAAATACCTAAGAACTGCTTTCGCTGTATCCCAAAAGCTTTAGTATGTTGTCTCATTATTGTCATTCTCTTGAATGGAATTACTGATTGTTTCTGTGACTTGTGGTTTGACCCAATCATTTATTATGATTAGATTATTTAGTTTCCAATTATTTTTTAGTCTTTCTTTCCATGGCCCTTTATTACATATAATTTTCATTGCAGAATGATCTGGAAAAGATGCCTTTGATATTTATGCCTTTTTGCATTGGATTGTGAGGCTTTTATGCCCTAGTACATGTTCAATTTTTGTGTATGTGCCATGTACTGCTGAGAAAAAGTATATTCCTTTCTATCCCCATTCAGTTTTCTCCAGAGGTCGATTATACTAACTTTTCTAATGTTCTATTTACCTCCTTAACTTTTTTCTTGTTAATTTTGTGTTTAGATTTATCTAGTTCAGAGAGGGGGAGGTTGACGTTCCCCACCACTATAGTTTTGTTCTCTATTTCTTCCTGTAACCCCCTGAACTTCTCCTCTAAGAATCTGGATGTCATACCATTTGGTGCATGTATGTTTAGTAATGATATTACTTCATTGTCTATGGTGCCTTTTAGCAGGATGTAGTTTCCTTCCTTATCTCTTTTGATTAGATCTATTTTTGCTTTTGCTTTGTCTGAGATCAGAATTGCTAGCCCTGTCACTCTTTTTCAAATGTTTTTAATCCATTCAGCTTTCCATCTACGTTTTATGGGAGAGTTCATCCCATTCACATTCACAGTTATCATTACTATCTGTGTCTTTTTCTCCATCCTTTCCCCCCATTTATGCTTTTCTTTCTCCTTTCTTCTTTCCTTCACTCACTAGTGTTTTGCTTTTGACAGCCACTTCCTTCAGTCCCTCCTGCCTTCTATTTATCCCTTTCCCTTTTCCTCCCCTTCACCCTTACTGCTTCTTCCTTCCCTTCTATCCCCCTTCCCTTTTCTTTCCCCCTTTTCCTCCTTCTGCCTATTGGGCAAGTTATATTTCTATAACTAACATTATTTTATTCCCTTCTTGAGCCAAATCTGATGAGAGTAAGGTTCAAAAAATGCTCACCTCCCTCCTTTCTTTCCCTCTGCAGTAATCAGTTTTTGTATCTTTTCTTGTAATGTAATTTGCCCTTGTCTGCCTCCTCCTTTCTCAGTACATTTTCTTAGATCAGACTAATCCACTTACTTGGATTCATTTAACCTAATTGATTAGATTTTTTTTTATCATTACATCAAAGTTAACTTATACCCACCCCTTTATGTATAATCCTTTAACATGGTGTAGTAACAATACAGGTCTCAAGAGTTGTAAGTGTCATCTTCCATTGTAGGGATGTAGACAGCTTGACCTTATTAACAACGTATTGTATCTTTCTGTCCCAATAACCTTTTTATGTCTCTCATGAATCTTGTACTTAAAGATCAAATATATTGTTGAGCTCTATTCTTTTTACTAGGAAATTTTGGAAGTTCCCTATATTGTTGAACATACATTTCCTCCCTTGAAATATCATGCTCATTTTTGCAATGTAGTTGATCCTTGGATGCAATCCAAGTTCCTTTGCCTTATGGAATATCATGTTCCATGCCCTATGGTCTTTTAATGTAGAAGCTGCAAGGTGCTGTGTAATCCTGACTGTGGTTCCATGATATTTAAATTGCTGTTTTTCTGGCTGCTTGCAGTATTTTCTCTTTTATCTGGTAATTTTGTAATTTAGCTATTATATTTCTTGGCATTTTCAATTGGGGATCTTTTCAGGCAATGAAAGGTGCATTCTTTCTATGGTTATTTTACCTTCTTGTTCCAGGACTTCAGGGCAGTTTTCCTTTACGATTTCCTGAAAGATATTTTTCAGACTCTTTTTTTCATCATGATTTTCAGGTAGTCCAATAATTTTTAAGTTGTCTCTCCTGGATCAATTTTCCAGGTCAGTTGTTTTACCCATTATGTATTTTGTGTTTTCATGTATTTTTTTCATTTTTTTTGTTGCTGTTTGACTGATTCTTGCTCTCTCATGGAGTCATTAGTTTCCATTTGTCCAATTCTAATTTTAAACAGATTGTTTTCCTCTGTTAGTTTTTTTTTACTTCCTTCTCCAATTGACCAATTGTATTTTTGAGGGGTTTGTTTTCTTCAGCGTATTTTTTTCCTATTTTTTTTTTTTAGGGACTTGTTTTCCTCAGTGTACTTTTTTTTTTCCAATTGGCCAATTGTATTTTTTTAAGGACTCACCTACCTCTCTCGTTTGACTTTTAAAATCCTTCTTGAGCTCTTCTAGGGAGGCTTTTTGGGCTTCAGACCAGTTCATAATCACTTTTGATGTTGCAGATGTGGGTTTGTTGACAATGTTATCCTCTTTCAGAATTTTTGTCTTGATCTTCACTCTTCTCATAATATGAGTCTATGGTGTGTTTCTTTTTACTCATGGTGTTTCTTTATTCCTTGGCCTTTAAAGTTTGAGCTTGAGTTTGAGCTATCCTGCTGGGGAGCAGATGTTGCTAACCTTAGTTTCTTGTGTGGGGAGCCTAGGTCTTTGTCACTGGTCCTGTGTGCTGGGGCCTCTTATGCTGGCAATTGGAAGCTGTAGGGTTCTAGCAGCTTACCTAGTGTTGGGCTGGAAACAGCAAGGCTGGAACCTTCAGGCAATTCTAGGTTGCCTGCTTTTCCTTTCCTTTAGCTTTTTTCATATCCTTTTAGATGGGTGCTGCAGGGTGTTTAACTGCCTAGGGCCCCTTTCAGTGCTGCCTCCCTTAGATCTGCTGAGGTATTGGGAGGCTCCTGTGCTGTAGAATGCCAAGCCTCCTGATGGCTTTCTGAGCTGATTTCCACTAGTTACCCCAACCTCAATGAAGCACTTGGAGGTCCAGGTGTTGGTATTTTCCTGCTCTACCACCTGGGCTTCAGGATCTCCTCCTGGTTCATTGTTGGAGGATGTAGGGATCTGACAGCTTACCTGGTGTTGGGCTGGAATCCACGTAGCTTGAACTTTAGTAGGACTCTAGGTTGCTTTCTTCAGCTCCTTTCAGATGAATGCTGCAGGGTGCTTATCTGCCTGGGGTCCTTTGTAGTGTTGCTTCCCTTACTTTTACTGAGGCACTGGGAGACCCGTTTGCTGTAGAATGCTGAGTCACCAGGATCTCCTACTGGTATGGTAAAGTGAGGCTGGGCTACAGCTGTGCTGCTCCCTATCTTTCTTCTGGTTCAGCTCTTCCAGGGTTTTCTCTGGGGTGACATTTTCTGGGTTTTTAGAGGTTGATAAGGGAGGGTGAGAGTGACTACCTTTTCACTCTGCCTTCTTGGCTCCTGGACCATGCCCCTTTTTAATGCAATTTTTATTACATAATGGTCCGAAATGTGTGGATTCAATATATTTTCTGCATTTGTTTATGTAGTTATTATTAATGGCCAATTTTTGTGAAGTTGCCATGTACAGTTGAGAAAAAAAAATAAATTGAACAAGTCATTGATGAGCTTCCTAAGAAAAAATCCCCAGGAACTTATGTATTTGTAAATTAATTCTACCAAACATTTAAAGAACAATTAATCCCAGTGCTATATGAAGTATTTACAAAAATACAATTTCTATTTACATTCGGTTTTTTACAGACATCTATCATATAACTTTACTAAGATTTTATTCAGCTCTTTAAGTTCTTTATTTTATGTTTAGATTTATCTAGCTATGAGATGGGAAAATTGAGGTCCCCTACTAGCATAGTTTTACTGTCTACTTTCTCCAGCAATTAACAATTGTTTTCTTTAAGAATCTGGATGCTATGCCATTTGGTACATATATGTTTAGTATTGATATTGTTTTATCTATGCCATCTTTAAGTAAGATTCAGTTTCCTTGCTTATCTCTTTTAATTAGACCTATTTTTGTTTTAGGGCAGCCTGGTAGAACAGTGTATAGAGTGCTAGGCCTGGATCAGGAAGATGTGAGTTCAAATCTGGCCTCAGAAACTTATTGGCTGTGTCACCCTTGACAAATCACTTAACTCTGTTTGTCTGAGTTTACCCATCTGTAAAATTAGCTGGAGGAGGAAATGACAATCTACTCCAGTATATATTTGCCAAGAAAATCATTAATGGTTTTATAAAGGGTCTGACATGAAAATTTATCACTTTAATATGACTTAATTTAATTAAGTCATAATGAATTTAATTCATTAAATTGATTAAATTTTAATTTAATTTATGAATTTCAGTTATGACCCATTCAAATTTGCAGGTCCCTATAAGTACCTCTGAAAACAGCTGCACAAAATGCCCAAATCATGGTACAGTATATTCTCCACACTGGAAACAGACCCCTACCTTAACAAAGAGTTTAAAACTCAAGTAATTTGGGGCAGGTAGGTGACACAGTGGATAGAGCACTGGCCCTGGATTTAGGAGGATCTCAGTTCAAATCTGGCCTCAGACACATAATACTTACTAGCTGTGTGACCCTGGGCAAGCCACTTAACCCCATTGCCTAGCCAAAAAACAAAACAAAACAAAAAAAAACCTCAAGTAATTTACTGGGAACATGAGCAAATTGCACAAAAAAAGTAAGACAAAGAATCTTTCTTTGGTGACAAAGAAGATCAAAACATACAACCAGAAGAAGACAACAATGTCAAAGCTCCTACATCCAAAGCCTCCAAGAAAAATGTGAATCAGTCCCAGGCCATGGAAGAGCTCAAAATGGATTTTGAGAAGCAAGGAAGAGAAACTGGAAAACTGGAAAGAGAAATGAGACTGATGCAAGAAAATCATGAAAAACAAGTCTACAACTTGCTAAAGGAAACCCAAAAAATACTGAAGACAATAATGCCTTAAAAAATAGCCTAACCCAAATGGCAAAAGAGGTCCAAAAAGCCAATGAGGAGAAGAATACTTTAAAAAGCAGAATTGGCCAAATGGAAAAGGAAGCCTAAAAGCTTACTGAAGAAAATACTTCTGTATAAATTAGAATGGAGAAAATGGAAGCTTAGTGACTTTATGAGAAATCAAAACATTGTAAATCAAACCAAAAAAATGAAAAAGTAGAAAACAATGTGAAATATCTCACTAAAAAAACAACTGAACTGGAAAATAGATCCTGGAGAGATAATTTTAAAATTATTGCATTATCTGAAATCTATGATAAAAAAAAGAGCCTAGACATCATCTTTGAAGAAATTATCAAGGAAAATGCCCTGTTATTTTAGAACCAGAGGGCAAAATAGAAAGTGAAAGAATCCACAGATCACTTTCTGAAAGAGATCCCTAAGAAAACTCCTAGGAATATTGTAGTTAAATTCCACAGTTCCCAGGTTAAGGAGAAAATATTGCAAGCAGTTAGAAAGAAAAAAAAAACTCGAGTATTGTGGAAACACAGTCAGGATAACACAGGATTTAGCAGCTTCTATATTAAGGGATTGGAGGGCTTGGAATATAATATTCTGGAAGTCAAAGGAGATAGAATTACATCCAAGAATCATCTACCCAGCAAAATGGAGTATAATCCTTTAGGGGGGAAAATGGATATTAAGTGAAATATAGTACTTTGAAGCATTCTTGATGAAAAGACCGGAGCTGAATAGAGAATTTGAAGTTCAATGCAAGACTCAAGAGAAGTATGAAGAGGTAAACAAGAAAGAGAAATTGTAAGGATCTTATTAAGGTTGAACTGTTTACATTCAGGCATGGAAAGATGATATTTGTAACTCATGAGACCTTTGTCATTTTTATGGTAGTTAGAGGAGAAAATTATATGGATAGAAAGATAGATAAATAGATACATAGAGGGCATAGGGTGAATTGAAGATGAAGGAATGATTTTATCTGGAGAATTAAATTAAGGGGTAAGAGAGGATTTTACTGGGAGAAGGAGAAAGGAAGAAGTGGAATGGGGTAAATTATCTCACATAAAACAAACAAGAAAAGGCTTTTACAGTGGAGAGGAAGTGGGGAAAGGTGAGAGAGAATGAGTGAATTTTACTCTCATCTTATTTGGCTTAAGGAAAGAATAACATACACACACAATTGGGTATGGAAATCTATCTTACCTTTCAGGAAAATAGGGGGGAAGGGGATAAGAGAGTGATAGGGTGATAGAGGGGAGTACAGATTGGGGGAGGAGGTAATCAGAAGCAAATATTTCTGAGGAAGGAGAGGATCAAAAGAGAGAATAGAATAAATGTGTGGAAGGATAGGATGAAGGGAAATATAGTTATTTTTCCACATGACTACTATGGAAGTGTTTTGAATGACTACACATACATAACCTATATCGAGTTGCTTGCCTTCTCAATGAGGGAGGGTGGGGAGGGCAGAAGGGAGAAAATTTGGGACCCAAAATCTTAAAAACAAATGTTAAAAATTGTTTTCACATGCAACTGGGAAATAAGACATACAGGCAATGGGGTACAGAAAGGAGTATAGATGGGGAAAGGGATAAGAGAAGGGAGAGAGATAGAAAGGAAGGCAGATTAAGGGAATGTGTATTCAGAATTCATGCCATCTTGGGATGGGGGTGTTGGATGAGATGGGGAGAAAATTTGGAACTCAAAATGTTGTGGAAGTGAATGTTGAAAACTAAAAATGAATAAATTCTAAAAAGATTTGAACAATAATATTTGGTGAGACAAAACAGAAAACATTCTAAACATGACTTCTAGGTTACATACTCTAAATAAAATGTAAATAATACTCTAAAGAATGTAAATGTAAATTATACTCTAAATAATACTGAGTAATGCTGTATATGTGTTGCATAAAGTGCCGAACTTCTTTATAGACAAAATAGACAAGTAGATACTATTTCATTCAATACAGCAAATATCTATTAAATTCCATCTTTGTGAAAGACACTCTGCCAGCAATGAAGGAGATGGATGGCAAACAAAGAAAGGTATCTATTTCATTGATATAGCAACATCTACATGTCTGTCTATCTATCTATCTATCTATCTATCTATCTATCTATCTATCTATCTGTCTATCCATATATATAGCAATAATATATATGTATATTATATATCTTATATATATCTTAGATATGAATATCCATCATCCCCATATCCTAGAGATTACTTTATATTTGATGTTAAATGGACTTTAAAAATCATCTCTTGAATTCACACATTGACCTAATCTCTTCAATATAAAATTGCTGAAATAAGCACATCAACATTCAACATCATACAGTGGGAAAAGAAAGTTTTAGAGAATAAAGTGAATAAAAATAGCAAGAAATAATAGAGAAAAATAAATAGTATAGCTTCCAAGTTGAGTTATAAAAGAAAACATTAAATCAATATATGACCTATTAAATAATATATTTCATTATAAATAAATCATTTTAAAGACATAGCATAAAATACAATTTGCATTCATTATTCATTTTTATCAAAGATGGTAGGCTTGAAAATTACTGATAAAGCATTGATAAGTTTTACCTTTTATATTGATAAAAAAGAAATTGGAGTTCATTCCCTTCTTCTCATCCCATTCCCTAATAGTCCATAGCCCTCCTCCTTCCTCTTCTTCCAGATATATCCTATCCATTCTTCACAGTCTGGTCAAGTTTCTCTTTTTTTTTTCCCTTTTACTTACCCCTCATAAGTTAGGGTTATTACAATGCACTCTATAAATTAAATATTTTTTAAAATTTATTTTCCATACGTGACTCTCATCTTCCCCAAATTTGTGTTCCTTGATAAAAGAAGCAACATCTTCTCATACATCTTTCTACCCATACCTTTTCTGCTACAATACCCCAGAGCCAAAGCCCTTAGGCTTTCAGGGAGTGCAACCCTGGTGATATTCTCTGGAGAATGGGTTAAGTTCCTTTCGGTAGTGACATCATCTACACCTGGGATATCAAGTATGCAGTTACACTGTGACACTTCCCCCCAAGACCATATATTTCCTAAACATAAGGAGGATGAATATATTGCTCTTAGAGTAACCTGGCAGTCTTACCTCTCTGAATAAATGGTTCACACGTTGTCTAATTGATGTCTACAGCTTTAAAAGCTAGACTGTGTCCTATAAAGATTGAATAGGGCTTCATCATTTACTAAGCCTTCTAAAAATAATTATAGCAAAAAATTAGTCAACTTTACCTCAACTTTGCTAAAATAGAAGAGGGTTATACTTCTCCTATTCTGATTTTCAGACAGTCTAACCTAATGATGAGCAAATAGAGAGATGATCATAGTCACTGATTGTATGATTCAGTGTCATTTAGTCTAATCTCTTTCTGAAAAAAATGAGATCTTCATTAGTTAAACCCAACTCAGTTAGTGTACATAGAGCACACAGAAGGTAATCAGTAAATATTTGTATTACATTCAATTGAAGAAGTGTGCTTTCCCATTTCTCAGGAAAGTCAACCACATGATATATTCTGAAACAGACGGTATACTCTTCGCACTGAAAAATAAACAAACAAACAAAAACTTGACTCCCAACATTCTCAGATGGGATTCCATCACACCAAAATACTTCACCTAGATTACTATTTTATCCTTTGATGAGGCAGAATGATTCAGATTCAATAATGTGATAAAGTAGAAAGAATGCTAAACATAGTAGGAGTCAGGTGATATCTGGGTTCCGGTCCTCCCTCCAGCCCTTATTAATTGTGTGACTATGAAAAATCATCTTGTTGAGACTTCATTTCCTCATCTGTCAAATGGTAATACATTTAGAACTATATTACAGGGGTATTGTATAGTTCAAAAGAGATAATGTATGTAAAATGCTTTGCACTAAATGTTCTACTTCAATGTCAGATATTACTATCTTATTCTTATATGACAAAGAGAGAGACAGAAACACAGAGAAAGGAAGAGAGAGAGAAAGAGAAAGACACAAAGACAGAGAGAGAGAGACAAAGAGCAGAGACAGAGAGAGAGATAGAGACAGAGAGACAGAGCCAGCAGTGGTGGCTCAGGGTGTGTGACAGTGGGAAAGTTATTAACGTACTCTTTTCACAGAATTGTATACAACATTGGGGTCAGCTTGGTGGCACAATGGCTGAAGTGCTGAGCCTAGAGTCAGGAAGACCTGAGTTCAAATTTGGCCTTAGACATTTACTAGTTGTATTACCCTAGGCAATTCATTTAATCTTGTGTGCCTCAGTTCCTCATCTGTAAAATGAGTTGGGGGAGGATATGGCAAACCACCAAAAGTGGTCACAAAAAAGGTCAGACATGATTGAAACAACTATATATCATAAAATGGTTTAGAATGGCAGACTTCTATATTTGGTTATCTCCTTTTCTCTATGACTACTGATATTTTCAGATACTATATCAAACAATATAATAAGACAATAAATATTAGGAAAGATCATGAAGTCCCTTTCTCTCCACTCATAGACATACCATCTAAAGACAGAACCTCATCATGTTTTACTATTGTAAAAGTTTCCTAAATGGGTTTCTTATCTCCAAGCTCTTCCCCTTTCCAAGCTATTCTGTGCAATCACCAAAGTGATATTCTAAAGCACAGTGTTTGAGCATATCATTCCTCTATTCAATAAATTCCAATAATTCTTTTTTACTTTTGGGCTCAAATATAAACTCTTATGTTTGGCTATTGTAATACTTCTCAGTCTGACTTCAATTGACCTTTCCAACTTTTAAACATATGTATGTGTGTGCGTATCTAATATGTGCATGTACCATACATGTATGAATACACATACATGCATATATGAATATGCATACACATGCATGTTTTTGTGTGAGTATATTTGTATGCACATATGTGTATGTGTGCATGTATATGTATGTGTGTATGTGTGTGTATTCCTTTCTGCTTCATACATTCATCAATGCAATCAAACGGGACTTCTTCCTATTTCTTACATATAAAGGTCAAGCTTTCATCTCTGTGCCTTTACCTAGGTTGCCTGCCATGCTTGTAGCATAACCCTCCCTAACCTCTTTCTCTTAGAATCTTGAATTTCTTTCTGAGCAAAGGTGAAACACAACTCTTACAAGAGCTATTTCCTGTTCTTTCCAACTGCTGATACGTAGCCCTCAAATTAAAAAAAAAGCACAAAACAACTTTGTATTTAAATTTTATTGCTTTGTATATATTTATTCCACATAAGCTTATATGTTGCCCCCCATAAGCTCTTTGAAGACAGGGACCATTCTTTTTTTGCCTTTGTATTTTGCTGGTATGGTATTTGATGTTATTTGGTAAAATGCATGCTATAGAGTAGATATTGAATAAATGTTTGCTGATTGATTAATTGATTGATGTCGACCAACAAAGCAAGTCTCCTAAATCAAATCATCCCACAAGAGACAGAGAAAATTCATGATGGAGTGCTAGACTTGGAGTTAGGAAGACATGTATTTGATTCTCACTTTTGATGCTTAGTAGCCATGTAGCTCTGGGCAAGCTAGTTACCTTCACTGAGTCTTAGTCTCCTTGCCTATAAAATGCAGATTTTGACGACACCAATCTCAAGTAGCATCTTATGAAGATCAAATAAGATTATATATATGAAATGCTTTATGAACTTTAAAATTTTATAACCCTTTGAGCTACGATCGCTCTTGGTCTCATATCATTCCATCCCTGGCATCATGATCTGAAAGACAATACATGACGAAGAGCTGTTTGAGGGCTGGGTTGTGGTTTCTTCTTGGGGAAAAAAAAATGCTTGTCCACATTCAGGCAACAAAATCTTGGCTCATCCAAATCCAAAGGCTAAATAGAAAGCTGGGAGTGGTTTAAACAAGCAGATCTTGTTTAGAAGTCAGCAGGGTAGGGGGAAGCATCATGCATTAAAAGGCTCAGGAGAGCCAAGCTGGAGTGGTCAAACTGTGCAGTCCTGGGATCAATTAATCAGGCGAGTGCTCTAAGGGAAGCGTCAGGAGAAGCCGACTGTGCCACTCGGCTCCCTTAATGCACAGCTCAGACCCATTTACTTGTTTGATTTTGCTCCTTTTCAGTAAATAATTTACATAGTTTTGCATTAGCTCAATTTGCAAAAATTGAGCAAACAGTGCAATTTTCTGTAATTATGCCGGTGGAAGACAGAAGTAAAGTCTGGCTGAGAGAGCCTTTATCTGAACTGAAAAGACATTCGGTGGAAATGGAGCATGAGAAGAAAATGAAGAGCTACAAAGATTGGCTGTGGCCAAAGTGAGAGAGAATAGAAAGCCATTTAACAAAAACTCTGACTACATGCTCAGAGCCTCCTTACCCTTCTCTGAAGGTTGACAGCTGTACATGCAAACATGCAGGGAGAGACATCTTGGCACTTGCCTGTGTGGAAACAAATACTACTCTAATGTTTGTCAATGTAATTCTTCTTCCCACTCCCACTCCCACTTAAAAAAAATACTCTGAGTAAGTATTTCAATATTCTTAGTCCTATACCTTTCTCTTTTACACATCTCTTTATCATCCAATGTCCCTAAATGCAAAATCAGGAAAAGATGGCTAACAAAGATTTGGGTTTAATCTACTGGGGCGGAGGCAGGGAGCACATTGCCTGGCTGGCCTTGCCAGTATAAGCAAAGTTAGATAAGGAGCATCAGGAAAAAATACCATTCTCTATCCTAGGCAGTAAGGCAGCAGGGCCTGTATTTCACAGTCCTTGGCATTTTCTGAACAGTGGAAATATGGAATGGTTAGACCTTTTGGTCTCATCTGATCTGAGCCTAAGTGGAGAGAGATAGCTTTTGTCTATAATGCAGAAACTGCAAAGGAAGTGTGTACTCCATACAGTTCACTTGATCCATGCAGACAGCCAGTATAGAGGCCTACAGCTCCAAAAGGGCCTTTTTTTATAAGGCAACTCTAGTTTGGCTTTGTACACAACCTTAATTAGAAGCAATGTTGCATGAGGGAAAGAGCTCTGGATTTGGAGCCCAAAAATGTGAGTACAAATATAGTCTCTGTCAGGGTCAGCTAGGTGGCACAGTGGATAAAGCAGCTGGCCCTGGATTCAGGAGGACCTGAGTTCAAATCTGACCTCAGACACATAACACTTACTAGCTGTGTGACCTTGGGCAAGTCACTTAACCCCATTGTCTAGCCAAATATATACATACATATTCACATACATACATACATACATACATACATACACACATACATGTATGTATGCATGCATTCATGTATGTATATAGTCTGTCACCTGAGTGATCTTGGGAAAGTCACTTATCTTCTCTGAGTCTCAGTTTCCTTATCTATAAAGTGAGGGCCTTGGTCTACATGGCCTATAAAGTCCCTTCTAATTCTACATTTAAAAAAACTTAAATCAGCCTCAATATAGTCTGCGAATGTATTCAAGTAAAGGCCAAGTGTTTATTTTGTAGAAGGGATTTCTTGACTTACCTGTGGATCAGACTAGATGGTTACTGGGGTCTCTTCCAATTCTAGTATTTTATAGTTCATTCATTTGGTGTCAGCTACATACCCACAAGCAAAGGAAAGATTCCCATCCATGTGTGAATTATACAGATGTGATGGAAGATTTATGAGGGGAAAATGGAGGAGAAAACGCATTTCCCTCAAAGTTGACTTGTCAGTAAATGACAATTTTCTCTGGGCCTCCTGTAACATATGGCATGAAAACTAGACTATTATTCCTTTCCCTATCACATATAAAAATTAAGTCCAAAATGCTAGCCACACTTCATTCTTCTTACTAAGTTGCCAAAGGATTAATGGAAATTTTGTTTACTCCAGTCCTACAACATGGTAAAATTGACAATGTGAAAGTAGCCTTAGTACCAACATTTAAGAAAACTAAAAGTATTGGGAAAATAGTAAGGATAAAAAAACCCACATTATTTGCTTTTATTATCCCTGATTTTCACTACTCTAATGTACTACTGGCTTGCATGATACACTGTAAAACATGTGTTTGTTTGTGTTGGGTTTTTTTAGTTCATTTTTCTTTATTCCCCTTAATATAGAGTGTATTACAAATATACAACATATACCAAAAGAGAGGAGTGTGTGGGAGGATGTGGGGGCTGTTAAATAACAAATGGTGCTGAAAAGTAAAAAAAAAAATGCATATAAGCTAACTTTATTTGACCATCCAGACAAAAATACAATGATTAAAAATGCTATGTGTCATAAGAACAACAAATTGGATTGCTTAATAGGTGAGCTGGTTCAATTATTAAGACAAGTGGAATAAATGGATTGATTCTTGTTTTGTTTTGCCTTTTTAACTCATCTTAGCAACTGAGACAACAACCTAATAAAAATTTTGGTGATCAACCTATAAAGAATTAATCTAGCTACCTTTTTTGAAGCTGAGGACAATATTGTATGTGTTCAAGGAATTGGGGTGGGTAGAGGAAGCAACCATAGTAGCAACTTGGCTCTCTCATTTTACCTTCACTTCTCTTTTAGACATGGTACTTCACATTGATGTAGAAGTATTGAGCAATTAACTAAAACTAACCGTTAGCTCTCCCATAGGAAGCTTCAGTTAACTCTCTTCTTGCTGCACACACATGCATGTATACATGTGTGTATACACACATATTTATACATACATACACATATGTACATGCATACATGTATGTATATACAGTTTATATCTACCAATTTATACCTATCTATATCTATCTACATATCAACATATATATGTGTATATATACATACAGACATATATTTTTTCTTGGCATTTTTTCATGTGGACATGAAGGTGCGACAAGATGGATCTTTATTAATTGTAGTTGTTCGTTCTGTTTTTCACCTTATTGCTTGTCTCTCCCCGCCTCCCCCATCCCCTGCTTCTCTTGGAAAGCAAAGAAAGAACATCATCCAAAGTAATCGTTCACATTTAAAAGGAAGCCAATGCTATGTCCTGTGCATGATGTCGAGAAAAAAATAAACTGTGTCTCTTTGAGTGACTGTGAAATTCCTTGGCCCCCAGAGAGGAATGTTTCTTGCATCTTGGCCAAGCCATGGCTCTCCTTCTTTATAAATGCAGCCAATGTGTGATCACCAAAGAGATAAATGATGAGTAGGGTTTGGGCTATTTATAGGCAGGTTGGGGGACAGGGGAAGCTATTTTTCTTAACAGGGATGTCACTTAAAATAATTAATGCAGATCAAGTGGACATGTGAATAGAGGGGCTGTTGGAAAGAGATTAAATGGAGAGTGCAATCCAGGTGGAAAAATATCACACAGTGTTGAGGGAATTATTTACCAATAGCAGTGGGGAACTTCAGTTGCAGCTTCTAAGCTCATCATGTATCCTTGACCAATATTGTGCCTATTTGTAGCAAAGGATGAACTTACCCTCTGCAAAACAAATGAAGTCAGGGAACAGGCTTCTGTGTTGTTCAGATCTGTTGAAACTCTAAGGTATGCTTGCATTAAGTATGTGGCATTCTCCCCCCAAATCAGTCAAATACTCAAGGGTGCATTAGGAGCACCCATCTGACAAATATTTATCAAATACTTGGGAGTGCAAAGGAATATACCAATGTTGAATGAGTGGTGTGGCAAATGAAGTCATTGTAGGCTCCAGGGTGCTGCAAAAACTTGTAAGGAAATGAACTAGTTCTTGAGCTAGGCCTTGGAGAACTAACAAGATAGGTTTAGATCATAAGTTTTAAACCTGGGGTCTTAATCACCACCTTGGTGATCTGTGGATAAATTTCAAGGAGTCTGTGAAATTGGATAGGAAACATACACATAAACATATAAACATGTGATCACACACAGATACAGACATATATAGAGACAGAGAGGCATATAATACCCCTTTCAAATCCTATGTATTTTATTTTATGCATTAAAAATATTATTCTGAGAAAGGATGCATAGACTTCACCAGACTGACAAAGGGTCCACAAAGGAGAGCTTTTCATACATAGGAAATATCAAGAAAATATTTGCAGGAGACAGTTGCCCTTTACTCCCCCCACAGAGATATGAATGTCTGTTCAGCCATTAACTAAAGGGAAGCAGGAACAATGTTGATAGTACCTATGAAAGGGAATTTGGGTTTTTTTGGGTTTTCTGTTGTTGTGGTTTGTATTTATTTGTTTGTTTGTCTGTTTGTTTATTTTTGTTTTTGTTTTAGTGAGACAACTGGGGTTAAGTGACTTGCCCAGAGTCACACAGCTAGGAAGTATTTATTATGTATCTGAGGCCGGATTTGAACTGAGGTCTTCCTGACTCCAGGGCCAGTGCTCTATCCACCTAGCTGCCCCCATGAAAGTGAATTTGATCCCACATTTTCAGTTATATTACTGGACAGAGTTAACTCGCCACAGGCCATCTATAGCTGGGCAACAATGGTCAAGTCACTTTACTTCACATTGTGAAGAATTGGAAACTAAGGAAGTAGCTGGTAACAATTTTCTCATATGGAAAATGAGGTGATCCTCAAGGCCCCTTTTGGTTCACTATCATATCAGTCCAACATTCTGTCAGTTCTATTTGAGTTTGATGAAGACCATTCATGGCCACCACATGATAGTGAGACTCAAAATTTGAGTAATTAGATTTCAATTTAACTATGTGAGACAGGAAAGAGTAAAACTGTCTTCAGAGGGAAGCATAAGCCCTTCCTCAAAGATCCTGGTACTAGAACCTCTCTCATTTCTGATCCTAATCATCACTTACTGCCAAGAAAAAGAAATTTATCCCCTTTGAGGAAAGGGAACTTGAAGTTCTCAGTTTGGTGTGGAGAAAGGAAACAGGATTTTTGTTCTCCTCCTCTCCAATCTAGCCTGAGCATTCTCCATAGCAGGAACCTCCAGAATAAAAGAGGAAGCCATGTGATTATTTGCATTGACTGAAACTGTCAAAGAAAATTTGAAATAATCATGTGCAGTGTTCCATGGAGGTACTGTACTTGTATAAGCAAGATAGAGAACTACATATCCATCACAGAATGCAGGAAACACAAAATGGCTATTTTCCCCTGATCTCTCAGAATACTTAGAGATTTTTCAAAATTGTTTTAGGGAAAGGAGATAGTGTCCTTTGTTCTAACAGTCAGGCAACAAAACCACTTAAGGTCAATGCAAGTGAAGTTCTTCAGTCAACTAATAATCTTTCCATGTGATTTACCACCTTATCTCAAGGCAGGGTGCACAATACATAGATACATGCATGTATGGATGCATTCTACATATGTACAGACAGTTCTCACTTTCCATAAGTTTGCATTATGCAAATTGGCAAATCTGACTCCACTGAAGGCAGGCAGAAGGACTCCACCACAATCACCAGCCTAGGCTTCAGCTCCCCTCTCAGCAGGGGCCGAGGTGGCAGCACCAACAGCATGGGTATAGCCCTGAACCAGGGGTCCTCTAATCCAAGCACTGAAACCACTTAGGCTACGGGGGCTAAAAGCTCTGAACAGGGAATCTACTCAGGGAAAGGGGAGGTCTAGGGAATGACTCACCTATGGTAAGTGAGAACTATATGTATACACACACATATATATGTTTATATATAAATAGATATAGATAAATGCAATGGATAGATCACCAGGCCCAGAGTCAGGAAGACCTGAGTTCAAATCTAGCCTCAGATACTTACTAGCTGTGACCCTGGGCAAGTCAGTTTACTTTTGTTTGTGTCAGTTTCCTTATTTGTAAAATAAGTATAATTGTAGTAACTACCTTCCAAAGTTCTCGTGAGGAACAAATGAGATAATAATTATAAACTACTTAGTGCAGTGCCTGGCTCATAGCAAATACTATATGGATGTTATTATTATTATTATTATTGGTATTATTATTATTATATTTCTCTTTGGTGTCACTGTATAGAGAGTATGGGAAAAGGAGGCAGATGGACTGATCTCACTGCTAAAGATGAATGAACTTTGCCTAAATTAGAACTTTCTCCAGAGCACAATACCATTTCGGAGAGAAAATGTTTTCATGATTGAGCAAGAAATTTTAGACAAGGGAAATCCTGGAGATGATAGAATTAGTAGCTAAGCAGGTATCTGGAAGGACAAAGCCTTTTCCACGTTAGACGCTATGTTGATACCAAAATAGCACTGTTCATTTTAACAAAGAAAAATATTGACTTTAAAATAAACCTCTGAATGCAGATATAGGTATTTGAAATACCTCACCCTCTTAAGTTACCTTCCAGAAGCTAAGCCAAAGGTACCCAGGGAAGCATTTCCTATTTCAACATTTACATCCCATTCTTCTCTCACCACTCAGGTCTCTTATCAAGAATTGTCCTAGGACAGATGGTGGTGAGTTAATGTGTCTAGACTGTGGGAGTATTGATCATCATTTTCATCCATATGATTATAGAGAATAATCTTTCAATGAAATGGCATAAGTCACTGGGATGGGCTCCAGGACTTTCTGACTTTTTTTTGCCCAAATGAAGACACGTGAATACAGTTCATTCTGGCCACCACTAAAATTCCTCCACAGCTGGAACAGAAAACAACAGCTGCTTACCAGCACCCAGCAACATGGCACAACAGTTTAGGATCATAAATGAAGAAGACAGCCTCTGATAGACACCGCAGGGGGAATTTAAATCGAGAGGAAGTAATTAGCTCAACTGGAATAGGGCCAGGAAAACAATCCTAGACTATCCCCAACTTTGGGAAGGAAAAGAGAACAAACACCAGTACAATCTTGTCTTGGCTTAGACTAAGATGCTAGGAGAATAACAGCTCTGATCTGATGGTGCTTCAGGTCTGACTGGGAAGGCGGAGCGCCTCCACAGGCTCTCCCTAAAACACTTCCATTCCCCTATAATCAGTCTCTCATCCAAGGATGGACCTGGCCACAACCTGATTTGGCTTATAAGATCTGACAAGATCACAGCTTGTGGGGGGAAGTTTGTAATGCTCCTTGACAGCAGTTGACTTGGCTTTTAATAGAAATGGGCAGGGACGCAGAGACCTCGTACATCTGAACACACAGGATCGGCTGGGCTTTCATCAGTGATGCTCATGAGCTTCCTGCAGCAGCTGGAGCAGAGACCTATGAGCTGATCTGGAAAATAAGTCCTTTCTTTCAAATGGGAGCCCCACATTGTGCTCCTTTAATTATACCATGTCATGTCGTGTTCCTGTGTAAAATGACACAGTGGAACATTTTGTGACATGGGATAACGATGATGAATTGCATCCTGAACAAAGGCTCGCTTTGAAAGATATCTGATCTAGGGAAAGCAGGTATTTTCAGCACTCTGTGGATATTTGGGATTAATGGATAATTCCCCCACTTAATATCATAGATGTATAATAATAAGATTATGTACATGTCCATAGAGAACTTTTCCCTATTTACTGCAAAATGTATCATTTTTTTTTCATTTACTGTAGCAATTTATTGGCTATGTTAATGCTTAAGGTAAGACAACAACAACAAGAACAGCAACAAAGATACAACATTCAAAGAGATGAATTTATTTTTGTATTTCTTAAATGATAGAATTAACTGTGCAAGGTGATAACCCTAACACTACTGTGTTTCCTGAATGCAAAAAAGAAAATAAGACAACACATATCAAACAATGGCCTATTAGTGCTGAAAGTTGCACTTCAAGTTGTATGGAAGTTCAAATTAAAACTTGCTCTGGCTACACTATAGTAACCATAAAGATGAGTACTAGATAATCAAGCTATTCATTTGAAGGTTTTACAGATTCAAACTTTGGGTGACATATAGTACCAGCATGTAGATAATTGAATGCATTTTAATTTATTCAATTCAACACATATGTATATATGTACACATGTATAGATATTCAATTCAACACACACATATATGTATGTTGATAGAGATATTTAAATGTCTCGAAGAAATTTTGGATCAGCGAACGCCAAGGGGGTTGGTAGATAAATTGGGTGGAAAAGTGCAAATTTATTTTAGTAGCTTCTAGTTGAAATTTAGCATTTCCTTCAACTATGAATGTAGGCAATAAGTGTTATTCTGAAAAGGGGTTCATCGGCTTAACTGGTGGTCCATTACACAAAACAAGCTTAATAACTTTTGTTCCACAACATTCTATTGTACTGGGTGCTGGGGACACAATGGCAAAAAAAAAAAAAATCAATAGTCCTTACCCTCAAAAAGTTTGTTTCTTATCTAATAGGAGGGTCATGCCATGAACACAGATAAGTATGATATAAAGTAGAGTGTGATAAAGTCATAGGAAACATCCAGACAAAACATCTAGGAAAACTGAGGAGGAAGTAAAAAGTTTAATCTAGGGAGATTTAGAGAAGGATTCAAGCAGGAGCAATCAGAACTCAGCATCCAAGCAAGAGAGTAATAGTAACAGTAGAAAATAGGCCTGGTATTCCATACATAGGTGGTGGCAGGGCAGGGGTGGGTGGGTGGCAGCTATGGGTATATGGAGGTAGGGCAATGTAGGATAAGATTTAAAAAAGTCGTAGTCTGGTTTGTACAAAAGCCAAAATCATGAAAGTGAATAATGTGAAATAAGGCCTCAAGGCTTATTTGTAACAAGATTGTAAAGGGACATGTCATGTTATGGGATTCCTTATTTACAAAGAATTTGTGAGTTGGCCTAGACTTCAAAAGCTATGTAGTTGAACCCACACCTGATCAAGAATTCCTTCTAGGAACCATAAGAAGTGGTCAACCAACTTTTGCTTGAATTGAGGAGGTTTTCTTTTTCAAATTTGTATTGATATGCTATATTTTTATTTTCTGTTTGTTCTAAATATATCCCTCCTCCACCCATCCATCCTTATTTTTCTTAAAACAAAGAATAAAGGATAGAGAGATGACCTGAGATTCAAGATGGCCTGGATTCAAGACCTGTTTCTGAGATACACTGTCAGTATGATCCTGGGTAAATTGCCTCAGACATATCTTAAAATAAAATAAGAAAAATGTATTCCAGATGTGATTTAACTAGAGTAAAGCACAGAAGAACAACTACCCTAGACATTCTAGACACTATATCCCTTACTATAGACTAGAATAGTATGAACTTTATTTACTCCCATTTCACACTGTTGAATTTACAATTCACTCAGTCCTATAAAACTTTTTTTCAGAAAAACTAGTGCATAGATTTGCCTCTTATGTTTTGTATTTCTTAAATAGATTTTTGGAACTCAAATATAAATATAAATATAAATATATTATATTATATTTATATTTATATTATATATAAATATAAATATAAAATTTAATATTTATGTACTTTAAATTTTGTCTTAAACTACTTGCTCCATTTTTCTAGACTGTTGAAATCTGCCTTCCAATATGTTAGCTTCACTCCCAACTGAATGTCATCTGCAAATTTGACAAGCGTGTCATCTATGCCTTTATCCAAATTATTCATTTAAAAAAGAGTTTTGAACAGCATTTGGATTTTTGGGATAAAAAAAACCCAACACCTTAAAGATAATAGGGAGACAAGAAAGGCTTTTGAGCAGAAGAGTGATATGATCAGACCTGCGTATTAGGAAAGGTATTTTGACAGTTGTGTGAAGTATGTGTTGGAGAGGCAAGTAATAGGAGACAAAAATTGTTAATTAGTTTGGGTGATAAATGATAAAAGTCTTCAGTGGAGTAATAACAGTAATTAATAGGACAAATGAAATACATATTATTTAGGTAGAATTAATAGGACTTGCCAATAATCTAAATGTAAGAAATGATAGAGAGGGGAAGAGTGAACAATGACAGAAAGTTTTATATCTAGAGGACAAAACCTTCAAAAGAAACAGAAAAATGGGGGAAGGAGTTCATGTAGGAGGAGATTCTAGCTTCAGGAATAGAAACATGACAGTGACATATTGGATTTGAAGTGTGAATTGTATGTCCAGGTATAGAAACAGCATTAGAGACATTAGGGATAGAGATAAAAATTTGGGAATATTTGGCTTGAAACTGGTCCCTGAAGCAGGTAGAATATCATCAAGGGCCAGTGGAGAGAGGAGAAAGAGAGAAATTCCAGCAACCTGTTTCCCTGGAAAGATGGCCATTTTTGGATGGAAATACAACTTGCTCTCTCTCCTGTCAAATACCCATTCCCTCCATCTTTCTCTTTTTACTTTGTAGAATTATATCTATTATATCTCAGATTATCGTTACTTATAAGTGGATGTTCCTCCTCCCCCTATCTAAATATGAAGAATAAATGCAGCATTCCTGCCTGATACAAAAGTCAAGACCTGCTCCCTCTGAAATAACAAGTATTATCATTTATAAAGAATTCCAGAATTAGAATTTGATTCCTTATGTTTGGCCCAAACCACATAGACACTTACTTTCTGATCCCAAATTTAGCTCTTCTTGACAAGACAGACAAAAGTCAGAGAGATAGGTTTTGAATTTGGAGGCCTCATCATTTCACAACATTAAAATGACAATGGTCCATGGCATCCTTTTTATTCACTTTTCTCCACTAGGATGTGGTGTACTGTGGAAGTTACTCTGAATTGCCAAAGGCTATACCACTACTTCACAAACTCCATAGGTCTTTCAAAGCTGTTGAAGAGCTGAGAGTATGGATGTGTGGGAATATACCGTCTAAGGACTGGCCTAGCTAAGTTTTTAAATGTTCATCAAAGAGATGGCCACTAGTTGCTAAATTTTAAGGCAGAGAGAGGTTACCAACTATATTAGTGAAAAGAGTACCCACAAAGATAAATTCACAGATCCTTAAAATAGTGAAGTAATCATATTTTACTAAGTGGCCTGTTAGAGTCAATCCTTAAAAAGATATAGCAGGATACATGGGCAATACATATCATTTTCAGAGAATAAATACAATTCAATTCAACTCTAAAAACATTTGTAAAACTTCTCCAATGTGCAAGGCATCGTGCTTTCCTGTGGAAATATAAAGGCAAAATAAAAATAAATTCTGCCTTCAAAAATTTACTTTCTGCAAACAGAAACATATCTAAATGTATTAATAAAGACAGAGTAATTTGGGAGCTAGAAGATTACACACTATGTTCCCTCTTTTTGGAGAACAAACAGCATTTGGGTAATCAGGAATACATTAATGACAACTACTTTTATAACATAGAGGTCCTCCAGGCCTTTTCATCAGCCCTACAATAGCATTTTAAGGTTCTTTGGACCTTAATATTTGCCCACTATTGTGCCCATTGGTTCTTTGGGCATTTCCATTTGCCCTCTTGATGCATCCTAACAATTTCTGGGCCTTTCTAACCAGGTTGTATTTGAGTTCTTTTATATATATTATCTTCCCCTGTAAAAACGTGAGCACCCTGAGAAAAGATCTTGCTTGTATTTGTATTTACTTTACTCTTTGTATCTCAAGTGTTTAACACATAATAAACATTTAAACAATTATTCGTCATTCTTTCATTCTGGAGTAGGTGGAGACAGGGCAACGTGCAAAGATGAGCTGATTTTGAGACAGAAAAGTTTAATTTGAATTCTATCCCTGATATTAAGTACTTATATGATTTTAAGTTGTAATAAAAGTAAGTGTTTGGGCCCCCACAATTGTGGGATTGTATCGAAGAAAAATTTTTCCAAAGCCTAGAGTCGTATATAAATATGTTATCATTCAGCTTCTGGTACAATGTCTATGTTATCATTCAGCTTCTGGTACAATGTCTGGTACATTTTTTGTTCAGTTGTTCAATGGTATCCAACTCTTTGTGACCTTATGGGACACAGCATGCCTATATTATCCATGAGGATTTTTTGGAAAAGATATTAAAGTGGTTTGCCATTCCCTTCTCCAATGGATTTAGACAGAGGTTAAGTGACTTGCCGAGGTTCACACTGCCAGTAAGTGTGAAATTGGATTTAAACTCAGGTCTTCCTGACCACAGGCCGAATGCTCTATCCACTGAGCCACCTAGTGGCCCCATATATAGCATGTCATTAATACATGTTTGTTGATTCATTAATTATTACATGTAATGAAAGGTTGTAATAAAGGATCTCTAAAGGTCCCTCCCAGCATTCAGTCCAATGATCTTAGAAAAGAAAGAGTTCAATGGTTCGTAGGTCTAGGAATTGGGAAACCATGGCAGTGATGATAGGGAGTGGGGCAGGGAAGGGCATGCTCGATTATGACAGATCTCTGAATCCAAAAGTCAAACTATTTCAGTCCCCAGGAAGCTACAGAAAACTGACTGCTAAGGTTGGGGATCAGTAAACAGGGAAGTTTGTAAAGTTGTGAAAGCTTTAAGACTGCAGATTGGAAGAATTCATTGTATTGTCTCTGAATGAAGGAGCATTGTTGCCCCAAGAGGATGACAAAGTTTCTGAGCCCTAAGGTTCAGTATTGTATCCTTCTCAATCCATAATGGAAAGATAAGGAATCCCAAAACTATAATTGTTGTGAGCTAGTTAGTGGCAGAACTCTTGTAGAAGCCTTGTTTCTTGTCAGTCTAATGTTCTTTCCATTATTGGACTATACTTTCCCACTAGATTCTCTATTTTTTTTTTAAATTAGTAACACAGGACAAAATATGAACAAATCATGGAGAGACAGAATACTGAGTTATTATGTGAATAAATGTCAGGTTAACCATGAAAACAGCCCATTCTGGGAGGGAAAAATGAAAAGGTCCAGGCAAGCAAGTGACAATATTCTCTTCCAGAAACTCCTTTCTGTCAATAATCTGATTTTATTAATAAACTGCTGCTAACTTCATATATTAAAAAATTCTCAATCATGAGAAAGAGTATGACTCTCTGTTCTTTTAACACTTCAGAATTACAAGCTAGAGAGAAACTGCTGGAATTAGGTGGATGAGGATGAAGCATTGTGCTATACCTGAGAAATCAATACATTCTCCAGATAGAGTACTTGACCAGAAAGGATATTGCAAGATACAAAAGAATAGATATGAAATACTATTCCTCTGAAGTTCATTCTTGATCTTATTACATCAGCTCAGTAGAACACAGCTCACTGGGAACTCCAGAGCCCCTTACTTTATTGTTGATTTTCCAAGATTATACTCCATTTGAATGAGATCTAAGCAGCAAGCTGATTTCACATCTTCCTTCCCACCCAATCCTCCATTAGGCTGTAATCCAAATAAACCATTTTAAAGTGTCATCTAAGCTTTATTTTTGGACTGAGATATTTGACAAATGTGATTGAATCATTCTGTACATTTATTTAGCACTATTTAAAACTGCTTTGATGGACATTAATTAATTTTACTCTTTAGCAGGAGTTTTGCAGGTAATTTAGACTCTTTGGGCCTCAGGTTACTGCCAGTATATAAAAGGGTAATATTGAACTAGGTGACCTTCAGAGTGCCTCCCATGCCATAGAAATCTATGGTTCCACAGAATTTTTTAAACCTAGCTTTGGAAGTCATCATTCTCATTTGACAGATGAGGAAGGTGAAAAATAGAGAAAATGGGATGCCCAAGGTATCATACATGAATAAATGAGCAAACACACACACACACACACACACACACACACACACAAGTACACACACAGAGTCAGTAGCCAAGAGGACATATTTTCTGCATCTTGGTCCAATGAAGCTTCAATTACACCCTGGGAAACCCCAATTCTTAGATCTCAGAGGCTTTGCTTGCATTATGGGCTTTGGCTGTCAGAAAACATGAATCCTTCTTACTGACCAAAAAACAAAAAAACTACACTGAGCTAAACTAAAATAGAACATTTGATTGTTCCAAATCCAGGCATTTGTTGTATGCCTCTTCATCTGCCAAGAAACTGGAAGCAAACGCCTCTTCAAGTTTGGTAGAAGATTCTTTCTAGTTCTTTCAGACCCATGGAATCCTTTGGCTAGCTTAACTCATTCACTCCATGCCTATTCACCTTCACTCAGCAAAATGACCAGTTATTAGGGAATCCAGTGTTCAATCAACTAATCAGTCAATAAATCAGGCATTTGTTAAGTGACTATTATGTTGCAAGAACTGTGCTAAAGACATAAAGTCAATAAATTAAAACTTCCTAACCTGAAGGAGCTTACATATTAAGGGGAAGAAAGAGAGCCTATGTGTATATGGGGGGAACACTATCTGTAAGAAATATAGACAAAATAAATGCAAGGCAATTGGCAGAAAGACACTAACAGCTGTGAGGATCAAGAGTTGCCATGCATAGAAGGTGATTCTTTAATTGAATTTTGGAGGAAATATGGAGAGGAAAACATGTGGACGGAATGGATAGCAGGCATGGGAGACAAGCTTTACAAATTTATGAAGACAATAAATGGAGTTTCTTGTGTGAGGAAGAACCGGGGAATTACTGTTTAGATCTGATTTATATATTCCTCTTTTGCAATCTAGACCTATGCCATTTTCTTTAAAAGAGTAAAGTAAAATAAAATTAAGTTCTCACATCTTATATTCTGGGATCATGTTTGTTCTCCTGACACATAGCAAAATTCTCTTCCTCATATACAACACTACAGTGAGTTCAACTTATCAGTTGTGTTTGGATTAGTTTGGTCATTAACTCATACACTTTACATCTTCTCATAAGAGAAATCATTGAGGTACACCCTTCAATAGATAAATATATTTCTAGCGTAAAGACCTCCCTCAGTAATGGGGATGGAGCCTAGTTTATTAGAATTAGTTGAGTATATTTGCACTTTCCAGATTCGTGTGATGCTGGACAATTTATTTATTGACATGTGGTATGATTTAATACATAGTCACTAGACAAAAAAAACCCCTATATTATTGTTGGGATGGTCTTCAAATGGTGTCTTTTGTATACAGGATAACAAAACGTTAGAACTCAGAAGAACTTTAGAAATGTAATCTAACCTTCTCTCCTTACAGAATAATTAGTTCTTCTAGTCATAGTTAAGCAAATTTTAGACACTATAAGCGATTAGGTGACACAGTGGTCTTTGTAGGCTGCGACATTTGAAGAAGGAAGTCTTCAGGGAAGGTTAGAACTTGGACTGGGGCTTGAATGGAAGTTGGTTGATTTTTTATAGTTGGAGAGGAAAGGTCAAGTATCATTCCTAGATATTTCAGTTCCATTACATGTTTTGTTTTGTTTTCTTTCTTTCTTTGGTTTGTTTTTTTTTTTTTCCCATGAGGGAGCTGACTGAATTGAATAACATTCTAGATCATTCCTGGTAGGATTTTTAATGCTAAAAGAACTATGTTATGGAAACAAATGTCAGTGACAACCATCATGGGTAAAGTTTGTCTGGTGATAGGGAATGAATTTCTAAATGCTTGCTAAAAAAATTTGAACAACTTTTGCCCAGTCATCCCCTTCCCCCCACCCTTCTAGAACTCTGGTTTCCCTGTAAAACCTAAAGTTTTATTCTATGTTGTCCAATGAAGGGATAGATTTCTGGACTAGCCCACACCATTTTATCCTGATGGAACAAAAGCTCATTCTACCATTTATCTCAATAATGCCTCTAAACTGTGAGTTGTCCTAAGTTGAATATTCACTTTAATCCTCTTTATCTTCATTAATGTATTTACTTGCCCATCTAGGAAAGTAGTAGATCCTAAGGATTTTGGTCATTCATCCTTGAAGGTTGAATTAATTTTGATTCTCAAGGATAGAGGGTAAGAAGAATTTCAGCCAACAGCAGCCAATACAACTGTAATATTATCTTGCAATGAAGCACAGTAGCCTATGTATATAGATGTATTCTGTTTGCAACAAACAATATCCTTGTATTAGCTTCCTTTTTGTCACTGGTTTAAACAACACATATGAAACAAGTAGACCAGCAATTATGATAGTCCACAATCACATGTTGTTTGTTTCAGATGGTTAAATCTTATGTCCCCATTTAGATGCAAAATTCATTAAATTTCAATAAAATCCACACCTAGATTTCTGTTTTATCCAAGGCATTCAGCACAAGGTTGTGATCATAGTTAGTAATCAATAAATGCTTGAATGACAAACAGGATTGGTGCAAATTATGAATTATGAGGTAATTATTTGAGTAACAGGACTCAGCAATGAACCCTTTGGTTAGCAAAAAGGATGGTGCATGAGATATGTTCCTAGAGATATGTTATTTTCATTATCAATTTCAGGAAAGCAAAGATTTCTGGGTAATGTTTGAAGGGGAGGAAAAGAGTCTACCCTCTTTTTGTCTTCAAGTAGGTCACTTTTGAAGGCATAGCAGGATTAATAGGCTTCATGCCTTTTACAATAGTTGATTCCATTGGATGATGATATAAAGTATTTTTCAAAGGCTACATCAAGATTTGGCTAGAAAGAATTAAACTTCTGCATGTATATGTAGAGCTTTTTTTAGGATCTTGAATTATCCATTGATTTCTATTTTATGCTCTACTCTGATTCTGTATTATCAATCCTTTATATATCTGTCATCATGCTTTTGTGGTTTAATTTTTTGAGCCAATTTTCTAAAAGATTATATGGCTTATTCTCCAACTAACTAATTACCTGTGTCTGATTGTATATAAAAGGCTGTTTTTTATAATTTTACTTTTCATATTATGAATCACATATTATTTTCCTCATGTTAAGTCAAAGGATCTTAGTATGGGAAGAGCACATGATCTGGAATCAGATAACATGGATATGAACCCTGGTTCTGCTACCTGTGTGACTTATTGAATGCTACTTAACTAGTCTGAGCCTTAGTTTCCCAGTCTTTTATAAACCAGTAAGGATAGGGGGAGACTGGATAGGTTCCTAGATTCTTTCCAGCTCTAAATCTATGTATGATCCTTTAATCTATTATCTCCTTTACATTGGTACCCCCTCAACAATGCATATCACAACTCATCAATGTCCTCTCATCCTGTATAGCTCTCTTCTGTGTGTTTCCACAATCTGTCAATAGAGAATCCATGGATCCAACTAACAAAATTACAGGATCACTGAATTTTAGCATTAGAAGGGACTTTGATGGAGGTCCATGAATGGAAATTCCGCTAAAATGTGAATGACAAATCATCATTCAGGTTCTTCTTAAAGACTTCCATTGAGAAGAAACACTCCACCTAATTCTACTTTTGTACAGTTCCAAACATTAAGGTTTGTTTGTTTGTTTGTTTTTTCCTCCCCTGACACCAAAGTAAAAACTACTTATTTGCAGTTTCCATCCATTATTTCTTGTCCTATACTCTAGAGCCAGACAGGCAAAGTTTAATACTCTTCTATATGATGAAGTAATCAGGTCCCCATTCAGTCTTTTTCTTCTCTAGGCTAAATATATCTAGTTTCTTTAATTGATTTTCATATGACATGGAATATAGGTCCTTCACAATCCACACTCCAGTTTATCAATTTGATTCCCCAGTGAAGAAGTAGTTGACGGATGTGAAAAAAGATTGCTGCCCAAAGAAGATTTATAAATCATTAAGAAACATGTGAAAGATTACTCCAAATCACCTTTTTCCCCAGAGTTCTTATAATTATAAAGCTCAGTATCACCTTCACAAAGTAGTTGATATTCTAGGGGAAAAAAATGATTAAGTACTTACTACAGGTATGAAAGTTTTTCTCTTATCAATTTCTCCATCTTCATGGAGGATGATATGGAATCATAAAAATTTAAAAGCTTAAATTTGTAAGCGAGTACTATTATGCCTAACTCTCAACTGAGTCACAAACTCTGCCTACAACAGCTCTTTCACATGGTTATCTAGAAAATCCAGAGACAGGAAGCTCACTGATTTCCCCCCTCAAAAAAAAAACACATATTCTCTTTCTGAATCACTCTAGTAATTAAGGAGTTTGTCAAGTCCAAACCTACTTCTCTATGAATTTAACTGTCTGTCCTCATTCTGACCCCCAGGGTCAAAGAAAAATGGGTCTAGTATATCTTCCATATGATTATTCTTCACATATTTGAAGAGCACTATTCTATTACAGTTGAGCCTTATTTGTTCCATAAGATAATGCATTACTAGTTCATTCAATAAGTCTTCATATGATATGATTTCAAGTCTCCTCAACATCCTGATTTCTGTTCTCTAAACACATTTCATTTTTTCAAGGTCATTTCTATAATGTGGCATCAAGAGCAGGACAAATCTCTCCAGATATGGTTGGACAGTACAAAGTACAGTAAGTCTATAACCTCCTTGCCTATTATCTCTATAGCTTTATGATGCAACCTAAGTTCACATTAACTCTTTTGGCCATTATATCAGCCTCAGACTTCCTAATGAGTTTGTCCTCCCCCAATACTTCTAGACCTTTTTTTTTTTCATAAACATCTTTTAAACCACTTTTCCCCTCATTTGGATATTGATTTTTTTTAACCCAAGTACAGGACTTTTCATTCATTCCTCTTAACTATTCAAAATATCCAGATTATGTATGAGTAGATATAGGTCTTATTTCCTTTGTTTTATAGTTCAGAGTTGGCTATATTAGGGGATACGGATGCCTGTAAAGTCAATGCATTTAGTTTCTGATTCTGCTTCTCAGAACTGTGCTGAGACCTCCATGCCTAGAAATGCTAGTAGATCTTAATATGGCCAGGTATTCAGCACCGTTGGCCTTTGATTCCCCTCTCCTCTGGCTGATGCTTCTGGCTGTGTCTTTGGCTGCTTGTTAGCCACTTTGCCCTGGTCATTAATCTTATCCTGGAAGATTGTGAGTTGTTCTCTTGACTCCTGATGTAAGTGTTTCAAGTTGGGGCCACTTCTTCTCCATGTAGAACTGTTTCTAGCTTATTTGACACGCCCATAAAGAAATCAATGTGACCCCTAACACCACTGAGGTTGGGAAACAAAGGTCTGCATTTAGGCCAATCCAATCTCTTATCAGGTCACCTCAAGTTGGCAATGAGTGATACTGAATTATTCCTGGTACTTTGGTCAAGGCAACCAAGAATGCTAGGAGGAAAGAGAATATAATCTCACTCTCTCCTCTCAACTTGAGGACTCATTTATTCTATCTCACCTGTTACCAAGGTGAGCTTTTTGCATACCATTCAGGCCAATAATTTCTGAGGTCAGATCTTTTCAAAACCATTTTCCCTCCTTCCCTTGGGAATTTACTCCAAATTCATGAACCTATACCTTTCTGACCTTTATTAAAGCTTTTTTTTAAATCCTCTTAGTCAATCATTTTAAAAAGAAATAATGTTTACAGAGGCAAGTAAAATATAATTATTTAACATGTGAAAACAAATTAGAAGTTTGGACAACCTAGACAGTGGTTGAATGATGACTAGCTATGAAAACAGACTTATCTAGTAGCTCCTCTGGGAAAAAGGTAAAATTTTTTAGACCCTGTGGAAGAGTATCCTCAGTAGAGATAAATCTTAATCCACAGAGAGCAGATTGTTTCTTCAGAACAAGGTTGACACCTATATGAAAAAATTTTATGGCTATAACTTTGGTGGGGGGTGGAGGGAGGAGGCAGGATTGAAACCCTGTGTGTAATTCAAATGATTTACCTGATTTGGCTCTGAATCACTTTGGGGCTATCCTTGCTATCCATTCCCCCACAAAAAATAATCATATTGGAATGTTGTATATTGGCATTCAAATATCCAAGCTGTCAAACCCTTTCAATACCCTTGCAAAGGAATATATCTGGCCGGGATTTGTAAATTAGTTTAATTTGCTTCGACTGTCGACAATGAGGATTTTGGATATGATACAATGCAGGTGACTTATTTCTCCATCTGTGTCAATGTTCTTGTTGCTCCTTTTATACCCATTCTTCAAAACCTGCTTAAGCTTTCCATGTATACTTTTCCATGTCTAGCTTAGAATTCACCTCCACCATGATTCTTTTCCTGACTATTTCAGTCCACCATTCCCTTTTCCTCTTCTGAATGGTTCCAGACTTTATTGTCTGTATTGGTCAATGAAAACATACCTCATAATACCATGTATGGTCCTTTAATTATTTTATGAACCTGGGGAGTCCTCTTTCCCCAGCTAGTCCTCTAAGGGTAGTGCTCATATGTGATGCATCTCATTTATATCTCCTAGTGTATATAATCTATACTGTGCCGTGCACACTGTAGAGAGCTAATTAAGGCTTATTCATTTTTTTTTCCTGAATAGGTACTATGGGATCTGGAAACTTAAGACTGATCTGGAGAGATGGGACTTAGTCACACAAAAATGTTAAGCTTGAATTTAAGTGCTGAGGAGGTGAATGGAATAAGTATTTATTATCCATGCCACTAGGCCAAAAGTAAATCCTAGAGAAGTTCACAACAAAGGGTGATCTGTATCATCAGGATTATATGGAGAGGACTCTAGAAAAGGTGTAACTTGATCTAAACATTAAAGGATATTTTGTAATTAAACATAAGAAAGGAAGAAAATGACTATCAGTAATAGTATAGTGAGAACAGGAGTAGTATACATGAAGGCTTGGTTTAGGAATGAAACCAGTGTGCATAAAGAGCATGAGGAAACTAGCTTAATTAGAATGAAGAATTTACAACACAGAGAACTGGACAGTTAAGAAATGGGGGTAGAGGGGCAGCTAGTTAGTGCAGTGGATAGAGCAGGGGCCCTGAAGTCAGGAGGACCTGAGTTCAAATATGGCCTCAGACCAAATACTTGACACTTACTAGCTGTGTGACCCTGGGCAAGTCATTTAACACCAATTGCCTTAAAAAAATGCAAGCAGATTGTCATGGTTATTTAATAATGGGGTGAAAAGTTTGGACTTTATCCTATAGACAGTGAGAAGCCACTAGGATCTACTGGGCAGCTGAGGGCCATGATACTTCAGAACAATGTGGCTCTGCATATGACAGATTACAGAAGATGCTATCAGTACAGAGTCTAGTTAGATGGCGGCAATAGGTATCAAAGCCAGAGAAGATGAAGGCCTAGGCAAAGAAGATAGCCCTGGAGGAAGAATGGAAGGCATACAAGTGAAAGAAATTTTGAGAGGCGTAATCTTTGTGGATTGACCCATACCCATCTCATGTCATGATTGGCAGCACCATTTCCATTTTTTCCCCTAGGTTTCACATTCAATGGTTTAGGGGATTTTGCATTCTGACCATCTTTTTGAACCTTGCTCCAACTCTGAAACCTCAATTTCTAGCTCTGATATTAGCCCAGCCTTAGCCTGTGCCCTTAGGCAAATCACTTATTCTCTGTGTTGATTTGTCTTTCAACAATTCAGTCTTGTGCCTAGGTAAGCCAGGAAAATGGGAAAATATCCTAATTATCTGTTATCTGTTATATAGAACCTACCATCAATATCTATCTGTTTTTCTGTTAATCTATCTACCAACTTATCTATGTATCTACTATTGTATCTCACACCAAAAATATTAGTATACAATTCACACACAAAAACATAACAAATAAGAAAACCCTAAACTTGAATGTTTTTCAGGATTTCGATTTGATTATTTAAAGAAAAATAAAACTGCTGTCGGCTTTGTTTGTGAAGAAGGTTTAGCAGCTCTGTTTACTCTAAAAGTAATCACTTCTTGATTCAAACTGCTTCACCAGTAAATAGAATATCTTAGGACATTAATTATATGGGAGAGAAGTCGGCAAGAAGTAGCTGTTACAATTCATTACTGTACAAGAACTAGCCAGAGATGGGAGAAAATGTAAAGACGGAGATAATTGTTATTGCCTTGGCTGCGTATGGGACTGGGATAGATGGATTGGAAATGGGTTATCTTTCTCCCTCATAATAAACTGGTATGTGCAGGGCAAAGAGAGGGAGGTTTAAGGAGAGTCACAAAGCACTGCATTAGACCAGCTACAGACTGTTTGCTTGGGAGTGCATAGAAAGAAAAGGCATCTGAAGACTGGGGGAAGAATCATCTTACAAAAGCAAAACAAAATGTCCCCCCTTTTTTTTTTTGACTTTCGCCACTTTCTCCAAGTTATCACTGGGTAATCAATGCTAATCAAAATGCTATAGTGCAATGACCAGTGAGAAATTACTGGAAGCCTCTTATATACATGGCCTCATTTTCCCCTTACCAGTATTTGTGCAGCACTATACTAATTCAGTCCTGCAACATGTTGTAGGATCATAGATTTAGAGTGAAAAGGAATATGAGACTCCATCTAATCCAACCCCATCATTTTACAAATAAATAAACTTGGGTCATGGTCACAGTGGTAGTAAGTGACAGACAGGATTTCAACCCAGGTCTTGTGATACTAAAGCCTATGATCTTTCCATTGGACTTTTCATAGGCTGTCTGACCTATGTACTCATAGAAATCTCCAGGAATACAAATACATTCCCTATTTAAGAAACAAAACAAGCAAAACAAAAAAACAAAAAAACCCTGAAAATTAAGCTGTAATTAAGCTGTGTATATAAGAAACCAGCTAACAGGAAGGAAAAGTCAGTAATATTGAGCTGTTATCAAAAAAACAAATATTTTGTGCAGTGAAGATAAAATATCCAAATCTTTGAATATTCATCTTCTCCTCTGCATGATGACGATGATATCATCATCATCATTATCATCATCCTCACCTCTGGCATTTGTGCATCATTTTGTAGTTTGCAAAATTATTTTCATGCATAATCTCATTTATGCCTCACAGCAACCTAATGAGATGGCTATAACTTTTCTTACATTCCCATTTAACTTATGAGAAAACTGAGTCACAAAGAAGTTAGGAGATTTGGTCATATTTTTGCCATTTTACTTCCTTTTCACTGCATCCTCCAGAACATCAGATGCTGCCATTTGTTCTGCCATTGCAGACTCTTAAGGGACTTAACCCGTTCCGCTGTTGAATTCCTGCTGTGATGCCCATACTGTCCTGATTTTGTTGACAATGTCACAAAACCTCTCTATATATCCAGTGTCAGTTATGTTTATCATTCAGTTTTACGTGTGTGTGTATATATATATATACATACACACACAATATATATGTGTGTATGTATAAAGATATATATATATATATGTTTATGTGTGTATAAAGATACATACATGTGTGTATATGTGCACATATATCTACTTTGTTGCATGTATACCCTCTTACCCCTTCCCCAGCTTTGACTCCTTTCCAGCTTTGGATCTTAAATGAAATCAGTAATGCCATTCCTACTGGAAAGCAATCAACCCCATCAACTACTTAATGACTCCACTCTCTATCCTTGCCATTTCTGAAACCAAAACATCTCATCCAGGCCATCATTACACTACATTTGCTATCTCCTTCTATTTGAACATACGCTACTCGAGAATAAGAATTATTTCACTTCTATATTTGTATCCCAGAGCTTAGTGTGGTGATTGCCTCACACTCAGTACTTAATAAATCTTTTTTTTAATTCATTTAATTTATTAATTCCTGTGGGTACTCAGATAGTATCAGATTTGAGCTGAAGCAGTCTTCACCTTGAGCCCAGTACTCTATCTACAGCATGCTGCCTTTTTTATATGGAAGGAAGAAATGGAGATCTGTGTGAACACACCCATACCCACATATACATACATACATACATATGTACATAGGTACAGATATACATACACATACAAAAGGATTCAACTCAATTGAACAAATATCATTAAATGCCTTCTGTATTCAAGGCAATAAAGCCATTTCTGAGAGCTAGCACTGCAAAAAAATAGTAAAATATCATTTAAAGGAAACACAGTACAATCTATTTCTTTCATAACCCATACTCAAAAAAGCCTATAATTAATTGTACAAAATCCATGGATGCAATTCCCACATATCTAAAGAAAATATAAAGTAAAAACAAGGAGAAATAAAAGACAGAGGTGCAAGGCAGATGTCATTGGAAGGAAGGGCAGTATTTATTTAATGAAAGAACTTAGAAGTCAGCAGGAGGATAGTGTCACCTATGTAGCTGTACTTCTTGTATTTGTAGAATCAGCTAACTTGTCTTGAGTCTTACTATGCACTCCTACTATGAGTAAGACCAACTTGTGTCTTACTATGTGCTTATTTATATACATAGACATGTATGTAGATAAAACCTAATACAATTCCATCTACTAGGCACTTAATACGTTTGCTTATTATGCATACATGTACAAATTGTCCCTGAGTTCGACTAGATTCCAATAACGAAACATGTGAGCCCAACAAGTTTGAAGGAAAAGTTATGCTCCAAGTCTTTATTTCAGTTGTGAAGTCTAGGATATCGATTTAGGTATTGCTTCCAAATTTCTCTACCCTTTCTATAGGAATCCCGAATCTTCCTTTCTGGAGATTCCTTTTGACCCTTGTGGGGGCTCTTACTCCATCTGGCTTTTTTTCTTCCCCTCCTAGCCTACCTAGTGTGATGCACCACAGATCATAAAGAGAGAGGCTTAGACTGCTGTGGAAAGAGCCAATTAATGCTTCATTTTTCACTGTAATTGATGGCAGTTTCAGAGAGAAGCATGCTGTGTATGTGTTTTGTAGATGCTGTGTATGGTGACTGCTCCCTGAATCTTTCTTTTCTGATGTTCACTCATATCCTGTCATGTAGTAACAACTCAGGAGAATACTGCTTCTAAACAATGGAATCTTCTTACCCACTACGCTTACAACTTCTCTCACATGACATTGCCTCTCCCACCCAAATTTGCCATACATAAAGTATCGGAATCCTGGAGCTACCTACTGCCCTCCAACTTCATCTTTTAAAGTTATTTTAATAGGAATGTATAAATACGCATATACACGCAATGACACACATATATATACCGAATGACGTACATGTAATTTAGGACATAAAAATATATTTATTTGCATAAATATATGTATGCCATTGTGTACATACATGTAAATGTCTATATATTATACCCATGGCAATGGCTATTGTACTGAAAAAGAAAAAAAAAACAAAACAAAACAATTTAAAGAAATGTTATAAAAATATAAGGACTAAACTAGGTCCCTGTAGTGAGTAAGCACTGGCACACTCTTCCAGAACCACACCTGCTGTATTGCCCTTTAGGTTACTGGGATATCCTAAGAATTTGGGTGGATTCTTTCTTCTCTTACTTCTGTCAGTATGTGTTCTTTCCATTTTTAGAGGCCAGAGAGTAGCCTCGGGGTCCATTTGACCACTTAACATCAATTAATACAGAGAAACATTTACTTTGATGATATGGCAAAAAAGATGGTACTAACATTTCTCCCCAATACCAAAGGGCAACTCTTAGCTTAGTTCCTACATAACACTGGTTTCACCAAGTTTATATCAGATGTATGTGCATATATATGTATGTATGTGTGTAAGTGTATAATATATAATATACTAAATGTGGGGTGGTGGAGGGAGGGATGAGATCATCCCAGAGCTCTACTCTGAGATCTGAAGATGGTTTATACTGTTGAAATAACCAGAGAGCTAGAACTATGACTTGAGCTAGAGAGGGATTTGGAGGAAAGAAGAAAATGAAAGAGTAATATTGAAAAATACCTGAGGAGCTCATGTAAATTTCTTGCCCTCCACCATTAGTGTTAATTTGACACAATATTATCTGAGTACTTGGCAAAAACAAACAGAAACAACAAAAAAACTACAAAGCATCCTTGCCTTCTCCCCATTTCTACACACATTGCTTGAGCAATATTCTCACAACTTCTATTTATTTTCCTTTTTAAGACTACCTTTCTTATTTAGTGTAAGAAGATTTTGTGTGTGTGTGTGTGTGTGTGTGTGTGTGTGTGTGTGTGTATGTGTGTGTGTGCGTGTGTACATTTCCAAAAGGCCCCCATGGTTTTGCTCACCTTTATCTCATGGTCCCTATGATGACCCTAATAATTTTATCATCATGTGTTATCAGGGCAGGGTAGACAGTAGTCCTAGCAGTGACAGCTGCTTTTGGAGTTTACTTGCTTAGCTGAGTTGAGACTGGAATAAGACTCTTTTCTCTTTTGCTAAGGAGAGGACCGAAACTCTCTAGGCGTTGCTTTGTGTTAACCAACAATGGGTATTCATATTTTAATGACAAGTGATTATATAATGGGCTCAAACCAGCAGGGCCAGAAAAAATAAAAAAGAGGCATTCTGTATTGAATTCTACTACAAGTTCCATATTTTAATATATAAGTGACATTCAGTTGTTACTGATTTTCAATCCCATCATGTTTAGCATTCCTTGTCAGAGATAAGACATAAAAATCAGTAATATGATGAAAAAGGCATTATGTTGCAACGTCATATCATATTCCTGTTCTTTTGTAACAATGTCTCATCATATTTCTATTAGTTGTTGCTTGAGTAATATGAAAATCTGTATTTGTTAATAACTATTTTTCCAATGTCATCACTGTTTCCTCCCCCAAAGCATTTTGGCCTTCTTTCCAGGGCCAGCAAATTATCAGGGCTGGAGCTTCCTGAAATTATGAATTGTAACAAAAAAATACAGAGAAGCTTTTGACCTACAGTTATTGCCATGGACAAAACTCACCTGAACTCCCACTTTCGTATCTGTGATATTCATGAGCCAGTGGGTAGAATGGTTCACTGCCTATCCCAATTGCTTTTAAATAGTTTGATACATGAAGTGTAATCTCAGTTAAAGTTCCTCCTAAGAACATTTTTAGAATTCAGCTCCAGTACCTCATTGTTAATTTTCAAGTCGGTTATTTGAATAATACAGTGTTAGCACAGGCTGTGGTGTCTGGAAATTACTGCTGGGGTATCTGAAATTCTTAATAACACATTATGGGAAGCCCAGTAACTTCTTGGAAGAATATTAAATTAAATGGAAAGGAAATACATATTTGTGGGAATGCCCAAATGCCATTAGGACTGATTTATTCTCAGGGAGGGCTTGAAAAGGTAAATCATTTTCTGTTTTCCATCTTCTCTTTCAGAATGTTTTTGTCCTTTCTAAGGAGCCAGAAGTAGGATGAGGACTTTGGCTCTGAGTGCTGAAAAGTTGAATCCTTCTGCTCTGGGCTCTCTCTATCTATCCCATTGGTCTTATTTAAGATTTCACCTAGGTTGTGACTCCATTTATCCAAATTCCTGTCAACCTAGGCCTGAGCTCAGGGCTAAGTATTGTGTTTATTATTCTGACTACAATGCAGGATTGTTAGCATTTTGATCCATGAATATTCATCTTCAAAGAACCACAAGACCTCAGATTGGGAAAGGACTCTAGTGATCATCCAATCCCATGCATACCTATTATTTCTGAAAAGAGGTCATCTACCTTCCTTTTCAATACCTGTAGTGACAGAAAATTCTTTACTCCTTAGGGCAACTCAGTTCTATTTGGGGACAATTCTAATTGTTCCTTTCCTGTAATTTCTACTCACTGCTACTATAATTCTGTCTTTGGAACCAAACAATAGAAGTACAATATAATACCTCTTTTTTATTTGAAGCATTCAAAATTTCAAAATCTTGGGGATAACCATTATGTCCCTTCACAACCTTCCCTTCTCTAAGCTAAGTATCTCACAGTCTGAATAAAGATCCTTTTATGGTGTAGTTTCTCCATCCTCACCCCATAGCCAATACTTTGCAGCCTACACTGCTCCACTGGATTGATTGCTACTATGTGTAAGGAAAGAGTCTGATTTCTGCAAGACCAGTAAGTACCATCTGTCCTGGCTAAACTTGGCTAAAATTTGTTTTTTTTACTTCTGCCTATGGTCATCCCTTGATTCACCAATACCATCTCCATTCTCACTGTTTAGTTCCTAAACTGAACTAGGTCATTCTAATTCTCATGAATTGCTGACTTCCTTTTACTCCTGCTCCTGAATGGTATATATGTGACAAGTGTTCTTTAGGAACAAAAAGCATAGATGGGGCCTAACTTCAGATACTCATAATCCTCTAATAAAGGGGTGTTATAAGTGATATGCTTATTTCCATGAATGATTAAGAGCACAATACATCGGCACCTGTCCAGACTGTGTGATTCTCTCTTCCATGTCTACCTATAAGTTCAGGAAGGTCATACTACACATTGGCAACTTTCATACAAATCTCTTAGCATTGCATGGATAACGATGGAGCATCCAAATTGTCTGCTGGTTATCCTTTTCCCTCACCTGACCCTCCTTTGTTCTGGCCTTATGACATCCTTCATACTGTTCATCTAGTAAAATGAATCATGACTCACTCATACACACCATGCATCTCTTCATTGCCTTTCTGGTGATGCTCAACTTCACCACTTCAAAGACTATAAAATTCTAAAACTTGTAGCCATACAAGATCAATAGAAGATTATTGATGTTGAAAGGGTATGCTTCAGTTGGGGGGAAGGTCATTAAAAGTACAACCAAAATTTAAATAATTTATAAAATTCAATGCAGCTTTCTCCACTCTTTGTGTTCAAATTTGTTGCAGTGTCTGTCCACTATATGAATACTCACGGATGAGCTTTATGGGCTGTTCATCTAACAGTATGTGAGAGACTGGACAAGGGGCATTCTTCATTGATTTGATATTTACTGTGAAAATGGTTTGGCCAAATTGTTTTGCAACTGTGTCAGTTAGTTAGGGGAGTCTAAAATGTTGCAGGGCTTGATATAATCACATCAGTGCCATTAACAAATAGAAATTGAACCCTATGACCTCTAAAGTCTCTTCCAGCTCCAAGGCTATAGGTCTATGAGTCTATCTGTCCTTGGAGGAATACAATTACATTTTGAAATTTCATCTTTCTTGACTTAATCTAGGTCAAATCAGCAAATGCAAGATTTCTAATAACCCAAAAAAAGACAGGAAAAAAGAAAGGAAAAGTAGGGTGAAAAACCATTTGGTAAAATGGGAGGCAATATTTTGGTTCTTCCTTTTCTATGTATAGTACTAACACCACACTGGACACACAGCACATGCCCAGTAAAAAAATAACTAGTTAAATAATGTATTTATCCCAAATGCAACGTTTTAGTGATCACTGAAGCCATGTCTGCACAATCCCCAAATAGCCAGTTTATTTTTTAAAAAATAATTCAAAACAGTTATTTGGGGCCACATAGGCTAAATACAGGATGGAATACAGGAAGTGCATGATGGCTTTTTTGCTGTTCTTTGCTATGTTCCTTCAGTGACACCCATTGCTACAGACAGGGTAACCCACTGCAATTGGCCCATAAAATCCATTCTCATTGACCAGCTTGCCAAATAGGTAGAGAGCAGAAACTGTGACATAATCACACTTTGCAAACTTCTCATCTCTGTTGTGTGGCTCTGCTCCCTGTGTCCTAGTCCAAATTTGAAGTTAGGCAGGCTCCAACAAGGGCCACACCGGAGCTTCTAAGCAATTGTCTTCTATTCTTCTGACTTCCACCTGCCAGCCCTGTGCCAGCTCTCCCACCCCTGTGTAGATTTACCCAATTAATAGTGCCCCATCCCTTGGCCAGTCATCCAGCTCCTATATTCCGTCTGCTCTCAACAGACGGTGCTCTGTGGTAGCAGCCCCTCCCACCTCCCAGGCTGAAGGTCTAACAAGTGGAGCCCAGCCCACAGGAACGTCTGAGCTTTGCACAGCTGGAGGCTGCCCTTTGCAGGTCTTACAGAGCCACAGCTGTGTTCACAATATAGACAGCTTTGCTTTCCCTCTTCCCGCGTGGAGAATAGAACTTGTAATCTACACAGAAAATGCCTTATTTTCCAAATCCTGATGGATCAATGTTTGCTGCTTAAGTTATTTTCAGATATTATTAACTTCTCAGGAATGGAGGAGGTCTCATCACACTCTATATTTGGGGCATTGTCTTCTGGAGAAATGGGACTCTTGGAGCTTTACCTTGCTCTTTCCTTATTCAAGGTAAATGACCACATTTTCCCAAGCATCCCCCAATGAGACCCCCCTCATTGTGTTAGCTAAGTAATTTTGTGAAAGCCTTTTGACCTCTGTGGACCTGTTTCCTCTTATATAAAATTGTGCACGAAATACTCATCCTGCTTACCATTGTTGTTGTTCAATTGTATCCGACTCTCTGTGAACCTATTCAACGTTTGCTTGGCAAAGATATTGGTGTGTTTTGCCATTTTCTTCTCCAGCTCATTTTACAGATGAGGAAACTGAGGCAAACAAGATTAAGTGAATTGCCCTGGGTCGCAGAGCTAGTAAGTGTATGAAGCTGGATTTGACTTCTGTCTTCCTGACTGCAGGGCTGACACTCTATCTGCTGTGCCACCTAGCAACCCTTAGATGATTGGTATTCATATGAAATGAAATAAAGTTCATGAACATGTTTTAGAAAACACAAGCTGCCTATTAATCACTACACCTACTATAGTGAGCATGGAATACAGTTGGCATGGAATAAGTGCTTGTTTAACTGAAGATAAAAGCAGAAGAATGTGAAGACCTTGCATGAGCCAAAAGTAGAACCTTTTACAATGAATGTAATAAAGAAGCTACAAAATTGTAAAGGTAAACAATTTGGAAAGTTTTAGTGGAATTAATGGGAATATTTTAGTATTTTGAAAATAGGTTAATTCAATTAAACTGGTCAATCCCACTAAATATTTGAAACACTCTTGGAGAAAATGATTTTTCTTTGATGTACGCAGCTGTTACTTACCCGCATGGTTATCCAATGTTGATAGATGGGGCTTTCGATAATTCAATTCATTTCAAGAAAGCATTTATTGAAGCTGTATTATGATCAGGGAATGAAAAGACAAAAAACAGAGTCTCTGCCCCTCAGGGAGCTTACAGTCTATCAAAGAAAAGTAAGTATATGTACCATTATATACCAAATGTAGGGAATAAATGAAAAGTAATTCCAGGATGAGGAGGGAACACTAAAAACTGGGAATATCAAGAAAGATTTCTTCTAGATGGCAGGTGAGCTCTGAAAGAAGCAAAGAATTCTGAGTGTTGAAGGTAAGGAGGAAAAAGATTCTAAGCAGTGGCCAGTCTGTGCAAATGCATGGAGGTAGATGATAGAACATCATGTTTGGAGAATAATAAGTAACTGAGTTTGAGTGGACCATACAGTGCCTGACACACAGTAAGGCTTGAAAATGGCTTTAATTGCCAGACAAAAAAGTTTGTATTTCATGTAAAAGGCAATAGAGAGCCACTGAAACTACTAAAGGAAGTGAGGAAAATGGTTAGACCTGACATTTTCAGTTGGGTGGCACAGTGAATAGAGTGCCAGGCCTGGAGTGTGGAAAATTAGAGTTCAAATCCAGCCTCAGACACTTACTAGCTTTGTGATCCTGGACAAGTCACTTAACCCTGGTTGCCTCAGTGTCCTCATCTGGAAAATGAGCTGGAGAAGGAAATGCCAAATCACTCTAGTATATTTGCCCAGAAAACCTCAAATGGGGTCACAAAGACATGACTGAAAAAATAATAAGAGCTTTATAAATATCAAATTGGAGAGGTATTTACCTACCTGACTCCTCTAAAGAGCCAGATTCGTTATGATTCCCATTAGTCAATTTGTTTGCTGCTCCCTACTCTCTCAACAGAATCTTTACTTGTGTTACCAGCCCAGCATCTGAAGTTTCCTTTTTACCACTCAGTATCTATCACATTTACATCCTTCTCAGCATGTCTCAGGTAGCACTTCCTCCTAGTAACCACTGATTGATCATTCTCTGTCTTTGTATACTTTCTGACTTTTTGAACAATTAATTTTATGGTACCCTATATCGGATATTTCCTTCATGAAGTTAAGCCTTGGCTAACAATATAGACCTCAAGTCACACAAGGCAAGAGACTGACTCTACAAAACATTTCATATTATCCATAATCCTGAGCAGTACAGGGCTATGTTAACAGTAGGCACTCAATACCTCCTGCTCACAGGCTAGCTTTTTTGGGAAGAGCCTAGTAGACAGCCTCAAAGACTAGATTCTCAGCAAAGTTGAATTAATGGAAGTTCAGTTATTTCATTTCATTAATGTATTTTATTGCAGCTTGTAGATAGCAAGAAGTTCCTGGTAAAGCCTTGACTTATGTGAAAATGCTTAACAGTTTAACTCCCCTTACTCCTCCCTTCTCATACACACCAGGATGGAATGGAATTAGGTTTAAATGTAGTATATTTTTACAGGCAAAATAAATTACAAGCATGTCTTGCCCATAGTCACTAGGTAAATTGATTTCTGTGTACAAAATATCCTTTCCTTGATTTGTTGATAAAATTTTAATGTTATACATGTTAGAACTATTAAACATATCCTCAGCACATGGGACGTTTATTGGTGTTACCGTTCCTTCTTTTAGCACTAGCTCTGTTAAGACTTTAGCATTATGTTAAAAATTGGGCAGATAATGGTGCTGGGAAATAAGATGCATGCTGCAACCAAAGGGACCTCATTGCATCATATTTACTTGCTGCTCTGAGCATTAGGCCTGAGGATGGAAAATAACCAGGCTGTCCTCAACATACTTTGAGGGAAGTTGATGAATAGAACTTCAGAACCTATTATGCTTTGGATTTAATTCCCAGGCAGGGCGTTTTCAGGAATCTGGAGGAAGACCAAAAAATAGAGGAAAAGAAGGCTGCTTCTGCAGATGGGCTGAAATTTTATTAAAGTCTAAGTGGTAGAGAAGCAAGTTTTAGCTCTGCTTTCTGTTGGCATTGGCATTTTTGGACTATGGATTGGCAAATAATGTTTGACAAGAGTAAGGGCAGGTCTAAATTACAGCAAAAATTTACTAAAGCAATAATTTGTTGCTGTTGTTCTTTTTAATTTTTTTTAATTGGGGATTTATTCCGACTTTTTTACCCATCTTTTCTAGTTCTGAGAACTAATCAGGTTATTTGTGATTGACTCACTGTCCTTTAGACAAGCTGTGTGCTCATGCCATTCCCTCCTTCTAAAATATCTTTTTTCAATCCTTCTACTTCTCTAAATTTTATCTATCCTTCGAGACCCAGCTGAAGAGCCACCTCAATATGTCATTCACCAAATAATTCCTGAATGACTGCTATGTGTTACATACTTTGCTTATGTCCTCTGGCAGATAGAGCAAAATAATAAGAAAATATTCTTTTTTACCTCAATTGTTTTCAGTCCAGTCAGAAAATAAGAAAAAATTACTACTACTACTACTACTACTACTACTACTACTACTACTACTGCTACTACTGCTCCTCCTCCTCCTCCTGCTACTACTACTAATACTGATGATGATAATGATAACTAGCACTTAAATAACACTTGAAGGTTTGTAAAACACTGTCTATGTTATTTTATTTGATCTTCAAAACAGCCATGTAAGGTAGGTGAATTTTTCCCATTTTATAGACAGTTAAACTGAGGCAGAGTGAGGTTAAAAGACTTGCCTAGGTTACACAGTTAGAAAATTTTTGAGGCATGATTAGAACTTGGGTCTTCATGCACAAAAGTCTAATACTCTTTCCCCTGTGAAGAACTAGCTGTCAACCACTGAAGATTTGTAGTAATGGTGACCAGTAGAAAAAAAGGTAAACAGCAAAATACTAAATCATGCAGAAAAGATTATAAGAGTAACAAGGAATCAGAAGCGAGAGAATAATTTGGAGCTGGAGTAGACATAGAAGCCTTCCTGAAAGAAGAGAGATCTAATTCAGACCCTGAATAATGGATAGGATTTGTGTAAGTAGAAAGGAAGAGAGGGAAATTTTAAGTGAAGATAACCACGTGACCAAAGCATGGAAATACCAAAAAACATTGTATTATCTAGAAACATCATGGCTTTTCTGTCCACATTTTTCTCTCCCCTTTGAAATTTTACAGGACTACTATCTGTAATACTCATTTTGGTTCAATTATAAGATATATTTTCATGTATGGCAGTCTTATTGTTCCTACTAGATTCTAAGTTCCTTAAAGGCAGGGCCATGTTTTATATGCATTATCTCATTTGAATCTCAAAATAGACCTATGATTTGAGTAGTAGACAAATTAATATCCTATTTTGTATAAATCAGGAAAATAAGTCCCAGCAAGTTCCAATGAGTTAAACAAATCTAGACCCAAATCTACATTTCATATGACTAAAAGAGTTAGAAATATGATTGTCGAACTATTGTCATTGCTCTTTGAAAGATATCAGAGAAAAAATGGTTCAACAAAGCTAGAGAAAGGCAAATATACCAATATTCAAAAAAGAAAAGAGAAAGGAGCTGACAAGGAAAAGCTTAGTGAGCTTGACGCCACTTAATTAATAAACATTTATTAAGCATTTAGTATATAGGACACTGTGTTAAGCCATATACAATAATTATCTCATATGATCCTTATAAAACCCATGAGAGTCAAATGTTATCATTATCCTCATTTTATAGTTGAAGAAAGTATGGAAAACTGAGGTTAAATGACTTGCTCAGGGTCACATAACTAAGAAGTTTGTGAGACCAGATTTTAATTCAGATCTTCAGATTCTAGGCTTGGTGTTTTATCCACTATGTTAGCTAGCTGCTCCTGGGGGAAAAATAATTTAAAAAATGATAAAATTCATTAGGGATGATTTTTGAGATTGTAGAAATGCATCTAGTGATCATTAAAAGACAACATGGAATCATCAAAAGAATGTCAAGCCAAATTAACATCATTTCCATTTTTGACAGGTGACTAGAAACAGATCAGAGAAATGCTATGGACACTGTATAGTTTGATTTCATTTGACAAGGTATTTTCTGTGATGCTTGTGTATAAAAGGGAAAGTTATGGGATAGATTATAGTATAATTAGGTAGATTCTGAATCACTAGAGACAAATAATTTAATGTCAACTTAGAAGAAAGTCACCATTGGACCTATTCAGGAATACATCCATGGTTGTGTACTATTCAAGATTTTTATGAAGGACTTGGGCGATGTTATACATGACATGTTTGCCAAATGTCTCAGATGAGAAGGAGCTGGAAGAAATGTGGAATGATGAAATTTATATCCAAGAAAAATTTTGACAAATTTTGAATGAACCAAATCTAATGATATGAATCAAATAGTATAACTCTAACGTTCAACACTTGGGTTACAAAAAAAAAAATCAACTTCAGAAATACAGGATAGGCAAGGAATGACTACAGTGCAATTGCCATGAAAAAGACCTGGGGGTCTTAGTGGATTACAAGCTAAATGAGTCAAAAGTGTAATATCATAGTCACAAAAAGTTAATTCTGTCATAGGCTGCATTAAGAGAGGCATGGTTCTTAGAATGGGAACAGGGTAGCTGTTTTACACTCTCACCTAGTTAAACAACAAATATAATAACATCTTCATTTATGGGCACCACATTTGGGAAAGAAATAGATAATCTCAATAACACTTAGTAAAGTTTGATCAGTATGAGATAGGACTGAAAAATATGAAACAGAGATTTGTGGAAGGAACCAGGAATGTTTAGCTTAAAGACAAGAATATTTGGGGAGTTGTAAATGGTAGTTGTTTTCAAGTATTTGAAGAGCAATGAGGTGGATTAGACTCATCATATTTGACTCTTAGGGAAGAACTAGGGGAAGAAATTTTAGAGAAGATTTCTGCTTGATGATAGCAAAACGTGTCTGGCAACTCAAGGCATTCCAAAGTGGAATGAGCTACATTGGGAGTAATAACCTCCCTCACGATTTAAATATTCAAGCACAGGCTAGTATTAAAATGGTCATAGGATTCCACTGAATATATCTTCTCATTCTATCTAAAGATATAAAAGGAGATTGGACGTAATTCCACAAAGAAAAAACGTCCATGTAGTTGTACAGAAGGTACATTGGGGCCCTCAGCGTCCTTTGAGTCTCAGCTAAAACTCCACCTTCTGCAAGAAGTCTTCCCTGGTTTTCTTTAATGTTGATAGCTTTCCTCTGAAATTATTTCCAAGTTACCCTGTACATATCTTATTTTAATTTAGTTGTTTATATGTTTTCTCCATTTGAATATGAACTCCTTGAGGATAGAAACTGTATTTTATGTTGTAATTCTCCTTCCTTCTATCTCCCACTTAGTATGTGTGACTAGTACACAGTAAGCAGTTAATAAATCCTTACTGACTCACTGATTTGGCACATTTCCATGATAAGAGAATCCAGCAGAAGTGTAGCACAAGGGGAAAAGAAAGTGTGGATACTCTTGTTTAGTATAATGTTATAGTGAGATGCAAAAGATTTCCAGTTCTACTGATAAGCCAACAGAGGGTTAAGTGTATTCTGGGTCTCAAATGAAAAGGTCACGTAAGAAGTGATCAGATTTAGATACCACTATCTGATAGAACATTCTATGACATATGTAGAAAAGACCATGGTCATTGAACTAAGTGGTAAAAAGAAAGAGGAAAAAAAGATTTGCAGGAAATTCTATAAAGAGGACCAACAATTAGAAACAAGACAGAAGAAATGATCCTTCCATCTGCTGGAATCTACAAAGAACTACAAAGAGAGATGAGCTATGCTTGGCAGACTGCCTGATGAGGAAGAGCTTTAAAAAAAGAAGTGATAATGATCTGTTCAAAGTTGGTGATATATGGGAGAGACATATAAAAAAGTGCAGCTGGGATAAAATCCAGTGCTAGTTTTAGCACAATGGCTTGCATATAGAAGGCGCTTAATAACTGCTTTTTGACTAACTATTGAGTGACAATCATTTATAGACTGAGGCTATATAAGTCTCTGAGGGTAGAGTTATTCACTGGTGCATATTGTTTTGTTTTGTTATGTTTTTTTAATTCCCCATGGGCTCTCAAATGAGTTCTATTTGCTATTATTCATCTATAAATAAACCTTTTCTTCTTTGAGGTTTGTGAACCATGTACTCGAGAAGGATATTGGTGGTAAGTCAGTGATGATTCATTAAGCACTTACTATGTGCCAATTACTGTGCTAAGTTCTGAAGACAAGAAGAAAGGCAAAAGCAGTCTCTGTTCTCAAAAGGCTCACATTCTAATGCCCTGGGAGATAAAAATAATGAAGTTCTCACATTATCTGGGTGAGGGTGATGAGCCAGGGAAGTATGGAATTCCCTAAAGTGCAACTGCTCCTTCCCTGCATGTCATGTGCATTCCTCTGAGAAAAAGTTATATTTATAATTATATATTTACCATTGTACTCCTCATGATGCATAGAAGGAAAAAATGCAATGTAATGATTAGTGAAGTACTTGTAATATTCATTAACGTAAGTTTTTTTTGAAAAGGGAAGAATCAATGCATATTTCCTAGGCCAATACACTTGCAGCCTTTGTAATTTCTGAAAATTAACTGTACGACTGTCCTTATTTTAACTCTGTCTGGTACGACTGTCTGGGAACACAACAGTCCAATACTATAATGTAATCTGATTATATAATCTGCCAGCATTATGGGATTCTGAACTCTGTTCTATTTTATGAAATACAATAAGGCCAACACAGACAATCTGAACTTTAATTCAAAAAAGATATTCAGAGAAAAGTGAGAAATTTGGGAGGAAAGAGGGATAAAAGAAAAACAAATCTTTTTTAGCCTTTGCTCTATCTTCTTATCTTGGTCCCCATCCCTAAAGCAACTGAATGCCTGAAGTGAGACAGCCTGTTTCCATTGTTCCTCTGTTCAAGTCAGATAAGATCCTAGCTCTGTACATATTTTGCCTTTATCTCCAAATTCCATGTGTCTTCAAGTTCTCCTTCCAGCTTAATGACTTTATTTTCCCCTTTGTTTTGTTTCTCAGTATCTCTTTGGTTAAGAGATCTTTGCAGATTTCAGGAGTTGGTATTTTTTTTTTCTTCCATGAGTCTCTTTGTCCTTTTTTAACTGGTTGGTTTAAAGGAGGGTGAGAAGAATATCCAAAGAATATGGAAACTCTCTTTTAAATATTATTTTTTGTTTTGTTTTGTCTAGGTTCCATTATTGGTGCTACTTTCTTTTAGAAAACAATAACAATAAAATTTTATCATCATAGCATGATTCTGATAATGTAGTAATTGTATACCATTCTACCACTGATCACTTCCTCAGATATTTTTTCAACAAAGACCAAAACTGAGAAGGCTTTTTTGTTGTTGTTGTTGAAGAAAATGAATAAATACTTCACAATGTGACCTACCTATAGTATATACAAGATTAAGTTGGTTTCCTTGCCAGTAGACAGATGTTCCTAACCCTTGCCTTGTAGTGCAGGGATTGCAATTTTTAAGGAAGAGATTTTGCAATGGAAGGAAGCCAATAGGTAGAAATACAATGTAGTTGGCACCTTTTTCAGTATTAAGATCTGGTCACTGTGCTTTAGCTTCATTACTAATGGCAGTCTCTCCAAAGAAACTGTTCAATAGTAGTGAAAGTTAAAAAGTAAATTGGAGCTCTAAGCAGTGTTCCTTGGAAGACCTATCATCCAAAAGAGAAATGATGACTCAGTATGAAATGTCCTTGGGGTAGGAAAAAGGAAAGATAATGTTAGGATTGGGATGGGGATTTAAGAGAATAAATATTCAGAAACCCATTGCTATGATTCAGTTCAGTTCATGTCAATCCACTAATTATTTTGTGAGTATATCTAACTCTGTGGAAGGTGCGACAGGGGATATGAATTTGTAACATCATCTGTTCCTCCCAGGATTTTAATACAGTTTAGGATATGAGATATTATACATTGACCCATTTGTTAACTCATTTACCTCCAGCACTAATTTCTGTGTTCCAAGGACCAATTACATGACTATATATAATAGAACAGAAGGAAAACCATATATATATATATATACATATATATATATATATATTTATGGTGATACAGGAAAGTAATTAGTATTCATAGGGGGTTTTAGGGAAAACTTTATGCAGGAAAGGGTGCTAGAAAGATTAGAAAAGAGGAGGGGGATAGCATTCCATATATCTTATTTACTTCTAGATTTTAACAAACAAAATTAAAATAAACCTTCACTTAAAAAGAGCTGGTAGATTTGGGCTCTCTTTACCATTTAGACTAAAACCAAAATCATCATGAATACGGTGACATAGTTATTCAAAACATAAATTTAAAAAAGTGAATGTAGATTACTTATTGTTTTTGTCTCATCTATCCACTTGTTGATTATAGATATATGACCCAGATCCATGTCTGAGGAAGAGGCGCAAGCACTGACCTGGCCAATAAAAACAACAGCTAATATTCATATAGTACAAACATTACTATTTGATTATATAGAAAGGAAATTGAGATCCAGAAAGGGTTAGTGGTTTTCTTAGGCTACACAGAGAGTAATTGGGAAGAGGCAAGACCTGTCTTTTCTCTACAAGTCAAAGTCTTTCTGCACCAGATATGTGGTGCTAGGATAGACCACTGGGCCTAAAATCAGGATAACCTGGGTTCAGACCCAGCCATTCATTCAGCAAATATATACTGAATGCTTACTGGGAACAATGCTTAGATACTTGCTTTATTTGTGACCCTGGGCAATTGACTTAACCTCTTTTCCCTCAGTTACCTCAACTATAAGATGAAGATGATAATTGCATCAACTTTCTACAGTTGTTGTGAGTATCAAATAAGATATTTGTAAAGCATTTGGCATGGTGCCTAGCACACAGTAGGTGCTTAATAAATATTTGTTTCCTGTCTTTCCATTTTACCTCATTGACCATAGTTTATACTCCACCTGATGGACCAGAATTTTAATATATACCAATACTTTTGGATGGCTGCTAAAAAAAAAAGATGTAAAGTTGAGATTGAATAATGGAATTACATTTTTTGAGATTGCAGGAAAAATGACTCTGCTCTAATCAGGACTAGTAAAACCACATCTGAAGGACTTGTCTAGTTTTGATTGTACATTTTGCAAAGAATATGATAAATACAAGCAAGTTCAAAGTCAGACGAAAAGAGTGGTGATAGATTTGTAAACTATGACATCAAAGTGAAGGAAATACGGCAGTTAAAATAGAACTAAGGGGGGACATGTTAGTGGTCCTTAAACATTTATTTCATTGTAGCATATAAGAAAAGGAATAGATTTGTTTTTCTCACTCCAAAAAATAAAATTAGGGGGAAATGTAAGTTGTAAAGATAGAGGTTTTATCTCAGCATAGCAAGAGTTCTAGTCAACAGAGCTATTTAATGATGTGATGGATAGTCTTTTGAGGTATGTCCATTATATGTAGTATTTAAGGAGAATCTGAATGCCCAGACGTTGGGCTCAGCAAAGAAGAATAGGAAGTTGTACTATATGTCCTATAAGACCCTTCCTGATTTGAAAATAATAAGCTATATATTCAGGTCTATATAGAACCTTCAGCATTGTCCCCCGTGGGCATTTAGTACATTCTTTTTGAATGAATGAATGTACATATGAATGAATGAATGAATTTTAGTTACATTTATAATATTAGCTAATTTTTCCAACCAATTACAATAATATATAATAACCTTCGATTATTAGTAATGAGTTATGGGTTAAACATTCCTTATGACAACTTACTACTATTCTCAACTATGTAATCAAATTTCTAATGATGTTGGGAATATCCTCCAGAGAATTCCTAATATCTTTTTTATCTTTTAGAAAAGTAATCACATCAAAACACCACATACCCTGACCATCCTGCCCAACAATAATAGTAACAGTCATTTATATCTTGATTAAAACCCGAAGTGCTTTAAATACTTCACATAAACACATTGGTTTATTTCTTCCCTAATTCCTGTGGCCACTTTGTTGATGAGAGCCAAAGCAGAGGAATCCAAAATCTATTGATTTCTTTCTTCATGACTATTTAATCGGTTAAAGTGTGCAACACTTGCAAGTGCCAGAGATGCTGGTTACATTTTAATAAATGTACTCATTGGTCGATAAATAATTCCCAGGGGAAAAAAAAGGAAAAAAAGATAGAAAAAAGTACTGTTCTATCATATGTTAATGGGTAAAAAATCTTTTTTGCTATCGTCAGTCATCATGACAAACAAGAATATGAAAAGTGCTAATGAAATGACCAACTGTCTATAAAATGAAAGACTTGCAAGACAGTCTCCTTTCTTCCCTTAATTTGATGAAACAAAATGGAAAATTACACTAGTGCCCATCTAGCGTGAAATGATGTTAACAAGCAGAAAACAAATGCTATAATGAAGGGCTTCTAGGATGTACTATGTATAGCCTTATTTGTAGAGGGGGAATTACCGGGCAGAGCTTTAGCCTAAGCAACATCCCACCCCCCATGGTGGCGAATCACAGCTATCATCATGTCCCCTGGGAAGTATGGCCATTTGGCACAATACGACAAATTGGTGTTCACAGCATAACAATTATCCATGTGCTGCAAACAATAGGCCAAACAATTGCCATGGTACCCAGTCTCCCATCTATATAGGCAAAATAAAAATGACAAAATGGGACAATTATCAGATAACTGAAGCAAAAGGAAAAAAAAAAGCAGCATGTAATTGGAGGCACCAGGGAGATTATAAGGGAATATAGGTATGATATAGTACCATTTCATTAATTTGGCATGACTAGAAAGACCAGGCTCCAGATATTCTTCAAAATTTTTTTTATTAATGTAAATGCTAATGTTCCTCAAATGTTTGATATTTTCATACCTTCTGAAACAGAATATTCTGGAAATTTTATGAACTTCTTCATGAATCAGGGTCAGAATTTTGACTATCACGTATTACCTTACCATAACTCACATGTGCCAATTCAATATTGTTCATAAAAAGTTTTAGTACTACAATGTTTAATGTAATAAGCAAAATTATTTGTTAAATCCCTAAATCTACTATAACATCCTTTCGCTGATCTTCAACTTCTTTTATTACTCCTGTTGAACTAGTTGTTCCTAATAGCATTTTCTTGTTAACATCATGATTCTAAGGATATACAAAATATACTGATGCTTTTGATCAGGCTATCAACACTTATTTCTTACTACTCTAGCATGCCACTCTGCTGTGACAATATTTGATAAGTATCTTCTATAGAAGTAGATCAATATAGTATTTAGCTAGGATTATTCAAAATTTATGCATTCCATTCCATACATTCCATTGTTCAACTTCCCCCTTATTATTGCTCACATACCTAATGATATACTTTCACGAGGAGGAAATTAATTCAGTTTTAGGAGGGGTATAGTAGCATGAAGTACATTCCATTATTTAAATGTGACTTGCTGTGTGAAGTTGGAAAAGTCATTTTAGAGATCAGAAATGATGAAAGGATCCATGCCTCCCAAATCTGTCCCACAACTACTCAAAGATTGAGAAAGAGTACCAGAAAAAGTGGTGATTAGAAAATCTAAGGAGAAACAACAGTGAGACATTTTTTCTAGTCAGTAAAGGAGAAACCCAGAGGCCTACATGCATTGAGAAGGGTGTCCTTTCAAGACATCCTGTGTGGAGTCTACCACGAGGAGATAAGACTAGGAATTCCTGCTATCAAAGCGCAGGGCACGGGAAGTAGAGTAGTCTGGAATTTATTTAAAAAAAAAAACTTACCTGAAAAACAGATCAAGGAGAGATAACTGAGGAATCATTGACTATTTGAAGGTCGTGATTAAAAAAGGAAAGAAAAAGAAAAGAAACATATTTTAGTTTAAGAAATAATGAAAGAGAACTTCTCAGAGCTTTATATAAAGAGAAATAGGATAAAAAATAGAGAGAATCCACCTCTTTAAAGAAACTTCAAAATTGAAACTATCAAGAATATCATAGAAAAAAATTCAGAAAGTCTAGGTCAAAGAAAAAATATATATAGCAAGTATCCAGAAAAAAAAAAAGAGCCCAGCTATCAAGAGCTCATGTCAGGATCCCATAAGTTTTGTCAAATATTATATAAAAGAGTGCAAAGCTTAGAATACGCTTTTCAAAAGATTAAAAAGAAATCAAAACTTTCAGCCCAGAATAACTAACCAAACAAACTGGACTATAATAATACAAAAGAATAAATGGACCACAATGAAATAGAAGACCTTGATACATCAGTGGGAACAAAAAAGATCAGAAATTAAAAAGAACATTGAAATTTGATAAGGAGAGAAGAGAAACATAAAAAAGTAAATGTGTTTGAACAATTAGAAGTGATTATGTGATGATGAAATGTTTATATTCTAATAGGAAGAGATGGAACAAATGTTCAGAACTTTAATATCATCAAGGTTTCTAGAGAGAGTTATTTAAGACAGAGAGTCTGGAAGTCATTTTGTTATTTTTTGATGATCTTAAAAAAAGAAAAAGGAGGGGGAAATTATTTACACTAGGGAAAGGAGAAGAAAGGACAACAGGGGAACAATTTAATGTCTGTCTTACAAGGAAATGCATAAGTAGAAAAGTATACAAAGAAGGAAGAGGGGATGGTGGAAGTGCCTGCCTCTTGCAGCTCACTTTCATCTGAAACAGTCAATGAAGGGTAGAACATTACACACAGAGACGTAAACACATACAGTCTGATGTAGAAATATAATCAACTTAAAAATAAAGCAGGAAAGAGGGGGCGGTGTGGAGAAGGAGAAAGAACAATAAGGATTTTAGATTCAGTGAAAAAATAGCATGAATTGTTTGATGGACCATGTTTGTTTATTTACTTGTGCTCAAGATCTTTAACTGAGTTTTCTTCCTCCTGACATATTGGTAATATTAGTAATTTTCTTATGTTCCCCTACTTCTCACTTTCTGACTCCTTTTCCTTGGATAATTCCCCCTCCACCCCTATTCCAGAGGGCCAACCTCAGAGTCACAGATACCTGTGCACAAGACTGAACTCTGACATATTCTGAATGGACAATCCTTATCAAGCCACTTAAAATTCCAGTGGGCCCGAAGTGGCTCTGTAAGATAATAAATTGAAAAATCAAAGTGACCTGCGTTGGTAAAAGGAATTTCCTCAACATATACGTTGATTGTTCTCTCAAATACCTTAACCACTCAATTCTTTGATATATTCACCTCCAAAAAGCTACTCCTTCATTCCACCTCAGGCACGCACAGATGATCATACCTTTGATCTTCCCATCACCCACAAATGTACCACCTGTGTGTTCAAGAATTCTGAAATCCCCTTATCTGACCCTTCACTTGACCTCTCAGTTCTCTCCCAGTCTATGTTCCCCACACTAGCCTCTCTCTCCACTTCTCTCCATCTTGAACCCTGGGTGAACCAATTTAACTTTATACTGCCCTCTGCTCTTGAATCTCTAGCCCCTTTATCCTATCATGACCTCTCCCAACCAACCTTCAGCCTTGGTTCACTCCCAGCATTGGTAGCTTTCATTCTTACACATGTGAGGCTGAATGAAGGAGGAAAAGTCATGTAGCCATTCTAAGTCCCATACAAATTTATGTTACCTAACCCAGGTGGACCCCCACTGGTGCTATTATCCTACTCTCCACAGTGTCTTTTCCAAATCTTTTCATTCCTCCTCAAACCTCCCATGGCTCTCCTTGTCCTCACTCTCTCAGATAAGAACTTATATGCCTCATATTTTACAGAATATTATGTAAAACCATTGGTGGTAAAGAGTCTTTTCTCCATTCTTGCTATTCTTTTATCATTCAGATACCTTCTGCCACTTTTTCCTCCTTAACCCATATCTCACATGATGAAATCGCTTTACTCTACCAAGGCTAACCTCTCCATGTGTGTTCGAGCAATTCCATTCAACCTCCCCCCTGTAACCTCTACTCATTCATTTATTTCCTTTTAAAATAATTTTATTTTATTTTTACATACTTTAAAAAATTGTTTAAATTCCAAAACCTCTCTGTCCCGTCCCTTGCCTACTGATTGAAAAGGTAAGCAATATGGCACCTGTTATATATGAAAAGTCATGCAAAACATATTTCTGTTTTTGCCATCTCCCCACCTTAAAAAACAAGGGAAAAATATATTTCAATCTACATGCAGAATTCATCAGTCCTTTCTCTGGATATGGATAACATTTTCCATCATGAGTCCTTTGGAATTGTCTTGGATCATTGGACCAGAGTATATAAGTCTTTCACAGTTGCTCATCATTATGATATTGCTGCTACTGTGTACAATGTTCCCCTGGTTCTGTATCATAATTTTGCATCATCAGTTTATATAATTTACCAGGTTTTACTAAAACCACCCTCCCTTACAATTCCTTTTCTGAAGCCATTCTCTCTGTCATTGACACTAGTATTCCATCACAATCATAAGACATACAACTTGTTCAGTCATTCACCAATAGATGGGCATCTTCTCAATTGTCCAATACTTTGCCATCACAAAAAAAGCTACTATAAATTGTTTTTACTTATAGGTCATTTTCTTTTTTCTTGGATCTTTTTGGGAAATAGGCCTAATAGTAGTGTAGCTGGGTAAAAGTATCCAGAGTTGTATAGCCCTTTTGGCATAGTTCCAAATTGTTTTCCAGAATGTTTGGACCAGTTCACAATTCCACCAACAGTGCATTAATGTATTTATTTTTCCTCATACTCTTTAGCATTTGTCATTTTCCTTTTCTGTCATGTTAACTAATCTTATTACTGTAAGGTGGTAACTCAAAGTTGTTTTAATGTGCATTTCTCCAATTATTAGTGATTTATCTTTTAGTTATTTTCAGTCTCTCCCTCTCTACTGGTTCAATTCCTTTTGCCTACAAATGTGATGATGTCTCCTCTCTCTTGAAAAACAAAGAAACAACAAATAGCTCTCTTGATCCTTCTGTCCCAAATAACTAATGTCCTAGATGTCTTCTCCACTTTGTAGCTAAACTACTCAAAAATGCTGTTTATAGTAGGTATCTCCAGTTTCTCTCCTCTCATTCTTTTCTTAACCACTTACAATATGGCTTTCACTCATATCATTCCATTGAAATTCCTTTTTCCAAAGATACTAATGATCTCTTAGTTGCCAAATTCCATAGCCTTTTCTCAATCCTCATTCTTCCTGAGCTCACTGCAGCTTTTCGAATTGCCAATCACTCTCTTTTCCTTGATACTCTCTTCTCTCTAAATTTTTGGGATATCAGTCTCCCCTGGCTCTTCTTCTACCTGTCTGACTGCTCCTTCTCTGTCTCCTTAAACAAATTTTCTTCCAGGTCAAGCCCACTATCATTGATGTGGTTAGGGTTCTGTCCTGGGCCTTTTTCTCTTCTCCCTTTATAGTAATTCACCTAATTATCTTATCAGCTCCCGTGGATTTAATTGTTATCTCTATGTTGATTCTCAAATTTACATATCCTGTCCCATTCTCTATGATTTCCAATCAGATCTCTGCAAATGCCTTTCCAACATCTCAAAATGAATGTTTAGTAGACACCTTAAACTCAATATGGGCCATATAAAACTCATTATCTTTTTTTTTCCCTAAAGCTTTCCCTACATTCCCTATTATAGTAGAGGGCAACACCATCCTCCCTGTCCCTCAGGCTATCAACTTAGGAGTTCTCCTGGAGCTTTCACTATCTCTCCCCCACTCCAATATCTAATCTTTTCTCAGGGCTTGTCAATTTCACCTTTGCAACATATACATTTCCCCTTCTCTCATGGGACGCTGCCAGAACTCTATTACAGGCCCTTATCACTCATACCTGGATTATTGAAATAGACTTCTGGTGAGTCTGTCTGTCTCAAGTATTGGTCCACTTTCTGCCCACAATTCAATTATCTGTTAAGTCACTAAAGTGATTTTCCTAAAGCAAAGGTCCAATCATGTCACCCCAAGTGGCTCTTTTTTGCCTCTAGAATCAAAAAGAAAATGTTCTGTTAGGAATTCTAAGTGCTTTAAAACCTAGCTCCCTCCTACCTTTCCAGTCTTTTTTCACTTACTCAACAACACACTTCTTGATCCAGTAACATTGGCCTTTTGGCAGTCCCCTGCTCTCCATCTTTTGGCTCCAGGTATTTTTTCTGGCTGTCGCCCATGCCTGGAATTCACCACTCCTCTCTTCCAACCATTGACCTTTCTGGCTTCCTTTAAGTCCCAAATAAAATAGCACCTTATACAGGAAGCCTTCCCCAATCCCCCTTAATTTCAGTGTCTTTGCTCTGTTAATTATTCCCTGTTCATCCTGTATATAGCTTGCTTTGTATATATTTTGTGTATGTTGTCTCTCTATTTAGGTTGCAAGATTTTGGATGGTAGGAATGATCTTTTGCTTCTTTCTGTATCTCCAGAACTTAGCACAGTGCCTGGTACAGAACAGGTGCTTAATAAATGTTTATTGATTGGTTGAAATTTCATGTCTGGTCAAACAAATGAAAAGTAACCATGATCTAAATCATGTAGAAATCCAAAATTTTAGTTCTATTTTTAATGTGGCAGACTTATTAGAACAAAAGATGCTTAAAGAAGAGGAAAAGAGGTAAGAGGCAGAGGAGGGGACATAGTGAAATGTTACTCAAAAATTAGAGGCAGAAATCATCAGATTGAAAAAATGGAAAAGAAGAAAAGAACAATATTAGCAACTGACAAGTATGGAAGCAAGTAATAGGAAAGCAATGAGTGTGAAAGGAAGGTGGGCAAAGGTTGTCACTACATTGCTATATAAATACCATGCCTAATACTCTATCACATCCACATGAATCTTTATGACTTACAAAATACTCTTCTCACAATACCTGAATAAGGTAGGTCATGCAGGCATGAATCTGTCTATTTTACAAAAAAGGAAACTAAGGCCCAAAGAGGTAAAATGACCTTTCCCAGGTCACATAAGTAGTAGGAATTAAAGCTACAGCTCAACTAGATCTTTTAACCCTGGCTCAGTGCTCTTTCTATTATGCCATAGAGATTATTGTTATGATAGTTGTTCTATGTAGATGCTAACTCCTGCCCTTCAAGAAAGCTATACATATGTAGATATTTGTATCACCCTATCTACCTGATACAATCTTGTAATGACACTTACAAACTCCTTGTCATGCACATTTGCAAAGTATACATTGAAGGTTGCCTTGGAAACTTTCACTCTGAATTTTCTGAATTTTCTATAATGGAAAATCTTAGCTTACCATATCATTTGCACAGTCTCACCCATTTTTTGTGTTTCACTTGGAATACGTAATGAGATCTGAACAATGATCAATGTCATCTTTGAGGTGATAATTATTGTATTCATCTATTATTCTCTTCACAAACCCATATTTGACAGTCAAACTTCTGGAGGACAATTATCTAATAAAAAATAGATTTTTAATGAGTGCTACTGTGAGCTATAGTCTAAATGACCTCTATATAACAACTATTTACTATTCAACTAAATGTGTTCAATTAATCTTTTTAAATTGCTTTTCCCTAACCAAACAATTATGTTATGTTTATATTTCATGTTGAGAAACTGAGGACCAAAATGAATAAAGGTCTTGTCTGGAATTGTGTGAAATCTTTAGCTTCTTCCAGCAAAATCATGGTTACTGAATATCCTCAGGTCATCTTATAATCTAACTAGGCATCATAATGTTTTCATTAGTTATTGTGATTGTTAACTATCAGTTTTTGCCAGATTCTCTTAGCATTCCTACTGTATCCTCTGCAGACAGCAGGGGCCTAATAAATGTTTGCTATATCAAATTTCCTAAGAATAACTCCATATAATACAAGATGAAATGGAAATTTGATAATTATCCTATTCATTTGATCCATGGTTATATGTAGACAGGCAAATCATATAATTCAGTACAATCATTCCACACAAGGGACTTAGATGGATCGACTATCTACACAGATCAAATAAAAAGCCAATAATTCTTGAAGCTCCATTTTCATTTGTTTTTAGTAGTCACATGCAGGGCTAGGTTTATGTGTTGTGGCCTATCTGTGGAAACCTGCCCAATAGCAGAAGGGTACATTTCTATTTGAAAATAATGAGACCAAAGTTCTCAGGAGTCTGCATGCCTCACCAAACCTTCTTATGGAATCGTTATTTTGTTGATTTTGTTCATTTGAGATCAGAGACAATTTGTTCAGATGTTTCTATTAGCCAATTCCCAAATGTCTAAATGCGGGCAATCAAATACAAATATGGCTTTAAACAAGATTTATCCAAATATTAACCTAAACACATATGTAGTGGTGATCAGTCAGGTTCGATTATGTACTATACACCACATATTCATGACTAAATCAGATGACTGATTTGGCCATTTTACTCATTTGAATTATAGGTATGTTCTACATGAAACGTTTGACTATGATGAACAACAAATAAGGGAGAAAACTTAATCTAGTTTGATGCCTCTTGAATGATTTTGGGTTTTTTGTTTTGTTTTGTTTATTATATGCTTACTGTGTACAGAGCACCTTGCTTGTTAAGAGACACAAATACACATTTATCACTGCCCTAAAAATAGTTTATAGTCTAACAGTAAGGAAACCAACAAATTATAAATTTTAGGACTTTATAGAATGATGGAATTTTAATCCTAGAAAGGGCTTTAGAGGTCATCTAATTCAGAGGTTTTCAGAGTAGGGATTATAAACCCCAGGAAGTGGTTGTGTGACCCTTAGGTACAGGTGATCAACCCGATTAACCACTTGCAAAGTGGGAAGATGAATTGCATTAAATGCTCCCTGCAATAACCTGTGGTTAGATCTGCTTGTCACACAACCACACCTCCCCTCTACTCGTGATTCCCTGATACTCCCCTTATACCTCCTGCTGTGCAAGCTCCCAGCTTCTCTACATTTTGTGCTTGGCATCAGTTCTTCAAGGTAATTTATAATCTCACTGAGACCTGGGTACTCCATGGTCCAGCTGTGTAGATGCCAGTGAGAATATGCCCACTCTTCCCACCATATACATATTCCCTCCCTGACAATCTCTTTTCCTGGATCACCACCTGGATGTGGCAGGCACTCCTGAGAGGACAACCTCTGAGGTTTGAATAACTGAATAATGAGGAGTAAAAATTCCTCCTTTCATTTTTGCTTTGGGTGGGACAAAGCAAGTCACACAGCATGCTTAGGTACAGAGTTGTCATAAACAGCATCTCAGATATAATTATATGATCTTTTTTAACTATAACATCATCATCAATCCTCCTATTTGTTTTTTCTTTTTGATGAGTCAGTTAGGATTAAGTGACTTGCCCAGGGTCACACAGCTAGTAAAGGCCAAGTGTGTGAGGCTGGGTTTGAACTAAGGTCCTCCTGACTCCCAAGGCCAGAGCTCTATCTACTGTGCCACCTAGCTGCCTCAAAAACCCCTATTTCTTTTTTTTTTTAATTTTTATTTCTTAAATTTTTTTTCCACATGCTTTTGAGTTGAAAATTTTTCTCCCTTTTTCTCCCCCCCACCCTCCTAATGATGGCGCACAATCTGACATAGGATTTACATTTACATACCCATTAAACATATTTTCACATTAGTGAAGTTGTAAGTAAAAATTAAAACCAATAGGAGGAGCCACCATAAAGGTGAAACAAAACTCAACTTAAGGTAAAAATAAGTGACGATTCGACTTCCATAGTTCTTTCTTTGGATGTGGACAGCATTTTCCATCCTGAGGCCTCTGGAGATGTCTTAGATCCTCGTAATGCTGAGAAGGGTTCAGTTTAACATTCTTAGTCATTGCATAACATGGCTGCTATTGTGTACAAAGTCCTCTTGGTTCTGCTCACTTCACTCAGCATCAGACCATATAAGTCTTTCCAGGTTTTTCTGAAGTCAGCCTGTTCATCATTTCTTATAGCACAATAGTATTCCATTACATTCATATACCACAACTTGCTCAGCCATTCCCCAATTGATGGGCATCCTCTCAATTTCCAATTCTTTGCCACCACAAAAGAGCTGCTATGAATATTTTTGTACATGTGGGTCCTTTTCCCATTTGTTTGATCTCTTTGGGATATAGCCCTAGAAGTGCTATTGCTGGATCAAAGGGTATGCACATTTTTGTAGCCCTTTGGGCATAGTTCCAAATTGTTCTCCAAAATGGTTGGATCATTTCACAACTCCACCAACAATGTATTAGTGTTCCAATTTTCCCACATCTTCCAACATTTATCATTTTCCTGTTTTGTCATGTTGGCCAATCTGATAGGTGTGATGTGGTACCTCAGAGTTGTTTTGATTTGCATTTCTCTAATCAATAACGATTTAGAGCATTTTTTCATATGACTATAGATGGCTTTAATTTCTTCATCTGAGAACTGTCTGTTCATATCCTTTGACCATTTATCAATTGGGGAATGGCTTGTGTTCTTATAAATTTGTCTTAATTCTCTATATATTTTAGAAATGAGGCCTTTATCAGAGAGACTGGTTGTAAAAATTCTTTCTACCTTCCTTCTAATCTTAGTTGCATTGGCTTTGTTTGTGCAAAAACTTTTCAATTTAATGTAATCAAAATTATCCATTTTGCTTTTCATAATGTTCTCTATCTCCTGTTTGGTCATGAATTCTTCTGTTCTCCATAGATCTGATAGGTAAACTATTCCTTGTTCTCCCAGTTTACTTATGGTATCAGCCTTTATATCTAAGTCATGAACCCATTTTGACTTTATTTTGGTATATGGTGTGAGATTTGGGTCTATGCCTAGTTTCTGCCATACTCTTTTCCAGTTTTCCCAGCAGTTTTTTTCAAAGAGTGGGTTCTTATCCCAGAAGCTGGGGTCTTTGGGTTTATCAAATAATAGATTACTATAGTCATTGACTACTGTGTCTTGCATATTTAACCTATTCCACTGATCCACCTCCCTATTTCTTAGCCAGTACCAAGCAGTTTTGATGATTGCTGCTTTATAATACAATTTAAGATCTGGAATTGCTAGGCCACCTTCCCCTGCATTTCTTTTCATTAGTTCCTTTGATATTCTGGACCTTTTGTTTTTCCAAATGAATCTTGTTATTATTTTTTCTAACTCTATAAAAAATTTTTTGGTAGTTTGATTGGTATGGCACTGAATAAGTAAATTAGCTTAGGTAGGATTGTCATTTTTATTATATTAGCTTGCCTACCCATGAGCAACTGATGTTTTTCCAATTATTTAGATCTGATTTTATTTGTGTGAAAAGTGTTTTGTAATTGTGTTCATAGAGTTCCTGGGTTTGTTTCGGGAGGTAGACTCCTAAATATTTTATAATGTCTACAGTAAGTTTAAATGGGATTTCTCTTTCTATCTCTTGCTGTTGGGCTTTGTTGGTAATATATAGAAATGCTGATGATTTATGTGGGTTTATTTTATAGCCTGCAACTTTGCTAAAGTTGTTTATTATTTCAAGTAGTTTTTTACTTGATTCTCTAGGATTCTCTAAGTATATCATCATGTCATCTGCAAAGAGTGATAGCTTTGTTTCTTCTTTGCCTATTCTAATGCCTTCAATTTCTTTTTCTTCTCTTATTGCTAAAGCTAAGGTTTCCAGTACAATATTGAATAACAGTGGTGATAATGGACATCCTTGTTTCACCCCCGATCTTATTGGAAATGCTTCTAGCCTGTCCCCATTACATATAATGCTTGCTGAAGGTTTTAGATATATGCTATTTATTATTTTAAGGAAGACTCCATTTATACCTATGCTTTCTAGTGTTTTTAATAGGAATGGGTGTTGTATTTTATCAAAAGCTTTTTCTGCATCTATTGAGATGATCATGTGGTTTCTGTTGGTTTTGTTGTTGATATGCTCAATGATGCTGATAGTTTTCCTAATATTGAACCAACCCTGCATTCCTGGTATAAATCCTACCTGGTCATAGTGTATTATTCTTGTGATAAGTTGCTGCAATCTACTTGCTAGTATTTTGTTTAAAATTTTTGCATCTATATTCATTAGAGAAATTGGTCTATAATTTTCTTTCTCTATTTTGACTCTTCCTGGTTTAGGTATCAACACCATATTTGTATCATAAAAAGAATTTGGTAAGACTCCTTCTTCACCTATTTTCCCAAATAGTCTATATAGTATTGGAATTAATTGTTCTTTAAATGTTTGATAGAATTCGCATGTAAATCCATCTGGCCCTGGAGATTTTTTCCTAGGGAGTTCATCAATGGCTTGTTCAATTTCTTTTTCTGAGATGGGGTTATTTAAGTATTTTACTTCCTCTTTGGTTAATCTGGGCAATTTATATTTTTGTAAATATGTATCCATTTCACTAAGATTGTCAAATTTGTTGGCATATAGTTGGGCAAAATAATTCCTAATTATTGTTTTAATTTCCTCTTCCTTGGTGGTAGCTTCACCCTTTTCATTCTTGATACTAGTAATTTGGTTTTCTTCTTTTTTTTTTAATTAAATTAACCAAAGGCTTATCTATTTTATTGGTTTTTTCATAAAACCAGCTCTTAGTTTTATTTATTAGTTCAATAGTTTTCTTAATTTCAATTTTATTAATTTTTCCTTTGGTTTTCAATATTTCTAATTTGGTGTTTAGTTGAGGATTTTTAATTTGTTCTTTTTCTAGTTTTTTTAGTTGTATGCCCAATTCATTAATCTCCTCTTTTTCTATTTTATTTATGTAAGCATTTAGAGATATAAAACTTCCCCTAAGAACTGCTTTCGCTGCATCCCATAGGTTTTGGTATGTTGTCTCATTATTGTCATTCTCTTGAATGAAATTATTGATTGTTTCTATGATTTGTTGTTTGACCCAATCATTTTTTAGGATTAGATTATTTAGTTTCCAATTATTTTTTAGTCTATCTTTCCATGGCCCTTTATTACATATAATTTTTATTGCATCATGATCTGAAAAGGATGCATTTAATATTTCTGCCTTTCTGCATTGGATTGTGAGGTTTTTATGCCCTAGTACATGGTCAATTTTTGTGTATGTGCCATGTACTGCTGAGAAAAAAGTATATTCCTTTCTATCCCCATTCAGTTTTCTCCAGAGGTCTATCATACCTAACTTTTCTAATGTTCTATTCACCTCCTTAACTTCTTTCTTGTTTATTTTGTGGTTAGACTTATCTAGTGCTGAGAGGGGGAGGTTCAGGTCCCCCACTAGTATAGTTTTGCTGTCTATTTCTTCCTGTAACTCCCTGAACTTCTCCTCTAAGAATTTGGATGCTATACCATTTGGTGCATATGTATTTAGTAATGATATTACTTCATTGTCTATGGTGCCTTTTAGCAGGATGTAATTTCCTTCCTTATCTCTTTTGATTAGATCTATTTTTGCTTTTGCTTTGTCTGAGATCAGGATTGCTACCCCTGCTTTTTTACTTCAGCTGAGCATAATATATTCTGCTCCAGCCTTTTACCTTTACCCTGTATGTGTCACTCTTTTTCAAATGTGTTTCCTGTAAACAACATATTGTAGGATTATGGTTTTTAATCCATTCTGCAATCCATTTCGTTTTATGGGAGAGTTCATCCCATTCACATTCACAGTTATGATTACTATCTGTGTCTTTTTCTCCATCCTTTTTTACCCCTATTTATGCTTTTCTTTCTCCTTTTTCCTTTCCCCCTTCACTAGTGTTTTGCTTTTGACCACTGCCTCCTTCAGTCCCTTCCCTTTTATTTCCCTTTCCCTTTTCTTCTCCTTTAGTGTTATTGGTTCTTCCCTTCCTTCTTTCCCCCCTCCCTTTTCTTTCCCCCTCCCTTTTCTTTCCCTTTTCCCTCCTACTGCCTATAGGGCAAGTTAGATTTCTATACCTAACTGATTATATTATGCCCTTCTTGAGCCAAATCTGATGAGAGTAAGGTTCAAACAATGCTCCCCCCTTTCCCTCTGCTGTAATAGGATTTTGTGTCTTTTCCTGTAATGTAATTTACCCTTGTCTGCCTCCTCCTTTCTCAGTACATTTTCTAAGATCAGATTGATCCACTTATTTGGATCCATTTAACCCACTTGATTAGATTTTTTTTTATCATTACATCAAAGTCAACTAATATCCACCCTCTTTATGTATACTCCTTTAACAAGGTGTAATAACAATACAGTTCTCAAGGGTTGCAAGTCTCATATTCCCTTGTAGGGGTTTAAACAGCCCCCCCCTTATTAACAACATATTGTATCCTTCTGTCCCATTTACCTTTTTAAGTCCTTCTTGAGTCCTGTACTTGAAGATCAAATTTTTTGTTGAGCTCTGGTCTTTTTATCAGGAAAGTTTGGAAGTCTCCTATTTCGTTGAATATCCACCTCCTCCCTTGAAAAATGATGCTCATTTTTGCTGGGTAATTGATCCTTGGCTGCATTCCAAGCTCCTTTGCCTTAGGGAATATCATGTTGCATGACCTGTGGTCTTTTAATGTAGAAGCTGCAAGGTCCTGTGTAATCCTGACTGTGGTTCCATGATATTTAAATTGTTTTTTCTGGCTGCTTGCAGCACCTTCTCTTTCATCTGGTAATTTTGGAATTTTGCTATTATATTCCTTGGCGTTGTCAATTTGGGATCTCTTTCAGGTGGTGATTAGTGGATTCTTTCTATGGTTATTTTCCCTTCTGGTTCTAGGACTTCTGGGCAGTTTTCCTTTATGATTTCCTGAAAGATACTGTCCAGGCTCTTTTTTTATCATGATTTTCAGGTAGTCCAATAATTTTTAAATTGTCTCTCCTGAGTCGATTTTCCAGGTCGGTTGTTTTACTGATGAGGTATTTTACATTTTCATCTATTTTTTCATTTTTTTGTTTCTGTTTGAGTGATTCTTGCTCTCTCATAGAGACATTAGTTTCCATTTGTCCAATTCTAGTTTCTAACAGATTGTTTTCTTCTGTTATTTTTTGTACTTCCTTCTTCACCTGGCCAATTGTCTTTTTTAGGGACGTGTTTCCTTCAGCGTACTCTTTTGTTAGATTTTGTACTTCCTTCTTCAACTGGCCAATTGTGTTTTTTAGGGACTTGTTTTCTTCAGCGTATTTTTTTTTCAACTGGCCAATTGTATTTTTGAAGGACTTTTTTACCTCTCTCATTTGACTATTAAAATCCTTCTTGTGCTCTTCTAAGAAAGCTTTTTGGGCTTCAGACCAGTTCATATTCCCTTTGGTTGCTGCAGATGTGGGTTTGTTGACAATGTTGTCCTCTTCAGAATTTCTGTCTTGATCTTCACTGTTCTTATAATATGAATCTATGTTACGTTTCTTTTTACTCATGGTGTTTCTTTATTCCCTGGCCTTTAAAGGATTGAGCTCTCCTGCTGGGGAACAGGGGGTACTGACCCAAGCTTCTTGTGTTGGGAGCCTAGGTCTTGGTCACTAGCTTTGCGTTCTGGGGCCTCTTATGCTGGGAACTGGAGGCTGTAGGTTTCTGGCAGCTTACCTTGTGTTGGGCTGGAATCAGCAAGGCTGGAACTTTCAGGCAATTCTAGGTTGCCTGCTTTTCCTTTCCTTTAGCTTTCTTCCACTCCTTTTAGATGGGTGCTGCAGGATGTTTATCTGCCTGGGTCCCCCTGCAGTGTCGTTTCTGCTAGTGCACCGGGAGATTCCTTTGTGGTGGATTGCCTAGACTCCTGGTGGTTTTCTGAGCTGGTTTCCACCAGTTCCCCCGCCCTCACTGAGGCACTCAGAGGTCCAGGTGTTGGTGTTTGCTGCTGTACCACCTGGGCTTCAGGATTTCTTCACAATTGGATACTTCAGGGCTCCTACAGCTCACCTGGTGTTGGGTTGGAATCAGCAAGGTTGGGGCTTTAGGAAGCCTTTAGGTTGTTTTCTTCACCTCCTTTCAGATGAATGCCGCAGGGTACTTACCTGCCTGAGGCCCCTTGTTTTTGCTGAGGCACTGGGAGACCCGTTTGCTGGGTTACTGCACTGCTGCTCCTTGTCTTTCTTCTAGTTCAGGTGTTCCAGGGTTTTTTTTTTTCCTGGGGTGATATTTTCTGGGTTTTCAGAGGTTGATAGGGGAGAGTGAGAGCGACTACCTTTTCATTCCGCCATCTTGGCTCCTGGAAGAGGAACTCAAACCCCCCTATTTCTATTAAGGACAAAGAACCCTTCTAGTCATGCAAGTTTTCAACCTCAGCATCATCATTGATTCCTCGCTCTCTCTCATCTCATTCTTCCAAAGAATTGCTAAACTTTGTTTCTACCTTCACAACACCTCTCTCATCTGTCTCCTTTCTCCAATAACATATCAACTACTCTAATTCTATCTATTATCATCTTTCACCTGGGCTAATGCAATAATGTCTTGATTGGTTTCCCTGTCTCAAGTGTCTCCCTATCCTCCACATTCTGATCAAAGTCATTATCTTAAAGCTCAGGTATGATTATTTGTTATGCCCCTACTAGCACCATCACCGAGCTCTCTATTGAGTTAGCATCAAATGCTCTCTGTTTGTCATTTAAAGTGCCTTACCACCTGGGTCTAACCTGCCTTCTCAGCCATAGTATACATTATTCCCCTTCCTGCAGCAAAATTAGCATTATTTTTCTTCCTCACTTGTATACATCTGAAAACATGATTGAAATATGCATCATGAATAGCTGTGATCTCATCCTTTCATCTTTTAAGGAAAGATGTGTAAATTAAGAGGAATTATACATACACATATATACATATATGTATGTATATATGTACACATAAAATCTTTTCTTGAGTTGAACTAAAACACATTTATGCTTAATGTATTTGAATTTTTTTTTTTATCGTGAAGGAAGGAAACATGAATATATTAACACTTACTATGTGCCAATCATTGTGTGAAATGTTGAGGACAAAAATATAAGAAAGAAGAAAGAGAATTCCTGTCCTTGATGAGCTTTCATTCTAAGATAATCTATAAGGGAGCTGAAAAGCAGGTGTAGGAGGAAGGGCTGTTCCACAAAATGGAGTCTCCAGAAGGAGTTAAGCAGTGGGAGAAGGGGGAATGGATCTGGCAGAAGAATATTCCAGAGTGAGTAGGCCTGATGGATGGTTTGTTGTTTGAGAGCAAGAAGAAACCTGTCACTTAGGGAAGTTCTAGGATGCATCATCAGAAGAGAAAGCATGCTAATTCCAAAAAGTCAAAGACAGGGAAAGAAGAATTGTGAATATACATACACCGAGAGACATGATTCCTGTTAAAAAAACCTATTATGTTCACTGATTATTATAATCTATTTTTAATTATCATACTGTATATCTTCAATTAAAATATAGCTAAAAAAAGAAATTCACACTTTGATCAAATTCGATTGTTGGTGATTAAAATTCCTTAATTGCCTGAAGTACTAAAGTGTCTAATAACTCCCAAATAATTAGTATTTATTGGTTTGCCCTATTACTTAGGACATATGAAGGGATATTTTGAAAATAGTAAGGTATATTCAATCATATTTCCATCACTATAATATTGTTAACATTTTTAAAAAATATTTATAGTACTTTACTGAGACAAAATACATTTTATCACATAAATGCAATTTTAAAGTATGTTTAATATTTTATTTTCATATTATTTTGATATTTTAAATATTGTTTGCATCATCTTTATCTCATCTTTTTCCATTTGTATTTTGTGGACATTTTATAGTGTAAATGTGTATAGTGGTACATAATAGTATTACATTATAAATATACATATAGTAATAGTGTTTTCTTTTTTTAACTGATATTGGTGCATGACCAAAAGCCCACCAATGTAATTCAAATCTCTTCATTTGCTTTATGAAGAAACTAAGGCCCACATCTGTCCAGTCACACAGTTAATAAATAGAAAAGTCAAGATTTGAACCCAGATAATCTGACTCAACAACATTGCTCATCTTACTACATCATTTCCCTCATTATGCCACCAGGATACCACTTGGGATCTTGAAATTATAAAGTTTAAAATAATGTACAGAAAGAATGAAAGAATTTAGATATACCCAGTATGCCTACCTTGTTTCAATTCCTTGGAAAACCAATGGCAATGTGCTGTCTGAACATACTCAAGATAAAATTCCTGCTTTAAGGAAGTTTTAGTCTTTCTCAAGCAGTGTCACCCAAATGATGTTTAATTTTGTGATACTTTTGACTTTGCTCTAAATGGGCAAAGTATTCTCTGCTTTCTGTATTCCTTCCAAAGCTTCTGGTAGTAACTAGACTCATAATTTGAAGCCATTGTGAAGGGTACAGAATTTAAAGAAACATGCTAGCAAGTTCTCCTATAAAGTGAAGAATGCTTCAGCAAAGTGAAGAAATGGCTTTCAAATGCTCTCTTTCCTAAACTTTAGATATTCATAGCAACAGCCAACAGTGCTCTGTGGTTATAAAGCAGTTTAGATACATGGCTTCATTTAATCTTCACACAAACTCTGTCATGTAGGTTGTAGGAATATCACTATCCTCATTTTACAGATGAAGAAACTGAAGTTGAAAAAGGATTTACATTTTTATAGAGGCTAATGTCTCAATCTAAAGAATTAAAGTTCTAACGGTGGATTTCTGGTTAGTTGTTTGTCCAGTGGGAATTGAGAAAAGGAGGAATTTGGGTAGAGAAGCCTTCCTGCTGCTAATTGAATCATACCATGCAAGTGACCACTCCACCTAAATGTTGTCAGGTTACCATGACTACTGACATAGTCAACTCCAAGTGTATAGGGAAGGATTCAAAAGGAGGTGTGTGGCTGACCTTGTGAACACATAATTATTATTTCCCAAATTATTTAATAATGAAGACCTCAGACACTTTTAAAGCACTCTAGGCCTTTGTTCCATCAAGTGGTTCAGTTTTACATTTCTGGTACTGTGTTTCTGGTTCTTTCTGCTTTTGTCTTTGTTTGACAGTAGCCTCAGAGTGGGCAAGAAGTTGATGCCCTCATTTGGGCCACTGTCAGATGCTTCTGACTTCTGCTCTCACCGCTCAAATTGCTCTTGCATTCCTAGCATAAATAAGGGTTTCAATCCAATCACCTGAGGCTAGAAAGTGGGGAAGATAACCCTGTAGAATCAATTGGTAAGCCATTTGGAACCAACTTGCTCCAATCTCACTCAGCACACCTAGCCCAGTTGTGGCACTTGGAAAATTAGGCGTGTCCAGTGTCACTCCAGTCGACCCCAATCTCAGAAAAATTCTAGTTGTTATGAAAAACTGTCAGGTCTTCATACCTACGTGCTAAAAGATGTTATCAGCCCTGCCAAAAATCTGAAGCAGGTAGGCCTCTCTCAGAGAAGGAGAACTCTGACAGCTCCTGAAATGTGCCTGGGGTTTTGCAACTGGAAAAGACATAGATCAGAGTGGTGAGTCAAGAAAATCCTGTCCCACATGGTTTCTGATAAATATGCAAGCACCAAAAGATTAAGCCACCTTTGTCAGCAATCTTAGATCCTATTTTTTTCCTTTCCTGCTAAATTCTTTTATTAGCCACAATGATAATGATGCTAATAATAATCTACTTATTCCAGACTCTCAAATACTTCTCAATAATTTATGATCCCCAATTTGTCAGGATCTCAGCATTATTCAGCTTTCAAAAAAGAAGGAAAGGAAAGGAAAACAAATAGAAAAAAAAGGGGGGAATCTAGAAGATGGAAGTTACCCATAGAAAATGAATTATGCACCAAAATTGTAAATATTCCATTTCTTTTGCTGATCTGAAACTCCCCAAAGAAATATGAACACTTGATTTGAAATTCAGCTGCAATGACATTTCCTAGTTGGAAGGAATATTTTTTTCTCAAATTCACATGTATTTGCAAAAATATAACATTTTTGGTGGGTGCTAGTATATCCAAATATTTTTTTTAATCCATTCTCCCTATGCATTCCAAATAAAATGCTGCTTAGTGGAGAGCTTTCTCTTAGAATAAAACTTTGCAACATTTGTTCCGGCTTAAGTTTCAGCAAGAAGGACTTAAGATAGATGAAAGGAAAACTATCTGCTTATAAGAATCGTGAGCCACTGGAGAACAAGTTGTGATAGCAGCCTCTCTGGAGAGTTTCAAAAATAGATGAGCTGGGTTAGTCAGAGTAATAACTGTGTTATCTGTCCAACAGTCTGCTCTGTGAAACAAAACTTTGGTTTGTAACACGGCAAAATTCTATGAACCAGCTAATACTCAACTACAAAATAAGCCTTCTCCCTGTATTTCAACTCTTATTCTTAAACTAATACTTTATTTATTGAACTGATCATCATTTTCATGGGCCTGGATGAACTTAAGTATTTCAAAATGGCATTAGCTGAGGTTAGTAAAATAATACGAGTGTGCCTATGTTTACTCTTTTGTTCCCAAGGTTAATAATATGTTATTTGTCATTTTTTAAACATGGTTTTAAAGCCATGACAGCTGTATCTTCCAGCCTTGAACTGCTTTACTTTAATATTTAATGATTTATTTCCTCATGTACAAAATACATCAACTGTCCCTATAGTTTAGACATGGGGAAATGAGCAAATGACATTTAGCCAGAATTCTTCTTCATGCCATCCTCTCATCATCTACTTACACATATGCATATATGCTTACACAAAAATATGTGGGTGACTACTGGACAGCAAGAAACTATTAATTTAATTACTTCTCTATATTTCTTTAAAAAAAACTCACATGAAATAATCCCTAAACACTAGTAGAGAGAAGTCAAAAGTCATATAAGTTTATCTGGAGAGGTCAAGCCTAAATGCCAATGAGCATTGGTAATAGAGGGAATTTCTTCAGCAGAAGGTCATAATACCAATGAAATCACAGGACTGCTATATTGAAATTTTTTAAAATGAAAAATATTTAACATGTGCATTTATATGTGTGTATTTATACATATCAATTCAATGTACCTTTGAATGTGTTTTCATGGATGTCCAACTGAATAAATGTGCTTATTTGTGTGAACATTCTTTTTCAACTGGAATTGTGATTTCATTGGCATAGGGAGCTGTTGGTCAGGAAACTCTCTACCAAAATAAATTAGAACCTCTTCTCCAACTTATAGTCTCAGAGAATTCTAAAGGTTATTGAGAGTTTGAGGTATTTGCCTAAGGCCACAATCAGTCTTTCAAAGGTGGCCCTTGGAGGTAAGTATCCTTGATGCTGAGGGTAGCTTGAAATTCACAACATAACATTGTATCTCAGGTTCATATGCATGCAGACATCTATGCATCCATATGTGATAAAGCATATGTGCACATGTGTATGTACTTGCACATACATATAACTACTATCCATAAATTATTTAACACTAGTCCAAATAAGCCAACCTAAAATTCCAAAAGTGGCTACATAGTCTTTAGTATAGATTATTATTTAATGCATTGATAATAATATCTTATATTTTCATAATGACTTATACTTTTAAAAAGCACATTTTCTTGTATATTAAGTTATTTTCTTTTCAGAATAAGTCTTTGCTGTATATAGGGGAAATTATTATTAACTTGATGGGGAGAATAATTAACTGAGACAGGAAAGGTTCAATGAATTATCTGTGACAACGTTAGTAACCAGAGCTATAAGGAGAACATTGCTGAGTATTAGCTTAGTGACCTATGCACTTTTCAATGATATCTACGATAAGTTAAATCTTTTATTTTTTCCAATTTATTTATTTTTTTTTGGTTTTCAACATTTACTTCCAAAAGACTTTGAGTTCCAAATTTTCTCCCCATCCCTCCCCTACCCTCACCCCTTGATGGCCTGCATTCTGATTCCCCTTTTACCCAATCTGCTCTCCCTTCTATTACCCCTTTTATCCCCTTCCCTTTCTATTTTCCTGTAGGGTAAGATAGATTTCAATACCCCTACTTTATTTCCGAGTTGCAAGCAGAAACGATTTCCAACATTAGCTTCCAAAACCTTGAATTACAAATTCTCTCCCCTCTTTTCTTCCTACCCACCCTCGTTGAGAAGGCAAGCAATTTGGCATAGGCTATATGTGTGCAGTCATGTAAAATACTGCCATAATAGTCATGTTGCAAAAGACTAACTATATTTCCCTCCGTCCTATCCTGGCACCTATTTATCCTATTCTTTCCTTTGTCCCTATCCCTCCTCAAAAGTGTTTGCTTCTAATTACCCCATCCCCAATCTGCCCTCCATTTTATTATCCATCCATCTCTTATCCCCTTCCCCCCCCTGCTTTCCTGTAGGGTAATATAGATTTCCATATCCAATTAGGTGTGTATATTCTTCCCTCCTTAAGCCAAATCTGATGACAGTAAAGTTCACTCACGCCTTCTCACCTATCCCCTTTTCCCATCCACTGTAAAACTTTTTTTCTTGCCACTTTTATGTGAGATAATTTACCCCACTCTACCTCTCCCTTTTTCCTTCTCCCAGTACATTCCTCTCTCATTCTTCAATTTTCTTTTTTAGATTTAGATATCATCCCTTCATATTCAACTCACCCTGTGCCCTCTGTGTATGTGTGTGTGTGTGTGTGTGTGTGTGTGTGTGTATATATATATATATATATATATATATATATATATATATATATATATATATATGCCCTCCAACTACCTTAATAATGAGAAAGACCTCATGAGTTACAAATATCATCTTTCCATGTAGGAATGTGAACAGTTCAACTTTAGTAAGTCCCTTATGATTTCTCGTTCCTGTTTACCTTTTCATACTTCTCTTGGGTCTTGTATTTGAAAGTCAGTTTTTCTATTTAGCTCTGGCTTCTCAAGAATGCATTAAATTCCTCTACATCATTGAATATCAATTTTTCTTCTCATTGATTACACTCATTTTTACTGGGTAGGTGATTTTTGGTTTTAGTCCTAGCTCCTTTGACTTCTGGAATATTGTATTCCAAGCCCCCCAGTCCCTTAATGTAGAAGCTGCTAAATCTTGTGTTATCCTGATTGTGTTTCCACAATACTTGAATTGTTTCTTTCTGGCTGCTTGCAATACTTTTTCCTTGACCTGGGAACTCTCGAATTTGGCTATAATATTACTGGAAATTTTCCTTTGGGGATCTCTTTCAGGAAGTGATTGGAGGATTCTTTCAATTTCTATTTTATCCTCTGGTTCAAGAATATCAGGGGAGTTTTCCTTGATAATTTCTTGAAAGATGATGTCTAGGCTTTTTTCTGTTATCTCTCCTGGATCTATTTTCCAGGCCAGTTGCTTATCCAATGAGATATTTCACATTGTCTCCTAGTTTTATTCATTCTTTTGGTTTTGTTTTATAATTTCTTGATTTCTCATACCATTAGTAACTTCCATTTACTCCATTGTAATTTTTAAGGAATTATTTTCCTTAATGAGCTTTTGAACCTCCTTTTCCATTTGGCCAATTCTGCTTTTAAAGGTATTTTTCTCCTCATTGGCTTTTTGGACCTCATTTGCAATTTGGGTTAGTCTATTTTTAAGGAGTTATTTTCTTCAGCATTTTTGGGTCTCCTTTTGCAAGCTGTTGGCTCCTTTTTCATGATTTTCTTGCATCAGTCTCATTTTTTTCCCCAATTTTTCCTCTACTTCTCTTTCTCAAAATCCTTTTTGAGCTCTTCCATGGCCTGGGATTAATTCATATTTTTCTTGGAGGCGTTTGATGTGGGAGCTTTGACTTTGTTTTCTTCTTCTGGTTATATGTTTTGATCTTCCTTGTCACCAAAGTAAGATTCTATAGTCTGACTTTTTTCCCTCTATTTGCTCATCTTTCTAGTCAATTGCTTGACTTTTAAATTTTTTCTTAAGGTAAGGGTCTGTTTCCAGTGTGGAGGGTGTACTGTCCTAAGCTTCAGAGGTTTTGTGCAGATGTTTTCAGAGACACTTCTAAAGGCCTGAAAGTTTTCTGTTCTTCCAAGGTGATATGTTCTAAGGAGAGGTGTTTACTCCTCTACTGGACTGTGCTCTGTTCTGTGAGTGATCACAAGAACTCTTTTCTGCCCTGGAAATGAGAGAAGGGTTACCTCTCTACTGTTGCCACAAGTTCTGCTATGCCAGCGCTCCTCCTAGCCCTAGGACTGCCACCCAGGACATGGACCCAGATCCAAGCATAGGAAAACCAAGAGAATCCTGCCTCAGTGCCAGCAAAGAGATCCCTCCAATCCCCCTCTGATCAGCTGTTTGATTCCCCCACTGTCTGTGGGTCTAGAGCTCTGGAAGCAGCTGTTGCCCCTGTGGCCACTACCCTGGCACTATTCTAGGACTAGGGCTGGACCAAGCTCCTCTCTCACCCACGTCCAACAGACCTTTTCCCACTGACCGTCTAAATTGTCTTTGGCATTTGTGGGTTGAGAAGTCTGGAAACTGCCACAACTTCCCTTGATTCAGTCTCTTGAGGCCTACTCTGTGTTTGCTGGGGCTTGGTTTTTGCCAGCATGGCCCACACTGAACTGCACTCCTCTCCCAGCCTGGCACAATAGACCTTTCCCATTGACCGTCCAGGCTTTCTTAGGCTGTAAATTTGTTTCACTGTCTTTTTGTGGGTTATGCTGCTCTATAATTTGTTTAGAGTGATTTTTACAAGTATTTGGAGGGGTTTGGGGGAGAGCTCAAGCGAGTGCCTGCTTTCACTCCACCATTTTTGCTCCACCTCTCAAGTTAAATCTTTTAAAGGATATAGGCACTTCTGTACTAGATATAATTTATTTTCCCTCTTTGGGGGCTGATGGGCATTGTTATATATATGTATCCTGACAAAACATCATCCCCTCTCTTAGGGTGGGAGAAAAAAACATTAATAAATGAGCCAAGGAGATCCAAGTTGTAGTCCCAGTTCTGACACTAATTAGTTTTCAGACCATTTGGAAGTCATTGACCTTGGACCATAGTTTTCCTATTTGGAAAATCAAGGAAATAAACCACATGATTTTTCTGCTTCCTTCCTGTTCTAATATCTGAGACACTATGCTTGGTAATTTGACATTCCCATCCATTCCAAACAATGACTTCAGAGATGGACAATAGAGAAATGTGTAGGGAATACTGGAAAATGGGAAAAGAGAAGCAAGGTAAAACCTTGACAAGAAAGTTTGGAGTTAGAAGGACTATGCAGAGTTTCATAGTATCACCATGGATAATGAAGGGGGGGAAATACCATTAGATTAAGAGAGGAAAAGAAGAAACATTCATTACCTGACTCTGCTAGCTACTCTTATCCTATAATAAGAACTCTGAGTCAGTTAAACAAAAGACTCAGGATTTAACAATGGGTGGACTTTCTGATTACAAAGAGGTCCAAAATGGCTCAGCAAGATTATGAAGTCTCTGAAATTTTGTCTTTGGTACTCTCTTCCTCCTCCTTATCTGTGCTTCTATCCCCTTAATCCCCTCCTACACCTGTAGTCCTTGTGGCTTTTTCCCCCACCAAGTAACTACAGGGTTTTTAGTAAACCCATAAAACACAGATGATTTGGCTACTCTAATTTTCAGTCTTGTGACACTGAGTAAGGGAGATATTTTTAAACCATAGCCAAGTCTTGCACTTCCAAAATCACACCATACTGTAGGCAGCCACTTACTTTGCCTACTCATAAACCTGGCTCTAATTCCTAGACTTGTGTTTAAATACTGTTCTAAAGAAGTGCCTGCTGTTCTCCACTCAGACTGTCTTCTGAAATTCAAGTGAATGAGACTAGATAAAAAAAAAATGTCCTGCCAGCCACATTTACTTTACTTCTCTGAGCTTGTATGTTTACAAATGGAAATGCCTATGGCCTTACTTCTTACTCACAGTGATTCTTACATTCCCTATACAACCTGTTAGGCCTAAGCTTCCAATCAGGGCTCGTCTATCTATTCCACGTGGCTTTGGCTTCACCTAAATTAGTCAATCATTTCAGGGGTTAAAAAAAAATCAGTCTTGACATTCTTATTTGGGGCATACATACAAAAAATGGTTGATTGACTAAACTTTCCACTCATTCTATTGGTCTTAACAAAATAACATTCTAGAAAATAAAAGGAAATCAATGGAAAAATAGTTTGAAATCCAGCTATTTTTCACTTTCCTTCCCACCTTCATTAACTACCCCCCTAAAAAAAAGATTTGCATAAGATATTTTATATCTCTGCCCCTTAATGCAAAATACCTAAATGTATTTTCCATTGACATGTAGACATTATTACATATGACAGGGCAACCAAATATAAGAGTATATAAAGCTTTCTTGGGAAGAGACTTTCTCTTTCTCTCTCTCTCTCTCTCCTCTCTTTCTTCCTATCTCTCTCTTTCTCTCTCACACTCATACACACACACACACACACATACACACACACACACACATATACTTTTGTCTCGGTTCATTAATACATCAAAGAGTAAATGTGATGACTCTACCATATATTTGCTTTTGAGATTTCATTCACCTTTGACCTGTAATGTCCCAATTTACTCCAAGCACTTTTATTTATGCCATTTCCTAGACCTATACATTTTGATCAAAGAAACGGCACTCTCTGTTCGGTGCCTTCGGTGAGCACTTTGCAGGTACGATCTGTTCAGAAAAAGCAGTCACCCAATACATGAGATTGTGACAAGGTATAATGTAATGGTAGTTATGCGAACCTCCAATAAACCAGTGGTACTTCACAGATTACTTGGAGAGAAAGTCTCTTAGCGTGCTTGAAGAAGTATGAAATGAATTTCATTTCCTTCTCATTTGCCTTGCTTCTGAAAGGTTTCATGCAAGATATGTGACCAACTATTATAGTACTAATCCATCCATGACAGAGCTCAATTTTCTCTGAGAATTTACTTCTGAATGGGCTTCCGAAATACTTGAAAGCTCAAAATTAAAGTACACTGAACAGAGCAGCCACTGAGCTGTGGACAACTGTCAGTCAAGAAAACCAGTTGGAACAAAATGTAAATTAGATTTTATTTTATTTTATTTTTTTAAAGTGATCTATAATGGTGTAGTGGTAAAGTTTTATTGCCCATTTCCAAACAAGAACAATAAGAAGGGAAGTGGCGAAGCACCGTTGTTGTGAGCTTTTCTCATTAGTGCAAATGAAAATGGCAGTGTGGGTTATTGAAACTTTGAAAGCAATGTGCAAGGACTGCAGCTTGCTCAATATGCTGTTAGTGGGGGGGGGGGAAGAGAGAAAGGGGAGAGAAAGAAAGTGAGAAGAAAGAGAAGAGAGGAAAGAAAGAGGGAGGTGAGTAAAGAGAGATATAAAGAGAAAAAAGAGGGAGGGATAGAGGAAGGGAGGGAGAGGGAGAGAGATGGAGAGATGTTATCTTTATCTTGCACTTTCTAACCTAACCCATCTTGCTTCAAGGATAAAAGCTATTACCTATCTACAGTTAAATGGTGACCCAGAGAAAACAAAATGCTGGACTTGGGACAGAACTGGCAAGCAGGAATCAAATAAAGAGAAAACATCCAGTATAACTAGCTCACCATAATCCTGGTATATGGAGATAATAGACAACCTGGGTTCACATCTCATGTTTGATAATTATTAGCTTTGTGACTAGCAAATCATTTAGTTACTCTGACCCTCGGTCACATACATAAAATAGGGAAAATGTTACTTATATTCAAGTTCTCAGGAGTCTTAGGAGGAGAGATAGTTAGCCCATTATAAAAATGTGAGTAATAGTCGTAGTAGTAATTGGAGTTAATGTTATTTGTAATTATTATTTAGTGAGCAGGAGTAAGATCATATTATCCTTTTTTGGAGGGGAGGTTCTATTACACACTATTTTCATCTCATGAAATAAGCTTTTTGTTTGTTCCTATTAAGTATCATCTGATGAGATCGAATCCATAATTTAGTGCTGGTCAATATCTGCTTTGAATCTTGATTCATTCAACATCCTTAGCTATTCCTTCCACCTAGTTTGATCTGCAGATCTGCAAAGCTTATAATCTACTCCTTTACCCAAATCACTGGTAAATACATTACATGAAATAGGCCCAAGGAAAGATCCTTGTGGCACTCCATTGGAGACAACATTATCCAAGTTAAAATAGACCCTCTCTTCATTTCTTTCAGGGCACATTTATTCAATTAGCTCTGAATCCAAGTTCTCATGACAGAGCTTCTAGTCCACATCTCTTTATGTATTCTAAAACAGGCTAAATGTCAAGAATGCTATAGAAAAGCAAGATTTGAACCAAATAGCCTTTTCATTCTCTCCCAACTCTAAGATTTCAGATCCTCTGCTAGTATCCTACCCCTGTAAATTATTAGAAACTTTATCAATGCCTCACTGAAATCCAGGTCTTCTATATCTACAAAATGCCTCTGATCAACTAGCACAATAATTTGTCCACAAAAAAGAGAAAAAGGGGAGAAAAATGAAATAAGGTTAATTTGGAATGACCTGCTCTTAATGAATCTAGTTCTTTCCATTCAAAATACTAATAAGATATGTTTTTATAAATGCATTTCAGAGTTTTGTAAGGAACAGATATCAATGGTGCCAGAAAATACTTTGCACAAAATGTTTTATTACCTATATTGAGAAAGAAGATCTTTGTCCATCTTAAGCAATTTTTTTCTTTTTTTCTTTCTTTTTTTTAGAATTGTCCTACATACATTTTCCACAACTTTCTTTAGTAATTTTTTCTTTTTTCTTTTTCTTTCTCTTTCTTTCTTTTTTTTTTTTTTTTTAGAATTGTCCTACATACATTTTCCACAACTTTTCAAAGATTAGTCACTGACTGCTGCTCATCAGTCCCACCTGCAACTTGTTCAGGTTGCCTGAAATTTTCTTCAGAGCCTGGGAATTTTAACTTATTAGGGTCAAGTCAGGATCCTTTTTAACACATGTTCCCTGATCTAGAGTTTCAATTTATGTTTTTAAATTCATAACATTTATTGCCTAAACCACACATTTGGAAATCCATAATATACTGGTGCATTTCTGATGTTGTTGCATTGTTACTTATCTTTTTTGTTATTTATCTATTTATTTTTTAAATGTATGTAGGCTTTGTTTCTTATGATTAGCTTGCAAGTTCCTCAATAGTAGTTATCATTCAGTTATACTGGAAAAATCACCTTTTCTCATTGGTCCTCAGTTTCCTATTCTGTAAAATGATAATATGGAATTTGGTAATCACTAAGATCCTTTCCAATTATATCATTTTATTATTAGGATTCTTGGACCAGAATCTAATTCATAGCTAGGGCATTTACTACCTGTGTGACCTCTGACAAGTCATCTAAATTTCCTAGGCTTCAGTTTTCTCATTTGTAAAATTAGGGAAGGGTTTAACTTCATGATCTCTGAAGTCTCTTCTAGTTCTATACACACACACACAAACAACGAAGTTATAAGACATATGTGTGTGTGTGTGTGTAGGGGTGTGCCTTATAATTTCACTGTTTGTGTGTGCGTGTGTGTTTATATTCCTTATAGAGCCTTGCTTACAACAGTTGGTTGAAGAATGAATTGGACAATAGGGACTATTGCTTTTCTATATTGTGAATAGCTGTTCTAGATGACTTAGGATAAGAATCCTCTATAATCTACCCATAGCAGATGGATTAGATTCCTTTGCTGGAGTTCCACAACTGGGTGGGTCATAGTAGTAACACTCAGCAAGCTTCTTGCACCTTCAATTTTAAGATGATTTATTTGAACCCAAAGGTAGAACTGGCTCTAACTGTTTACCAGCATACTCATTTTGTCCCCTTAATAGTATTATATTTTTTCCAGTTATATGTAAAGATAGTTTTCAATATTCATTTTTTTTCCTTTTTGGTAAATAATTTAATTTATTAATTTTTAGTTTTCAACATTCACTTCCATAAGATTTTGAGTTTTACATTTCCTCTCCTCTCTCTCCTCCCCCCTCCCCAAGATGACGTGAAATCTGATATAGGCTCTACTCATACATTCATATTAAACATAGTTTCCCATTAGTCATTATATAAAGAACAATTAGAATTAATGGGAGGAACCACAAGAATGAAGCAATAAAACAAAACAACAAAAGAAAAGGAGAAAAAATAGTATGCTTCCATCTGCATTCAGAATACATAGTTCTTTCTCTGGATGTGGATAACATTTTCCATCATGAGTCTTTTGGAGTTGTCTTAGATCCTTGTGTTTCTAAGAAGAGCTAAGTCTACCAAAGTCAATCATCTCATAGTGTGGCTATTACTGTGTATGATATTCTCCTGTTTCTGCTCATTTCACTCAGCATCAGTTCATATGTCTTTCTGGGTTTCTCTGAAGTCTACCTGCTCACCATTTCTTATAGCTCAACAGTATTCTATTACATTCATATAGCACAACTTGTTCAGCCATTCCCCAATTAATGGGCATCTCCTCAATTTCCAATTCTTGGCCACCACAAAAAGAGATGCTATAAATATTTTTGTATATGTGTGCCCTTTTCCTGCTTTTATGACCTCTATAGGATGCAGACACAGAAGTGGTATTGTTGGGTCAAAGGGTATGCACAATTTTATGGCCCTTTGAGCATAGTTCCTAGTTGTTCTCCAGAATGACTGAATCAATTCACAACTTCACCAATAGAGCATTAGTGTTCCAATTTTCCCACATCTTCTCCAACATTTATAATTTTCCTGTTTTCTCATGTTATCCAACCTGATATGTGTGATTTGTTACCTCAGAGTTGTTTTAATTTGCATTTCTCTAATTAATCATGATTTAGATTATTTTTTCATATGACTATAGATAGCTTTAATTTCTTCCTCTGAAAACTGCTTTTTCATATCCTTTGACCATTTATCAATTGGGGAATGACTTGTATTCTTATAAATTTGAGTTAAGTCTCTGTTAGAGAATTCTCTAAATTCTCATTTAGAAATGAGGCTAGGGTGGTATTTACTGGGCTTTCAGAGGTCAATAAGGGAGGGTGAGAACAATTTACTTATTACTGTACATCTCGGCTCCTGGAAACAGAACTCTATAAAATATATATCAAAGTAAAAGTATAACGAACAACAACAATAGTGACCAAAAAAAAAAAAGAAAAGAAAAAAATTTGACTGAGTTCTCTATGTATTTTAGAAATTAAGCCTTTATCAGAAACACTGATTGTAAAAATTTCAAGTTTCCTGCTTCCCTCCTAATCTTGGTTGCATAGGCTTTGAGCAAAAACTTTCAAATTTAATGTAATCAAAATTATCCATTTTGCATTTCATAATGTTGTCTATCTCTTATTTGGTCATGAATTGTTTCAATATTCATTTTTGAAAAATTTTGAGATCCAATTTTTTTTTCCTCCCTTCCTTCTCTCCCCTCTCCCCAAGATATCAAGCAATCTGATATAGGTTATACATGTACAATCATGTTAAACCTACTTCCTCATTAGTCATGTTATGAAAAGAAGAATTAGAACAAAGGGCAAAAAACATGAGGAAGGAAAAACAAAAACAAAAAAAAAGTGAAAACAGTATACTTCGATCTGCATTCAGACCCCATAGTTCTTCCTCTGGATGTGGTTAGCATTTTACATCATGAGCCTTTTGGAATTGTCTTGGATCATTGCATTGCTGAGAAGAGCTAAGTCTATCATAGTTAATCATTGCACAGTGTTGATGTTACTGTGTACAATGTTCTCCTGGTTCTGTTCACTTCACTCAGCATCAGTTCATGTGAGTCTTTCCAGGTTTTTCTGAAATCCTCCTGCTCATCATTTCTTATAGCCCAATAGTATTCCATTACATTCATATAGCACACCTTGTTCAGCCATTCCTCAATTGAGGGCATCCCCTCAATTTCCAATTCTTGGCCACCACAAAAAGAGCTGCTGTAAATATTTTTGTTCATGTGAGTCCTTATCTCTTTTCTATGATCTCTTTGGGATACAGATCCAGTAGCAGTACTGCTAGATCAAAGGATATGGACATTTGGTTGCCCTTTGGCCCTAGTTCCAAATTGCTCTCCAGAATGATTGGATCATAACTCTACCAACAGTGCATTAGTGTTCCAATTTTCCCACATCTTTTCCAACATTTATCATTTTCCTTTTCTGTCATATTAATCAATCTTATAGGTGTGAGGTGGTACTCAGGGTTGTTTTAATTTGTATTTCTCTAATCAATTGTGATTTAGAGAATTTTTTTCATGTGGTTTTAGATAGCTTTAATTTCTTCCTCTGAAGACTGCCTTTACATATCCATTGACCATTTATCAATTGGGAAATAGCTTGTATTCTTATAAATTTGACTCAATTCTTTATATGTTTAGAAATTAAGCATTTATCAGAAACACTGGCTATAAATATTGTTTCCCAGCTTTCCAGCATGCTCATTTGAAGAGAACTGGATATTATAATGCTGAATACAGTAAAATGATAATGGAGTATGGCAAGGGCTGAAGATGACACAGTGAGTGAAAAGAATTGACTCCAGTGCTATAACTTGCATTCCTTTTATGGATGCAACTAGCAGTACCCAGATGGATTTATGGGTAAAGTTATTACGTCACTGACTCAGAGCTAAAATAAGCATGCCCCCTATGAATCAATTCCTCATTTCCATTTTCCTCAACCTTCTCACTCCAAAGTTTCACTCATCCTAATCTACCCAGCCCTTCCACTGTGTTCTCTGGAATACCTTTTCTAAAAGCAACAAACTTCCCTTCATCTAAAATCTCTTCTTTCATTCTCTCCATCTACTAGCTGTTACCGAAAACTGGCTTTCCCTAGATAACGCGATTTCCCTGACCAATCTTTCTAGTACAGGGGGCAACTTTACTCATTTCACCACAGATCAATGATTGAGACAGAGGAGTTGAAATACTGCTTACTCCCCTTGCCACTTCCATGTACTTTCTCTTCCTCCATCATTCACTGACTTCTCTTTGAGATTCATACTATTCAAATCTATTACCCAAACAAAATACTAGCAGATGTCAGCTATGAACCCCCAGGTCATTCTCATCTTTCCTCAATGAGTTTGATAACTGGATTATAATTTTTTCACTCCTCCCCAACTCCTGCCCCCATAATACAGGACTTCAACATAAATATTTATTCTCTGTCAGAAACCCTAACCACTCATTTATTCAACACACTAACTTCCTATGAGATAATCTTACACTCCACCTCATCAACACACAAAGATGGTCATACCCTTGATCTCGCAATAACTCATAAATGTACTATATCCACATTCAAGAATTTTAAAATCATGAGGGCAAACCCAAGATGGCAGAGTAAAAGCAGTGACTTATTTGAGCTTTACCTCAAACCCCTCTAAATTCAGTAAAAATGGCTCTAAACACATTCTAGAGCAACAGAACCCACACAGAGGGAAACAATTATCCAGCCAAAGACAACCTAGATGGTTGATTAGAATTTTCTGTTGTGCCAGGCTGGGAAGAAATGCAGTTCAGCATGGATGTGCAGTCAAATAACAGGCCTCAGCGAACCTGGAGCAGGCCTCTAGTGACTAAATCATGGGCAACTGTGGTAGTTTCCAGACTTCTCAACCCACAAATGCTAAGGACAACTTAGAAAGTCACTAGGAAAAGTCTGTGACAAAGGTGAAAGAGAAGCTTAGTCCCAGCCCCAGTCCCAGTGCAACCTCAGGGCAGCGGCTGCTTCCTGAGCTCTCAGGCCACAGACAGAGGGGGAATCAAATGGCTGATTAGAGGGGGATTGCAGTGATCTCTTTGCTGGTGCTGAAGCAGGAATCTCTTGCTTTGCCTTTCCTTGGATCTGGATCACAGTTCTGAGTGACAATCCTGGAGTGAGGAGGAGCACTGGCATGATGGAGCTTGCAGTGTTGGTAGTTCTAAAACAGAAAAGAGTGCTTGTGGTCACTCGTAGAAGAGAGACCAGGCCAGGAAAGGAGTAAACAAATCATGCTTGATCATAGCACCTTAGAAGAACTGAAAACTTACAGGTCCCTAGAAGTATCTCTGAAAACAATTGCACAAAACCCCAAAAGCTTGGGACAGTACATTCTCCACACTGGAAACAGACCCCTACCTTAACAAACAGTTTAAAACTCAAGTAATTGGCTGGGATCATGAGCAAACTGCATACAAATGTCAGAGCATAGAATTTCTTTGGTGAAAAAGATCAAAACATACAACCAGAAGAAGACAATAAAGTCAAAGCTCTTACATCCAAAATCTCCAAGAAAAATATGAAATAGTCCCAAGTCATGGAAGAGCTCAAAAAAGATTTTGAGAAGCAAGTAAGAGAAGTGGAGGAAAAACTGGGAAGAGAAATGAGAGTGATTTAAGAAAATCATGAAAAACTAGTAAACAGCTTGCTAAAGGAGCCCCCAAAAATATTGAAGAAAATAACACATTAAGAATAACCTAACCCAAATGGCTAAAGAGGTACAAAGAGCTAATGAAGAGAGGAAAGCCTTAAAAAGCGGAATAAGCTCACTGAAGAAAATACTTCCTTAAAAATTGGAATGGAGAAGATGGCGGAGTGAAAGCAGTGACTTGCTTGAGTTCTCCCCCAAACCCCTCCAAATACCTATAAAAAAAATGGCTCTAAACAAATTCTAAAGCAGCAGAAGCCACCAAAAGACAGAGTAAAACAAATTTCCAGCCCAAGACAACCTGGATGGTTGATCAGAAATATATATTGCGCCAGGCTGGGAGCAGAGCACAGTTTGGCATGAGCATGCAGGCTGCAGGGATCCTGGAGCAGGCCTCAGAGGACTGAATCACAGGCAGCTGTGGTGGTTTCCAGACTTCTCAACCCATGAACGCCAAAGACAACTTAGAAGGTCATTGGGAAAAGTCTGTTTCTGCAGTGAGAGAAGCATGGGGTCTCAGACCCATTCCCCAAGGAGCTTGGCCCCCGGGGTGGCAGCTGCTTCCTGAACTTCAGGCCCACATACTGAGGGGGAATTGGGTGGCTGATCAGAGGGGAATTTCATAGATTTTTCTGCTGGTGCAGGATTCTCTTCTTTGCCTGTGCTTAGATCTGGGTCACAGTTCTGGATGGAGGTCCTGGGGCAAGTAGGAGAGCTGGCATGGTGGAGCTTGTAGTGGCTGTGGAGAGGAAATATTCCCCACAGTTCCAAGACAGAAAAGAGTGCTTGTGGTCACTTATAGACAAGAGCACAGGCTGGGAAAGGAGTAAACACCTTGACATTGATCATAGCACCTTGGAAGAACTGAAAATTTACAAGTCCCTAGAAGTGTCTCTGAAAACAGCTGCATAAAACCCCTGAAGCTTGGGACAGTACATTCTCCACACTGGAAACAGACTCCTACCTTAACAAAGAGTTTATAACTCCAGTAATTGGCAAAGATCATGAGCAAGCAGCGCAAAAAGAGTCAGACTATATTATCTTACTTTGGTGACAAAGAAGATAAAAAACACACAACCAGAAGACAATGAAGCCAAAGCTCCTACATCCAAAGACTCCAAGAAAAAATATGACTTGTTCCCAAGCCATGGAAGAGCTCAAAAAGGATTTTGAGAAGCAAATAAGAGAAGTAGAGGAAAAACTGAGAGTGATGCTAAAGGAGACCCAAAAAAAATATGGAAGAAAATAACAATTTAAAAAGTAGCCTAACCCAAATGGCAAAAGAGGTCCAAAGTCCAAAAAGCCAATGAGTAGAAGAATGCCCTAAAAAGCAAAATTGGCCAAATGGAAAAGGAAGTCCAAAAGATTACTGAAGAAAATACTTCCTTAAAAATTAGAATAGAGCAAACTGGAAACTAGTGACTTTATGAGAAATCAAGACACTGTAATAGAAATCAAAAGAATGAAAAATTAGAAAACAATGTGAAATATCTCATTGGAAAAACAACTGACCCAGAAAATAGATCAAGGAGAGATAATTTATAAATTATTGGGCTATCTGAAAGCCATGATCAAAAAAAGAGCCTAGACATCATTTTTCAAGAAGTTATCAAAGAAAACTCCCTTGGTATTTTAGAACCAGAGGGCAAAATAGAAATTGAAAGAATCCACCAATCTCTTCCTGAAAAAGATCCCCAAAGAAAAACTCCTAAGAGTATTGTAGCCAAATTCCAGAATTTCCAGGTCAAGGAGAAAATATTACAAGCAGTCAGAAAGAAACAATTCAAGTATTATGGAAACACAATCAGGATAACACAAGATTTAGCAGCTTCTACATTAAGGGATGACAGGGCATGGAATATAATAGTCTGGAGGGCAAAAGACATAGGATTACAACCAAGAATCAAATACCCAGCAAAACTGAGTATAATCCTTCAGGGGGAAAAGTGGTCATTCAGTGAAATAGAGGACTTTCAAGCATTCTTGATGAAAAGACCAGAACTAAATAGAAAATTTGACTTTCAAATACAAGATTGCAGTGGGACATAAAGAGGTAAACAGAAAAGAGAAATCATAAGAGACTTATTAAGGTTGAACTGTTTCTGTTCCTGCATGGAAAGATGATATTTATAATTCATGAGACCTTTGTCAGTATTAGGGTAGTTGGAGTGAAAATGTTCTATGTGTGGATAGATAGATAGATAGATAGATAGATAGATAGATAGATAGGTAGGTAGGTAGACAGATAGATGGATAGAGATAGAGGTAAATAGATAGAGGGCATAGGGTGAGTAAAAGATGAAGGAGTGATAGCTGGAGAATAAAATTAAGGGGTGAGAGAGGATTATAGTGGTAGAAGGAGAAAGGGAGAGGTATAATGGGGTAAATTATCTCACAAAAAACAGAAAAGAAAAGGCTCTTACAGTGGAGGGGAAACAGGGAAAGGTGAAAGGGAATGAGTGAATCTTATTCTGATAGGATTTGGCTTAAGGAGGGAATAATATAAGCATTCAATTGAGTATGGAAATCTGTCTTACCCTACAGGAAAATAGGGCGAGAAGGGGACAAGATGTAGGGGAATGAAAGGAGGGCAGATCGGGAAAGGTGGTAATTAGAAGCAAACACTTCTTAGAAGGGACAGAGTCAAAAGATGAAATAAAATAAATGGAGGGCAGAATAGGATTAAGGGAAATAGAGTTAGTTTTTCACAACATGACTACAATGGAAGTGTCTTGCATAACTGTACATGCATAATGTATATTGAGTTGCTTTTCTTTTCAATAAGGGTGAATGGGGGGAAGTAGGGAGAAAATTTGGATTCCAAAGTTTTAAAAACACATGTTTAAAAAAAATGTTTTCACATGCAACTGGGAAATAAATATAGGAAATAGGGTACAGAAATCTATCCTGCCCTAAAAGAAAGTAGAAGGGGAAGGGGATAAGAGAAAGGGGGGAGAGGTAGAAGGGAGGGCATCCTAGGGGAAGGGATATTCAGAATGTGTGCCATCTTGGTGTGGAAGGAGAGGCAAAATGGGGTAAAAATTTGCAACTCAAAATTCTGTGGAAGTAAATGTTGAAAACTAAAAATAAATAAATTTTAAAAAATAAAAAAAAATCATCAAAAATTGCAATGGAGTAATTAGAAGCCAGTGACCTTATAAGAAATCAAGACATTGTAAAACAAAACCAAAAAAAAAAGAAGAAAAAAGAAAAGGCAATGTGAAATATCTCATTGGAAAAACAACTGACCTGGAAAATAGATCCAGGAGAGATAATGTAAAAATTATTACACTGCCTGAAAACCATGATTAAAAAAAAAAGGAGCCTAGACATCATCTTTCAAGAAATCATTGGGGCAACTAGGTGGCACAGTGAATAGAGCACCGACCCTGGATTCAGGAGGACCTGAGTTCATATCTGGCCTCAGACACATAACACTTACTAGCTGTGTGACCCTGGGCAAGTCACTTAACTCCATTGCCTAGCCCACCAAAAAAGAAAAAGAAAACAAAAAAAAAAAGAAATTGTCAAGGAATACTGCCCTGGACCAAAGGGTAAAATAGAAACTGAAAGAATCCATGAAAGAATCCACTGATCACCTCCTGAAAGAGATCCCCAAAGGAAAACTCCTAGGAATATTGTAGCCAAATTCCAGAGTTCCCAGGTCAAACAGAAAATATTGCAAGCAGCTAGAAAGAAACAATGCAAATATTGTGGAAATATAGTCAGGATAACACAAGATTTAGCATTTAGATTCTACATTAAGGGACTGCAGTGCTTGGAATATGATATTCTAGAGAGCAAAGAAGGTAGGACTATAGCCAAGACTCACCTATCCAGCAAAACTAAATATAATCCTTCAACAGACAAAATGGATATTCAATGAAATAGAGAAATTTCAAGCATTTTAATGAAAACACCAGAGCTGAACAGAAAATTTGACTTTCAAATATAAGACTCAAGAGGAGCATAAAATGTGCACAGGAAAGAAATTCATAAGGGATTTATTAAGGTTGAACTGTTTACATACCTGAATGAAAAGATGATATTTGTAACTCATGAGACCTTTGTTGGTATTGGGGTAGTTGGAGGGCAAAAAAAAAATATGTATAGATAGATTGATAGATAGAGGGCACAGGGTGAGTTGAAAATGAATGGGTGATAACTGGAGAATAAAATTAAGGTGAAAGAGGATTATAGTGGGAGAAGGAGGAAGGAAGAGGTAGAATGGGGTAAATTCTCTTGCATAAAACAGAAAAGAAAAAAGCTTTTACAGTGGAGTGGAACTGGGGGAAGGTGAGAAAGAATGAGTGAATCTTATCCTCATCAGATTTGGCTTAAGGAGGGAATAACATACATGCTTAATTGGGTGTGGAAAGCTCTCTTACCTCATAGGAAAATGGGGGGGAGGGGATAAGAGAGCAGGGGAATGATAGAAGGGAGGGTAGATTGGGGGAGGGGGTAATCAGAAGCAAACACTTCTGAGGAGTACAGAGTCAAAATAGAGAACAGAATAAAGAGGGAGTGGAATAGGATAAAGGGAAATACAGTTAGTTTTCTCCAGCATGACTACTATGGAAGTGTTTTGCATGACTACACATATATAACCTGTAACAAGTTGCTTGCCTTCTCAATTAGGGTGAGTGGGGAGAGTGGAAGGGAGAAAATTTGGAACCCAAAGTTTTAAAAACAAATGTTAAAAATTGTTTCCACATGCAAATGGAGAATAAGATATACAGGCAATGAGTTGGGGTATAGAAATCTATTCTCCCCTACAGGAAAACAGAAGAGGAAGGGGATAACAGAAGGTGGGGGAGATAGAAAGGAGGGCAGATTAGAGGAAAAGGCATTCAGAATGCACACTCTCTTGGGGTTGGGGGACAGACGAGATGGGAAGAAAATTTGGAACTCCAAATCTTGTTGCAGTGGATGTTGAAAACTAAAAATAAATAAATTAATGAATCTTTAAAAAAAAATTCTGAAATCCCCTTATTTGATCATAATCTATTGGATTTTCAGATCTTCTTCTACATTCCCTCACATTACCCTGCTCTTCATCTATATCATGGCCTCCAATCACTTGACTCCTCATTCTCTACACTGAACTAGCCTCTCTCTCTTCTCCCCATCTTGACTCTTTCGTGAAAAATTCAGCTCTATATTATTCTTTTCTCTTAAAACCCTAGCCTCTTATAATAGTGCTGTTTATACTCAGCTGAGCCTCAGCCTTTGATAACTTCCACCACTTATTCTCTTCACTCCTATATATGTCATACTAAATGAAGGTGGACAAAATCATGCAACCATTCTGACTGACTCCAATACACGTCTGTTGCTTAACCTCAAGTGGGCCCTCACTATTGCTAGGCAGTCCAACTATTCCTTCCTCATAAACTCACCATCTTACTCTCCATAGCATGTCTTCCAAAACCTTATTTTTCTTTAAACCTCCCCTGACTCTCTTATCCACTACCATCTCAACTGAGAACCTTGCCTCATCTTTTACAGGAAAAAAAATGCCATTTGCCATGAAGTCCCTTTTTTCCCCTCTTCCTCATTTCCCTTTACTTTAGTGCTTTCTGCCCCTTTCTCCTCCTTAATGCCTGTTTCACATTATGAATTGCCTTTATTTGTTACCAAGGCCAACTCCTCCTCTTGTTGAAGGGATCTCATTCCAACCTGTGTCTTCCAAGAGATTGCCCCTACTGTCATCCCTACTCTTTCACCTATTTTCAGTCTCTCCCTCTCCATGGGTTCACTTCCTACTTCCTAGAAGCATGACTAAGTATCCCCTATCCTGAGAAACAAAACAAAACAAAACAAAAACCTCACTTGACACTTCAATTTCTGCTAACTCTCATCTTATATCTCTTTTAATCTTTGTAGTTAAACTCTGGCAGTCTATAATACGTACCTTGACTTTCTCTATTCTTGCTCTCTTCTTCATCTCTTACAATATGGCTTTTCCACCCTTATCATTCCATGGGAACTGTTCTCTCCAAAATTACTAAGGATTTCTTACTTGCTAAATCTAATGGCTTTTTCTCAGCTTTTATTCTCTTTGACCTCTCTGCAGCCTTAGACTTCAATTTCTCTCCTCATTGATACTATCTTCTTTTTCTAGAATCACCCCTGATTCTCTTCCTAACTATCTGAGTGTTCCTGCTGTGTCACCTTTGCTGTATCATGTTTCAGATCACACAGTCTAACAATAGGTATCCCTCAGGTTTCTGTCCCACTTTTCTCCCTCCATACCACTTCATTTGGTGATCTCATCAGCTCTCATGAATTTAATTACTGTGTTTGTGCTGATGATTCTCAAATCTATCTATCCTGATCCAGTCTCTTTGCTAACCTCCAATCTTGCTTCACCAAATGGCTTCCATATATCCAAAATTGACTTCTAGTAAAATCTTCAACTCAGTATGTTCAAAATACAACTCATTATCTTTTCCCATACACCCTCCCAGACTCCTGTATTCCCTATGACTGTGGAGGGCAACATCATCCTCCAAGTCCCTTCGGATTGCAATCTGGAAGTCATTCTCGAATTTCTCGATATCTCCCACCTCACCAAATCCAAATTGTGGCCAAAGTCTGTTGATTTTACCTGTGTAAATCTTTCAATATGACCACTTTCTCTCCTTAGAAACTGCCACCAATCTGGCAATATCTGGTAATAGGCCCTAATTGCTTCATTCTTTGATCATTACAATGGTATGATGGTGGGTGAGCACAGTGTAGGCCAGGAATCATCCCAGCAAGCCAGCAGCAAGCCCCACCTCAGCAAGCCACAGGAGATCCTGAGCCTTAGTGCAGTGGAGCAGGCAAATGGCAACAGCAGAACCCCACATGCCTCAGCATAGCCGAGGAAATGGGCAGACTTCAGCTCTGAGAAACAACATGTGCTTCAACATAGCCCCAGGCACCTGCCAAACTTATGGGTGCCTAAGTATATGTAAGCTACCAGTGATAGTCCCCCACCACGTACTCCAACATAGCTCTAGGCAAACAGAAAGCCTTCCAGTGACCAGATGGCTATGTGCTTCAGTATAGCCCTAGGGAAATACAGAAACACCTCACCAGCCTCAGAACCTGCCAGACAACAGCAGTAGGACTATAGCTCAGAACCAGGTAAGTTGCCCTACAGCCTTCAGCAGTGCCAACCACCCATAATCCATCCCCTCTGCACAGCACCAGACATGAGGGGCCCTGTAGGATCAAGGTCAACATAAGTGAAGCATCAGACAAACATCCATGGCCTGCAGCCCCTGGCACAAGAAGCCTGAGCCAGTGTCCCTTGAAGCCCACATGCACAGCTCAAATTTAAAAGAAAAAAAGGTCAAAAAAAGATGAGCAAAAAATAACAAAATAATCTGACCATGGAAAGTTATTATGGTGACAAGGAAGATAAAGACAAAAACTCAGAAGAGGACAATGATGTCAAAACACATTTGGGCTAATCCCCTCCCCCAAAAAAATTGAAAGTGGTCTTAAGCCCAGAAAAAATTCATAGAAGAGCCGAAAATGGAGCTTGAAATCCTATACAGAGATAGAAGAAAAATTAGGAAAAGAAATGAGAGTGATACAAGAGAATTATGAATAAAAAATAAGAGAATCAATAGCTTGGGAAAGGAAAACAATTGTTTAAAAATAAAATTGGCCAAATGGAAAAGGAAGTAGCAAAGCTAACTGAGGAAAACGACTTCTCGAAAGTTAGAATTTGGCAAGTGGAAGCTAAGAACTCTACAATACATCAAGAATCAATAAAACAAATCCAAAAGAATGAAAAAATAAAATAAAACGTAAAATACCTCATTAGAAAAACTACTGACCTAGAAAATAGATACAGGAGAGACAATATCAGGATCGTTGGACTAATCAAAAGGAAAATCTGGACAACATGTTTCAAGAAATTATCAAGGTAAATTGCCCTTATGTTCTGGAACCTAAGGGCAAAATGGGTATTGAAAGAATCCACCGATCACCTCAGGAAAGAAATCCTAAAATGAAATTCCAAGGAATTTTATAACCAAACATCATAACTATCAGGTCAAAGAAAAAAATATATTACAAGTATCCAGAAAGAAACAATTCAAATATCAGAGACCCACAATCAGGATTACATGGGACTTAGCAGCTGCAACATTATAGAAATAGAGGTCATGATATTCCAGATGGCAAAAGGGCTAGGACTACAAACAAAGTCACTTACTGACAGATATTAAGCCTAATACTTCAAAGGAAAAAAATGGCCCTTCAATGAAATAGAAGGATGTCAAGCTTTCATAAGGAGAAGACCAGAACTGAACAACAACACAAAAAAAGAACTTGAAAATCAAGATCAAAGAGAAGCCTAAAAAGGGAAAAATGGAAAAGAAAACATAACAGATTCAGTGAAGCTAAACTACTTATATCTCTACAAGAGAGTATGATACTTGTAATTCTTAAAAATTGTATCACTAAGAGTACAGTTAGAAGAAATACAGATAGATAGAAGGCACCGGTACAAGGTGACTTTGAGGGAATAACAAAAAATAAGGGATGAGAAAGAGGAATAGAGTAAGTACAGAATGAAAGTAGAGGTAGAATGGGGTAAATTATTTCACCCAAACAGGCATAAATGCTTATTACAGTGGAGGGAAATATAGGAGAATGCTTAATGGGCACCACTTGAACCTTACTCTCATCAGTATTTACTCAAAGAGGTAATAGACACAATTCGTTGGATACAGAAATTTATCTTACCTAACAGCAAAGTAGTACAGAAGATTAACTAGAGGAGGAGGGAACCAACAGAAGAGAAGGCAGACCAGGGAGACAGCAGAAAAACTAAAACACTGTCAAGGAGGGAAAGGGTGAAAGGAGAGAGAGGACAAACAGGAGGAAAAATAGAATGGAGGTAAATATATGGTTAGTAATCATAATTGTGAATATGAATGGGGTGAACTCTCATAAAACAGAATTGGATAATAGAGTGGATAAAAAATGAGAATTCTGCAATATACTGTTTATAGGAAACACCCTTGAAGCAGAGAGACACACACTCACAGAGTGAAGATTAGGGGCTGGAGCAGAATTTATTATGCTTCAGCTAAAGTTAAAAAAATAAAGCAGCTGTAGCAATTGCAATCTCAGACAAAGCAAAAGCAAAAAATAGACCTAATTAAAGAGATAAGGAAGGAACCTACAACTTGCTGAAAGGTATGATAGACAAAGAAGTAATGACAATGCTAAACATATATGCATCAAGTGGTATAGCAACCAAATTCTTAAAGGAGAAGTTATGTGAGTTACAGGAAGAAATAGAGAGTAACAGTATTCTGGTGGGAGACCTCAACTGTCCTTTCTCAGAACTTGATAAACCTAACCATAAAAATAAACAAGAAAAACAAAAGAGGAGAAAATAATATTGGAAAAGTTAGATTAGACAAAAAGAGTGACACCGTAAGCAAACTAGGAGAGCAAGGAATAGTCTATGTGTCAGATCTATGGAGAAGGGAAGAATTCATGACCAAATAAGACATAGAGAGCACTATGGAAGGTGAAATAGGTAATTCTAAGTCTATTAAATTTTAAAAAGTTTTTGCACAAACAAAACCAATGCAACCAAGATTAGAAGGAAAGCTGAAAGCTGGGGAACAATTATTTTACAGTACATGTTTCTCATAAAGGTCTCATTTTGGAAACATGGAGAACTAAGTCAAATTTATAAGAGTATAAACCATTCCCCAATTGACAAATGGTCAAATGATATGAACAGGCAGTTCTCAGATGAAGAAATCAAAGCTATCTATAAGCATATGAAGAAGTGCTTTAAATGACTATTGATTTGAGAAATGCAAATTAAATCAACTCTGAGGCACCATCTCGCATCTATCAGATTGTCCAAAATGACCAAAAAAAAATGTTGGGGAGATGTCGGAAAATTGGAACACTAATGCACTGAAGAGCAATTGGGAATTGTGCCTGAAGGGCAACCAAACTATGCTTACCCTTTGATCCAGCAATACCACAACTAGGTCTGTAACCCAAAGAGATCATAAAAAAGGGAAAAGGACCAACATATGCTAAAATATTTATGGCAGTCATGTTTTGTGGTGGCAAAATATTGGAAATTGAGAGGATGCCTATCAATTGGGGAAAGGCTGAACAAATTATGGTATATGAATCTAATGGAACACTATTGCACAATAAGAAAGGATGAACAAGCAGATTTTGAAAAAAATAACTGGAAAGACTTGAATGAACTGATGCAAAGTGAAATGAGCAGAACTAGGAAAACATTGTAAACAGTATCAGCAACATCATGTGATGATCAACCATGAATGACTCATCTTTTCTTAGCAACTCAGTGGTCCAAGACAAGTACAAAGGACTTATGAAGGAAAAATGATATGATATCTACATCCAGATAAAGAACTGATGGACTCTGAATACACATCAAACCATCCTTTTTTTCACTTACTTTATTCTTTTTAATTTTTTTTCATTTTCATCTGTTTCTTCCTTCACAACTGTGACTAACCTGAAAATATATTTTACCTAATAGAACATGTATACTCTATATTCAATTGCATTCCATTTTATGGAGGAAGAAGGGAAGAGAGGGAGAAAAAGCTGGAACTCAAATTCTTTTAAAAATGAATACCAAAAATTGTCTTGACATATAATTGGGAAAAATGCTATTAAAAATAAATTAATGATTAATTACCAAGAAAAAATTAAAAACAATCGTTGCAGGTCTTTTCCATTTTTTCTTTTCCTTTTCTTTTTTCACAGTTAACAAACATTTATTGATCACTTATGTGTCAGGCACTGTGCTATTCACAGTGCAGTTATATGTAAAATAATTTTTTAACATTTGTTTTTTAAAACTTTGAGTTCCAAATTCACTCCCTTCTTCCCTCTACACACCCATCATTGAGAAGGCAAGTAATTTGATATAGGTTATACACATATAGTCATGAAAAATATTTCCATATTAGTCATCTTGTGAAAGACAATATAGACCACAAATTCAAGAAAAATAAAGTTTAGAAGTATGTTTCAATCTGTATTTAAACACCGTCAGTTCTTCCTCAGGGGATGAATACCAGTTTTCATCATAGGTCCTTCAGAGTTGTCTTGGATCATTGTATTGGTAAGAAAAGATTAGTCACTCACAATTGATCATCTTACAATATTGCTTTTACTTTGTATATAATATGTGTCACTTTGCATCAGCTTCTATAATGTGTTACTGATATTTCTCAGAGCATCTTGCTTATCATTTCTTCTAGCATAGTAGTATTCCATCATGATTACATAGTCCAATTTTTCAGCCATTCTTTTCATCAAGAATGCTTGAATATCCTCTATTTTATTGAATGCCCATTTCCCCCTGAAGTATTATACTCAGTTTTGCTGGGTAGGTGATTCTTGGTTATAATCCTAGCTCTTTGCCCTCAAGAATATCATATCACAAGACATCCAAACCTTCAATGTAGAAACTACTAAATCTTGTGCTATCTTGATTGTGGCTCCATGACACATTTTTTTTTTTTTGCTAGCTGCTTACAATATTTTCTCCTTGGCCTGGGAGTTCTAGAATTTGTCTATAATATTCCTAGCAGTTTTCCTTTAGAGATCTATTTCAGGAGGTGATTAGTGGGTTCTTTAAATGTTTATTTTACTCTGTTTGTAGAATATCAGGGTAATTTTCCTTAATAATTTCTTGAAAGCTGGTATCTAGGCTCCTTTTTTTTTGATCATGTCTTTCAGATAGTCCAAAAATTTTTTAAAAATCTCCCCTGGATCTGTTTTCCAGGTCAGTTTTTTCCAATGAGATATTTCACATTGTCACCTATTTTTTTCATTCTTTTGGTTTTGTTTTATTGTTTCTTTATTTCTCATAATGTCATTAACTTCCATTCACTCAATTCTAATTTTGAAGGAAGTATTTTCTTCAGTGAGCTTTTAAGCCTCTTTTTCCATTTGGCCAATTTTCTTTTTAAGGCATTCTTCTCCTCATTGGTTTTTGCACCTGTTTTACCATTTGGCCTAGACTGTTTTTTAAAGTGATATTTCTTCAGTATTTTTATGTCTCCTTTACCAAATTCTTGACACTTTTTGCATGATTTTCTTCTATCACTTTCATTTCTCTTCTCATTTTTTCCTATACCTCTCTTACTTGCTTTTCAAACCTTTTTGAGCCCCCCCATGTCCTGAAACCAATTTGTATTTTTTCCTGGAGGCTTCGGATATAGTAGTTTTGAATTCGTTATCTTCTTCTGAGCGTATATTTTGATCTTTCTTGTCACCACAATAAATTTCTATGATCAGAATTTTTTTAATGTTGTTTGCACATTTTTCTAGTCTATTTCTCAACTTTTAATTCTTTGTTAAAGTGAGGCTCTTCTTCCAAGGTAGAGGGCACACTGTCCCAAGTTCAGGAGTTTTGTGCAGCTGTTTTCAGAGCTACTTCTAAGGACCTGTAAGTTTTCAGTTCTTCCAAGGTGGTATGATCTAAGGAGAGAGTGTGCTTGCTATTCTCCTGGCCTGTGGTTTGCTCTGTGAATGACCACAAGAACCCTTTTCTGCCCTGGAACTCTGAGAAGGGTTCCTGCCCTGCTGTTGCTGTAAGTTCTGGTCTACTAGTGCTCCTCCTCAATCCTGGAATTGCCACAAAGGACTGTGACCCAGACCTGATTATCGGCACAGAAATAGAGTCCAGCCCTCAGTGCCAGAAAAGTGACCCCTCTAATTCCCTTCTGGTCAGTTGTTTGAACCCTTACTGTCTGTGAGCTACTGCAGATTCAGTGGCTCCCAAGGCCTGTTCCTGGTTTGCAGAGCCTGGATCTATGCTGATGAAGCCTGTAATGGACTGTGATACACTCTCACCCAGGTGCAACAGATCTTTCCTTCTAATCTTCTTAGTTGTTTTTGGCTAGAAAATGATTTGAACTTTTCCTTTTGTGTGTTCTACCACTCCAGGGATTGTTTTATGTCATTATTTAAAGGTGTCCAGAGAGGTTTTGAGGAGAGCTCAGCAAGTCACTGCCTTTTCTCAGCCATCTTGTCTCCACCTTTCCATTTTACTTTATTTTGCACTCTTTCCAGCATTATTTTTAAAAGCCTGGTAGATGTCTTTGCTTACTTGGATCTCTCGCAGAAATTTTGTTAAATTGGTTTTCTCTACTTTTTCTGTTTTGCTTTTTCCTTAACTGTGTATATGTTGTTGTTTTTTGTTTTTTGTTTTTTTTTTCCTGTGTGAAATGTAACAAAGGGGCTGTTTCATTTTGTCTTTGTAACCCCAGTACCTGGAACACTGTCTAAAACATAGTATGTGCCTAATAAATTATCATCAACTTGAATAAAACTGTGAGGCAATATTAAACAAAAAATAAAGAAAAGATTCTGTTGCAAAGACTCTCAATATCATGTTGAAAATATATTTGTATTACAACAGAGGTTAAAAAACTCATTTATTTATAAGAATATCAGGTCCTGGAGAGGTCTTCTGCTTCCCTTTCCCTGCAGACAGTTAATATCATTGAAAATAAAAAGCCTCTATATTGTGTGACAAGCCACAACAGTATGAAGAACAAATACATGAGGTAGCTGATGCCAGAAATAACCTGATTCCAGTAAACTGTTGACTCTAATTGAAGAGAAAAGAGATGTTATTGTTTTTGTTTTGTTCCCAGAATCTTTTATATATAAAGTTTGATTCATTAAAAGTTACACGTTTAGAGCCTTTGTAGGGTATTCACTCTATAGAAAAGAAAAAGAAAAAATGTATGAAAGCAATGAACATAGAGAGAAATGAGAATTGTTCATTTTTGGCAGTTTGAAAAGCATTTTCTGTCACTTGAGGTTACACATGACACAGAGACAACAATAACAAAAGGTTCACAGAGGGGAAAAATTGAGTTAGATGATATCTAGGGTGCAACAATCTTCATTTCTTTGATAGTAGGTGGTATTATAATCAAGAAATATTTGGATCAATAAGTTCTCTAAAACTATTCCCCTAGAGACAACTATCAACCCCGATTTTTTTTTTTCGTGGCTTAGAGTAGACTAGGTGTTAATAGACAGTTACTCTCATCTCAGGAAAATAACTTGGCACTTCACCATCTACAAAATGGGAATAATAATACTAACAATACAGATTGCACAACAATTTTAAGATGACCAAATGAAATAATGGATGAATATGTGTTTGTTAATGTAAAGCCTTGAATAAATGTCAGTTTTGAAAATTAATACTAGTTATATCTCAATCCAAAAGCATTATTTAAACGCTGATTATGTGAGGCAATGTTCTAAGAATTAGTGATAAAAAAATCAGAAATGAAAAAGTCCCTACTTTTAAGTTTGCAGTCTATCAAGGGAGAAAAGATATATAAGTGTAACTCTAGTTTCAATAGCCCCCTCTAAAAGTGAATATTTATATTATGACTTTATTTTTAAGAGAGAATAAAATTAAGAAGAGTTATATTTTAACCTTTGTCTTTGAGATGTCAGAGAAAAAAACAGTTTAACTATCTAGTTCAGGGAGAGATAGTTTGAGAATAGAGAATGATGGAAGAAAACTTCCTTCCTGAGAGAATGAACTTAACTCATTCTGTAGTGAAGATAGCTTGAAAAATCTTGAGAGACTTTGCTATCCTGAGAGAACTGAGTGGTTGAACTATATTTCCAGAGTGGAAGAGAAATCAATAGTTGCAATTTACTCTTAAAGTTGATTCTGGCTATGATATTTCTAACTGCAACACATTGCTGAAATATGTATATGACTTTTCCTGGAACATAGTAGGTGTTTAATAAATATTTACTGATGGATTCTTACAAAGTCAATAAATTATAAAGTCAGTAATATTAATTTTTCAGCAAATTTATAAGAAGTGGGAGTTAACAATATGATTAACAGGTAACAGAGTCAAGATGGGGGAGAAAAGGTAGGAATTCACCTGTGCTTTCCCAAAATTTTCTCCAAACAACTTTAATTGCAAATAATATCATAAATTATGCTGACAGTTTCCTTAATATACCAGCCTTGCATTTCTGGTTTAAACTCCAACTGCTCATAGTATATGATCTTTTTTGACATATTGCTGCAATTTCCTTGCTACTATTTTATTTTAAAAATTACCATAAATATTCACTAGGGAAATTGGTTTCTGTTTTTCTTTATCATTTTTTTGTTATTTTTGGTTTAAGTATCAGCACAATATTAATTTCATAATAGGAATTTGGAAGGACTCCTTCCTTGCTTAGTTTTCCAAATGACTTTTATAGTGTTGCAAATAATTGTTCTTTAAAAGTTTGATAGAATTCATCTGTGAATCCACATGGTCCTGGGGATTTTTTTCTTGTGGATCTCATTGATGGCTTGTTCAATTTTTTTTCCCCTAAGATAGAGTTATTTAGTATTCTATTTATTTTTCTGTTAACCTGCATGGTGCATTGTTTTGGTTAATATTTATCCATTTCACTTAGATTGTTAGATTTATTGGCATAAAATTGGGTAAAACAGGGGGTGGAGCCAAGATGGCAGAGTGAAAGCAGTGACTTACTTGATCTCTCCCCCAAACTCCTCCAAATAACTATAAAAAATGGCTCTAAACAAATTCTAAAGCAGCAGAACCATCAAAAAGACAGAGTGAAACAAATTTCCAGTCCAAGGCAACCTGGATGATTGATCAGAAAGGTATATTGCTATGGGCTGGAAGCGGAGCACACTGCGGCATGGGCTCACAGGCTGCAGCGAATCTGGAGCAGGTCTCAAAGGACTGAATGGTGGGCAGCTGAGATGGTTTCCAGACTTTTCAACCTATGATTGCCAAAGAAAACTTAGAAGGTCACTGGGAAAAGTCTGTTTCTGCAGTAGTGAGAGAGGAGCATGGGGTCTCAGCTCCTGTTCCCCGAGAGCACAGCCCTGAGGGGGCAGCTGCCTCCTGATTTTCTGGCCCAAAGACTTAGGGGGAATCCAGTGGTTCATCAGAGAGTTACTGCAGGGATCTCTTTGCCAGGACTGAGGCAGGAATCTCTTGCTTTGCCCTTGCTTGGATCTGGGTCACAGGTCTGGGTGGCAGTCCTGGGACAAGGAGGAGTACTGGCGTGGTGGAGCTTGTCGTGGCTGGGGAGAGAAAACCCTCCTTATTGTTCTGTGACAGAAAGGAGACCTTGTGGTCATTAATAGTGCACAGGCCAGGAAAGGAGTAAACACCTCACCCCTTATTATACCACCTTGGAAGAACTGAAAAATTTACTGTTCCCTACAACTATCTCTGAAAACAGCTGTACAGACCCCCGCAGCTTGGGACAGTACATTCTCCACATTGGAAGCAGACTCTTACCTTAGCAAAGAGTTTAAAACTCAAATAATTGGCCGGGATCAGGAGTAAGCAGCTCAAAAAGAGTCAGAATATATTATCTTACTTTGGTGACAAAGAATATCAAAACATACAACCAGAAGAAGACAACAAACTCAAAGCTCCCACATCCAAAGCCTCCAAGAAAAATATGAATCAGTCCTTGGAAAAGCTCAAAAGGGATTTTGAGAAGCAAGTAAGAGAAATAGAGGAAAAACTGGGAAGAGAAATGAGAGTGATGCAAGAAAATCATGAAAAACAACTCAACAGCTTGCTAAAGGAGATCCAAAAAAATACTGAAGAAAATAAGACCTTAAAAAGTAGCCTAACCCAAATGGCAAAAGAGGTCCAAAAGAGGAGAAGAATGTGCTTACAAGCAAAATTAGCCAAATGGAAAAGGAATTCCAAAAGATTACTGAAGAAAATACTTCCTTAAAAATTAGAATACAGCAATTGGAAGCTAGTGACTTTATGAGAAATCAGGACACTGTAAAACAAATCCAAAAGAATGAAAAAATAGAAGACAATGTGAAATATCTAATTGGAAAAACAACTGAAAATAGATCCAGGAGAGAGAATTTAAAAATTATTAGGCTACCTTAAAGCCCTGATCAAAAAAAGAGCCTAGACATCATCTTTCAAGAAATTATCAAGGAAAACTGCCCTAATATTTTGGAACCAGAGGGCAAAATAGAAATTGAAAGAATCCACTGGTCTCCTCCTGAAAAAGATCCCCAAAGGAAATCTCCTAGGAAAAATGTAGCCAAATTCTGGAGTTCCCAGGTCAAGGAGAAAATGTTACAAGCTGCCAAAAAGAAGCAAGTGAAGTATTGTGGAAACACAGACAGGATAACACAAGATTTAGCAGCTTCTACATTAAAGGACCGCAGGGCATGGAATATACTATTCTGGAGGGCAAAGGAGATAGGATTACAACCAAGAATCACCTACCCAGCAAAACTGAGTATAATCCTTCAGGGGAAAAAATGGTCATTCAGGTGAAATAGAGGACTTTCAAGAGTTCTTCATGAAAAGAACAGACCTGAATAGAAAATTTGACTTTCAAATGCAAGATTCAAGTGGAACATGAAGAGCTAAACAGGAAAAAGAAATCATAAGAGACTTATTAAGGTTGAACTGTTTCCATTCCTGCATGGAAAGATGATATTTATAACTCATGAGACCTTTGTCAGCATTAGGGTAGTTGGAGGGAAAAAATTATATGTCTGTACGGATAGATAGATAGATAGATAGATAGATAGATAGATAGATAGAGGACACAGTGTGAGTTGAAGATTAAGGAGTCATATCTGGACAATAAAATTAAGGGATGAGAGAGCATTATACTAGGAGAAGAAGAAAGGGAGAGGTAGAATGGGGTAAATTATCTCACAAAAAAAAATACCAGAAAAGAAAAGGCTCTTACAGTGGAGGGGAAATGGGGGAAGGTGAGAGGGAATGAGTGAATCTTATTCTGATAGGATTTGGCTTAAGGAGTGGATAACATACACATTCAATTGGGTATGGAAATCTGTCTTACCCTACAGGAAAATAGGGGCAGAAGGGGGCAAGAGATGAGGGAGATGATAGAGAGGAGGGCAGATTGGGAAAGTGGGTAATCAGAAGCACATACTGCAGAGGAGGAACAGCATCAAAAGAAAGAATAGAATAAATGCTAGGGCAGGATAGGATTAAGGGAAATAGGATTAGTTTTTCACAACATGTCTACTATAGAAGTGTTTCGCATAAATGTGCATGTATAACCTATATTGAGTTGCTTGCCTTTTCAATGAGGGTGGATGAGGAGGGAGGAAGGGAAAGAATTTGGTACCCAAAGTTTTAAAAACATATGTTTAAAAAATGTTTTCACATGAAACTGGGAAATAAGAAATACAGTCTATCCTGCCCTACAGGAAAATAGAAGGGGAAAGGGATAAGGGAAGACGGGGAGAGATAGAAGAGGGGGCAAACTAGGGGAAGGAATATTCAAATGCATGCCATCTTGGGGTGGGGGGAGAGGCGAAATGGGGTGAAAATTTGTAACTCAAAATCTTGTGGAAGTAAATATTGAACACTAAAAATAAATAAATTTATATAAAAAATAGTTAAAATTTAAAAATTGGGCAAAATAGCTCCTAATAATTGCTTTAATTTCTTCTTTGGTAATAGATACACCCTTTCATTTTTGATACCGCTAATTTGGTTTTCTTCTTTCTTTTTTCAATCATATTAAGCAATGTTTTATGTCTTCTATACGCTGTCTTCTTGTTCCTTAGACATGACATTGTATCTGTTGATTCCATGAATTCAAACTGACTTTTCTCTATGTCAGGAATGATCTCCCTCTTCAATTCCAAGTCCAAGCTTGTTTGATTTCCTTCAAGTCTCAAATTATAATTTTTTTCAGGGTGCCTAAGTCCCCCTCCTCTCCATTCCCTTCCATCTAAGATGACCTATTTACATTATAAATATCTACAGTTGGTTATTTTCATTTTATCTTCTCATTAAAAACACAAGTTATTGAGACACTAAGCCATGATTTTGCCTTTCCTTGCATCCACAGTATTTTGCATAGTATCTAACACAAAGCAAGTACCTGATAAAGGCTTTTTGACTGATTGGCTAATTCACCAAAATAAAATTTATTTTGCCAAAATGTCTACGTGTCACTCAAACACCAATCATTAAGAAAAGAAAAAAAATTTAGGGCTATAACAATGGACAAAACATGGTTTATTTCCTCAAGGAGCTTTTCTTCTTATGGTTGTTAGAAATCATCCAATGAAAGAATGACATTGCAATACAAAATGACCTGTATGCCACATGACAGTAGAAACAAGGGATACTGGTTGGCAAGAATAATAATAAAAAATATATTTTATCCAATGGAACTGTTAGGCAATAAATGAGAAAATTATAACCTTAATTTAAGCCAGTCTTCATATGTTTATAATAATTGAATTGACAGTCTCATAGTCCAACATTTTTAGACATTTGAAGCAAAGCACCTTACATGATCTGATCCATTATTTAATGATAAACCTATGAACAGCTAATGCCTTGAGAATGGAAGCATGAAAGTGGCAGTAATTCCAAATCTTTTTTTTACTTATTTCTGAGTCTGGCTCCCTAGTAACCTTGACAGCGGTGAGACCTGCTGATTTGTACACATTCAATAATTCAAGGTGTTTGCTTATCTTTTCTTGTCAGATGCTGTTTGTCAGATGCTAACCTAGTCTACATTATCATCCAATTAGCTACTTTTTGTATTTTTTTCTTTACGTTTCCCCTCTAAAATAGCTTTTTAATAGGAATTTAATTTTGTTTAAGTTTAATTTTTTGTAATACATAATTTCTTATTTATCATATCCATGTGCTCCCCAAATTATTATCCATGATATCATTATAACTTCTCTGCCTCTATCCTTTTCCAATGAATCTTATTTGAACCAGCAATTTGTTTTTGTTTGTTTGTCTTTGTTGAAGGACATATTCCAATCTACAATGGTTTCTTCTTTATCTTCTACCTGTCCTTTCAGAAGCCAGAAAGTTTCTCTCCTCTTAGCAGAGCTGTAGTAAAAGTATTCTGTCACTGCAGAAAAAAGTTGGACTAAATAATTTCTGTAGTCTCTCCCAGCTTTGTAGTTCAATATACTAATTCAGTGTAGTGATTATCTATTTCCCTCTTTCTTTGTGATTTTCTCACCTGCTCTGGCATATGTTTGCTTCATGTTAGAAAAAAATAGTCCAAGCAATTTGAACTATACATGCATTTATGGAATGGTCAGTTCAGAAAAAATGGTTTCTCATTCACTGGAACACGCTCACTTGTTGGGAATGGTGTAGAGTAGATTCTTGGTCAGTTACACCATCACATTAGATGGCCACCCATGTCCTCACAACTCTAAGATTCTGTGACTCTGACGTCATTCAGTAGATATAAATTGTCTTCCATTATTTGATATAACTTTCTAAACATGCAATTATTGTTCAAAAAATATTCGCCAAAAGATAAATCAACAAATATGTACTTAGTTTTTTTTTCAGGTACAGACCTTTTCTAGATATCCTAATACAATATTGTAATATTGTAAATATAAGAAGTAAAGATTTTTCTGCCTTCAAAGACCTCGTGTTTGTATTGATTAGATAAGACATCAATAAATGAACTTATTAGAAGAAAGTTCAAGAAAGAACATGATCAAGTGATAATTTGTATGACTGAAGGAGTTTAGGAAAAACAATTAAGAAATCTATGTAGACTGGATGGAAACTATGTGTAAGAGATCCATGTAGAATGGATGGAAAATGTTGCATGTAGAATATGAGACTTGACCATGGTATTTAAAAGTGAGAAGGGTTTATCTGGAGAAAAGGGATAGTAGCATTGCATATTGGAAGATAATTCTCTTAAGGAAGAATCAGAACACTGTGGATGGGGGGAAATATGGATAGCTATATAGAAAAGTAATGGGAGTATGAAGGAGGTACAATTGGTTTGTTCCAGGCCTGCTTCATCATCTGATTGATGTGCAAACGTAAATATCATGAGATTGGTGGGTGTGGTAAGAATTTAGCTGTGTAGTAACATGGAAAACAAGATTGTAAAATAGACAGTCAGTGATGGGGAGTGAAAAAAGCAAGGCTGTGAAAGGTAAAATAAATATGTTTCGTTACCCTGCTTTAAAATTGCCAAAGAAACTCCTTGGCTGATGCAAAACACAGCATATAAAGATAAAAGCAAACACTGAGAATGGGGTCATTATTTTTCTAACTTAGTAATGCCCTCACCTCATGCTAGTTACTATAATAGGGACTTATGAACCTCACTGTGGGGGAACAGAGAGAGGTAGACCTAACAAGTCTGTTCTCTGGCTATAATTTTCCTTGGGTCTCATCTTGCTTCACATGTCATTGCTCTGCATTTGGCAACTATAACCTTACCAACTAAATAAACTTTTTTTTTTGCTTTAATATACCTTTGCTTATGTGAAGTAAGCCACTTTTATCATTTTGATACCTGAAGTTAGGACTATCTACACTGTCTGGTATGCATATGGCGAACCTGTGGGGACAGAACCTGTGGGATCACCCTATGAATGGCTTCTGTGCTTACAATTTGAGTAGATAGAGAAACTTACTCTTCAAGGATTAAAATAGTATGTACACATCTCTGTGCATCAAAAGTTAACTTGGTTATATGAACAAGTACCAAAGACCTTCAGACTTGTCCAACGTCTCTAAATTTTCAATGCTGGATAGTTATCAAAACTTTATCAGCTCTGTGAGAGAATAAGATATACGAAAGTATACAAGGAAAAAATATTTTACCTGAAAGCAAGTAAATAGGAAGCTGGCTTACAGAGGATATAAAGTCACACACACACATGGATGCATGCACACACATTCACAGATACTCCTACCTCTGCCAAATGAGAGGATGATAATTCTGTCACAATTTGTTAAGGGAATGCACTTGGAAAGATTGCTTATATAGTATAGAAATGATTTATATGGTTCATTTTCTTACTACTGATTATGTGAATTGCTGATTATTGTGGAATGCATGGCCAATAATTGGACTGATTATAAATTGGTTTACACTCAAGTTTCTTACTGCTATAGCTATGTTATATAATGTGGAAAAGGGGAAACATAAAGAAATAGCTGACCATTCACAACAGTGCGAATATGATGCGTTTTTCAATTGCTGTAAGACTTTGATGTTATGTGAAAAGGCTTTGGTTCCCAGAGCTACTTATCACTTCAGGGCATCAAGGAGAGAAATAGCCCTGAAGTTTGCTAAGGAAAAGGCCTTACTGGAGATCCCAGAACAAGAATGTGCATTGATGCTTCATATCAGGATTTTTATCTTTTGAGCTATAGAGCCCATTTTAAAAGACTTTTCACCTAGGAATTGATATGCAGTACATTAAGTCAACTAAGCTAATTGTAGCCAATGCTATTCTGTTGTTGAGAGCGAATTGTCACATATTTACTTTCAATGTAAAAGTATAAAATGTGATTGTTTTATTTATGTGATGTTTACACCACAATGTGTTAAACTAGTAAGAGGAAAAGAGCTGGAAGTTTTTAGAAAGATCTTTGATGAAGTTAATGTGTATAAAAGATGATCATTTTCAATAAATGTCATGAATTATGTAACTGATGGGGAACTTAGTCTACAAAAACAACAGTACCCTGCTGTAAGTTGTAAGTAATAGAACTAGCTGTGTGAGGCAGAACTGCTTGTGATTAGAATTTTGATTTGATCTGAGTTTGAATACAGGTAAAAGAAAAAGTGGATCACTGCTGCTGAATTGATAATTCACCATTTAGGGGAAGATGCCAAGAGCTGATCACAAGGAGTGTTGCTTTATGCCTCCAAATGTTAGTACCAGCTAGGTAGATGGAAATTTCTGGGAAGGTTGAGTAGATATCTCCATAAAGTTAAGCACAGGTCCCTCTTGACTAATTAACTCCATTGTACTATTTCTCAACAGAAGCAGAAAGTTTCTCACTCCTTAGATCATATGGTTGGATGTGAGCCCACTTGAGATTATCAAGTTCTGTTATATAAAACAGAAAGCATTTATGATATTTATCAGGAATCAAGAGCTGAGTAAGTTTTGTTCTGTTAGAATTGATAGCTAATTTTGTGACTTTATGTCCAGGTCTGACAGAGAAGTTTTGATAATATTACAACTATTCTATCTTGCTCTTTTCAAAACAAATTCCTTTCATCATGGCAAAAGAACTGCAAATAGATTATGATGAATGATACCATTACTGTTATCAGGCATTCCTGAGTACACAGTGGTATTGAGGTAAGGGAGGGAAGAATTTTTCCAGTTATGTTTCTGTTGCTTGGAATTCATAGATGCTTATCTGTTATTTTTTATCCTATTACCAAATCCAGAGAAACAAACAAACAAAAAAAAGCATTAGAGTCCTTCATTCAAGTCAATGATCCCACTATTTTCCCTGAAAGATAGACAGTTGGATCAATGAGGTAAAATACCAATCCAAAGGGTTTTCTTTAGTGATAATGCTTAGAATAAAGGAATATAGATTCTATAGGAAGGAATTATACATAGATATAAGTCCAAATAATACTGACATTACATTTTTAACAGTAGTCTCCCAATTTGGAGTAGTAGATTTCAACTTGGCAGTGACCCAGGGAGGGGAAGTAGGACCCAAATTTCCAAGAAGATCACCAATTTTCAAAATTTTGTTTCCAGTTAGAGAGTTTAGTCAGGGAAAATGTAGATTAAGGTTAGTTAAATAGGAGATGGTTTTGATAAAGGTTACCATTAACTTTGATTACACTGGAGAATTAAAACTATTAATTAAGGTGTCACAGGAAGAAGAAATAATCATAGAAAGAGTCAAAAATAGTATTTTTCCCAAGAAGCAAGATTAGTAGTAGAAGGTTCTGGATTTGGTTTGCAAAACTATTTTAGATCCTAGATAAATTGGTTCTCCAAGCTAGTAGAAGTAGTAGATATAGGAGTAGTAGTGGTGGTGGTGGTGGTAGTGGTGCTGGAGGGGTAGAAGTGGTGGTATAGTATTTATTACTAATAGTTATTACTACAGTAGGAGTAATAACTAGAACTGTAGTTAGTAATTTAATTAATAATCTTTGAAGCATACTCATTACAAGATTACTTGGAATCTTATACCCATCAACTAATCTAATGCAAACTATTTCAAATTAGAATAGAGTCCTAATTACTATACTACTAGGGATAATTGATGTAATGGATTGGTCACTCATGTCCACAAGAAAGGTATAGAATAATGTGATGGGCCATTGCAAATGTGTGTTCTAATCCCCATATAGGCATGATTACTGTACACAGATAGGTACAATAAGCATATTGAGCATAGTAAGAATTGAACTAAACAGGAGCAAGAAAAACAAAACAAAACAAGGCAGTAGAATAGAAGAAAGGAAAGGAATCAGAAAAACAGTGTTGTTAAAGTGTAATTGGAGACACCTAATCCTGAATATGTCCTTTCTAATCTCCACTTGAATCATTTTTTTTTCTATTTTTCACCTTCTGTTTGCTCAGATTTGTACCTGCTAGAAGGAAACAAGAAGTCCTTGGTCTTTGCTAAAATTTTCTTTAAAAGGAATGTTATTCATGCTAGACCTGCACCATAGACATGACAAGTCATGTATACCTTACTTTGACAATTGACCAAGCTGACTACAAAATCCAACCTGTATGGATAAACATAATCACATAGAGTAGAGTCTTCTGGCCTGAAAAGACCTTCACTTTATATGCACACACTCTTTATACACACACACACACACACACACACACACACACACACGCGCGCACCCCTTGCTTTGTAGTAATCATTTTGATCATAATAAAGACAGTTCCCTTAACCTCTTGGAATAGAGGACTAAGGTTCAGTATTCGAGAGATTTTTAATCCTAAATGAAGTGTCATTTAAGATTCATGCAGAGACAAATTTTTGAGCTAAACATTGTAAAAAAATAACAAAACAAATGAGTTGATACTCTATGAAAGGCATAATATATACAACAATTTAATTCAATGCAACAAATGTTTATTCAAGTACTATATAGTAGAAAATATACTTAGTGCTAAAGATATAAAGATATAAAGGCACATATGCCCTCAAGGAAATCACATTCTATTGGGGTGTGTGTACCAGTATATGTGTATACACACAAACATACATATATGTGTATCTATATATTTATACATGCATATATATGTAGAAAATAAAATACAAATCATACACATATATAAAAATACAAACTTCAAATTTCCATGTGATGGTTCAGACCATATAATTAAAATTATACATATATGTACATATATAAAATCTATGTGTATATGTATATAGATATGTATGTATGCATGTATGTATATATGTGTATACCACTTAAATTAAATATGTTATCTTGTATTAAATACCTTTCCTCTTTTTTCAGGAATGTTTCTAAAATTTTAACATTTTGCCATCCACTGTGGTACCTATTACTTTACATTTATTTGAGCAGTTTAGCCCCCACCACCTACCTCTCAGCCTTCCTTCCTGTTTCCCAGCATGCCTACTATTATATTTTCAGCCATCCTTGCTAGGCCAAAAATACCCTATCAAATACAGTTCTTCTTTGGTTAAATTCTCTACTTTATAGATCATAAAACTGTCCTCTCCAGAATTTAAAAACCTCTTTGACAATATTTAGCTACATTTGTAACTGGGTGGAATGAGTAATTAAAGTTCACATTGGTCATGCCAGAGGGTGCATTATGGGCAACTTTAAGAATACTTTCATCCCCCTCTGTTCATTCTATCCTCAATCCTCCAAATTTGTTATTCTATAGAAGAAAATTTAAAAAAAGAAGATCCCTAATACTTTCTGGATTTTCATAGAATCAGAGAATTTAATGGGACATTGAAAACCACCACTTAATTCACTTTCTAATCTTGTAGATGCAGATGTAAGATATAAAGGAATATAACATGAGCTGTTCAAAGTCATATAGCTAAGAACTCTGTTGAACTAGAATGAACGGTGGATTCGAAGTCAAAGGACTTGGCTCTGCTACATCTAACTGTGAATTTGGACATGTTTCTTAACTTTGGTAAGCCTCAGTTACCTCATTTGTAAAATATGGAGGTTGGTCTAGATCATCTCCAAGTACTAGAACCTAGGTATGTTGAGTCACTTTCCAGCACCATTCTCACTATGTTGGTTATGTTTTTTATCACAATTTAACTTATTTTTATATGTATAACCGTTTGAAATAGGCAATAGACATGCTAATCTTTTGTGCTTATCCCCTATCACACCTGAAATCCCATGTGGCATTGAAACAATCTTAGCTGAGATTTTCTACCTATTGTGACTATTTTTTAGATCTACCTCAAATTTTATTATACAATTCTGCTTTCTATTCCCTTCTCAGCCTTCTTGCTTATTTCTTGTGTTTTGCATCTGTCTTAATCTATCAGCATTTTTTAAGGAACAGGATTTTTTATTTCAGTACATCCCATATCTGCTTTTATTTTATATGCTAGTAATGAAGGCTGAAGGATTTGAGTCTAACCTAGTCAGCCCCTTTCTTTTCTCTTAAATCCCTCCTAAGGAGGACCACCGTGATTGAATCCTGTAGTTCAGCTTCTAATCTGTTTAAGTGGAGACCATCTAATCCTGAATTTATCCTTTCTAATTCCCACTTGAATCAAACTTTTCTATTTCCCCCCTCTGTTTGCTTATATTCATACCTGCTAGAAGGAAACAAGAAGTCCTTGGCCTCTGCTAAGACTTTCTTTAAAAGGAATGATATTCATGCTATACCAGCCCCCTGAGCATGGAAATTCACCTGAAGCCCTGGACTTAGTTCACAGAAAGAATTTTGATCAAGCAGATTCAGTATAACCATCTAATTCAAATCAATGACCAGAGCCCATTAAGTGCTCCATCCATTAAATGCACATAATCATCCAGCTTAGGCATTCATTGTCTATTTTAATTAAGGGTATGATTCACCCACCAGAGAAAGCTTATGGGTCAGTATAACTTATCAATTCATCTCCTGACTTTTTAAATGACTCTATGGCATTTCTGAAAGAGTAGGAACAATAATAAAAATAACAATAATAATGATAACTGTACTTCCCAGAGTATCAACCTCCTGCTAAGTGCCCTCTTTCTGTTAGAATCTTGCTAATTCAGTACGATTAAAATAGATTCTCTTAAAGACTGCGTTCTGTCAAACACCAAAAAGAGAGATATATAGAAACTGGGATTTAATTATCACTGCTCTATATCTCCAAATGTGAGTTTTTTCTGAGTAATAATTGCCCAAGTTTGTCTTCAAAAGGCATTTTAATAGTGTTAATACTAGTAAATATTGCTCATTTTGATACTGATGTGCAGTTTTAATGGTTCCCACGGTTTCTAAAAGTCATTTCTTATCGTTTTACTGTAGAAAGAATCTTACTTTAATTATGTCATAATTGTTTGGAAGCCATAGAATCTTAATTAATGCCAATGGCTTAAAGGCACAAACCGAATGCAGAGTTTATGTTCATGTTTGTTTCTTAGTCTCCTTCTGCCAGAGAAGAGGCCCCCCATGAGGTTTCCTAAACATGCATTCAGATATACTGTTTGCAAAGATTCTGATTATGTCATTCCTCCATGTTTGTGGTCATATTTTACAAGATGCTATCCAATTTTGAAGGCTCATCAGAAATGAACTTTTGAGGAAAACTTTTGCCTTCTGAGTACAGCTACTTAGATAAGATCTTATCATTTGTTTAAAAAAATAAGCTGCCAGTGGCACCACATTGTCTGCAGTACAAACACAAAATATATCAGTTTTTCATTCAAAGCTCTCCACAATCTGGTGCCAATTAATTTCTCCAAAGTAAATTTCCTCATTTTCTTAAAATTGCCTTTCCACTTCTAGCCAGAATCATCTATTTACCACTCCTCAAATGTCTTGCATGCCCCACACCTCTATTTGCTCTTTTCCCTCAACTGACTTCATCCTCTCTTCTTCCTCACTAATCTCTATCCATCTTTCACAGCCCATTTCAAGTCTTACTCTTTATGTTGTCTTCCATGACCAATCAAGCACACATTGTAACCTCCCTTTTCTAAATATTTGGCTGTTCCATTCATTTGGCTTTTGTTATACACTTCACTATAGTGGAATCAAAGTCTATATACGTGTGTGTGTGTGTGTATCTATACACACACACACACACACACACACACACACACACACACACATATATATATATATATATATATATATATATATATATATATATAATGTTATTGTGTTTATATTTATTTTGTTAAATATTTCCAAAATTTTAATTTGGTTTGGTCAGAGATTGTTTGACACCTCTGCTCAACTACTTTATTATTTAACTGTTTATATGGGTATGTCTCATATCCTCAAGTAGACCATAAATTTGCATAGATTAAAAAAAGGCTATTTCATCTTCACTGGTCCCTCACTTTTCGTAATAGATGTGTGCCCATGGCCAAGTGAATCCTTCCCCTCTCTGAGCCTCAGTGACCTTATATGTAAAATGGTGATAATAATATTATCATTATCTGTGTCATAAGGCTGTTGTTAAGAAAACACATTCTGTAGAATTAAAATTCTATAGAATTGTGAATTAATATGCTACTTAATTTAATTTCCTAAAATATATAACACAGTGCTTCAATCCTAGTAGGAATTCAATAAACATTTGAGTATTGGTTGATTTGTTATGTTCTTTTTCTTTATGTTATAGCAGGATGTTTGGCAGGAGAGAATTGTGGGATATCACAGGAAATGTAACCTTGGCAGATACAGGAAAAGATACTTGAAGAATTCGTAGGCTCACAGAAACATGGATCTGGAAGAGACTCCTTTTATCTTGTTCAAATCTCACATTTTACAGGTTAGAACACTGAGGCCCAGAAAGGTAAAGTGATTTCCCTGTGTATACACAGCCAAAGATAGGCAGAATTCTGACTGGAACTCATGTCTCCACAGTCCTAAGTGAATGTTCTCTTTACTAAGTCATTGTTATTCCTTATTTTGGCTTAGCTATTTCGCTTATTTGTTTGGTCACGACAGCCACATCAAAATTATCCAGACTACCTCATGTGACATAGACACACGAAAACCATAGATCAGTAGCTCATAACCTTCATGGGGCCTGAGTACTCCCAGGTAACACTAGTATTATTGTAATGGATCTGTGAATACATATGTGTACAAGACATTCTTGTTTTGATCTTTAATTCCCCAAAATATGTAGAACAACTCAGCACGATATATAATAAAAAGCAAACATGGCTTCAGTAGATATATTAAATGATATGTCTCACACATATATGCTTTTAGTTATTCAGTCATTTCAATCATGCCTGATGCCTTGTGACCCCATTTGGGATTTTCTTGGCAAAGATATCAGAGTAGTTTGCCATTTCCTTCTCCAGCATATATACTGCTATTTTCCAAATATATGTGGGTGCTGATATGATTAATATAATATACATTCATTAAAAAGTGCTATTCATTTCATGAAGCTTTTTGTCTTAGTGTATTTTCTCTGGTAATGGGTATTAATAATACAACTAGTATCATTGAGGAGTCTGTAAAATTATTTAACACATGAAAAGGCATCTTCATACAAAAAGCAAAAGTTGAAACCTACTTCCATAGATAACACAGCTAAGTGACTCAGTGGATAGAATGCTGGCCCTAGAGTCAGGAAGACCTGCATTTACATCTAACCTCAGACATTTATTAGCTGTGTGACCTTGAGCAAGTCACTTTACCTATATCCACCTCATTTACCTCACCTGTAAAATAGGGACAATAATTGCACCTACACCCCATAGTTGTTGTGATTATCTAATGAGAAATATGTGTAAAACACTTAACACAGTGCCTGACCTATAGTAAGCAACCTAAACTATTGTCATTTTTGTTGTCCTTACTGTTGCTGTTGTTGTTATACCCAAATCCTTGAATCCCAGGACTGGAAGAGATCTCAGAAGCTATACAGTTCAATCCACATCTGAAAAAGAATTCTTTCTACAACTTTCCTGAAACATGTCAACCTGGAATTTGCAGGTGTTATAAAAGGAAATGCTACTTAGACCGTGGTTTCAACCTCCTCTCATATCTTATTTTAACAAGAGGGATAAAGACATAGAGAGAAAGACAGAGACAGAGAGATTATCTTCAGTGCCCATATCCTATTCTTTTCTTCCCCCAGTCCCAATATTCATGTCAATTTAATAATTTAATTCACTAAATGTCTATTAAATAAAAGTCTACTGTTAAGTCACTGTGGAACCCATTTGGGGATGTAAAGACAAAGACAAAACAGTTGCTTAAAAAGAATCCCTGCCCTCAAGGAACTTATAATGACTATTTTAATAGCGGGGTTAGAATTCCTTGGGTTAAAATAGAAAGTTTAGGCAGAGGAATGAAAGAAGGAGAAGGAAACTATGCTCAATAGGAATGATAGAGAGCCTTGAATGTGTAGCCTTCACTCCACTATCACTATAAGGACATAGTCATCAATATAAAATTAATAATGAAATCATCATAGTTATTGCTCTGTTGATGCCTCAACAGAGGCAACTAGGTGGTACATTGAATAGAATGCCAGTCCTGAAGTCAAAAAGACCTGAATTCAAAACTGGCTTCTGACATTTACTAATCTTGTGACTCTGAATAAGTCACTTTTCATTTGTCTCTGTTTCCTCATCTATAAAAGGAGAACAATAATAGTACCTACCTACCTCAGAAAGTTGTTATGAGGATTGAATAACATATGTAAAAATTTGCAAACCTTGAAATATTGTATACATATCATCATCATCATCATCATCATCATCATCATCATCATATTCAGTAATATACTCTTTGGTCTTTGCTGTCCTTGATCATAGTTGACAGACCTGGAGCTACTCTCTGTGAAGCCATGAATGGAATGCCATGGTCCCAGAGGGTTGTAGACAAGCAATAACACATTATGCACTTTGGGAGTTCAATATTTATGGTTTTAATCAATGTAATCATGAGTGCTAGGACTAATGCCCCATGTACACAAAGAGAGAAACCATTAAAAAAAATAAAAACTTGTCTCAAAGGCAATATTTTAAATGAAACTGCATTTCAACTTTGGAGCCCAGCAATCTGAAAATCATTATAAAGGCATTTCTGGATTCTTACCTTTCTTATTGTTTACCACATTTATGCATTTGTTGTGGCCCACACTTATCTTCTAATAATCTTTTTCTCCCCCCAAAATACAAAATCAATAGAATTTTAATTACAAAAGAGCCCATGTGCCTGCAGAAAAACAAACAAAAAAAATTATAAATAAAAATGTTCTGAGAGAGAGGCCTTTTCAAAAGAGTTTGGTGATTCAAAAAGCGTGACCTGAGGCTATCCTATTGCAGAGAGGGGATGCTGCTGATCTGTTGGTCCCATTATAATGATTTACGCATCCATATCTGGCAACTTTTGTTCCCCAGCAGGCTTTTCGGATGGCAAATGGAGAAATGAACACCAACCAGGGGTTTGACATTTACAATGCTTTGTAGAATAAAATAGAGTCACATCTGGGCAAACATTATCCCTTGTGGTTAGCGGTTGCCATCATCTGTGCACTGTTTGGCTGCCAAAATGATGAGCACTCATTAGAAATGTCCCATTTATTCTCAGAGCCAAATAAGAGCACAAAGTAATCAGGAATGAGCACTCCTTTTTATCTAATCTCTTCATTCATTCATTTAACTGCTCTAGGGTGGGGGACATATTTATAGGGTAAGGGGCATAAAGGGAGTGGGGTTTTTTTGGGGTTTTTTTATATTCATCATTTTTGTATCACTTGTAGCAGCAACAGCACTAGACACCCCCCCACACACACACAAAGTATGCAGTTAAGGTGCCTGCTCTCAAGGAGCTTACAGTCTAAACCAAGAGATAGACTCTAATCTTCTTTGAGGGCATTTGACTAATTTGCAGATGTCTGAACCAAAGGAAAATGTTCCCTTCAATTATTTAGTTATAACAAAATGAAGCAAACATTAAGCAATAATCTGAGGATTTGTTGCTCTGACTGACATTCATGATAAATAAATAAAATATTGTTCTTGATCTATATCTTAAAATATAAAAAAATAAAATTAATGAAAATAATATTTTATCTTGTGATTAATTATTTTTCTTTCCTTAAAGGGTTGTCCAAAAGGCAGCAAGAAAAAATATTTAAATTAATATCTGCTCAAGATGTATCACTATAGCCATCATAATCATTTCCTTAAAAAGACCACTATGAAAATAGTTGCATTTTATATGTCAATATTGTTTGCTAAAGATGAGGAGGAAATAAAGAAATAATGTGAAGGACTGAAGGATAACTTCAAAATGGTCAGTTTCAACTCTGATATTTAGTCAACCAAATGCAAAGTTGGGAAACTGTGAAGGTGCGAAGAAAGTATGGCAAAGTATGGAAAAATCATAACCAAAGACTCTATTACAAAAAAGTCTTCACAGCACAAACTTTTTCTTCAATTAAAGAATTGGTTGTTATTAGACAACATCATAACATACACAAAGTATATTTTAAAGGATACAAATATATTTTCTGTGGATAATCATGTTATCACCTCATCAGAGGAGATATCAGAATTAATAAAAAAAAGCAAGAAAAGAGTATGAAGTAAATATATAGACTACATTTGAACCAACTAAATCCTGACCTATTTAAATGCATAATTGGCTATAAGAATGCAAATAAACAACAGAAATGGCTTTAAACCCAGTTATAATAATCTTGCATAGAAGCTCAACCAACGTAAATTAATTATCACAACAAAGAAATCAAAAGAGCCCAGAAAGCACGTTGGTCAACAAATATCTAATCTACTTCTCAAATGCAGAAACATGGCTTCAAAAGACAACACTGGTTTAGAATATATACTCATATGAAAGATACAAAATGATGAAGAAATATAAGAAATATTTTTTCAAAAATCAAAGAAAAGCAGAAGCGCAAAACCATTTTAAAGAAATCTTGAGAAGTTACCCGACTAAGGAAAGCCATCTCAAAGGTATTGAAAGTTTAAAATGGATAAAAGTCAATAAACCGAAGAAAAATGAAAAAGGTTTGCAAAAATCATTATAATAAGCCCAAAGATAATATAGTGTTGTGGCTGTTGAATAGGTTTGGTTTGCCCACCTTGATGGGTTCTGTTTGGCCACCTCTGAGGGAAAGCAAAAGAGATAAAGAGACAGAAGATTGGGGGGGGGTAATGGAAGGGTTTCTTCTAAGAGTATTATTGTCACAGCACTCAGCCATCTTAGATGTTGCCTCCCACCCCCACCAATACATGGTGTGTTTAAGGATTCATCTGCTTTAATTCTAGTGGGTGGACACTCTTTTCACTGACTTAAATCACACTTCCCTCCATGCCATAAAATATATGCTATATAAGTTCCTTTGACCAAAAAAACAATAATTAAAATAACAAAAAATCAAATCTCAAATAGATCTCTTAAATCGATTGCATGTAGCTGGTGTCAAGTCTCTTCGGAGGTAGTTATGCTGGTCCTTAAACAACCAATATACTAAATATATTGTATACTGTAAAGTCTTGGAAGACAGGAATTTTTTCTTCAGTTCTCTTTATTTCCTCCAAGCCAAGAACATTGTCTTGCGTAAATAAGAGCTTAATAAATATGAATTGAATTCAATTGAAATGAAAATTTTCTAATTAAGGAATGTAGTCAAAGCCTTTCCAAGTTGGTGAGACCTACAAGAGGAGGCAATTTGTTGGCATCCATTTCAGAGACTTGCTGAGACAATTGCAGGACACCATAAAACAGTGGAGGAAAGAGGATAATACGCACCAGCACTTAAAATCCTAGGCATGAATAGTAATTGGGCTGGGTGTACTACAAGACCTGGGCATGCCCAGCCTTTCTCTGTGTGTGCTTATGCTTAGAATCTTAGGTTTTCCTGTTGGAAGGGGTCCTAGAAGTCTTCTAATCCAACCAGAAGAGGAAACTGAGGTCTGAAAAGGTGAAATGACTTGCCCAATATCCAATTGCTATCAAGATGCTGTGTGAACCCTGGTCTTTATAGCTTTTAATTCCAAGTCAAAATATTCTTTCCATATTACCTCCTATTCTCCTTTTTTTACAGGTCACTTCCCCTGAGACCTCAATTTTCTGTAACACTGTTCAGAACTTAGTAGCAACAACAACAGTCATTATTGACATTTATACAGTATTTTAGGTTTTGTGAAAATTCAGAATTCACCAAAATTCATGGAAAACAGGTCACAGGGGAGAACCTGAATCCTTTGTTCCAAGTCTATTTGCTCTAATTTGCACAATTTTTACAGGCTTGATTACCTTGTTTCCTAGACCACTGCAGAATAGAAGCAACATGCTAGAAGCAAATTTGCTACTGTCACAAAGCACGCTGAGAACAGCAACCAGTAACAGCTGACAGTCTGAACATATAAACTTTTTTTCAGTGGAGACAAAGAAATTGGAAGCACTGGAGTCTGATTTTAAGGACAGGCAGCCCTAAGGGATAGTAACAATTTGGGGGAGTATCTCTTTGTTGCAATGGAAGATAAAATTGATCTTTCTAATTATGGACCTGAGCAATGAAGAAAAGTTGTTTTGTTTTTTTTGTTTTTTCCCGTGTTCTGTATCCTCTGATTCATAGACAGGAATTCATGTGTAAGATTTTATTAAAATTCACATTAAAATAATTAAATCCTAAACTGTTTTTTTTTTCATTTAAAGATGGGGGGTGGGCGGGAAATGGGTTAACCTGTTATCAGAAAGTTTGTTTTGATGGTATTCCATTGCCTAATATTGCTGCATTAGCCAACTGTTATTAAATCTATTCTTTCTGTCCCTCATTTCATTCTTCATTTCATGAGCTATCTTACTCCATGTATATTGAAAGCAGGGATTATGTCTTTTTTTTTTTTGGCATTTCTACTTGCCTAGCAGAGGCCTAAACAAATAGTCACTTCAAACTTTAAGGGTTATGGCAGAACTGTTGATGTAGTTTTTGGTCTTTGTAAACTGCTACTAATAATAAAAATAAAAAATAGCATTTTTTTGTTGCCTTGAGTTTTACTGTTTTATATGTGTTTTCTTGTTTCATACACAAACAACCCCATGTGGTAGATTTATTACTATCCCATTTTAAATTAGATGAAAGAGATTAAATACCTTGCCCAGTGTCACAACCTCCACCAACTGTAACTTACAGAACTTACAGCCTTAGGGATATGTCTGGGACACTTAGAGGCTAAGTGGCATGTCTTTACTCACACACCTAGACTACATCAGAAGCAAGATTTCCCAACTCTGAATTGGTCTCTCTGTATCCATCCACTAGGCCAAGTTATCTATCAATGCTGGCATAGTCTTTGAGAAACCAAAGTCAGTTCTACTTCAGGGTAATGAATTAGCTTTGAAATTTAGCTGGGATGAGGGGAAAGGAACACAGAGTAATCAATAAATTATTTTCTCCTCTTCTGAGAGCTTTCCTGAATTCAACAAAATGAAATCCAGTAGTCTCTAGGATGTCAGCTTTCACACTGGTATTTCAGTGCTAAGTTTTTCCATCACCTACAAAATAGCTCCATCCAAGGTCATAGGTCTTGCAAGGGAGTCAAACAGAGGGCAGGAATCATACCAGGCCTCTTAATGTTATAGGATTTCAGTGGACAAAGCCCAGTTCAGACTCTTTTCATTGGTACCAAAGTCTATTTCAGAGAATGAATGAAGTGGGGGGTTGGGGTGGAGGAAAGAATAAGTTTGAAGAAATAGAGTTAGAAGAAGGCTGAGATGGGAAGATGAAGGCCAGTTTTCCCCCTTTTTGTAAATAAACCTTGAAAATATACCAAACACAGCCTTGACTAAAAATAAAGTACAGCTTCAGGAACTTAGTTACACAAGAATGGCATCTTTGTCTCTCAGTGAGCTGCCCCAAGCTGACCCTGGGATCATGACACCATTGAGAAACAAAGGAAAGAGAGAGAGAGAGAGAGAGAGAGAGAGAGAGAGAGAGAGAGAGAGAGAGAGAGAGAGAGAGAGAAGGAGGAGGAGGAGGAGGAAGAGAACAAAAGAAGGTAAAGAGTAAAAAGGATGAAGAAATGTGTGAGGAGAGAAAGATGATGAGGGAAGAAGTAGAGATAAAAGAAGGGTAATGAGAAGATCATGGAGAATGAGATGAAGAAAAAAGGGAGAGAAAAGAGAAATGGTGAGGGGAGAAAAAAGGAGAATATTAGTTCCAAAATGTTATTCCTTTCCTTTAACAACAGCTAATCAGGGAGCCACTCCACAGCTAGATTCAAATGTCACATCACCAAAACTACATATAGTAATGCAAGGCATTCATTTTATGTCTCATTCCCCAGTTATGACTGAAAAGAAAAGAAAAATGACTAATTCTGCTTCCTTTCTATCTTATTTAGTCATGTATATGTATAAATAGAGAAATACAGATATCCATATAGCTATATATCTATACCTATCTATACAGCTATCTATCTATCTACCTATCTATCTATCTATCTATCTATCTGTCTGTCTGTCTGTCTGTCTATCTGTCTGTCTATGTTGCCTTTGAGTTTGGTTCAGGGAAAATGGACAGTGTTCGCATCTAATTATAACTTATCTCCATGGGTAAGGGAATGGGGGGGGCATAGGAAGAGCTGTTGTAAATGTCTGAGAAATTATGGGCTTCATTATAAAGATGAGCTCTGTGATGATAATGACACTTGGCATTTACACATTTTATAGCCCCTCTTATCAGAAAAGCACGAAGTAACTTTCATATTATCACCAGTCTGATTACTGCTCGTCTCCTTGGAGTGTTGTCACATAGAGGGAGGGGCTTCATCCCTAGCAATATTATAAGTGCATTAGTCATAGAATAGAAGTCAAGTGAAAATCCCCTAGATAAATGAGAAGCAACTACAGAAGTAAAGACCAAGGATGGCATCAGAGAGGAAATTTATATTTCCAAGAGAGCTAGCTAAGAAACAACTGTATTACTTCACTTTTCTTGAATGAGGTTCAACAATATTTTACTCTATGGTATTACTGGGCAGGCAACAGCTTGGCAAATGGCATTTTGAACAAAAAAAATTATTCACAGACTAAAATGTTAGAATTAAAATTGCAAGGATTTTGGAGGTCATCTAGTTCAACTACTCTATTCTACAGGTTAAAAAAATGAGACCTGGAGAGGTTGAATTTTATCTAAGCTTATCCAGATTGTAAGTTGCAGATGCAACATATAAATACAGGACCTCTGACTTTGGATTCAAGATGCTCTTCATTATATTACACAGCTACTAACTATGTACTTCTCAAATTAAGCAGGATGTTTATTTTATTTGTTTTTACTACTACTGACTAAATTTTGATGACTTCACTGGTATTTACGTTGTGAAGGACAGAGAGAAGAGGAATCAGATAGTCAACTGACTGACGTACCATTGGGAGAAGGAAGCAGTGTTGGCTTTAAGCTACAGGGGAATTATAGGAAGAGGGTGTTGTGCTAGGGTCTATATGAAGTCTGATCCTCCACAATCACCCCTTCCAGCAAAGCTTAAAAATGTACCAATGAAAAATAAAAACAAGAAATGAGTATAACCACCCTAGGCATGTACAGAAAGACTGCCAGAATCTTGCAGAGGTCCCAAAGTTGACAAGCCAGGGTAGATGGAAAGTATGAAAAAAAGTAGCCCTAAGAAAATAAAATAGGTCCAGCATACTTGTAGCCCAGCTGGTAGAGTCCCAAGTACTGTGACAAAAGACAGACCATAAACAAAGATCACAGTGACCTGTGGCTAGAGAAAATTGTAAGAGCAGCCTCTGAACCCAACAACAAGGAGAAAGGGTCCCAGGAAAAGCCTAATAAAGGGATATGCACCAGAGATCTTTGATAATAGGAATTCCTTCAGAAGAGCCCAGAAACAAAGCATCCTTAGAGTCTCTTGAAGGAGAGGACTTTTCTTCACCTTTACACTTAGAACCAAGCAAAAGAGCAAGAGGGGAACTTGACCTAAATCAGCTTCACCCCCTTCAATCTAGTCATTGAGGAGGCTGAGTTTAAAAGCCAAGGAAAATGTAGACTAACCTGATGAAATTTATTGGATTAGGATATTCCTAGGGCATAAGCCCCAAGGAAGAATGATCTTTATGTAATGTCCAAGGGGGAAAGTGTTCTACTCAAAAGAATTATAACACTGACTGCAAAAAACCAACCAAACAAACAAAAAAAAACCAGAAAACAAGATTCAGAATGAAACAGATCGGAAGAAAAAAATGGTAAAGAGAATTGAAATCTTAGAACAAATGATGGAAAATCCACCAAAGGAGTGAACACCTTGAAAATTAAAATAGACCAAACAGAAAGCAATAACCTAATTGAAACAGTAAAAATAATAAAACAAAACCAAAACATTGGAAAATAAAATAATATACAAGGAACATAATCAAAAAATCACAGAAAATCAATGGAGAAATCATCTAAGAATTAACACACTAACTAAAGATCATGACTGGAAAAAACATTCTAGATAGCATTTTTCAGTAACTTTTAAATCAAAACTGCCCAGAATTTTAAGGCCAGAGAATTAATTGGGGGAAAAAGAGAATTCTTGTCACCTAGAGAAAAAAACACAAAATGATAATTCCCATGATATCTAGAGCAAAAATTCTTAATTTCTGTCCAGAGGGGAGAAAAAAGGCTTAAATTTATAAAAAAAAAAAGGGTTCAAGAGCCACAATAAGAATTGTAGAATTCTTGGCAGCTGCCATTATAAAGGAGGGGCAAGTATTGGATATAAGAAACCAAAAGGCTAACAATAAACAGCTTAGAATAAAAACAAATCTATTAGGCAAAAAATACATTATGTATTCCTAAAAGGCAGAAAAAAATGGAGCTTTACTGAAAGAGTGGTTTTCCACACATTTCTTATAAAAATTCCAGTACTTGGTAGATATTTAAAATTGGGAACACATGAAAAATATAGAAAGGTATACATTTGATTAATTAGGAAGGAATAAGAAGGAATACTTTATGTGCATGCTATTAGCAAGAAAAAAAAAAAGATTCCCACTCAGAACTTTAATATTTTAAAAGCCATACAGAAAATTAAATATAACAAATCACCTTTGGGTCATTTTTTATCTTTTTTGGTGATGTTCTTGTTGTTCAGTCATGTCTAACTCTTTGTAACTCTGTATGGGATTTTTTTGGCAAAGATCTTAGAGTGGTTTGACATTTCCTTCTCCAGTGGATTAGGCAAACAGGTTAAGTGACCGACTCAAAATCACACAGCTAGTAAGTATCTGAAGTTGGATTTGAACTTGGGTCTTCCTGACTCTAGACCCAGTGCTCTATTCATTGAGCCATCTAGCTATATTTGATGGTCTTAGAAGAAGATAAAAATAGAACAGACAGGGGATTATGCTAAGGAAGAAAGGTGGACAAAGTAAACGAAAATTACTGTCATAATATGGGAACATAAGATGAATGGTATTTATTCATAGAATAGAGAGAATTTCATCTCATGAACCTAACTTTTATCTTAACTGGATAAAGGAAGATGGAAGAGATTAACATAAACACACACAAAGATCTTACTGTAGAAATTCATTAAATTTAAAAATAATTATAGGATGGGACAGGAATCAGGGAGAAAGAGAGAATAATTTAATGTGTAGCATAGAAAAGGTAATGGAATTGTCATGAGCAAAACAATCTCTAGTGTTAAAGAGAATTTAAAGCGTAGATTAAAATAATAGGGAAAAATTGAAGAAAAAACTGGAACTTTTGGTGTGGCAAGTGGAACATAAGTACAGTAAAATGGAAGCAATTCGTTCCATTTCTACACCATAAGAATCAAACAAACTCATTCTCTTTCATCAACAACTTAGTTTCACACAAGAGTATAGGAGTAAAGAAAGGAAAAATTACAATGAAACATGATGAAGGGAAATATACAAATGACTATTATAAGTATAAATATGAAGAATGAATTCATCCAAAACTAAAAGAGGATATTAGAATAGATTAGAAAATATTGTGCAACAATGAGTTGTCTATAATAATAATAAAGTAAACTTGAAATGTAAAGAGTCATATACACTTAAAAGGGGGCTGGAACACAATCAATGATGCTTCAACTGAACTCAAAGAAAGCAAGGGGAAGAATCATAATATAAAATAAGGCTACAGCAAATATAAACAAAATTAAATTAAATAATGAGAGAAATAAATTTATGCTTAAAGGCAGCATAATGAATAAATAGCAATAACACATAATATTGCATAGCATTTACATATTCAAGAAGAAGTTAACCAAATTGGAAGAGAGATGGATAGTAAATGCATAATAGTAGATTACCTCATTGTTCCCCTTTCAGACTTAGACAAATCAAACCAAAAAGGAAGGAAGTTAAGGATTCTATAGAAATTTGGAAAAAGTAGAAATTATAGATGTCTGGATATTACTAAATACAAAAATGAAGCACTCTTTCATTCTCCCCATCATAAAAATGTATTCTTGTTACCTTGATTAAGAAGAGACGAAGTATGAACAAATCATGGCATATAAAAGTAATGGAATATGCTGTGAGAAATGATGAGCAGGTAGATTTCAGGGAAAAAAATTGAAAAACTGACATTAAGTGACACTGAGTGAAGTGAGTAGAACCTGGAGAACATTGTATACAGTAACAGTAACACTATGCGATGATCAACTATGACTGACTTAACTCTTCTCAGCAATACAATGACCCAAGACAATTCCAAAAGACTTGGTGGAAAATACTGTCCACATTCAGAGAAAGAACCATCACGTCTGAATGCAGATCAAAGCATATGTGACTTCCATTTTTTTGGTGGCTTTTCTCTTTTGTTCTGTTTCTTATTTCACAACATGACTAATGTAGAAACTTTTCTGTGATTGAATATGTATAACCTATATGAGAGTGCTTACTATCTTGGGGAGAAGTAAGGAAGAGAGGGAAGGAGAAAATTTTGGAACTAAAAATATTATAAAAAGGAATGTTTAAAACTAGCTTTACATGTAATTGGGAAAAACTAATACACTATTTACAAGGAGAGAGAGAGAGAGAGAGAGAGAGACAGAGAGACAGAGAGAGACAGAGAGACAGAGAGAGATTAGAGAAAGGAATCTAGAGACCATTATCCCAACCCAATAAATAATGAAGCATTTTTTTTAACTTGGCAAATAGGTTACAATATGTTAGAATGACACTATACCAGATTTGATTTATACCATAAATGCTGGGTTGGTAAAATAGAAGGAAGATACTGCAACTATGATATAGTATTTATAATATAAACATTCAGGCCTATGATTATACCAATAAACCCAGAAAAGACTTTTGTCAAAATCTGACTTGTTTCTCTTAAGAACACTAGAAAGGATAGAAATAAATGGACCTTTCTTTAATATAGTACATAATATCTATGTAAATCCAAAAATAAACAATGTATCAAATTGAGAAAAGTTAGAAGCTGTTAGAATAAGATTAAAGATAAATCAAGAATGACCATTATAATCACTAGTCATTAAACGTAGCTAGAATTGCTAGCTTTATGGCAATGAGATAAGAAAGTAAAGTGAGAGAATATGTATAGTCAAGGAAGAAATAAAATTCTTGTGATTTACAGATAATATGATGATTTATTTAGAAAATCCTAAAGAACCAAGTAAAAACTAATTGAAACAATTATTAAATTCAACAAAGTTTCAGGACAAAAATAAATACTACAAACCATCAGCATTTCTGCATACTACTCTCAAATCCAAGCACAATGATCTAGAAAGAGAAATGTCATTTAAAATAAGGAAAAATCTATAAAATATTTGGAATATATGTATATATATATATAAAGACACTCAGGAACTGTGTGAATTTAATTATAAAATATTTTTGCAATAAGAAATAAACATAAATAATTGTATACATATTAATTATTAATTGGTATGTTGAAATAATATAAGAAACATGACAGTAGTATTTAAACTAATTAATATATTCAGTTTGTTTAATAAATCAACAGTTTTCATATTTTTTTAAAAAAAGAATCTTTAGGGTCGTAATGGGAAAAAAGTGGAAAACAAAAGTCTAATTAATACCAGATATCAAACTATGCTATAAAGTGATAATTGTTCAGATGATTAGCCACTGCTTAAAAAATGAAGAGGTTCAGATTTATACCAGATAGAAACAAATTAACTCATTGCCATATGTTTGGGCTATTTTTTTCAGGCTCTGAAAACTAGTAAACTGGATATTGCTTTCGATGTAGCTATACCAGTGCCAGTTCTATATCCCAAAGTTGTTAAAGAAAGACAAAGCATATGTACAAAATATCTTAGCAGGTTTTACAGGGTAGCCCCAAAATGGAAATTTTGGATAAACAAATAATGGTATGCTTACATATTGTAATATTACTGTGCCATAAGAAATGATTAAGTGGATGATCTTAAAGGAAACCAGAAATATATCCTTGAACTGACACTGAGTCAAATGGGCAAAACCAGGGGAACAAAGTACTTAGCGATAAGAATATCGTCATAAGGAGAAAAAGCTTGAAGGACTTTAGAGTTCTGATAAATACAGTGATGGACCATTGATCAAAAGGACTAAAGATTAAACATTCTATTCATCTCCTGACAGTGAGCTGATAAATTAAAATGCAAAATGAGATAAACGTTTTCGGGCACAGTCAACTAAAAAAAATGGGCATGAGAAAAGACAAAAATGGTAGGAACTTAACAGAAGCCAGAGAGATTAAGAAGAAGTGGCAAGAATACACAAAATAACTATACAAGAAAGATATTAACACCACCAATTACCACAGTGGTGCGTTTATTGATCTAGAGTCAGACTTCCTGGAGAGTGAAGTCAAGTGGGACTTAGGAAGCATTGTTAACAATAAGGCTAGTGGATGTAATAGAATTCCAACTGAGCTATTTAAAAACCTTAAAAATGGTGCTGTTAAAATAATCCATTCAAATTTAGAAAAGACAACAATGGCCATTGGATTAGAAAAGATCAGTTTACATTCCAGTCCTAAAAAGGGCAATGCCAAAGTATGTTCAAACTCCCAAACAATTATGCTAATTTCACACATCAGCAAGGTTATACTTCAGATTCTGAAAGTTAGGCTTTGGTAATATATGACCCGAGAATTACCAGAAGAGCAGTCTGCTTTTCAAAGAAGCAGAGAAACTAAAGATCAAATTGCCAACATTCACTCTATTATGGAGAAGCAAAGGAATGCAAACAAACAAACAAACAAAAAACTACTTCTGCATCATGAACTACACTAAAGCCTTTGACTGTGTAGATCACAACAAAATGTGGCAAGTCTTCAATGTGATGGAAGTTCCAGATCCTTCTAATTGTCTCCTGAGGAACCTGCATGTGGGCCAAGAAGCAACAGTTAGAACAGGATATGGAACAATCTATCATCTTAAGACTGGAAAAGGAGTATAAGACTGTACATTGTCATCTTATTACAAAATATACCATGTGAAATACCAGGTTGGATGAATCAAAAGCTGAAATTAACATTTCAGAAGAAATAACAATAACCTTGGATATGTTAATGATACCACTTATATGTCAAACAGTGAAGAGGAATCATGAAGCCTCCTGATGAGGGTGAAAGAAGAAAGTGTAAAAGCTGGTTTAAAGATTAATATTAAAAATAAAAACTAAGACCTTGGCAACTGGTCCCCTTACTTCCTGGCAAATGATGGGAGAAGCAAGGGAAGCAGCTTCAGATTTTATATTCTTGGGCTCAAAAAAATCACAGCAGACAGTGAATGTAGCCATGAAATTAAAAGAAATGTGCTCCTTGAAAGGAAAGCTATGGTAAATCTGGACAGCATACTAAAAAGCAGAGACATCACCTTGCCAACAAACGTCCACAGAGTCAAAGCTACGTTTATTTTTCCAGCAGCAATGTATGACTGTGAGGGTTGGACTATAAGGAAATCTAAGCATCTCAGAATCAACATTTTTAAACCGTGGTGCTGGAAAAGACTTTTGAGTATACCTTGGACAGCAAGGAAGTCAAATAAGTTGATACTTAAATTAATCCAGGCCATTCACTGAAAGGTCAAATATTGAAGTTGAAGCTTAAATACTTTGGTCAGATAAAGAAAAGACAGGCTTCATTGAAAAAGACCCTAATGTTGGGGAAAATTAAAGGCAAAAGGAAAAGTGGATGGCAGAGGGTGAGATGGATAGATAGTGTCATGTAAATAACAAACATGAACTTGGACAGACTTTGAGAGATAATGGAGGATAGAAAGGTCTGGTGTGCTATGTTCAACAATGCCATAAAGAGTCAGACATGACTAAAAGGCTGAATACCAACTGCAGTGTTGGAATTTGTTTTGCTAAACCTTGAATATTTGTTATAAGGCCTTTCTTTTCCTTCCTTTTTTCCTTGTTGTTTTCTTTTATTGTTGTTCAATTGAGAGGAAGAGGTAAGAGTTAAAAGTGATTACAATTTTTTTAATTAAAAGGGAAAAAAAGGAATCAAAAGTTCTGGATTTGAATCTTCTCTTTGTCAATTCATAAATGAATGTCCTTGGAAAAGTCACTTAACTGCTTTAGCCTTAGTTTGTTCATTTGTAAAGATAAGATTCAGATTAAATGGCCACTTCCTTTCCAACTCTAAGTCTATGTGTGGTCCTTGTTAATGTCAGGATTAACAAAATGATTCCCTAGCTCTGCTGTACCTAGCCTCATTTAGGAACAAAGTTAGCCTAAAAACCTCAGAGTGACCATCTTCTGACAAAAAAAGAAAGAGAGAACATAGGATGCAGTAAGAGATTTCAGTCACAGACCTAGTATGAATCTGAGGCAAGATTTAAACTCAGGCCTTCCTGACTTCTAGTCCACAGCTCTACTCCACTAAATGAAATTTGAGCACTATTTATGGACTTGTCCTCATGGGCCCCATGACCCTAGATAAGAGCTGCCTTGATGTGGAACCTAGTCCTGAACTTTTCTTCCTGCTGAGACCACGCTGGTTTACCTTGTCCAAGTACAAATTGGCGTTTTCAGTTATCTATCAATGCATGCCCCAGCTTTTAAAAAATCCCCTGGCACCTGCATTTCACGCTAGTGCTCAGTTAGCAGGCTCCCAAGGAAGTTCAATGGCAGAGACCTACCTTCATTTGTAGGATGTCATGTTGAAGTCAGACTTCTGAGGCATGGATTTGTGTAGCCTTGTGAGATTCAGCTAGGCTTTGGATTGCCTATGACCCCCGTGCTCTTGCAACATCACAGAAAATACCATCACAGTCCCCACTAATTGGCCACCTTGATGTCAGTCACAGCATCAAGATCAAAGACAGAACTGATCTGGGAGAGTGAACTAATACACTCTCTCAGAGGTGGTCTCTCTGGGTCAGGTTGGCACCATGCTGAGAACACAGTGTGAAGAAACCTTACTGCAGGACTGCCTGCGACATGGCTGTTGCATGGATGTGAACGATAGGTGGTTCCAGATGTGACCCTTTCTTTACCATAAACAAAATCCAAATGGTCATCTTTCCATACCTATTATGTTCCCATCCCATGAGGAAAATGTTAACTGTGATGCCCAGGGTTTAATGTAATAGGAGAAGGATCTTAAAAAGAGTTTCTGCATTTGAATTTAATTTTTTTAGGCATGACAACTGAATCTCAGTTATAAGAGAAAGCTAGGCTTTACACTGAGCTCATGTGATAGGCATACAAATATGCTAACTAGATTGCAATTTTTGAATGAAAAATAACATCTATATTTTTTGGCAAGTAATATACAAATCAGCTGCACACTAAGCAAGACAGACAATGGAGGCAGAAAAAAAAAAGAAAGATGAGACAAAAAATGGTAGACATCTTTTTGACAAAACAGGCAAAATCAAGTGACAGAAAAGGAGGCTACTGGTGGTTAGATAATGGAATCCTTTACACAAGAATGAGAGATTTGCCAACTGAAACCTAGGGAAGTATAGCTTTAATACTCAAGGAATTCTTCCTTGATAGACATGTGGGGGTCAGGTGCAGGAAGCATCATCCAGTAACCATTAAAAGGTAAGTGAGAGATCTCTTAGAATGAGTTAGCTAAGAGACAATATGGATAGAAAAGATCTTTCTCGAATCAGAATCTAATACATCATAACTATAGGCTGGAAATGCAGAATGAATAGAGACATGATAGGCAGCAATGAAACTAGAATATCAATTTAACATTCAAGTCCTGAACTGAGAAGTCAGGGAAAGGGGTTACAAGAACAAAAGATCAAAGAGTTTGTAACTAAGGATCAAGCATGTATTCACATCTATTATTCCCTAATATATGCCATGGCTAGTAAGCAAACCAGAGGAGGGTATGGCTCTTTTTAGTAAGCTCTTTTGGTTCCCTAATATTCTAGATTTTATTGTAAGGGTCAGAGAGTTGATTGGACTTGCCTAGCCATTTCACAACATTTAGCATGTAATTCTCTCTAAATGAATAGTTATGTGGTAAAAATTATTCCCCTGATACTTAAAGGTAAAAGCAAAATCCATTTATGTTTCAGCGATATTTGTTGAAGGATATTTATTATTACAGTGATGAATTATAGCTCAATGAATCTCAGATGAATAACATGATCTGGGATTAGTAATGTTGCCCACAGATCCTTCAAGTAATTGCAGAAGAAAGGTACACTCATCCAAACCCTTAGACATTTTTTGCTCCTTCAACAGACTTCTCACATGTATACAAGTACCAGCATCCATGTAAGTGCCACAACATGAATCTTTCAGCAATGAGTTTCAAAGCTAGATTGTCTCTTCCTATATAGTGAAAAAAAGTTCTGTGTCAAATAGCAAGTGATGCCCTACTCATCAAATGTACTTATAACTTTAAATGTCCTAACTGTCCAAGAGGTTAACCTTGCCCGAGTTCATGCACAGTTTTTCTATGCCCATATTTTATCTTATGCCTTACTACATACTCAAGACTCCCAGTAGACTTAGACATAGTTGCCCGATAATTCAGGGAACCTAGGAAGAACTGGTTCTCATAATTACCCCCCCAATCATGATCAGTTAGTCACTTTGTGAGATGGTGATAATGTCCAGATGGGAAGAGTAATTTTGACAGATCCTAACCTAAAGAGTACATGGGGGAGGGGGAGAGAACAACCTTATGTAGAAATAATAAGAAAATAAAATACAAAGCAATTTTACTCAGGAAAGAAGTTTTTCAAAATGTATTTCTGGCAAAGTAGATAAGAAATAATAATAAAAACAATCAAGAGCAATAATAATACCAGCTGAATCCATCACTTAGCCTCACTTTCATGAGTTGAAATTCTTACAGTGGTAGTACCTAGAACTATGAGTTGGGTTGTTTCAATTAAAATAAGCAACTGGCTAATGTTGAAAATTCCACCTAAGACATCCAAAGTATTTGCTCTGTCTACAATTAAAGGAGACCATGCTAGGGAATTGAGGAGAGGTGAATGATGCTTTCGTTAATAAGTCTCTTCCCAGGAGTATATCACATTTGGAACAGTGGCTAGATCTATCTTATTGGTGTAGAAGGTTTGTGATAGAGAACAAAGGCAACTGCATTAGGATTGGTTGAATGGGTCCAAGTTTTGGAGGATTTTTAAATTCCTACAGGAGATAGAGGGTTCTTAAGGTCCTTTCCAAAACTGACATGATGGATCCTCATAAGTATGTGATTAGACAAACAAGATCCATTGAAGATTTATGAGCCAGAATCAGGTTGGGTGGTACATACCTAGGACAAATTGAAGTTGTTTTAACCCCTTCAATTTGGCAGTTCTGAGCAATAGTAGAGCTAGAGCTGATCAGTTTCACAGTGAGCCAGAATCCAAAATGATGAGTCCTGGACAATGGAGAGCCATTAGGTAGCCTAAGGAGAGATGAACTGTGTCAATTTGGAAAAAAAAAATAAGTAGGTTTGTCTCTGTGCTGATCATAGTTGGAATTAGGTATATGACAGGCCATTGCACTTTCAGCCAGGGTAAGATATGGAGATCTATAAAATGGCACCTACCTCCCAGGGTTGTAGAGAAAATCAAATAAGATACTATTCAGAGAAGTATTCAGCACAGTGATTGGAATACATAGCAAGCATTAGATAAAAATTTATTCCCTTCTGTTTTCTTCCCTTCCTCCATTGCCTTCCCAGAAAAATGCAGAGGGGGGATTTTGAAACTAGTCTACTGTATAGCAGTATAGCAGAGTCACTAAACATGATTCAGGAACTAGGAATGCAGTTAGGTCAGCCATAATGATATGAACTGGCTTGGATAACCTCTCTCAATTTCGCTTTTCTCCTATGTTTACCCTATTCAGTCTCCAGAACTTCAAGGCAGAATTCTATAATCTGTATCTGTCAATATTTAGCATGTTAGAAATTAAAAGGTGTTATTATTTTTTATGGAGAAAATATTTGAGGACTCTCTGAAAGAATTTGGGTATCCCCTGGGTTTCACAGGCCTCACTTTCAGAACCACTGGCCTACAATAAGTTACCTATACCTGGTCTAGATACAGGGAATAAAACAAGGGAAAGTTTAGCATCTGCCTCTTTCCTAGGCATCAAATACTAGGCAGGGATCAGTTTAGAAGCCAAATACAGCCTGCTATATGCCAAATTGTGTATTTTCAGGAGGTAGAGTGGAAGTGAGAATGTGTTAAGTGCATAACTCAAGACAGGTTAAAAGTGTAACTCAAGTGGCAACCAAGCTCAGTGACATCACAGCCAATCAGTGAAGGGGAATATCAAGAACAAGATTGAGGAAATTTTTTTTAATGATTTCAGAAAACTCCCAAAGAGTTGTAGCTTGAGTTTCATCCTTAGGAAATGCCTAGGTGACTTCACAATACTGTGAGAGTGGAATAGCAGAACCTGAGGGTCTGGCTCTTGTTATGCAAGAGGAATAACTAGGTCTCATCTTCTCAAATGGAATCCCGATGGGTAATCAGTCATCCCCATGGAAACTTTTAATTGTCTTTAATTAAAGGGCCATGGTGAGAATCAGCTACCTGCTCAGCAAGCAAATGAGGGAAGTCTAAAATGCAAAATGGCAGCTAGGAATAGGTCACAGCTAGTTGACACAAGGATTCTTTAACCAAGTAGCATTTCCAGTAGAAGGTACTTAGGGTAGAACTTCTGCGGAAAGTGATAGTGCCCTTATTATGCAATTTCTAAGATCCTTCAGTTGTGAGGGGAAGGGATAGTAGAAAAATGGCAGTAAATTCAAGGAAGTCTAGCACAAATTATTAAAGGAATATGAGAGAGGATTAAGAAAACTAAACAGGATCACCTTGGCAAAAATGATAATTAAGAGGGGGATATAATAAAATATTTTAATATCTGAAAGGTATGAAAATCAGGAAGAGAGGTTTTGTAACAGGATAAAATGAGGAAAGATTAATTAAAGCTAAATAAGAGGACCATTGTCCTAATCACTGAACTCTTTTACAGATGTTAAAAAGAAAACAAGAAAACAAGAAAATAAATGGAGAGATGAAAGCCTCTTGATCTCACATCCTGAACTACATTTTCTTGGATACTCACCCCAGATGTTCCAGCTCATTTTAATTTTTCATTTCACAGAATTCTATTAGACCTTATGGTCTAAATGTTCTTTTTTTTTGCATTCCATCACATATAATCTTAATGAAACTCAACAAGTTAAGATTTATTGTCCCCATTTTACAGATGAGGTAGAACCTTACAGAAATGAAATGTGCCAATAGATACACAGCTTGGCCCTATGAGAGTTGGGACTTCAAAGTTTATCTGCAAGTGTGTGGTCGTTACAACAAGCCCTCCTGTAATCCTGTGTTATTTCATATGTGTATTCATTTTCTCTCCTATGATGTCATAAACTCCTTAAGAGTAGGGTCATTCTTTTTTTTTTCATTTATCCCTTCTATCACCTAGGACAATATTTGTCATACTATAAGCACTCAAATCAATTCTCTTGGAGTCTAAAATTCAAGGCTGGCTCTAGTAAAGAATTCCTCAGAATGAAGACTCCAAGGCTCCAGAAAATTGGCTATGAAAAATATATGACTAAAAACATATGGCTAAAAATATGAAAAAATAGATTTTTAAATCTTTGGCATTATAAATCATTAAGACTGAATTCACAGAATCTCAGAATCTGAAGGGATTTCAGAGACCATCTAGTCCAGTCTAACTGATCAGGAAACTATTCTAAAACTAATCATCTAGCCTTCTGAGGGTTGGCTTTAAAGAGCTTTCATCCTCCCAACTGGCTTTTCTTGTTCTCTCTCTAGTGGACAGAACTCACCTTCAGTAAGCCCATTATCCTTTTGGACAGTTTTAATTATAAGGAAGCATTCTCTTATATTCTAGGTGAGTCAACCTGCAAGGAAAAACTTGACCTATGGCTTTTTAATGAGAAGCTCATACTAGACAAGAGAAAGAGAATATTATGAGGAAAACAGATAGCAAGAAACAGGCATTCTGTGGTAGGTGTGGTTGCTACAAAACAAAATGCAATTTTTAATATTGATGATGTCGCCAAGGATATTAGTTATTAAGAAGAAACAAATGTCTAGTGTGATCAGATTTTTGACCTGATTCTTCATCGTTTCTGTTAGTTCTTTTTATCTGTTTATCCAAAGCAGAGTATTTGATTATGTGTGAGGGGGAGAGAGAGAGAGAGGGAGAGAGAGAGAGAGAGAGAGAGAGAGAGAGAGAGAGAGAGAGAGAGAGAGAGAGAGAAGAAATGGAAGGAAAGAAGGAATAAAGCAATGGAAGGAACAAAGGAAGGAATTAAGGAACAAAAAAAATGAAGAAGGAAGAAAAAGAAATTACCTCACTGAGGGCAGTACTCAGGGCTTCATATACCAACATAAGCAAGACAATCCTTGCCTTCAAGGAGTTTGTATTCTAATGGTGAATATAAGATAGCAGTGGCCAGAAAGGAATGTATGAGACAGTGGAATGAGCAGGAAGGGTGACTGAAGTCACAGAGCAAACAATTGGAATGGCTTTTATTAGACTACTGTTGCTGGACTAGAGTTGGAAAGGATGAAGGAGCCTTAGTTCTATAGACCAGAGTCTCAGGGGCAGGAGATGGAGGTCAGGTGTAAGGTGGAGGCTGGAGGGCAGACAGCATAGCATGCACAGGGTCAATACCATGGAGATTATTGGTAAAATGCAACCACTCCCCTTCTTCCTGGTTCACTAAATTTTAAATAAGAGATTCTACAATTTCAAGTTTAAGAAAAATAACCAATTGAAATTTAATTGGTATCTTTTTTTCTTGTGCTTTCCATGTCTCCATATGGAATTAATGATCAATAGTAAGTTATTTTGGCTGAGATAATTATGACTTTTGAATGAGGTTGAACACGGGACCATATACAGACAGAAATCGCACTAGGATAGCACAGACGACTATCCTCTTAAGTAACAGAAGTGGTGAATGAATATCTCCCTCAGTCTCTTATTCTCTTTGTCCATCTCTATCTTTAGTTCTTTTAACAGTTATATAGAGACAGGAGACTCAAGCGTATTCCAGGAATAGTAGCTGTTGTAAATGAAAGTAATTACTTTTGCCAAAAAAAAAAATGTATTCTCGGTTGAGAATTTTTTGGTCACTGGACTGTTAATATCTCTTTACTTAATCACTATCCTATAATATTTTTCCCCTGATGAAAGATGTGAAATCGAGGAAGTGTAATCTTTTCACCTTCTGTCAAAGTCTACAGTAGATACCCATTTACTGGTCCAAATCATGTGTCATGCAGAATGGCCAAGACCAGTAGACCCTTTTGCAAACACTTTTATTTATTTTTATTCAGAAGAAGAAGGTCAAAAAATATGGATTCAAAATAAAAAAGTATTTTTCCCCTGCCTATTTCTTCTGGTGAATAAAGAAAAAAGGGCTTTACTTGGTTATTTTCAGGTCAGTCTAGGTATCTCAGCATTCATGTACACTGAATTCTCTATCTATCTATCTACCTATCTATCTATCTATCTCCTCTGTTTCTCTGTGTGTGTGTCTGTTGGCCTGTCTGTCTTTCCACAAACACACACATACACACACACACACACACACACACACACACACATACACCCACACACACATACATGCACACACAGATAATGATGAAAGTAAGAATCCATAATAATAGGCAATTCAAAATTAATTCATATTTTGGGTTGTGTTTTGAAAACCAAGTTTCATCTTCCTTACTAAACACAAGTGAAACTGATAGATTTCACTCTTTTCATATTTTGTTTTGCTTTTTTCCAACATCTTTATTTTCTGCATTAAGCACAGATGAAATAACACTCCTGTAAACTCTTCACCTTTTCAGTAAAGTTTTCACCTAAATGGTGCCTATCTGATATCCTAGCAAATATGACACAGTCTGAATTACTACTTTTCCTGTTTGATTTATGGGAGAAATTTGACTGGTAGAGAACCATTGCTTTGGTCTCTTTCAAATATGTCAATACCTTTAGAAGTGGCAATACGATAAACCATTTCAATTACATAAATATTATTGAGAATGGTTCGAACAAGTGCTGCCCTAAGACTGTCTTAATGGAAAGGTAAAGAAGGAAAATAAGAAAGAATATGTTGATGTTGCATGCCTGAATACCATAGTAAAGGAGTCTTCTAAGAGAACTAGCGAGGAACTGTGGAAAAGGTCAAAGGGCAAATTCAACTTTACCATGGGCTTATATTTCTTTACTTTAATGAAGTTATTGGGCCTTCTAGGGGCCTACAGTCAAGACTGACACTTTTGGGTTAGAGGCATGAGAGAAGATGGATTTAGACCAAACCACTGGCCCGAGCACTCTCCATTGCTTTCAAGAACTCAGATCCCTGGAAATACTTATTAGGACTGCAGTTCATTTTTACAAGTCCCCTTTTCACTGCTTGTATTTCACATTCACAGCAGCTTAATGTGCATGGAGCAGGAAGATAAAGCAAAGGAAAACTCTTTTGCAGAGTAAGCTTAACAATACAATTTAAAACTCCAGGGATTGTTTTTGGTCAGTTTCTTGCAATCCGCAAGGTAATTTTTTTCAATTTATTTGGAATTAGTCAAGTGCACTGTTGAAAAAGCAGAGTGAATTGGTGCTAAATAGTTTTTGGAAGATGTAATTGTCTGATGATTTGTAAATAGCCAAGCTTATCAAAAAAGTAATTTAAATGTTATGCTGACAATTTTGTTCAGTTTGGTATCCTCTGTAAACTGGGGAATCCAATTTTTAGCCCTCATTAGCATGAGAATACTCTTTGCAGGTCTAAATGACTTAAGGCCCCAATTCTTTCCCAACCCTTGGAATTCTAACTTTCCCTGATCCTTTAGCTATCACAAACATCACATATCTGATGATAAAGCAAAGTATGTTTTTATAGCCACCTCTTATGTTAAGTTTCTTGTTTGGTAGAAAAATCACTTTGTGGTTCACTCCTGGGGTGGGGGGAATAGGAAACTGGCCTTTTCACTTTATTCCTTCCCAGGATTCCCCATCCTCGTTCTATTCCCCATTCGCTAGTTGTCTAATCTTCCCAAACTATTAAAGAATATGCTGCCTCAAAAATGGCTAAGGTGCAAGTGACAAACTATTATCCTTCCTGAAATTCCATTTTAACAGAAAATTGACATTAAATTTGAAGGGATTAACCACTCATGGAAGAATTTTAAGCTTGAAACAAGAAAACAAAATATGGAGCTGTTTTCCTGGTACCCCTAAACCTATACCATAAAGGAAAGACCTGGGAAAAATCATTCCTTTTCTCTCAGTCATTATTGGCTGTTAGAACCTAGCAGGGTCCCAGGAAGCACTTTATTTAACTGAAGGAAAGGAAACGACCAGCTTTGGACACATCTGTGGAGAACAGATCCAGATGAGGCCTTATATACCCATCATGGCTCTGGTATCTGGGTAATGGTATATAGACTTTGTGTGCCTTGTGGTAAAGAGGGGTTGGGGAAATGGTATGATTATCAATAGGAGAAAGAAGTATACCAAGGAAGCTAAAAAGGCAGAGCCTAGTGAAGTGAAAGGAATTTGGAGTCAGAACACCTGAATTCACAACCTGACTCAGGCATTTCTTATTTGACCTTGCCGAAGTCACTTTCTGAATCTCAATCCTTTCCTTCATAAAATAAGGTTGGACTGATTCTGTAAGTATACTTCCAGCTTTTGATAACACAATCTAAAGCAGAACTTTACCTACTTCACTGTTTTGCCAAGGGCCCTGATTCTAAGGTTTCCATATATTTCAATTAGTGTTGGCTTCATGGCTAGGCCTGCCAAGGAAGTGCAGCAGGGGGAAGGCAGAGGAAAGCCTGAGGTATAACAGGCATCACTGCCCTGCTGTTTTGTTCAACTGCATTGAAGAAAATGAATCTTTTCAAACAGGTGAATTTTCCAACAGAAATGGCCCAGACAGACTCAGCTCATTGAATAGAAAGTGTAATGGTGATCTAAACCTATTACCTTCAATGGAGTCTGTGACATTTTCTTCAAGCATATTGATCAGTTTGTGGGAGAGAGGGAGAGGGAAGGGAAAAAAAAGTTTTTCCCCTTGCTCATTGTGTTGTGTCACTCATTGTAATGCTAGTCACAATGTATTAAAAGCACTGGAAATCAACAGGGCTAGTTCTTTTGTAGCAGTGGTAATAAGTGATTTTACAAGCTTGAGTTAAGATGCCGTTTAAAATCAATTCTGTGTATATTTTTGCAAGATCCCCCCAAAGCACAGTCCCCCATTTCTGCTGTAAATTCTGGCTTCACAACTTCTCATTAATCAACTTATTTTGGTAAGGATCTATTTCTTGCTGTCCAGAAGTCTGATGTTTCCTTTCAATGGAATATCATTTAGCTCCTCATCTATATCTCTCTCTTCCAAAAACATCTTCTAATGTCCATCCTTAATAGGCTGTTGATCATGAGCTAAGCTTGTTCTGGTCTGATTTGGGTCTAATTTGAATTGCAAGAAACCTTTAAAGGGGATTTCCATTTTCTCAAATGTGGGGGGGTATTTTTTTGCATAATCCAATCTTTAAAGAAAAGAAAATCAAGGAGTGAATCCAGCCTCTTTATTTAGCACAGGCTGGTGCAAATGTAGTTAAAGTTAAACCACTGTTTCCATTATAACATAATAGAACGTCTCCATTTTAATGAATTCAATTGCCTACTTATTAAAAGAATTTAAGTTAAATTTGGGGGTTTTAGATCTTGTTCCCACTATTCCTTATAAAAGTGACTCAATCACCCCATTGTTGATTTTTCCACTTACATATGGAATGTTTGAGGAATAAAGCTATCTGTATCTATATATAGACAGATAGATAGATAGACAGACAGACAGACAGACAGACAGACAGACAGACAGATAGATAGATAGATAGATAGATAGATAGATAGATAGATGTGGTATATCTATATCTATCTATATGGAATTTATATGGAACATACATATATAAAACATTACGTATAATTTCCAAGGAATCTGTAAGTGCTCCCAGAATGGATAGAATATGCATAAAAGTCCCTGAGAGGAAGACAAAGCTGGAAAGTTCTTTATTATTAGTATTATTAACATTATATTGAACCCATTTGTTTCAGTATTATCTTAATTTGATCCATTTCCTGCCTTGTCCTGGGTATTTATATGTATTTCTTCTTTGTCTATGGGTAAACTTATTGCATTTTGTTTTATCTGAATGTTATAATCTTGCCTATTACTTACAAGCAATCTGCTGCTACAGTTGTTCTTAGGTATTTTTTTATAAACTAATTTAACATCTGTTAGTACTACATAACTGTATCAACCTACAAATGGCCAATAGAACTTAGCATTGCTGAGAATTACCATGTAGATAAATGGAGTTACATTAGTAATTGTAAAAATCTGCTCCATATTTCATGGTAACTCGATGAATAATCAGTGTTATCTGGGCTATTTTCCTTTGGGTAGCACGTACAATCTACATCTGAATGTTATTGCATTTAAGGTAAAAGATCATACAAAGAATGTTTTTAGTAAATTAATTGATAATTGTGCTGAATTAAGCAACTCAAAATGGTAATTCAAGAAAATTAGAATCTCCCAGAAAGAAAATGGGGACCCAGATGGTAGATTGTATGAAAGTTGAAAAGACCAGAGAGAAGTTGTTTTGTTAGATTTGTTCCTGGTTTTTAAGACCTATAAGGCCAGATACACATTACCCAATCAAAATAAAGAATTTATTCATTCACTCACTGGTAGATGGATTCAGTCATTGATTCATTTATTCAGTGAAGCAAAGGAGAAGCAAAGAATATATAACATGGAGATCTGGGTTTTAAATCATATCCCAGTACGTACTAGCTCTGTAGTTGTCAGCAAATCACTTCATATCTCTGATTCTTAATTTTGTCATCATGAAATGGGCTAATAATATCTGTCCCTCCTACACAGCTTAGTTGTGACTAAAGTGTTTCATAAACCTTGGACTGCTATGCAATTGTAACTGAGATTTCACTCACTCCTATTACGTTATGCATGATGCTTCTTATATATGTCTTTGGGCTGGAGGAGTGAAAGGTTGCCTGAATGAGGATGATGTTGGCACATTGGCTTTAGAGAGGAGAGAAATTAAAGTCTTTGACAGGACACATGTGATGTTACATTATCTCCAAATGTGTGTAAAGAAAGACAAAGACTGGAAGTTGTAGCCTATAGGGGAAGCTAACTAAGGAATATGTCACCAAACATCTAGCTTGTCACTCTAGAGACAGGAATTTCCTGTTGAGTGAGACTGGAACTTCTCATGCTTGAGTTGAGATCTCTTTTTTTCCTTTATCTAAAGAGTTCATTTGTTCATGTATTTTCTGATATGACCTAATCTGTTTATTATTTTTCTTTTATTTGTTATGTGATTGAATAAATGGGTTTACTTGCTGTTTTCCATTTGTGACGGTCTTTTGTGTAACTGGAATTTGGTACAGAAGTGTCAAACTTTTTTGAATCATGTTCATCTTCTAGATGAGCAATACGTAAGAATAGGATGTTAGGTTAATAAAATTCAAGTCTAATAACATCTCAGATAGTGGAGAAAGATCTCTCAACCTTGTATTCATTTCCCTGTTCCCCTCAGTGTAGGAATCATGATATTCCTTGGAGAGAGCTAGATATTACAAAGGGGGCACAATTAGGAAATCTATATCAAAAAATACATTTTTACAAAGGTAGCAAATACTCATCTTACACAAACATGAGTTGCTATTAATTAAACAAACTTTTATTGGGCATCAACTATATACAAAACACTGTAACTAAATTTTATGGAAGATATAGAGACGAATAACAAACTTTTTTCATTTTAATATGAAGATAAGGGAAAACAAACAAAAAGAATTGCAAATTTGAGTGCAAAGGACACTATATTTAAGTTCAGCAGACCCAAGTTCATATCTTAACCTCTACTTGCTACCTAAATGAATTTTATCAAGCTACTTCAACTCTCTGGGCCTCAGTTTCCTTACCTGTAAAATTAGGTTGTTGAATAACATACCTGTAAGGTCCCTTTGAACTGTAAGATCTTATGAACCTATAAACAATAATTCAAGGAAGTATGAGAGACCCCTGTAAGGCCACACAATCCTCCTACTATGTTAAATCCCTGAAAATATTTCTTAGTTCAGTCAGTTTTCTTGCAACTGTAGTGTATTAGAAAAAAAAAAGGCTTTCTTCCTTTTTTCTTTCCTTCTTTATTTCTTTTTATTTCATGCTCCTCCTCCTTCTTTCCTTTTCTTCTTCCTTTTTCTTCTCTCTTTCTCTCCCTCTCCTCTGTGTGTGAAATGGTAGTATAGAGAATAAAGCAATGAATCTGGCATTGGAAATCTTTGATTTAAATCCTATTCATGATACTTATTACCTTTATGACCTAGACAAGTAGCGGATCCTCAGTTTCCTTATTCATAAAATAAGGAGATCCTTTCTGTCTCTTTAGTCCATGATCCAACAAAAGATTACATAAATTAATGAACAGAATTTTTTAAAGTATTTGTTAAGCCTGCCAGGCACTGTGTTTTGCCCATAGGTTACAACTGCAAGTAAGTCAGTCAAAACCTTCAAGGATCTAACTTTTTGTTAGAGTAAGTCAATACACAAATGTGAACTCTGACTATTATTTCTCCTTCTTAGCCTAAGGAAGATTCCAGTGATTCTTCTACCTGTATTTTGCTCTTACAAATTCAGTCAAGAACCAGAATATTCTTAACACATCTCTATTTTCAGGTACATTCAAAAAAAGTATACAACCTCTGTTTAGATTCGTAGGACTTTCTACAGTTTATAGTTATAGGGAAATAGGCCAGATTTTAAAATAAAAAAAGGAGAGGGCAGAACTGTAAAGTATATGTAAGAAATCTTAACAAGCTTGATCTTCCTGATCTTCATGGAAAAGAAAATGGATCTGGGCCTCTTTGCAGATATCTCTCTTAGTTCTTTTTATTAAGCAAAACAAAACAAAACAAAACAAACAACAAAAAAACCCAACAAAAAATATGCAAGACCTTTATATCCACTTTCATTTTGTGTGTGTGTGTGTGTGTGTGTGTGTGTGTGTGTGAGTGTGTATGTGTGTCTCTCCCTAAGTCTACGTCTCTATTGTCTTCTCATTGGATGGTAGGAGCTCAGATTTACAGCTGGAAGCCTTCTTATAGGTCATCTAATCCACTCCCCTCATTTTATAGATATAGCAAATGAGACCCAAATTGGTTAATTTGCCCAAGGTCACACAGGTAATGAGTGGCGGAACCTTTTTTCCCCAATTCCAGGTCTACACTCTCTGGATCACCAGCATGGCAATAGGACATAAATGGAGACAAATTTGGAAGGATAAAATCTCAAATAGTATTACTTTACCACTCAAAATGACTTTAGATAGTCCCAAATGCTGCTTTCTTATAGCAGAGAAGTCATCTCCACTATTACTGAGATATACTAGATCAAAAACTAGGACAGGAGAAATGTCTTTATTTAATTGGGGTGAGGGGGTATTAAAGGGAAGGAATAAGTTCCAAGAACTATGCTAAGAGCTTTTGTAAATACTATATAATTTGATCCTCAGAACAACCCTGAGAGGTGCATACTACTGTTATTCCCATTTTACAATTGATGAAACTAAGGTAATCTGAGTATAAGTAACTTGAGCAAGGTCACACTGCTAATAAGAGTCTGAGGTGTGATTTAAAGTCTGTTGTTCTTGTTTCCAGGCTTACAGTTCTATCTACTGTTGCCTTCTAAGACACTCTTTAAGGAAAGATAAATTTATTATCATCCCTAGATGAGTAGCCCATCTACATTTAACCTTCAGTCCTTTATAAATAGATTTGGAGTGCATGTTTATAATATAACTATGCTTGACAGTGCTAGAGTTTTTTTCCAATCGTATTCAACTCTTTGTGACCCCATTTTGGGGCTTTCTTTGCAAAGACACTACAGTAGTTTGCCATTTGCTTCTTCAGCTCATTTTACAGATGAGGAACCTGAGGCAAACAGGATTCAGTGCCTTAAGTCACATAGATAGCTTCTAAGGTCAAATTTAAACTCAGTTCTTCCTGACTCCAGACTGGGTACTCTATCCACTGTACCACTTAGCTGCCCCAGTAAAAATTAGGAAGGTCTAAAATTCGCCTCTAATAACTGGAAACTCATAAATCTGAAACTTTCTTCCTCCTAAGGGTGGACTTCTCCTTTCCCTCAGGTAAGCAGTTTTGATCTTAGCACACTATGAAAATCTGTTCACAGAAATGGACCTGAAAAATTAATTCACACTAAGAAGTTTGTGATTTAGCAGATTAAAATACCCCCACCTTGAGGAGATAGTTCTTCTCAGTGTGCATGGAAAGATGGAAAGCCTTTTGGGGTCTTTTGGCTTAATTTACACACATCAACAATGTGATAGATAAAATGAAAAGTGTGTTGATAGGGGCTGGGTTCATTTTGCAGTTATACCACTTTATGTTTCTTCTGACAATTTTTTTTCACATTTCTTGGTCTCAGTTTCTTAACCTATAACATGAGGGGGTTAGACTACATGCTTTCAAAGGTATCTTGTGGCAATAAATCTGTGTCCAAATTGCTAATAAGGAAAAAAAAATTAAAAAAAACCAGACAACTTATGTTTACCATCACAGGGGGGTATTATTTCTAAATCTTAATGTGGGGTTTCCTGAATCAATGATCCCTAAATTTCTGTTCTTAAAATGGTACTACTCTATGGCACAGTAGAAAATACCTTTAACTATCATTGATTGGCTATAAGACAATTGAACTTCTATTAATCTCAATTATCCCATCCAATAATATTAATAAGAATGTCTTTCCTAACTACCTCATGAAGGTCATTCATTGATTCAGAAATTGATAAAATATTGAACCCTGCTTATATGCATAGGACATAATATGTCCCTTTGTGCATAAGCTAGTGCTATATCCAAATCTAAAAGTAGATGAAAGGTTTTTGAAAAAAAAAAGCTATAAAGTATTTTGTAGTGAATAAAGCATTTTTCTCACTGCTGTAGGAGGTACACAGAATAAATGTTATTAACTCCATTTTATACATATGGAAACTGAGCCTCTGAGCTTCAACTATGATCAAAATCTTTTCCACTATGCCATGCACTGTTGTAAAATCATTGTTGAATCACAACCTCCAGGGCAACATTTCAGTAAGCTATTGTTTTTAAGAACTAAAATACATATTAGTGATAACTTAGTCTAACTCCATCAGGCCTAATGATTTACCCCAACTTGTTCCTCCTTATTGCTAGTTGCTAGTTCCTTCCCTCTGTGATTATCTCCAATATATTCTGTGTATAAATATATATACACACACACACACACACACACATATATATATATATAATTACTACACAATTGTTTTAATTGTTTTCATGTTGTCTTCCCCAATTAGACTCACAGCTCTTTGAGAACAAAGGTTGTCTTTTGCCTTTCTTTGTATGTCCAGCCAATAACAAAGTGCCTGGTACATAGTAAGTTCTTGACTTGATTTGATAACTTGACATAACTAGGTGACGTAGTAGAAAGAGAATAAGAGACATAGGCAGGAGATCATGGTAAGAATTGCTTCAATGGGGGAAGGAGGTTGAGCCAAGATGGTGGAGTAAAAGCAGTGACTTGCTTGAGCTCTCCCCCAAACTCCTCCAAATACCTGTAAAAATGGCTCTAAATAAATTCTAGAACAGCAGAACCCACAAAAAGACAGACTGAAACAAATTTCCAGCCCAAGACAACCTGGTTGGTTGATTGGAAAGGTCTATCATGCTGGGCCAGGAGAGGATCATAGTTCAGAATGGGAGCAAAGGCAAAGACCACACCTCAGCGAACCTGGACCAGGCCTCAGGGGACTTAATCAGGGGCAGCTGTAGCAGTTTCCGGACTTCTCAACCCACAAACACCAGAGACAACTTAGAAGGTCAGTGGGAAAGTTCTGTGACCACAATAAGAGAGAAGCTGAGTCCCAGCCCCAGTCCCAGTGCAGCCCTGGGGCATGGGCTACTTCCTGAGCTCTCAGCCCACAGAAAGAGGGGGAATCGATTGGCTGATCAGAGGGGAATTGCAGGGATCTCTTTGCTGGTTCTGAGGCAGGGAATCTCTTAGTTTGCCTCTGCTTGGATCTGGGTCAAAGTTCTGGGTGGTAGTCCTGGAGCAATGAGGAGTGCTGGCATGGTGGAGCTTGTAGTGGTGGTGGAGAGGGAATTCTCCTCACAGTTCAAAGGCAGAAAAGAGTTATTGTCATCACTCACAGACCAGAATCCAGGCCAGAAAAGGAGTAAACACCTTGCCCTTGATCATACCACCTTGCAAGAACTGAAAACTTATAGGTCCCTAGAAGTATCTCTAAAAACAGCCTAACAAAACCCCCAAAGCATGGAACAGTACGTTCTCCTAACTTGGAGAAGACTCCTACCTTAACAAAGAGTTTGAAAGTTAAGTAATAAGCTGGGAACATATGCAAACTGTGCAAAAAAGTCAGAGCATAGAATCTTTCTTTGGTGACAAAGAAGATCGAAACATACAATCAGAAGAAGACAATAAAGTCAACGCTCCTACATCCAAAGGCTCCAAGAAAAATATGAATCATTCCCAGGCCATGGAAGATCTCAAAAAAAGATTTTGAGAAGCAAGTAAGAGAAGTAGAGGAAAACCTGGGAAGAGAAATGATATTGATGCAAGAAAATCACGAAAAACAAGTCAAGAGCTTGCTAAAGGAGACTGAAAAAAGTACTGAAAAAAAAATAACACCTTAAATGTAGCTTAATCCAAATGGCAAAAGAGGTCCAAAAAGCCAATGAAGAGAAGAATGCTTTAAAAAGCAGAATTGACCAGATGGAAAAGGAAGTCCAAAAGCTCATTGAAGAAAATACATCCTTAAAAATTGGAATAGAGCAAATGGAAGCTAGTGACTTTGTGAGAAATCAAGACATTGTAAAACAAAACCAAAAGAATGAAAAAAATAGAAGACAATGTGAAATATTTCATTGGAAAAACAACTGACCTGGAAAATAGATCCAGGAGAGAGAATTTAAAAATTATTGGACTATGTGAATCCCATTATCAAAAAAAAAAAAAAGCCTAGACATCATCTTTCAAGAAATTATTAAGGGAAACTGCCCTGACATTCTATAACAGAGGGTAAAAAAGAAACTGAAAGAATCCACCGATCACCTCCTGAAAGAAATCCCCAAAGGAAAACTCCTAGGAATATTATATCCAAATTCCAGAGTTCCCAGGTCAAGGAGAAAATATAGCAAGCAGAAAGAAACCATTCAAGTACTGTGGAAACATAATCAGGACAACACAAGATTTAGCTGCTTTTACATTAAGGGACCAGTGGGCTTGGCTTATGATATTCTGGAAGTCAAATGAAATGGGATTACAGCCAAGAACCACTTACCTAGCAAAACTGAGTATGATCCTTCCAGGGAAAAATGGACATTCAGTGAAATAGAGGAATTTCAAGCATTCTTGATGAGAAGACCAAAGCTAAATAGAAAATTTGACTTTCGAATATAAGACTCAAGAGAAGTATGAAAAGGTAAACAGGAAAGAGAAATCATAAGGTATATATTAAGGTTCAGCTGTTTACATTCCTGCATGGAAAGATGATATTTGTAACTCATGAGACCTTTGTCATTATTAGGGTACTTGGAAGGAAAAAAGATAGATAGATAGATAGATAGATAGATAGATAGAGCGCAGAGGATGAGTTGAAGATGAAGGGGTCATATCTAATAAATAAAATTAGGGGATGAGAGAGGAGTCCTGGGAGAAGGAGGAAGGGGTAAGGAGGAGGTAGAATGGGGTAAATTATCTCACATAAAACAGACAAGAAAAGGCCTTTACAGTGGAAGAGAAATGGGGGAAGGTGAGAGGGAATAAGAGAATCTTATTCTCATTGGATTTGGTTCAAGGAAGGAATAACATACATACTCAATTGGGTATGGAAATTTATCTTACCCTACAGAAAATATAGGGGGAAAGTGGATAAGATGGCAAGAAGATGAGAGAGAGGAGGGAAGATTGGGAGAGGGGTTAAACAGAAGCAAACACTTCTGAGCAAGGACAGGGTCAAAAGAGAGAATAGAATAAACAGGGGGAGAATAAGATGAAGGGAAATTTAGTTTTTGCCTTCTCAATGTGGGTGGAAGGGTGAAAATTTGGAGCCCAGAGTTTCAAAAACAAATGTTAAAAATTGTTTTCACATGCAATTGGGAAATAAGATATGCAAGAAATGGGGTATAGAAATCCATACTGCTCTACAGGAAAATAGAAAGGGAAGAGGATAAGAAAAGGGGTGAAGGAGATAGAAGGAAGGGCAGATTAGGGGAAGGGCTATTCAGAATGCATACTGTTTTGAGGTGGGGTGAAGAAATAGACGAGGTGAAAATTTGGAACTCAGATTTCTGTGGAAGTGAATATTAAAAACTAAAAATAAATAAATTAATGAAAAAGAATCACTTGGATGGTACTTACTAGTTGTGTGACCTTGGTCAAGTCACATCCTCCCTGTGCCTCAGAATTTCCTCATCCTTAAAGTGAATATAATAATACTTGCACTCCCCACCTGACACTATTGTTGTGAGGAAAACAGTTTGTATACTAGAACTCATTTTTTGAATCCCTCAGGGCCCCTAGGGCTTCATTCTCCATATGGTCTTCAACCTGTACTTCACACACATACAGAAAAACTAAAGAAAACATGGCGTGCCCTACAGCAGTGTGGCCCATGGATTGTGTTGGACGTGCTGGCTTTGGATATTCAAATAATTAAGAGAATGAAGTTGCTGAACCAGTGGGCCCCAGTAAACCCAGAACAGTCAGTGGAACAGACAAGCCTGAGAATTATGAAAATGATCTTCATAAAATTAGCTTTTTTATACAAAGAATGAGAGAAGTGTCAGTACATTGAAAGCTGATTTCAGATACGGAAAGTCCAGAATTTAGTTCCTGCTTCTCACATTCAGGCCGTGTGATCATGGCCAAGTCATACTTTCTATGACTATGAATTTCAGAGTAGATGCTGACTTGCATTAATAAAGAGAAATTCCTCTTTGTGGAGTTCCCTGTATCAATGAAACCCTAAATCCAACCTGTTGTCCAATACAAAGAATGGCCTTATTCTCCATGGATTAATTAGTTCTAGGGTGTTACCACCCAAACCTTAACTTTAATAGCCATTGAATTTTCTGAATTTACTTTTCCATTGACATTCTGCATAACCTGATGGTATCTTTTGACTTCTCTGGACCCTCTTGTCCCATCAATAAAATGGTAATGGTGGCCTACTCCTTTCCCTTTCCTTTAAAAGGACTAATAGGCTTTAGAATACACATTTTCTGCTATGGTTAAAGGAGAGAAAGAAGAAGAGGGAAGAGAAGTATGGTGTCATAGAACCCCATTCAACTTAAGAGTAGGGAGAGTTGAATTCCCTTTCCAACCGTTAGTAACTAACTTAGTGATCTTGGTGAGATCATTTGAAGCAAGGAAGTGTGTGATCAAGGCATTTGACTTCTTTTGCTCTCAAGTTTCTTTTTTTGTTTGTTTGGGTTTTTTTTATCTATACAATAAGAGGAATGAGCTATATGTTCTAAGAAACATTCTATGAAAAATAAAACAAAACTCCATGATTCTCTGAAACTTCAAAGCATTATTTTATGCAAGCTTAGATGAGTCTATTTCTGATTAAGTTTTTTAATAGACTTTCAAGTGTCAAAAGGGAGATAATTGTCTTTTGCCTGTATATGTATGCTCATTATGAGAATACAATGTGAACCTATCAGTCCATCTCAGCCTGAGGAAGTAGTAAAATAATGTTATCTTTTCTATGTCCTCAATGGAAGGACCATTTAGCTGCACATGGTATCTTTAGATGTATTATGGAAGGATATGTGAAAAAGAAAACTTAAAGAGAGTCTAGATAAATCTAATGGATAATCACTTCCTGTCCTTATCTAGGAAGATTATAACATTCCTTCAGCTTCATCATGAAGTGACCTGAAAGAAACATGCAGGCACATACTTGCCTTTGCATTATAATTGGAAGGTCATTTCTTCCCCCAAGTATCACCTCCATTGGTATCTTCTTTAGTTGTCCACCTAACAGCACCCAACCAGAAGCCCGATGTTAAAAAGTGTCCTTCAGACATCATGCTGGGTCTTGGTTCAGTGGAATCGACTTTGTTCTGTGCAAGAAAGAAAGATTAAAAAACAGAACAAACCCAAGGCAAATGTGAAGGCAGAATGAGAGAGCAGTAGGGATCAACAGAGAAGGCTTAACGGAAGCAGAGCTCACTGCATACAGCATGTTTGTAGTAATAAACAACAGTGTTAGGAGAGAATAGAAACCTTGTGATAAACAATGTCATGATGTTCCATTGATCCTAATAGGCAGGAGCAGATAATTGGGACAAATAAAGTGCTAACACAGTCTCTAACCACCTTTTGGAGCTCCTCGCCAAATTAGGGAATCGGCCTTGCACACTGCACGGCTCAGCGGTAGCCCAGCATACCAGCTTTTGTGTTTCACTAAAAGAATATGTTCCCGTTGCTAATGGAAAACAACAGAAGCTAGAGACGATTGCTTGGACTGTCAGATCTTCCTGTTTTGTTTTGTTTTTTAAGTGGTAATGAGTAGAAGAGGAGACAATTCCACACATTCATCAAAAGCAACAAAAGAGTTCTTTGGAATGTGCTGTCAATTGAAGTCCAGAACACTTCCAACTATGGGGACTTTCAAGTCTAAACTCAGAAGTTTATTATTTTATGTGGCCATCTTTCCTTCCTCACCCTCTCCCTCCTGACTGTTTTGTCTCAGCAATAGGATTTGTGAATGCCACTCTTTCTTCTTCTCTTTCATACAGCCACATCTGGGGTCGTGGACTCTGCTAGAAGATTGGGAGATAGTGTAGTATGAGAGATTGCATATTTGAATTCCCATGACTTTTTTTTTCCTGATGTTCTCTTTTGGTTTTCACAATCCCTTCATTTATTGGCCCTGTTTTCCATAGTTTCCCCAACTCTACCTTTGACCATAACTACCACTCAAGATTAATTTCTGTTTCTCAAAGGAAAGACAGAGGAATTGACCACAACTACAACTGGAGAGCAAGAAGACCAAATGTGGATGCAAGAGAAACTTGAGAATCAAAAGTAGAATCTTGGAGAAAAGAAAACCCAGGAAGGCCAGATGAACAACCTGCCTTACAGAGATTCTGCATTCACCATATGGTATAAAAACCATAAAGAGAGAAAATATATCAATTGTCCATGTGCAGTGACAGAAGTGTACACTTTCTTGGCCTCCTATGCTCCCTTAGAAGTTGGCTTCATCTGTAAGATTGTACTCCAAAGATTCTTCACTCTTCCCTATAACAAATGGACTATTTTTTAAGAGCACAGAACCCATGTTACAGGAGAAATGTTTTGTAGCTAATTAATTATCTTACTAGCTTTCTCAATAAGTGCTTTTCTTTTGCGCTAAATTGCATCTACTATCTAACTGTTAAAGGTAAGTACATCAATCAGGGTCTCATGAGCTATGATTATAATAGGATAAAGCCAAAGTAAATATTTAAATGATGGTAGCAGCTGCCCTCTAGAGTAGAGGTTTCAAACATTCATGCAGCAGCTACATAGCAGCCTAACATTCCCCAGCAGCCAGAACCAGATTAAAATGTAATTGGGAAATATTTGACCAAATAAATAAAAAAAATATTGAAATATGGATAATTTTAATATGTGGTTTTCTATGTCAATATGCAGACTGCAGGAATCCTTGTGTACAATTTAATGACCCTGTTTTTCATTTGCATTTGATACCACTACTCTAGAAACCCAATCAATGAGATGGAGAGATAGCCTTAGAGGGAGAAATCTATTTATCTGCATAGATCGTTAGATAATTGTATTTTATCTTTAAAACAACTCATTATGGTAGGTGATATTATCATCCAAATTTTACATATGAGGAAAGTGAGGATCAGTAAAGTTAAATGACTCACCCAGAGCCCCACAGCTAATATGTATCTGAAGCAGAATTTGAAATAATGTCTTCTTGATACCAAGTCCAACAGCCTACCCAATATGCAACATATAGATTTAGCTTTGTCATATTAATTTATCTTTTAAAAATATATTTTGACTATAGTTAACCAGTAGGTTTTAAGTTCCTTGTAGCAGGTACCATTTTTTAAATTAATCTTCCTATCTCTCATATTGAAAACCTGTCTTTATTACACATAGTAGGGGTTATCATTTGTTGGTTAGTTTTCTAGATGGCCTGTCTACACCATTGTACTTCATCAATTCATTTTTCACCCTCTGCCCAGACCTGAGTAGGACTGTGGGTTTCTGGAATGGGGCCCGTCTCATTTGATTTCCAGTTCAGCAGTTTGAATCTGATACAAATTGGTTGTGACTAGAAGTTATTCCAGTCTGAAAGCTGCCCACTGTCTTGTTTATGGAGGGAGAAAACAAGAGCTTATTGACTAGATTCCCTTATCTGATGGACCAGAGGACCAAAAGTATTTAAAAACAAACAAAAAAAATGTCATGAGGAGTAAAGGAGTCTCACATTATCATGGTCATCAAGAGATATTACCTATTGCATGTGTGCCACTGTGATATACCTTATCTTAAAAACATACAACAAAAACTAAAAAACTAGAATGTGTTCTCATATCCTCAAAAAGTACCTTGGAGATGAAGTCTATATTGATGAGAGAGAACCCTACAGAATTCTGACCATTATGGTAATTAATAGAGAATATTGGTTTCCAAAGCTGTCAATCCACTGGCACTTTTTACTTTAAAATATAAAAGCAAATAAGCAAACAAACAAATTAAAAAACTATGAAAACAATCTACTGATTAGATCACGTAAGATGAGCTTATGGAGAGTTTTATTATTTTACTTTATATTCAAGAATGAAAAATTTGACCTTCCTCCTCCACCTTTCCTCTTGGCACCACAGACTGGTAAATGCATCTGGTCTTTTCCCATATGCTTTATTATTATTATTATTATTATTGTTATTATTATTATTATTATTATTATTATTATCATCATCATCATTATCATCATCATTACCATTATTATTGTTATAATTATTATTACCATAATTCTGCAGCAGGAAAAACTGGGGGGAGGCAAAAAAAAAGAAAAACATAGAATATCAGTCAGGCTTGACAAGGTTCCTCTAAGAATAGATTACCTAGTCTAATGTTGTGGAAAAATGACTTCTATACATAAGTAAAAGAGGTCAGGAAATTAAATTTTATGTGTCCTGCTTAGAAAAAAAAGAGAGAATTGGGTTGAAATATAGGACCCTTCATGGCCTGGTAGGAAATCTGAACATTTTAATTCTGATTTACAAGGAAAACTCATTGTAAAAGCAACCACAAATCAGGCACCTGGGTGGGTCTTTACTACCAGTACAATGAAAAAAATGTTATCCTAGCATATTCAGATGTAGAGATGATACATCCAGAATAAGAAATGAATAGGCTCAAAGATTTCCCCAAAATGTTTCTGTTCACAACCAAGATGGCAACTATGAATTCTTCATAATTTCCTCTTAGTGATCCTATAAGATTCAAGATGCCAGACTGAATGGCATCATGTAGTTGACTCCAGACTACATGTTTTATGTTCTCAAGAAAATAAGCGCAGTTTACTATTTTAAGAAAAAAGTCACTCCTTTCCTAATTATTTTCAGATGACCTCGCATCCTATTACACTAAGACAAACCAAGGTCGTATTCAACAACATCAAAATTAACTTGTATCTTCAATTATCCTATCCTTCTACTTCTTGTCCCAGAAAAAAATCTCACTCTCCTTTCATAGGAAAATCCATCTACCTGAGCTTTTATTTCTATCCACTCACATGCCTTGGATGATTGTACTCTATTAAAATTATTACCTCTGTCTCTACTCTCTTCAATCTCTTCTATTACTTGTTTTCTTTTTATATATGAATGTGCTCATTCCTTCCTTTTACCCCCACCCCTAATTCTCCCTTTTAAGCTCTCAAGAAAAATCTCTCAAGCATTGTTGTACAATGGAAAACACACTGGCTCAAGAGTCAAAGGACCTGGTTTCAAATCTTGCCCTTGCCACTTAATACCTTGTGACTTTGGACAAGTCATTCCATTCCTTTTGATCCTAGTTTCATCATCATCTGCAAAATGAAAGAGCTGGATTGAATGGCATGTGGGATATTTATCAGTTCTAAATCTATGCTCCCATTATTCTATTGTTTTCTATTGTTTTCCTTCCTTACATCTCAAAACAACAACAAAACAACTGTGTTGCACATTCAGCATTATGGTTCATCCAACCCAACAAATCCTCTACTTTCTTAGGATCTAACAAGTTGACCTTCTTTCCCCAAATTCTCCTGAAATGAGTAACTACTAAGTCTAAGGGATAATTCTCCATCCTCACCTACCATCACTCCTGATGAAGCATTGATACAACTAAACATGCTTCCTCATGAAAACTTCCTTTTTTGGTACATATCATAATTCACAGCCCTCAAGTTCTACCTCCTTTCTCTGATAGTTTTCTCTTTCATTTCCTTTCCCCTCTTTATCCTCCCAATATCCAAAGGTTGATGGCATGGACATTTCTGACCCTATCCTCTTCTATTCTTAATTCATATCACGTTCATTTTCTCATTTCCTTTCCTTTCCTTTCCTTTCCTTTCCTTTCCTTTCCTTTCCTTTCCTTTCCTTTCCTTTCCTTTCCTTTCCTTTCCTTTCCTTTCCTTTCCTTTCCTTTCCTTTCCTTTCCTTTCCTTTCCTTTCCTTTCCTTTCCTTTTGCTTTCTTTTCCTTTTGGACCAGGCAATAGGGTTAAGTGACTTGCCCAGGGTCACACAGCTACTAAGTGGCAAGTGTCTGAGGCTGGATTTGAACTCAAGTCATCCTGACTCCAGGACTGGTAAGTCACCTAGCTGACCCCTTCTCATTTGTTTTCATGGCTTCAGATAACACTTCTAGGTGCATGACTCTCATGTCATACCTTTATTCTTAAGATCTCTCCTGAGTTTGAAGACTTTGTATCCAAAAGCTTTCTTATCTCTATCTTCACGTTTTTCCTGTCCCTCAAATTCAGGATGTTCAAATGAAATACTTCACTTCTTTCACCATTTTCCCTAACTTCCATAACTCCACTAATTGTTCCACTCACTCAAGATCCAAACCTGTGTCACCCTTTGCCTTTCTGCTTCCCAAATTCCTCACAGAAAATTTGTTGTGAAGTGCTGTATCACCTTCATTCACAGTATCTGAAGTATCCATTTCTCCTTATTTTCTCCTTGCTACCAGTCCAGTTCATGTTTTCTTTACCTCGAGCTCTGAATATTAGAATGCCTTCCAAACTGATAATTCTATCTCCATTCCCTTCTACCTGAAATTCACTATCCAATATATCCAATACACCATTACTATCAAGCTTCTAAAATACAGCTTTGATCAAGATGTTTTGGTTTGGTTTGGTTTGGTTTTCTCTCTTCTCAGAAAATTTTAATGACATTTCAAAGTAGACCAGATTAGTTCAAAATGATACTCAAAGAAGACACTCAAAAGTGGTTAGACACTTTAAAAAATGAGGCTTACTACATCAAAGCTAGAGAAGGACATTAAGAGCTAAGAAAGGCTGTTCAGTTAGTATACATCCTTTGTTCAGTAGCGCACAATGTCCTCATCTCAGTGTTGCTCATAGTGGTCCATTGGTTAAGGTCAAGAGATTAGTTTCAATTTCTTGTGCCCTGACTTTTTTTGTTCTTAGGAAACTTGGAAACTGTATTCAAAAATCAAGCCTTTAGTCCACTGAGACATTTAAGTCACAAGGATAGCTTCAATTACTTTTAAGGAAATATCTATTATACCATATGTGGCAGAGGACACTGGTGGATATTCCACCTACCACAACAGCTTTGTTTGTCACTGATACTTTCTATATACCCTCTACACTAACCAAGTGAGAGGATTTGAAATTCACTAAATTCTTTAGCACTCCTGCTTTCCTCTTCAATTCTCCACAACTTCGATTATCCCATTTCCTTCAATCAGATTTGTTTTCCCCAAACCCCATCATTACCTGCTAAAATTCTAAGTATTCTCTAAGAACCAGTTCAAAGTCTATGAAGCCCTTCTGATTAGGCTACCCAGAGGAAAGTTTTTCCTCCTCTGAGGAAGAGCTCTCTTCTCTTTTAACACATCACATTTTCCCTCGTGTCATGACGTAGATTATTATAATAAAGTTATCAGTTCCTGTATTAGATGGGAAGATACTTGAAGTCAGGAATTATGCTGTATTTATTCATTTTCATATCCCTTATAATAGTATAAAATAGGTGTTCAATAAATACTAGTTGAAAATATAGATGAACCTTATTCATAGTTCTGTTAAAAAAAAGGAAGATCTTGATTTTTTTTAACATGTTTTTCGAGTGAGGAGTTTTACAGTTTTAGTTGCAATAGCTTGGAAAAGGTATATTTGAAAAAAAATGATCCAAGACAATATTTGGACAATAGTCAATATTCCCTTTTACGAATATCAGTAAGAGGATAGCAACTAGGTCTGCCAATCCTTCATTTCAAAGTTTAACACTGTAAAACTGTGTATATGTTTTTGTTTGTTTGCTTTTTTATATTAACAAATTAACTAGCATTTATTAAGGCCTTACTATTTGTGAGAAGAATGGACATAAACTTATAATAAAATGGTAGTGAGGTATAGATGTAGAGAATACAAATAGGTAAGACAACTCATACCTCTGTAATTGCAGGACCTTGACAACTATCTCTCCATCTTTAGTGAAGTGCTCCCAAAGCTCTTTCCTGAAAGAAATGTTTCTTTTTTTGGTGTACTGCTCAGGTGGGCTTCCCAGGTCACCTCCTCTCTGTAACTCCATTCTGAATTCCAGGATTGGTTCTGAATCTATAGCCTGTTCTCTTTTTTCCTGCTACAGGTCCTGCTCCTCAAAGCTCTTTTGTCCCATCAGTGATTGCCTTCCTGTACCTGAGTTCCCTGGAAGTACGTGTCTTTGTTTCCTTAATTATGCTTCTCCCTAAGTGATTGTGGACCCTACATAAGATTGAGATCACATAAAGTTTTCCTTTGAACTCAATCTGGAAATCAACCTCAAATAGCTTAGAAAATCACTGTCTGAATCATTAGAATGCGTAAGTTTATGTGCTTTTAGCTCTGGAATGTGGATTCTATTGAATTCAGGTTATCTTGTAAGGAGATAAGTAAGGGTAATTGTAGGAGGTGATGTTTGAGGCAACTGAAAGACTTTCCCTGTAGAATTAAGACTAGTAAATATTCAACACTTATCAATGTTGAAATATATCAAAAATATGTGCTAAATCTCTCATTGTTTGTGGTGGGTAGTTTAATCTAATCTGTATCATAAAGCATGCTAGAGACTTTCATGCTGTGGGAAAAGTTGAGTAAAATCACGATTAAAATAAATAAGGCAGAGGAGAAACAAGAATGTCCATTATCACTGTTGTTCAATATCGTGCTAGAAACGTTAGCTTTAGCAATAAGAGAAGAAAAAGAAATTGAAGGTATTAGGATAGGCAAAGAAGAAACAAATCACTCTTTGCAGATAATATGATGGTATACTTAGAGTATCTTAGAGAATCAACTAAAAAACTCCTTGAAATAATAAACAACTATAGCAAAGTTGCAGGCTATAAAATAAACCCACACAAATCATCAGCATTTCTATATATTACTAACAAAGCCCAACAGCAAGAGATAGAATGAGAAATTCCATTTAAAGCTATTGTAGATATAATAAAATATTTAGGAGTCTACCTACTGAAACAAACCCAGGAACTATATGAACACAATTACAAAACACTTTTCACACAAATAAAATCAGATCTAAATAATTGGAAAAACATCAGTTGATCATGGGTAGGCTGACTTGACATAATAAAATGACAATTCTACCTAAGCTAATTTACTTATTCAGTGCCATGCCAATCAAACTACTAAAAATTATTTCATAGAGTTAGAAAAAATAATAACAAGATTCATTTGGAATAACAAAAGTTCCAGAGTATCAAGGGAACTATTAAAAAGAAACACAGGGGAAGGTGGCCTAGCCATTGCAGGTATTAAATTGTATTATAAAGCAGCAATCATAAAAACTGCTTGGTACTGGCTAAGAAATAGAGTGGTGAATCAATGGAATAGGTTAGGTATGTAAGACAGTACTCAATGACTATAGCAATCTATTACTTGATAAACCTAAAGACCTCAGCTTCTGGGATAAGAACTCACTGTTTGACAAAAACTGCTGGGAAAACTGGAAAAGAGTATGGCAGAAACTAGGCATAGACCATATGCCTCACACCATATACCAAAATCAAAATGGGTTCATGATTCAGATATAAAGGCTGATATTGTAAGCAAACTGGGAGAGAAAGGAATAGTTTACCTACCAGATTTATGAAGAACAGAAAAATTCATGACCAAAAAGGAAATAGAGATTACAAAATACAAAATGGCTAATTTTGATTATATCAAATTGAAAAGGTTTTGCACAAACAAAGCCAATGCAATCAAGATTAGGAGGGAAACAGAAAACCGTGAAAGAATTTTTACAACCAGTGCCTCTGATTAGGGCTTCATTTCTAAAATATACTTAAGTCAAATTTGTAAGAATTCAAGTCATTCCCCAATTGATTAATGGTCAAAGGATGTGAACAGGCAGTTCTCAGATGAAGAAATTAAAGCCATGTATAGTCCTATGAAAAAATGTTCTATTTATTAGACAAATGCAAATCAAAACAACTCTGAGGTACCACATCACATCTATCACACTGGCAAATATGACAAAACAGGAAAATGATAAGTGTTGAAGATGTGGGAAAATTGGAACACTAATGTATTGTTGGTGGAGTTGTGAAATCATCCAACCAGTTTGGAGAGCAATTTGGAACTATGCCCAAAGGGCTATAAAAATGTGCATGCCCTTTGACCCAGCAATACCACTTCTAGGGCTGTATCCCAAAGAAATCATACAAATGGGAAAAGGACCCACACATACAAAAATATAGCAGTTCTTTTTGTGGTTTCCAAGAATTAGAAATTGAGAGGATGCCCATCAATTGGGGAATGGCTGAACAAGTTGGGGAATATGAATGTAATGGAATACTGTTGTGCTATAAGAAATTATGGGCAGGCAGACTTCAGAAAAACCTGGAAAGACTTGTATGGTCTGATGCGGACTGAAGTGAGCAGAACAAGAAGAACATTGTACACAGTAACAGCCATATTGTGTGATGACTAAAACTGATAGACTTAACCCTTCTCAGCAGTGCAAGGATCTAAGACATCTCCAAAGGCCTCATGATGGAAAATATTATCCACATCAAAAGAAAGAAGTATGGAGTTTGAATGCAGATCAAAGCATATTATTTGCTATTATTTTCTTCTGTTGTTTTTTGTTTCCTTTTTCTGGTGGTTCCTCCTACTGGTTCTAATTCTTACCCACAACATCGCTAATGTGAAAATATGTTTAATGGGAATGTATGTCTTGCCTATATCTGATTGGGCACCATCTTGGGGAGGCAGGTAGAGAGGAAGGGGGAGAAAAAAATTAAAACCCAAAAGCTTATGGAAGCGATTGTTGATAAATCAAAATAAATTTAAAAAAATAAAAATAAAATACAATGAAATAAATAAGGACCTGCCAAGAGTTTGTTTAGATGCTTTGTAGTTTATGGACTTCAGAATAAATGTGAGAAGGTGAAATGGCCCCTTCCACATAAGTGCTGAACTCAAATTAAAAAAGGGTAAATCAAGGAAACAAGTGGATCTTTTTTTAGGGCGGGTAGAGGGAAGTTTTGAAATTCTTTCATTCCTTATACTAGCCTTGTTTTTTTCTTTCTTTCTTCCTTTGTTTCTTCCTCCTTCCCTCCATTCCTTTCTCTTTTTTTCTTTTCCTCCTGCGTTTCTCCCTCCATCCTTCCGTCTCTCTGTTCCTTCCTTCCTTCATTTTTTCTTTTGTCTTAATTTTTCATAAACACAAAACAATACAGAAACTCAGAAAAGAGCATAAACAAAGAGCAAAATTAGTCCCTAAAATCCCTAAATTCCACTCTGTAACTGAATTAGATGCCACCAGCTTCTAAACTTTGCTACCAAACAAAAAGTTGGCATTAGTAAGAAATATTTACACCTCCTAAATACCCCCTTTTTCAATAATGTCATGTAACAGTGGCCAGAAGTCATCTCTCTTCAGGTCTTCAAGCATTCATTCACTCATTCTTTCTTTTGCTTATTCAATAATTCATTTATCTAACAAATTATTGAGTACCTATGCTATACAATATACTGTGCTAGGTGTCCTGGAGACATAAGAATTTGATGTGTCTGTCATTCAAGAACCTTAAAGTTTAGTAACTTGTAAGTTATATTCAGATTATTTGGTCAAGAAAAGTTCGAATTAATACAAAGTATTTTGGATTTCACATCCACACACTATTGCATAGCTCTATTAATGATACTGTCTTTAGATATGTCTCAAGAAAACAATCTCTGCTAAAGAGTGAAGCTAGATAATGACAACTGATTACCACAGAATATGATGTGTTCTACTAGGGATACGACAACAGGTGTGCTATCATCAGTATTGTAATAAAAAATACATTTCAGTGTACTTTCATGCAGGTGTGCTGCTGGCAACGGTTCCCATCCAGCTTAATTCTGTTCACCTTTCATATAGAACTATACCAAGGAAACAGGCAGTTATCTAGAAGTGTTGTCTATATAACAATGAATATCAGGGTATAAATATATATATATATATATACACACATATACATATATATGTGTGTGTGTATGCATGCATGTGTGTATATATATGTGTATATATATATACACACATGCACATATATACATATATGTATATACACAAAGATATACATACTATATATACATATATATATATATCTTCTCTTTTAAACATTGTGTCTCTATCAATGCAAGACTTACCTTTTCCATGATGCTGCTAAATCTAAATATTTGTCTTACTTTCCCCACCCTTCCTTCCATTTAAAATTAATTCTAATCTATTAAGACCCAGTTCAATTTTTACCCCCCTGTGAAGCCTTTATTAGTTATTTTAGCTTGCAGAAACCTCCATAATTCTGATATGTGAATCGTCTATATTTTTTTTTCTCAACCAAATGTTCAAAATATCTACATTTCTCCTTAATAGAATTCTAAGGTCTGGTGTCCAGGGGTTTCACACTTAAACTCTTCTTTTGCTCATAGTATAGGTCTGGGTATAGAATAGGCTACTCAGTATACATATAATAAGTTAAATTACTAGGAAAAAAAAGACTCCTGGTTTTATTTACTTTAGAAGCTCAGCTTCTAGCCTCACAATCTAAGGACTATAAATTTGAGATGTACCCACTGGGGCTGACTTAGAGCAAAAGTCTAGGGAAAAAGGGAAAATAGAGATAGTCCACTCCTGTTGAGGCCTGGATTGAAGATTTCAATAGGCCTCAGCACTTCTGGTTTGTTTGTTTGCACTGCCACCTCCTTTGGGGTAGACTTCTTTTCTTAATCTGCCAGTCTTTTGGGATTTTGCCAGCAATGGAATTCTTAATTAGCTGAATAATAATAAGATTCATGGCACCAATCAACATAAGAGTTATATAGTATCATAGTTGCATAGGTTTTCATTCTATCCTTTGCCTTTTCTTCTACATGAGGCACTTTCTTTTATCTTATATGACTAATACTTGGACAGGCCAAACAGTTTGCAGAGAAAAACAACTCAATGTGATTGATTTTAATCAAATAATCAGCTATTTTGTAAACAAGGAATTCAGTCAAACATCTGGTAAGTAGTTGCTTTCAAAATACCTGTTTGTTCAAATTCTTTCTTCAAAAAAACCCTAAGAAAACAAAATATGTGTTTGTGGGCATATGTGTATAAAAACAAACAAACAACCTCATTTATAAAAGGGTTTAGAATTTTAAACCTCATTCATAAAAAGGGTTTTGAAGTCTCCAGGTGAAAAGTGCACAAAAGTTCCTTTTGAATTGCTCTCTAGAGCCATTTTAAGAGACCTGTTCAGGTCTGAGTCTTCTAGTTTGCTAAAAAAATACAATAGCATTACCTTGTCTACTGACACACACTGAGGACAAATTCAAGGGGACAACCTATGCCATGGGAGTTGAATTCAGCAAGTGCTAAGCCATCTATGAAGGAAGTATTGCTCTTAGATGCTGTAGAAATAAAGAAAAAAAATATTTTATGCATATGTATATATGTGTACGTGCATATGTGTCTGCCTCTGCTTTTATATTTTTATATATATGTATGTACATATGTACACATATACACATGCATGTATATATGGGCATGGGAAGCTAAGTGGTGAAGTGAATAGAGTACCAGGCCTTGAGTCTGGTCAGAAAGACTCATCTTCGTGAGATCAAATCTGGATTCAAACACTTGCTAGCTGTGTGACCCTGGACAATTCACTTAACCCTATTGGCCTTGTCATCTGTAAAAAGGACTGGAGAAGGAAATGGCAAATGACTCCAGTGTTTTTGCCAAGAAAACCCCAAATGGCTGCATATACATACGCACATATGACTCAAGGTACCGATGTCAGTCACTTAGTACTAAGCAATGAAGATGCATTAAAAAATAAATAAATAAAGGATTGCTCTGCCCTTAAGGAGCTTACCTTCTAAAGGTGAAGACAACCTTTAAAGAGCTATATTGTTGCTTTTGAGTTCTGTTTGAATCTTTGTGATTCCATAGATCATACTATTTATGGGATTTTCTTGGCAAAGATACTATAGTCATTTGCCATTTCCTTCTCCAGTGGATTAAGACAAAGCCAAGCTTACTCAGATAGTAAGTATCCGAAGCCTAATTTGAACTCAAGTCTTCCTGACTCTAGGCCCAGCACTCTATCCACTGAGCCATCTAGCTGCTTCAAAAAAAAACTATCTACATATAAAAATTATATATACAGAGTAGATGGAAGGTTTGTTTGTCCTTCCTTTTCAAAGAGTACCATGACATCAGGGAGGTGATGCAAGTGAATTAGATTTAAGTGAGGTAGGACTGTAGAAAGTCACCAGCCTCACTTTCTCCTCAGGAGCCTTTTGGATTCAGTGGCCAGATATGAATCAGGGCAACTGGAGATGGCCCAGGATGCTGAGCACAGGCCCTGGATTCAGGAAGACACTTGACACTTACTAGCTGTGTGACACTGGACATGTCACTTCACTTCATTACCTGGCCAAACAGACAAAAAAAGAAGTAGTCTTTCAAGATTTTTGAGGGAACAATTTCCTATAAGGAAGGAAAACTGGGGTTCAAATTGCAAGGATTAAAGGAGAGGATGGGATGGTAACATATTAGAGACTGTGACAGTAATTCACTACTTACAGGAGTTTATTTATGAAGGAGAAGTTTACTGTAGGATGATAGCTTACAAAATGGTTGGTTATGGAAAAAATTTAACTTAAGGAAAATGTAAAAGCATTTGTAGGCAACTGGACTAGAACCAGCAGAAAGTGCTTGGAGATGAGAGAATGAAAGAGAATTGCGAGTCAGCAGCATTCAATGAGAAAGATGGCAGTTACTCTTCAATAAATATAAATGTATATACACAGAAAATGTTTTTGTAATACATATGTGTAAGTATATAATAAATATGTTTATTCAAATATACATGTGAAATCATATAAAGATAGATTCATGCATAAATTACATGGAAAAATTAATTAATATATATACTTAATACCTTTTGATACAATTAACTTTTTCTTCACATACTTGGCATACTTTTGTAAGCATTTCCTTGCCGCCAACTATTTCCACATTTCTGAAGATTTTGACAAGATTTAAGTGTATAAAAAGGGGGATAAACACTATAAAGTCTTATTTTGATTTTTCTATGTATGTATATACAAAATGTCCCAAAAGTCTTAAGTTAGATTTAAGCTGTAATATATTCAAAATGCACTAAAAGCTTTGAGGATATCATATATACAAAATTCCCATGTGTGTACATATATGTATGTATTTGCATACATATGTATGCATTATACATACATGCAATTGTGTGCATACATGTATACTATGTGTGTGTGTATTCAATATATGCTTGTTTATTGGGATCATATCAATGATTTCACTGATAGAGGAAAAATATGCTATAAAAATACCTAACATTGACAGAGAATGAAAACTCACCTGTAATTTGGAATAATGATCTTACCACATAGATTTAGACATATAAGGCACCTTAGAAGTTACCTTTTAGTCCAACCTGTTTATTTTAAAATGAGGAAAATGTGTTTCCAATTATTTTGTAGTCTATCTTTCCATGGCCCTTTGTTACATATAATTTTTATTGTGTCATGATCTGAAAAGGTTGCATTTAATATTTCTGCCTTTCTGCATTGGATTGTGAGGTTTTTATGCCCTAGCACATGGTCAGTTTTTGTGTATGTGCCATGTACTGCTGAGAAAAAGTATATTCCTTTCTCTCCCCATTCAGTTTTCTCCAGAGCTCTATCATACCTAACTTTTCTAATGTTCTATTCACCTCCTTAACTTCTTTCTTGTTCATTTTGTGGTTAGACTTATCTCATGCCAAGAGGGGGAGGTTCAGGTCCCCCCCACTAGTATGCTTTTGCTGTCTATTTCTTCCTGTAACTCCCTGAACTTCTGTAAGCATTTGGATGCTATACCATTTGGTGCATATATGTTTAGTAATGATATTACTTCATTGTCTATGGTGCCTTTTTGCAGGATGTAGTTTCCTTCCTTATCTCTTTTGATTAGATCTATTTTTGCTTTTGCTGTGTCTGAGATCAGGATTGCTACCCCTGCTTTTTTTACTTCAGCTGACGCATAATATATTCTGCTCCAGCCTTTTATCTTTACCCTGTATATGTCACTCTTTTTCAAATGTGTTTCCTGCAAACAACATATTGTAGGATTATGGTTTTTAATCCATTCTGCGATCCATTTCCGTTTTATGGGAGAGTTCGTCCCATTCACATTCACAGTTATGATTACTATCTGTCTTTTTCTCCATCCTTTTTTCCCCCAATTTATGCTTTTCTTTCTCCTTTTTCCTTTGCCCCCTTCACTAGTGTTTTGCTTTTGACCACTGCCTCCTTCAGTCCCTCCCCCCTTTTATTATCCCTTTCCCTTTTCTTCCCCTTTACTCTTACTGCTTCTTCCCTCCCTTCTTTCCCCCCCTCACTTTTCTTTCCCCTCTCTCTTTTCTTTACCCTTTTCCCTCCTACTGCCTTTAGGGCAAGTTATATTTCTATACCTAACAGGTTATGTTATGCCCTTCTTGAGCATAATCTGATGAGAGTAAGATTCAAACAATGCTCCCCCCTCCCTTTTTTCCCTCTGCTGTGGTAGGATTTTCTGTCTTTTCCTGTAATGTAATTTACCCTTGTCTGCCTCCTCCTTTCTCAGTACCTTTTCTAAGATCAGATTGATCCATTTATTTGGATCCATTTAACCTACTTGATTAGATTTTTTTTTATCATTACATCAAAGTCAACTAATATCCACCCTCTTTATATATACTCCTTTAGCATGGTGTAAAAGCAATACAGTTCTCAAGGGTTGCAAGTGTCATATTCCCTTGTAGGGGTTTAAGCACCCCCCCATTAACAACATATTGTATCTTTCTGTCCCATCTACCTTTTTAAGTCCTTCTTGAGTCCTGTAGTTGAAGATTGAATTTTTTGTTGAGCTCTGGTCTTTTTATCAGGAAAGTTTAGAAGTCTCCTATTTCATTGAATATCCACCTCCTCCCTTGAAAACTGATGCTCATTTTCGCTGGGTAATTGATCCCTGGCTGCATTGCAAGCCTTACGGAATATCATGTTCCACACCCTGCAGTCTTTTAATGTAGAAGCTGCAAGGTCTTGTGTAATCCTGACTGTTGTTCCATGATATTTAAATTGTTTCTTTCTGGCAGAAACTAGGCACAGACCCAAATCTCACACCATATACCAAAATAAAGTAAAATGGGTTCAAGACTTAGATATAAAGGCTGATACCATAAGTAAACTGGGAGAACAAGGAATAGTTTACCTATCAGATCTATGGAGAACAGAAGAATTCGTGACCAAACAGGAGGCAGAGAACATTATGAAAAGCAAAATGGATAATTTTGATTACATTAAATTGAAAAGTTTTTGCACAAACAAAGCCAATGCAACTAAGATTAGAACAAAGGTAGGAAACTGGGAAAGAATTTTTACAACCAGTCTTTCTGGTAAAGACCTCATTTCTAAAATATATAGAGAATTAAAAGAAGTTTATAAGAACACAAGCCATTCCCCAATTGATAAATGCTCAAAGGATATGAACAGACAGTTCTCAGATGAAGAAATTAAAGCCATCTATAGTCACATAAAAAAATGCTCTAAATTGTTATTGATTAGAGAAATGCAAATCAAAACAACTCTGAGGTACCACATCACACCTATCAGATTGGCCAACATGACAAAACAGGAAAATGATAAATGTTGGAAAAGATGTGGGAAAATTGGAATGCTAATACATTGTTGGTGGAGTTGTGAAATGATCCAACCATTTTGGAGAACAATTTGGAACTATGCCCAAAGGGCTATAAAAATATGCATACCCTTTGATCCAGCAATAGCACTTCTAGGGCTATATCCCAAAGAGATCAAACAAATGGGAAAAGGACCCACATGTACAAAAATATTCATAGTAGCTCTGTTTGTCGTGGCAAAGAATTGGAAATTGAGAGGATGCCCATCAATTGGGGAATGGCTGAGCAAGTTGTGGTATATGAATGTAATGGAATACTATTGTGCTATAAGAAATGATGAACAGGCTGACTTCAGAAAAACCCGGAAGGACTTATATTGTGTGATGCTGAGTGAAGTGAGCAGAACCAAGAGGACTTTGTACACAATAACAGCCATGTTATATGATGACTAAGATTGTTAAAATGAACCCTTCTCAACATTACAAGGATCTAAGACATCCCCAGAGGCCTTGGAATGGAAAATGCTGTCCACATCCAAAGAAAGAACTATGGAAGTCGAATCGCTATCACTTATTTTTACCTTCTGTTGAGTTTTGTTTCGTCTTTCTCATGGTTCCTCCTATTGGTTTTAATTTTTACTTACAACTTCAGTAATGTGAAAATATGTTTAATGGGTATGTAAATGTAAAGCCTATATCATATTGTGTGCCATCTTGGGAAGGGTGGGGGGGAGGAAGGGGGAGAAAAATTTTCAACTCAAAAGCATATGGAAGTGATTGTTGATAAATCAAAATAAATTAATAAAAGTTTTTTAAAAAGTTAAAAAAACGAGGAAAATGTGGATCATTCAATTTGAGTGACTTAACCAGGGTCATATAGGAAGTAATATGCAAAGGCCAAATTCAAACTCAGTTTTTCTTACTATGAATCCAGTACTCTTCATATTACCCAATTGATTCTAAGATAGGTTCCTGAAGTGGATAATTCTGCCCCTTGGGTTCACTAGAACAATCCAGGGGGCAGGAGTAGTTTGAAATGACACAGATTTCAAAAACGAAATAACACTGAAAGATTAAAGAAAAAGGTTTTCCAGGGGGGAGTTAAGTAATTTTTTGGGAACCTTTCCTAGTATTTGTGAGTTGCCTTTGGCATTATTTTAACTGCAGTTTAAAATAGCCTGACACAGAAGTGGTTTGACATTGTGGAGGTTGTGACGTGTCAGATATAGGATTTGAACCAAGACCTTCATGATATTATGGCTCCCACTCTATACGCTATCAAGGACTTCTATGGATTCATTGGTATGGTGACTTTCTGGGAGAGGATCTTCCCCTTTCAGTTTGATTTTTTTTTTTTTATTAAAGGGGCTGTCCCTTGACTCATTTCCTAAAGAGGCTTATTCACTGAATGGGCATTGCCTCACTCAAAGACTTTAGGTTAAAAAAGCCAAGGTCTCCCACTGCATCCTGGGCCATCTCCAGACATCCTGATCTCTATCTGGCCACTGGAGGAGAAAGTGAGGCTGGTGACTTTGCACAGCCCTTCCTCACTTAAATCCCATTCACTTGCATGTCAGGGAATCTCCTTCCTGATGTCATGGTCCTCTTTGAAAATCAAAGACAACCACACAACCCTCTACCAATACAGGGAGGCCCCTTATTTAAACATGGACATTTGCTTAGAGAACTGAGGGGTTGGGACTTTTCCAAGGTCACATAGCCAGCATGTATCAGATTCTGGACTTGAACCCAGGCTCTTTGACTTCAAGGCTATTTCTTTATCCACTAAATTATGATATATGTCTATCTTTAGATATAATTATATTAATATTGTATATTAGTATATGAGTATAAAATAATATTTTATATATTAATTGAAAAATATTAGCATACAGCTAACAACATGTACTAGTACAGAGAGAAATGGTCTTCCATCCACATTTGTCCAAGTCCTGCATATACCACGTATTACCATGCCCAGAGAATAGTTACTTACCCTCTCAATAATCTGGGAAATTTGAAGGGGCTCTGATTTTCAGGTGAAGTATTGTTCTTCATCAATGGAAGTTTTCACACTGAGAGCTCCCTACATCATTGAAATAGCTTTATTTCTTGTCATCTAGAAAAGGAGAGACAGAAAGAAACAGACAGAGACAGATAAAAATACAGAGAGACAGAGAGACACACAGTCAGAGACAGACAGACATACAGAGAGATAGACAGAGACAGACAGAGACAGAGACAAAGAGATACAAGGTTGTTGACTATTTTTTTTCCTTTTTCCATTCACTGACATCATAACCACGTCAATATAGTTAGAAGTCTCAGGAAAAGTTTATGACAATGAAGCTCTGATAAAAATATTATAAGTATGTAAGTGAAGAAGTACATTGGACCCAAGTGTATTAATTATATACAAGAATTTAGTAGTGCAAATTACAAATAATTTAGTATGATTGGTACTAATCTAGCAGCTGTATATTTTTAGTATATACTGACATAGGAACATACGTGGGTGAAGTATAAAATCAATTGAAATGTCACATATCCAGGTCCTTATTTAACTGAGGAGATGCTATGTTTTCTTAACAGTTTATTGACTGCTACTGAAGCACCCATTCTTCCCATTTGACCAATTTCACTCAAACAGGCACATACAGAGAAAAGAACAGTTGCCTAGCCAGCTGCCCTAAATCATAAATAACAATTAGCCTCCATGTCAGACTCAAGGAGGAAATAATAAGAAAAAAAGAATAATGCATAATACTCATACTGATTATTTCTCACCAATATGAAAGAGGTTTGAAATTTTGTAGGCTGAGATAGCAACCTGGTATACTATCAAGATCTTTATTTATAAATAAATGATGCATAAATGGTCATTTTGTCCCATTTGTCCTTCTGTAATTTCTATGGGCCAGCTGGCTTTGAATTGTTTACATATATTTAGAAAGTCATAAGGAACGGGAATGTGTGGAGGAAAATATAAAAATAGGAGACAAATGAAGGTCAAGCAAACATCATGGTTTGAGGTGTTGGTAGTCTGGGACTCTCTTGACTATATGTGTCAGTAGCCAGCCTCTAGTCCTCAGAGAAAGTATTTTGGAGCACACATGGTATGTGCACAAGCAATGGCAATGGTCATTTTTTGTGGCCCATACCTAAGTCATCAAATCCAAACAGAGGTCACTCAGAATTGGGACAGTTGAAGGATTATGTCACTGCTTTGTTTCTCATTCAGCTAGAGAATTTGTAGCTCACTCTACCAGGCAGAGGCTACTGCTGCACTGCTTAAGGCTTTAGCAAGATTGGAAGCCCCAGTGCTGTTACAGTGAGACATTAAGAGACTTTGAGAGACATTCTCAATTCTTTCAATCTTTCTCCATATAATGTGTTTTCTAAAACACTCTTCATCGCACTCATTCCCCTATGAGAATTTTCGTGTTTGACAATAGCCATCATAAAGTCTGCTGCCTCAAAGTATATAAAGCCATGTTTGTTTTACCCTTTCCAGTTTGAAGAACACCGTCTTCAGGGGTACCAGTAGGAACAAATAGAAGTTAAGGAATGTTGCTTTCTCCCTGTCATCTGTGAGCACTAAACCATCTATCTGCTTCAAGCAGTAGGCTTATCCTTTCGTTGCTCATCTTGCTCTGAACATAGCATAAAAAAGGCCTTTTTGTTGCCATTGGCAAGTTTTGCAAGCCTCAGCTCATTCTGTACTTTAGCTTTTCTGATCCTATTCTTCCAGTCTTTTGACACTCTTTAATATTCAAAGTTGGTAGTGTGTTCTTTCTATCTTTTCTACTTGTCCTTTTAAACTCTCAGCATATCAAAGAGAAACATTGGCTTCTTTAGATGTCTTTCTTCTTTCTTTCTTTTTTTTTTGGACTGGAATCATTCATAATTGTAGAAACATAATTACATTTTGTAGAGTCTGCTATTCCTTCTAAGTCAGAGTTCCTTTCAGAGATGTGGACCATGGGATCATACCTCTCTTTCCTCTGAATTCTTTAAAACTTCTTTTCCCAAAGTCTGAGTTCTTTTTCTGACTTTGCCAGCATTACCTTTATTCACAATTAGAAACACCAAGAATACATGGTGACTTTCTCCCAAGGTCCCCATCACTTTTACATGAACATATGTACCTTACTTTTTCATTGCAATTAAATCTAGAGGAGCAGTTCTCCTCATCAAGTTCTTCTACTTCCTAATAAATGAAATCGCCAGAAAAGCAGAGTTGTTTACCAGAGGTACTGATTTTAGCAGCATTAATTTTTCAGAAAGTATCTAATTAGTTGAAGTTACACATCATGATTGTACCTCACCTCTCTAAGAATTTGTAATTTGTATTATGAAAGCATTGCCCATGCCTTCCAATTGATCTGGTGGTTTCTACAATACTCTACTGGTAATATCACAAAAACTCTATTATTAATTTATCCGTGCTTAGATAGTTATCAACATATTTCTTAATTCAGGCCTCTGGATTGCCATTCAAGTGTTTATCTCTTCAAAATTATGTTTTCTTAATATATTTGTTTTTCCACTATGAACATTTAAAGATATCACCCACTTCTTGAGAGGTCTCCTTTAACTAAGTAAAATCTTTAAGTAAAATTAATAGTACAATGACTAGTGTATATAATATTTTGTATCGGTGGTATAATCTATCTCTTTATCAAAATAAAAAAGAGAAAGAGAGAAATTGATTTTAGCTCTCTCCCCTCTCCCACCCCATTAAAAGTTAAAAAACAAAACAAAACAAAAATAAATAAATGTCTTGTAACAAATATTAATCGTCAAGGAAATCAGATTCTCTGAATGGCTCTCAATGTATAATACATACACACATACATATATATGTATATACATATGTGTACATGTGTATCAACATATACATATGAACACATATGTAAATACATATGCACATGTTTATGTGTGTATGCATATCTATATCTAGATTAGTATATATACATACACACACATATGTGTGTGTATATATATATACATATATATATATATATATATATAATATATATATATACATATATATATATATACAATATATATATATATATATATATATACATTATATATATATAATATATATATATACATATATATATATATATATATATATATATATATTATATACTATATATATATACTACATATATTACGTATATATATATATATATTATAATATCATATATTATATATATATATATATATACTTAATATATTTTGAATCCTTAATATTATGCCTCTCTGTGAAAAGAACATTTCATCATTGGTCCTTTGGAATTATGAAACACTATTGTATTTTCATAGTTATTGTAGTTTTTAAAGTTGTTTTTACAGTATTATTGCTGTTTCCATATAAATTGTCCTCCTAGTTTTGCCCATTTCATTTACTAATTTATAAAAGTCTTCTAAATTGTTCATTATTATAACATTGATGTTATAGTATAATTATTTCTGGTTCTGCTTATTTAACTCTGCATCTGTTTATATGTCTTTCTGTCTTTTTGAAATCCTCTCTTTCTTGCTATGGCATTATACTCTATAACACAATTTATTCAGCTATTCCTCAATTGATGGACTTCTCATTAGCTTCTAGTTTTTTGCCAACACACACATACACATAGCTCTAGTATAAATATTTTTTTGTACATAATGTGACACTTCTGCTATCTTTGATCTCCTTTGTGTATAGGTTTAATAGTGGCATAGCTAGGTCAAAGGGTTTACACAGTTTAGTAACTTTTTTGCATGTGATACCAAGTCACTTTCCAGAATGGTTGTATTAATTTACATATCAATAATTTTTAGCAACTTTTTTGTATATAATTCCTAAACACTATCCGTAATTGTTATACCCATTCACAGGTCTACCAACAGTGCATTAATGTGCCTGTTTTCCCGCGGCCACTCCAGCATTCATAAATTTCCTTTTTTGGTCATCATTATTACTCTGATGAGTGTGAGGTAAAATCACGTAATTACTTTAATTTGCATTTCTCTAATTAGTAGTGATTTGGAACATTTCATATGGTTATAAATAACCTAGGTTTCTTCCCTTTAGAAATATCTGCTCATATCTTTAGATAATTCATCAATTGAGGAATGATACTTCTTTTTATAAATTTGAAATTGTTCCCAGTAAATAAGACTATATCTGAGAAACTTGCTGCAAATCTTTTCCTGGTCATTTCCTTTATAATTTTAGTTTTACTAGATTTATTTGTGTGAGACCTCTTTAATTTTATATCATCAAAATTATCCATCTTATCTTTCTGATCCTCTCTATCGCTTGTTTAGTCAGAACTTTTCTTCTATTTCTGAATCTGATGGATATTTTCCCCCCCATATTTCTCTAATTTGTTTAGGATGTGATCTTTTATATCTAACTCACATGCCAATTTGGGATATAATGTTTGTATGAATTGTGAGGTGTTAGTCTAAATCTAATTTCTTCCACACTGAAGTTCAGTTTTCCAGCAGTTTTTGTCAAATAGTAAGTTCTTATATTAGTAGCTGGTATCTTAGTGTTTATCAAATACTAGGGTATGAAATACATTTGTTTTGTAACTTATGTAGCTAATCTGTTCTGCTGATTGATCTACTCTTAAACTAGTACAAAATTATTTAACAATTATTGCTTTATAGTATAGTTTGAGATCTGGCATTTCCATGACTTTTTTGATTATTTCCTTTTATTATTTCTCTGGAGATTCCTGACTTCTTTTTTTTTTCTCTATATGAATTGTTATTATTATTTTTAAATCTACAATGCAATCTTTAGGTAGTTTGATTGATAAATACATTGTTGTGTTGAATGCTATATGCTACCAAACCCTTTTAAATGAGATGTTTGCTTTGAACAAGGTATGCCTTTCCATTTCCTTATTTCAACAATGAGTTATCACCTCTCCCCTCAATGCTACCCATAATATAATCTATAATATTTTTTTTTATAAAACATCAAATTAACTTAGCTGATTACTGAGACTATGTGCATTGGCATAGACACATATAAAGCTAATAAGTCTTATTCATGATTTCATTTTCCTCAATTTCCTTCTGGGATTTATGAAGCTCTATCTTCACTATGAGCTTTAATTTTATGCCATGCAAGTGTCCTGCAGTGTATCTGTTTCTGTTTATTTATTTAAATGAGAATTTTTCTACCTTCTCTTCAGATTCCAATTTAAAGTCTACTTGATCATGTTGGCAACCCTCTTGATAAATGTTACTTCTAGTCTTTCTGAGATGAAATATATCATTTGCCAAGAGCCCATCAATCTGTTAAAGTAGGTTGTGGTCCAGAAAACCAAATCTCCTCCTTTGACACCATTTATGCATTGACTTCATATTAGCCTGCTTGCCCTTGCAATTCATTTACAGATAGGCTATGCATAGCCATGCTGGAGCCTCATAGTTACTCTATGTCTTTTACATCCTTATCAGATATCTGTCTCACTTTTCATGGAAACTGTTGAGTAATAGGACTAGAAAAAAATACTCTAATGAACCATTACCCATCAGCCACTCTCTTCCATCCTTCCCACAAAGACACACCCCTATTTCTCACTCCATCTATCTGCTATAACTGTGTCTTTGAGTATATCCCTCCTGTTAACTACATCTCTGGGTATTACTTCCTATTTCACATGCATCATCAATCTCTTCTCTTCCACTGACTCCTCATATGCCTACAAACAGAGAATCAAACCTATATTTCCTCTGATTTTTAAAAAATCTCCCTGATCATAAAATGCCTTCTTTTGATCCTCCCACCTCATTTATTTGTTATTCCTATCCCTTCTTCTTTATTTCTATCAAACATTTAAAAAAAAATGAAGACTTTCTGACAATAAAACTGCCTGAACAGAGGAAGAAAGAACAAGTATCATAGCTATTCAAGGAAAAAAAAAACCCTCAAAATTGAAGTAGATCAAATAATGATCAAGTAATCCAACAAGAAACTATAGTAAATGACTTCTTTTAACCCAAAAGAACACACAAATTTGACTAGAAGCTCATGGACAATAGGATATAAGCCTGATAGTAAAGCCAGTGACAGGAGAGGTAAATCGTCTGGCATTCTCACAGATTGTTACCAGAATATGTTCACTGTATTCCTGCCACTTTGCCCTTTACCTGTTTTTCTTATACCTGAGATTTTCTCCGTTCTCCTCCTCTGTGGTAAATTATACTCACCCATCACTCTACTCAAAAGCTGCTTCCTCTATTAAATCTTCCTTAATTGTCTCATTGGCAATGACAGTTTCCCTCTTCAGATCTTGCATCTCATAGCACTCCCATTCCCTATCATAGACTGAATTCAGTTTAAATCAACTAATACTTACTAAGTATTTATTGTATTCAAGGCACATATGCACTCCAGTCAAATGGGTTTACTCTATGCATATATACAAAGTATCTCTGCCTCTGTAATCACACAACATTGTGTACCTGGAATGTTTTCCTTTTCCCAAATCAGTTGATAAATTTATATTCATCCTTTAGTGTTCAATTTAAGTGCTACCTCCTCCATAAAGTAGTCTCTGAGTCACTAATTAAGAATGTTTCCACTGCTTAGACCTCAGAAGACACTTCTCTTTAATCCACTTAAATTTATATGTGTGTATGTATGTATATATGTCATATATGTATATATGCAATATACATATATTTGTACACACATGTCTATATATGTGCATATGTACACACAATGTATATCTCTTATATATACAGAGAGACACAGAGAGAGAGAGAGATATCCACATATTTAAACTATACATACATATGTCTTATCACTGCCAGTCTGCAAGTAAAATGAGGGCAAGGATAATGTTATATTAATTTTGTATTTTATCTGGCATCTAGATATCTAGAATATTATTTTACAGAGAGTCAGTGGTTAATAAATAAATGTTTGGAAAATTTGAATTGAAATGAAGTATGACCTTGAACTTGGAGGTGAGATTCAAACCATATTTTGCAATTAAAGACCTTTTGTTTTCATATATAAGATTTCATGGTCATTGGAGGTACATTATGTTTTTTGTTTGTTTGTTTTTATTTGCTTTGTTTTGTCCCCAGTATGAACTTAGAATTGTGGGGAATGGCCTGTGAGTTTAATGTGCCTTATCTTAACAAGAACCCTGTCAGGATTCACTCAGGGAAAGCAGCAAACACCTGGATAAACCATGTGAGGTATATATAGGGCCACCTATATGTACACAGAAGTTTGAGTCAGCACCTTTGTCTTTCTTCCTTGCATTGATACAAGATTCCCCCAATTTGTTAGTGTTGTTGTGACTAAAAGACAATAATTGGTTAAGAGCAGTAGAGGCTGAAAAAAGTTTGAGTAAAAATGGTCTAACTGGAAGGCGGTCCTTCAAAGCAATGTTTTCAGCTAGCTTGTCATATATTATGAGTATTATTTTAAAGCATTTCATAATTAAAATAAGGGGAAGCCAAAGAAGTGAAGCAGGTTGCTTTATCTTAGAAACACCTGAAAAGAGGATGATAACAGAAAAACAGCTGAACAATCAAAAGAAAACCTATTCAAGAAACTTCAGTGGCTCCCTATTGCTAACAAGATCAAAGAGAAAACTCTGTTTGACATTTAAATCCCTTCACAATCTAGGGCTTTCCCGCTTTTGCAGTCTCTTCTTAAAATTTACTTCCTTCCATGTCCTCTATGATCCAGGCACACTCACCTACTTTGTGTTCCTCAAGTATGACACTTCATCACCTAATTCTATTTCATTGATTGTCCACCATTTCTGGAATGTTCTACCCAATCACTTCTGCCTCCTCTCTTTCCTCACTCCTTCATTCCTCTATAGGATCCATTCCTGAATTTTCTAGACTTTATCCACAATGGGTTTGCACCAGATAGCTTTAACTCCTACCCACACTTTTTCAGATCCCTTTTATTTATTGTCTTCTCCATTATAATGTAATCTCCTTGAGGGGAAGGAATATCTTTCCTTCTGTTTATATTTGTATTTCAGTGTTTTGTACAGTTTCTGGCACGTAATGAGCGCTTAATAAATGTTAATTGACTTACCTTTAGTATTAAGATGAATTGCAGTTCTTTATGGATCCCTCCAAACATCTACTCTCTAAAATACCACCAAAAATGCATATTTATGTACTTATTTCCATTGCTTCTGCATTGCAGCTGCTCCTGAGAAGTGCTGTTTTTATACCTCATTAGCCCTATTCTCCCCTACCTGATAATGTGCCAACCTGCTGTGCAGTATTAGCAATTAAGAACATGCCAGCATCTCTTTTCATACACTCCACACTACAAAATTCAACTGAATTTCCATTGGACAGCCTTTTTTATCTTGGCCTATTATTTTTCTCCTTGAGCTCTACTGCTTACCTTTCCTCATAGCAAATACTACCCATACCCACAAGTCTTGTGGTTGTCCTGTTATTCCATTATTAAGGTCTTATCCTATTCTCTAATACGTTTCCCCTTCTTAATCCTTCAGTCCATTGCACCTTATAAGTCAGAGTATCAGAACAAGGAAGTGCTAATAAAAGAAAAAAGAAGAAAATGTTCTGAAGATAAACATCACAGACCTCACATTTCACAGATGTTGTTCTGAGGAAGTACCTTGTCTAATCTTAGTAAAGGCAGCTTATGGAATGTTCACCAGAGTCTGCAAGGGAATTTCCATACCCCTCATGCAGGCTGCTGAGGACACTATAACTGTACCAATTCAGACAGTACAATTTGGAGAGTCCACTAGCCTACATAATTTCTATTCAATAATACGCCACTGTTCTGTTTGTCTTTTGTTCTAACCCTACATCTAATCCCCCCCCCATTTTTTTTTTTCAAAACCTACTACTCAACTTCTCCCCACCAGGAATTCCAATCATTATATTTAATGCCACGGTGAAGGCTGAGACATGAAAAAATGTCAGGCAAATGAAAAAGTGATTGCTGAATTATATTTTTCTCAATGATAGCCTTTTTGGTTTGGAGGATGGTTAAGAAGGCCTTACTAAGCCCATGTCTTTACAAAGAAAACATAGAGTCTTACCTTTAACTACTGTGTGAGAAAATAACTTCCCTTCTAGTTCTCTTTTATTCCTCTCAATTTCTAGAATAGTGCTGGGCACAGAATCACACAATCAAAAGAATGATATTTTGAAGGTAACTCAGAGGTCACATTGTCCAATCCCCTTATATTACAGAAGAAAAAACTGAGGCCCAATGTGATTAAGTCCATTGCCTCAGGTAACAAGGATAGTATGTGACAGAGGCAGGATTTGAACCTGGAGTCTCCAACTGTAAAGCCAGTGCATTTTTCCAGTGGCACAATAATGTCATGAAACATGGATAGAGAATGTTTTAACTAACTGTCTTTTACTTCCACATGCTACCTATCGGTAAGCATTACTCACCTCTATTAAACCTTCTCAGTCCTCACTGATCTCTACCTCTTCTGGATTCTTAGAGTATTTATAGTCTACAACTTAGAATTCAGGCTCTGGGTAGGAGCTTTGAGGTATTAGAAAGATCACTGAATTTGGAGTCAGAAGAATTGCCTTCTGCTCCTTATTTTGTTCTCTACTAGCTGCTTGACCATGGGCAAATCATAGGATAAGCAGATTTAGAGCTAACCTTAGAGTTTATCTAGTCCACCAAGATACTTTTGTAGATGAGGACAGCTAGGCCCAGAGAAGTGAAGGGATTGCCATAAATCACATAGATGATAAATATTAAAAACTAAGATTTTACCCCTGGTCTCCTGACTCAGATTTCAGTCTCCTTTCAAATATGCCATTGTCACTTTGCTAAAACCTTCTGGGTCACAGTTCATCTTCTTTCAAATGAAGGAACTGGATACTGTGACTTCAGAAGTCTTTTCCAGTTCTCTAAACTTATGGGTTTTATATTGTTATCTAATTTTCTGGTACTTTAATCTTCCCCTAAAGACAGCAAACCTTGGAGGACAGGGACTTTGGCTCTTCTTTTTTAATTTCTCATATCTTGTACAATTCTGGGTGCATACTATATACTTAACAAATGCATTCAATATGAATTGACCAATTGACTAAGGTCACCCCTATGACATAACTAATAGAGAACAAGTTAAACTATGAGTCCTCAAGACTCATAGAAAGTTTTTTTTTTTAATTTAGATAACGGTCTCATTAATAAGATATATAATACTGATTACCTGGCCTTCACTACTTAGAAGGACAGGCATGTTAGATTTTACCTCTCTCCCAGGGTTTTCTAGTACTCTTAAGGGGTTTTGGGGAGTGTCTAGGTTCTTTGCCTTTGGTACTATCCTCCCTCCACCATGGTATTTCCGAAATATATGGGTGGTCCCCTACACCCTAGTTCCATTTAGTCAATAATAGTCTGATTAGCTTTTACAAAGAAATATTCATTTCAAAAGGTATAATCCTAATGATAAAGACTTACTCCCCTAATACTACTTCCATTTCTCAGGACAGGATTAATTTCTTAGGTTAACTGTTTTAATGTTTCACATCCCAGTTCTAAGTCCAAAAATACCTACAGCTCTAGTCCCAGGAATCCTGCTTTCTCAAGCCTTCCTTGAGTCATCCTTCTCTCAGGAGTGGATGACTAGGATATCTTATATGAATCCTGTCTCCAAGATCATCCTGGTTCTAACTTGTGGATCTGGAGCCAGAACCTGGAACTAAAGACAAAGAAACAAACAGCCCCAGACCCATTTCTTAGAAGGAGACAAAAGAGGAAGCAGAGAAAGGAAGCCTTTCCATTTTCACTAGTTCAGGTCATAGCACCCATGCTGCGGTTGAACTGGGATCTTCATCTTTTGAGTTCACCAGGAAAGAACATAAACCAGAAAGAAGGACAGAAAGTGAGCAACCATCTCAGTCATTCTACTTTTAAAGATTCAGCCTATTCCAGTTATGCGGCCAATAGATGAAGGCTATCACCACCTACATGGTAGGAGACAAAAGTGTCTCCATCTTAGGAGATATGAGCATGCCCAGGTCAAGCACCTAATGGTGCCTCCATGTTCAGTGATCTAAATATGTTGCAAACATAAGCCACCATTACCAAATGAACTGATTCATATTTATAAAAATAAAATGTCTTCTCCAATTTATTAATGGTCAAAGTATATGAACAAGTATTGCTTAAGGGAAGAAACACAAACTATCAATAATCACACACAAAAAAAACCCTCCCAAATCAATTATAATAAGAGAAATTAAAATTAAAGCAACTATGAACTTCTTTGTCACACCCATTAAATTGGCATTGTTGACAATAAAAGACAAATGACAAATGTTAGAGGGGATGCAGGTAAATACGAATAGACTATTAATAAAGTTTTGAATTGTAGAGCCATCTGGAAAGCAATTTGGAACTATGCACAAAAAATGTGCCTAATCTTTGATGCCATGATTTCTTCACTTAACTTAACCTTAGAGAAATCAAGAAAAGAGAGAAAGAACCAATTTGTATGTAAATATTTATAGAAATTCTTATGTTTGTGGCAAAGAATAGAAACTAAGAGAGCATATGATAATAGTGAAATAGCTCAACAAACTATGGTATGTAAATATAAAGGAATACTATTCTATGATAATAAATTATTAAATGGAGAGTTTCAGAGAAGCCTTGGAAAGACTTGTATATAGAGTGAAATGAGAAGAACCAAGAAAATTTTTACAATAACAACAATGTTGAAAAATTAATAACATTCACAGGCTTAAGAATTTTCCTCAATACATTGACCAATAATGATTCAGAAGACTGATGATGAAGAATATTACCCACTTCCTCAAACAGAGGTGATGGAATAAACACAAAGAATGTGACACATTTTTATATGTGGTCAGTGTGGAAATTTACCTTTTTTGGCTTTATTTCATGGGTTTTTTTGTTTGTTTTCTTTTTCTATGTGGGGAGGTTGGGAGCTAGAGAAAATGAATGCTTGTTAAATGCATGTGTGTGGGTGGGTGGGTGGGTGAGTGTGTTAACAGCATTACACCAGTCTTTGGGAATAACCTTAACCAATCAATTTCTGCATCTAAATCCATTTCATTTACAGTAACATAGATATGACTTTTGCAAGTGGAATAAGGTATTTTATGTTCCTCTATTTTGGAACAGCATACAGGTTCAGCATTTAGAAAGCAAGCAAACAAATTGATATTCAATCACAAAGATTAAAATTAAAGTTAGAAAGGGGCCTCCCTACCATTTGTGGTATGTCTTTCCCTGTATACAGTCCAATCCTTCTGGGAAAAAAAAAATGTAGCACTATAAACTTCTGTTACCTTTTGAAAAATCTTTCAGGCAGCTTTCTATTCTCCTGTTGTACCAAAACTTCAAAAGCACCAAGTAACATTCCATTCACAAATTGGATGAGATGTGAAATTACAGTGTTGGCAGCTGAGTCACCAGAGGTTGCTAGACTTGTCTCAGTCAATATAAACCACTACTCTCTTGTTGGCATCCTGGTTCCTGAGCTCAAAATCCATAGGAGAATGAAAGCCCAAAGCCCAGTAGAAACAAGAACTTTTTTTTTTGAGAAATGAAGTCCTTATCAGAGAAACTCACTGTATTTTTTTTTTGCCACAGTGACTACTATCTATGTATTTCCCATCCTATTTTCCATTTATCCTACTCTCTCACTCTCTCTCTCTCTGTCCTTTTGTCCTGGCCATTCTCAAAAGTGTTTTGCTTCTGACTTTCACCTCTCCTAACTGCCCTCCCTTCTATCAACTCCACCCCTCTTATCTCGTTCTCTTCCTACTTTCCTGTAGGCTAAGACAGATTTCTATACCCAACTGAGTGTCTATATTATTCCCTCTTTCAGTCAATTCCAATGAGAATAAGGTTCATGTGATCCTCTCCTTACTTCCTCCATTTTCTCCTCTACTGTAAAATGTCTTTCAGGCCTCTTTTAGGGAAGATAAGTTATCTCATTCTACCTCTTCCTTTCCTTTTCTCCCATTGCATTCTTCTTTCTCATCCCTTATTATTTTTTTAGATAATCATACTATCACATTCAACTCACACATCTGCTTCTGTCTATGTACATTACTTCTAACTGCCCTAATAATGATAAAAATTTTAGGAGTTATAAGTATCATTTTCCCAGGTAGGAATATAAAAAGAATTAGCCTTATTGAATCCCTTATGATTTCTCTTTACCTTTATATGCTTCTTTTGCATTTTGTATTTGAAAGTGAAATTTTCTATTCAACTCTGGTCTTTTCATCATCATATTTCCTAGAATATTTTTTTTTTTCACCTGAAGGATTATACTCAGCTTTGCTGCGTAGGTGATTCTTGGTTGAAACCCTAGCTCTTTCGTCCTCTGCATCGCTTAATGTAGAAGCTGCTAAATTTTGTGTGGTCCTGACTATGGCTCCACAATACTTGCATTGATTCTTTCTGGCTGCTTCTGGTATTTTCTTCTTGACCTGAAAGCTCTGGGATTTGGCTATAATATTCCTGGGAGTTTTCATTTTGGGATCCCTTTCAGGAGGTGCTCAGTAGATTCTTTCAATTTCTATTTTACTCTCTGCTTCTAGAATATCAGGATAGTGTTCCTTGAGAATTTCTTTTTTTTACATTTTTTTTTTAGGCAATCGGGGTTAAGTGACTTGCCCAAAGTCACAGAGCTAGTGTCAAGTATTTGGTCTGAGGCTGGATTTAAACTCAGGTCCTCCTGACTTCAGGGCCGGTGCTCTATCCATTGTGCCACCGAACTGCCCCTGAGAATTTCTTGAAAGATGATGTCTTTTTTTTTATCATGACTTTCAGATAGTCCAATGATTCTTAAATTATCTTTTCTAGATCTATTTTCCAGATCAGTTGTTATTCCAATGAGATACTTCACATTTTCTTCTATGTGTTTATTGTTTTGATTTTGTTTGATTTCTTTCTTGGTGTCTCATAAAGTCATCAGTTTCCACTTGCCCAATTCTGACTTTTAAGGAATTATTTTCTGCAATGAGCTTTTGTACCTCCTTTTCCATTTGGCCAATTCCAATTTTTAAGGGAGTCTTCTCTTCTATGAATTTCTATATACCTTTTTATCCTTTTGGCCAATTCTCCTTTTCAAGGTATTTTTTTCTTCATTGAATGTTTGTGCGTCTTTTACTACTTGGTGTATTCCATTTTTAGGTGCTAATTTCTCCAATATTTTTGTGCCTCCTTTACCAAGCTGTTGACTCTTTTTTTTCATGATTTTTTTGTTTCACTTTCATTTCTGTTCCCATTTTTTCCTCTGCCTAACTTACTTGATTTTTTAAAATCCTTTTTGACCTCTTCCATAGCCTGAGATTATGGAAGGCTTTGGATATAATAGCTTTTATTTTGTTGTCTTCTTCTAAGTGTCTGTTTTGATCTTCCTTGACACCACAGTAACTTTGTATGAATAGATTTTTTTCTGTTGTTTACTCATTTTCCAGTTTATTCTTTGACTTTCAACTTTATGCTAGCATGGTTTTCTGATTCCCAAGTGGAGCTTCAGACTTTTTGTGTAACTATTTTCTAAGGTAATTTTGGGGACCTGTGAGTTTTTGGCTCTTCCCCAAGTGGTATGATCTAGAGAGAGGTGTGTTTACTACTGTCCTGTACTGTATAATGGTCTGTGAGGTACCACAAACACTTTTTTCAATCCTGGAACTGTGACCAGGGTCCCTGCTGCCCCAGCCACAACCTCTGATGTGCTAGTGGTCTTCCTCGCACTGAGACTAAGACACGGGACTGCTACTCAAATCCGAGTATAGGGAATACAACAGAGTAAGATCCTGGTGCCAGCAAAGGGACCACTGTAAATCTCCTCCTGACATATTGTCCCTATCCCCCTACTGTCTATTGGCTGAAAGGTCTTGAAACTGACACTTTTGCTGCCAATTCAGTCACCTGAGGCCTGTTCCTGGTTTGCTGGGGCCCTCTCTATGCTGGCATAGTCTGTATTGGACTGTGCTCTTATCTCACCCTGGTGTAACAGAACTTTACTGTCAACCTTCTAAGTTGTCTAGGACTAAAAAAATGCTTCACCCTGTCTTTTTGTGAGCTCTGTCACTCTACAGTTTTTTTAGATACACTATTTAAAGGGATTTGGAGGGATTTGGGGAGAACTCAGGTGAGTCCTTGCCTTTACTCTGACATCTTGACTGCCTGGAAATAAGAACTTTTCATGAATGATTATAGATCAGACAATTGGGGTATAGGTAGCACTTTCCACTTAGTCAACATTAAATTTCTTAGTGAGAAGACACTTTAGGAGAACATTGAAAGGATATGTTTTAATCACTTGATAAGGGAATGTTTATCTGTTTGAATAGCAACAACAACAAAAAAAATACATATGCCGTAATGGTCACACTATTTTGGAAAAACAAAAACAAAACCTTTTTTTTAAGTTGTAAAGTGACTGTGGGCAAGACGTTTATCACTAACTAGGCTTAAGTGTTTTAATTAAAGTATGTCTTTAACAATTGTCTTTAACATGTATCTTATCTCTTTTCAACTCAGCAATGAAATAAACCAAGAAAAAAAAATTCTTAAAAGGTCTCACCAGATAGTTGGATACAAACAAAAATTCTCCCCTTCCCCCCTAAAAAGTATTGAGAAGAAAAGTCAACATTTTACTTTTAAAAAAAATTAGAAAAAAATTAGAATAATTATTTGAAACATATACTACATGACTATCAGCACTGCATTAAACTTATAAACCAGAAAGCGACACTGAATAAAGATACCATGGAGCTGACTAGGTGTTATTATTCCAGAAAGATACCTACAAAACAGCATGAAGGACAAAGAATCCATTTGGAAGGGATTCTTTGTCCTTTATACTATTTGGCTATTTTTTTTTGCAGATTACCAGACTAATTTCATGGAGTGTTAATGGAATGCAATTTCTCCACAGAGGTCACTAGCATATATATACTGTGTGTATGCATGTATATATTCATGTATATGTGCATTATATTATATAATATCATGTTACGTTATGTTGTTACGCTACATTGTATTGCATTATATCACATTGTATTATGTTATGTTATATTAATTATATCATATCACGTCATACGATACGACACGACACGACACGACACGACACGACACGACACGATGAGATACGATACGATACGATGAGATGAGATGTGATGCGATATGATATTAGTCTCTGTTTGTCTAGGATTAGGATGGTGGTGCCTAGAAAACATTGCCATCCGAAAACTTTTCTTCAGAAGAATAAAATGAATTGGATTCAGTTCTGCTGCTATTTGATAGCCATCTATGTAACAAACTCTAATCCACTCCCATGGTTTGCACTGATATTAACAGGCTCTAAAAAGTTTTGAACTGAGACATCACAGATTAACTACAAATAATATTTCAAAGAGACCTCGAAGGAAAAGATTAAGAAAAGTAAACATGACAATTGCACCCATTGAAAATGTGGAATAGTGATCATTGCTGCATAAGTATGGGCTCCAAGAATTCAAAACAAGTTTTATAGGAGTTAAGGTTGAAAAGGGCAAGGGGAAGAGAAAGGAAATGACATTTATTAATGACAACTACCATGTGTCAGCCTCTATGCTAATTGTTGTGGTTTTGGGGAGGGGTTTGTTTTTTGTTTTGTTTTTATTTTCATTTTTACAAATATTACCTCATTTGATCATGATTCCACACCGAGGCTCGGAGTTTAATTGTTGTTTTTTTCTTGTTTGTTTTGTTTTGTTTTGTTTTCTGAAAACTTATAGGATTTCACAGTTTGAAACAATGTAAAGGCTATCTTGCCCAACACACAGGACAAGAATTCCCTCTGTAACATATCCAAAAAGTAATCATTCAGCATTGGCCTGATCTCCTCCAGCAAGTGAGGCAGATAATTCCACTTTTGTACAGCTCCATATTTTGGAGTTTTTTTTTCATTATATAGATCAAAACTTTGTAAATTTTGCTCACTGTTTCCTAGTTATGCTTTCTGAAGCAAAGAAGAACAAATCAAATCCTGCCTCCAAAATATTCTTAACTAAATAAGAGATAGAAGCAATTACAAAAGATAAAATAGATAACTTGATTACTTAAAATTGAAAAGTTCAGTACAGTCAACATTAATAAATCTAGGATAAAAGGGACATTGGTCAAATGAGAAAAAATCTTTGTAACAAATTTATTTGATAAGAGTGTGGTATCTAAGATAATAAACAATATCTGCATATGTATATTATATGTAATAATATTTAATACCATATATATGACTAATAACCATTTTCCAGTAGGTTCAATGTAAAAGGATATGAACAAACAGTTTTTGAAGGAAAAATTGAAAAGTATTCATAATCACATAAAAAATGCTGCAAATCACTAATAATAAAAAACTGCAACTCAAAACAAACTGAGATTTTACCTCATACAGTACAAATTAACAAAGAATTGTAGTGGTTAGTGTTGGAGGAATTCTGGAAAGATACATTATTAGTGGAGCTGTGAAATAGCACAACCAATTTTTAATTATTTTTATTATTTCTAAAACTTGAATATACAATAAGAAAAAGAAACACATTATGAACTTAAATACTAAAACAAATAAAAATGAGAAAAGAAAAAAAGCATTGCAAGTGTACAACAGAGAGGATCAAAATATACAGCAATAAATTTCCATTTCAAGAAAGCATATATAATAAATACTACACATGTTCAGAATTGTCTATCTTTTCTTTGCATACTTGTAAGTTTTATTTATCTTCTCTGCTGCATACTTTTTACTTTAGTCTTTTTCTTTCCTCTCCACCCCCAAAGGCTACAATTAAGTGCAGAAATATAGATATAGATACATATAGATATATACATACATATACACCCATATGTACATATGCTCATACTATTGCATTACACACATATATGCATATTTATGTACACACATACACACATACATGTATACCTACATATAAATACATTCTTATGTGCATACATATATACATGCATACGCACTTGCATATATACATACACGTGTATAAACATACATATATTTAGATATCTATAATAATACTCATACAGACATACATTCATGTGCAACCATATAAGACATACTATACTTGTTTGTCCCGTTTCTCTGAGTTTGGGTAACATCTTCCTTCATAAATCCAAGTCTTTCCATACTTTTCTAAGTCCAAGAACTCATCATTTCCTACACCACAGCAATATTCCAACCTTATACTGTCTAGTTATTTTAAATAATCTAAAACTATATTAATATGACTAACATTGGGCATGATTATTGCCCCTGTTTTCCTCCTAATAAATTCTACTCTCAATCTTTATTTTATATTTGTGTGTATCTCTTATTTCCTATTCCTCTCAACTCCTCTACTTTACTTCCCTTATCCTCTGTCCCTTCCTGTTAATCTAGATACCCTTCTATATCACACCGAATCCTATTCCTTCTCTTCTACCTCTAAAAATCCCTCCCCCTCTCAACTCTTAGTCTTTTATTTCTTTCTGAATTTAGAAGATTTTTATATCCTTCTAGATATGTAAGTATTGTTCCCTCTTTAACCCATTTCCCTATGAGAGTAGGGTTCCAGAACTATCAGCTCCCCTCCCCCATCTAATTCTTCTGTGTCAGTTCTTCCTCTCACTCCTCATTTGTATAAGATAATTACTCTTTTTACCCAGGAGGACCACTATTCTACTCCAACTCTTGTTTGTTTTTATTGCTCTATGTTTGCCCTGAGGTTTTGTTTGTCTTGTTTGTTTGTGGGGGAAATCTGAACAGCTTGTAATTTTCTAATCTACTCTGCCATCTTCCCAGAATCCTCTGGTAGAACAAATTTTTAAAGCAATTTGGAAGTTAGGAAATGAAGTGACTAAAGTGACCATACCCTTTATTCCATTACTGAAGTTATAGCCCAAGGAAACCATCAAAGTGGGAAAAATAGTCTATATTTGAAAATATTTGTAGCAGCACTTTTTGACATTGCTAAGAATTAGAAATACAATATATGCTCATCATTGGTTAAAAAAATTATGGTACATGAATTTAATGATATATTACTATTCTGTAAGGAATTATGTATGTGATGAATACAGAGAAAAGAAAAGAAAAGAAAAAGCTATCTGAGCTAAAGCAGAGTGAAGTAAGCAGAGTCAAGAAAACAATGTATCATACAATGCAAATGGAAAGAACTTGGGCCAAAAAATCAAAAGTAAATGGACCAGAATTATAAAGATCAAGTGGGACTCAAATAAAGAAATATGAGAAGATACCTATGGCTTACTCCTTCTTGAAGGAAGAAGATTTACATTTTCAGATGTTTTTAATACGCTTCTATGTTTTCCCCTCTAAAATATTTGTCATATAGACTGGTTTTCTGGGAGGGGGTAGGGAAAGGCTTCATGTGATATTACGTTGATGTAAGAAACAGAAAATTTCAACAAAAACTTATTTAAAAAAAACCTTTCTCCACCTGAAATCCCCTTAAGCATTTAAAAAACATTTATTATTACCTTCTCTAAGTCTTCTTTACTTTAGTCTACACAGTGCCAATTCCTTCAATCAATCCTTTTATGCCTTAATCTTTAAGCCTTTCATTTTCCTGGGTGACCTCCTTGGAATGTTTTTCTTTGTCAGTAAAATGTAGTAACCCAGAAGCAAAAGCAGAGCTCCATTTGGGATCTGACTAAGGCTTCCCTAGTCTTGGATAAACTTTTCAGTGCCTTTTAAGTTTATATTAGGTGGTTGTTGTTGTTGTTGTTGTTGTTGTTATTGTTGTTGTTGTTGTTGCTGTTGTTTTTGGCTGCCATAACACACTGTTAGCTCATATTTAGCTTTCTGTTCACTAAAACTCCATACTGTTTTATGATGAACTTCTGTCTAGCCATGACTCTTCCCATCAACCATGTTTTGCTTATAACACTGATTTCTTTTAACATGATGAGATGTATTAGTATTGATAATAAATTTCATCATACTAGGTTCGGCTCTACATTTTATCCTGTCATTAAAAAAAACCTGACTCTTTCATGAAGTATATTAATTGCCCCTTACAATTTTGTATCACCTATAAAATTATAAGCATGCCACCTTAACCTTTATCCAAGTCATTACCAACAATATCAAATAATAAAGGACCAAATCACAGTTCCTAGGATTGTCCAAGTTGACATTAAATCATTAATGGAAGCTCTTTGGATCTGGACATTCATCCAGTTCAGAGTACACCTACATATGCTACTGGATAGTACATATGTAGTCCTTTCTTCACAGGAATGGTATGGTTTTCACAAACATTTTGCTAAAATCTAGGTAAATAATTTCTCCTACATTACCCTGATCAAATAATCTCATAACTTGAAAAAAGGAAAGTAAGTTAATCTGGTATGACTGACTATTAAGGAAGCTGTGATCTCTGCTTCCTTTTCTACATGTTCACTAACCATCTTTTTAGTGATACGTTCTAGAATTTTACCAGAATAGCAGATTTCACTCTCTCCTCCTTTTTTGAGAGCTGGGATATCAGCCTCTATCTAATTGTGTGGTTCTTGTTCCCTTATCCATGATCTTTCCAAAACCATTGATATTTCCTGAGTGATCACAGCCATAACTTATTTCAATACCCTTGGAAGCCATTGGTATGTTTATTATGAGTAATACATATAACTCAAGTTAACCTTCTGCAAAAGGCCTTTCCTACAACCACCCCTTTTTCCAACTATAACTTCAGGGGCACAACAACTGGAGTCTGGGTGGTAAAAAATAATATCAACAAGAATAATATCTTACATTTATACACTGCCTTAAGGTTTCCAAAATATTTGACAGGTAATCTTATTACATACTCATATCAGCTGGGGTGAAGTATTTTGTTATTCTCATTTTATAGATGAGGAAATTGAGGCTGAGAGAGGTTAAGTGACTTACCCAGGATCATAGAACTAGCAAGTTTCTTTTTCCAATTAATTTATTTTGATTTATCAACAATTATATCCATAAGCTTTTGAGTTTTAAATTTTTCTCACTTTCCACCTCCTTCTCCAAGATGACAGGCAATCTGATACAGGCTATACATATAGACCCATTAAACATATTTTCACATTAGTGATGTTGTAAGGAAGAAATAGAGCCAATAGGAAGGACCATCAGAAAGAGAAAACAAAACAAAACAGAAGAAAAAAAAACAGCAAATACTGTGCTTCAATCTTCATTCAAACTCCATAGTTATTTCTTTAGATGTGGATAGCATTTTCTATCATGAGACCTTTGGAGGTGTCTTAGATCCTTCTATTGCTAAGAAGGGTTAAGCCTATCAATATTAGTCATTGCACAATGTGGCTGTTACTGTGTACAATGTTCTTCTAGTTCTGCTCACTTCACTCATCATCAGTCCATACAAGTCTTTCCAGGTTTTTCTGAAGTCTGCTTGCTCATGATAACACAATAGTATTCCATTACATTCATATGCCACAACTTCTTCAGCCATTCCCCAATTAATGGGCATCCCGTCAATTTTCAATTCTTTGCCACCAAAAAAAGAACTGATATAAAGGGTATGTTTGGTCATGAATTCTCCTGTTCTCCATAAATCTGATAGGTAAACTATTCATTCCTCTTCCAGTTTACTTATAGTATTAGCCTCCACATCTAAATCAGGAACCCATTTTGACTTTATTTTAGTACATGGTGTGAGATTTTGTTCTATGCCTAGCTTCTGCCATACTCTTCCAGTTTTCCCATCAGTTTTTCTTTTTTTTTTTTTAATCAAATAGTGAGTTCTTATCCCAGAAGCTAGGGTCTTTGGGTTTATCAAATAGTATATGACTATACTCATTGAGTACGGTGTCTTGCATGCTTAACCTATTCCACTGATCTATCACTCTATTTCTTAGCCAGTACCCAGCAGTTTTGATGATTGCTGCTTGATAATACAACTTAAGATCTGGAATTGCTAGGCCACCTTCCCCTGCATTTCTTTTCATTAGTTCCATTGATATTCTGGACCTTCTGTCATTACAAATGAATCTTGCTATTATTTTTTCTAGCCCTATAAAATAATTTTTGGCAGTTTGATTGGTATGGAACTGAATAGGTAAATTAGCTTAGGCAGAATTGTCATTTTATTGTATTAGCTCGACCTATTCATGAGCAACTAATGTTTTTTCCAATTGTTTAGATCTGCTTTTATTCATGTGAAAAGTGTTTTGTAATTGTTTTCATAGAGTTCCTGGGTTTGTTTTAGTAGGTAGACTCCTAAATATTTTATGATGTCTACAGTAATTTAAATGGAATTTGTCTTTCTATCTCTTGTTACTGGGCTTTGTTGGTAATATAGAGAAATACTGATGATTTACATGGGTTTATTTTATAGCCTGAAACTTTGCTAAAGTTGTTTATTATTTCAAGTAGTTTTTCACTTGATTCCCTAGGATTCTCTATGTATATCATTGCTTTGTTTCTTCTTTGCCTATTCTAATAACTTCAATTTCTTTTTCTTCTCTTATTGCTAAAGCTAATGTTTCCAGTACAATATTGAACAAGAGTGGTGATAATGGGCATCCTTGTTTCACCTCCTATCCCATTGGAAATGCTTTTAGTTTATCTCTATTACTTATGATGCTTGCTGAAGGTTTTAGGTAGATGCTATTTATTATTTTTAGGAAGACTCCATTTATTCCTATGCTCTCTAGTGTTTTTAATAGGAATCGATGTTTTATCTTGTCAAAAACTTTTTCTACATCTATTGAGATGATCATGTGGGTTCTGTTAGTTTTGTTGTTGATATGATCAATTATACTGGTAGTTTTCCTGACATTTAACTAGCCCTGTTTTCCTGGTATAAATCATACCTGGTCATAGTGTATTATTCTTGCGATAAATTGATGTAATCTATTTGCTAATATTTTATTTAAAATTTTTGTATGTATATTCATTAGGGAAATTGTTCAATAATTTTATTTCTTTGTTTTTTCACTTCCTAGTTTAGGTATCAGTACAATATTTGTATCACGAAAAGAACATGGTAAGACTTCTTCTTCACTTATTTTCCCAAATAGTCTATATAGTATTGGAATTAATTGTTCTTTAAATGTTTGGTAGAATTCACTTGTAAATCCCTCTGGCCATGGAGATTTTTTCCTAGGGAGTTCATCAATGGCTTGTCCAATTTCTCTTTCTGAGATGGGGTGATTTAAGTATTTTACTTCCACATCTATTAATCTGATCAATTTATATTTTTTTAAATATTCATCAATTTCACTAACATTGTCAAATTTGTTGGCATATATTTGGACAAAATAGTTCCTAATTATTGTTTTAATTTCCTCTTCTTTGGTGGTGGAATAACCCTCTTCATTTTTGATACTGGTAATTTGGTTTTATTCTTTCTTTTTTTAATTAAATTAACCAAAGGTTTATCTATTTTATTGTATTTTCTTTTCATAAAACCTGCTCTTAGTTTTATTTATTAGTTCAATAGTTTTCTTAATTTCAATTTTATTAATTTCTCCTTTGGTTTTCAGTGTTTCTAATTTGGTGTTTAATTGAGGATTTTTAATTTGTTCTTTTTCTATTTTTCTTTAATTATACGCCCAATTCATTGATCTCCTCTTTTCTATTTTATTCATGTAAGCATTTAGAGATATAAAACTTCCCCTAAGAACTGCTTTCACTGCATCCCATAAATTTTGGCATATTGTCTCATTATTGTCATTCTCTTGAATGAAGTTATTGATGGTTTCTATGATTTCTTGTTTGACCCATTCATTTTTTTAGTACTAGATTATTTAGTTTCCAATTATTTTTTAGTCTATCTCTCCATGGCCTTTTATTACATATAATTTTTATTGCACCATGATCTGAAAATGACGTATTTAATATTTCTCCTTTTCTGCATTGGACTGAGAGGTTTTTATGCCCTAGTAAATGGTCAATTTTTGTTTATATGCCACATATCACTTAGAAAAAAGTATATTCCTTCCTATCTCTAATTTTTTCTAGAGGTCTACTATGCCTATCATTTCTAATGTTCTATTCAGCTTTTTAACTTCTTTCTTATTTATTTTGCAGTTAGATTTATGTAGTTCAGAAACGGGGAAGTTTAGGTCCCCTATCAGTATAGTTTTGCTGTCTGTTTCTTCCTGTAACTCCCTGAACTTCTCTAAGGATTTGGATGCTATGACATTTGGTGCATATATGTTTAGTAATGATATCACTTCCTTGTATATGGTGCCTTTTACCAGGATGTAGTTTCCTTACTTATCTCTTTTGATAACATCTATTTTTGCTTTTGCTTTGTCTAAGATCAAGATTGCTACCCCTGCTTTTTTTCATTCAGCTGAAGTGTAATATATTCTACTCTAGCCTTTTACCTTTACTTTGTGTGTGTCCCTCTGTTTCAAATGTGTTTCCTGTAAATAACATATTGTAGGATTATGGTTTTCAATCCATTCTGCTATCCACTTCCATTTTATGGGAGAGTTCATCCCATTCACATTCACAGTTATGATTACTGTCTGTGTCTTTTTCTCCATCCTATTTCCCCTGTGTTTATGCATTTCTTTCTTCTTTCTCCTTTTTCCTCCTCACTAGTGTTTTGCTTTTGACCACCGCCTCCCTCAGTCCCACCTCCCTTTTATTTGCTCCCTTCCTTTTCTTCCACTTTAAACTTACTACTTCTTCCCTCCCTTCTATCCCCCCCTCTTTTCTTTCCCCTTTTCCCTCCTACTGCCTATAGGGTAAGTTAAATTTCTATACCTAACTAATTATGTTATTACCTCCTTGAGCCAATTCTGATGAGAGTAAAGTTCAAACAATGCTCCTCTACCTCCATTCTTTCCCTCTACTGTAATAAATTTTTGTGCCTTTTCCTGTAATGTAATTTATCCTTGTTTGCCTCCTCCTTTCCTTTTTCTCTCAGTACATTTTCTTAGATTGATCAGATTAATCCACTGACTTGGATCCATTTAACTGACTTGATTAGATTTCTTTTATCATTACATCAAAGTCAACTTATACCCAGCTCCTCTATGTAAACAGACCCCTTTAACATGGTATAATAATGATACAGTTCTCAAGAGTTGTAAGTGTCATCTTCCCTTGTAGGGTATAAACAGTTTGCCCTTATTAATAATATGTTGTTTTTTTCTGTTCCTTTTACCTTTTTATGTCTTTCTTGAGTGTTGTATTTGAAGACCAAATTTTCTGTTGAACTCTGTTCTTTTTATCAGGAAGGCTTAGAAGTCCCCTATTTCATTGAATATCCATCTCCTCCCCTGAAAGATCATGCTAATTTTCTCTGGGTAGTTGATCCTTGGTTGTAATCCAAGCTCCTTTGCCTTCCAGAGTATCATGTTCCAAGCCCTAAGGTCTTTTAACGTAGAAGCTGCAAGGTCCTTTGTAATGCTGTTGTTCCATGGTATTTAAATTGTTTCTTTCTGGCTGCTTGCAGTATTTTCTGTTTGACCTGGCAATTTTGGAATTTGGATACTATATTGCTTGGAGTTTTCAATTTGGCATCTCTTTCAGGTGGTGATTGGTGGATTCTTCCTATTGCTATTTTACCCTCTGATTCTAGGACCTCAGGGAAAGATGCTGCCCAGGCTCCTTTTTTCATCGTGATTTTCAGGTAGACCAACAATTTTTAACTTGTCCCTACTAGATCAATTTTTCAGGTTAGTTGTTTTACCAATGAGGTATTTTATGTTTTCATCTATTTTTTTTCATTCTTTTATTTCTGTTTGACTGATTCTTGCTCTCTCATAGAATCATTAGTTTCCATTTGCCCAATTCTAATTTTTAACAAATTGTTTTCTTCTATTAGATTTTGTGCCTCCTTTTCCATTTGGCCAATTGTATTTTTTTGGGAATAGTTTTCTTCAGTGTATTTTTTTTCCCAGTTGGCCAATAGTATTTTTTAAGGACTTGTTTTCTACAGTTAATTTTTGTCCTTCCTTTTCTAAGCTATTGACCCTGTCTTGCATAACTCTCATTTCTTTTCCCAATTTTTCTTCTACCTCTCTTATTTGACTTTTAAAATCCCTTTTGAGCTCCTCTAAGAAGGCCTTTTGGGCTTTAGATAGTTCTATTCCCTTTTGAGGTTCCAGATCTGGATTTGTTGACAATGTTGTCCTCTTCAGAATTTCTGCCTTGATTTTCATTGTTCCCATAATAAGAATGTATACTATGTTTGTTTTTGCTCATGGTGTTTGCTTATTTCCTGTGCATTAAAGAGATTGAGCTCTCCTGCTGGGGAGCAGGGGGTACTGACCCAAGCTTCTTGTGTTGGGAGCCTGGGTCCTGATCACTGGCTTTGTGTGCTGGGGCCTCTGACGCTGGCAGTTGGAGGCTGTAGGATTTTGGCCGCTTACTTGATGTTTGCCTGGAATCAACAACACTGGAACATTAGAGGTAGGATTGGCTAGTCTAGATCCTGGAGGTTGCCTGCTCACCCAGGCCTTTCCTTCCTTTTGTTTTCTTCAGCTTCTTTCAGATGGATGTTGAAGGATGTTTCTCTGCCTGAGGCCCCTTTGAGCCCTTCCCAGAGTTTTGTTGAGGCACTGGGAGACCTCTTCACTTTAGAATACCCATGCATGTAGTGGCTTTTTGGGCTGGTTTCCACTGGTTCCCCTGTCCTTACTGAGTCACTCGGGGTCCTGGTATTTGTGTTTGCCTGCTCCACTACCTGGGTTTAAGAATCTCCCCCTAGTATGCTGAGGTGGGGCTTTCCTCTAGCCTGCTGGTACACCTCCTGTTCTGTACTGCTTCCCTTCCCCCAGGGCAAGAGAGGCCTCTCTGGTTAATCCCTCAAGCTACCTGGGCTATGGGACTACTACACCCCATCTTTATTTTGATTCTGCTGCTCCAGAGTTTTTCCTGGGGTGATATTTTCTGGGCTTTTAGAGGTTAATAAGGGAAGTTAAGAGCAACTTACTTCTTACTCTGCCACCTTGGCTCCACTAGTAAGTTTCTGTAGTTGGATTTGAACTCTCAAAACTTCTTAACTCCAAATCCGAAACTCTATCTCCTGTATTCCTGTACATAGCTTCCATCATAATTCCAGTGTATTTAAGAAGCTTGTCAAAGAGATATGGGAAGTATTCCATTCATAACTTATACTATTATCTTAATCAAATTAATCATTTTATTGTGTACATATGCATGATAAATAATAAATTTGTTTCATGTAATATTAATATAGGGAATAATGAGGTTTACTGAATGCCAAAGAACACAGGCCAGACAAAAGTTTGGAAACATGTATCTTCTCTTCTAAGATTCATATACGTTTTATCTCTACATTTCTTGAAAGTACTACATGGAACACAGTAATGGCTTAATATATGTTTATTGACATAACTTGATTATGTACCTATTTACATATGTTGCCTTCTTCATTAGTGAATAAGCTCCTGAGGGGCAAGAACTAATTTCCCTTTTTCTTTGTGTCTCCAGCACCTAACACAGTGTCCCATGGAGAGAAATCACTTTATAAATGCTTTTTGATTTGTTGATTAATTAGTGGAGCTTGCTTGCAATAGCACATTTCATGAGTTGGGGCTACCATCAAATAGTTACTATGTTTCCAGGGAAAAATCTGGTATTACAAGTTTTTCAAAATTAATACTCTATTTTGTCCATTCTTTGAGTCTAGAATTCTGTAGAGCATTTTTTTTGACATATAATTTAAGTCCATCAAATAACAGAATGAAGTATTATGACTTATGGCTCCATCATTTTATGTAAGAGCTTAATTTTGGTGAGGTTTAATGGAGGTTCCTAAATCTTTAGGGCACCGACCTGTTAAGGCCTTGACATTTTGTTCTATGATCATCTCTTTATTATACACTTCTTAATCATTTCAAGCAAATATGCAGCCGTTCCCCTGAGCTTTACCCATATGCCAGGATGCTCTGAATCACTGAATCAGGATACACTGAATCTCAGATGGTATGTGCCCAGGCTACTACTTATGATTGACTAAGAAAAATATCTATATATACTTCTCTGTCTCTCTATTTATCTATTAACAGATCTACATCTATTTCTCTATCTATCCATATTTTAAAAAATGGCTTTAACTCAAACTACAGTCACATTTTATTTCAGTTGATGTCAATTTTGCAAAGCCTATCTTTAGGAATTATGCATTTGACTACTAGCCTACCTGCTAAGAGCTTCTCTCCAAATGTATTTACTCTTGCTTTATACAAAATTTTAACAAGCAGGATTATCTAATCCCCTAACTCAAGGTATATTAGACATACCAAACTGAAGGGTGGAGGAGGAGGAAGGGGTAAGAACTTCAGGTTCATCAAAATGGTTATTGGTACCATTTCCAATTATACTGAAAGCAGCAAAGAGTGATAAATGGCTTAGCGTCAAGAGACAGAAAGACTATAAAAAAGCACATGAAGAAACTTAAAACAAAAGCACCGAAGTCTCAGACCATTTAATATAAGGGTAAACAAACCTTACCTATCACAACTTTACATTAGCTCATCATACAACAGTAACAAAGTAAATAATAATAGAGCAATAATCATTGTACTAAAGTAATAAATTAAATAATAAAAATAGTTGAATTTTGTAAGGTGTTTCTAAATTTATAAAGCATTTTTCCTAAATTATTAAATTAATAATAGAAATTGGATTGAGACATTATAGGTTCTACTATCCATATTTTATAGTGAGTAAATTAAGATTCTAAGAAGTTGAGAATGGCCTTTGATTACAAAGGAAATATCAGAGGCAGTAGTGAATCTAGGACTCTTCCAAAACTCTTTCCACTATAATATTTTGCATCTGTATCTTGCAAATGGATCACAAGAGCTGGAAGAGACCTTAGATGACAAAAGCATACATATGGACCTATTTACATATGAATATATATGTTCATATTTTTGTATGTAGTTTTTTTAATTACTTTAGAAACATTTTACTGATGTGTTTAAACTGATTATAATAGTGACCTTGAATCATCAAGAAAATTTAATCAAAATATGTTCAACATGTTTTTGAAAGTTATGGCAATGTGGAAGAATATAAAACAGATCTGAGGAAGATTTCCACACAAAAAAAATGATTAAAATTTAAAAAATATTTTGGTGTTTAAAGTGGTAAACTTCAGTTACCTTAACAATTCATTTATGTGGAATCCCCTACTAGGCCAATGGAAGAGCCAGATATATGACTATCATTGTGTTTGCAAGCTCATCCTAATTATCTGTGCCACTTTTCCTCTTCCATTTATTCAAATTTGTAATAACAATAATAATAATGAAAGAAGTAACAACAATAGCCCATTCAATATGTATAATTCTTTCCTCATAGAATGTTATGAGTTAATTAGCTCAGTTATTATTTTTTCCATTTTACAAGCAAGGAAATTGAGGCTCAGAAACTTTAAATGGCTTTACTATGGTGACAAGGCTAATTGTCTTAAGAGAAGATACTGAAATTCTGAATCCAAGTCCAGTGATTTCGCTACTATGCTGAGTTACCTTTTAAACCCTGAATTATCTACTCTTGACTCTCTTTACTCCTAAGGGGATTCACACTGGAGGTACAGTATGGACTCAATGACATCTAAATTCCTTTCAAATTCTTTCAAATTATGACATTCTGTGATATTAATTGCCCGGCTTTCCATCACTAGTGGAAACAAATAGGTGGCTACTAGTGATACTATTGAGCTCGTACTTCACCCCCTGCCCAGCACACACACACACACACACACACACACACACACACCCCTTGAATAATTTCTCCTTATTAGTAGCCAAGTGATTCTTCCTTCAAGGCTATTCATTTTAAAAATGAAATTGTGCCTTGTCTATACTTATTTGCTGAGATACTTGTGGCCTCATTAGGAAGACAGAAACCACTGCCCTTTAGTAGCTCAGAAACACTCACATATCAACAAATATGCCCTAATAAAGCAGAATCTTATTACCAGGGTGCTCAGGGGAAGCAAAGAAAAAGGGTGAGCAGAGTCAGATAGGGTTAATTGAAGGTCTTTTAGAAGGAGGTGAGTTTGAAATATCTTTAATACTCTGAGATATCCAAGCCAGGTGCCTACATGCTGAGAGTGGAAGGACTGAGATATGCTAGATGTGCATCTCTAGGCTGCCACAGAAGGGGAACCTTCACCTTGGTCAAGGCTCTGGGACTCTCCCTCCCTGGAGGGTCACTAAGTGTTAATTGAGGATGATGATGTGGGCATGCTGCTTTCTATTATCTGTAGCCACTGATGTATTACAGGGGTAGAGAAGACCTCCTTGTAGACACATTTTGGGAAGGACCCAGTGCATCTGATTCAAAAATGCAGGGCCTCAAGGACCTGTTATCCTATCAAGAATCTCTTCATGGCTAGAATAATTATGGCCCAGGAGAGAGCTGGCAGGATTGATAATGGGACTTGGTAATGACCCTCTTTGTTTCAACAAATTCGTAAAGCAGTTTCTGAATTTTAAAAAGCGCTGTGCAAATCGATTTGTTGGCTGATAAAAAGTGAATGGTAATTAGCTTATAATAAAATGGCTCATTTCCATGTCAGCTGGTATGATGTGAAGGGAGGAGAAAGGTTCCTGAGGACTAGATCACCCCATGTAAAGTTTTTCCATTATAGATTGTTGCTAGACTCCAATTATCACTTTGGGGTATAATTAGAATCAGTTTTTTTTCTGAAAAACTGAATGGAATGATATGGCAAGTTTTGAGGGGATCTGGAAAACAATCCTGCTCCCAAAGAATCTACCTACTCATTTTTCATAGGGTTTTATTACTTTGGGTAAAATGCTGTCCCTTATGACATTCATTCAAAATTCAAGTAAAAGAAAATCTTCAGAGTATCACCTCAGTGTGAATAAGTGGATCATTTTAAGGGTGGGGGGAGCTTTTTTAAAAATTTCATTTTTAAAATAAGCCCAGTTCCTGTCCATAATAGGCCCTTAATAAATATTTGTTGATCAGTTTATTGATTTTTTTTCTACTTCCAGGGCATCTGTAACTACTGAAGACTCAGAAAAGAAAGTTCTCTCTACCAAACTTCTTGGTACTTCAAAATGATTCAATATTAGAAGACTTTTTTTTTTTTGCTTTCAATGGACACGATATTTAAAAAAGACAAATTACCATCTGTCTCTGAAGCACTGGGCCTTCCCATCTGACTTGCATTTGAAATTTCTTATATATGTTGTTTCCCCCTACTAAAATGCCTTAATTTTCTATTTTATCACCAGCACATTGGTTTGAAAATAGCAAACAGTTAATTACCATTTCTTCTTTCATTCATCCTCCCACTCATTCATCCATCAATCCATTCATTCATTTATAGAAGAAGGAGAATGGCCATAGTGAGGTTTGGGGTTGAGCTACCAAATAAGAAAACTAAATCTGAGAAGTAATATTTGGCTTAGTTCATTTCTGATATGTGGTTGTGAGCATGAATGAGGAAACTGCTAAAAAAAAAATACCTGGCTTTCCTGAAGCATGAGTCCCCATGTTTACTTGTATCTGAAGAGGTAAAGAAGGATCTTGTCATAAGGCTACAGGTTCATGAATTAAATCATCTTAATAATATATGCACAGGACAGTTGACAATTCAATGTTGTGACATTTTTTTCCCATTAGTTCAGTATCCAAAAAATATCTTCACTGTCTGGTGCACTTATTCATCTTTCCTATCTCTCTATTGACTCTAATAGACCTTCCTCACGTTCCAAGATTTCAGTGATTGTTATATCTATTTTATTGTTGTTTCATTTTGTTTTTGCAAAGAATTAATGCAAATATAAAATAATAGATACAAATAACTTTAGAATGTAAATGGAAACAAGACACAGGACACTCAATATGCAAAGACTAAGTGATTCACAAAAGTGAATCTTCTAGTCTGCCAAGGCTCCAAATAGAGCTGCATAGCTCCCGTCAATATCTTCCTACAGAATTCAGCAATTTTAGCTGCAAATTCTAATTTTAGCACTCTCGCCATCAACTACAAGGACCTGCTCAGAACTCTGGCTTCTAAAGGTATCTGTTCTCTACTCAATGAGAGGATATCAAAGTTTTCAACTGAATCTCAAGAATTGTCAGGGAGGGGACAGCTAGGTTTCCCAGTGGATAGGGCACCAGCTTGGATTCAGGTTGAGTTCAAATGCAGCCTCAGACACATAACACTTACTAGCTGTGTGACCCTGGGCAAGTCACTTAACCCTATTGCCTATCCTCCCCCCCCAAAAAAAAAAACAAGAATTGTGAACTTATAAGCTGTCAACATTAAGAGAATTGTTAAAGCATTGCCTAACCATTACTCTCAGTATGTGCACATAGTCACAGAAAATAATCATTATTGATCAGGGTGGAATCTCATATGAGATGGTAGGAGGGGTCCAACTTGCAAGTTTATCAGCATCAGGAATTTTTTCCAACCTTGTAGATCAATAGCTCATCTGTACTAAATACTGTTGGAGACTGTCCTGAGGACATCAGCTAGTCAAGTGGAATGTCCATTGCCACATCATTAGTATGTGTCAGAGGTAAGGCTTGAATACAAGTCTTGTTGACTCTTCTATGACATTCTACCTCTTCATAATGATGCTGCTGACTCCAAACAGGGAGATGATGAATAGGGGAAATTTATATCCATGTGGTCGAACTAATCATGTTGAAATTGCCTGGCATGAATTTAGCAAGCTAGATATTGAAATTGATAATCCAGGGGATGATGACATGCTCAAGATCACTATGTTTCAAGATGTGATGTGAAGCTATACAATAATGTAGTGGAAATAAGACTGGTCTGGGACTCAGTGAATCATTTTTTCCCTTTTTTATTGAATCATTTTTATTTAGTATTTTATTTTTCACCAGTTACATGTAAAAATGATTTTCAACATTTGTTTTTAAAACTTTGAGTTCCAAATTTTCTCACTTTCTCCTTCCCCCCCCCACAACTCTATTGAGAAGGCAAGCAATTCCGTATAAGTTATACATGTGTAGTCATGAAAAACACATCCATAATAATCATGTTGTGGAAAAAAAACATAGGCAAGAAAAAATAGGAGAAAAATAAAGTAAACAAAATAGAGTAAAAAATATAGGTTTAAATATATAAATATGTATGCTTTAATCTGTATTCAGAACATCAGTTCTTTCTCTGGGAATGGATGGCATTTTTCATCATAAGTCCTTCAGAATTGTCTTGGATTGTTGCATTGTGAAAATAACTAAGTCATTCACAGCTGATCATCATACAATATTGCTGTTAGTTTGTACACAATATATTTCACTTAGCATCAGCTCATGCCAGTATTTCCAGGTTTTTCTGAGAGCATCCTATTCATCATTTGTTATAGCACAATAGTATTCCATCATAATCACATACTGCAACTTGCTCAGCCATTCCCCAATTGCTGGGCATCGCCTCAATTTCTAACTCTTTAACACCAGGAGAAAAAAAAAGCCTATAAGTACTTTTGTACATATAGGTTCTTTTCTTTCTTTCTTTTTTTTTAAATCTCTTTTTTTATACAGACCTTGTATTGGTATTGCTAGGTCAAAGGCTACACATGGTTTTATAACCCTTTGGGAATAGTTCCAAATTTCTCTACAGAATGGTTGAATCAATTCACAACTCCACCAAGAGTTCATTAAAGTCTCGTTTTTCCCCAAGTCCCCTCCAACATTTGTCATTTACTTTTCCTGTCCTATTAGCCAATCTACTAGGTATGAGGAAGTACCTCAGAATTGTTTTGTTTCTCCAATCAATAGTGAGTTAGAGTATTTCTCCATATGCTATAGATGGCTTTGACTATATCATCTGAAAACTGATCATATCTTTTGATAATTTATTAGTTGGGGAATGGCTCTTATTTTTATAAATTTGACTTAATTTTCTATATGTTTGAGAAATGAGGCCTTTATCAGAGAAACGTTGCTTCTATTTTTTTTCACAGTTACTATTGTTAACTGTATTTCCTCTATCCTATGTCCCTCCCATTTATTCAATTCTCTCTCTTATTCCACCCTGTCCCTCCTCAAATGTGGTTTGCTTTTGACTACCCTCTCCCCCAATCTGCTCTCCCTTCTACCATACGTTAGCCCCTTTCTTCCCCTCCCCCTTCTCTTATCCCCTTCCCTTCCTACTTTCCTATAGTGTAAGTAAGACAGATTTCTATACACAATTGAGTGTGTATGTTATTCCCTCTTGGAGCAAATTCTGATGAGAGTAAGGCTCACTCAGTTGCCCTCACTGTTCCCCTCTTCTCCTACACTATAAAAGGTTTTTCTTACCTTTTTCATGTGAGACAATTTACTCCATTCTACCTCTCCCTTTCTCTCTCAGTACATTCTTCTTTCTCACTCATTAATTTTTTTTTAGATATCATTCCTTCGTATTCAACTCATACCTGTTTACTCTGTCTATATACTCTCCTTCTAACTACCCTAATGAGAAAGGTCTTATGAGTTATAAATATCATCTTCTCATGTAGGAATGTAAACAGTTTAAACTAATTAATTCCCTTATGACTTCTCTTTCTTATTTCCTTTATATGCTTCTCTTGATTCTTATATTTGAAAGTCAACATTTCTATTCAGCTCTGGTCTTTTCCCAAGAATGTTTTAAAGTCCTCTATCTCATTGAATGTTTATTTTTCACCTGAAGAATTTTGCTGATTTGCTGGGTACCATTTTTGGTTGTAATTCTAGCTCCTTTGCCCTCCAGAATATTATATTCCAAGCTGTTCAATTCTTTAAGGTAGAAGTGGGTAAATCCTGTGTTATCCTGATCCTGTTTCCACAATATTTAAATTGTTTCTTTCTGGTTGCTTGCAATATTTTCTCTTTGAACTGGGAACTCTGGAATTTGGCTATAATATTCCTAGGAGTTTTCCTTTGGGGATCTCATTCTGGAAATTATTGATGGAGTCTTTAAATTGCTATTTTACCTTCTGGTTCTGGAATATCTGGACTGTTTTCCTTGACAATTTCTTGAAAGATAATGTCTAGCTCTTTTTTTTTTTGATCATAGCTTTCAGGTAATCTAATAATTTTTAAAATTATCTCTCCTCTAGTTTTCAGGTCAGTTGTTTTTCCAATGAGATATTTCACATTCTCTTCTATTTTTTTTCATCTTTTGGTTTTGTCTTATCATTTCCTGATTTATTATAAAGTCATTAGCTTCATTTGCTCCATTCTAATTTTCAAGGAATTATTTTCTTCAGTGAGCTTTTGGACCCCCTTTTCCATTTGGCCAATTCTACTTTTTAAGACATTCTTCTCCTCATTGCCTTTTTGGACCTCTTTTATCATTTGGCCTAGTCTGTTTCATAAAGTGTTATTTTCTTCAGTATTTTTTGTATCTCTTTTCCCAACTATTGACTTGTTTTTCATTATTTGCTTACATCACTCTCATTTCTCTTCCCAATTTTTCCTCTACCTCTCTTAATTGATTTTCAAAATCATTTTTGAGCTCTTACATGTCCTGAGACTAGTTCATATTTTCCTTTGAGGCTTTGGATGTAGGTGTTTTGACTTTGCTGTCTTTTTCTGAATGTGTGTTTTGATCTTCCTTGTGATCACAGTAACTTTCAATAGAGTTTTTTTTTAATTTCTGTTGTTTGCTCATTTTCCCAACAAAATACTTGATTTTTTAACTCTTTGTTATATTAGAGCTCTGCTTCCAGGTTGGAAGTTGTACTGGCCCCTGCTTCATGGGTTTTATGTAGCTATTTTCAGAGGTACTTCTAGGGACCTGTAAATTTTCAGTTCTTCCATGGTGGTATGATCAAGGGTGAGGTGTTTACTCCTTTCCTGGCAAGTGCTCTTTTATATGAGGGACCACAATCACTCTTTTCTGCCTTGAAACCATGGGGAGGATTCTCTCTTCACCACCACTATAAGCTCCACCATGCCAGAATTCCTCCTTGCCCCACGACCAACACCTGGAACCATGATTCAGATCCAAGCATGGGCAAAGCAAGAGCTTCCTGCCTCAGCACCAGCAAAAAGATCCCTTCAATCCCCCTTTGATCAGCCACTCAATTCTCCCTCAGTCTGTGGGCCAAGCTCAGGAAGTAGCCATCATCCCAGGGCTGTGCCATAACTGGGATTGGGACCTAGCTTCTCTCTCACCGTGATCACAGACTTTTCCTACTGACCTTCTGAGTTGTCTTTGGTATTTGTGTGATGAGAAGTCTGGAAACTGCCACAGCTGCTCATGATTCAGTCCTCTGAGGTCTGCTTAAGTTTTGCTGAGTCCAGGTTTGTTTGTGCATCCATGCTGAACTTTGTTCCACTCCCAGCCTGGTGTGATAGACTTTTCCAATCAACCATCCAGGTTGTCTTGGGCTGTAAAATATGTTTCACTCTGTCTTTTGGTGGGTTGTGCTGCTATAGAATTTGTTTAAAGTCATTTTTACAGGTATTTGGAGGGGTTGGGGAGAGAGATCAAGCAAGTCACTGCTTTTACTTGGCCATCTTGGCTCTGCCTCAGGGACCACAAACTACTGAAGTCATGAACTAGGAAGGTTTCTGGGATGGATCACAAAGGATTTAAAAGAGGAAGGAAATCAGGTGAACAAGGTAAAAGAAAGTCTTCTTCCATCTTGATTTCATGAGGACTTTGCAGTTTTATGTATAGAGAGAGGAAATACTTAACACATAAAGAAATAAAACTCATGAACTTACTGTCAAACTACTTATACTCCCTTATTTACAAATTCAATGATTCACAGAATCTCAGAATTAGGAGGGTTCTTAGAAGGCATCATCATCTATGTCAAATCATGTGCAGGTGAGATTTTCCTTAATTCAACTGTGTTAGAAAATAGATATGAAAACAGATTCACTAGTCTGGACCACATAACTGTTCATTAGTAGGTCAGGCAATAGTAAGTTAGGTTTTTCACAGATGAAGGTGGGTACTTGACATGGAATATTTGTGAGGCCAGCCAGGATACTGGACTGTGCAGGAACTGACATCTAACTTACTGGCATCATCAGGGCGAGGTTCAAGATAGGCAAAGAAAATAGTCCAGGTATTGAGAGAGGTGGACAATATAGTATGGTTTAAGAAGCGCTGGACTGAGAATTAGGAGACTTGGCTTCTATTCTTGTCATTGAATTTAATTAGCTGTGAGACAGGAATATTATATAATATATATTTACCTTAATTTTGCCATCAGTAAAGTGTGGGTGTCAGTATGATTCTCTGTCAGACCCTTTCTATCATTAAAATTCCACAATTCTAAGGTTCTAATCCACTAAACTGGAGAGGTAAAAGAACCGACACTAATTCTTTAGGAAAATAAACACTAGAGATGATTGGTTGAGATATCTTTAGAGTTCTAGTTAGTCCTACTGGATTGTTTCTATCCCTTGAATGGAAATTTTTGGTTATTCTCCATTTCTTTTACTGGACTGTCATCCAAATCATGCCCAGTCACTATGGATGTCCCACAAAGATCTGTCCTAAGCCTTCTTTTCATCAACCTCTTTGCTACAAAGTCCTACTGAAGTTTGAAGCTACAGAAATAAGCTACACAAGACTTTTCAGGTTAACCTTCATTTCACTTGATGATTTCATTATTTCCCATGGATTCAGCTATCATCTCTATGTAGATAGTTCTCAGTCTTATTTGTCTAGCCATGACCTATCATTTGTGACTACCTATAGTACATTTTAAAATAGATCTCATTGACAAATTTTTAATTTATTTATTTTTTGGTTTTTTTAAAATTTATTTTTAGTTTTCAACATTTATTTACATGAGATTCTGAGTTCCAACTTTTCACCTCATCTCTCTCCCCTCTCCCCACCCCAAGATGGCATACTTTCTGAATATCCCTTCCCCTAGTCTGCTTTCCCTTCTATCTCTTCCCCCCTTCTCTTATCCCCTTCCCCTTCTACTTTCCTGTAGGGCAGGATAGACTTCTGTACCCCATTTCCTGTATTTCTTATTTCCCAGTTGCATATGAAAACTTTTTTTAAACATGTGTTTTTAAAACTTTGGATTCCACATTTTCTCCCTTCCTCCCTCCCCACCCACCCTTATTCTTAAACTCACCCTGTGCCATCTATCTATCTATCTATCTATCTATCTATCTATCTATCTATCTATCTTTAAATACATATAATTTTTTCCCTCCAACTACCATAATACTGACAAAGGTCTCATGAGTTATAAATATCATATTTCCATGCAGGAATGTAAACAGTTCAACCTTAACAAGGTTCACTGAGGCCTGCGTGTCCATGCTGCACTGCACTCCTCTTCCTGCTCTGTACGATATACCTTTCTGATCAACCATTCAAGTTGTCTTGGGCTGTAAATTTGATTCACTCTGTCTTTTTGTGGCTTCTGCTGCTTTAGAATTTGTTTATAGCCATTTTTTATAGGTATTTGGAGGGGTTTCGGGCAGAGCTCAAGCAAGTCACTGCTTTTACTCTGCCATCTTGGCTCCGCCCCTCTCATTGATATTTTAAACTCAATATGTCCAAAACCAAACTCATCAATAACTTCATTGTTATTGTGGAAAATAACACTATCATACCAGTCACCTACCTTCTCAACCTAGGTGTCATTCTCAGTCTTTCTCATTCCTCATTTCCAATCCTGTCATTTCTACTCTTGTAACAGTTCAAGTATATATCCCCTTCTCTCTTCTGGTGCTGACACTACCTTGATGCAGCCTGTCATCACCTCACATCTGGAATATTTAAATTCTCTTCTTGTTAGTCTTCTTGGCTTAAGTCTCTCCCTACTCTAGTCCATCCTCTACTCAGCTGTGAAATTAACCTGTCTTAAATACAAGTTTGACCAAGCTATCTCTCTCTTCAGTCAACTCTAGTGACTCCCTATTCCTGAATGATCAAATATAAACTTCTGTTTTGGGCATTAATGCCTTCTATAACCTGGCCCAATCCTAACTTTCTAGTATTCTTATACCTTATATCCTCCTCCCCCCATTAGCTCTGTGATCCAATGACACTTTCCTCAAATCTGTTCTTTTACTGGATATCCCATGTCCTAACTCTGGGACTTTCACTTGCTGTTCTATATGCCCGGAATTCTCTCACTCCTTGATGACACATTCTGACTTCACTGACATTGTTCAAGTGCTAGCTAAAATTCCACCTTCTACAAAAAGTGTTTCCTATTCCCATTTAATTATAGTATTTTTTTTTGCTTATTAGCTCCAATTTATCTTATACACAAGCTGTTTGTTCATTTGTTTGTATGTTTTCTCCTCTATTATCACTCTGAGCTCCTTGAGATGAGAGATGGTCTTTTGCCTTCCTTTGCATCTCTGTGCTTAGCACAGGAACTGGCACAAATGAGATTTTACACAAATGTTAGGTGATTGACTGATTATAGAATTATCCTTATGCCTCCCAAGCTTTAAATATCTGCCATTTGAGAGAACCATAGAACTTGGAGTTTCACCCAGGGATCTATAACCTTCAGCCATCCAGCAGCCAGTTCCTCCTCTTCATTAGATACTTCGTCTTATTGGTGTCTTATCCCCCTGGGTCAGGGATGAATAATAAATGCTTTCTGAGCAGGTACTGTGCTAGATTTCTTTCCTACTTCAAAGCACTTAGGGCAGTATTAGGCACACTAAATATTTGTTTATTAATGGATTAGAATACCTGGTTCCCATATATATATACCCCATGCTGAAAATACTTTAACAAAGAAGAAAGTCAAAAGAAAGTAGTTTATCATAATTTACATGTAATTACTTCTTTAAGAGAAAAAACTGCATCCTAATTCTATAGTCTTTATTTCTCATTCTGGTTTGAACAGCAATTTTCAAGTCCTAAAAATCTAGTAAAGGCAAGGGAAAAATAGGGAGATTACCAGGAAAGTCTCTAAAGAAAATGGTAGAAATATTTAATGTAGATAATTATGCAAACAAGGTTTTCATATCCTAAGTTTTAATAAAATTAGGTTTAACAAAAGTCTCCAGGGATGAAGCCCTAAGGAGTTTATCAAGATGAGCATTCAACTGTGGAAAATTGAGCTTAAGACTAAATTGATTTAAGGGTGAAAAACTCAGTGCCTATCAGGGATCTATTGGGAAGAGATGGACTTATTTCTTGGAGAGAGGAAGAGAAAGAGAAATACATACACATTTATGAATTACTAAGGTTGTTTGTTTCTTTTTAGCCTAGAAATAAACTCCAATCATGCCAGCAATACTGTACTATATGAACTATGAATGGAGGTGGAATAAATAACTGTTGTCTTCAATCGTCGGAGTGAGGATTAGCTCTGTTTCATTTCAGGAACCAACATAAGAAAAAAAATGAGAAAATAGAATTGATTGATTGATGGTGCAACATTGATTGCCTTGTGAGTTTGTGAGATATCTATCTCTTGGAATATCTCACTAGCTTCAAATAGTGTAGAATAGGCTTACTCTGAGGGAAATGGAGGTGTGGTAGGGAAGATAAATTTATGGGATTTTTCTCATCTGATGACTTTGAAAGACACTGGTGATCTTTTGAGCATGATACAGTAAAAGGCCATTTTTGAAAACTTGAACTTCAAATTAACACTTCAAAACTTCCAAAGTCTTATGGTAACTCTAAAAGCCACCATCCGAGGAATTACCATGAATGGATTCCCCAACCCTACCACTGCTCAAAACTGGGTTGGAAGGCCTCCTCTCAATGTCCACCCAAATTATAGCCCTAGAATCTACTCTTGCACTGCAACAACTCTATGGCTTTCCATTACTATTGAACTTGGACTAAGCCGTAGTTATTTTCACTTGAACTGACTCTGCCCAAGAGCAGCGAAGTCTTAAGCACTAGACTTCATTCTATCAGAACCTTGTGTAAGAGTACAGAACCAGCTCTATAAATCAGGCCATCACTTTCTGGGTGAGAGACTTGAATACTGGAGCTCTCACTACATCTAGGACCATGCTCAGGACCAAAGCTTAAGAGAGTAGACTGCGTGACATTAGTAAATCATCTTTGGGTAGCATATCTGACACCAGGTTTGATGTCCTTGTTACTCAATGCTTGAGAGAAAAATGATGTTACTGTCCACTATCAAAAAACCCAAAAGAGTAGTCCTACTTATCTGGCCAAGGGCTAGCAAACTCTCATAGCTTTCTTTCTAAATCCTTGTAAATAAGTCACTGACTACTTAAGAGAAAACCTCAGCCTTACCCTTCCTGAATCCCTATCTTCCTCAACTCTGACCTTCACTTTAATTTTATGGTACTCTCAATATATTATTAACTTCTTCAATGTGAGGTGAAATTTTTCATTCCTTCCAAAACTCTGGCCAGGACTAGAAACCAGTTCCATCTGACCTCCAGACTTGTTCACTATTCACTACACCATACTACCTCAGTAAAACTTAAGGTTCTAGATAAATTTCATGTATTATCCCACAGTCTCCCTTTTCCTGTCACATAAGCTCAATCCAGATTCAAGTGACTGACCCTATCCATATCCCAGGTGACAAGTCTCTCCCCTCAATACTGCAGGATAACCAAGACTGACATTAAGGACAGACTAACAAAGTGGAAGTGATAATAGTGATATTGAATCAGCTTACTAAGTGACCCTAACACATACACTTCATTTCTCTGCAGTTTTCCAGGTAAAGACAATACAAAACAAAATGGAAGCCCTAAAGCTTGAGTTAGAGCAACTACATTTATCTGCATATCCCAGTTCTCCAGCCCCAGGCATGTTTGCAGTAGAGGCCTTGTGTTCTATTGGAGCATGCTCTGAAAAAGGAGTCAATAAGCCAGGCTTCTATATCAGCTTTGCCCCTTTGTTTAAACTTCAGTAATCTATTTAACCTCTTAGACTCATTTTTCTCCCCTTTAACATAGGGATAATAATCTCTGCCCTGCCACATCACACTCCTGACATTAAGGTCAGTAGAGATCATAGATATAAATGAAATTTGAAATGGTTAAAAGCACATTACCAACTTAAGATATTAGAATAATGTAATTCACATCCCGGTTCTGAGTCTCAAATTATGATTTTGGACATGTACATTCAATTTATTTATTTTACCCCAACTGACCAATATCTATGGCATTGCTCCTGTATGGTGAATCAGAAATGCAATTGACTGAATGGACATCTCCAAATGCCATATCCCAGATCCTACAAACATGTATGTGTAAGCACATAAACAGCAAATCCCCAAAAGTCTTAGTTTTGCAAAAGTCTTCAATCTCTAATATTACAATTTTAAACTACACTGAAAATTCTTGGGATATCCTTTGTAATTTTGTCTGTCTTATCTTGTTTTGTTCTAAAAAATAAATTAGATAACTTTTACATATCTTGTTTTGTTCTAAAACGTAAATTAGATAACTTTCACATATTGTTTCTTGTCTGAAACGAGCCTGAGACTTGCAGACCATCTCCTTAATTCCACACTTCTAGCTTCTCTCTCTTCACTCCATTATTTCCACCACTCCTATACATTGCCACAAGAATATTCTTTAAATATTTGCCCGTCCTATTATCCTACCACTCTTTATCTTGCAATAAATGAATGAATGAACCAATCAAAGACATGTATTGAGTGTCTGCTACAGTGATGTGCAAATCCATTTGAAGAGAAATATTCAAATAGGTTGATATATAAGAAACCAACAGGTTTTTTTTACATCTTAAAAAACTTACTTTGTAATATGCCCTCCTTTGCAGTAACCATTTGTTATACAAACTTTGGTATGGGTTTCTCAGAATTTTGACACAATTTTTTTTAACATTTCACCATAAATTCACACTTCTTCCACATTACATATGAAATGCACCTTTGGTGAATAGCCCATTTTTCCAAGGCTAATCTTGATGATAGTCTATGGATTTTGAATGGGATTTAAATTAGGCAAGTTCCTAGAGCATTGAAATATGTTTAGTTTCATTTCTTAAATAAATTTCTTAACCTTTCATGAGATATGGCATGAAATGAGGTCATGTTTCAGTATGAATTCTTGGTTTGGGAATTTATACAATTCTCAAAAGAATTCTGATTCTCAAGACATCAGTACATTTTTCAGAGTTCATCTTCTCTTAGTGGTGAAAATACTTCCAGGCCCATTAGAATTTACCATTACCACTACCAATCTTATTTGATTTGGGGTAGATGTTTCACAATATTATGAAATTAATCTAGATTTTGTTAGTTCACTTGGAATTCTTCTAATATTATTTTGGTATAAGTTTGAATGAAAAAGTGACTTTCATCATTATACATTATCTTTTCCTAATCTTTGTTATTCCAGTCTTTTTTTTTCATAGTTAACAGTTAGTACTTGCATTTTCACTAGTTTTCTAGCTGTTATTCCAATTTCAAGCATTCTTTTCCAATCTACAGAGGAATCAATAACAGTCCCTTCAATTGCAAGGTCTTTTTTAAGGTCTTTGCTTATTTTACAAAGAGTTGTTAGGCTATTTTGAAGCAATAGTTTATCACTTCTTTTTGTTGTTTCTTCTATGTTTTTGTGCAACTAGTCAAATTTCATTGTTGCAAGGAATGGTCCTTGAAAAGCTTGACTTCCTCACCCTTACCATAGTATTTCTAATAATCATTAAAGTAAGTTCTTTAAAATCTTGAAGTTTTGATAATTTTCTTGTAGTAATATCCAGTCTTCAACATCACATAATTGAAAACACAACAAAAGAGAGCAATGAAATATATGTATGTGGCATAAAATCCAACACTCCACATGCAGAGAATTAAAGGTAGAAGAACCAGTTAATGCTAGTTTCATTAGATCAAGAACATACATTTTGAGTTAGACTAAGGTCAATAGAAATAAACACATATATTACCATTGTGCGCACGCTCTCTCTCTCTCTCTCTCTCTCTCTCTCTCTCTCTCTCTCTCTCTCTCTTTCTCTCTCCCCCTCTCCTTTTCTCTCTCACACACACAACTACATTAAATTATTATTTTCTTAAGTATTTCACGTTCTAATGATGTACTATTTCCAGTGCTAAGTACTACAGATAAAATTAAACCAAACAAAATATTTCCTGCCTTCAGGGAGCTGACATTCTAATAAGAAAAGACAGTGCTTTTGGGGAGTTATTCTTTTTTCAGAAAGGGAAAGTAGAAGCAAGTTTGGAGTCATAGAGACAGTTGACTGACATGCTCTCTCTGGCTTTCATAATACCTTTTCCTTTTCATAATACCACTCAGCATAGATTTTCTAATGCAATTATGTCGATTTTCCTATTGTGCCCTGAACCTTATATGACCATTCCCACATATGCTTTCTCTTCTCTTCTTTGCTACCAAACCCATTCATAAAAGCTATAATAAAATCCTACAGTCAGAAATTTTCCTCTGATCACTTTATTTTCATTCATATCCTTCATAACACAAGCCTATAGTTTTACTCCACAATTGGTACTTTATTTTATAGTGTCCTACCTAATTTTTCATCCTGGTATTGGTACAAATTCAGCTGAGGGAAGTAGAGTAATTTGAAACTACAGATAGAAGTGTAGAGGGGAGAGATCACAGGCTAATGGGAAGCTGGAATATGGCAAGGGTGCTGCCTCAAAGGTTGGGAGCAGGTTAGGGTTTTTCAGAGAGGAGATTACCTATGCTACAGGTGGCCGGGGAAAGAAATTGTGACTTCATCAACACATCTACCATATAGTGTGTGTTCTTCTCCAACTATTTCTTATTTTAATTAATTATTCTTGCATCTAGCTTCTATCATTTACTTCCATCTGCAGGAAGAGGACAACTGCTGTCAGCACAGTCTAAATTTCAACATCCTGGGGAAAAACCCCAGGCACTCTACCCTAGAATGTAAACACTCCTTGAGAACAAAGAGTATATAGTATACCTCTGCATTCACAGTAACATTTAGTATGTGACTTGGCAGAGAACAGGCACTCAGGAAAGACATACTGATTGACAACTGACCTCTTGATCAACAGAACCAAGTCTTACACTGAGGATCTAGATGAGTAACAGGGAAATCTTAAGCCTAACCCTGTGTCAGAGGCACAGCTGCATTCTCTTACTCTTGGGCACATACCTCCACCTGCTTGGAAAGGCGAATAACCAGAACCACTTCAGGAAGGTGTTAGGAAGTTTAATTAGCCAATGTTTACAATTTGCTTTGAAGCTGAAATGTGCTAATTATATTTTTCCCACTCTAAGTATGGGAGTCATGAGGAACTGAAGCCCTTGGAGCTTCATGGGGGTGGAAAGGGGAAGAGAGATAACATTTCTTTCCCTTCACAACTTGAGCTCCCTGGGTGGTTTTTGTACATACACTGCCTAGCAAGTCGTCTTGAGGTTTGGACAATGTACTCCAAGGACAAAGGGGGAAGTAACATAACAGCAAACCTGGCTGACATCCAGTGGTAGATGGAAAAGCCTTCAGATGTGGCAGTCAGAAGATATAAGCATTTCAGGAAGCTGCCAAATCAACCTGGTGATTATCTCAGCAGGTAGGTGTGATCCTTTCGAGAGAAGGTCTTATAATAAGGGAACATTGATTTTTCAGTCAAGAGACACTAGGGCACATTGGAACTCCTGACAGAGAGAAGGGGTGGGGTACACCTGTCTTTTCAATCCAAACTAGTTTAACATTTTTGAAGCTCCTAATTTGTCATGGACATAGAGTTTAGATATGATGCAGTCCATTATGGAATTTACAGTCTCTTAGGAAGATATGACATAAGTAAAAATATCTATTAAATATTATAAATACATATTAAGTTCATTAGTGAATTACAGAATGGGGCGATATGTGTGAGGTCTAAGGAAGAAGGGTATTCCTCATTGATTGGTTCAGGAAGTCTTCATCAATGAGGTGCTATTTGAATTAGTCTTTCTTTGTTGGTTTTGTTCATCTTTTGTTCTCAAAGAGGACCAATGATATCATAAGGGAGATGTCTTGACTTGCATATGAATTGAATTAAAGTGAGGCTGAGCTGCACAAAATCATCAGCCTCACTTTCTTCCTCCACAGTCATTGAAGTCCAGTGGAAAGACAAAAGTCAAGATGACTGGCAATGGACCAACGGTCTTTCTTTAAAAGGATGGGATAGAATTCAACAAATGTGGGACATTTTGTTTCTTACAGAGGTAGAAATACACAGTGAGGGATTGGAGTTTGGCAGGAACATAAGCAATATGGTTAGAAGTTATATGAGATAATACTGGAAAAAAAGCAGTGCTATCAGATTGTGGAGAACACTGAATAACAGCCAAAAAAAATAGGAACATTACTTGGTAGGCAGTATTCAGCCACTGAAACTTTTTGAGAAAAGTAATCATATGACTAGAACTTTTCATAAAGATTATTAGTCTGTGGTTAATATAGAAGATAGATTTGAGATGGAAGAAAGGAGAGGCAGGAAATAGTATAAGTATATAGTAATGAGGACTTGACCTAGGGTAGTAGTAGCAGACATATAGAAAGGGGTCATATGTAGAAGATATTCAAGAGATAGTATTCATATAGTTTAATTACTGGTTGAATATGAGAGAAGAAGGAGAGGTAGAAATTGATAATAACATAAAGGTGTCAGACATGAGTGCTTTTCTGGGATGGTCTTGGCAACATGGCCTCACTTTGTTCCTTTCACTCAGATTGGAACTATAATAACAAAAGCAAAGGAAAAACAAACAAAAAAAACTCATTTTAATTATTATTCTTTTAAATTTAACTTTCATTAATTAAAAATGAACAAAAAAATTTAACTCATTTCCTAGGCCTCTTTCAACTGCTTTTTTAGGGATATAAATGACATGAAACCCATGACTCCTTTCCTCACATAGCTTACAGGTGAGAAGTCAAAGCAAATATGCAGAAATCAGCTAAGAGAAACAGGGCAATAAACTTTTTTCCCTCTCTCTTAGCATAATACTTGAGAACTGGGGTATATTTTTTCTTACTTGTGCACAGTCCAGTAAAAAGATAATTGGATTTGGAATTGTGGGACCTAGATTCAAATTCCATCTGATACTCATCCATGTGACCTTAGGAAAGTCATTTAAAATTCAGGACCTTGGTTTGATGTTATGCCTTACTGAAACCTCAATTGGTTATACCCCCACCATCAGCCCTCTCTGCTTCTCATAACATACTTCTGAATGACACTAGAACTTAAGATAATGAAATCCACCACAGATTGATGCTATTTTATAACTGGGACCCCATAGCCATCCTCTTATTCTTTCAATATAGATTCTCTAGCTATTTCCTTCTTTCTCCCATCTCTCCCTCAACTCAGTATTTTGCTAATTCCTCTTTCCATGTGTTTGGACAATATTTTCTCCACACTTGAAATAGTCTTTACCTAATTGAACTCTCCCAATAGTTCAAATACCTAATCTCTTCCAGGAGATCTTCCTTGACCATTGCAAGCCCTGTAAGCCCTCCTTCTTCTGAACCACCATAGCAGAGGTTCTAATACAACACCCTCAGTGGTGCTTGAATATATTTAAGAAGTTACATGAACTTAGACAGAAGAAAATATCTTTATTTTCACTAACTTCTAATTTAAATGAAGCAGTTTTTTTAAATTATTTAAAACATTCCTTAGAAGGGGTCCATAGAATTAACTAGATTACCACGCACATAGGTAGATAGATAGATAGATAGATAGATAGATAGATAGATAGATAGATAGATAGACGGACGGATGGACGGACGGATGGATGGATGGATGGATGGACGGATGAAAAGCTTAAGAATCTGTGCTCTGTAGTACAATTTGTTTACTATATCCCTTATTCTGGTTTTCATTCAGATAAAATATTTCTCTTCATTGTTGCTTAACTATTACATATATGAATGTTTTCTCTCCAAATAAATTATAAGTGTCTAGAATCCTGGGAGTGTGCCTGTCCAGCAGTCAGAGAAAATGACTTTAGGTAGACATCAGAGGATATGTACGTGGTAGATAAGGAGGAGGCCTGAGGATATTCAAGGATTTTGGGAAAATGGTTTGAGCAAAGATCCTGAAATGTTCAGGCAATATTTCTGAAACTCTCTTAGGCCTTGGCACATACTGGCACTAGGAGAATTATATTTTTGTGGTGAACCCGAAAACCATCAGGACTCTTCTTTGGAAAAAGGTAATAAGGGAGTACTGTGCTTTAGGAAGAAAGTCAAAGCTCAACCACAAGGATGATTGAAAGGAGAAGCCAAAGCTTATCATCTAAAAGGACACAAATGCACCTAGCTTTCCCCAATAAGTCTTTCCTTGTTCATCAGCAGTTCACAGGTGTGCCTTTGTCTTCCCTCCAACAGGTAGGCATCCCTTTCCCAAAAGGTCTCTCCTCATCAGCATTGTGCTTGCTGCTGCGATAAGTGCTGGGTTGCATTTGGCAGCTTCCCCAACACTTGGATGTCCTAAACTCCTCTCCCACGAGCTTCTTCACCTCCCACTGGGTGTCATCTGACTTTTCATTCACCCAGGCCCTCCGAATGACAGGCCCCATAATTAGTCTTCACAAACATATTCTTCTGCCCTGGCAGTAGGTATGGTAAATGTCAAAATTCCATCCTGGTAGCACACTCAGACTATAACATTAAAAACTTCCACCTATAGCATCAAACAAATGATTTCGAGGTGGGGTGGGAAAAAGGAGTGGCTTGACATGGGAAATAAATGTACCATTTATTTCAGAGAATGTTAGAGCTAGAAGGGGCCAGATGTTAGCACTTAGAACATGGAGAGAAGAGAGACCATAAGCCTATCAGACTTTATACAACACAATCTAGAAATGCTTGCAGTTGCTTCTATTATGGTCACATGATGTAGGAGCTGGGAGGGCCACATAGAAGGAAGGCAACTTGTGATATTTAGGGAAGAGCAATGGAAGAATGTCTGTGCCATTAGATTGATTTCAGAAATTACCATCTAGGCTGGTTGAATTTTCAGGCACTTTGGAAAGGCAACTTGGAATTTTCATAAGACTCTTTCTACTTACAAGTGTTACCCTGAACAAGCACTTGAACTGTATAAAAAGGCTGTAGTAAAATTATGTATTTTCCATAGAGGTTTTCTCAGGGAGTATGTTTCTCTTCGTGCAAGCTAATCACTGGAAAGGAAATCAAAAGTATCGTGTGATGTCAGTGTTCTCTTCCACTCAGGCATCTTATGTACTGTGACTACATGTGGTTGGAAATCAATTCTCCAGGACTAGACAACTAAAACCTTTCTAAGACAATTGGCAACTGACGAAGTAAAATTCTAAAACTTCACCCTAACAACCTTGGGGAGTGAGTGATACCAAAGAACATAGTACCTTAGCCCATCACCCAGTCCAAACCCATCTGTGTGCAAAAGAGGAGACAGATAAATAAAAATGGGAAATAATATGCCCAAGATTTCAGAAGTAGTTAGTGACAGACATGTAACAAGAACCTGAGTTTCTAAATTCCTACTTTAGAGCTTTTAATATTCTCTCTCTCTCTTTCTCTCTCTCTCTCTCTCTCTCTCTCTCTCTCTCTCTCTCTCTCTCACACACACACACACACACACACACACACACACACACACACCCCTCTAACAAAAATTTTATATGCATCACCCCACCTTCTACTTTAAATTCTATGACTGAATAAGCCACATAGGAGTAAATTACTCAACAAATATTTATTAAGTGTCTTCTATGTGCCAAGCACTATGCTAAAAGCTGGGGATATGAGGAAAGGCAAAAGACAGTCTCTGCACTCAATGAGCTCACAATCTAATGGGACATTCTTCATAGAAAGAAAAAATGCCATCCTTCAGGTCAGGTTATAGAATGTTGTCAACAAATTTCTCAGAGCACTTTGGTTCTACTCTTACTTTATTTGGGAAGACATTCATTTTGTTGTTATTTGTTGGTGGGGGGGGGTGTGTTGGAATAGAAGAGAAACAAAGGTTTGAGCCAGATTGCCCAAGATCATAAATCATAAATATCAATGTTAAGTGCCCAAGCACATGATAGACAGAGGCAACAAGATGCAGTGGGGAAACTATTCAACTTGGTATCGCACAGAGTTTGAATCGAGGCTCTGTCCTTAACAGTGTGATGTTGAGCAAGTCACTGCACTTTTGTGGATCTCATTTTCTTTCGATATAAAATGAGGGTGTATGACTAGATTGTTTCTATGGTTCTTCTCAGGTTAAAGTCAATAACCCTAAATAAAGGAATTTACAAAATCCCAACAGGGAAACAATTCAAATGCACATAAAAACCCAAGAATGATACTATCAAATGCATAAAAGTTAAGGATGGCATGATACAGAACTCATCTTGTGGGAAACATTTTGGCTTGAGGCTGTTATGTAAAATTTAAATAAGAAAGGTAGGTGTGGAGCTTGACCTTGAAGGACAGGTGAGTGGAGATGTCATTTCAGAGTGGGAAGTATTACCAATTTCCCCTTCCCCTTTGTTTTTTTTTTCTTTGTCAATTTTGAAGAAGTGTAGACATATCCTCAGCCATTTTACACTTTGGGAAAGATAAAAAAAACAAAGTAAAGTTTAGAGCTTCGTAGTTAAGTGTTTATGATGCACTCATGGCAGAGTGCATGCTCTACTAAATTTCATCTCTTTCTCTTGCAATTAATAATTATTGATGTTTAAAATGTCACTCCAATTAAATGCTAAACACTCAGTTAATATGGACGTTGACTGCCTAATGATGAGAGTGGTGACACTTTGGGCTTTGTACATTCAAAGACTAATTACAAATAGTCAGTTATACATATTCTTGTGTTGGCTACTCTACACTAAGATGTGTATGTATATGTGTATATATGTGTGTGTGTTAATGTGAGCTGAGATGACACAATTATTATGTGCACAAAAATTTTCTACTTAGCTCTGATCACATATCACTTGGAGTATTGTGTATTTTGATCCCTCCAGAAGAGGATGAGGAATATAGAAACCATGCAACTCAAAAAAAAAAAAGTAGGGGCTTAATAATTCATTATATATGACAGAATGATTTTGAATGGAAAGTGAATGCACTAATTTATTTATATTTTGCTTTCCCATAAAAAATTTTGTTTCTTCTGAGCTCTTGCAAGTCTGTTCTACCATGATTTCCAAGATAGGGTTTTGCCCAGAGTTGTTATGAAATAATAAAAAAAGTTTGTTTGAGGAATGCCTACTTGTCCCTTACTCATTGATTCTTTGAACAGTTTTAGTGGAAGAGAAGAGACGACTAAGAAGTGAAGGCATGATCAGAGCTCAGTAGAAAATTTTGTGATTGTTTTTAACATAGAAAGTCTAATGTTCTCCTGGGTTCCATTAAAAGAGGCAGATCATCCATAATGAAGGAGATGAATTTTTTTTTTCTATACTCTCTTAGAAATATCTGGAGAATTGTTTCCAATTCTGGGTATCATATTTAATTATAACATTGATTAGCTAGAAACTGTCCAAGGGTTAGCAAACAGTATGGTCATCAACCTGGAAGTCTTGTCAGCTGAGGAACACAAGGGCTACTAAACCTGGAAAAGGTGACAGAAGGGAGCAAATGATAACTGTGCTCAGGAATTTAAATGGGAAAGCATATGAAAGAGGAATGATACTGCTTGGTGTCAGCAGGCATCATTTGTACATTCAATTAATGTTTGCAAGAAGTAAATCTGGGCTAAATATAATGAAAGTAATTTCTTAACAGAATGATCTGAAAGTAGAATGGACTACTTGGGAGGTAGCAATTCCTTCCTCCATGGAGGATTTCTGAAGGCAGGTTTGATGGCCACTTTTTATTCATATTGTAAATGGGATTCTTGTTCATTTATGGTTTGGATTAGAGCAACTCTGAGGTCTTAGCTCATTCTGTTATTTTACGAAAGAATGAAAAATTAAAATAATATATTCAAAGTATACCTTCCATAATGTTTTACTCCAATTCCTTATTGTGGCTTGGTTGTCAGTTCTTGAAGATTATGCCAATGATATGCAGGGGGTTGAATAATTTCTACTACATTGGAAAGTTTTCAAGTACATTCCAAGCAAGAGAATCTGTTTCAACATCTATGTACATCCTACCTAGGTATGGAGAGATTTTTCACTAATAATCTGACAACTGGGTGATAATTTTTTTTTGTCCAAAACAGTCTGTAAAACAAAGACAAAAGCAAAATGATCTTCAGTCCTATGTACCATGCGTTTACTTCTATAGTGAAGGTAAAACAGTGGTAGGAAAGGAAGCAATGGATGCCAGAAATCATAGTTTTTAGGCCAACCATAGACATTAGCTTAACTTTTGGTACTCTATCAGAGAAATTAAGTCCTATCAATCTTGATAATATGACTTGAAATGAAATCAGAAGTCCAAAGAAAGTTGCAGCTAAATGGAAGAATAGGTCGTAAGTTATTTTTGGAGAGGCAAATAAAACAATTTGGGAAGTTAGTTTCATTACATACACAAAAGTAATAAGAAATATCATTTCATAGGAAAATCAGTCATCTCACATTGTAGTACTCATGATAAACATTTCCCCAAAGATGATAATAATAATATTTATTTAGAATTTAAGGTATATAAAACTTATTTCCACATTTGACCTAACATGAATTTAACTTCAACCTATATACCAACATCTCTTTTAGAGAATGATAAGTTAGAGAAATTCTACAAATACTTCAATAGGACACTCAAATTCAGACAACATTTACTTTAGCATTTGCTGACTTCAACTGCCATTACATGCATGAATGCATATGTATATTGTGTGTGTATATATGGGGAAATTACTTAGGAAACAAAAGCAAGAGGCCCATATCTCTAAATAATAAACACTTTCTTCAAGAATGAAGTCAAGAAAGACTACTGGACGTAATACTGAATAACATCACATATTTAAAAAATGAAATTTATTCTATGTTAACAGTCAAAAATGACTGATTATCAATGTGAGATTATTTCTAAACTATTTTTTAAAAATACACGAAATGAAGCCATCCTCTTGTTTGAACAAAAATCATAGTATACCCAAATTAGAAGAAAAGAAAAAAAAAGTATCAAAATTAGAAGAATCAAAAATAGAATAGATAGAATGCAACTGAGGCAAATGAAGCCTATGTATTCAAACAGATAGTTTAGGTGAAGGGGAAATGAAACTGACAAAAGAACTTATATCAACATGGATGATCATTATTTCTTAAGGAAGCTAAATGAATATAAATCAGTCACTACATCAACGAACAGCAATAAGCCTAGGAAAAAAAAATCATAGCCAGGGGAAACCCTGATTCTGAATGTGAATGTATTTGAAATATATGGTGATTCTCCTCTCCAGGAAGAGGAGAAGTAAGAGGAGGAGAAGGACAGGAAGACACAATGGAGGGGAAAATAAGCATATAAAAACCTTGGCAAGGTATCCAACTAAGGTTGTAAACTATGGTCTATGGAACAAATCCTACCTGCCACATGTTTCCGTATGGCCTGTGTGGTTTTCTTAGCTTATGGGCCATATAAAAAGGGGTAGCAGGCCTGATTTGGTCTAGGGACTTTATTTGCCAATCCCTGATCTCTATTTTTCTATAATATTTGATATTGATTAACCCAATATAATAAACATGATAACAATTAGTAACGTATTCATTGTCATACCAATCAAACTTCCAAAGTACTTTTTTATGAGAAATGAAGTTAATTGAAAGTAATACGAAGTCAAGTATCTCAGGTAAAGTCATGAAAAAAAAAAAAAAAGTGGAAAAGAAGGTCGCCTCACAGTACCGTATTACAAACTATACTATGAAGTTTTAATTACTAAAATAATTTGGTATTAGTTAAGAAATAGAGAAGTCAGTCAGTGGAAAAGATTAAGCACACAACATACAGAAGACAATTACCATGAATTTTTTTTATTAACTTATTTATAGTTTTCAACATTCACTTCCACAAGATTTTGAGTTCCAAATTTTCTCCCCATCGTGTCCCTCCTCCAACCCCAAGACAGCATGCATTCTTTCTGCTAATCTGTCCTCCCTTCTATGTTCCACCCCTTTCTCTTATCCCCTTCTTCTATTTTCCTGTAGGGCAGGATAGATTTCTATACCCCATTGCCTGTACATCTTATTTCCCAGTTGTATGTGAAAATAATTTTTAACATATGTTTTTAAAATTTTAGGTTCTAAATTTTCTCCCTTCCCCCCTCTCCATGCACCTTCATTGACAAGACAAGTAACTCAATACAGATTATACATCTGTAGTCTTGCAAAACACTTCCACAGGAGCCATGTCATGGAAAACTAACTATATTTCGCTTCATCCTATTCTGCCCCCTGTTTATCCTATTCTCTCTTTTGAGCCTGTCCTTCCTCAGTAGTGTTTGCCTCTGATTACCCCCTCCTCCAATCTGTCCTCCCCTCTATCATCCCCCTGCTCTCTTATCCCCTTCTCCTCTATTTTCCTGTAGAGTAAGAACGATTTCCATACTGAATTGAGTGTGTATGTTATTCCTTCCTTAAGCCAAATCTGATGAGAATAAGATTCACTCATTTCCTCTCACCTTCCCCACTTTCCCTCCACTGTAAAAGCCTTTTCTTGTCCATTTTATGTGAAATGATTTACCCCATTTTACCTCTCCCTTTCTCCTTCTCCCAGTATAATCCTCTCTCACCCCTTAATTTTATTCTCCAGATATCGCCCCTTCATCTTCAACTCACCCTGTGCCCTCTATCTATCTATCTATCTATCTATCTATCTATCTATCTATCTATCTAACTATAAATATAATTTTCCCTCCAACTACACTAATACTGACAAAGTTCTCATGAGTTACAAATATTATCTTTCCATCTAGGAATGTAAACAGTTCAACCTTAATGAGTCCCTTAGGATTTCTCTTTTCTGTTTACATCTTTATGCTTCTCTTGAGTTTTGTATTTGAAAGTAGAATTTTCTATTCAGCTCTGGTCTTTTCATCAAGAATGCTTGAAAGTCCTCTATTTCATTGGATGTCTATATTTTCCCCTGAAGGATTATACTCAGTTTTGCTGGGTAGGTGATTCTTGGCTGTAATCCTATCTCTTTTGCCCTCCAGAATATCATATTCCAAGCCCTCCTGTCCCCTAATGTAGAAGCTGCTAAATCTTGTCTTATCCTGATTCTGTTTCCACAATACTTGAATGATTTCTTTCAAGCTGCTTGCAATATTTTCTCCTTGACGTGGAAACTCTGGAATTTGGCTACAATATTTCTAGGAGTTTTCCTCTGGGGATCTCTTTCAGGAGGTGAACAGTGGATTCTTTCCATTTCTATTTTACCTTCTGGATCTAGACTATAAGGGCAATTTTCCTTGATAATTTCTTGAAAGATGATGTCAAGGTTCTTTTTTTGATCATGGATTTCAGATGGTAAATTCCTTTTTAAATTATCTCTCCTGGATCTATTTTCCAGGTCAGTTGTTTGTTTGTTTGTTTCTTTGTTTTTCAAATGAGATATTTCACATTATCTTCTATTTGTTTCATTCTTTTGGTTTTGTTTTATAATGTCTTCATTTCTCATAAAGTCACTAACTTCCAATTGCTCCATTCTAATTTTTTAAAATATAAATTTATTTATTTGTAGCTTTCAACATTCATTTCCACAAGCTTTTGAGTTCCAAATTTTCAAACCAGCTCACCCTCCCCCCACCCCAAGATGGCATGCATTCTGAATATCCCTTCCCCTCGTCTGTCCTCTTTTCTTTCTCTCCCCCCTTCTCTTATCCCCTTCCCCTTCTATTTTCCTGTAGGGCAGGATAGACTTCTATACCCCATTTCCTGTATTTCTTATTTCCTGATAGCATGTGAAAACATTTTTTTTAAACATATGTTTTTAAAACTTTAGGTTTCAAATTTTCTCTCTTCCTCCCTCCCCACCCACCCTCATTGAAAAGGCAAGCAACTCAATATAGGTTGTACATGTGCAGTTATGCAAAACACTTCCATAGCAGACATGTTGTGAAAAATTAACTCTATTTCCCTTAATCCTATTCTGCCCTCCCATTTATTCTATTCTTTCTTTTGACCCTGTTCCACCTCCGAAGTATTTACTTCTGATTACACCCTTTTCCAATCTACCCTCCTCTCTATCATCCCCTGCTTTCTTGTCCCCTTCTCCCCTTATTTTGGCGTAGGGTAAGACAAACTTCCATACCCAACTGAATGTGTATGTTATTCCCTCCTTAAGCCAAATCCTATGAGAATAAGATTTACTCATTCCCTCTCACCTTCCCCTGCTTCCCTTCCACTGTAAGAGACTTTTCTGTTTTTTTCTTTGTGAGATAATTTACCCCATTCTACCTCTTCCTTTCTTCTTCTCCGAGTATAATCCTCCCTCAACCCTTAATTTTATTCTCCAGATATCACCCCTTCATCTTCAACTCACCCTGTGCCATCTATCTATCTACCTATCTCTCTATCTATCTATCTACCTATCTATCTATCTATCTATCTATCTATCTATCTATCTATCATCTACATATATATATTTTTTTTCCTCCAACTACACTAATACTGACAAAGTTCTCATGAGTTATAAATATCATCTTTCCATGCAGGAATGTAAACAGTTCAATCTTAATAAGTCTCTTATGATTTCTCTTTCCTGTTACCTCTTCATGTTCCACTTGAGTCCTGTATTTGAAGGTCAAATTTTCTATTCAGCTCTGGTCTTTTCATCAGAAATTCTTGAAAGTCCTCTATTTCACTTAATGACCATTTTTTCCCCTGAAGGATTATACTCAGTTTTGCTGGGTAGGTGATTCTTGGTTTTAATCCTATGTCCTTTGCCCTCTGGGATATTATATTCCATGCCCTGCAGTCCTTTAATGTAGAAGCTGCTAAATCTTGTGTTATCCTGATTAGTTTTCCACAGTACTTGAATTGTTTCCTTCTGGCAGCTTGTAAGATTTTATTCTTGACCTGGGAACTCTGGAATTTGGCTACAATATTCATAGGAGTTTTGCTTTGGGGATCTCTTTTAGGAGGAGATCTGTGGATTCTTTCAATTTCTATTTTGCTAAAATATCAGGGCAGTTTTCCTTGATAATTTCTTGAAAGATGATGTCTAGGCTCTTTTTCTGATCATGGCTTTCAGATAGTCCAATAATTTTTAAATTCTCTCTCTTGGATCTATTTTCCAGGTCAGTTGTTTTTCCAAGGAGATATTTCACATTGTTTTTCATTCTTTTGGATTTGTTTTACTGTGTCTTGATTTCTCACAAAGTCATGAGCTTCCAACTGCTCTATTCTAATTTTTAAGAAACTCTTTTCTTCAGTAGCCTTTTGGACTTCCTTTTCCATTTGGCCAATTTTTCTTTTTAGGGCATTCTTCTCCTCATTGGCTTTTTGGCCCTCTTTTGCCATTTGGGTTAGGCTATTTTTAAGGTGTTAATTTCTTTAGGCTTTTTTAGTGTTATTTTTTTGTTGGTCTCCTTTAGCAAGCTGTTGACTTGTTTTTCATGATTTTCTTGCATCACTCTCATTTCTCTTTCCAGTTTTTCCTCTGCTTCCCTTTCTTGCTTCTCAAAATCCATTTTGAGCTCTTCCAAGGCCTGGGACTGATTGATATTTTTCTTGGAGGCTTTGGATGTAGGGGCTTTGATTTTGTTGTCTTCTTCTGGTTGTATATTTTGATCTTCTTTGTCACCAAAGTAAGATAATATAGTCTGGCTCTTTTTGCCCCTGCTTGCTCATGATCCCGGCCAATTACTTAAGGATTAAACTCTTTGTTAAGGTAAGAGTCTGCTTCCAATGTGGAGAATGTACTGTCCCAAGCTTTAGGGGTTTGTACAGCTGTTTTCAGAGATACTTGTAGGTACCTGTAAATTTTCAGTTCTCACAAGTTGGTATGATAAGAGGCAAAGTGTTTACTCCTTTCCTGGCCTGTGACCACACGTATTCCCTTCTGTTCTGTAACTGTGAGAAGAGGTTCCTCTCCACAGCCACTACAAGCTCCACCATGCCAACATTCCTCCTCACCCAGCACTGCCACCCAGAGCTGTGACCCAGATCCAAACGCGGGCAAAGCAAGAGATTCCTGCCTCAGCACTGGCAAAGAGATCCCTGCAATCCTTCTCTGATCAGCCACTGGATTCCCCCTCAGTCTGCGGGCCGGAAGCTTGGGAAGCAGCTGCCCCCTCCCAGGGCCATGCTCTTGGGGAATGAAGCTGAAACCCCACCTTCCTTTCTCAGCACCGACAGAAACAGACTTTTCCCACTGACCTTCTAAGTTGTCTTTGGCATTAGTGGGTTGAGGAGTCTGGAAACCTCCACAGCTGCCCGAGATTCAGTCTTCTGAGGCCTGCTTCAGGTTCGCTGAGGCCTGCGCACCCACACTGCACTCCCAGCCCAGCGTAATACACCTTTCTGATCAATCATCCAAGTTGTCTTGGGCTGGAAATTTGTTTCACTCTGTCTGTTTGTGGGTTCTGCTGCTTCAGGATTTGTTTACAGCCAATTTTTATGAGTATTTGGAGGGGTTTGGGGGACAGCTCAAGCAAGTCAGGGCTTTCACTCCGCCATCTTGGCTCTGCCCCCCTCCATTCTAATTTTTAAGGAATTATTTTCTTCAGTGAGCTTTTGGATTTTATTTTCCATTTGGCCAATTCTGCTTTTTAGGGCAGAATTTCTCCTCATTGGCTTTTTGGAACTCTTTTGCCATTAGGGTTAATCTATTTTTTAAGGTATTATTTTCTTCAGTATTTTTTGGGTCTCTTTTAGCAAGCTGTTTACTTGTTTTTCGTGATTAGCTTGCATCACACTCATTTCTCTTCCCAGTTTTTCCTCTACTTCTCTTACTTCTCAAAATCTTTTTTGAGCCCTTCCATGGCCTGGCACTGATGCATATTTTTCTTGGATCCTTTGGATGTAGTAGCTTTGACTTACTTTTCTTCTTCTGGTTATATGTTTTGATCTTCTTTGTCACCAAAGAAAGATTCTATCCTCTGACTTTTTTTTTTTGCACTTTTTGCTCATGTTCCCAGACAATTAATTGAGTTTTAAACTCTTTTTTAAGGTAGGGGTCTAATTCCAGTGTGGAGAATGTACTGTCCCAAGCTTCAGGGGTTTTGTGCAGCTGTTTTTAGAGATACTTCTAGGGACCTGTAAATTTTCAGTTCTTCCAAGGTGGTACCATCAAGGGTGAGGTGTTTACTCCTTTCTAGGCCTGTCCTATGTTCTGTGAGTGACCACAAGCACTCTTTTCTGCCTTGGAATTGTGGGGAGGATTTTCTCTAACCACCACCACAAACTCCACCATGCCAGCACTCTTCCTTTCCCTAAGCTAACCACCAGAACTTCTACCCAGATCCAAACACAGGCAAAGCAAGATAATCCTGTCTCAGCACCAGCAAAGAGATCCCTGTATTCTCCTCTGATCAGCCATTCAATTTCCCCTCTTTCTGTAGGCCAAGAGCTCAGGAAGCAACAGCAGTCCCGGGGTTATGCTAGGACTGAGGCGTGGTCACAGAACTTCTCTTCTGACTTTCTGTCTTGTCTTTGGCATTTGTGGGTTGAGAAGTCTGGAAACCACCACAGCTGCCCTTGATTCAGTCCTCTAAGGTTCCAGGTTCACTGATGCCTGGTCTATGCCTGCATGCCCAAGCCGAACTGCACTCTTCTCCCAGCCCAGTGCAATAGATTTTCCCAATCAACCATTCAGGTTATCTTGGGCTCGAAATTTGTTTCACTCTGTCTTTTTGTAGGTTCTGCTGCTCTAGAATTTGTTTAGAGCCATTTTTACATGTTTTTGGAGGGGTTTGGAGGACAGCTCAAGCAAGTCACTGCTTTTATTCTGCCATCTTGGCTCCACCCCTACAATTTTTTTTTTAAATAAAACAAATGTTTTCAGTACTACAGTAAGACTCACTATTACACCAGAAAACTACTAGGGGAATTGGAAAATGCTCTGGCAGAAACTAAATATAGTCCAACATTTTACGTAGGATAGCAAGCTCAAAATGAATACATGATTTAGGCATAAAGGGTGACATCAAAAATAAATTATAAGAGTAAGTTTGTAGAGATACAAGAAGAATTTATAACTAAACAATGGAGAGAGGGGATTGCAGAAGATAAGACGGATGCTATTAGTTACTTGAAAGTAAAGATTTTTCAGTGTGCTCTCAGAAAAACTTGGAAAGACTATCAGGAACTGATGCAAAGTAAAATGAGCAGAACTAGGAGAACATTGTCTACAGTAACAACAATATTGTTGGATGATCAACTGTGAATTACTTAGCTATTCTTAGCAATGCAATGATCCAAGACAGTTCTGAAGGACTTATGATAAAAAATGTTCTTATGCAGAGAAACAATTTACGGAATTTGAATGCAGATCAAAGCACACATTTTCTCTCCTTTCATTATTTTCCTTGTTATTTTTTGTCTGTTTTCTTTCACAACATGACTAACATGGAAATATATTTTTTGTGGCTGCACGTGTGTAACCTATATCAAATTGCTTGCCTTCGCAGTGGAGATGGGGAGAGAAAAGAAAGGGAGAGAGAATCTGGAAGTCAAATTAAAAAAAAAAAAGAATGTTAAAATAGTTATTACATGTAATTGGGAGAAAAGAAAATACATTCTAAAAATAAAAAATTCAAAATTTGTACACAAATCTAATTATGAAAGTAGAATTAAAAGGCAAATAGATGGGGAGGGGAGACAACCTTTGCTTCATGTATCTCTGGTGAAGGTTTCATTTGAAGATTTTAAAGAAAGTGATTAAAATTCTTATGAATAAGACCTATTCCTTTATGAATAAATGCTCAAAGAATATAAACATATAGTTTTTGCCAGAAGAAACCTAAGTTATCAATAACCATATGAAAATAAAGATCTAAATTATTAGTAATTAAAATGATGCAATTTAAAACAACTCTGAGGTTTTACCTCACACTCAATAGATTGGCAAAGTTGACAAAAAAGCAAAAATGAAAACTGATGGAGGGATTATGGAAACTGGTCCCACCAATACATTGTTGTTGGAACTCAGAATCTGTCCAGCCATTTGGCAAAGCAATTTGGAATTAAATCTCAAAGTTGCTAAATCCTATATACTCTTATACATACATGCATACATACCTATATATATGCATGCATATATGTATATAACTTCTTTCTCTAGTTCCAAAACTAAATTTTCTTATCAATGATAGTTGAGCCACTTTGTTTATGGACCCTAACATCAAAGTCCTCAGTGTTCTGTCTTAAAAAATAGAAATGACAGAAAAACAAGGAAAGGGAACAAGGGGAAAAATGAACAGCTGGAATGAGCCATGACAAGTCCCATGCTAGTGGCAATAGAATTTTCGAGGACAGTGAATCATTATTTCTCAAGATATCTAAAAGAAGAGAGAAAAGCAATTTCTTTCAGAAAAAAAAATGTAGAAAAGGGCAGTTGAGGTACTATCAATAACCAAGAATGCAAACACTAATTATTTTTATTTCTAAAAAGCCTCTATCAGTTTGATTCACCTATATTCAAGAAATCTTCACTTGATTAATCTGTGACCACCAGCTATCATTCCAAGTATCCTGTGGGGTTAAAACTCTTTGAGAAGGCCATCTACAAAGGTATCTCCACTTACTTTTCTTCTCATTTATTCTTAATATCTACAGTCTGACTTCCACCTCAATCTTCTCTCCACAATCCTCTTCCACAATCTTCTCTCTTTAAGACTATTAAAATATCTTAAAACTACTAAATATGTCATAATGGCCAAATCTAATAGTTTTTTTTTTTAAATCTCCATCCTTCTTGACCTCTCTGCAGCCCTTGACATTATCAATCACCCTTTTCTCCTGGATATTCCCTCTCTCTAGGATTTTGTAACACTACTTGTTCCTGGATCTCTTCCTATTTATTTGCTCATTTCCCAATCTCTTTTGCTGGATCTATATCCAGATCATACCCACTGACTATGGATGTTTTCTACAGATCATCCTGGGCCCTTTTCTCTTCTCCCTGTACTATTTCACTTCATGATATCATCATGTCTCATGGATCCAGTTATTATCTCTATGCTGACTATTCTCAAATCGATTTATCCAACCTTTTGACTTCTAATCTCACATTTTCACCTGCCTATTGAATATTTCATAATGGATATCCTATAGACATCCTAAACTCAAAATATCCCAAATTATACTCATTATCTTTCCCTCCAATCCTCCCTTCCTCTTATCTTCTTTATTACTTTGGAGCACACCCTCTTTTCTCTCACCCAGACTTCTAACCTAGATATCATCTTTAATTCCTGTCTCTCTCATACACACCCACCATATCAAATTAGTTGCCAAGACCTATCTATTTTTATCTGTGTAATATCTCTTACATCTGCACTCTTCTCTCCTCTGACACTGCCACCACCTTCATGTGGGCACTCACTACTTTATTCATGGATTGTATGCTGATACATATCCCTGCCACAAGTCTCTCTCTACTTCAGTCCATTCTCTTCTCAGCTGTCAAACTAATCTTCCTCAAGAGCAGCACTGAATATATCACCATCTCCAACCCTATCACCACTCAATAAATTTCAGTGACTATCTATCACTTACAGGATCAAATATTAAATCTTATTTAGCATTTAAAGCCCTTCATAACCTCCTTCCTCCAATGTTCTGTTCTCCTTACAGCTTATATCTAACCAAGTACTCTTTAGTCCAGTGATAATAGCCTCTTTGTCATTCCTCAAACAAGATACTACATTTCCCAAACCAGAGCATTTTAACTACCTGTCTGCCATGCCTAGAATGTTCTCCCTTCTCATCTCTGCCTTATGGTTTCTTTCACATACCAGCTAAAATTCCACTTTCCTGGTATCCCTTAATTCTAATGTCTTCTCTCTGTTAATTATTTTCAATTTCTTATATATAGTTTGATTATCCATAGTTTGTATGTTGTCTCCTACTTTAGACTATGAGCTGGTTAAGAGTAGCAACTTACTTTTACCTTTCTTTGATACCCTAGTTTTAACATAGTGCCTGGAACATAATATGTACTTAATAAATTATTATTCTCTTACTGATTGACTGATTTAGCAATGCCATTCTTTTGAAAGGTATGCAAAAAGAATAGTGACACTTTTGCAAGTGATAATCCTACAACAGAGCACATCTTTGTCACCATATTTTCTGAAAGGTACACTGATGACTACATCCTACTATGTGAAAAGAAAGGCAAAAAAAAGTCTTCTCAAATAATTTACAGTCTATTGGGGAAGAAAGCATGAAAACTACTTCATACAAAACAAACTATATATAGGAATAATTGAATATAATCAAGGGAGTGAAGGCATTAGAAGTAAGGGGGATGGGAAAGGCTTACTGTAGAAGGTAAGATTTTAGCTGAAACTTGAAGAAAGCCAGGGAAGCCAAGATGTGGAGATGGAGCAAAAGAAAATTCCATGCATGAGAGGCAGGTAGTGAAAATGTTCCGATTTAGAAGGTGGGGTATTTTGTTTGAGGCACAGCAAGGAGGCCAATGGCACTTGATCGCAGACTGCATAGAAAAGATGTAAGGTATAAGAAAGAAGACTAGAAAGGTAAAGGAAGGGTATAGGATATGAAAGGTTTTGAACACCAAACACAGGACTCAATTTGTGTTTCTGAAAACAACAGGGAGCCACTGGAGATTATTGTGTAGAGGGGTAAGATGATCAGACCTGCATTTTAGGCAGATCACTGTGACACCTCATCATATAAGACAGTGGTAAAAGGCATGTGGGACATGTAAGAATAGGAGGAAAGCAAGTACTTCATGAAGGTTTCAATTTTTTTTCAGTGAAACATGAGGTTGAAGGAGCTATGATGTTTGTTGATTATTTAAGAACAGAGATTTTATTAGGTAAAGCAAAATGGCACTTTAAATGCTCGGTTTCAGTGTAATCTTTTACTATACACATATCAAAATCAAATGAGATTCCTTAAAAAAGATGTAACAACACAAATCATGATATTCAATGATCCTTTGATTTTTAACATCAAGCTTGGCAAGGAATAGAGAACCATATGCTTACCCAAGGTTTTTAACCATGGTCAGGGATAATATCCATAAGAGTTTAAACTGCAAAAGAATCCACTATAGATAAAGAAGTCATTTAAATTCTCCTGATTCCATCTTGAAACACTACAGAGTTTTCTAAATTAGGTGGCACAATGGATAGAGTGCTGAGTCTGATATCAGGAAGTCCTGAGTTCAAATTCATCGAATTACTTAATCTCTGTTTGCTCAACCATAAAATGGGGATGATAATAACACTTACTTGTAAGGATCAAATGAGGTAATATCTGTAAAGCACTTAGCACAGTTCCTGGGACATAGTGGGAATTTAATAAAGCTATGTTTCCTTCCTTCTTTCCTGAAATTTAAGATAAATTTTAAAAAAAAGTTTAGCCTATCTATACAACCAAATAAATATACAGGTGGACGAGAGGTACCTGTTGTCCAGACTTTGCTATACAGATGAATTTATAACCTTTAGAATTTTCCAGTCAGTAGGCAAATCTTAAACAGACACAGAAAAGACTATTTGGAAAATCTGGAAAGACTTGTATGGTCTGATGCTGAGTGAAGTGAGCAAAACCAGAAGAACATTGCACACAGTAACAGCCACATTGTGCGATGACTAATATTGATAGGCTTAACCCTTCTTAGCAATAGAAGGATCTAAGACATCTGCAAAGGCTTCATGATAGAAAATGCTATCCACATCCAAAGAAAGAACTATGGAGTTTGAATGCAGATTGAAGCATACTATTTCCTATTGTTTTTCTTATGTTGTGTTTTGTTTCCTCTTCCTGGTGGTTCCTCCTATTGGTTCTAATTCTTACTTACAACATCACTAATACGAAAATATGTTTAATAGGAATGTATACATATAGGTTATATCTGATTGCGCACCGTCTTGGGGAGGGAGGTGGGGAAGGAGGGTGCGAAAATTTAAAACTCAAAAGCTTATGGAAGTGATTGTTGATAATTCAAAATAAATTAATTTAAAACAGAAAAAAACAGACACAAAAGATGGATAATTAACCTCAGTAATAATTGAATAGAACAGAATGCTCCGCCTTTGCAAAACTGTGCAGTGTTTTTAATGACCTCAGACGTCTAACTGAAAAAAAAAACCATATACATATGTATGTTTATATGTATATGCATATATATGTATATGTATGTATACATGTAGAAGTATATACACATATATGCATGTATGTGTGTGTTATTTATGTGTGCATATATCCATATACACATGCACACACACAGACACATATACACACATATACATATATGTATGTGTGTGTATATGTGTGTATGTATGTGTGTATGTGTGTGTGTGTGTGTATATATATATATATATATATATATATATATGAAGATGATATATGAAAAATGCCATTGGCACAGAAGATTAAGGGATATCATTATATTGATGTATGATCAGAAAAGGACATGAGTCACTCGTAACTAGAACAATGGATAATTAAACAACAACCCTTTTGCTCCATTGGCTATCCATACAATGTCAAAAGATCTAGAGAAAAATCTCATAGTTTATGGGATGAGCCCCATATGGAAGACTTATAGGAGGACATGGACAAGAACAGAGCAGGCTGAGAACACATAGATGCAATACAATTTGCATTATTGCAAAGATTACTAACATTAATGCTAACAGAAGTCTACCAAATATTGAAAATCTGTTACTCTGTATGGGAGTAAAGACATGCAAGTCCATAAAGATTATTCTCGACCTCCTTTCCAATTGTTATCCCCTGAAATTTATCAGGCTTCATTTCCAGTAAAATTTTTCATTCTATGTCGTGTCAGTATTCTCCACAGTATCTGTTCTTGCAGTTATAAGTGAACATTTTTTCTCCCTCCTCCTCAAATTTCGGTGTAAAGCATACTTATTAGGTTAGCAAGTCTTGATAAATATGTTTTTCCTATTTTTTGTGAGATGCAATACATCCTTTGCCTAGAGTCCATCAGTTTGAGGTAGTAGGCCCTGGCCTAGAAAATCAAATCCTGTGCTTTGACACTATCCATGTATCAATATGAACATAGTACCCACATCAATAGGATCACAAATCTATTAAAGTAACTTTAAATAAGTGCAGAAGAATTTACAAAAATCGAAAACAAAACCCAATAAAACAAAGAACTATTATTTGATGCCCAAAAGGGGAAAGGTCATTCCTGACAAAAATTACTGGATGTTGGAGCCACCTTTCATTGTCTAGTCACATCAGGGGCTAAGCCCTAATAAAAGATAAATCAATTGTTCAGCCAAGTCAACAGAGCATCTCCTGTGTGTCAAGTCCTATTAAAGAAACATAAAAGATTCAAGAGAATAAGAAGCATTGTTTTTCCCTGAAGGAATTTTCTTCATAGCTGGTTAAATACAACTCAGACTTCTTTTTAAAGTTCAGGTGTACATGCAAGAATGTGTAGTAGAAGGAAGCAATGACAGTGTAGGACACTAGTGATATTGTGTGATATTGAATAGAACACACTGATTTGCCTTTGGAAAACCACGCAGTGTTTTTAATGACCTCAGACTCATACTTCTGTGGTAAAGACTTTACATGACAGAATAGTCCAATGAATATAGATATTAATGTGTCTTTGAGCAAGATTCTACAGGTGGCAGGAAAAAGGATGTCTTTACACTGCAGCTGAGGCTCAGGCATTCCCTGATCATTATGATGTACCCAGGACAGCTGTGTGTTCATGTCCATCTGTACAAAGAGTGACTGAGAGTACATTTTCCTAAATATAATTGACTTCTATCGCCCAAGTCTTCCAAAACATTTATTAAGTATTTACGTAGCCCATCAATTATGCTTCTAATAACTTTAGGCCTCACTATTCTCTTCCCTATCTGATTGCCTACAGCTTGTGTGCCTCACCCTGTAGAACGCAGATTTTGGAGCTTGATTAGATGTTTTAGCTTTTAATCACTCACTATGCTGTACCATGCTTTGATAGTGTCTTTTGGGTGAGTATTATTCTTCCCTTATATTGACATTCAATAACACGCTGTATTGAGGGACACAGAGGGTACGTTACAATGTTTCTCTGGTCTGGAAACTTCTCTTGGTCTCAAGAGAAGTGAAAAAAAATCCAAATCATACTCATAGATAAAAATGAGAATTTACGGCCACAGCAATGACAACAATAAATAATTGTATAATGCTTTAATGTTTACAATGTGATTTACATGAAATGTAATTTCATGCTCCCAGCAATCATGTAAATTAAATGATATTATTTCCCTAATTTGAAAGACAAGGAAACTAAAACTCAGAGAAATTAAGTGACTTATCCATCATCATATAACTAGTAGTAAGTATCAGTGAGTGGATTTGAATCTACTTATAGCCTGTCTCCAATTCTGGTGCTCTTTTTCTTTGCATAGGACTGCACTGACCTTTAGCTTCATGAATGAGGGAGGTTCAAAATTGAATCATAAAATAAAACCAAATTGGATCATCAAGAAATAGGGCAAAGTGGACAGAAGCTAGCATATAAAATCAAGTCCATCCATGAGCTATTTGATGCATAAAATTAGATAAACACTTTTCCTCTGTCACTCACTTTGATAAACTATAAACAATAGGTAGGAGTGAAAAAGATTATTATAATGGCAGCTTCCAAATCTAAAAACCCATGGTCTGTGTATCTGTGTTTCTCATCCCTCTCACAACCCCAGCAGGAGTGTTAATTTTGTCACTGGTTAGATTCAACTTCATGTTTCATAAATATTTTCCCCCCTGGGTTAATTCTTATTGATCAGGGGGAAAATGTAATTAATTCCCCCAAATCAGGCACTCATCTTTATACAGAGATGAAAAAATACCACATGGAAAGTCACATTTTGTGAGACTGAAGTTGTCAAACAAGGGACAATGATAAAGTTTAGTCCATGCATGGCTGGGAAGCTGGACAACTTTTATTTACTGCTTAGAGACCCTTAACTAAGGACCTAGGTTATGCTGACCAGAAAGCCAGAAAGATTCAAAGACTCATCCAAGATTTCTCACAATTACATCTTGTGAGCAACCTATATGTCTTCTATGAAAACTGATAAATTAGTCATTATTTCCATGTTTATTTTATTATTCACAGATAGTTGGGGGGTGGGAAATGGGATATTTCTTTTTATGATTTCAGATAATTGGACTTGTTTGTTCTGTTCCTCCCAATTTGAAAAGTCCCTAAGTTTTCCTCCAATTAGAAATTGGATTACCTAACTTTTGTATCCTGGTTAATTATTTGATTTTAATCAATTGGTCTCATCTGAATAAATTTTTTTATGTATAAAAATCTGTCTCTATATTCAGGGTTGAGCCATAAGCTGAAGAAGGGACCTGGTCCCAATCTGTTATACAATTTGCATAAATAAATCACTATCCTCAGAAGTGTGAAACTGTGTCTCCTGTCATTTCCTCTTTCACCCAAAAATTTTTTCTTAGTCTAACAGCTTACATAACTTTTCCCATTTTAATACATATTCATCATTTCTTATGATACAACAATGTTCTGTTATCTTTATATTCATATTTGATTCCACCATCCTCCAATCTTTTGGCATATAATTTGTTTCTTTTTTTGTTGTTGTTTTTGGGGTTGGGGGGAAGGTTACTATTGCAAATAGTGTTGGTAGCACTATTGTCATACAGATTTTTTTAAAATCCCTCTCAATAATGTCCTAATGGTATAAACCCAATGCTGGAATCTCTGTGGCCAGAGTATATGAATACTTACATAACTTTTATTGCATAATTGCATACTGTTTTCCCAAAGAGATTGAAACAATTCATAGTTCCACCAGTGGGGTACCACCATGCCATTTTTTTTCTAGAACAAGTATGTTATGGCTTTTCCAAATTAATGGCTATAAGAAAGATAATATTTAGATTAATTAGTATTTTAGACTTAATCTCAAATAGGCATCAAAAGACGTGAGTTGAAATTCTGACTTTCTTATAATTGTGTGTCACACATGTGATGTTAGAAAAAGTTAGTTTGCCCCACTGAGTCTGTTTCTCATCTATAGAATTATGAGGTTGGACCAGAAAATCTTTCAGGCTTCTTTGATTCTTAAATTCTATGAGAAATCAGGAAGAGGAAAATCAGTGAGACTTTCAGAACTCACAGAAATCCAGAGTTAGAAGGTACCTCAGAAAACATCTTGTCTAACCCATACCTGAATAAGAATTCCATGTACAACATATCTGACATATAGTCATCCAGTCTTTGCTTCAATGTATCCAGCAAGGAAGAACCCACTTCTACTCAAAGCAAACCATTTCATTTTTGTAAAGTTCTAATTGTTGGGATTCTTTTCATCTTACTTCAAATTTATTTCTACCCCTATGCAATATTTATCATTGGTCATAGTTCTGCCTTCTGGGGCCAATTGGAAAAATATCTCTCTTCCTATAGATTCCTAGAGAATGTTCCTATAGATTCTTGAAGACAGAAACAACAATGTGTAAATTAACTGGGGGAAAATAAAACAATACAATTTATTTACTTATACATAAAAAATCTTTTTACATTAAAATTTAATATTCAAAATGCCTTTCTTGAAGTCACTTGTTTTACATTATATGGCATTAAATTCACAAGATTTTGATACAAATTTTAAAATACTTATTACAAAACCACATGTATCATTGCATATTAAACATATCTTTGATGAGCAGTTCGTTTTTCAGATTTTAATCTTTACTATAGTCTCCAGTTTTTAAATAGGATTTAAATCTGATGAGTTCCCAGGTCAAAAAAGAGTATTTATCTCTATCATTTGGACAAGTTTCATAACTTTTCACTACATACGGTGTTTTTTTTAGGCCATTTTTGAATATTTAGATCCATCTAGGAATTGCTTTAATTCTATAGCAATCCCATTTCTCTCAAGATTATACACACACACATATGCACATACACATGCACTCCCATACACACAATACATGTACATACATTTACATGCATGTATTGTGTGTATGCATATGTATTGTATATACACACATATGTGTGTATACTGTGCAATTACACCATGCCATATATGATGAATGGTTAGGAAATTTGTAAAGAGATATAAATAATAGAGACCAACATGTTTCAGTGGTGTGGGAAGTTATTTGATTTAAATCCCATTGAAAAACCATGGCATCCACCTATCTATCTATCTATCTATCTATCTATCTATCTATCTATCTATCTGTCTGTCTCTGTCTTTCTGTCTCTCTGTCCACCTGATAGCATACAGATGTATCTACATATCCATTTATAGATATGTATGTGTGTGCATGTATTTATGCATAGATATTCCCATATATCTACATAAATCTATATGTATATGTATGTTTATCATTCCTTTAATGGGTACAAGACTTCCAAATATACTGGTGGATTTTCTGATGAATATATTCCAATAATAAGACCACATATTTGAAACTGAAATGGTCTTTAGATTTGTCCAATCTAATCCCCTTACTTTATAGCTAAAAAATCTAAGGATGAGTAAGGTTACATGACTTCTTTCTGATCTTCCCAGGCTTTGTCTGACCTTAGATTTGAACTCAGGTCTTCCTGATTTTAATCCTACATTCTATCCCCACCATCATCTAGCACAGGACAAGACACAAATCTCTTGTCTTCTCTACTGAAGATCTCTTTTAAGTTGTCATTGAACTATTTATAAATGTTCTTTGAGTATAACTATTCTATCACTTCCCAAATTTGCCTAACTCTACTATTTTCTCATCGATATTTATCAAGTTAATTCCATACAAATAGCATGGAAAGCCCTGGAATTGTGGGAATCATTTCGCAGAGTTCTCATTTACCAATCCATGTAATACTGTGCCACCTCTAACTCAATAAGATGAAGCATAACCCTGTCAAGGATAGAGGGTGCCAGAGAGAACTCATTTCCATTTGGGACAGTATCACTAGAGTTTGACCAAGACACAGTTATAAATAGCATGTATCTATAATTTGGCAGATCATTTAATAAGTTCTCTCATGATATATTTTTTATTTCATTTTTTTTTCTTTTTAAGAAACTGGAGGTATTTAGCCTAGAGAAGAGAAGGTTTGAGGTGACAAAACAGACATCTTCAAGCATACGTTGGGCTTTCACATGGGAGATGAATTTGACTTATTTTTATTGGCCCCAGAAGCCAGAATTAGGAATAATAGGTAGAAAATGCAAAAATGCCTATTTAGATCTGATGTTTACAAAAATAAAATAAAAATAAAACCTGACAGTTGGAATGATCAGAAATTAGAATGGACTACTATAGATGGTCATGCATGCCCATTGACTGGAGGTGTCCAAGGAAAGAATATTTAAATACTTTTAGAGTGTTTTCTAGCATATAACAGATTCCTGTTAAGGTGCAGGTTGGGCTAGATGTTTTGTGAGGTGCATATCAAATCTGGAATTCTTTGGTTATGTGAACAGCATTTTGTTACTAACCATTTGATGATTTGATCTTCATTTCTAATACAAAATGAAATGATAATGTACCAAATCAAATTATCTGATATTTTGTTATAATTATGCAAGCTAATCCTTGTTATATTTTGGGCTAAATCTATGTAATGAGTTTTTACTGTTTGATCTACCCATGCTACAGATATAGTAACATGGGTATATTATTTTTTCTCACTGCTTCATGTATGTTTTTCTCCCCAGTTAAACTTTCAAGTTCTGGAGGGCATGTATTTTGTCTCCCCCTCTCATATATACCCCAAATTCACAAGATTTTGGCCTAGATAAAGTGTTACATGCTTGTTAATGAGCAAACTTTTTCATAAATTTACTAATTCATTCCTTAAACATACTCATGCAGTAAGCTCAAAACTGATTGAGTAAATTCTGTCAGCTTTTGACAACTCAGATGTTAAGGTTTCAAGTCCAAGTTTTTCCTTCAAACCTTCTGGGCAACCTTTGGTAAGTCACTGAAATTTTGTATCTCCCTACTTTCTGCTGGTATTCATCTGATTCCTAGTAATCTTACAGAACTTCTAGCAACTCAGAAGGAACTGAAGTGCTGAGACTCAACCCAATTTTCACAGTTGCCAGGTCTATAAATGCAGACTGTAATAAAAGACAAGACTCACTTTCTTAGCAAGAACTTTTTTCCGTATGCTAGGAATTGAAATGCAAAGATTAATGAAACTTCCCCTATAATTTCTTCTATTTTAAAGGACATGAGAAATGACCACTGAATGAACTTCAAGGAAAGGAGGGAAGTGTACACTTCTATCAGGAGATAACCTACTATCATGGATATACGTAACAGAAGAAACATTTAAGCTTATGGCCTTGTCGTGGGGGAAGGGTGTTCATTTTTATTTAGATCATTTTGCCATAAATCAGATATGTTGTAGGAGCTCAAACAGAAATCATATTTAGTTTAATTCTGATGAGGTTGAAGGTCGGCTTCATTTGACCAAGGGTTTTTAAGATATGAACAATCATGTGTAATATAGAGAGTTTTTATCAGCAACCTTTTCATTCTAACTGGTGCATAATATTGGTTTTGCAATCATTTAGTAATTATATAAGGAGGACATATTTATTATGAATTATTGATTTTATAATTACTGCTGCTGGTATTCACATTATTACACAATGAAAATCTTTTAATATACAATGTTCTTCACCCACAGCTGGCAAACAGAGAGCACAATGCAATTTAGTGAGTAGCCAAGAGTAGATTTTTATCGGCATTTTTTTGCCAACTAGCTAAATGGTTTACTTTCTGAAAAATATTGCTAATGGCGCTTAAGCGGAGAGTAATGTCCAATTTCAAGGTCATTCCTAGAAGTTGATTACAGCCATCCAATGAGCACTGAGCTCCTATTTAGCTGTTAAGTTATTTTTGCTGCTTTCATCACTGGGAATTAAAAGTTAGGGCTATAAATTTGCTGCCAGCTAAATAGACATCAAAGGCCACAATCACGCACTGGATCATGACACAAGAAGATATATCTCTTATGAAATTGATTTTTCTCCATCTGTAAGGCACTCTGCACAGCTCCCTTTGTGGAATTTAGCAGAAGAAATGTCTAGGTGGGTCATGTGTAATTGTCAGCACCGTCTGTAGTCCAAGATGAGGGTTCCTTTTATTCTTTTTTTCCCCCTCCCTTTGGTGAAGATAAGTGAAAAAATTTAAAAAAAAAGATTATCCAAGGACTGATTTTTTTCCCTTTTGGTTTCTTTTGCAAACAACTGTCAAATACGTGATTTAAGGCAATTGGCATCCTTAAATGGGAAGATTAGGTTTGTGAGAGCCAAGAATATTAAAGAATTGGTCCAGAGATATTTGTTTCTCAAGTACAGCAAACTTTCTGGGATGGAGAAAAACATAGGTTCAAATTCTGCCTCTGTAACATAGTAATTATGTAAACCTGAAGAAATCACCTAACTTCCTTCAGCCTCAGTTTCCCTATATGTGAAAAGAGGATAATAACATCACCTAACTCCCAAAGGCTATTGTGAGGCACAAATAAGATAATGAATGTAAAGCACATTGTATACCTTCAAGTGGTATACAAATGTAAGTGAACATTCTTACCAGAGTCTCAGGGAAGTGCTAGTAAATGTTTAACAATGGAATCCCTGGGGGAAAATATGCCCACCACACATTTTTAAGTTTAATTTGAACTAACATTTTTTCCATCATTTTCCTAAATCTAGACAACCTACAAAACAATAAATCAATCTTTGATTCATAGAATTTGCCGATTTTCAGGGTGTGAATACTCACATTAAAAATGTAACAATCAGCTCCCCTAAACCCATCTGAGTTAGTACCAATTCACTGCACATTTAGAGCTGACAGAGGCTATCTAGTTCAACTCCCACATTTTACAGATAAAAAAATTCAGGCACTAGACAATTAGGTAACTTCCCTACTATCATAGAGCTAGTAGGGTGTAAGGTAGAGATTTGAACTGAGGCCATTGACATTCTAGATCCCATTTTCTTTCCAAACCTTTATTTGGAAATTCTGAGCTTTATCTCACAATTTTCTCATTAAGTTCTGTAAATATTATGAAAGTCTTTGTGCTTCTTTGCTTAGTCAGATGAGCATTGTCTTCACAGTAGGAGCAGCAAATAAAATTCTATTGATATAATTATCATTAGTCTTTTTAGTTACCCTTTGACCATTATAGACATATATCTACTTTATAAAATCAAGGTATAACTGAAAAGTTGTACCTAAATTGAATACTTGAAAATGAAATCATATTTTAAATTCACTGGGAGAGTTTGCTATTCCAAGGAATCCAATTGGGAATCTTTTTTTTTTTAAATCAAGTGAATACTCCCTTGCATTTCTAGAACCTGCATTCATTAGCAACACAATACTTCTCTTTTCTAAACCTGGGTTCCCCAACTCCCCAGGCTTGCCTACAAGAAATAATATAGACATTTTAGCTTTTCCCTGGCTCTTCTCCCTAAAAAGAGTACAAAGCCTTCCTTTTAGGCATTTTTAAGGCTTTACTTCCAAAGGAAACTGGAAGTGGGTAGAGGATGGGCTGGTATAAGGAAAAAATGAAAAGAAAAAATTTGCAAGTTACAAAGGTTCCCAAGTTAATTTTTCTTCTCTATGCCAACTACAAGAAATTAGATCTTACTCTTTTTTTCTTGTCCCCCAAACCTTCCTGACTAATCCCTTCATGTAATGCTTTGTCTTCTCTGTTAAATGGTCCAGTCCCACCTGAAATAGACATTAATTCTCTGTCTCTAGTTGTCTCTAGATGTACTATGGTTAAGAAAGCCTGTTATATCTCTTAGTTCTGGTCTTTTATTTCTTCTAGAGCCTGTTTCTCTATCTCTTACTTCTCAGTATGGTAGGTACAAGCCTGCAGTTGACAACCTTCCCCTTCTCATCCTCTACCCCAAGTGCCACCTTTCCCATGAAGCTTCCCATGACTACTTCACCTCATCTTACTACAGACTCAAGGCTTACTGCATTTGGATACTATCTTATTCAAATATCAAATTGTTTCATACCTGGCAGTCTTTCCTAGCTTTTAAGCAACTTGAGGAAAGTAACTGGATTATCTGTGGCTACTGTTACCCCTACAACACCAAGCCAAGCCTTATTGTGAAGAAAGTGCTTCATAAACATTGAATTTACCAATCTAGGCTAGATCCTAGCAATAAGTAACAAGGACAAAAGGCTTTCTCAGACGAGCTTGTACCACTATGTCTATTCTTCTACCCCTCTGGCCATAAAATCTAAGTATCATTTTTCTAATCTGAAATATCACCTGGTGACTCATCCAGGATCAGTACTTAAAAAGGGAGAGCAGGTCATGAAGCTAACAAGAGGTCCAATCCTCTCTTTTGGCTTTTGCCCCCAAATAGAATTCTCCATAATATTCTCTAAAATAAAGTTCTGTTATACTTAATATGACAGAAATCCAGGTTTTCTCAAGTGTGGATAACTGAGCTACTAATTCCCACATTGGCATTCAATGTGTAATATGGGTATTAAGTCACCTTGATTCCATCCACTACAAAAATGACCTAAAGATAATAAGTAGTCTACAGAAGCCTGTACGCAAATATAGAAATGTAGTATTCAAAAGCACAATTTGCTCCACCAGATACTTGGGAACTGCTAACCCAATATTTCTCATTCACCTAGAACCCACCAAAGAATAGCACTTCACCAAATCACAGGGTTGGCAAGGTACAGTTCTCTTTCCCCATATGGCATGGCTTTAGTTATTCAAATACAAGCTAAACTGTGTTGATAATGTTCTTCTTTCTCTAAGATCATATGCAATAACTCTCAAGACTGGTACTGACTAGGAAATCATTCCCTGGCTAGATTCCAGGCTCACGTTGCATAGGAAAGTCAAATACCTATTCTACATAGTAAGCTGGCTTCCAGAATAGAGACATGAACACCACATACCCCCCATAATTCAGGCTGTGTTCAATTACTGCCACTGCAATTAATAGGGGTTATCAGACTTACATGTGCTTCTGCTGCTTCTTGTTGTGTTTGTCATTCATTCTCGAGAGGACCATGACATCAGGGAGATAATATGACTTGTAATTGACTTTGTTTTGAGTGAAGGAGGGCTGTACAAGGTCACCAGCCTTACTTTCTCTTCTAGAGTCATCTGGGTTCAGTGGCCAGGTAGCCATCAGGATGACTGGAGATAGTTCAAGATAGTTCAATGGAAGACCCTGGATCTTTTAAGTTAAGGTCTTTTCACGTTCTCACTTTGAGTGAGGCAATACCCATTCAGTGAATAGGCCTCTAAGAATTAAGTCATGGGAGGCCCCTTAAAAAAAATCAAACTGGAAGGAGAGACCCTCAGGGTTGCTGGGCAAAAGAGAAAGTTACTATTTACATTTACTCTGAGTCTGGAGGGCCCAAAAAATAATCATTAAGTGGTGTTTGGGCAGGGACCCATTCTTGTCCAATCAATAAGCTCCAGAGTGAAGGAGCTGCCATTATTGATGAGGGTGGGAATAGTGAGGGGAAAAGAGAAATGCCACTTATTCCTGCTGTTTTTCATAAGAAGGGGCAAGAGAAAAGGTGGGGAGTTTGTCTTGAATGAGGAAATGTTAAGCTCAGCTTTTTTTATAGACCAAGCTGAAGGATAATCCCTGAGTCCATATTTTGAGTCTCAGTGACAAGAAACCAAAGGCAGGTTTCCTGTACATCCTCTCGATATGTTGGCATGTGAGGAGCTTAGTTGCCTCTGGACAACTGTGCGTGCCTAGTAATCTCATTAGGTGGCTTAGGGGAACTCATGAAACTCCTTAGGAACACCGAAGTCACCACTGTTACAGTAAAATGAGTATAGTAAAAGCATAAACTTTAGCAGTGGTTGTCATCCCAAGATCCATGAACTTAAAAAAGAAACACATATTTTGATAACTGCATTTAAACATAATTGAATTATTTCTGTTTAATTTTGTGTATTTGAAAAATAAACATGTTATTCTGAAAAGAGGACCCATTGGCTTTACCAGTTTGCCAAACAGATCCACATAATGCAAAAATAATAGTAATTAGAAAGACCTCCCTAAAATGTATATAGCTATAGCAATAACTATAGTTATAGATACAGATGATATAGATATAGATTCATAAACATATATGCATGCATATAGACCAATGCCTGTATTTTTATATGCATATGCCATATGTGTGTATTATATAGCTATAGATATATCAATTATAGTAATAATACTTATTATTGAGTTAAGGGACCATAAAAAGGCAATGCCTTATGCATGGCAATCACTATTGTTCTCAAAAGTTCTGTAAAACAGAAAGATAGTTGCACATTTACCTGCTTGCTCTCAACTCTCAACTCAAAAAACAAGAAGGTATAAATAACTCTCTAATAACCCCATCTAATTTCAGTATACTCTGAGATCCTTTTAGCTGACTTTCAGATTAGACTATCACATTTGCATCTTACTTAAATATTTGCAAAGTGCTTTGCACACATTTTCTCAATTAAGCCCTTTTGAACTAAGTGTCTAAGTAGGATTTTAATTCAAGTCTTCCCTACTTTGAGTCCTATGGTTTATTGACTAAAGGTCTCCCACTGCATCCAGAGCCATTCCCAGTTTTCTTGACATTATGTCTTGCCACTGGACGCAGGTGACTGCAGGAGAGAGTGAGACTGATGGCTTTGTATAGCCCTATCTCAAATCCAATTCACTTGTAAGTCACGACATTCACCCTTCTGATGTCATTGGTCTTCTTCATGGATGAAGGATGAAAAAAAAACATTAAATACACCTACTGGCCCAATAAAAATGCTTTATACAACACCTGGTACATAGTAGGCACTTATTAAATGCTTATTGATCAAATGTTTATTGTTCAAAATAAAGGAGATGTGCACTCAGGATTTGAGAACTGAATGAAACATAAGCAGCCAACTGGTTCAGCCCAAACCCTAAATGAATCTCAACTATAACATATGCAAGAAGTGTTTGTCCAAATTTCCATTTGATGACTTCCAAAGGAGGAAGCCTACCACTCCTCAAGAGAGTCCATTACACATGTGGACAGCTTTAATTGTTTAGAAAGTTCTTCCTAACATCAATCCTAAAGTCTACACTTTGAAGTTTCTACCCATTGCTGCTGGTTTGATCAGGTGAGGTCCAAAAGAACAAGTCTATTCTTTGCTATACCTAGTAGCCATTCAAACATTTAATCAGAGCACTAATCATCCCCCTCCTACTCCTTGCCCGCAGGCCACTCTTCTCCAGGCTAACTAAACTTCTCCTCAAGTGATTATCAAAGGACACAGACCAAAAAGCCCTTCATCGTCCTGGTTGCTTTCCTCTGGACCAGAAGTTCCCTAAGTGGGTGATACTGCTCCCTGGAGGGTTTTGAAATGATCCAGGGGAGAAGTAGTAGCTTCTGGTGTAATTGGGGGGGGCATTAAATTAAAATAAAGGGGCAGTGGAAGCATGAGGAAAGAAGAGAAGACATGAAAAATTTGAAAAACCATTCATACATGTTTCATCTGTTGTGTAATAAAGTTAAAGTCGTAGATTTTTTTTTCAATTTTTTCAAATAAATGCACAAAATGCAAGTTATAACTGATCAGTGGTCAACTCCACCTACAGGTCTTATCAAGCAAGGGTTGGCAAGTGAGCCTGTTGCACATTGTTGGGAAGTCCAGCATGCATCAGCAGGAATATGTGTATGTAATGACTAGTTTCTGATACAATACTATACTATACAGTTTTATGATACAATACTATACTATACAGTTACATGACACAATATTGCATCATCAAAATTTCAATGCAGGGGAAAAAACCCATAAATTTACAATAAATTATTAAATTTAAGAAGTGTCATTAAAATATTATATATATATATATATAGAGAGAGAGAGAGAGAGAGAGAGAGAGAGAGAGAGAGAGAGAGAGAGACAGAGAGAGAGAGAGAGAGAGAGAGAGAGAGAGAGAGAGAGAGAGAGAGAGAAATGATATACTTATATAAATTTCCAAAAAAAAAAATTAAAGGGTTAAAGATTCCCAGGGGGTGCTGAGTAATTTTTTTGAAAAGGATGTGGTAGGCCAAATAATTTTGGGAACCTCTGCTGTGGACACTCCCATGCTTATCTTTGCCCTTCTTAATCTTCAGTGCCCAGAACTAAACACAGTACTCCATAAGGAGTTCCATAAGGCAGAATTAAGACCAGTGGAGTCATATTTAGTTCAATATAAAGAAGGGATTCCTAACTATTAGAAGTGTCCAAAAACACAATGAACTAACTCATAAGCCATTGAGCTATTCAAATAGTTGGGTGAGGCCACCTCTGAGATTCCCTGACACTCCAGTATCCCTTAAATTTCCAGTTTTGTCACTTTTTTCTTGTTTTTGGATGATATCCCCTGAATGTACTTTCTCCCCTTACTGCATACCCAGTACTCTTTCTACTACTTCATGTTGCTTCAATTTAAGTAAACAGAAACCTTAGGGCAGGCAGGGACCATGTTTTAATCATCCTTCACATCCTCACAAATCCTTGTACCATAGTAAATAAAAATGTATGGCTAACTCTGAGTGTTCCTTGAGGTTCTGACCTAGGTCATTTTCCTTTCTCCCTCTATCCTTTAAATAGCATCATCAGTTTGAATGGATATAACCATCATCTACATGCAGATGATTTCTAGAACAAAATGTCAAGCTCCAGTCTCTAGCTGGTGCTTCAGTCCTGCTTCTCCAACTGCCTACTGGCCATTTCAAAGGATGTTTTGGAGTCATCTTAAATACAAAATTCACAAAAACAAAATTGCCATCCTTTCCTACACATTTTTCCTTCCCTTTTTGCAACATCTTATTTCTACTTCAAAGAGCTTTGCAGTCCTTTTAGCATCCTTTATTCTTAATGATGGGGTTATCATTAACAATTGTTTCCCTCACCCCATATATCAAATAAGTTGCCAAATGTTGATTTAAAATATCTTTCATTAAACCTCTTCTTTTGACTCATATAGTACCAACTTTTCTCTTAAGCAGTATATGACTTACCCCTTCAGTGAAATCCAATGTTTTCCTATTACATCTAAGATAAAATGTAAATTCTCTGTTTAGCTTTAAAAGACAAGTGCACCCTGGCCCCAATCTATTTTTCTAGAGTCAGTACACATCTCCACCCTCCTCCCATCTTTTACAATTTATATAAACATACCTTGTGTTTCTAAGAAAACAAAGCGCACACACACACACACACACACACACACACACACACACACACACACCCCCACAACATTGCCTATCTTTGTTTATTGCCTTATTTATTTATTTGCCCTGGCTTGGAACATACTCCTTTCTTCCTTCAACATACAATCTATTTCTTCCTTTTAGGTGTAGCTTAAACATCATGTTTTGCAGCATTATTTTGTTTGTTTGTTTGTTTAGGGGTGGGGCAATCAGGGTAAAGTGACTTGCCCAGAGTCACACAGTTAGTGTGTCTTAAGCCAGATTTGAACTCAGGTCCTCCTGACCCCAGGGCCAGTGCTCCATTTTCTTGATTTCCTGCCACCCCCAAAAAATGTGGTGGCACCCTCCCTGAATATTACACTGAATTACTCCACATATGTTTATATTTATCAATTTTCTGTTTATGTTATATCTATATATGTCCCTTCTCTTCCATTAGAATGTAAGCCTATTGTTAGTAAGTTTTATTTCGTTCTTTGTACTTGTATCCCCAGTACATACACAGTGTGATAGAATGATAGTGTGTGGTAACTACCTGCTGATTGATTAGTTTTCATCATCAGACACATACTAAGCATTTACTGAATACATTTAATTAATTATACTAGTTGTGACATTACAATAAGTATATTCTAATGGGGAACACAGAGTAGTATATACATACATACATGCACACATATATATGTATATATGTGAGTTTATATATGTATATATGTGTATATATATATATATATATAATATATATAATATTTATTTTATGCACATAGGTGTATTCAAAACTAGATTTCAACTCTAGGAAAGAATTTGGCAAATTCTTGTAATTTGTTGAAAATCTATCACTGTGCCCAACCTTTTTTTACTCCTTGGCCAACTAAATCCCATTGTTCCAGGAGCAAGAAGGAGTTTAATGTCTATGATGTTGCTAAGATGGCAGAGACTAATCAGGGATCTTATGAGCAGTTAAATTTTTAGGGGAGGGGGGATTTCACTGATATAGGAACTCTCAATGAAGGAACTCTTTCTGCCAAAGAAGAACAGCAATTATACCACAATGTATAATCTTAGAGAGTTAACTGAGTCATTGAGAAGTAAAGCAATTTACCCAGACTCATATAGTCGATATGAGTCAGAAGCAAAACCTGAATCCAGATCTTTCTCTGTCTTGTTCTGCGATTGGCTTTCTTCTGGTACTAGTGCTGTCACTAAGCACGTGCATAGTATTAGTATTAGTGTCTAACACTAATACTAATACTATGCATGTGCTTACTCTGCACTAGTACCCTGAATTTAAGAACATTCTGTTCTTGTATAATTCAAGTCAGTAGGGGAATCAGATTTGATTACTATAAAATTTCACTTTCCTTTTAAAAAATTTTTTCTCTCTTTTATTTTAGTTATTTATTTTTAGGAATAAATCTATTGAGTAATTCAAGGCTGACTCCAGTAAATGATAAAACAAAGGGCTAAACAGAGCTTTAAAAATGTCAGCCTTGCTGCTTTTGTGGCAAAGTGGCATAGAAGCCACTGTTCCTCACCTACAGAATTTCTAGAATGGCTTATTACTACTGCATTTTCCAAAATAGATTTTCATTTTTCTATTTGTAAAAATGTGACTGTTATTTATATGCCTTTCATTTGTCTCCAGATATACAGCTCAGTGACACTCAATCAAACTAATGAATTATGAAATGAAACTAATAGTAACTCTGCTTTCCTGGATTGCTGAGACCAAGAGCAATTCCAAATAAATTACTGGATTTCCAGGGTGGTGGAATTTTCTGCCCATAACTCACTCCTTTTTAAATTCTCTTTTTCAAAAGATTAGATCTGACCATGTCATGCTTCTCCACACTGGATAAAATCCACTGACTTACTGTCTCTTTCAGGATCATATGTAAAGTCCTCTGACATTTAAAACACTTCATAACCTGGACCTTCATATCCTTCTGTTCTTCTTAAACTTTACTCTTCTCAATGAATTCTATGATCTAGCTACACTAGCTTGTTGACTGACTGGTTCCCAGTGTCAGAACCTTCAAGTTCATTCTCTAAGACTGTAGCACAACCTGGTCACAAAGTTGGAAGTGAGTCTGCCTTGTACATTTGTACTCTAGTCTTGAGAAAAAATGTATTTCAGTGCTAGCTGCTGGGTTTTTTGTTTGTTTAGTTTTGTTTTTTTATCAAAATGAAGATAAATTTGTTTTAGGGATCCTGCAAACTTTCCAGGGTCACAGCACGTAGTAACTGATAGGTTTTTGTAGTGGGGGTCCAGAAGTCCTGTGTTCATATCTGCTTGTGACACACATTCCCTGTCTGAACGTGGGCAAGCAGTTAGCTTCTGAATTGAAAGCAGCTCTCTAAGCCCATAAAGTATAGAAGGTTTACAATCTACACAAATTGAAAAAGTTCCCACAAGGAGGAAATTACAAGTCTTGATAGATTGAAATTAACTTTTCTTCAACTCTCTTGCTGAAATGAGAGACCTGAAAGCACATAGCATTCAGAGATGTCTGGAAATGAACGGAAATTTAGAAAATGATCAAGCCCAACCTCCTAGTTTTAAAGATGTGAAAGGAGAGCAGTAGAAAAGTAAAGCAACTTGCTCAGTCACATAAAGAATTAGCAGCTGATCTCTTAGCAGACTTCCTTATTCAGGGATAGTCTTGCTTCTTCAACTGCTATAACAAAGCTTTGAGAGATTCACTGACACTAAAAAATCTTATAAACCAAGTGGAGTGGGCAATATAATAATGGAGGATAAAAAAATCATATTTTCTTCTCAAAATTAGTAGAGTGATATGTCAGTATGATGGCATGTTTATAATCAACTTTTGATTAGTCATGCTCATCAAAGTGAGTGATAGTATATTCTATGAAAAACATCAGATAATCCAAAAAAGGCATTTCTGTTTAGTTTTGGAATGGATTGTGGATATTTGTTTTTAATCTGCTTTCCTCATTATGCTTATTGTCAGCAAATGGTAAAATGGCTTTGTGATCTCTGAATGTTGAACTAAAAGGAGAAGACTCAGAATATGAAAAGGGTAGGGAGCACCTAGTCTGAGATGAAAAGAAATTTGCCAGACAAAACTCAAAAGAGTCTATTAATGGATAGTCCCTAACTCCAATTAGCCTTTTTCCAGACAATGTTTTCCTCAAGCCTTGTATCAGGTTCCTTCTACTTCTCCTCAAGATCCATTTCCAATGTTTGTCCACATCCTTTGTAGAGACCCAAATAATAGGGAAAAAATGCACAATTAATCAATAAATGTATAAAAGTTATTACATCTGGGATTTGAGGAAAACAATGAGAATAGCACATGGGTATATAGGACTTGGGCAGCTAGATGGCACAGTGAAGCCTGGAGTCAGGAAGACCTGAGTTCAAATCTGGTCTCAAATACTTACTAGCTGTGTAACCCTGGGCAAGTCACTTCAGATTCCTCATCTGTAAAACAAGCTGGAGAACGAAATGGCAAACCACTCCAGTGTCTTTGCCAAGAAAATCCAAAAAAGAGTCACAAGGAATCAGACATGATTGTAAAAAGACTAAACAACAACAGCAACAAAACTATGTAAGGCTTATTACTTTCTTTAGACATGGAGATTGGTATTTTGTTATTCTCATTCTAAATGTAAATAAATGGGCACTTAAGAAGATCAAGTGAATTAGTCACCTTTGCAAAAGTGGTAAATGTCAGACCTTGGACATGAGCCTAACCTTTGGACTCCAAACCCAATGTACTTTGGTTTACATTAGGCTTCCACTACAAGAAAAGAAATCAGACTTCCTTCTTTCTTTCTTTTTTCTTTTTTTTTGCAAGGGTGGAAGTCAGTGCCTTTGAACTGATTATTTTTTTTGTTCTCTTTTCTCTTTAGTATTTTATTTTCCCTCAATTATATGTAAAGACAATTTTTAACATTTGTTTTTAAAATTTTGAGTTCCAAATTCTCTCCCTTCCTCTGCCCTCCAGCCCCCCTCATTGAGAAGGCGAGCAATCTTATATATAGGTCATTCATGTGTAGTCATGCAAAACATTTTCATAACAGTCATGTTGTGAAAGAAAGCATAGACCAAAAAAAAAGCCTCAAGAAAAATAAAGCAAAAAAAAAGTACGCTTCAATATGTATTCAGACACCAGCAGTTCTTTCTCTGGGGATGGATAGTATTTTTTTCATACTAAGTCCTTCAGAGTTGTCTTGGATCATTTTAGTGCTGAGAATAGCTAAGTCATTCACAGCTGGTCATCTTACAATATTGCTGTTACTTTTTACACAGTACATTTCACATTGCATCAGCTCATATGAGGCTTTCCAAGTTTTTCTGAGAGCATCCTGATCATCATCTTTTTTTGAACTAATTAATTTATTTTTAGTTTCCAACAATCACTTTTGAGTTTTAGATTCTCTCCCCCTTCCTCCCCATTTCCCTCCCCAAGACAGCATGCAATCTGATATAGGCTCTATATATACATTCCTGTTAAATATATTTTCACATTAGTTATGTTGTAAAGAAGAATTAGAACCAATAGGAGGAATCACAAGAAAGAAGAAACAAAACAAAACAGAAGAAAAAAAAAGAGCAAAGAGTATGCTTTGATCTGCATTCAAACTCCTTAAAAATTAGAATGGAGCAAACAGAAGCTAATGATTCTATAAGAAATCAAGAAATTATAAAACAAAACCAAAAGAATGAAAAAAATAGAGGACAATGTGAAATATCTCATTGGAAAATGATATTCAACTGTCTTGGAAAATAGATCCAGGAGAGATAATTTAAAAATCATTGGATTACCTGAAATTTCAGATTTCACACTACCTGGTCTATGAGTGACCACAAGCACTCTTTCCTGCCTTGTACTTTTAGGAGGATTACCTCTTCATAGATGCCACAGGCTCGGCCACACCAGGGCTTCTCCCAACCCCAGGACTACCACCCAAGATTGCCACCCAGATCCAAGAATGAGCAAAGCAAGAGAAGCCTGCCTCAGGTCTAGTAAAGATATCCCTGCAATTCCCCTCTCATCAGCTGCTCAATACCCCCCAGCGTCTGTGGATGGAGAGCTCCAGAAGCAGTTCCTCTGCTGCAGCCCCAGGGCTACACCAGGAATGGGCCCAACTGTACTCTTCTCTCACCCTCGTTGGACAGACCTTTCCTACTGACCTTCTAAGTTGTCTTTGGGTTTTGTGGGTTAAGAAGTCTTGAAACTGCCCCAGCTGCCAGTGATTCAGTCCTCTGAAGCCTGCTCTGGGTTTCCTGGGGCCCTGTCTTTGTCAGTACTGCCCAAGCTGAACCGTGCTCTTCTTCCAGCCCAGCATAACTGGAAATTTGTTTCACTCTTTCTTTTTGTGGGTTTTGCTGCTCTAGATTTTGTTGAGGGTCATTTTTTTTTCAGGTATTTGGAAGGATTTGGGGGAAGAGCTCAAGCAAATCACTGCTTTTACTCTGCCATCTTGGCTCTGCCCCTGTGTTTTTTTTAAGGTGTTATTTTCATCACTATTTGTGTATGTGTGTGTGTTGTGTGTGTGTGTGTGTTTGTGTGTGTGTGTGTCTGTGTCTGTGTGTGTGTATAAATTATTATTGACCAACTCATTATTCAGGATTACATTATTTAGTTTCCAATATCTATGCTTCCACATTCCTTTATTCAATGTAATATTTGTTCTATTATGGTGGATTTAATATTTCTGCTTTTCTGCATTTGGTCATGAAGTTTTTATGCCCTAATATGTGTTCAATGTTTGTGAAGATGCCATATACATCTGAAGAAAAGGTATACTCCTTTGCATCCCCGTTCAGTTTTATCCAGAGGTCTATCACAATATTTCTAAGATTCCATTCATCTCCTTGGCCTCTTTCTTATTGATTTTATATTTAGATTTGTCTAGCTCAGGGAGGGGAAAGTTGAGGTCCCTTACTAATTTTGTTTCATTATCAATTTCCTCCTGTAATTAATTTAACTTTTCCTTTAATAATTTGGATGTTATTTGGTACATATATGTTTCATATTGTTGTTGTATGTTTCATTGTCTATGGTTCCTTTTAGCAAGCTATAGTTTCCCTCCTTATTTCTTTTAATTAGGTCTATTTGTGCATGTGTTTTGTCTGGGATCATGATTGCTACTTCCACTTTTTTTTTGTTACTTAAGCTGAAGCATAATAGTTTCTGCTTCAACCCCTTATTTTAACTTTGTGTATGACTCTCTCTTTCAAGTATGTTTCTAATATTGTTGGATTCTGGTTTTTAATCCATTCTGCTATCTACTTCCCTTTTAAGGATGAGTTCATCACATTAATATTAAGGTATGATTACTGACTGTGTATTTCTCTATATCTTATTTTCTTCTATTTATCCCTCTCTTTTTATTCTGTCCCTCCTCAAAAGTCTACTTTATTTCCAACCATGCCTCCTTTAATCTGTGCTTCCTTTTAACAATGCATCCCCTTTCTCTTAACCTCTTCAACCTCCTGTTTCTTGTTGGGTAATATAGATTTCTTTTACCAATTGAGCATGTATGTATATGTGTGCATACTCCTTTTTTGAACCAATTTAGAACTGGGTGAGGTTCAAGCATTGTCTGACCCTGCAATCACTTTCCCCTCCACTGTAAAAGCCCCTATTATGCATTTCTTTTTATGTGAAATGATTTACCATTCTTCCTCTTCCTTTTTTACATCATCACAACATAATTGACTCACTCCCCTTTTTTACATCATCACAATATAATTGACTCACTCCTATACCTTTTCCTACGTAGAATCTTTCAAGCTAACCTAATAATCATTAAGTTCTTAGAAGATACATGTATCATCTTCCATATAGAAAGGTAGAAGAAAGAAAGAAAGAAAGAAAGAAAGAAAGAAAGAAAGAAAGAAAGAAAGAAAGAAAGAAAGAAAGAAAGAAAAAAAGAAAGAAAGAAAGAAAGAAAGAAAGAAAGAGAAAGGAAGGAAGGAAGAGAGAGAGAGAGAGAGAGAGAGAGAGAGAGAGAGAGAGAGAAGAGAGAAGAAGGAAGGAAGGAAGGAAGGAAGGAAGGAAGGAAGGAAGGAAGAAAGACAGACAGACAGGAAAGAAAGAAAGAAAGAAAGAAAGGAAGGAAGGAAGGAAGGAAGGAAGGAAGGAAGGAAGGAAGGAAGGAAGGAAGGAAGGAAGGAAAAGAAAAAGAAAACAGCTATGCTGCCCAACTGGTCATTTCCAGTTGGGTCTCCAGTGCGTCATCCACTACTACTACTACTACTACTACTACTACTACCACTACCACTACTACCACTACCACTACCACCACTGTCACTACTACCACCACTGTCACTACTACTACTACTGCTACTACTCACAGAGTTATTTGCCCTTCATTATTGAAAAGGACCATGACACCAGAAAGGTGATACTACAATATTCAAGTGAAGTGGATTTAATTGGAGGAGGGCTGTGCAAAGTCACCAGCCTCATTTCTCCTCCAGAGCTATCTTGGGCCAGTGGCAAGATATAGATCAGGACAACTAGAGATAGTACTGGATGCAGTGTGAGAACTTGTCCTTTTGGAGGAAAGGTCTTTAACAGCCTGTTTGACTGAGGCAACACCCATTCAGTGATTTAAGGATAGATTAGAAATGAGACAACAGATGGTCTAGTTTCCCTAATCAAAAAAAAAAAGCATCAATTTGGGAGGGGAAGACTTTAGAGGTTTCTGGTTAGAGCAGAAACAATTACTATTTACACTCACTCTAAGCCATTTGGCCAATTCTGCTTTTTAAGGAGCTATTTTCATCAGTGAATTTTTGTACTTCTTTTTCCATTTGGACAATTCTGGTTTCAAGATATTCTTCTTTTCTTTGGATTTTGCTGCCTGTTACCATTTGGCCTATTCTGTGTTCTAAGGTGTTACTGTCTTCAGTATTTTCTATGCCTCCTTTAACAAGCTGTTGTTTTTTTTTCGTTATTTTCTGCATCACTCTCCTTTCTTTTCCAAATTTTTCCTCTGCCACTCTTAACTTGATTTTTGAAATCTTTTTTGAGCTCTTCCATGGCCTCAGTCCAATTCGTGTTTTCTTTTGAGGCTTTGGATGTAACAGTTTTGACTTTGTTATCTTCTGAGTTTGTGTTTCGATCTTCCTTGTCACCATATTAACTTTATACACCAGTATCTTTTCTGCTGTTTGCTCATTTTACCAGCCTATTTCTTGACTTTAACTTTATGCTGAAGTGGGGCTCTGTTTTCAGAGGGGGGGGAGCACATACCAATTTTTTTTTGTGTGAAGCTATTTTCAGAGATAATTCTGGAGAACTGTAAGTTTTTCTAAAGTATTATGATCTAGGAGAGGTTTGTTTAACACGGTACTGCTCTGTGCTCTGGTCTATGTGTTTATCCAGAGTTAATCTATCTTCTAATTTTCAGTTCAAGTTCCATTTCCTGCATAAATAATCTGACCCTTACCTTAATACCACCAATATTGTGGTGTTTTTTTCTCTAAAAAAAAAAAGCTGTTAACACACACTAGCATTTATTTAGAAAACTGCCTTATATGACAATTTCAAAGAAATCTGGGAAGACTTTGTTACTATATGCACTGAAGCAAAGTGAAGTGAGCAGAACCAGAAGAATAATTTATAAAATGATAATATTATTACAAAGATAAACAACTTCAAAATACAAAAGAAATTTGATCAATACAATGATCAACAACAATCCCAAGGGACCCATGATTAAACATGATATCCACATCTTGAAACTGGGTTTATGGGCTCAAGGTACAAATTAATATCATTTTTTGACATGTCAATGAGTGTTTTTCATTTTGCTTGACCAAACATATCAGTAAAATGGTTTTGCTTTTTGTTTTTCATTGGGGAATGGACATGAGGGAAGGAAAATAGATTTTTACTAATTAAAAAAAAAATAGAAAGTGCTATGTACTTCTTATTATTGTGTGTGACTGATTTATCATCCTGACTTAATCAAGAGCTCCTCAAGGGCAGGGATTATCTAAAATCATACATAATAGGATAACAGATTTCTAGCTGAAAGGGCATAGAGGTAATTAGTCCTTAGTTTAGGATCATAGGAACATCAATTTATAGTCGTCACTTTATTTGTGATCTTGGGAGAGACATTTAATGTCATTGAGTCCTGACTTCCTCATCTGCAAATTATGGGAGCTGGTACCTGTCCTATGTGCTTTAATAAGCTGTTTTGACCATCAGTTTCAATTCATCAAATATCTGGGCCCTTTGTAACAAGAGAAGTACACATTTATATTTATGTTTTTGCACTTCTGAAACTGATAAAGGGACAATATACTTATAAGAACCTATCCTTTTTTTTGACTTTTTTTTAATATAATATAAATTTATTTATTTTTAGTTTTCAACATTCACTTCCACAAGTTTTTGAGTTCCAAATTTTCACCCCATCTTCCCCCTCCCCCCCAAGATGCATGCATTCTGAATATCCCTTCCCCTCTGTCCTCTCTTCTATCTCTCTCCCCTTCTCTTATCCCCTTCCCCTTCTATTTTCCTGTAGGCAGGATAGACTTCTGTACCCCATTTCCTTATTTCTTATTTCCCAGTAGCATGTGAAAACATTTTTTTAAACATATTTTTAAAACTTTAGTTTCAAATTTTCTCTTCCTCCCTCCCCACCCACCCTCATTGAAAAGGCAAGCAACTCAATATAGGTTGTACATGTGCAGTTATGCAAAACACTTCCATAGTAGACATGTTGTGAAAAACTAACTCTATTTCCCTTAATCCTATCCTGCCCTCCCATTTATTCTATTCTTTCTTTTGACCCTGTCCCTCCTCAGAAGTATTTACTTCTGATTACCCCTTTCCCAATCTGCCCTCCTCTCTATCATCCCCTGCTCTCTTGTCCCCTTCTCCCCTATTTTCCTGTAGGGTAAGACAGATTTCCATACCCAATTGAATGTGTATGTTATTCCTCCTTAAGCCAAATCCTATGAGAATAAGATTCACTCATTCCCTCTCACCTTCCCCGTTTCCCTCCACTGTAAGAGACTTTTCTTTTTTTTTGTGAGATAATTTACCCCATTCTACCTCTCCCTTTCTTTCTCCAGTATAATCCTCTCTCATCCCTTAATTTTATTCTCCAGATATGACCCCTTAATCTTCAACTCACCCTGTGCCCTCTATCTATCTATCTACATACATACATATAATTTTTTTCCTCCAACTACCCTAATACTGACAAAGGTCTCATGAGTTATAAATATCATCTTTCCATGCAGGAATGTAAACAGTTCAATCTTAATAAGTCCCTTATGATTTCTCTTTCCTGTTTACCTCTTCATGTTCCACTTGAGTCCTGTATTTGAAAGTCAAATTTTCTATTCAGCTCTGGTCTTTTCATCAAGAGTGCTTGAAAGTCCTCTATTTCACTGAATGACCATTTTTTCCCCTGAAGGATTATACTCAGTTTTGCTAGGTAGGTAAGTCTTGGTTGTAATCCTATCTCCTTTGCCCTCCAGAATACTATATTCCTGTGTCCTTTAATGTAGGAGCTGCTAAATCTTGTGTTATCCTGATTGGGTTTCCACAGTACTTGAATTGTTTCCTTCTGCCAGCTTGTAATATTTTCTCCTTGACCTGGGAACTCTGGAATTTGGCTACAATATTCATAAGAGTTTTCCTTTGGGGATCTCTTTCAGGAGGAGATCTGTGGATTCTTTCAAATTCTATTTTGCCCTCTGGTTCTATATCAGGGCAGTTTTCCTTGATAATTTCTTGAAAGATGATGTCTAGGCTCTTTTTTTGATCATGGCTTTCAGATAGTCCAATAATTTTTAAATTCTCTCTCCTGGATCTATTTTCCAGGTCAGTTTTTTCCAATGAGATATTTCACATTGTTTTCTAATTTTTCATTCTTTTGGATTTTTTACAGTGTCTTGATTTCTCATAAAGTCATCTTCCAATTGCTCTATTCTAATTTTTAAGGAAGTATTTTCTTCAGTAATCTTTTGGACTTCCTTTTCCATTTGGCCAATTTTCTTTTTAGGGCATTTTCTCCTCATTGGCTTTTTGGACCTCTTTTGCCATTTGGGTTAGGCTATTTTTTAAGGTGTTATTTTCTTCAGTATTTTTTTGGGTCTCCTTTAGCAAGCTGTTGACTTGTTTTTCATGATTTTCTTGCATCTCTCATTTCTTTCCAGTTTTTCCTCTACTTCCCTTACTTCTCAAAATCCCTTTTGAGCTCTTCCAAGGCCTGGGACTGATTCATATTTTTTTTGGAGGCTTTGAATGTAGGAGCTTTGACTTTGTTGTCTTTTTCTGGTTGTATATTTTGATCTTCTTTTTCACCAAAGTAAGATAATATAGTCTGAGTCTTTTTGCCCTGCTTGCTCATGATCCTGGCCAATTACTTGAGTTTTAAACTCTTTGTTAAGGTAGAATCTGCTTCCAATGTGAAATGTACTGTCCCAAGCTTCAGGGGTTTGTAGCTGTTTTCAGAGATACTTGTAGGGACCTGTAAATTTTCAGTTCTTCCAAGGTGGTATGATAAGGGGCAGGTGTTTACTCCTTTCCTGGCCTGTGACACAAGTACTCCTTTCTGTCCTGTAACTGTGAGGAGGGATTCCTCTCCACAGTCACTACAAGCTCCTCCACACCAGTGCTCCTCCTCATCCCAGCACCTCCACCCAGAACTGTGACCCAGATCCAAACGCTGGGAAAGCAAGAGATTCCTGCCTCAGCACTGGCAAAGAGATCCCTGCTATCTCTCTCTGACCAGCCACTGGATTCCCCTCAGTCTGTGGGCCGGAAGCTTGGGAAGTAGCTGCCCCCCCACAGGGCCATGCTTTTGGGGCATGGAGCTGAACCCCTCCTTCCTTTCTCAGCACTGACAGAAACAGACTTTTCCCACTGATCTTCTAAGTTGTCTTTGGCATTGGTGGATTGAGGAATCTGGAAACCTCTACAGCTGCCTGAGATTCAGTCCTCTGAGGCCTGTTCCAGGTTCGCTGCGGCCTGAGCGCCCACGCCACAGTGCGCTGCTTTCCCAGCCCAGCCCAGCCCAGTAGACCTTTCTGATCAATCATCCAGTTTGTCTTGGGCTGGAAATTTGTTTCACTCTGTCTTTTTGTGGGTTCTGCTGCTTCAGAATTTGTTTAGAACCATTTTTTATGAATATTTGGAGAGGTTTGGAGGAAAGCTCAAGCAAGTCACTGCTTTCACTCTGCCATCTTGGCTCCGCCCCCCCATCCTTTTTTTAAAGAGAAAAATAAGAGGTGATAGAGATCTGACTTAAGAGTCTGAGCAAAATTTTAGTTGTGTCTGTTCATGTCAAACTGAGCAGCAATCTAGTGTAATCAGCTGGATAAATCAAGCCAATTAAGTCAAAGATTTGGGCTCTTTTATGTGAGTATTTTAAGCAAAAAGAAAATGGGTTTTCCTTTCAATTACCAAGTTAAATAACACAATTCACCATTTTTCTTTGTATGTGTAGACCTAGCCTCAAAGTAATGATCATGGCCTTGCCACTCATATCCTAGATGACCTTGGGTGAGTCACTTAATTTCTCTCTCTCTCAATTTCCTTGTCTTTAAAATTGGGCTAATAATCCTGACCTCTCAGAGAGGTTGCATGAATTAACTGATTAATGATTATAAAGCAATTTGAAAATACAGAGCACTATATAAATGCTAAGTATTGTTATTAAGCAAATCAATTCAGAAAATCAAGATAATGACATTTCTTTTCAATCTATTTCTTAAAGTGCTTAATGCCAGTTGCATCAAAAGCATGGCATGGTGAAAAAGCAGTTTAAATATTTATAACTTGGACTTTTCCAATTTACAGAGCTCATACCAGTGATCAGAACAAGAGGGAAGGAATGACCCCTTGAGCTGCCAATGTTAACTTCTCACTTCTGCTTTCAACAACTTTTCATTTCAATTCAGTGAGTTGGCTATCTACAGAACTCATAAGACATTAGAGCTTATAGTAATCATGGCATCATTTTATAAACACCTCATTTATAAATGAGGAAAATGTGGCTTAAAGAAATTTCCAAGGTCACAGAGCTAGACAGTGTTAGATCCAGGACTAGGTGTTTCTCAGTCCCTATCCAGTTCTCTTTTAGCTGCCCTAAACTAATTGGTACAGTGGATAGATCACTGAGCATGGAGTCAAGAAGACTTGTATTCAAATATGGCTTCAGACACTTAATAGCTCGGTTTTTTTTTATTATTATTTTTAGGCAGTTGGGGTTAAGTGACTTGCCCAGGGTCACACAGCTAGTAAGTGTCAAGTGTTTGGTCTGAGGCTGGATTTGAACTCAGGTCCTGCTGACTTCAGGGCTGGTGCTCTATCACTGCACCACCTAGCTGTCCCCATTTAATAGCTCTTTGACCCTGGGCAAGTCACTTAACCTCAGTCTGCCTCAGTCTCTTCACCTCTAAAATACGGATGATAATAATAGCCTACCTCCAAGGGTTGTTGTAAGGATCAAATGAGATAATATTTGTAAAATGCTTAGCACAATGTCTGGTATATAATAGGTGCTAAATAAATTATTTTTTCCTTCTGTCCTTCCATCCATCCATCCATCCATCCATCCATCCATCCATCCATCCATCCATCTTTCTTTACCAGTGTTTTATGAAGGATACAGAACAAGTATATAATGACTCTTTCTGTGAAGAACTTTCAGTAATATGAAAAGACACACATCAAAAACACATGGTAGTTACTAGGAAATACATAAGCCTTAAAATTTGCCTGGATACTAAATCACTTGAAGTGATTGTCTAGAACATGATTTCAAATGAATTGTAGTCTTAAGATTTGATTGGTATTCAACTATGTGTCATTTTCAACTCTTACCCTAATCTCTCTTAAATGTGCCAATTTATATTGCTACTGAGTCACATTCCATAACATTCTATAAAATGGTTTCATTTATCAACTCATTTCTTCTTTATAATTTCCTATAAGGGAAGCATTGCAAGCCTTAAATTCCCATTTTAGAGAGGAAGAAACTGAGGCAACAAAAGATTGTGACTTTTCTGAGGTCATTTATTAGGTGACAGAGGTAGGTAGCTGACACTATGTCTTCTGCCTTTCAAATCAGAGCTCTGTATACTATATCACCACCCTAATTGTGTCTGGGAATTTGATTTTGTTTTAAAATTTGGGGATAATTAGTGATGGTATAATGGGAAAGCATTGAATTAGGGGTTGGTAGACATGGCTTTTAGTACTGGCTTTGGGCAACTTGTTTCATCCCATGGACTTCAGGTTCTTTTCTTGTAAAATGAGGAAGAATTGGTCTGCAAGGTCCCTTTTGTCTCACATCCTGTGGTTTTATAGTATAACTCTCAGAAAACAAAGGGGTTAAACCTAGAAACAAGTAAAATTATCAACAGGAATTAGACCTGTTTCATTGTTTTGTGGCTTTTATATTCTGACATGGGTTGATCTAAAGACCCAGCTGTTGATAAAGGACTGTGCCTAGGAAGATAGTGAAAAAGTAACAGGCTCAAATATCTCAGATCCTGGCAGAAACATCTAGCTCATCTTTTGATGGCTCAGTGTACAGTTTAAACGAAGTTAGAGAGACTCAGGTTGTCTAATTTGCTCCCTGATTCACCTTTACCAGCGTATTCTAGCTTTTGATATGAAACAATACTCACACATGCATATACACAACGCTCAACATTTATACAGACCTTCATAGGTTTGCTGCCTGTTTATGAATGCATCAGTCACCATACCTGGGGTAACTAACATTTGCCAGGCAAAATGAGTACTGTCTCTGCTGCATCCTCTATTGTACTGTTAAGAGTAAATCCAGCCATCGGAAGAGATCCTCATATTGGCACTTAACAGTTTCTGAACCTGTTCCCATTGCAATTGAGTTGGTTTGTGGCTGTCTGAGGACCCTGAGGAGCCTGCATACAGGCTTCCACAAACATCATCCGGGAAGGGGGGCCTAGTGCCCACCGCGAGAGCCTCCTTTGAGCACTGGACAGTGAGAAAGAACTTGGCAATAGGGATGCTGTGTGGATATAGATTTATGCAGCTTCTTTGGCACTAGATGACATTTATAGGCTTGTTGGATGTAATATTTGGTGTGTGAATGTGGAACTTGCCTGCCAGGTCGATAGCACAGTTTCACTGCAAGATGATAAAAAATAACAAGCTACTGCAAGCGGATGGTCATTGAGGAGCTCGTATTTACTTCCTGAAAAGTAGGCCAGGAAACAAAGGCGTCTCTGGCCATCTAGACCAGATGCTTAAAACATGTCACTTGGTCACAGCAAGTTCCTCATTTACCATTCTTCTTCATTACTCCCAAGACAAATCCTATCATTTTGAGGTAAATAATTAAGGGTATCACCAATGGAAAAAATAAAAGAATTTCAGGTACCTAGATAGCAATATATTTTCTATTTAAAAAATTCTTATAGCCAACTGTATCCGTAGATAGTTGCCTCTATTATGAAGTTTCATAGGGACCAATAAAGTCCTTTTCTCCTCAAATCTTATCTTAGGGTCATAGATATGATTTGTAAGATCATATATAATAATGTACAATGAACCTCAAAACACAGCTGGGCCAATCCCTTCATTTTAAAGATAAAGAAACATGGTCCTAGGAAGACTAAGGAATTTATCTAAAGTTGTGTCAGAGATAGGATTTGAACTTAGGTCCTCTGACTCTAGGTTTTATGCTTTTCCCAGTATACCCCACTTACCCTGCTTAAACTGTGTTCTGCCTAAATTCCCATCATTAAAGCTTCATTCATATAATAAATGTCTCTGATAACTGATAAAAATTAAGGCTCACCCTCCTTCCCTTACTTTATTCTACAGGAGTGATAATACCTTAAGTTTGTCATCAGTAATTTAGGCAGCCTGTTATTTTAGAAAGAAAGCCCTGGCTTGGAATCAAGAAAACATGATTCTAGTTCCAATGTACTTATTAACTAAATCTATGAATCTGGATAACTTAGAATTAACTTCTGTGTCCTCATTTCTTCAACCAGTTATACACATGGGTTGGACTAGATGATAACAACTTAATATGAGTTAGTAAATCAAATTCTTTCCTCAAAACATTTCTGATAGGAGATAGGAAGAGATTTTGAGGGCCCTTTCATCTTCTGCCTTTTGCCCATTGATATCCTTTTTTGGATATTCACACCTAGCTCTTTAACTTCTGTTTTGTAACCTCTTATCTACACTATTTTTTTTGTCTTTGCATTCAGATTGATCCCTTTGACTACTTGAGAAGAATTCTAACTGGTGAATGAATAGATTAATAAATTGTTTTTAAGTGTTTATTATTTTTGAAACACTATGCTACATGTTGGTATACAAATAGAAAAGCAAATCAGTCCTTGCTCTCAAGGAGCTCACATTTTAATTATTCTAATGGAGAAGATAAAAGATTAAAGATTTCAGCTACCAGTAATATGGAAAGGTCCCAAAGCAGTCTCTAAAGTTGAACTGTTTGAGAATTCCGTGAACTTCTAGGGAGGGAACTTATTTTTTTTGGATCTTCAGTAGTTATGGTAGCCCTACAGGTGTCCTTGTACTTCTTATCAATCCAGTGCCCCTTCTATGGATTAGTTATTATCAGAAACTAAAAAATGGAACAACACAGTAGTCAGCCCTTTGTGAATGATAGTTGCAGGGCGAAAACATCTCATCCTCCTAAATGTGTCATACATATTAAAACTTACCCTAGGGGGAAAATCAATTTTCATATTATCAAATCTTCACTGATATGTGAATTGGCTAACATTTTACCCTTCCCAAGAAATATTTTCCTGATTTTGAAGGCACAGGACTTGAGTTTTATTTTGTTTTGTTTGTGTTTGCTTTTTTCTTTGTTTCTGAACCCTGCTACTTACCACTCATATCAGTTTATTCAAGAGATTTCATTGCTTTGGGCTTCATTACTTTATTGGTAAACAATGAGGGATATTTCATCCTATAACTACAAATATGTGATAATAATTAAATTTTTAAGTAAGCAGCTTTGGGGTAGCCTTTTGGTGCCCCTCAAACAGGTAGTTTTGGACCCCAATTAAAGAAAGGTAACTCATTTCTCTATATGTATGAGTTTAAATGTTATAAATTTTGGCATTGGTATGTATACTTACTTAGATACTTGGATGAATTTATAAAGTTCTAAGGATAGGCATGCTCTGGGAGATTCCAAACCATTCTATTGCTTCATATCCTGTACCATTCTTCTACATGGGGCATTGACTATTAATACTTACTTCCCTGTTTTTTATTTCTTTTCCCTTCTACACTAAAGTCAGTGAGGATATCTCTTTCTTATTAAGCATTATTTTTTCCCTATTAAGAAACATCTAGTTAATGGTGTTCATGAAATAGTTTTGTTCATTTATTCATTTGTTCAATTAATCACAATTTTTTTAGAATCTACTATTTGTTTGTGATCACAATAGGTAGAAGATGGAGAAAGAAGTAGATCAACTAGTCTTTGTCCTCAAATAATGGAGGTTTGTTGCTCAATCTACAATTACATTGTACCATTAGACACATGGATAACAGTGACAATAATGAAGATGGACATGTCCACGTTGAATATTTACTAGCTTTCATATGGACATCTTTTTTTTTTAAGACAATTAGGGTTAAGTGACTCGCCCAGGGTCACACAGCTAGTAAGTGTCAAGTGTTTGGTCTGAGGCCTGATTTCAGCTCAGGTCCTCTTGACTTCAAGGCCAGTGCTCTATCCACTGCACCACCTAGCTGCCCCTATTAGCTTTCCTATGTCACCAAATCCTTTTCATTAGTAAATTAAACTGAGATATCTTACATATAAGAACTGTAAGAATTAATGTCCAAAATTATGAATGCTACTTTTGTGTTATAATAGGTTATTGGTGGCAGTGGACTCCAACAGGATTCTAGGATTCTTTGTGTGAAAAATTCCAGGAAATCAGAGGTTGATGGTGGACTGGTAGAGGGGAGAGGGTGGTAGATATAATTTCAATAAAGATCATTGAAGGTAGGAAGGAAGTGGTAGTTTCATTAATCACATAAACCAGAGAAGTCAAACACAGGATTGATCCCAGAACACTACCAAGAGTAGCTCAAACCTGATGAATACGTAATTGTGAAACAGTTAACAAAAATAAAGTACCACAAAATATAGATGATATTAATTTGAGCTGGCTAGGGGTGCTTATGTATGGCTTGTGGTCCCCATTTCTATATAACTTTGACACCACTGACCCAGATAATGTTGGATAAATTTTCAACTTGGGGTCCAGGAGAGCCCAGAAAAACTTTTTTCCACCAGCTGCATCCAAAAACTGTAGGTCAATAACTTAAGAGGCCAGATGAAAAGGAAATAGTAAACTTATTCAAAGTTGGATGAGTAGTCAATAACTAGAAACTAACTCTCCAAAAAATTAGTTTCTTTTTAGTAGAATTTGTGTCATAGAGCTTTTAGCTCCTTTGCAAAGATGATAGTCAATTAGCACATATTGTGTCAGACATAAATTCATCAAGTTAAGGGGCTGTGCTTTTCCTGAGCACAAGGCACTTGGTTTTTCTCCTCCACAATAGGAAAAGGAATTACAAATGGAGTTTGGGAAAGAATATCAAACAGAAAAAAAAAACCTGGAATAGAAGTGTTATATAACAATGGGAAAATTTAGCTATCCAAACTTTTGCAAAAATTAATTTTCTCTCTCCTTCTCTACCTCTATCTCTGGCTGTCTCTTTCTGTCAATTTGCCTTAATAATAATTTTATACTTCCAAGATGTGGAGGAACCAATGAGGAAAATTTAAATTGGGAATCTCTAACTCTTACTAAGTTAAGATTTGTTTACTAGAGGAGAGATGATGGGAACCTTAAGGTGAAGTATTAAGTCCACCAAAATTATTGTTATTAAACAAGAAAGGAAAACTGGCATAGTACGTAGTCTGATATATTCCCTACATTTTGGAAAGGCAAATTCCAAGAGTTCAAAGAAAGGGTAAGTAAGAGCCCATGGAAAAAGTTTCTCTATGAGAAGTCAGTACAGGAAAAATAATAAGTTTTCAAGAATAAATTCATAAGGCACTATGAGGAATACTACTGATGAGAAGAAAAAGGCAAATTGTTTAATGGAATCTTCAAACTATAGACAAATGAACTGGAATAAAATTCCTATGAAAAATCTGAAATTATTTGTAAAGAAAAGATTGGTGAAAATCTAGAAAAGGAAGCAATGATCAGAAAGCTAGCATAAATTTATTAAAAACTAGTCATACCAGATTCATCTCATTTATTTTTTTTTATGGGATTAGTAAATGGTAGATTAAGGGAATGTCCTCACTGTAGATAAATTGCATTTTAGTAAAATGTTGAACAGACAATACCTCTAATCAGATTTGGACTTAAGTAAATATTTAGATGTCTAGTAGTCATAAAAAATTCAATGTCACCTTGAAATACAAGTCTATAATGGAGTACCCAAACCATCTGTGTTTTTTCTTATGCTGTTTAGGACTATTATCAGTGACTGGGATCCAGTAATAAATGGCAGATTTATAAAAAGTTTAAATGTGAAAGGTGGAAAGGCTAGCTAGATAATGTTAGATGAGAAAAATTAAATCCACAAAGATCTTGACAGGCTAGAATGTAAGCAAAGTTTCAATAAGACCTAATTTAAAATAAATTAAGACTCTATTAAGCACATACTATGTGCCTGGTACTGTGTTGAGTGAGGGAGATGCAAAGACAAAATTGGAAGACTCTGTCTTCAAGGAGATTATATTATCTTGGGAGATATAGTATGTGTATATAAGTATATGCAAAATTTTTATGGCATGAGCAAAAGGTAAATTTGTGGGGAGTAGAGAAAGAAACACAAACACTTGAGGGGATAGGGAAGCTTTCACGTAGCAAGTGGCTGTGGAGCAGAGATTCTAATAGGTAAATATTAATGGAAAGGAGGAAGTCTATTATAGTCTAGTTGGGGGTGGGGGGGAGGAAAACAGCCAGCATAAAAGCATAGAGATAGAAAGTGCTGTGTTTTGTGTGAAGAATAACCCAAAGATTAGTTTGACTACACAGATCCTAAAGAGCATAATGTGCAATAATGTGTAATAAGACTAAAGAAGGTAGTTTGGAGCTAGGTTATGATATATACAATACCTCTATACAAATGCCAAACAGAGGAGTTTGTATTTGATCCTAGAGGCAATAGAGAGCCTCTAGAACTTATTGAGTGGGGGAGTAACATGGGAAGATGTGAGCTTTAGAAAAAATAATGTTGACATCTTTGTAAAGGATGGGACTAAGAGGGGAGATGTGAAACTGGGAGATCAATTAAGACGATTATGCAATTATCCAGACTAGACAAAGTAAGAAGTGATGAGGGCCTAGAGTAGAGGCCATATGTTATGTGCAGCCTAACAGCAATGCCCTATTAGTTCAGGTTCAATTTTGGGATAAAATGAGGCATTGTCCTTGAATCTATATGGAAATGTATCTGGTCATCAGGTCAGAGCATGGTGACTTCTACAGTTTTCAGACATCTGCCAAGTCAAAGGGACACAAAATCAACTTGGGTGGAGATTTTCATGCCCTGGGGTGACAGGGAAGCATTATCTAGGGAATCAGGGGCCAATCAGGCCCCAGGGACAGCTTTATTGTTTGTTAGATGAAACTAATCCCTATTTTAAGGAAACATGGGAACACTGGTCCTATTGCATACCACCCTTATGACTGCTAGAATATTCTAGAGGACATGCCACCATCCAAAGGCTTTCAAGAATTTTACTGGATAATCATTTTAGCGTAAGCAGTGCTAAAGGAAAAGGAAAAACAAAGAGAATATAAAGTGAGTTCCCTACAAACCCCACCAATTCAACACACAGAAAAAAAAATGAATGAATACATGATTAAGTGAATACATAAATAAGTAATGAAATGTGGAGGACAAAAGCCCAAAATCCCAAGGTTTTTCTCTACTGTTTGGAAGTGCTGAGTCTCAAAATTAACCAATATGGTCCATGTGGTAGATGGCTGATCTGTGTCGTTCACAGTAGATCTTCTAATGCAAGACAGCAATGATGAACCAGTGACCCAGAGCAGAACAAAGTATTCCACTTTATTTCATATACTTTGCTGGAGAAGAATTTTCTTTCACACCTCCCTCATTAAACTATTAATTTAGTTCCTTTAGAGCAAAGACCATTTCCCCCTATTTCACACAATGTCTAGAATACAGAATGTATTTAATAAATTTTTATTGACTGACTAACAGAGTAGATGTTCATAAATTTTAGTTGACTAACTGGGGACCTAATGTTGTTTGCTGTAAACTACATGGAATGGTTCAAGTAACTCTAGGGTTTTGCATCTGATCCTTCTCACAGTAATATACATAGAGATAGCTGAAAAGTCTCAGAAAGATACTGACTCCCAAAACTTCAGGGTCAGTCAGCCCTCTTGGCTGACAGGCAAGCAACCTCACCCGTATTGCTACCAGTTCCATTAGCTGTTCCCCAGCTTTCACTGCATGGTACCTAATAGCCAAGAGCTCTGTCTCTAATTATTGGACGAGTTCACTCTCTCTTATTCAAAAACCAAAGAATGCTGGACTTTTCATTTACTTTCCCAGGCAGCTTCCTCTAAAATTATTTGACTTAATTGTCCTATATGGCTAAGAGCCTGTTCCCTCTCATGAAGAGAACTACCCATACACAATCAGAAGATTTCGTGCTACTGGATATCACCATGTGGTTTCTGGAATCTGAACCATCCTCACCCCCATCCTTTATATGTGCAGTGTCTTTCCCACAGTTCTACCATGATGATGTGAAAAGCCATCTTATTTCACTCATATCATGCCAGATGTTATAGTATGCCTAATGTAAACACATTAAACAGGTCAGGTACTATTGGAGGACAAAATGAGGAGCTCACAAGTCTTTGAAAAATCAACAAAGGAGGTTTACTTTGTCCTAAGAAAGTAAGGATATGCAGAAATTTACAATGGTTCTTACTTTCCATAGACACAGCCCACCTAATTTCCATATGGAAATGTATCTAGTTGGAAAGGCAGAGTATTATGATTTTCATGGTCTTCAGATATCCACTAAGTAAAATGAACCCCAGTTTCATATGGGGCAACTTTTTATGCCCTTGGGTAACTAGGAAATTGCATAGAGAGGAGTAGAGTCCAATCAAATATTAGGGAAGTTTTGAGACTTTTAGGTTAAATAAGGGGTAAGGAACTTGCAGCCTCAAGACCACATTTGGCTCTCTAGGTGCTCAAGTACAGCCCTTGGACTGAATCCAAATTTCACAGAACAAGTCCACTTAATAAAAGGATTTGTTCTGTGAAACTTGGACTCAGTCAAAAGGCCATACTCAAGGACTTAGAAATCCACATGTGGCCTCATCCAGAAATGAAAAGGAGAAGAAATGGTCAGATAAGTAATGGGAAAACTAAATGAGAACAAAGTCAAAAAAAAAAAAGGAGAAAAAAGAGCGTCCAGAAGAATAACGTGGCCATTGTTACCTAACGCAGTAGAAAGGTCAAGAAAAATAAGGCCTGAGAAAATGCCACTGGATTTGGCAATTAAGAAATTATAGTATCTGTACAATGATGTTAGAGCCACATTGCAAAGGGTGTAGAAGTGATTTTAAAAAGTAAGTGAAAGTAACAAGAACAGACAGCTTTTTTTTTCCCTAAAAAGAATAAATGTCAACTCTTATCCTTGGTTTAAAAAATCAATTTCACCACAATAAAATGGGTGGATTTTAGCTAGAGGAGGAAGGGAAAGGAAAAATTACTTTTGTGATGCCTACTATTTTCCAGGGATGATGCTAAGTGCCTTACATATATTATCTCAATTGTACTTTGCAACAACCCTCTCAGATAAGTGCTATTATCATTCTCATTTTACAGTTGAAGAAATTGAAGCTAACAGAGGTTATGTCTTGCCCCATGTCACAGAGCTGGTAAGGATCTGAGGCTTGTTCTACACAGTGGAATTTAAGTGTCCCCAGAAAATAATTTATCTGGAAAAAAAATTGAATTCTTTCATTGGACTGCAAAGGTAATGTGATTCAACAATGTGACATGATCCAAAAAAGCTAAAAGAAACTTGTGCTACTTTAAGAGAGACAGTGTGTCCAGAACTAGGAGTATGATATACCCACTATACTCTGCACAGATGAGGCCACTTTCACCATTTTGTGTCTAGTGCTAAGTACTATATTGTGAAGGACATTCAAACTCATCTAAGGTAAGCAAGTAGAATAGTAAATATTTTGGCATATGAGAAGTAAGTGAAAGATTTTGGGATGATTTGCTTGAGGAAGACAACAAAGGGATTGAAGGGAGATCTGGGGATATAATATCTAGTTTTAAAGATTGAAAGGCTTGTCACATTGAAAGGAATTAGACTATTTTGATTCACAAGAATTAGGAGTGATGAGCAAAATATTCTAAGAGATAAAATTCAGTTGGGAATGAAGGAGAAATTTCCCATCCAAATGTGGAATGGGTTACATCAAAACATAATTAGCTTACCTACACTGGAGGTCTTTATGAAAAGATCCAATGACCACTAACCACATATTTTGTACAGGATATTTGTATTCAGGCTATTGATTGGATTAAATAGCCTCTGAGGTCCCCTTTACCTCCTGGGTTATATGATTATACAACTAGAGCATATCTGAAATATGTTCTAGGTTTGGATGAGTCAGAAATGAGAAAAAAAATCGATAAAAGTCATGAATCTAAAGGTATCCAAGTACTGAGCCTTCAGAATTTATACAAATAGTCAGCAGTGAGAAGCCAAGTAGGAGACAGAAGAACAGAGTGGGTTGGGAGGACAGGGGTCAAATAGCCAGAGGGACATTCAGTAATGACCCAAAGAAAAAGATATCTAGAAAAATTAGAAGTACCAAAGGAAATAGCACAAATATATAGACACTGATGTGCCAAGGACCTTGCTGTTACTGTATTAGTTCTTTTCTGTATCACCTGCCTTTATAACTACTTAGTACATTGAGAACCTGACCTAAGTTACCTAGTAGTTTGCTACTGACAATGACTGCAAATGCTTCACTAACTTGGTATTAAAAAGGAGACAGAATGAATAGATAAGGTACTCCTTTTACTAACTTCCTTCTCTTCTAACAGTTCAAACTCCACCTCTCAGTAAGAATGTGGGGGTTACGGAGGAGGAAATTGATTGGGGTAACAACTAGATGTTGGGCTTTTGTACCTTACCGGTGAAGATTTCTTTGTAAATCCATGGCTGACCTTTCCACTTGACAGCATATGAGAGCACCTGGCCATCATGGTTTCTTTATAGAAGAGCTCTGCCCAGTGGCCAATTCAACATAAGGACAGGAGTTTGAATGTCTCAAAACTCTGTGTTGGGAGGCAAACAAACAGATTGCAGCTGATACCCATTCCCTGCTTTGCATAGAAATGTCATAACATTGGCTCCAGAATGGAGCCCACACAACTCTAAAGGTTGCTCTGGCAGGCAAATAAGAAATGAAAAAGTCATCCACCCTTTCCATTTAGAAGAGAAACACATCACTACTGAGTAGGGGCTATTGGAACTAACTATCAGATGTTAAAAAGAACAATTTAGGTGCTCAACAAAAAGCCACAGAAGATTTTGCTGTTGTTAATTTTGGAAGACGACATAATGGTCATTCCTACCTAGATCTGTGTCATCAAATGGTCTCTAATTTTCTCAAAATATATTTCTTCCCTAGTTTCAGAAAACATAAACTGGGTTGTCTCCACGGCATTTTTTCCTAAATGCCTAGATTATTAATTTGAATTTGGCATTCCATGCACAAAAGTCTTTTTAATAAATGCGGTAAATTAATGTCTATAGGCCACCAAAGCCCATGTTCCAGAGCAAGGCTGAACAGTCAAATTGTACTGTGGCTTAATGGCAAGAGAGGGCACTGAGGGGGAACATGGGGGAGCTGAGTTCCCATTTTGATTGAGCCCACTTGCTCAGTATGCACTACTTGACCTACTTTCTGCCTCATTCAGTCCAGCTATTGAAACGGGTGAAAAGCCGTCTGTTGGTGAAAACCAGATGCTCTGTCTCAACAGAGATTCCCACAGCAAATAAATTACAAAATTAAAAGAAAGAAGCCTCCGCCTAAGAAAGCTTGCATCTCATTCAAAAGGTATCCACATTCATAGCCTGTTAGATTTGCATGCACAACTGTTTACATTCAATTACTTAGCTAATGCAGTGGAGCCAGGAATAGAAGAAGATTTAAGAACACATGTTTTCTTTTACCTTTATCCCTTTCTTTAAAAAAAATAACAGAAGAAAAAAATGTAGATAGATATCAAGGATGACTCACCCTACAGTTAGCATAAAGCTTTAAAAAAAAGTCATCATATCTACCAAACTGGAGAATCGATAATTTTCTGAACAACTGTTGAACTCAAATTAAATCAAAGGCTGATCAACACTGAGAAATACTATGTATGTTTGGGGACATGGAGGATTGTATGTGGTTTCTAAAGATGTGAGTAAGGTCAGCCAAGCCAAGAAGACAATCAAAGGCATGAAAAAATTACCAGAACTTGAAGTTTTACCACATATCAGAGGCCTAAACAAGCAGCAAGAAGACGGTCCCTTAGAGGTAACAAAAGGGATATAAGAACACAGAATTTAGAACTGGACAGGACTCTCATTTTATGGGGCAGGGAGGGGAATGAAGCCCACGGAGGGGAAATGACATTGTACAAAAACAGAAAAGCAGTAAATAGCAGAGGTGGGTTTTAAACCCTATTTTTCTAACTTCGAATCCAGCATTCTTTCTTCTGTAGCAGGCTGATAATAGTAACCATCTATTGGGTTGCATTTCAGGGAAATCTAAAAGGCCTCTATGTCTTAAAACAGCCTCTCCTACCAACTCATGTCTGAAGTTTTACTTTCAGAATTTCATCTCTTTAGTTTAAAGTAGTGATACCAGTAGAGATGTAAATATTCCTAGCAATGCTAGCACTAAGCAAGAAGTCTTTTATACCTTATGGAACCACAGAATTTTAGAGTTAGAATGTTTAAACAGATTATTTATTCCAACTTCTTCATCTTACACTACATGAGAAGACAGAGGTTCAGAGAGGTGAAGCCACATAGCTAGTGAGTGATACCTTAATACGAATGAAAGATCTGAGAATAAGTTTTAACAAAGGAAAAGGAAGACAAACCCAAGTGATCCTTGATGTCATAGGTAGAAACTGAAAAAGAAGCATCAGCAAGTGAAGGACACTGGACTTAGGGTCAGCATAGCTGGGCTTGAATCTGGGTTTTAGTATTTGCTACTAATATGCTATTGGGAAAGTCTCTTTAATTTCTCTGGGCCTCAGTTTCCTTAACCTGTTACATGAAAAAGTCAAACCAACTTCCTTCCATATCTCGATCCTACAGTTCAAAGTAGAGGAAAGGGCATAGAAGAGAGAGCTAGGGCTGGATCTCCTGAATGTCAGACAATACCCTTGTCTTAGGAGCTCTAGCTACTGTTTATAGATAATAGGCTGCATCCAATAGTGAGAAGGTGTGTTGGCTTTAACAGACCTGAAGATATGTTTTCCTCTGTGGTGATCAGGTGACCTGAACTAGATTGTTGATGAAGTAACAGAAAATGAACCAAGTACCTCCTTTTTGAGCCATGGCCTTTTATTCATTAGTCCTGCCTGAGGAAGGACATATCATTTCTATAACTCAAAGACAGAGAAATGAAGACAATTAAATTCCTAGTTCCAAACAGTCAAAGCCAATGGTATAGTAAACAATATAAGGGAGACAATCTGATTCATTTCCTTGGGTTAGGGACTAGTCATCCAGTCAACCAGCACTTATTAAGCATCACTTTGTCAAGAATTTCTCTTTAAATTTTCTTCCCCCATGTGCAAAATTAGATTGAGCTGCCTTTGAAGAACCAATCATCCCAAGGATTGGTATTTTGATCTTCACACAGAAATGAGAGAATGAGAAGAAAGTAACAAAAGAGAGGTAAGCTTGGGTAGGAAGAGGACCAAGATTATTTGTGTTCTTCCTTTAACGCCTACACCAATAGCCCTTTTCCTTACTTCACTTGTTCAGACACACTGAAGTTCATTCATTGTAGTTTCCTTATAATTCTAGGTCATGCTAGGGCTGGGTTCACAGTGTTGAGGGCATTTGATTAGATGCCAGGAACCAGAATAATGATTAGAATAATTCATATGTCTAGAAAGAACTTTCCTGATAACACTACAGGGTAGACAGGGAAGTGTTGGCGCAATTTGAGAAATCACAAAACAAGGTCAGAGAAGTTAAGTGACTTCCCCAATTAAGTCTAATTAAAATAAATTATTAAGGACTTACTCGTGTGAAAGTAAGTGTTAGTGTTAGTCATAGGAGATAAAAAAATTTGAAAATGAAAATCCCTCCCCTCAAAGATTTTACCTTCTACTAGAAGGATTGAAGCATGGATAGTAAAAAAAAAATAGTAACATTATATATAATATATATACATATGTTATTATATGCAATATATACATATAGAGAGAATGTATATTTGTATATATGTATATACACCATCTAGATTGTATATACACACACAAAATACATATATACATATATATAGACACATGTACATACATATGTATACCCACATATACATGTATACACATATACATATGTAACTATATATGTGTGTGCATGTGTGTGTGTGTGTGTGTGTGTGTGTGTGTGTATTCTGATTGGATAAAGTAGTGAGCCAAGACAAGAAGCTTAATACTTGAGTAACCACAAGAATGAGAATGCTCTGTGCTGAAATATGAATTTTAGAGAAGGGGCTGGTTTCTGAAAGAAGATAATAAGCTCTATTTTGAACAAGTTGAGTTTAAGGTGCCAACAGGACATACAGATAGAAATGTCTAGCATGCATTTGATGTGATATGGGATTGGCATTAAGGAGAGAGATTGTAGTTTGATATAGATTTGGGAGATATCCGCCCAAAGATAGACCAAGAGGAGCCTATGAGATCATCAACAAAAAGGCAGTAAAGCAAGATATGAGAATGTGGCTCAGGAAAGAACCTTGAGAGACATCCAGAATTAGAGGGTTTTATTAAATGGATGATGATCTGATAAAGGAGACTGAGGACAAATAGTAGGAAAAATGGGATAAGCAGTGCCACAAAAGGCAAGGGAGGGGAAAAGTGCTCAATCCAATCCACTCAAATTCATAAAGCATTTATTAAGTGTTTATTGTGTTCCTGGTCCTGTGCTAAGGGAGACAGGGGACCAAGATTAGGAATGACTGCTATCAGGGAGCTTGCATTCTTTGGGATTGGTTGGGAGAGAGGAGGGAAAGGTAGGGGTATGTCAGGGAGAGGGGAAATGTGCAGATATGTACATACAAATTAAAAATTTTTTTAATTTATTTCAGGGTTGAGGAGAACTATCAACTGGAAGAATCAGGGAAGGCTTTTTTTGCAGTAGCTAGCACTTGAACTGAGCTTCCATGCCAATTAGGAGTTCAAAGAATTGGAGCTGAAGAGGAAATATATTCCAAGCACAGTTGACCACCTCGGCAAAGGCACTGAGACAGAGCCATAAGATGGAATAACATGGGTGGGCAAAATTAGGATGAAACAAGGAGGGATCAAGCATTTATGAAGCATCTACTATGTCCCAATCACTACACTAAAGTGCTTTACAAATACCTCATTTGATATAGAATTCTTGAAAGGGGAGAAAGGACATTAGCCTAGAAAAATTGGTTAAAGACACATTGGAAAAACCTTTAAATAAAAACAAAGACTATAACAAAGAAGACAGAGATATACACACATATGCATATATACACACATATATGTAAGTATAGGTATGTATGTATGCAATACTGAATGTATTTCCCCCTGGAGGAAAAGGAAGCAATTGAAGTTTATTGAGCAGAAGAATTATAAAGTTAAGGGACCTAATGCTTTAGGCAGGGGTGAGGAGCCTTAGGCCTCAAGGCCACATGTGGCTCTCTAGGTCCTCAAGTGGGGCTCTTTGACTGAATCCAAACTTCACAGAACAAATCCACTTAATAAAAGGATTCCCCACCCTTGTTAAAGATATCAGTTTAATAGGCTGTATAGGAAACGGATTGGAGAAAGGAGAACTACAGACAGTGAGATAAATTAGACTAGTACAACAGGTCAGGTGAGAGGTAATCAAGTCCTGGTGGTTACTACGGGGAGTTGAGGAAACAGATACCAGAGATGTGGAAGTAGAACTGATCAGATTTGGCAAATGATTGGACATGGAGAATGAATGAGAGTGAAAAGCAGTCAGTTCTTGGTTGGCAGACCAGGTTGACTTCAAAAAAGCTGGTACCTGTGAGAGAAATTGAGAAGTTAGGAAGAGGGGAGTTAGCAAGATGCAAAGATGCAGAGAGGAAATAGAGCACGAAGACTGAGGAAAGCCATTTGATTTACCAGTTAAGAAATGACTGCTAGGAGCAGCTAGGTGGGGCAATGGTTAGAGCATGCATACTGGAGTTAGGAGGGCCTGAGTTTAAATTCAGTCTGACGACGCACTAGGTTTTTGACCCTGGGCAAGTCACTTAACCCCAAATGCCTCAAAAAGAAAGAAAGAAAGTAGAAATCACTGCTAAACTTAGATAAAGCAATTTTCAAAGAAATCTCTCTCTCTCTCTGCCTCTGCCTCTGTCTCTGCATCTGTCTTTCTCTCTTTCTACTGCTTTCTCTACAGAGATATATCTATACATCTATACTGAACTCAATATCTATAGATATATAGCTATATTTCTATCTCTACATAAATATGTATATATATATAAATGTTTATATAATATTTGTATATATACATGTGTGAATATATGTATATAAGCACATATATTTTAGAAGTAAAAGTAAGAGAGAGGATGATAGCTTGAAGGGATAGCAAATCAAGTGAGGTTTTTTATTCATTTTGCAGTGCTAAACCTAAATATATTTATCAGTCATTAGGAAAGCTGCACATAAATAGGTGGAATTTGAAGATGAAATTAAAGTAATGACTAGTGGGCCAAGTATATATGGCTAAGCAAGGGTCCCAGAGGACACAGTGGGAACCTAATACCAAGTAAGAAAGGGACTAGCAGTAAGGATTAAGCTGGATAAGAGTGAGAATGTAAGGGAAGGAAAATACTACGAAAAGGCAAGTACAGTGGTCAGTAAATAGACTGCTGGGCTTGGAGTCAGTGACACAAATTGCCATCTTGCCACAGATTTTTTTATCTATGTGACCCTAGGCAAATTGCTGTATGTATTTCAACCTCAGTTTCTTCATCTGTAAAATGAGGACAATAATATCTCCTTTCTTGCAGGGTATTTGTGAGTTCAAATGAGTTAACACATGCAAAGCATTTTTCAAACCTTAAATTACTTTTAAAATGCTAAATACTTTATTCCTGGATATGTTGACTTTGAATGACTCAGATTTGGAGGCAAGAGGAACAAATTTGCTCACTATGGACATAAGTTGGTTAGAGCCTCTACCTTCCAGGCCACATAATGATTGGTGGGACCATCCTTCTTTACACTCTGGGGATAAAGGTATAGGGGTAGTGGCAAGGAGTTTGGGACAGAAATTTCTGCATCCGGAGACCAAACTAAACTCACATAGTATCATATCTGTTCATATATGTTCATAGCATTCAAGATGGCACGTAATGAAGCACACTCAGAAGGTATTCCAAATGTGGAAATGGCAGTAAGTGTTGTGCCATGCTTGGTGTAGGCTTATAGAACTGGAAAAGATACTTTAAAATGGGGAAACTAAAACCCAGAGAAATAAATTGGTTTGCCCAAAATAATCCAAGATATGCCAAAATTAAGTGACAGAGCTTGGATTCAAATCCACCTCCTCTGACTCCAAACTCAATACTTTTTTTCCTGTACAGTGCTGCCTTTTTAGTGTTCAGATTTGGATCTGATGCCCAAGTTTGGGCAACGCCGGTCCTTGAGCTGAGGTCCCACTCTTTCTCTCCTGATCTGTGGGATCTCTGATCATGCAAGTAGAGTCCAAGCAGAGAGTTAAACTTAAAGGTCTTCTGATTCTAAGACTAGTACAGAGGTGATGTTTTCATGTACCTGACAAGTATCTGAAGTTAGAGCAGATAAGTGAGTCAGGGCTGAGAAGGAAAAATGTTAATCAGGGTAGATATGTAAAGTAATTGTTAGAGCACCATGGGGTTAGAAGTCAGGCAGACAAGAAGAAAGGCCAAATCATAAATATTTGTAGATAGGATGAAAGTTCCAAAGTCTAGGCAAATGGAAACCAGAAAGTCTGTAGGAACTAAAAAACAAAAACCAAGACATAGATCCAAAACAAAAATAAGAAGAAAAAAGTGGAAGCCAAAAATAAAATAGTTTCATACAGGACCTTGCCTATGTTTACTGTAAATTCAAGAGGCTGTTCCTCTGCATGGTTAAATTCAAGTAAATAGTTTCACAAGAATTTTTAAGCTCCTACTATCAATCCATCAGTCAGCCAACAAGTATTTAAGTGTCTGTGACACGTCAGGTGCTATGCTAAGCATTAGGGAGTCAAGTACAAAAAATAAAGCCATCCCTACTCATGAAGCCCTTCCATTAAATAGGGGAGTTTAGTACTTTTATGTACACAGCATAAATATAAAGAGAGTAAATACAAATAGATATAAATTAGTTGAATACAGTTAGTTTGGGAGAGAAGATACTTAGAAGAGAGGGACTCTACGATGTGGCATTGAGGAGAGAGTGAATTCCAGGCACATAGAATAGCCAGGACAAAATCATAGATAGTGTGATGTGTGAGAAAAAGAGAGAAGAACAATTTATCTGGATCAGAGATAGAGGGAATGGGAAAATATCCAATAAGACTGAAAATATAGGTAGGGGGTATAGTTTAGGGCTTTAAAAACTAATAGAGGGTTCATGTTTTATCTAAGAGAAAATTGGAATCCAACAGACTTAATTAAGGTTGGGAATCATATATTCAGATCTTCTGTTAGGTAAAATTAAACTTGAGAGAGGGAGACCAGTTGAGAGGGCATTGCAATAATTTAGCCAAAATTGATAAGGCCCCTAACTAAAGTAAGTGTGCAAGTTTCAAAGCCCTGGATACACAAAAACAAACAAACGAACAAACAAAAATTCATTCCTTGACCTCAAGGCACTTACATTCTCTTCTGAGGAATACATAATTTAAACAGAGAAGAAAAAGAAAATATATGTATACATATGGAAGACAGAACTAACAATTAGGAGAATCAGGAAGAGCTTGACAAAGGATAAGCTCATGTGAGCCTTGGTGGGAAGGGGAGTGTGGAGAATAGGAGAGGAGGGAGAAGGAGGAAGGAGAAAAGAGGGAAAATGGGAGGTGGGTATAAAATCCTTACCAGGAGTGGGCTGTGACGGAGTGGAAAGAAAATTTTACTTCTGATATCCTAAGACTGCCTGGTCTAATTTATCAAAATCTGATCACCAAGTATGTGTCATAATAGTTTTTTTTTTAATGATATTCTATATATGGTAAATTCCCAATTGATAGTAAGTATTTAAGGTCAGGAACCATGCTTTATACTGGGAGAGGGGGGAAAATCCCACAGCACTTCACATAAGATAGGCAAAGAGTAGATCCTCAAATTATGCTTTTTGATTCAAAAACAATAACATCATGAAAGGTGAATATTTATAGGACCAGCTCCACCCAGATAATACTCACCACCCTGTGGGTTCAGATAACCCAGGAGCCAGAAAGTTAACATGAGCAAGGCTGCAGTTGAGGAGGTAGGTCCCTTCCAAAATCTGAAGACTAGGGGAACTGGTGTGAATATCCAATGTACATTTCTGCCTTTCTGATGCCTTTTTCCCTTTCTTTTTGGAGTTCCAAGGTCCAATTCACTGTGCACAAAACAAATCAAGGGAAAATAGGGCCCAGCTGCCTGTGGCCTTTGTTGATGAATAGTGCTCTAAGTCAGTCACTCAGCTGTTTTATTACTTGTCTTTAAGGCTGATGAGTCCCAAGCAGACCTGCATCACTGAATTCTCAATAAAGGGTTAGTGCTTGTCCTGCAGAATAATAAGAACTGCTAATGACACCAATTAAGAGCTGTAAATGTCATTTACACTTGTTTGTTATTTTTCAAGTCAATAAGGCTGTGAAGACACAGTCGCCTGAGATAATTTAGATTGCAGCAGTTTGTGGAAATGCTTTAATTGAAATATTGCAATGGGGATTCTTGTCCTTCTTTCCAAGCAATTGTGTTCCCCACTGGGTCAGTTATGCCCCAAATAGTTAAAGAGAGGCCATAATAGATTCTGTGAAAAGAAACAAAGGAAGACAGTAGGCTAGAATCAGTACAATGGTTAGGGCTGGAGACTAGACCTCTGATTTCATCGATGTAAATGATTCTTGGTTCAAGAAACTCTTTCCCTCCACCAAAGGAGTTGGACGTCATTTCTGCAACTTATATTCTTAGAAATTATCGAGAGCCCTAAGAAGTTATGTCAATTGCCAATGGTCACAGAGAATTAGTGCAACTATATTCAAATCCCCCAAGCTAAAGTTCTTAGTTTGAAGGTGCCCCTCTTCAAACTGGAAAAGAGATTTGAAGTTTTCCACCAGCCAGTTGTCCAGCTATGGAAAAAAATAAATAATAATACTTTTGATGCTTTATAAGAACTCTACTCTCTTCAAATATTCTCTTGGCGATATCATCAGTTCCTATGGGTTCAAGTCCAAAGTCTATGCCTGTAACTCTTAAAGCTATAAATACAGCCCTAGTCTCTTAAACTTCAATCATTCATAATCATCTACCTTCTTGAGAACTCCCCCTGTTTGTCTCATAGGAGTCTCAAACATGGCCCAAAGAAAACTCATTATCTTCTTCATTAAACATACTCAACATTTCCTTTTTATTTCTTTTGGGCATACCACCATCTTTTTAATCACCCAGATGTGCAATCTAGTGGTCATTCGTGACTCTTCACTCTCTGTCAGCAACCCCACCTGAAATTAATGGCTGGGTCTGGTTAATTCTACTGTCCCTACACAACATAACTGATCTCTGCCCTTTCACTCTCTCACATAGCCACATTAACTCTCACTTAGATTATTGTAACATTGCTCAATGGTCTCAGTGCCACTAGTTTCTTGCTTTTCTAATCTGTACTCCACATGCAATAGCAATGTAGTATTCCTAAATCATTGATCTCATCAAGTCACCCTAGCCACTGAAAGCCTTTAGTTATTCCCTCCTCTGTCTTGAATATCTTGCTCCAACTTACCTTCCTTGACATATTTCATATCCCAGGCAAACTGTCCTACTAGCTGTTCTCTAAACTCACCATTTCTATTTCGTGCCTTTATGCTTTGTCACAGACTATCCCTCATGCCTAGAATGCTTTCCCTTTTCACTTTTTTCCCTCATTAATTTTAACATCTTTAAAGGCTCAATTCAGAGGCAACCCCTAAAGTAAGTAAGTAAGACTTTCTAATTGTCCTGTCCAGAGGTCTCCAAACATTCTTGGTTCACAATTCCCTTTATATCCCAGTAGTTGTCATTGTTTTTCACGGTGCCCTTAAGCCAAGAGAAATGCCTAAAAGTTAAATTTTCATGTAGTTTGTTCCGAAGAACATAATAATAATTATGTCCTAACAGCTGAATAGCAATTTGAAAATGTAGTACTTATGAATTAAAGGAAAAATGGGAGGGTGCTATTTTCAACTATGATTAATAATGAATGTGTGGCTTTTGAGATGCTGCACAACTTCTCAAACCTTGGATTAAGATGGAACACCACCACTCTCATTTCCTATTCCACGTCGATTTTTTTTACCATAATTTCCTTTTTATCACAGCAACCTCTAAAGATCCAGCTTTGTAAAGGTATGACATGACAGACTAGAAAGTTCCAGAAGTTACTGGTGTTACTAAATGTATGAATAAACAAATATATCTCAAACATTCAAGAATGCATCTTAAGGAATATAGCACGATCTAATGTTGAAACTGTGAACTACATCAAGCCAATACTTCATACAATATCTGACAGATGACACTATGTTTCCCTAGAAAATTCCAAGTAACCCCACATGCCCTTGTGAATTCACTGGGGCACCCTGAGGTGCCTTGGTGCAGTTTGGGAAACTCTGACCTAATCATTAGTACTCTCTCCCAACTCAAATTACCTTGTTTTTTTTTTTCTTTCTGTGCAGCTGCATTGTCCTCTCCAGGGAGGTGTTGGATCAGCTTTAACCTGCTCACTAGCCAAGTTAAATCAGAGCTTGACTTATTATTTTGTTGATTCTCTGCATTTAAGAAAAATGATGGAAAGACAGTTAATAATGTACGTGAAACTTAGAAGCATGTCCTGCATACATTTTTAAAGAGCCTATTTCTTTTTCTAACTTTTACAAACACACCCTTACCTTCCACCCCCATCCTTATTGGCAGGGATATTTTTACATTTTATCTTTGTATCAACCTTATCCTAACAGAGTGACTTGCACATAGCATGTGTTCAATAAATGTTTTCTGAATGGATGAATCAATAAGTGAATGAGTCAATTCATTACTAAAGAAAGTGTGGAACTTATACAGGTGAATATCACAAAGTTCCTAACTGTGCAAAGTTAGTAGAAAACTAAATATGTTTCAAGTCTAAAAGTTGAATCTCAAAGTTGGACTTTTATCTGGGACAGTATAGAAAGTAGGACATTAAATATGCTATCTTTTTCCTTTCTTCTTTGCTAACAATCATATGAAGAATTTTTCTCCCCGAGGTTTGACTATAGTGAAACCACGACAAGGGTCAACAGCCCATTGTTTAATGTTTCATTGAAGACATCAGCTGGGGACAAATAATCCTTGTTGAGAAAGCAGTTGAATTATGCCAATGCTGTATGCTTGAAGATAATTCATTCTAGGAATTTTAGGAATTTCAAAATAAAATTGAAACGTCAGTTCCTTTTAAGATTTGATGTTGTACTTTGAGGTGAAGAAAAGGATTGAAGGATTGGCTTGTAAGATATAAATATTCTTCTACAACATTCATTCCCTTTCCCATGATAGATGATCTTATTCTTGTCTTAGAAAGTTGTCTGGTCCCTTTGGAAAAACAATTTTAATGGATGAATGTTCAACAAAAATAAACAATATGGGAAAGCAATAACAGATTGGATCACAAAGCATAATAGCAAATTTGACCCCAACAATCTGATGTGTGAGCCCAGATGCATTGCTAATGGATTTGCCATGTGTCTATTCAGCATCAAAATAACATAAAAAGGGGAATTTCATTCAATTTGTTTTTTTTAAACCTACTCATACCTAGAAAAAAGTCTCAGTGACTTATTTTTACAGAATTATTTTAGACACATAAATCGGCCACTTTCTTTAGCCTCAGTGGCTGACTCATTAATACAGGAGGTTAAAAAAAATGAGGTAAAATAGAACATAAGACAGAAAGAAGAAAGAATATTTAAGCCATCCATTATTCCTTGAAATGGTGCACACTGCTGTTGGCTTACTTCACAAAACTGAGTCAACAATGTGGTATCATAGATAGTAGAAATGAAGGGATGGGGGCAGGAGTCAAATTTGATTTTGCTCCTGCTACTGAAAGATTATAAATATCATTGGATCAATAAAGATTCCAACTTTCCTTTTGCTTTCCTCCATCGAGGATGGTATCCCATTTCTCAACTGAATTCTCAATAAATGACTTGATCTTCTTTATTCCAATATTAGCCTTGTGATTCCTTCTGCTTCTTATGATTGTTCTCTTCTCAATATGGCCCCAATTTGCATTTTCAAGCCCCTCTTCTATCTTTCTATCAAGATCCAGTGATTCAATTAAACTAATTCTACTTTCCCCAAACAACATGCCTTATACTTTACCGTTTGTAGTATTTTTATTCTGTTATTTCCTATACCTAGAATGTTTTTCCCCGCTTCCCTTCTCAAAATGTCTTAAAGTAACTATCTTACTTTTGTAAACCTCTTCTCATCATATTCTGTCATTTATTATATTTATGTACATGGCATGTATCTGCTTTTAGATAATAAGCCCCTTTAAGTCAGGAGACATTTTGTCTTTCTTTGTATTTGCAATGGGTTATACAGTGTATTACAAGGTAAGAGTTTAATAATCAGTTATTGAATTGAATCAATATCCTACTTATCTTTACTTCAGTCTGCTCTAGGATAGGGCCTTAACTTTGTAACTGAAGACTGTCACAGCAGAAAGTAGAATCAGAAATGGTCTAAACCAAACTCTATATTTTACAGATGATAACATCAAGGCCTGAAGAGGGAACTTGACCTGCCCAGAGTCACATAGGTTGTGAATGTCAGAGGCATTAAATCCAAGTCTTCTGAATACAAATATAATGCTTTACACACCCCGCCCCCATTATATCACATAGATCCTCTTTTATGAATCATGAAATAAGTTCATGATCATTGCAATAATAAGTAATTACTTCTTAGCCTTTATACCTATTTGTATAACCCAAATGGTACTTTTCATGTATTGTTTTACATTGTTTCTGATTCATAGATGTACTGGAACCAGCTCATACTGGATTGCAATCAATTGTTACATTTTCAATTTCAGAAACTGGCAAATTCTACATATCAGGACTAGACTTCTTTCATGTGGGAGAGATTGTCTAGACTTACAAAATTGATGAAGAAAATGTTAATAATGAAGATTAAGCTTAAAATCATGTTCAATGTGTGTGTACATGTGTAGGTAGATGGATAGATAGATAGATACATACATACATACATACATGTTTGCTATTCAGTCATTTCAGTTGTGTTCAACTCTTCATGACCCCATTTGGGATTTTCTTGGCAAAGATACTTGAGTAGTTGCCATTTCCTCTCCAGCTCATTTTATAGATGAGGAAATGAGTCAATCAGGGTTAAGTGAATTGCCCAGAGTCACATAACAAGTAAGTGTCTGAGGCCAGATTTGAACTCAGGAAGATAAATCTTCCTGACTTCAGACACTGTACCCACTAGCTGGTCCAGATATAGATATAGATAATCTAGTCGTTAAATAGTTACCAGATAAAATATTAGGTGCAAGAGGATTGAGTTGAGAAAAGTTTTAAGTAATGGCACCTGAACTGAAACTTCAAGAAAGCTAAGAATTCTAATAAATAGTTGAGGAAGGAATGCATTCCAGGCAAAGTAGACAGTATCTTGAAGACATGAAATTGTTAAAATTGAGATTGTACCTAGGTCTTCTTGATTCCAAGCCCAGTACTCCAGTTGCTGTGTAATGTTTCTTCTTTTATCTCATTCACATTGCCCTGTAATTGAGGAAAAACATGAAATATCAAATTTAGGAAACAACTGGTAGGTTGGTTTAAATTTTACAAAGGGGGATTATGTGAAATAAATAGGGAAACATACATTACATCCTCCTACTGGAACTGAAGGTGCAACTCCTGTGATATTGGCCTCAGGTGAGCATTTGACCTTTACTAGCCCAGTCTCAGATGTAATTTTAGCCATCTCTATGTTGCATAGATACCCTTTGTGCCCATGCACAACATTCCACCACATTTCTAATGCTTAATTGGATAAAAATAGTCAATTAAAAAATAACATTTTCTGAAAGAACATGTATATCAATTATCCTATTACACCAATCAAGTAGCAGTTGGATGGCACAGTTGAAAAAGTACTGGACCTGGAGTCAGGAAGGCATAAGTTCAATTTTTACTTCGGACACTTACTAGGTGAATGGTCATAAGCAAGTCACATACCCTTTGCCTGCTTCAATTTCCTCATTTGTAAAATGGAGATGATACTAATAGCACCTACCTACCACACACAGAGATTCTGAGGATGAAAGGAGATAAAATTTATTAAATGTTTTACAAACTTTAAGACACTATGTAGGGTGGAGCAAGATGTTAGAGTAAAGGCAGGTACTTGTCTGAGCTCTCCAAAATTCTCCTCCTACGCACTTTAAAATTATATCTCAAAACAAATTCTGGAGGGGCAGAACCACCAAAAGAATGGTGAAACCATTTCCAGTCCAAGACAATTTAGAAGATTGGAAGGAAAGATGTCTCTCACTGAGGTGAGAGTAGACTGCAGTCCAGCACAGGCCAAGACAGAACAGACCACAATCAAGCAAGCCAGCAACAGGCCTTTGGGGGTGACTAAATTGGCAGTGATGGCTGCCAAATCTCTCAGCCCACAGATGATAAAGGGGTCCAACAACGGGTCAGAGGAGATTATAGGGGATCTTTTGCTGGCACTAGGTGCAAGACTCTATTGCATTGCCAATACATTGTTCTGGTTTCCAGTTTCAAGGCAAGGAGAAACAGTGGCAAACCAGGGGATTGGGGACAGTGGACACAGTTCCGGGATGAAAAAAAGATGACTTGTGGTCACTCACAGATTAGAACACAGGCCAGAAGAGCAGTGACCTCTCCTTAGATCACACTACCTTAGAAGAACTAAAAACCTATTAACCTGATAATTAGATCTGAAAACAGCAGCACAAAAAATCTGGAGCTTGGGACAGTCACCCTCCACCCTGAGAGCAAATCCAAACTTTAACATAAAGTTTAAAGTCAATAAATAGGCTGGGAAAACGAGCAAACAAACAAAAAAGAACCTGGTCGCAAGAAGTTACTATAGTGGCAGGGTAGATCAAAACACAAACTCAGAAGAAGACAACAAAGTCAAAATTGCTCAAAGAAAAAGATATGAACTGATCTCAGGCCTCAAAAAAAATTCCTGGAAGAGCTCAAAAAGGATTTAAAATCCAATAAAAGAGGTAGAGGAAAAATTGGGAAAAGAAATGGAAGTGATGCAAAAAAAATCATGAAAAAAGGGTTAGCAGATTGGTAAAGGAGGCATACACAGACAAAAAATAAAAATAAAAAAAAAACACCTCAAAAAGTCGAATAAGCCTAATTGTAAAACAGACACAAAAATCCACTAGGTAGAACTTCCTAAAAATCAGAATTGGTCAAATGGAAAAAGATATACACAAATACACTGAAGAGAAGAACTCTTGAAAAAAAAAAAGTAGAATTGGCCAAATGGAAAAGAAAGTAAAAAAGCCCATAGAAGAAAATTATTGCTTAAAAACTAGAATTAGGCAAGGGAAATTAACAATCCCATGAGACACAGTCAAACAAAATCAAAAGAAAAAGAAAAAATAGAAAAGAAAATGTGAAATATCTCACTGGAAAAACAACTGACCTGAAAAATAGATCAAGAAGACAAAATTTAAAAATTATTTTACTATCTGAAAGTCATGATCAAAAATGGAGCCTAGACATTGTATCTGAAGAAATTATCAAGGAAATTTCCCATGATATCCTAGAACCAGAGGATAAAGTAGACAATTCAAGAATCCATCAATCATCTCCACCCCAAAATGAAAATACTCAGAGATATTATAGTCAAATTGCAGTTCCCAGGTTAAGGACAAAATATTGCAAGGAACCAGAAAGAAACAATTCAAGTATTATGGAGCCATGGTCAACATAACAAAAGATTTAGCAACTTCTGCATTACATGATCAGAGGGCTTGGAATATGATATTCTGCAGGGTAAAGAAGCTAAGATTACAACCACGAATCACTTACCCAGCAAAACTGAATATAATCCTTCAGGGGAAAGGTGTATATTTAATGAAATTGAAACTTATCTCATGAAATGAATTTCCTGATGAAAAGACCAGAGCTGAATAGAAAATTTGACTTTTGAGTAGGACTCAAGAGAAGCATAAAAATAGTAAACAAGAATGAAAAATCAAAAGGGATTCAGTAAGGTTAAACTATTTACATTTCTACATGAGAATTTGATTACTTATAACTCATAAGAGCTTCCTAATTATTAGGGCAAGTAGAAGGAACATACATAGATGGGTGTGAGTTGACTATGATGGGATGCTATATAAAAGATAAAAACAAAAAAAGAATGCATTAGAAAGAAGCATGCATTAAAAGAAAGGGGAAGGAGATAAATAATTGGGTAAATTATAGCAAATAAAAGAGGCACAAAAGAGCTTTTACAGTGGAGCAGAAGATGGGGTGGAGTGGTGAACAATACTTGAACCTTACTTTCATTGGCATTGACTAAAAGAGAGAATAATATACACAGTCAGTTGATTATAGAAATCTATCATAATCTGTTGGAGAGTTCGAGAGGAAGAGGACAAGGGAAGGGGAGGGAGTGCTGATAGAAGGTAGAGTAGATTAGGGGAAGTGATGATCAGAAGCAAAACAGTTTTGAGGAGGCATAGAAAAAGGGGGAGAGGAGAGTCAGGGAAGGGGAAAAGAGAGAGACAGAGAGAGATAGAAAGAGAGAAGGAGAGAGAGAGAAAGAGAGAGAAAGATAAATAGGTGAAATGGGATAGAGGGAAATATACAGTTAGCGATCATAAATGTAAAAAGAAAGTATAGCTATTTTCTCTGAAAAAAGGCATCATTACTCAAATGTCATATATCTTATGGGTATATACGTGTGTGTGTGTGTGTGTGTGTGTGTGTGTGTGTGTGTGTGTGTATGCAGACATATAGTAGTGAGTCAAATTGCTAAGAATACTAGTCATTCCCCAATTGAGAAATGATCAAAAGGTATGAACAGGCAGTTTTCAGAAGAAGAAATCAAAGCTGTCTATAGTAACATGACAAAATGCTCTAAATTACTATTGATTAGAGAAATTCAAATTAAGATAACTCTGAGGTGCCACCTCACATCTATCACATTGTCTAATATGACCAAAAAGGAAAGTGACAAATATGGGAGGGAATATGGGAAAACTTAGGACTAAAAGAAATGTTGGTGGAGTTGTGAACTGATTCAACCATTCTGGAGAGCAATTTGAAACTATGCCCAAAAGGATAGAAAACCATGCATTTTGATCCAGCAAGACCACTGCTAGGTCTGTATCCCAAATAAATTTTAAAAAAAGAAAAGACAAGGTCCTATATGTAAAAAAAGTTTGTATAGCAACTCTTTTTGTGGTGACAAAGAATTGAAAATTGAGGTAATGCCCCTCAATTGTGGAATGCCTTTACTGGAGATTGTGGGAATGTGGTATATGAATGTGATGGATTACTATTGCATTGTAAGAAATGAGCAGGATACTTTTAGAAAAACCTGGAAAAACACATGAACTGCTGCAAAGTGAACTAAACAGACCCAGGAGAGCAGTTTTCACAATAACAGCAATATTGTAGGATTATCAACTGTGAATGACTTACCTATTCTTAGCCATACAATGATCCAAATCAGTTGTGAAGGACTTATTATGAAAATGTAGAGCTCAGATGGCAGAGTAAATGCAGTGGCTTGCTTGAGCTGTCCCCCAAACCCCTCCAAATACCTATAAAAAATGGCTCTAAACAAATTCTAAAGCATCAGAACCCACAAGACAGAATTAAATAAATTTCTAGCCCAAGACAACCTGGATGATTGATCAGAAAGGTATATCGTGAAGGTGGGAAGAGGAGCGCAGTTTGACATGGGTGCACAGGCTGCAGTAAACCTGGAGCATGCCTCAGAAGGACTGAATTGCAGGTAGCTGTGGTGGTTTCCAGACTTCTCAACCCACAAACAAGCTTTAGAAGGTCAGTGGGAAAAGTCTGTTTCTATGGTGAGAGAGAAGCACTGTGGGGTTCCAGCCTGAAGTGGAGGCTGCCTCCTGAGTTTCCACCCCACAGACTGAGGGGGAATCAAGTGGCTGATCAGAGGGGGATTACAGGGATCTCTGCTGGTTCAGGATTCTGTTGCTTTGCCCATGCTTGGATCTGGGTCCAAGTTCTGGGTGGTGGTCCTGGGGCAAGGAAGAGCACTGGCATGGTGGAGCTTGTAGTGGCTGGGGAGAGAAACCCCTCCTCACAGCTACAGGAAAGAAAGGAGTACTTGTAGTTACAGGCCAGGAAAGGAGTAAACACGTTGCCCTTGATCATAGCACCTGGAAGAACTGAAAGTTTACAGGTCCCTAGAAGTATCTCTGAAAACAGCTGCACAAAACCCCTGAAGCTTGGGACAGTATATTCTCCACACTGGAAACAGACTCCTACCTTACAAAGAGTTTATAATACAAGTAATTGGCCAGGATCATGAGCAAGCAGCACAAAAAGAGTCAGACTATATAATCTTACTTTGGTGACAAAGAAGATCAAAACATACAGCCAGAAGAAGACAACAAAGTCAAAGCTCCTACATCCAAAGCCTCCAAGAAAAAATATGAATTGGCCCAGGCCATGGAAGAGCTCAAAAAGGATTTGAGAAGCAAGTAAGAGAAGGAGAGAAAAAACTGAGAGTCATGCTAAAGGAGACCCAAAATAATACTGCAGAAAATAACACCTTTAAAAACTAACCTAACCCAAATGGCAAAAGAGGTCCAAAAAGCCAATGAGGAGAAGAATGCCCTAAAAAGCAAAATTGGCCAAATGGAAAAGGAAGTCCAGAAGCTTACTGAAGAAAATACTTCCTTAAAAATTAGAATGGAGAAACTGGAAGATAGTGACAATTTGAGAAATAAAGGCACTGTAACACTAATCCAAAAGAATGAAAAAATAGAAGAAAAATGTGAAATATCTCATTGGAAAAACAACTGACCTGGAAAATAGATCCAGGAGAGAGAACTTAAAAATTATTGGACTATCTGAAAGCCATGATCAAAAAAAGAGCCTAGACATCATCTTTCAAGAAATTATCAAGGAAAACTGCCCTGATATTTTAGAACCAGAGGGCAAAATAGAAATTGAAAGAATCTACCAATCACCTCCTGAAAGAGATCCCCAAAGGAAAACTCCTAGGAATGTTTTAGCCATATTCCAGAATTCCCAGGTCAAGGAGAAAATATTGCAAGCAGCCAGAAAGAAACAATTCAAGTATTGTGGAAACACAATCAGGATAACACAAGATTTAGCAGCTTCTACATTAAGGGTCCAGAGGGCATGGAGTATGATATTCCAGAGGGCAAAGGAGATAGGACTGCAACCAAGAATCACCTACCCGGTAAAACTGAGTATAATCCTACAGGGCAAAAAATGGTCATTCAATGAAATAGGGGACTTTCAAGCATTCCTGAGGAAAAGACCAGAGGTGAATAAAAAATTTGACTTTCAAATACGACTCAAATGAAACATGGAAGAGGTAAATAGCAAAGAGAAATCATAAGAGTCTTATTAAGGTTGAACTGTTCACATTCCTGCAGGGAAAGATGATATTTGTAAATCATGAGTCCTTGTTCAGTATTAGAGTAGTGGGAGGGAAAAAAATTATGTATGGATATAGATAGATAGATAGATAGATAGATAGATAGATGGATAGATAGATAGATAGATAGATGGCACAGGGTGAGTTGAAGATGAAAGGGTGATATCTGGAAAATAAAATTAAGGGGTGAGAGAGGATTACACTGGGAGGAGAGAGGGAGAAGTAGAAGGGGTAAATATTTCACATGAAACAAACAAGAAAAGGCTTTTACAGTGGAGGGGAAATGGGGGAGGATGAGAGGGAATGAGTAAATATTATTCTCATAGGAATTTGGCTTAAGGAGGGAATAACATACCAATGGGTATGGAAATCTATCTTAGCCTACAGGAAAATAAGGGGGAAGGGGACAAGAGAGCAGGGTGTTAATAGAGGGGAGGCAGATTGGGGAGGATAATCAAAAGCAAACACTTCTGAAGAGGGTCAGGGTCAACAGAGAGAATAGAATAAATGGGGGGTAGGATAGAATGAAGGGAAATATACTTAGTTTTTCACAACAGGACTACTAGGGAAGTGTTTTGCATGACTACACATCTATAACCTGTATGAGATGTCTGCCTTTTCAATGAGGGTGGGTGGGGAGGGAGGAAGGGAGAAAATTTGTAACCCAAAGTTTAAAAACACATGTTAAATTTTTTTAAAAAATTATTTTACTTGTAATTGGTAAAATAAAATAGTGTAAATAAAAAATTTTAAAAATGCTATGTAAATTCTAATATTAATATTACATTTTATGATTTCCTTGTCTAATTGCTTCTCTCTGGCTACCGTTCTCCTATATCTGTTGTCTTCCCCTGTTAAAGTATAAGCTTTTAAAAGTTAAAGATATTTTTTCCTTGTCTGTGTCTTGCTAGCACCTAACACTGAACCTGCCACATAGAAAGTTATTTATAAATGTTATTGAATTGTTAAATGTATTATACAAGTGGTTCTTTAAAAGAGTTCACTTTTCTCATGGGTGTATTAGGAGAGTTTGTTTAAAAAAAAAAAACAGTAGCTGTGGGATTTCAAAACTATCCTTTTGAGTCCACTGAGTCATTCTGAATAGGAAACCTGAAGGAATAGAGTCCCCTCTCTGGTCAACAATTTCTTAGCTCTACAGGGATCTGAATAACAAGAAAAGTCATGAATCAGGATGAAGGAGGTTGTTTCTAACACAAATATTGAGTAGATGGAAAATAGTTTTCTGTTATGGAAAAATTGAAAGGTTTACCTTGAATGCTCTCTCTCTCCTTTTTATATATACTCAACTTTGTGATTTCCTATTATCACCCCCCCTATCTCCTCCACTTCAGCAGATTAAAACCATCTCTGATGTAGTAGAGAAGTCTTAGAAGATTGTTTAAGGTGCAGTTTTGCCATTGCCAAATATTTTGTAATTGTCAAGATGGGCTTTTAACAGAGATCTTCCTGAGTCCAGATCCAGGACTCAGCTGCTATGTAATTCTTCCCCTTTCATCTCATTCATATTGATCTGTAAATGATTGATAGGAATAGACATAGATTTAATGATGATGTTAACAGAAGATAAAAAACTAAAGAAATGAATCCTTAACAATGTAATGTCAAACATCATTAAGTTAGGTAAGGAAGGTAATTTTGGGGTCAGAGAATTTTGTGTTCTTTCCATCAAGGGGGAGATTTGTCCTAATAATGAGACACAAGCTTGCTTGAAATCATTTTATAAAAGAAAGTTTAAACTATTTCCTCCTAGTATTAACAAGTAACAGTATTGGGGATAAACTGATAATGAATGGGGGTGCAGGGACAGTTATCTACTGCATTCAGGCTAAATATTCAAAGGTGATTATAACTCTCCTTTGGAACAAGCTTTTGAGATGAAATATGTAATGCCTCTTCTGATGTGGACAAGGGGAGGAGATCAAATGGAAGGGAGAAATGTGGAGCAAAGCAATAAGAATTTAGCAGCTAATACTGCAGTCCTATTGATTTTTATGCATGTAACATACATTTAAACAATGGCCACATTAATTAAAATGTGCCTTCATTTGGAGTGAGTTACTTTCCTTTGTGTGTTAGTAGATCAGTGTGCTCTCCTTTATTTCACATTTGGTCAGCTCATGAATGGATTGATCCAGTTGGGTTGCAGACAAATGCCTTTCATATGGAGATGGCCTGATTACTTGGTGTATTTGAAATCCAAATGCTAGCTTGGCACCAACAAAAAAAAAAAAAGAAAAAAGAAAAAAAAGAAAAAAATATGAGCTAACCCACTGATGGGATCTTCAAATGATTGAATTCTTGGTGTTCTATGCCAACCCTCACAAAGCTCATCTCTAGCAATTAACTCCTCTAGTGTGGTGTGGGGAATCATATATTGTAGGAAAATGATCCTTATTACCTCTGAACTTTGTCTTTTCCTGACTCAGAATGTATCCATTGAAACAAAAGCATATATAGTAACAAGGCCTAGATTCAAATCCTGGTTCTGCCATTACAGCATTATGGAAATCACTCAACTTCTTAGTATCTCATCTGTAAAATGATATGTATTAGATAATCTATAAGGTTGCTTCCACCCCTAAAATTCTATGGTCATATGATCACAAGTTATCATGCCATCTATATAACCTCACTGTCTTCTATGAGCTAACAATCATTGAGTGTTTTCCAATTGGCATTTATGACTGCAGCCAAGGGTTTACTCCTGCATCAGGCTCACATATCTGAGCTGAATAGTCAGTGATTTCTCCTTATTCTAATGTCCTTAATTAGATTTATGAACTCTTTACTATGTTTTATGTTGATGAAGGACTGAGAATAGTGCTCACGCTAATAAAATATCCCTACTACCCAACTTGTGCTTTTGCATGTTTTATTTCTATGAATAATGAGTCTTAAATAATGTTCTGAATATGTTGCTGAGAATGTTCCTAAGAAATATAGGCCGATGATACATCAGGAAACATTTATAAAAGTACAATCACATGGAATTGGTGACTGATGGAACATAATTCATCATCATGTGAGATGTCCTAAGGTTCAGGGGGTAGTGAAAGGAGAGAGATCACTAGAAATAAAACACGGTTGCACATTTTTTTTTAAATCTTTGTTACTTTTAGCTAACCTAAATGTTTTAAAATGGAAGGAAATTGTTGTATACCATTCTCCATCCTGAGCAAATAGAATTGACTCTCCCATACACAGTTTCTCTTCCACATGACACAGCCATTTTCATGGTTATAGCTAATTAGCTTCCTTTCGACATTAGATACGGAGACTGTTTAAGCAACGTAAACTAGCTGTCATCCAGTAGCATCATAATCAAAATGGCATAAAATGTGCCATAAAACCTGTAGCTAATAACATTTATAAGGCACCTTATTACATAAGGATATTGGTAAAGCTCATATACTGTATACTTCCAATGTTTCCCCAGGGACTCAGTTCATTTTTCTAATGACAGTCTATGGGCTTACTTTCATAGCTTTTATGCACGTGCCTGAGCACAAAGCTTGCCCTAGTCAGACTGAGAAGGTTTGAGAGAAAGCAATGGATTCAGCAACCTCTAAACCCAGAAAGAAAGCAGTCAACTTTGTGTCTGCAAAATGGATCAGGAGATTTCTTTGAAATCCAACTCACAAGTAAACATTTTGTGGGTAGTCCTTTTGTTACATCTGTAGGATTTTCATCCTCATTTTGCAGACACTCTTGCACTAATCCTCTGCCCTCCCTAATATGCACATGCACATGCACATGCACAAACACACAATACACATCCAGAATGCCTATTATGCTCCTTTTCAAGATATATTCATTCTTCCATATCCTGCACTGGTCTAATTGTAGTTGATATTTTTCCCCATTCCAAAAAAGAAAATAAAAAGTACACACATGCAGTCAGGCACACATGCGCACATGCACACACACACACGCACACACACACACACACACACACACACACCCAATAGACACATTTATGGCTTGTACAAAAATAGGTTATGGTTTATAATGGTTTATAATCAAATTGTTAGTAGAAAAATGACAATGAAAGGGGAAAAGACACCAGTGATAATGAAAGTGAATAAAATACTTTTATTTGAATTGAAAGAAATGTTTTATTTTAAGTACTTTAAAGTAAGCACACACATTTAGTATCTTAAGACTTCTTGGTTTGATACATATATACACTTTTTTTTTGTATATGTGTATATATGTGTATGTGTGCATGGATGTATGCATATATCTGGGAAAGTGGCTCAGACTTTTGATTTCAACAATTGAGGAAGATCTCAATCTTGAAATTATTTCTTTTAATATAAACTAGCAAACTGCCAGCAACAGATATTTTTAGAAAGTTGTGTGGGTTACAAAGATGTTAAGACACTTGACAATGGTCACATAGCTGACATTTCCAAAAACACAACTTGAACGTAGGTTTTGCTTATACCAAGGACACTCCTCTATCCATTATTTCATGGAACCTGTCTTCGGACTTTTTAAGAAGTAAAATTGACTGCAGCTAATGACTATTGCTTTAGAAATGTGGGACTGAGGTGGTTTATAGGACTGATAAACAATCTTTTCCATACCACACAGGCAATGCTTTTGTCTTCCTTGGTATTATAGCAAACACTGCACTGCCTATCACCATTGAGGACTATTAATCTAATAGGTGAGAACAAAGGTTGTCTCAAAGAAGAGCCTCTTTTACTCCTGACTTCCTATAAAAGACTAGCATTTCTACCAAACTTTGTCAGGCATGGAGAATTTGAAGTTGGGCTTCAGTAGCCCAACCCCCCCCCAAAAAAAATAAACAGGTCTCTCTTATGCTCAGTCACCGTACTTTCAGCTTCTTGTAAAAGGAAATCTGACTTCAGCATTTTTTTTCACTAGATCTGTGATTTCACCCTCAAATACAGCTTTTTGACTGAGTTGAACCTTTACTGAATAAATCCTTTTATTAAGGGGATTTGTTCTGTGAAGTTTGGATTCAGTCCAAGTGCTGCACTTGAGGACCTAGAGGGCTACATGTGACCTCAAGGCTGCAGGTTCCCCACCCCTGGTGTAATGACTTGTTCAGAGTCTCACAACCAGTATGAGGAAGGGGTAGGATTTGAATCCAGGTCTCCCCAACTCCAAGACTAACTACCTATACATTATCAAATGAGATAATAAATGCAGAGCATTGGACCTGGAGTCAGGGAGACCTGAGCTTAAATTTGGCCTCAGATACTTACTATCTGTGTGACCATGGACATGCCATTTAATCCCTATTTGCTTCTGTTTTCTCATCTGTAAAATAGAGGATAATAATAGCACCTATGTCTTAGGGTTGTTGTGAGGATCAAATGAGATAATAATTGTAAAGTGCTCATCATAGTGCTTGGTACGTAGTAAGAAATAACTATATTACCTACAATTATTATTATTATTATCATTTTGATACTGTGTTTCCTGTCTACTATACACATGATTGGGGGCTTTTTAAAATTTTTGTCAGATGAAATCATTTTTAAAGTATGAAACTTAATCACATCTATATCATATGCTAAGTGTGCCTTTTAATTTTAGGTTAACATCTCTTATTTACAACCACACAAAAATGAAATAAATAATAATAAACAATAAAGCTTTGGAAGAAATTAATATATGGTTTACTGGGACTAGACCTGGGAAGAACATTTGGCGTGGAATTCAAGAAATGCTGGGTTTGCCACTAACATGAACTTTGACCTTGTGCAAGTTACTTCAGCCTTCAGGATCTCAGTCTTCTCTTCTTCAAGATAAAATGGTTTGATGAGATGAAGCATCTTCTGCTGTATCTCAGAGATTTCATATTTTGCATTTTGATTCCCATGTAAAACTTGTACTTCACTAATGTGAAAAGCCTTCCTTGAAAGGAAATGGAGCCCTCTCCATAGAAATTTTGAACACTGAAGATTTTTGTTGGCTATTTGTATTTGTCAAAATAAATTACCTAATAATGTCTTAAGGGACACTTTCTTTTGGTCATTTCCTTAATACAACCAGCTCAAGAAAACAAGATGTGCATTACTTGAATAGAAGGAGACATGTACCACAAGGCTTTATGATTGATGGCCACATATCCCTCCCCTCCTCCACATTGTACCTCCAGATGACCCAAAGAAGTAAACTCAGATCCTCACTTGGAAAAAGTAGATTCAATCCTTAGCTCTAACTCATTGTATTTTATAAATGAAACATTTAACTTTAAAAAGCAAATACTAAACCATAAATAAGTACTGGTTGTGATTATGTTTCTAATAAGTGTTTTATATTTTGTCATAAAATCTTGAAAGAATGATTAAGGCTGAATTCTCAGAGTGATTAAAACTCACTAACAGGACTTCTTGGACATAAACCAACTTTTAGCACACATCACTTCGATGAGTTAAGACTATTCATAATTATTCATGAATCAGAATTGAAGAATTCAGCTCCTTTTATCCCCACTCCCTAAAATGCATAGGGTATTAACAATGAAATAAAAATACTTAAGGTAAACAGAATATTGACAACTTCAACAAAACACAAATATTCAAAAACTACTTTGAAAATCTTTGGGTATCTGAAATTCAGGTGAACTTACCTATTCATCCTCAGAATTTATGTTTTCTGAATTCATATATGTGTACATATATGCATGTGTGTATAGATACATAAATCTAGATATAGACATATGGGGAAATCTGCCCAATTGAGACTTGCACATAGCTAAAAGTAGCAAAGTGATTCCCGCCATCCAATCTCCCAATCAATTCTGCCCACCGACTAATTGAAAAGCAAGTCTTAGAACCTAGGGTAGACTTGGATAGCTAGTAGAAGGAGGGATACTGTTGGTGTGTAAAAGGGGCAAAATAAAGAAATAAACTAGGAAATCTATCTTACTATGCTTATATAGCATCGCTATGGTTCTATTTTGTTTTAATTGCTCTAAATGGAAAACACATACTCACACACACACACACACACACACACACACACACACACACACACACAGAATCCATGGGTACGTCCAAAGCTAAACTGAAGATTCAATATATTTTACTGACATTTTCATCTAATTATAAATTCCCCCTTTCTTCCCCTTTAAACCAATTTTGGGACACCTTACAGAGAACACAAAGATCTATCTCTTCACATATACAGTGTCCATCAATATCTTTGTATTTAAAATATCTGTGCACATGTAGACAAGCTTATTCTGATTTTTTTGTTCTTTGAGCCTTCAGGAATCTTTTTCAGACATTCAGCCCTTTCTCCCCTTAGCTTTTAAAAGCACTTTAATGTAAAGAAAGAAAAATCCATGTGTTTTTGATTCATTTACACTTCAATCATCAGTGTTGTTTTATATGAGCTATTTGATATTCAAGAGCCCTTGAGCCTTTCAGATGTGCTCTAGAAAACATTTTCCCCCTTTCCCATAAAAATAACCAATTGCCTTTATGTAAAAGCAAACCACTGGGACCCCAGAAGAAATGGGTGCTCCTTGAAAATTAAATTCAGGATATTTTGAGCAATATCTACATTTGACAGTATGTTGTGGGTACTTACCTAGCTATCTCTCTGAATTCTCTAAGTAACTGCTAGTCTAGACATTGAAATAGAACGAAAATTTCAACGAAACCTTTATAAAATGGCATCCACTGCACTGAGGGAGCAGATATTTAATTGTTCGGTTAATTGCCATAAAAGGAAATGTTATGAGATGAATTATGTTTTCTTCTTAGGAAGGCTATTCCCATAGGATTCATCTATCCCCAACAAGTGAATAGATATTGCTATGTATAAATTGAGTGATGAAATTTTGAAAGAGATTTAAGGAATTTCTTTGATGTTTTTGGTTCAAACCATGTATGAGTTTATTGCTTCATAAGGCCTAAATCTCAGTAGCTGTAACACCTGGGCAAGAATAGCAACAATTAATTCATATTATAAAATATCAGACTTAATTTTATGTAAAAGGGGAAAAATCCTAGCAGTTAGAATTATCTAAAAGTGGAATGCGCTACTTTGAGGAGAACTGGTGTCTTCCTAACTTGTATCTTCAAGCAAAGGCTGGACAACAACTTTTTGTGTATTCTGCAGCAGTGGTCTTTATTAACTTATAGCTAGGTTGGACCATATACCTTCTGAGATGATGGCTTTCCAGTTTTGTGACTCTGTGACTATATTTTTTGGACATAATTGCAATGTTCATAAAATGTAATTGTTAGAACATGAAATAGGTTGAGCTGAAAATGCTATTTTTGTTAACTACCATGTATTAGTTCTAACTTTGTCTTCTGGACAAATGCAGAATACATCTACTTTTCTACTGCTTGAGGAAGTCATCCATTTTATGATAATCATCACATTTCCCCTCTCCTTCCCCTTTGTCTTCTCTTCTCCAGGCTAAGGTTCCTAAGTTCTTTTAGCCATGATTTTCAGGCCTTCATAATTCTGTTCCTGGAGGGGCTTTTGAATTTGTCTATACTCTTAAAATGTGATAACAAGAACTGAAAAATATTCCAGATAAAGAAAAAACCAAAGTGGAATACAGTGGGGCTCTTACCTATAGTTAACTGGGCATTACTATTAATGTAGACTACAATTGCATGTGTATGTTTTTTTTTAGCAACCACATCACGCTGTTGAGTAAATTAAGTTTATGAGCAACTAAAATCTTCATATCCCTCAGATGACCTTGATGATTTCCATTTTTTTAAATAAAAGGATTAAAAGAAACTCCAGAGTCATTATGAGTAGGAAGAAGCCAAAGAGAGGAAGGATAAATGCAGTGTAGTGAAAACAGCCTTAATCTTCATCCCATAGCTCTATTCTTAACCATTTGTGTGATTATTTAAAAATTCTTTTCCTTTTATGTGTTTCAATTTCCTTATCACAGCAAATACATAGAAATATACCCGCAACATGGTGAAAATGCCACAACACTTGTATCAGAAAAAGGATACCAGACTCTCAGGTAGTAAGTTTCAAATTTTGCTCGTCAGCCTTATACCAGCAAAGATATGATTCTCAAGTCCGAAAGTGCTGATGAGCCAGTAAAAGCAAAGACAAATGTAATTGGATTCCTGCATTATAACAGAAACTCATTCTAAAAACAGAAGCAAAGCTTGTCATCCTTCTTTAACTATGCATGTCCACATGATGAATAAAGACATTATCCCATCCAGCTCTTCCCCAGAACATCCCTCTGCTGCTGCTGCTGCTGCTGTTGTTGCTGTTGTTGTTGAGTCCTTTCAGTCCTTTCCAACTCTTTATGATGCTTTTTGGGTTTTGTTTTTTTTTTGCAAAGACCCTGGAATGGTTTTCCATTTCCTTCTCTAGCTCATTTTTACAGATGAGGAACTGAGGTAAACAGGTTTAAGTGACTTGTTTAGGGTCGCACAGCTAGTAAGTGTCTGAGGCTGGATTTGAACTCATGAAGATGAGTCTTCCTGATTCCAAGTCCATAGCTGCCTAGAATATCCCTCTAATATGTACGAAAAAGCTACTTGCTTCCAGAAATTTCTCACGTCTGTAAATTAATTGTTAACAATACACAAATCTATTTTGCAGAATGCCCACCACTCTTTTGGACTCAACATTATATATCAATAACCGTGTTTTCTTGCTCATCCTTTTTCAGAGCTTCTCCTCCTCCACTGAATAGCCTTTGCCAGTGCAGTTTGCCCAAGCACAGATAATCATTAATTCCTAGAATGTTGGTACATTCCTTATCATGTGAAGTAAGAGAAGGAAACAAGAGAATGTCCTCACAGATTCTCTGAAATCATTAGCTGATTTATTACCTCAGACTTGGGAGAATCATAGGAATCATGGGAACCAAACTGACTCCATCTTGTAACACTAACTCATTTTGAGACCTGAGTTTCATCTTCCTGTAAATTCCACCTGCTTGATAATCATGGAAATTGAGTGACATCCTGTTTCACATCCAGAAAAGTCCATCTGTTACTGTCCTCCCTCTTTGCAAAACTCTCTGATCTCCCCCACCTGGAAAGCCTCTTTCTTCCAATTAGAAATCATATTACCTAATCTTGTATCCTGCTTTATATTCTATTAATTATTTTTCTTTTAATACATAAAAAATTTCTCTCCCTTTGTATTTGGGGTCCAGTGCCAAACTGAGGAGACCTGGTCCCGATTTGTTTTGCAGTTGGCAAACATGGCTTAATAAAGTAATATTTTCAGATTCTCGAATCTTTGTTTCCTCAGTTATTTCAGGTTTTACCTGTAACAGACCTAGTCAAGTCTAACCTGGTCTACTCTGTTCGCCTTAGCACTCACTTCATTAATATAGATTCTTGACCAATGCAATGATTGGCTTACCCTGCCAACCTCATAGACATGTTAAAAGAACTATATCAGATGATATATATGAAATAACTTTCAAAAATATGAAGAACTGTGCAGATACCTTATATTGATGCCTTTAACTTGGATATCAACCATTAAATCTTCAAACATGTCCTCTAGATAGATGTGCATTTTGGTGAATGTTGAAAAAATGAGATGGAAACAGGGAAGGACTCATAGTAAAGTCTAAGGCTGCTTTACAAATAGCAATTGATCTCCATAATGTCCTGATGCATGTAGCAACATATTGCTTTAGTGGCAAGTCAATACAATAAAAATGATCCTAAAAAAAAATAACATCCCTTTTGGGAGGCCGCCTGAGATTTATGTTCCAATAACGACAGTCAGTTTGGGAGCTTGCATTGGGTGACATGTACCTAGAAATAGGTGAAACTATCTTTGTAACCCAAAATTCACATTTATAAGCTAGTGGTCAAAATGACTCTTTCTCTTTCCACTCTAAAAACCCCAGGCATTTCAGTCTGGGCATAGTGTCCATCATAGGGTCTTTAACTAGATGGACCTTAGCCCAAGATGTCAAAGAGATTTGTTTCTCTCTGTTTTTCAAACCAATTCATGGATCCAGTGTTCTTTTCTTTCCTTGTCGAGAGTGAGGATGACTTGTGCTGTACACTAGTGAACCAAATCTGACTCTTTATGTTGTTTTAACTTAGTTTTCATTTTTAATCTGTAGATAATGCTAGCATAATAGACTGTGAATCAATATTTATAAATGAATTTTAATCTTTTATAGCAGATCCATTAACAACCCCCAAATTTATTGGGCCATAAAAGTTAGGCTGGAGATACAGTATGTAGTATAGTCTTACAGTTCCCAGCTGAATCACTAGGCACTGCAGATATGTTGCTACAAACTGCACAAGTACCCTTTAAAAACAGTGTTTTTTCCTTTTTTTTACTTTTCCTTAGGACAAATACTGAAACAGTAAAAGGGGGGCTAAGGTACCACAGGGGATGCAAAACAGACATGCTGTACCAGCCTACAAGGGAGGTTATTACAGAATTACAGAGGTTGTTGCATGGGTGACCAGCCGTGCATCTGGAAAGAACTGGTTGGAAACCATGCCTTCTTAGTACAGGACCATTTTTTTTTGTCCACAAAAGTTACTTTATTTGCTTTTCAATTTTCAATTTTTATTAAAAATTAAAAAAAAAAACCTTTTCTCACTCTTCTACCCCACATTCCCACATATATCCCACATATGTTAAGAATAATAATGTCACAGGGTTTATCATGGCTATTGTTTTTTGTTTATTTGTTTCTAAAAAAACAACTTTGAACTAAACAGAAATTGAGTGCTATAAAAACAGCTTTGCTCAATGCTATTAGGACCCTCATTTGGCCTGCATCTAAGGTGTTCCACATTATCTCACTTCTTTCCCTACCCACAGTACTGCCCATAGACCTTTTTTCCCCTCCCCATCTATCAACCCACTCTGTCCAGTTAATCCACTTGTTGGTGGAGCTCTGCCAGCCCAGAACTATCCTAATGGATGTATGCTTGAGTACAAAGTCGTCTGGTCCACTTTATGTAGCTGATCTCACACCGTGATTCACAGTCTATCTAGGTATTCCATCCACCTAAAACAACTTGCATCTGGCCTGTGATTGCCTCTTGCTCTAGGAATAGAAATCAAACCAATATCCCTGCAAGTAGTGTGTCAATATTCTCCCTAACATGCCTTTCACTATATCTGTGATTTGTCATACCAAATTATCATGAATGAACCATTCCCCTATGAGTATTGTTTCTACCTTTAGAATATAAGTTCCTAGACAAGTTCTGTATTAATATCCCCAGACCTTAACACATTGCTTAGCAAAAACAGGCACTTAATGAATGCTTTTTCATTCATTGCGTCTCTTAGTCCTCCAGTTTGAATTCGTTCCTGGTAGTTCCTGGGTGGGTATATCAACATGAGGTACAATATACAGGTGTATACACACACAAACACACACATACATGATAATAACTCATGAGAAGAAACTTTCTGGTTCTTCTCTCCTCCTGAATAATATGTCACTGATTTAATGGCCTGTAAGAACCTTGACTTATACTGTGAGATGACACTGAGTCAAAGCTTGAACTGAATGTGTCGCTGAAGATCAAAAAGAGAACGAGTGAATTTTGCTGACTCAAAATATATTTTAACTATTTTGAAGATATGGGTTAAAATTATTCCACAGTAATATTGATTGATAGAATTATAGAATATCACAGCTGATATGGGCTTGGGAGTGATCTAATCCAATCCACTCATTTCATAGATTACAGGATAATAAGTCTAAAGATTGAAAGGATTTCAGGGATCAACTAATCAACTACTCTAACCTCATCTTTTTTTTTTTTCAGATAGGGAAGCAGATGGAAAGATTAAATGAATTGTCCAATTCAACATAATATACATGGTAAGTGGTAGGGTTGGGATTCTTACTCAGGTCCTATGACTTTAAATTCAATACTTTTCCATTGCATCCTTCTGCCCACCAAAATAAGAGAACTGACATCCATGAAAGAAAAGTGGCTTTTATAAGGCCACATATCTAGTAAATAGAGGAGTAGAGAATAGAACTCATGTCTTCCAGCTCTTAGTACAGTATTTGGACTTTTAACATCTCATCACCATGCTATTTCATCAGTATGAAAGAGAGAGAGAGAGAAACTCAAACAAAACTCATATAACCACTTGCTATTTATGTAGTAGAGGAGATTCTTGTTCACGTATGGCTTATACTAGATGGCATTTGAGGTATTTTCAAATCTGAGGTTCTATAATTTTAATTCTAAATCATGATGCCTGGATTCATATCTCACTGTGTTATTTTGCAGAAGGTAAATCCACAAGATTCAGAGCAGCAAAAATATTAAATCCTTGGATAATTTTAACAGGTGGCTCTGTGTCTCTGATCCTTACCTTTCTCATCTATATGAGAATAAAACATACACTTTGTTTCATTGGAAACAAAGCTGGACTTGGAACCAAAAGCCTGAGTTCAAAACCTGGGTTTTTCACTTACTTATAAAGCAAAATTAACCCCTCTGTGCTTCAGTTTCCTTATCTATAAAATGAGAGAATTTACCTTGCTGGTCTGTGATGTCTCTTCCATGTATAAATTATTATTTTAGATTGACAATGTTATCTTACCTATGCCCATCACCTCTAGGGTACCGTAGTTTTGTGAGTATTTTAGATCTGCTTCATGCTGAATAGCTTTCTCAAATATGTGTGTATGCATATGTGTGTGTGTGTGTGTGTGTGTGTGTGTGTGTGTGTGTATCAATGATCTCTTGTGAGATGATGATCTCTCTCTCTGTCTCTCTCTCTGTCTCTCTCATACTGTTAATCATGCTGACACTTAAAAAAAAAAAAACTCCACGGAGGAAGAAGAATTCTTGACAACTGAACTAAACTTACTGGCCCTACTACCTGTTTATGGAAATGAAGTCTAGAAAAAAAAAGTGAAAATGAGAAAAATGCTTACTTACACCAGACTAAAAGCATGGCCTACAGTTCAGTTGTCTATGGCCTGGTTATTAACAGTGAGAAATATAAAACATGTTTTTTGTGCTCCCCTAACTTGTTTCATATATCTTCTCTGTGTTTTCATACCACTGTGATACACAGCCCACTCTGCTGGCAATGCCCCTATCCATCAAACAACATTTATGTAATTTCTAATATAATTGGACTATTCCCGAACTCCTTTCTCTAATCACAACTTTCTTGCTCTGGGTGTTTCCATTCATTCAAGTCCTACTCCCTTCTGGGAACCTGATCAAACAATTTCTGCTAATACTTTCCTGTGTTAATGTGTTAGACTCCATTGATAAGATATTTATATTTTGATGGTAGTCTTCTGAAGATATTGTGATACAGCCTTAAAAAAAAAACAGGTAACATGATATTTTGGAAGACGAACTGGCTGTGAAATCAGAAGACGTCAGTTAATGTCATGAGTCACTAGCTATGCAATCCAGCTAGTCACTTTCCTTAATTTCCTAGGGAAGATAATAACAAATAAACCATTTTTACTTAACTATCCCACAGGGTTATTTTGAGGATCAAACGAAATAATATATGGGGAAATACTTTGTAAATAAAGCAACAGGGAATTATTTTTAACGAATGTTTTTATTTTATTTTCCTCAATTACATGTGAAAACAATTTTAACATTCATTTTAATAATTCTTGATTTCCAAATTCCCTCCCTCACCTCCCTCATTTTTGAGAAGGCATGCACTATGACATAGGTGATACAACTGCTCTCATGGAAAACATTTCCACATTAGCCATTTTGCAAAAGAGAACATAGACAAAAAGAAAAGAGAAAAAAAAAAAAAAAACAAGAAAAATAAAGCCAAAAAAATGCTTCAATCTGTATTCGGACTCCATCAGTTCTTTTTCTGGAGATGGATAGCATTTTTTATCAAAAGTTATTTGGAATTGTCTTGGATTATTGTATTGCTGAGAATAGTTAAGTCATTCACAGTTGAACATCTTACAATGTTGCTGTTACTGTGTACAATGATCACCTGGCTCTGCTCACTTCACATCAATTCCTGTAAGTCTTCCCAAGTTTTTCAGCAACAGGCAAATTTTAAGCAGTTCTTATGTGTTAGCGATGCAAATAAAAACACCTTATGCCTCCACCCTACCCCTCCCACCAAGAGAAGGCAGGAACAAATGAATCCACACCTCTTTTGAGCCAATAAAAAGTTACAAATTTCTCCCCCCATAAAGCCCATGGACACAAATGTAAACAAAGGAAATAAGATTTCAATTTTAGTTTTGCTTACCTAATCTCTTAAAGAAGTGCTAAGATAAAAAAAAAGAAAAAGAAAAAAGATAATATACTCTGCCTTCAGGAAGATTACATTCTGCTCAGGGATGCTGCACACATACACATACACGAGCAACACATACACACATGTATATATGTGTATATACACATATATAATGTACATATACATTTACAGACATTCATATTATATGAGTGTGAGTATAAATAAGGGTGTGTATTTACATATGCACGTATATGCATATTGATTGTTGTGGGTTTGTCCTTCGTTCTGGAAGAGGACCGTAACATCAGGGAGATGATGACATGACTTGTAATTGACTTTGTTTTGAGTGAGGGAGGACTATGCAAGGTCACCAGCCTTATTTTCTCCTGCAGAGCCATCTGGGTCCAGTGGCCAGATATTTATCGGGACGACTAGAGATAGATCAGGATTCAGTGGGAGACCCTGACCATTTTAAGCTAATGTCTTTTCAGGTTCTCACTTTGAGTGAGGCAATGCCCATTCAGTGAATAAGCCTCTTTAAGAATTGAGTCAAGCGATAGCCCCTTTAATAATTTTACAAAAAAAAAAAAACCCTGTGAGGAGAAGACTCTCAGGGTTGCTGACCAAAAGAGAAAGTTACTATTTACATTCACTCTGAGGCAGGAGGGTCCAAAAAATACCCATTAAGTGGTGCTTGGTTAGGGATCTTTTGTTGTCCAATATATGGATATTGATACAGACATAGGCATAGATATAGGTATGACTGCATGCCCCAGGCCAAATAGATGAGAGGAAATCACAAGAAGCTTTTGAAGAAGGTACCATTTGAACTGTCTTAATGGAATCTTAGGGATTCTGAGATTCTTCAGTAGTAAGAGAGAGAAATACAGGAATGGCTGAAAACCAGTGAAAGGAAGAAGATAGAATATCAGGTCTAAGGACCAGAAAGTATTGTAGATTAGTAAAGTCTGGAACTATAAGAAATATTAGATGATAGAGAGTTCTATATGCCAAACAAAGAATTTTATATCCATCAAATTCATTATTCAACAAATGCATAGGGAGCACTATGCATTCAATATTGCACTAAAAATTATGAAGTATGAATGACTGTAAGATCTGTCTGTCCTTAAGGAACATACATTCTAGTTGGGGAGGAGGAATGCATGAATAGAAATTAGTTATATAGTAAGTGTGTAACACTATAGAAGCTAAGATATAGAGATGTGACAGATTGGAAAATTAAGAAAAGCTTTATGAAGATCATCTTGAGCTAGATCTTGAAGAAGGAGGAAGAAGGACACTATAAACAGGAGAAATATTATAAGCAAAAGTATGAAATGGGGATGTACATTGAATATCCAGAAGAGAAGGAACAGGCTAGCATAACTAAACATTGAGGACACTTTCAATTCAACAACCAATTATTGAGTGTCCACTATAGGCAGCACATCATTGTGCCAAGCACTGAGATACAGAAAACAAAATTAAACTAGACTCATCAGAGAACTTCCAGTCTATTGGATGTTGGGGACTGATGGCATTAAATATTCAGGCTAGCCAGAGTGGGGTCAGGTTATAGAACATTCTAAAAACTAAGCCAAGGATTAAGAATCTGATGTGATACAAATAAGAGTTGTTAAAGGTTTTTGAGGTAAAAAAAGCCATATGGAAACAGTATTTAAGGAAGATTAATCTAGCAGGGATGTGTAGGGTAGATCAGAGAAGGGAGAGATTAGATGCAGAAGGACAGATACTAAAGTACTTCAATAATTTGGTTCCAAAGTGAAGTATAATATTACCATGAAACAAGGTAATTACAAGGCCTTTATCATATACTATAATACTTTTTAAAATTTTGTGCCATCTCATATTGTTGTCTATTTTGTACCTATATTTTGCCTCTATAATCAGATAATCAGTTTTTTAATGTCCAGAAATTATATGTTCTACTTCTGTTTTACCTTAGATAACATTTAACCAAGTCAGTGGCACATAGTGGGCCTTCCGTTACAACTGTTGACAAGTTCACAATGTACCCAGATATTGAAAAACATTCATATGATTAATGCTACTTGCCATTGCAATACCACATCCTTCTCCACTAACCAGAATAAGTATGATTTTCACCCAGAGGCAGATTCCTTGTTTTATTTCTCTCTCCAGGAACCCAAGTAATGGAAAGGAAATAGCAAAAGATAACTAGGGAAATGGAGATTATCTAAGTAAGAAACTACCTATGATCACAAAAAAAAAACCTTGAAGAAAAAACATAGTTTCTTTTAAACCAAAGTGAATATTCATAAGAGATCATGTCTGAGGCCAGATATTACTGGGGAAATTGATGTATTTCCCTATATAAGTGGAAAAACAAAAGAGCTAGGAAGGAAAGATGGAGATGGTCATGGTGTGCAGAAACTTGTACCAATGTGGTAAGCAAGATAGGGCTTTTTGGTGTCTTCATGATTTTGTAAACATTGCTGAATTTCCTGTGGACGATGAACTAAATGACAGCATGGCTCTTACACTTCTAATATTATGTATTTCAAGGCTTTTCTTCCTGCCAGAATTGTAGCTAAAATAATTCTTATAAATATGCATATATATTGGAAGGAGAGTCAGAATACTTTGCCTTGAAGGGCAATGAAGTAGGAAAGCACGATGACAGAGAACACTACTGGGGAAGAACTTTTGAGAGATGATTGTATCTCTTTATAGGTAAAGCCAGAGGTGGGAGCAGGTAGAGGCAACGCCCAATGGAGCTATTCTTATGCCTTCTCATACTGGTCCCCCAATGAGTAGTCTGTCAGATGTCCCACTGGGTAAATTAATGTTCTCTGGGGCAGTCTAGCCCCACACTTGACTCATTAGTGACCAGTATTTGGCATCAGTTTCATCCTTCTACTTTTATTGTGAAACATTTCAAATTTTCCCTTCATATCTGCCCTCAGGCCCTATCCCTCATGAATACTCATTTTGGTTAAAAAAGAAACCCCTTTGTTTTCTTGATTTCTTTATGACCATGGATAGCTCCCTACTTAGATAATCTTCTCCCCCTCCCCAGTAGTCCTTTCAGTAATGGGAAGTTCAGCTAGCTGTATAGTTTAGTTCACTATATACAGCCAGCTAATGGCAACTTTATTAGGCATCTCTGGTGAGATGATGGGCCACCTGGGAGTATTAACACCTGGATTTACAGTCACAGTGGTGGAGCATATTGAAGTTCTTCACTAAGCTGAATTACTCAATAACAGCCTTTGGAAATATAAATAATCAAGAAGCATCCTTTTTCAAAGATAAAAGCCAGAAACATGTCGGGCTAATTGACCATGATGGAGTTATAATAGTAAAATACAGCCCAGCAAATCTCTCTATAAGGCTGCCTCTGGTGTACACCATCAATAAAGCAATGGTGGTCCCACCTCTACCCCAAGATTCTAAGTAGAGTCTCCATCACCGCAGGCACATGCTTCGAGATGCAGATTTGATGCTGAATATCTTTTTTTTTTCTGAATACATTTAGTTACTGCATTGATCTACAGAAAGTAGAAGAATCATTTTCATACAACGTACACAGTAAAATTGAGGATCTTTCCAACCAATTTTCCAAATATTTTCCAGGAGAATAATGTAAGCTTTAGTTACCCAGGGAAATTATTTAACTATTTCAGGTAAAACCATTGAGTTACACAAAATATAAGTGAATGAATTTTGACAAACAAGGAACCAAAGCTTTAAATTTACATAATATATTTTAAAAGGTGAAATGGGGAAAAATCTAATATCAAACTATTCCAAATTAACAAATATTTATTAAGTATCTACCACCACAGAGAATGGTATCAAATACTAGAGAAACTACAAAGATGAAATGAGATATGGCCTCTTCCCTCTGGCAACTCACAACCTAGTAAGAAGGTAACAGAAAAATAAAGGATCATAGCACACAGAATTCCATGACGTATGCATAAGAGGCATGTAAGAGTCATCCACAGTAAGACCTAAAGAAGAGAAGTAATTACTGAACTGAGAAAATTAGGAAGAATTTATATGAAGGGAGTGAGATTTGACTTTGTTGTTAAAGATTGATAGGATTTCAGCACAGATCTAGAGCATTCCAGGCATAACAAATAATGTGAGCAAATGAATTAATGCCCAAGGGTATGGCACAGAGGATGCTGAGTAGCTTAATATAACTTTAATATAGAATACATCTAAGGCAGTATATAAAGTATACTGGAAGTAGCAGATAAGGAAGGACCTTCAATTTCACTCTGCTAATGGGTGTGATCTTTATTCAGTAAGCAGTACAAAGCCATTAAAACATTTTGAACAATAGAGTGGAATGATAAAATCTGTGCATTAATTTGCACTTCTTGAAAAATTGTTTTTACTTTGATGTTTGTCCAGTTAGTCTGTGCATAATTTAATCTCTACAATCATATGGCTTATTGCTTAAGGACAGGTGTCATGTCCTATATTTCCTTAATCCAAAAGACGATTAGATGGGAGTTAAAGTGGAAGTGCAAAGATCAAAAGAAAGATTGATTGATCACATGACAAGGCCAAGGTGTGACAGGCAGACAGGACAAGCACTATTATCTTTGTAGTCTGGAGACAATAAGGCATGCCTTCAGTATATTAGATGTGCCCTCTAGGATGATCTTATTGAAGGACATGGAGCAAAGACACCTGGCTTGGGCAAGTGTCCACAAGTTTCTATCTGAATCACTGGGTGGAACAAATTGACTAAATCAGTTTAAATGTTCAATTTAGGTATTTTAACCAAGATAGGTTAGGAGGCTTTGGCAATAGTTCAGGTGGGAGTGGTAATGAGGGCTTACACTAGAGTGGTGGCGATTGGAATAGAGTAGGAGATTGATATATGAAATCAGTATTAAAACTAAATTGACAAGATTTAATAACTGATTAGATGTAGGAGGAAAAGAAAAGAGGAGACATAATAGTAATATTTTGAACATAAATGCCTAGATAAATGGCAAAAATTACTGATGGAAGTGCTGTCAGAAGAAGGATATATTAAATACAGTTTTGAAAATGTGGAATTTGAAATATAGGATGGACATGAGTAGTGATAGGCCAACGAATAGATTCTAAAGTAGAAGACTGTATATAGTAGAAATGATCAAGTATAGGAACAATACCATAAAAGGAGGAATATAATTCCAGGCCAAGGATGATGAATACCTAGAACAATAAGCCACAGAGGGATTCGATGTGACAGCAAGGACAAAGGACAAGTATACATGGAGTAAAACAGACAAATGAAATAGAAGAAGGTTATGATCAGAGGAATTTCAGAATTTAGGTTCATGGAGGTAGCATAGTTATGGATCACAGGAAAAACCAAACTATCAAATTTGTTCTCAGTGAAGGAGACTGTATCAGAGTTGGAGTTGAGAAAGTTGAAGAACTGAAGGGTCAGAATATTCAAGACTAAATCACTATCAACCTCTGGTACAATAAATCACTTACAGCCTCAATGGACAAATAAATAATCTCTTTAATATAAATATATTCAAATAATCCTGGTAAAAGCAGTCCCTAAAGGCAAATAATAAGCAGTTCCCAGGAAGATAAAAGCGGGTAAAAAGTCACAGGCAAAGAGATTAAGAGCAAAGAACAAATAAATTCTCAGGGGTCTCAAGAGTTCCTTAATAGAGTTCTGGAGCCAAATTCATCCTCTCCTTGCCTAAAAGACCCACATCATGTCCCTAAATCAATCTACCTAGGGGCAAAGCTATCTCAAATTACTCCAGGTCTGTTCTCTAGCTTCACTGATCACAACCAGCCCAGCCACTATTGTGGGAGTGCAAGTAGTTAATTCAAGCTTCCCCAGTTCCACTAGTGGCCTACCCCATAACAATAATGGATATTGATACCCCTGAATTTGAGATCAATGGAGAGGAAGACTATTATAAATGCAATTTATTCCTTGAGAAAGGAAGGAAAATGGCCCACAAGCTAGTGAGTGACTGTGACAAGGATAGGCATAGTGTGATAGAGATGAAGTGAATCTCAAAGTAGAAGTTTCTGAGTTAAAGTAATAAAGAAACTGAAAAAGGTAATTAGGAGCAAGAAGTATACCTACTTCTCCTATGGACCTAGCATGTTTGGAAATCTATGGAAGGAGCACCCGGTGTTAGAGATAGTGACCATGAATGTAATGTCTTTAGGAAGGGAGAAGGTTTCAATTTGTTCCAGTAAATGGAAAGGATATGATGTGAAGATTTTGGTCCTTAATAATCTATAGAAAAATACCCAAGAAAAAAGAGAATTTGTTACCAATACAGTAGAGGTTTTAGAGAGCATATTGAAGTGGAAGAAGAGATAAGCATCTAGAATTTAGGAGGAGATATTTGAGATTGAGATAACAGTTTGTTGAGCAGATAACAAAGAAAGTGCTTTGTCCCTTAAGCAGTCTCCACTCTGTATCCTAGATATAAGGAAGAAGCAGCTCATTGGTGGCCTGCCATACCATGGGGGAAGAACCAATGGATCAAGATCCCTACCTTCAAGGATGCAGTGATGACTAAGCATAGTTTGAGTGGAGTGGGAGTATTATGATATCAACTTTAATAGATGGTTACTCTAAATATATGGGTGCTGGAAATCTCGGTAGACAGAGACAGTGGAGAGTATTATTGAAGAATCTGGGACAGCAAATAACTCTTGTTCTAACCTGCTACTGGACCAAACTCACTAGTTCCCTACTGGCCCTGTAACCTCATCTTAAGTTTAAAAAAGATGTTGCTCTGAAAGGGAAATTAGAAGACCTTTAGAGACCAAGTCTCTTAATTTACTGATAAAGTAGCTCAGGCCCAAAGAAATTAACTGACTTGTCCATTGCACATAGCCATAAATGTCTTAGGTAGTATTTGAATTCAGGTCTTCCTGACTTCAAGTCCAGGGGTCTATCCACTGTACCACCAGCTGCCTTCAAAACAGTGTGGAATGTAGCACATCTAGAAAATGTCTCAAACACGGAGCAAACATTCAGTTTCCACCTCAGTACACCAGAAGCACCTTGACTCCAATACCTTTGGTGGGTGGGTTTTCAGGAAGCCAAATAATGTCTGTGCTTCCTTGAGATTTGGGATCACGGTAGTTATGTAATCCCAATTTGTAGAATTCAGAATCTAACTCTTTGTCTTTCACAAATGACTCTACAGATGGATAGATAGATAGATAGATAGATAGATAGATAGATAGATAGATAGAGATAGGTATAGATATAGATAGATAGATAGATAGAGATAGGTGTAGATAGATAGATAGATAGATAGATAGATAGATAGATAGATAGATAGATATACACATACATGTTCTTCTTCATCCTTTATTCTTGAAGAGAACCAATGACATCAGGAAGGTAATGACTTGACTTGCAAGTGAATTGGATTTAAATGAGGCAGGGCTGTACAAAGTCACTCGTCTCACTTTTCCTCTGGAGCCATCTGGGTCCAATGGCATAACATAGATTAAGATGACAGCAGCTAGGTTGCTCAGTGGATAGAGCACTGGGCTGGGAATCAGAAAGATTTGTCTCCCTGAGTTCAAATACGGCTTCAGATAATTGTTAGCTGTATGACCATGAGCAAGTAACTTAACATACATATAGTACATATGCCTCTGTGTGTGTGTGTGTATGTGTGTGTGAAAGAGGGAGAGAGAGAGAGAGAGAGAGAGAGAGAGAGAGAGAGAGAGAGAGAGAGAGAGAGAGAGAGAGAGAGAGAGAGAGATTTTGGGCCTTAATAATCTAGAAAAATACCTAATGCTTTATTCGAGGGTAAAATCCCACTGGTGGCTTCAGTGGTTAGTGTCTACATTAGGGATGGGTAACAATGAATGATATTAACACACAAAGAAAATCTCTCTTTTATTATCTGTTTTTTCTTTTTTTTAATTCTTCTCTAAATAGTGGGGGGAATGGCAGGTGAAACTAGGGAGATGGGGAGAAGTAAAGTAAGTCTTCTCAATCTCCAACCCAGATTCACCTATACCCAAGGAGCTCTTATAAAATTCTAAAGGCAAGCACTCTTAAAATTCATGGGTTCATATATATATATATAGCTTTGGGAAAGATCTTACAGGAACTCTAGTATAACTGCCTCATCTTACAAATGAGGAAAATGAGCTTCTGAGAAATTTAAATGACTTGCACAATGTTATAGATATTTTTAAAAAGTGGCAGAGAATTTGAACCCAGGACCTCTGATACCAAATCCACTGAAATTATTTTGTAATAACACCTTTAAGACAACATAGTTCAATGCTATGATATCCAAAAGACTGCTCTAACATCCTTAAGTCAATTGCCCATTATAATCTCAGTTCAGTAACATTTGAGTTACTCTGTCCTCAGCATGGTGTTGATTTTTGCCTCACTCAATTCTTTTCCTATGTAATAAACTATCCCCAGAGATGTTGTTTTGCCCAAAATGTATTTGTTTGGTTTTTGGGAGGAGGGAAGCAACTAATAGTAGATGAAATATATCTTAAACAGCAATCAAACATACCTCTTACTTATTCCAGCGAAGATACAAAATAGGATCTTCCAAAAGTGACCTATAGCCTACTGTTGACTCAAGATTGATGGTGGTGATGTTTCACTGAAAATTTGCCATACCAGTTTGATTCTTGTATATAAACAGAGGTCCAGGAGGAAGGAAGCAGTTCAAATAAGCTATCATCAAGCACAGAAACAAGGGGACACAAATTTAAGCTCAATAAGGGACAGGCACCGAAGGAATTCATGCAGAAGTCTTTGCAGAGAGTAATTAATACATTGCATATGGAATCAACTCACCAAGGGATGCAATAGAAGCAATTAGTATGAAGTTTTAATAAAGGAGTTAGACACATATTTAGAGGAAAGAGAACCCTGTGATGTACAATTAATAACTCAGAGGCTGCAACGGCGCCTATAGGACATGAGCTTTACGGCTCCTTTTCCCTATTCCCCCATCAGCCAGTCAACTAAGAACGTGCCTTAGTGAACACTCTCTCTGGCAGGCTCGGGGGAGTGCCTTGTCTGTAGGAATCAGGGAAATCTAAAAACAGCTCTGTTCTGTTTCCAAAAGGTAAATGAGCCTTCTATGGAAAGCAGAGGTGTGAAAGGCTTAAGACAAACTCATTACAAGCTCCAGCACACATTTAGTGAAAAGAATTGTGACTTAAGATTTCACACTGTCCAGTGTCTCTAGGGAATTTGGGAGCAATGCATGAAGTAAAAAGGCATTGTATTCAATTAAGCACTATGACTCAGGTGTCAGGTCCACTGGTTCCCCATCCTGTCATGCCACACTTAGGCCAGTTTGTTGAGTATTTATGGAAAGAAGAGAATAAACTGCTGGCTATAAGTAAACATTTACATCCATGTCTTTCCAATCCATGACTTTCTAATCCATGGCCAAAGGGAGTTTAGTTTCCCAGCAGAATTTCCCATGTGGATGAATGAAGCTGGTAAAATCGTTGAGTGGTGAGCTGCCTACTCTGGCCTATGATTTGTGTGGGAAACATGACTCTCAGGAAAAATTCTAGTCCATTGTCTGCTAGAGTGAATTAGACCCTGCCGTAACATTGACTTCTTGTTTGTAGATATGTTTATGCCACAAGTCCAGGATCAGCCTTATAAGTAGGTGGACTAGGTCTGTATAATTTAATTTGAAGGGTACTGGAAAAGAGTTTAATTAATTAATAGCATGTATTAAATGCCTACTTTGTACCAGGCATTATGCTAGGCACTGGGAATATAAAGACAAAGAAGCAGTGGACTTTACTTTCAAGGAGTTGATATAATTTGATTAACCTATTTTCCAGCACCCTTCAAAAAGTTCAGAAAATCCACCAGAGGTCCATCAATAGAAGTCTATATCAGAGCCAGCTGGTAGGCATAGCAGCTGAAACCAGTGAAGAGCTCACCAAGGAGAAATCTGCTTAACCTATCCCAGCAGCAGATCAATCTGGCAGCTGAGATACTGTGTCCTACAAGTTAGGGAATGACTTGCCTATCAGCTATTTCACCTCCAGAAGTAAATTCTGTGGCTGGGGGAGTGATGTAGAGTGGGGGGAGGGAGAGGATAGGAACTGTTTGCTAGTTTAGACTCATTATGAGATTGAATCCACTCTCTCCAGGGACTTAAAGGACATTAGAGGGGAAAACATATCCCAATTCAGAAGGGATTTTTTTTTTATAATTCTGTCCTTCATATAATAAATATCTCTTGTAAATAAACATCTGTTGGACAAGTAAACACACCTATCATGCCATTTCTTAGGAAGGAGACACAGAAGGGCTTCTAGCATCTCCCTCACTTGCAGGTTCACTTTTGATCCCGTCAGACAGGAAAATAGGAGCGGAGTCATAGAAGAGGTTAAATAAGCTTACTTTATTCTAATCTAGTTTTCTCAAAGGGAGTTTGTTGATAATGGGAGCACCAACTCCTACAGCATTCTCTAACAGCCCTTCTCATAGGGGCCGGCATGAAGGGGGGGGGAACTACCCCTCTGTCTCAATGGGGTTAATGGAGGCCAGCACAGCTTGTTCACTCCCCTAAATCGCTCAATCCTCAATTGGGGACAGTTGAGGCAAACCCCCTCCCAAGCCTTGATGGGGGCTGATCAAGGCACACACCACATTCCAACCTGCACATTCACCCCTATGGGGGATCCCAGTCACTGACCAGTGCCCACTTGTTTTATAGGGCAACAGACAAAGAAGGTATATTGCCAGCAATAGCCTCACAATTTTACATCACTTCATCCCTATATCTACTGCACAAGCATCATGGAGATGTTTTGCACCATGATCATAAGAACTCATATCTAACACCTGGGAAGTAGAGATTGTTATGGCTATGGATCCTGGGAAGAAAACTCTAAGAAAGAATAACAAAAAAATCCACTTTACACACACTAAAGTTCACCTTACTTACAACATCTTTTTGTAAAAGCTAATTGATGTTCATTGTTGCTGTTCAGACATGTCCAGCTCTTTGTGACCCCATTTGGGGTTTTCTTGGCAAAAGTACTGGATTGGTTTGCCATTTCCTTCTACAGCTCATTTTACAGATGAGGAACTGAGGCAAACAGGGTTAAGTGATTTGCCCAGGGTCACAAAGTTAATAAGGGTCTGAGGCTGGATTTGAACTCATAAAGACGAGTCTTCCTGATTCCAAGCCCAGTGCTATATCCCCTTCAGCTGCTGTTAATTAGTTAATAGATACTGAGCAAACATCAATCAGTTAACTGATATTGGGCTGATAATCATTGGCACGTGAAGTTGAAGAGATGATAAAGGGCAAATTTATATTGAAAGGAACATACTGGGTAGCAGCTTGTAATGACAGCAATATGAAACCCCTCAAACACTCAAGATTAGACATAGAAACCTGAGAGGAAATGTAGCAACCTTGATGTAGGTACCCAACCTATTAGCCCACATGCAAGATGGGAGAGTGAGCCCAAAGCCTATTGTTCTACACAAAGATGTGTCACTTCTCCCAATGAGAATTTGAACTCTTTAAATGCAGGAGCTTTCCTATGTATATTCCCAGCATTTAGCACAGAGTTTGACACACAGGCCAAACTGTATGTATGTTTTTACGTACCAGTCTATAATCTGTATTTCCCTGTTCTTACACTATGCCCTGTGCAAAAGGCACTCCAAGCTACAAAATAGAGTGGCTCTAGGCGTGAGGAAAGACAGAAGGTACTTCCATGAGTCAATAGAGTAGGTGGTTGCTTAGGCATTGTGACTCTCCCTTTGTATGGCAACACTTCCCTTGCTCCCCGACCTTCTTGCTTGGGGGTTCTCAAAAACTATTTTGCTTCAGGAAAATAACTTTTTTTGTATTCCACTCCACAATTAATAATATGGTTGAAAATTCAATCCTCTTGGGAAAGTCAAGGCTGTCACTAACATTTTCAATGAGCAACCTTTCAGAGAGCTGATTTTGATTGAGAAGGGCAGAAGAGCTCAAGGATTAGGAGTCTGATATATCAGGTGGGAGAAGGGGAAACAATAATGGGAGATGGGGAAAAGAGCACAGAAAAATCAAGCTTGGGAATGGCCAAAACACATTCCTTGCATTTCGAAATTTTCCTGAGAACTTTTAGAGTCAAAGGAGAGGAGTTCATATTACGACTCTGTCACTTTCTACTAGGCAAGGTACCTTAGCCACTTGGGGTTCAGTTTCTTACTCTATGAAATGAGGAGTGTGGGCTGGCTGACCCCTAAGGTTCCTTTTAACTCTGCACCTATGCTTTCTCAATGAGGATGTGCAAAAACTGACCCTTTTGAAGGTGATTTACTCAATCTAATGATCTTTCCTCTCCACTTCCTTGATCCTACTGCATAGGGCATTTTCATTTTCATTTAATTTTCTTCTTAATTGAAGCAAATTCAATTTTATTTGGTCTTAGGGATTTTTTTTAAGTTACACACAAAAGGGGAGATGCCTGGAAATCCCAGGTTGGGAATTATTCTTTATGAAGACTCCTCCCACCCCACCCTCTATGCTTACCCTAAACTGAAGGCAAGGTAATGAGTCTTGGCAAAGCTTTGAATTTCCTCCTCTCTTATCCCCAACCCCAAGCCCAAATTCCTGGAATCTCTTATTAATACTATGTTACAGGTTGCTGGGGTTGAGGACTTCAAATGCATTGCTTCTTCTCCCTAGGCCCTGCAGTCTATATTCCCCTCTAGCACCTCTGATCATATCACCAGTGTCATCTGTGGGCTCTGTAATCTTTCCAGGGACCCGCTGAGTGTGCAGTTCGCCTTAGGACCTCCATTAAAGCCTTGTCTTCAGTTCAGAAGTCAAAAGGCAGCACATTTGAGCCTCTGCTGAACTGTGGGGAAACACTGAGATTGATGCAGGGAAAGGAAGGGATATCAGTCAAAGCTTTCTGCAGAAAGGGGGGGGGAGCCTCCCCAAAGTACTGCTACAAAGAAGCCTGTGTTGCACAAGCTCATTTTAAGCTGCAATGAGCTTGTTTTGGTCTAATAGACACATAATCAGGAAACTTCACTTACTGGATCTCATTCTTTTGCAATCAAGGTGGGCCTTAAGATCAGGGAGGTTAGGGAATGTTATTTGATGTGGCAACTGGGGTGCCTGGAAAAACTGGAGCAGATTTGGGTTCAAATCCAGACTCTGCTCTTTGGACCTCAGTTTCCTCATTTATAAAGTGAGGAATTTGAACTAGGTTCTAAGGTTCCTTCCAGCTTTAAAGCTATCATGCCTATGATCCTTCTAAAGCCCCTTCACCTCGCATTGGCTGAAGATACAATGTGATATGATAGAGTCCTGGCTGGGGAATGAGGAAAGACTTGAAGTTAAATCCTTTCCCTGGCATTTATCAGCTTAATTCACTTAACCTCTCTCGGGCTAAGACAACTGTCCAAGAATGCAAATCATGTCATAGACAGGTTACTGTCTGTATTGGTGAAGGGACTTCTCACATAGGGGGAATCTCAGATTATGACCTCATGAACCATAGGTAATGTCTGAAATTGCACTGTCACTTGTCTTCCTTTACCTTAGATTAAGGGTCTTATACAAATACAATGACACTTTGAATGCAATGGCCCTCAGCTGCACCACCCTCTCTACCCCTATCTCCAACTCAGTATCATAGAGATAGAGATGGAAGGGGACACAGTGGCCATCTAGTCCAAATCTCATCCATTTTGCCGATGTGGAAACTGGACCCTAAGACTTTAAGCCATTTGCCATGTAGTAAATGTCAGAAGCAACATTTGAAAACAGGGTCTTTGACTTCAAAGCCAGGGCACTTTTCATTGTCCAACATTACTGATACTTACCTGGCCAAAATGTAGCTAAAAAGCCATTCTAAGGTTGCCAAAGACAAGTTTGCCTGACTTTACAATTGTGCTTCAGGTTAGCTCTGCCCAAAGGCCATATTTGACCCTTTTGAGTTGCATAACTCAACCAACCATATCTGTTGGCTCTTGTGCTTTCTGGATGCTTTTCTGGATGCTTCTCCCTTTACACCATTCGTTTTCTCTTTTCCTCTTGGAAAAATGCAGCTAGGGCCCCTGCCTGGTAGACAGGATGACTCAGAAGGAGGGATTATTCTGAGATGGGGCTGGGGCTTGTTGGTGGGTGGGATGGCAACAGAGCAGGGGGTGGAACTGCAGGTGGAACTGCTCTAGGATGTCAATTTGCTGCCCTGGAGGACCCAGGGGTGTGGTGCAGAACTCTAAAGGCTTTGTTGTTCACCCCATGCTGGGCATCATCTGCAGACTCTATGTGATTAGTCTGAAGGGAACTGGTAGGGAGTTGGTAATCAGCTCCAAAGGAGGGCCAACAAAAGTCAGCGGCCTTTCTTTCTCTTCCCCTCATTTCCTTGCCTTACACATGTGTGGAGTAGGAGTCATTTCCTAAGCTGGAGATATTTGCCCTGTAAAGAAATTTTTTTAAGGGGGGTCGGATAAATCATATATTTTCACATGAAAAGAACTTTTGAGGCCATCTACTCCAATCTCTCTCATTTTATAGCTGAAGAAACTGATGAGCCTCAGAGATTTGAAGTGATTTGCTTAAATTTATAACAGTAATAAGGAGCAGAGCCAAGATTCAAACCAAGGTCAACTGACTCCAAATTCATCTGACTTCAACCTCCTTCCACTGCTCCCATGTTGTACATTCACTTGGGATCAGAGAATATTTGAGCTGGAAGAGATCTTCAACATCGTCCCTTCATTCTAAAGAGAAAGAAACCAAGGCCCAAAGAGGTGCTGACACTTCACTTCATATGTCTTATGAATAATGGTAGAGTTCAAATTAGAAACCAGACTCAACTGGTATCCTTATCACTGGCTTCTTTAATCAACATGACAAGTTGGAGGGAAGGGTGATCCCACTATTGGTTGCTAAGGAATGTATTCTGGGGAAGGCTATACTTAAATATTCAAATATTTTTTCTACGTGATAACAAATATCTGTATATTTAGAAACATCTGCCTAACTGATTTTTTTAAACTTTTCATCCAGATGTCAGAGATCATTATAGCACTTTACACAGAACATCCAGCATAGTAGATATATAATAAATATTTTTGATTGAGATCCAGACAAAGATTTGAAGACAAAAAGCATTAGAAACTGTCTGTGAGATTTATTAGTTGCTCTATATCATTTGAGTCTTCCCTATTTTCTTTAAAGCCTCTGAGCCATGTAGTTCAGACAATATTTTGTGACTTCCCATGTGATGTGGTCATTTTGCCTTCTAAGATATTTTCTTTTGAGGAAAGGCAATCTAGACTAGCTGAAGGAGCAGGATGAATATGAGAAAGGGGAGATGAGAGGCAGTAAGTGACAGGTAAGCCAAACCACCACAAATCACCTTGATGACCATTTCCACTGGGATCTTCATAGACATAGCTCAGGAAATTGAACCCAAGAGCTTCAGGAGTAGTGATGTCCCAGCAACCTGCTACCAGCCCAGCTCCCTGCAGAGACCATTGAGGGGAGAAATCATTGCATAGAAAACAATGACCTTTTTCATCACCAAAAACTGCTGACCAAATGCCACCAACAGGCAAACAGACATAGGAGCACTGACAATGACAGCACTCCCAGAACACCACTCCTACTTCCCTCCCAGCTGTCATGGCCATCATTCATGAAAGCAGTACTTGTGATAAAGGGGCTAGCCATCTCCACCAACTGCCAAGCAACTGCCACCTACAGGGTAGTCAAGTCACCTCAGCTGAAATGGGAAAACATCCTAAGGAAGAGTCAGGAGGCAGTGTGTGCCAGACAAATAAAATCACCACCATCATCCTGACCACCATTTCTGACAGAGACAGCTGCTGCCTCCACATGTGGTTACTCTAGACAGGCCTACACCTCAGTGCCACAGACTTCTCCCATGGACCTCCAAAGTTTTCTTAGGCTGGAAAAATGTGAAACTCAGACCTTTTTTGTCTATGCCACTCTAAAACTTGATTTGAGGCATTATTTTCAAGTATTTTATAGGAGAATATTGAGAAAGTTCAGGTAGTTTCTTGCTTCTACTCTGCCATCTTGGCTATGCCTTCCCAGTTAAGTAATCTTAAGAATAGATAATGAAATATATCTCCTCCCCTACAAAAAAGTGGAAGACTATGTGTGCTGAATATTGTGTACATTGTCAGGAAGATTGCTGGATCTACTCGTTTTTCTTAACACTATTTCATATGATAAAGGAAGGTTTCATGCACTAGAAGGTATAATTTATTGGGAAATGATGATGATAAACTTGTTATTAGACCTTATTAGGTACAGACATGGGTATAGACATAGTATACACATTATAAATATAACTGCTTATTCTATTCACATGAAAAACAAACTCTGTTTCAATTCACTTAAATAAATATTTATTAAGCCAAAGCAAAGAGCACTATGCTAATAACTGGGGAATTAAAGTATTCATATATTGTACAGGGATATAGAACCTGAACAAAAAGCTGTAACATTAAATAATATATGATAAGACTATTATAGAGGTACAAGCAAAATTCCAAGTGAGCTATGAGGCTGGGGGAATCATTACCAAGTAAAGAGGTCAAGACAGGCTACCTGGAAGAACTGGCATTGCAGTTGACCCTGGAAGTATGAGTAGGGATTCACTAGAGACCAGGAAAGGAAGGAAAAGATTATATATTATTACTACACATGGACCAGCATTAAAATTTACCATGACATATTAATGGTAGAAATAGGTATCTTTGAATAATTTTTAAGACAAATACATAACATCCACATGAAGCTGCATGGACTAGAAATGTGGCTTGGCTAAGTATCATGTGTGCTTTTCTAAAGTTAGCTCAGGTTAAGAAAAAATCATTTAACCTTTTAGTGTCCAATTTTATGGCCCTAAGGTGACACTGTACTTTTCCATTGTGCAGAACAATTTAGGATCACAATAAAACAAAGGGAAACACAGATAGTAACTGAGATTAATTCATTTTTTTCTCCTGTTGAGACCCCAAAGTGACTGTTGTCACTTATTTAAAGCAGTCCCTTCACATGTGATACAAATCTGCCATTACTCATCAATTGTGCCTTTCTCAGTTGAGAAAGTGGGGGTGAAGGTGGAAGTCTAGCATGTTCAGGGGAGCATGAATGAAGAGTCAACTTTTATTGAGAAGCTGGTGAAGGATGGGCTGGACAGCTCTGAATCCAGAGCCAAACTATTTTTATAGGAGAAAGAACAAACTAGATAGGACGATCCACCCTTCATCTTCTACTTAGTGTGTTCCATCTACCATTGTCTTTTTTCCATGTCTCCTTTGTATCCTGAAATTCTTCTTGGGCTTTGAAAGTGAAGCAAAATCTTTCAATATCTGTTTCCTTGCCTCTAAAGTCATTACATGTGTTAATGTCGCGGTCTGAGAGGTTGTGACCCTTCTAAGACTGAAGTACTCAATGGGGTCACCTGGAATGAATTCACAGACTCAAGGATTCTTTAAGTCAAGGTGGCAAAAAGTTTATTGTTACGCTTTTCAGTGGGCAAGGATTCTTAAGGATCCTGCAACCTTAGAGCGGTATAGTTAAAGTTTACATAGGATAAAATACAATAAAACATGTGCCAAATATCCTAACTAGGTGATTCAGGGTGGGATTAAGGAGTGGTCAGTTCTTAAAAGAATATGCATTTCTTGTACCTACTGCACAGCATTTTACCCAGAGCTCACTGAGAAAAGTCCACAAGGGGGGCCACATGGAGGTGCAGTTTTAGGCCTGCTACGTCACTAAGTTAACTAGAGTTCTGGGCTAACTGAGAATTGTCTAGTCTGCCACCAATCAATGTCTTGTTTGACAAGGTAGATGTAGGGAGTACACATATGTCTTAAGTCTAGAATACAAATAATGAGGAGTCCAGGATGTAGATAATGAGGTAGGGCAGTAGTATAGATAGTCCAGTGGGTAAGAATGTCTTTATGACCCAGTGCAAAGCCAGTTCAAACTAATAATTCCTTCAGGTACTGTTTGTATCCGCATCAAGGAGAGAGATTGGGGCCTACTCATGAGTAATTGTTAGGCACAGTGTCCTTGGGCTGGGGAGAAACTGTCAGGGATAGTGTTTCTGAGGCTAGGGAGAAATTGGGGTCCAAGGACAAGCACCCAAGGACAAGCACCCAAGGACAAGCACCCATGCACCCCATCATTAAGATATTCTGAGAGTTTCATTAATTATTTTGGGACATCCAGTGGCTATCTAGTAAAAATTCAAGTAATAAATTTTACGTAATTTTGATTACTTAAATTTATATAATCATGTATGCAGACTTGGTCTATACAACATCTAAATAGTAAGTTGAGAAGTAGAAAATCCAATCATTTATTTATCTTTTTATATAGAAAGAGCTGCCAGAAACACTTCGGATTCATTATGCATTTGATTTTTAAATAATTTTTGGTTGTTTCGTGTTCAGAAACCTTTTACTGTTGCCAAATTTTTTGTAACACCACATGTGGTCATGACCCACGGTTTTAGAAATGCTGATCTAGATAATGGCAAACAAAACAATTGATATTTCACTTACATGAAAGTTACAGAATTGGCTGTTTTCACATTTATTAGTCATATTCAGTTATCCTCTGGTGCTGAAGGTATAGAAGGAAACTGCCATTTTTTTTTTATTCTGCTAGCCATTTGAAGTTTGTCTCCTTTTCCTGAAGACTGGTATTTGGAAATCAAATTACACTCCCTATATGCAAATTTTAAGTTGCTGACATACACAATTTGATTTCTGTCAGATTGTTTTTCAAGTTGAATATGGTAAAAGTAACATTGTCTTCTCTACAATTTGTTAAATAAATACATTAAGTGATTTTGTTGTTATTGTTCAGTTGTGTCTGACTCTTTGTGACTCTGTGAACTATTGCATGCCAATATCGTCCATGGGTTTTCTTAGCAAAGATACTAGAAGATTTTACCATTTCCTTCTCTAATGGATTAAGACAAACAGGTTAATTGACTTGCCCAGGGTCACACAGTTTGTAAGTATCAGGCTGGATTTGAACCCAGGTCATCCTGACTCCAGGCCCAGTACTCTATCCACTGAGCCACCTAGCTACCTCTGTAATTTTTTACCCTGGTTAATTTCAAACCAGTCCATTTAACACTATGTAGACTAGTAGAGTGTATTCCAGGATAATTATTAAACAGAGTTTGTAAGCACCAACAAAAAGGTAAGTGGTAATCAGCAGGAGTCCATAATGAGTTCAATACAAATCATGCATTTCCTTTTTGGATGATGATAATACAGAGTTAGGGAAATGCTGTAGATAAATTTTATATGGATTTTACTATAGTATTTCATAAAGTTTCTGTGAGATATAAATTTTCAGCTAATCCCATAAGTGATCTCAGTCCTACACCCCTGATGACTCAGACTTTTGACTGAGGAGGAGTTTTCTCCCTCTCATTGTCACTCTTAGTTCCCCATCGTTTAGAGAAAGGGCTGAGCACAAAAACCACCTTCTATCATCATAGGACCCTGGAAGGCAGAATCATTAACCAAATAGTGCCTGTGAATAACAATTCTGGTCTTCCCTAAACTGCTTCCCTAGTCCTAGTGATTCAAAATCATTGTTTTCTGTGGTAAAAAGTCTCCTTCCCAAGCTACCCTTCCACATACTTTCACTGAATATCAAGCTGTATCTCAATTCCTCATCCCCTTATCTTATTTTACCTTTCTCTTTACGGTGCTTTTTCTATATTCCCTACATTCTTTAGCAAATTTACCTTAATTTTATAATCTCTTCCTTTTAAACTCTTCTGTTTTTTTGTGCTTATAGAAATCTGGCTCTCTCCAGTGCTGGCATCTGTTTCCCTAATGTCCCATTTTGCTTATGGTATCAAAAATAAAATCCCATTTGTCATTCAGAGACCCTCATAACCTAGACCTCCCTATCCCCCACATTCACAGTATTCTTATACCTTACACTACTCCTTCCTATACTCTGAAATCCAATAACGCTGGTCTCCTTGCTGTTCTGCAATCAAAACACTACATTTCCAGACTCTATTTTCACTGATGACTCCCCATGCATGGAATGTTCTCCTTAAATCTACCTTCTGGCTTCCCTGGCTTTTTAAAATTTACATCTAAAATCTTACCTTCTACAGGAAGCCTTTCCCAATCTCTCTGTTTATTTTCTCCTATTTATTCTGTTACATAGCTTCTATGTACATAATTGTTTGCATATTAGATTGTGTGTTCCTCAAGGGCAGGGACTGTCTTTTGCCTTTCTTTGTAGCCTTTTAGCACAGATCCTAATACATAGTAAGCTCTTCAGTATTGATTGATTGATTGACTGTTCGTTAAACTCTGTATTTTTCCCTGACGCTGGGCATATTCATTGGCTGCCTCCCATGCTTGGAACTCCTGACTTCTCTGATTTTTGTTTGTTTGTTTTGTTTTGTTTTAAGTCTCAGTTAAATGCTACTTTTCCAGATGCCCCTTAACTCCGCTGCATTACCTCTCTTGATTATTTCCAATATACCCTGTCTATAGCTTGTTTGCATCTAGTTGTTTTCATGGTATATCCCCCATTAGACTGAGCTTCTTGAGAGCAGAGACTGCCTTTCTTTGTATCCCCAGTCCTTTGCACAATACCTGATGTATAGTAACAAATTAGTAAGTGTTTGCTGCCTTGCCTTGGCCTGATATTCTGGGCCAGGAAGAGGAGCTGATATACTCCTTCATCCTCTCTTCTGTTTCCAGTCTCTTCCTCTACATCATTACTTAAGCAATTTCCTTTGAAGTTCATTCCGCCTATCTTTATCATTCAGTCCAAAGCCTTCCTATGATAATCTATTGACATCCAGCCCACTCAATTCCATTATGCCTAAGGACTTCAATGTCCATATTGATGTACTCTCAAATATCTTCTCCATCTTGTCTCATGCCAAGCCCCAAGAGCTTCGCTCTTCCTCAGCCATACAAGTGGATGCACATACTTCAGAATCTATATCACCTATGTTTTCTGTCTCCATGGTTCATAAATCAGTAATTCCTGTACCTTATAATAATCTCCTGTCCTCGCATCTCTCCTTCTGTTTTCCACCTTCTTGGTAGGAAGGAGTTAAGCAGTTGTTTAGCATCTAATGTGTGCCAAGCACTCTAATAAACATTTCTCAAACTATTATTTCATTTTATCCTCATAATAACCCTGTAATATGTATGGTGTTATTATCTCCATTTTCCAGTTAAGGAAATTGAGTCAAATAGGGGTGAAGTGACTTGCCTGGGTAAATAAGTGCCAGTTAGTTAGTGTCTAAGGCCAAATTTGAACTCAAGTCTTTCTAACTTCAGATCAAATGCTTTAACCACCATGCTCGGCTGCCTCTAAAGATTCTTTTATTATCATTACAACCTCCTATTCTGCCATTCTGGTAATGAGCTTCTATAAATGCTAACTGCGACAATAATGCAACCATGCTGCCTGAACCCACTGGAAATCTATGTTACCCTAACTCAACTGAGTACTCACTGTAGCATGGCAAAATTTATATTCTTCCTTGACTAACTCTCTCTAGTAACTTTCAGGGATGGTTTAAAATTTAATCTTCTTTCTTGAAGCTCTTGAAAATTTCTCTACCTCTCTCACTTCTCAGCATTTTTTCTTGGCTTCCACATCTTGGGTGCAGGATAACAAACTATTTTAAAACTATATAATTACAGAAAGTATTAATGGGAAGCCATTGCATTCTTCAATAGGTTATTATAGAGTTCTTTGTTATAACTTCCTCACCTAAGCAATCTTAGACAATCACAGGTAAATAGGTATTTATTACATGTCTACTGTGTTAGGTTGCAGTATTAAACAGGTGTTGGGAATAAGTATGCGTTAGAAGTAAAGTTTTACCCTTAAGGAGCATATACGGTCCTTCAGGAAGTGATAATGACCAGATGTCATTGACAGTTACTGTCCTGCTCAAAAACTAGACCTGTGTCTCCCATAGCCTGATAGTCTGGACGTTTATCACTGGGGGTGGGATGGAGAGGGAGAATCAGGTGAATAAATGCAATGCCAGTTGTGGTTATTAAATAATCATTAACAATTGATCCATCTGCTCTTCTTCTCTTAAAAGAATGATGCCATCTGATCAAATGAGATAATATTTGTGAAGTGCTTAGGACAGTACCTGGCCATGACAGTTATTTAATTAATTCTTATTCTCTTTCCTCCCTCCCTCAATTCCCCAGTTTTCTTTCTGTATCTACTCAATAAAAAATAGACCTAACCCCCCACCCACTGGACAAAAAATACTTTTTTTTTCTTTTTAACACTACAGTCTAGTTGGTGCATGTTATTCAGATGATTTGGGCATAATGGAGTTACCCCTTCCAGAAGGCATACATTCTTGTCTATTATATGCAGCATTTACTTCATATAGAAACAATAACAGACTAATAATACACAATAATACAAAGTCAATTTGTAATAATACAATAAAATATCTATCAAGTAGCTCTGAGCTTGCAACTTTCCTAAACCCCAAAAGTTTCTCCTGGACACAAGACGGATCCTGACTCCATATTTCTAGAACATGAGAAGTTTGTAATTATTTATTTCCAACATGGAATTGGTCAAAATATAAGTCTCTGCACTCTTGTTAGTCTACATAAAAACTCTATATGCTTTATGAATTTAGAAAATAAGCTCAAGGTGGGCTCAACCAGTCTGACTTTTCCAAGTACTGAAGATGATGAAGAATTTGCAGGTTGTAGAATATTTTAAAAAAGCAGAAGAGGCCTGATTCCAAATCCCACCTCTGATATAGTCACACTTGGACTTCCTTGCACCTCAGTTTCTTCATATGTAAAATGAAAGGGCTGACCTAGATAGTCACTGGGGTCCCAATTAGCCCTATCATGCTAGGATCGTAGGAGCTCAAATTTCAATCTAAAAGAAATACATTTTCAAAACTTCAGAGGTAAGAATCAGCATAGCATATGTGGAAATACCACATCAGGGTTAATTCTAAGCTATTACCATCCTTGGACATTTGCAGGCATTTCTCTATTGCCCTGATAGAAAACACACTCCACCACTATATCCTCAAAACACATCTATCTGTAGGTGGCCCATAGCTCATTCTAGTTCCCCGTTACTAGAAAAGTCCTTCTGGCTCTGACGATAATTATCAACAAGGATGAAGGAGGGACTCCAGAACCTGGCCAAAGGCAAAGAGAAGGATTTGAAATACGCTATCCTGACCACATCCACAAGCTCCACATTAAATAGATGGGAGAATAAATCCTGCAAGGGATTTTGTGACTGAACACTGCACAAGTGAAATATACCTTCTTTCATTTTTTATTACAAATGCAAAGGTGTTTAACTAAATGTGAAGATGCAAACCGAATTGAATGTCCAAAATGTTATAAATGAGCATGGGATCTGCCATCCCAGAAGAAAGGGATGATCTATATTATTATTATCTTGAAGAGCAAAACGATTTGTTGAGCAGTGACAGTGTATTCAGCACTGTACAATGCATGGGGGATGCCAGTCTCGGTTCAGTGGGCTTACTGTCTAAATAAGACTGAAAGCAACAGAGACCAAAAGAAGGTAGATAAATCATTAGAGACACAGAGGTGATCTAGTCTTTTTCTCTTTCTTGGCCCAACATATCTTCTGTCAAAAAGGGCTTACCCAGAAACTTTTTTTTTTCCTAAGTCTCCTATGGATAGGCTGTCAACACTAGCAAAGGCAAGTGGAGAATTGAGAAAATAAGGCAACTTACTGAGGACTTAACTTTACAGATAAGTTAGGATTAAAAAAACTTTGCAGAGAAATGGCATCAAGTGGATAGATAGCTGACCTTGCAGTCAGGAAGATATGGGTTCAAATATTATCCCTGACAAAATGTTTCTGTGATTCTGGGTAAATCACTTAACCTTTAAGCCCAAAGTCAGAACTGTATGGTATGGCTGGGAACTCTTTTAAGTATCTCTCTCTCTCTCTCTCTCTCTCTCTCTCTCTCTCTCTTCTCTCTCTCTCTTCTCTCTGTCTCTCTCTCCTCTCTCTCTCCTCTCTCTCTTCTCTCCTCTCTCTCTCTCTCTCTCCACCTCTCTCTCTCTCTCCACCTCTCTCTCTCTCTCTCTCCATCTCTCTCTCTCTCTCTCTCTCTCTCTCTCTCTCTCTCTCTCTCTCTCTCTCTAGATCTAGATAGTCACTAGTTAATAAGAATGTTATTAAGTGTTTTCTTTGTTCCAGGCACTATGCTAAGTGTTGGGGATATAAAGAGAGGCAAAAACATGATCCTTGCCTTTGAAGAGTTCATATTCTAGTGAGGAAGACAACATGTAAATTTATTTACAAGATACACAAAGAGTGATTTTTTTTTTCCTGGAGCCAGCTCAAATAATTCCAGTAAACATTTACACCATGGAAACCAGGAAATGCTACAAATTGGGCCTTGATTTATAATTTTGTTGATTGTCTAAACTTAAGAAAATGATGGAAAAATGTTAATAATGCAGATTACATGTTTAAATGTATCTGCTTTTAGGAGATATAGTTATTAAACATTTACCAGAACACCAGGCAGGATAAATGCTAGATAATTAAAAGGACAGGAACTAACCACAGAGGGATCTCTGAAAGGCCTCCTACAAAACAGGTGGCAGAGGCATGGAGGGAGAACATTCCAAGCATGGGACACAGGCAGTAAAAAGACATGGAGTGGATAGGTAGAGTACCATCTTAAAGGAATATTAAATAGGCCAGTATATCTGGATCTTAGAGTATCTGGAGGAGAGTAAAGATTAACTGAAGTGTAAGTAGGATGGGAAGGAAGTGGAAGGGCTTCAAATACCAGACTACAGAATTTGGAGTTAGGGATATCTGGGTTCAGATCCTGCCTTTAACACTTACAAACTTTATGACCATGGGCCACTCACTTCACTTAGCTTCAGGAAACTATGTAAGAATATAAATTATACATGTATTAAGATTTTCAATAGTGTCTCCATCCTGATAAAATCACAGGCCCTTGACTTATGACTTTGCAAACTTTATTGCACAATGTGTTTGCTATCATTATTATCTAGTTGATCACTGACTGCTCATTTGTGGCAGAAAATTCATGTGGTATATCGGTGTTGTCAAATAGACTTTTTAAAATGTGGGACTTCTTGACTTTTTTTCTTAAGTTGAAATTTTCTTTTATTGTGAACTTGACAATTGTCCCTTATACACAACCATTCCCATTGACAAAGAACAAAATAAAAAGGCTTGCATAAGAAACTGTGAACATCTTATATGTACAATTTACTTTTTTTAAAGATAGTATGTACAATTTAACTTGATAGAATCAAAATGGCTCTATTTGTCATCTTATTTATCTTTTTTTTCCGTACATTGAAATGTCTCATTGATTCTTGCAATATCAGCAGCAAACTCAAATAGAAATTGGGCCACAAATCTGTATTAAAAGAACCCTACCACAGCATATTGACTTAGAAAACCACATTCTGACATTGTCTATGTTTTATTTCATCTGTACTTTTTTCCAATATTTCTCAATTACATGGGTTTTGTGTGTGTGTGTGTGTGTGTTTTTGGCTTCTTAGTGAGGCAATTGGGGTTAAGTGACTTGCCCAGGTTCACATGACTAGTAAGTGTCAAGTGTCTGAGTTCAGATTTGAACTCAAGTCCTCCTGACTCCAGGGCCAGAGCTCTATCCACTGAACCACCTAGCTGCCCCACTCTCAATTACATTTCGATCTGGTTCAGAGCTTACAAATGTTTTGGGGACGAATGATGACTACGGGACTGTTTTTAACACCTCTGTTTACAATATGATCAACAAGTCAATGAATGAAAGACAAATCACTTATTAAGCACTTATTATATATCCAGATCTATGACAAGCACTTGGGATACAAATACAAAACTTAAGGCAATTTCTACCCTAATGGAGCCTATGTTCTAATAAGGATTGGAGGTAAGAGAAGAAAGCACTCATAGGAGAATGGTGGCCTGGAGGAAAACTTTGCAGATAAATATTTACAGGGATCATGAAGTTATCTATAGGGGAAGAGATTGGCATATCCCATCAAGGAACAGTGAAATATTTAATTTAATCATGGTTCATGGTTTTGGACTAGAAAGGGGAGGAAAGAAAACAGTGTAGACATAAAAGATGAAGCATTGTTAGACTGGAAATCACGGTCCTGGAAAGGCAATCATCAATCAAGAGAGCAAGGTCTCAAGGCATGGTGTCATTAGAAAGGATGCTGGGAAAGAGGTGGCCAGACAGGAATAAGTGGTCTTCAGGTCATCTAGTGTCTGCCTGAAGTATTCTTATAACGAAGAACTGAAAGGAAAGGTCAAATTAGTCCATAAACATTTATTAAACACCTACTATGTGCTAGCACTGTGCTAAGTTGCAGATATAAATACAAATTTCTTCATTTACTTTCTTAAAACAGCCCCTGCCATCAAAGATCTAAAAATTCTATGGGGAAGCACAACACTGACAAGGAAGTTAAAAAGGGAATGAAGAGGGTGATTAGGGAGAAATATGAGGTACCTGGTTTGAGTATATGATGGAGAAGTCCAAAATCACTGTAGTTGGTAAACAAGGAGAAGACTGTGCTGAGCCCATTTCCTAAATTGAAGTTCTGGAGATCATAACCTTGCCCTCTAGTCATTGGGTCCAATCAAAGGGGCAGAGGAAACTGATGAAATATGAGTACCAGTAAGACTCAATCTTGCAGGATAATATTTTACAATGATGAGTTTCCTGGGGAAGTAGGCATGATGGAGGGGTCCAAAGAAGTTCAAAAGCAGTGTAGCTGGTGGGAAATGGGGAGAATACTTTATTGAGCAATGTGTTCCAGTGAAAGAACACTTGATCTGCAATCAGACTTTGAGGCAAATCCTAGTTCTACTTCTTGCACCCACATGTTTTTAAATAAGCCACCTCATTTCTTTGGACTTCAGTTTCCTAATCCGTAAATAAAAATTACTTCAACTAGAATACCTCTGAGATTACTCCCAGCTTTGAGTCTACGATCCTATGATTTCACAAACCCAGAATTAAAAAGGAGAAAAGGAATCCCATGTAGTACCTATTTCTTAGGTTTCTCAGAACAGTGTTCTTTACTGAGAATTTTTTGCTTTCACATCCTCCTGAAAGGATGGTCCACCTTTTGCTAGAAGAGCTGCAAAGTCACAGATTATCTCTTTACAAAGATCATTGTATAATTGGACTTCAAAATGTTAGTATTTTTCCCCTAATATCAAGATTAAGTATGTCTTCCTGAGTTCTTGCCAAATTGGAAGTTAAGCTGAGCTGCTGACCTTGTGATCTATATGTTCACTTTCACACAGCAATTAATAGAAGGCATGCCTACATGATGTTTTACTCCTCCCCTTCTCCCTTCCCTCTGCACATATCCTGTGCATGGCTTGTACTTTCCCCAGGGCAAAAAGGAAGGAATGAAGATAAACTGCAGGGGAAAACATGAGCTATGCACACTATTCATTAAATAATAGTTATTGATGACCTACACAGTCAAGTCACTGTGTTAGATGGTATAAAAGTTGCAAAGAAGTCAAGGCACCATTTCTGCTTTTAATGAATGCCTAACCTAATAGGTATAAGACTCATGAGCAAGTAAGTACAAGACAAGAAAATATGTTGTATGTGTGAGATGAATGGCAAACTTACCAAGTAACACTATATTTTAGAAGAGGAAGGACTAATTATGGACTTAGAGAGATAAGGGAAAATGTCGGGAGGTAAGATTTGAGCTGAGTCTTGAGAAATGATGACAACAACAACTCATTTCCATAACCCTTTAAGGTTGACAAAACGCCATCGTCAAAGCAGCTCTGTAAGACAAAACAGACTAAGTCTCACTCAACACAAAGGTCACAATCCATCTATGCCTTACCAATATGTGTGATTCATAAATGTCATACCATAACTTTAGGTTCCACCCGAAGACTCAGAGGCCTTCCTCCCTTTCTTTTGACATCGCATGGCTATCAATAGAGCATACAGGGTATCCAATGATTACCCGTCACTCTCACCTTATGACCAGTTCATCTTCTTTTTTGATTGCATGTGTGTTTGATCATACTTTATATTCTACTTTTTCCTCCATGTTGGTAAAGTAGAACCATTTCCTCACATACACCATACTATTTTCCACAGCCCTTTGGACAATACTTATTTTCAATTTTGTAGGTATTATAATGTTACATTTCTCAAAGTCATATAGGTATTATCATCCCCATTTTACAGATGAGTTGATTGAGTGTCAGAGGGGCTTGTAACTAGTCAGTGTGGTAAGTAGGGTACAAACCAAGATATCAAACTCCTATTTTTTTTCCACATACAAGGCTTCAAAAAACTCTAGTTGAGGTAAAATGCATCCATAAATTTCCATTTCTTTGAAAATCTGGGCTAATTAAGTAAAAGTATTTTTTGAGTGCTTACAATTCACAAAACACTGTACTAATATTTGGGAATACAAATGGAAAGGTAAGACAATCCTTGCTCTCAAGAAGCTTATATTTGAATGGGGAGAAAAAGCATAATGTTTCAGCTGCAAGTCAGAAGGAAAGATCCAGTGGGATTGGAAAGATCCAATCCTTAGGGTGTAGTAGTAAAGCAAATAGTGATATCTCTTCTTTAACATTATTTTATCTGATAAAAACTGTATAATTTTCTGATGTTGAATCATTTGATAATGGCAAGTATTTGGTGAGAGGTTTATGAGTCAGTAGCTGTTCCTGAGGAAGCATTTTCCAGGTTGTAACTATAAAGGGATTGCTTCCTGAAATGATGGTGGGGGCAGGAGTGGTCTGCAAATAGAACCAGTGGTCTTGGGCTTCCTTGCCCATTGGAAGATGCTAGTCAACATTTAGTGTTGGTAATAGTGAGGAAGGTTGACATCTTCTTTATGATGGTTGTTCCCTTCAGTGATGATTTTTGAGAATCCTACAGGGGAGGAGTTCTTAATCTTTCTTTGTGACATAGACCTATTTGACAGTCTGGAGAGGCCTATGGACTCCTTTAAATGTATAAAATACATAGGATCCAGAGAAAACCAAAGGTTGTGAAAAATAAAGATATATATTTTCTCATCCAACTTCATGAACCCCCTGAAATATACTCACTGACCCCTTGATAGTTTATGGACCCTAAGTTAAGAGCCTCAGCTTTAGAGTATCATTAATAAGGTTTAACTACAAAGGGCTGATGTTAGGACTCCCTCCAGCTTGAAAGTTACAAATGGTAGCATCAGAAAGGTCTTCCCGATGATCACTTGAGCACTTTATATTTTTCTGCTTTTGCTATTCTGGTCACCACTTTGAATTCCCCATTCTGTGTCATCACAGAAAGTAAGCTGCCCCTCTTCCTCCAGGTCATTAAAAAGGAAACAGAACTTGCTACCTATTTCAGGGAAATGAAGTTTCAGCATTGAAGACGGGGCAAATTTTCAAAGTCTACTTTGGTCATAGTGAGAGAAGTCCTCTAAAAGCCAAAAAGGTAGTTTGGGCAATAAGCCTTTTAACAAAGCTGGCAAGACAATGGCTACTGTCACTGGGAAACAGCAAGCTTTGATGATTAAGATTAATTCCAATGGCATAGCCCTGTGAACAGGTAAAGGGCCCAAAGACCTTGAATGTTGAAAAGAACTATAGATCTTCAAAGTCAGACATATAAACAGAGGAGAAAAAAAGGAAAAAGAAAAAAAGCTGCCATGTATTAGAGATCAGAATAATGTAGATGTTTTATTCAGAATTCCACCCCCTCCTAAAAATTAGGCTTATTTGTAACCATTCTGAATTGGGATACAAGAAGGAACACAGTTGATCTAAATTGAGAAATCGTTGCTGATTTATTTAAAAATAGCCAATATTTATATAGTGCTTTACAGTTTGCAGAGGGCTTTACAAATACAATGGAACACCAGCTGCAGCTCCAAAAAGCCCTGAGTGATGTAGCAAGGTTGGGGTGCAGGGACAATGGAAAGATAGAGTTTAAGGACTGGCATGGGGCTGGCAACATGAAAGGAAAAAGCCAATCAAATTCCCTGGGGTTCCTTTGGGACAGCAGTGCTGTGAAGTACTTGCAAAGGCCCTGTGCCATTTTTAAAATTTAAATTTAGGAGAATAATTGTCTGGATGTTTTATCTGAAAGGGGAAGGTCAGTTATACAAGAAGATAGGGCTTGCTTGCCTGTGGCACTCCAATTCTCTTTGCTTCATGTTCAGCTTATTAGTCTTCCTGGGGTGAGGGGGTATTGAAGGAGGGGATGGGGAGAGAAAGGCAATGTGGACTCCAGAAGCCACATCAAGAGAAGTTTCCTATTCAACCCAGCTCTGCTATTCCAAGAAGGAGTCATTTGAGGTTGGGGAATGGGGAGGGGGCCATAGAAGGAGGGAGAGCACTGACCATATATCACGAGGCCTAGGCTCAAGTCTCTACTTCTGCCACTTGTTCATTCTGTGACTTTAGACATCTCTCTGAGCTTCAGGTTCTCCATTTTGTAAATGATGATATTAATATAAGCACTATATACCTCATAAGACTGTTGAGGGGAAAACACTTTTTAAACTGTAAAGCACCATATAAAAGTGAGTGATTCTAAGTATTATTTTTATTAAGGTATTTAGTGAAAGGCCTTATAATTCAATTCCTATACTAAACATTGGAAATGGGGTATAGGAGGAAAGCAGAGAGAATTTCTGCTTGAACTAGGAAGGGAAGAGTTACACACAGAGACACACAAATAGCTATAGATATATCCACACAAGAATGTGCAAGGATACACACACACACACACACACATACACACACACACACACACACCCAAGTTAGGTAATATAGAGAGTAGCTACAACATAGGAAGGATAACAATAGTGGTTGACATGCTTAGAAATGCAAAGGAAATAAAATACAAGAGAAAGGAACCAGAAATCAAATCCATGGACTTAGAGTCTACGACAAATGCACAAATTATGGGTAACAAAATGTAGAGCTAGAAATCCTAATGCAAGGAGGTAAATCTGACCTTAGAGTTATAATGAGATGAGTGGAGAGGAAGAGCCTGGGGAGGGGGGAGAGAGGAATTGGTGAAGATGATGCTCCTGAGTGAAATATGGCACTAGATGTGTATTTCATTCAAAAACAGCAAGGTGGGTCAAAGGCAGAGAGTGAGGGAGTGGCAATGTATATTTAGAAAAGCTATACTTCCATGAGAAAATCTATGAATAAGAGCGAGGAAGCATAGTTGGAACATTTGAGTGAAGATAATTGGAGTAAAAAACAAAACACACACACACACATATAGCTGTTATCATAACTGAACTAAATTAAAGGGCACCTTCCTGGACAAAAAGACAGATTAGTAGAGGAGTTTGGAAAATGAATCACAAATCTAGCATGGATGCATAATAAAGTACTGGGATTATTGTGGGTGGTGGTGGTAGTGGTGCTTATTTTTTGTTTTTACTTGGGTTGTGTTTGTGTATAAAGGGATTGGGTGGGGATATGAATTGTCTAGATTTCAGAGGAGACTCAACCAAATGCAGCATAGCTAATAATTTCGTGACTTATCATAATGATGATTTCCCCCCTTAATTTGATTCCCAACAAATGAAACCAAGTATTTACTGATATGGAATAATGGAAACTTTGTGGGGAATTCACCATACAATCTTCAAATTCATGATGCAGGAGATAAAAAGAGCAGTTTTATCAATCAACTTATATTTTTAAAAGATATTTACAAAAGAAAGATGCAAGAGAATTTGATAAAATACATGTAGAAAAGTATGTCACAGTCAAGTTTCATCTGACAGGAGCACCAAAGTTCAGGAGCCAATGAACCTGGAGAAGAAACCAAGAACAGAGATTTTGTGTGGTTGGTTGGTTGCTTGTTTTGTTTTGTTTTGTTTTGTTTTGTTTTGCTAGATTAAAAAAGTATAAATAAAAAAAGATGTGATTGCTTGCCATAAGGAATCAGGTAATGAGAACTGATAATGAATTGGAGGCAGAACTACTTACTGTTGATTTTGTTTCTCCTTCCCCTGCAATGGAGAGTGATCCTTGGGCTTGACAGGACAAAACTGAAATGGGTAATAGGGAAACTGAAAACCCAAAAGACAAGAATTATCAGAGGACATCTAGACATCCTTGATAAGTTCATGTCACCAGACTCAAAACAAATACTTCCCAGGATATTAAAAGAGTTGGCAAATGTGAATAGACAGCAAAAGATTATAGAGAATGGGAGCAAATGAAGAGTCTAGAACATTGTACCTAATCAAATAAGATGAGGGATAAATATAAAGTTTCCCTTCAGTTCAACAAATCAATTTCATAAAAGAAAATACCAGGGAGGCATGGCTTGATATTTTCTCTTCCATATGTCAGTCCTACCAATACTTGAAGACAGGAATTATGTCAACTAAACAAATCCACAAGCATTTATTTAACATCTACTATGGGCCAGGCACTATACTAAGTAGTAGAATTAGATAACAAATATATTCCCTTTTCCATTATAAACATCTGCAGTCCCTTCATCTTATCCTTATGTAGCTATGATCTCAAGGTCCTAAGCATTGTGGTGGCCCTCCACTGGATATTTGTCAATGTATCAATGCCTGCCCTAAGAGAAGATACCATGTGTAAAATATAAAAAGAGATACTATATGTAAAGTACTTTGAAAATATTAAGGTGTTATATAAATGCTATTATTATATTATTAATTTTATTGCCATCATTAAACTTGGTAGCAAAAGTTAAATACTGAGGCAGTTGATGGGTACAGTGTATACAGCCACTGGCCTAAAGTCAGGAAGACCTGCTTTATTTGGTGTCATGGCTCACATTAAAGCAAATACCTGGTTTTGAGATTTTCTAGATAATTGGTACTCAAGTAAGTTATATAATTATACTTAACCATTATGTAGTGCACCAAGCAGATAAAACAAAAGCATATACATACATACTCTTGACAGTCAGTTGACAAGTATTTATTAAGAAATTACCACGCGTCAGGCACTGTGCTAAGAAATGAGAATACAAACAAGATGGAAAAATATAGTACCTTCTCTCCAAGAACTTACATTCTAATTGAGGAGACAACATGTAAATATGTGTGTGTGTGTGTGTGTGTGATACACACACACACACACACACACACACACACACACATATATATATACATATGTAATATATGCATTATAAATAGAAGATATTGAATCTAGTATTCAAACCCAGATCTTCTGACTCTGAGAATAGAAAATACTGTGAAAAAGTGTGTTTTATTATATTTTCCATTGTAATTCTCTAAGACATCTCATTGATGACAAGAAAAATACCACTTAGGCTCTAATCAAAGGTGATATAAGTAATCAATGCATAGAAGCCTTCTTTGGGTGTAATGAGTAATCATTTGGGCAAGATGAGGTTGCATATCTACCCTGAAAAGGCTGAGAAAGTATGAGGAACTGCAGGGCTTTCCCCGGAAAAGATATTAAAGTTATCTTTTGTAAGTAGTCTTTTATATGATTTGATATGTGGAGTAGTTGAAAAGCCCCTCCCCAATGAAAATGGGATTTAAAAACCCCCATATACCTGCTGATGGTGACTTTAAAAAAAATCTAGGCTTCATTTCTTTGGCTTGGACTCCTGTTGAAATTAAAAACCTTTAAAAGTAATAACACTGTTTTTACATCAGTAATTTATGCTTCAATGACAATGAATTTCAGATCGATTTTTTTTTCTAGGATAGGTTTTGTTATCTAAGAGTGGAACATGAAGACACTGAGCTCTGGAGGGAAAAGGGATGAAACACATGGCTCAATGGAAGGCAAGCTAAAGAACAAGAGAGTTTGGGTTCAGGAGAGCAAATGCTCAAGACAAGTTTCACAGTTTTGCAAAAGTACTTGAGGAATGGCTTGTGAAGGGAGAGGAAGGGAGGTCTCAGTACCATGATGCATCCAAAAAATAATTTCTCTTAGTGATCCCAGATAGGATATCTGGATTCTTAGGCAGAAATAGTAAATATTCTGCTTATACTCTGATCAACAGGAAAACTTCAGGGATTTTTAAAAAAAACTGCTTGATCTTTTGTGCATTGGCATTAATTTGTTCTTTGCATTTACTTGCCCATTATGAGACCTACTTTTAAAAAGGTGTATGTGGGGGGAGATTTTCAAAATGAATATGAACAATGACATCATACTTTATGGTCGAGGCCAGATTACTTATCTCTAAAAGATGCATTATTCACCATCGTGCTTCCTTTCTGTGTGGAAATATGGAAAGAAAGTGAACTTTCCCTTCAGCTCTTCTCTAAAGAGGTCAGACAAGCAATTATCTCTATAGCAGCAGCTTCACAATGCTTTTTTTCTCTCTGATGCCCAAACTATAAGGTCCTTCACTTTATTCTACCACAAAAGCAATCCAAGCTTGAGTTTTATCAGCTCAAAAGATCTGCCTCAGGGCTAGAAGAGAAAGAATTTACCTTGAAGAGAAGGCATAAGTTCCAGAGTATATAAGGAAAGTAAGTATGGTCACAGGAATGTATTTTCAGTTTGAGTTGGAAGATAGCTTTCAAAGTGAAAATATTCTTTGTTTTCCTAGATTATTTAGGGTAGTCACTTGGGCAAAATCCAATGTGGAGAAACCTCATCAATGTAAATTCATAAATTTAGGTTCAAAAAATCAGTATCTTAAGTTCAGAATATGGGAAACATTCTTAGACAGTACCTCCAATGAAAATGCTTGTTGCCTCTTCTAATAGAAGAGACATAATTTTAAATGTATAAGCACATATATAAACACACACTAAACAGATCCTTGATCTGAGTCTTGAAGGAAACAAGGGGTTCCAAGAAACAAAATCTGGGATTCCAAATTTTAGGAAGGATTTTCAGAAATTGGAATATGTGTAGAAGATGGCAAGCAGCATGGTGAAATTGCTTAAACCCATGCCATAAGATCAGTATGAACTATAGATACTTAGGGGAGAAGAAAAGATTCAAGTGAGACATGCTAGATGTACCCAAAGATATACAGAGCTGTTATTTGGAAGAGCAATTCTATTGTGATCTTTAATTGTAAATCCGGCCTCAGTGGTCTGCTGCAAAATGGAAAAGAGAGCCTAATTGTCTTCTCATGGAACACCCTAATAGCCTTTCTGCCTGAGATCAGGAAGACTAAATGTTATTCATCCCCCATTTCCAGCTAATGCAAAGAATATTGGAATTGTATGGAAAACATGAAATTAGATAAACAATATGATTAGGGCATTAGTATATTTGAAAGAGAGGCCCAGATAAGTAAGACTATTAAAGCTCAAAAAGTTCTTACCAAGAACTGAGGCTACAATTAAAAATCCAAATGCTGGATTCCTTAAATTGATTAGAGATTAACCAGAGGAAGTTGAGCAAGGCAGGGCTAACTGAGATCCAAGGACAAGAACTGAGGCTTAAGCTCAGCATCCTGAAGCCTTCTACCGGCAGGAGAAACATTACCAAACTTAGAGGGGTACCCAAGGTAGTGAGAATGAAAGTTGCAGTGGATCTAAGGCTCTAAGAATGATCTATTAACCATTAAAGGAAGAAGTAATAGTATTTTGATTGGGAGGTGTTTTATTGTGAGTTCTCCCATATATCTTTCATCTGGCTTTCCCTTCTTTTAATATCATGGAATTGACCTGAGAATGTAGGAAATGCACTGTAACTAAGTGAAACATGTCTGCAGGTGGCTTGATGAAGTATTGCCATTTAATTCTTATTGCATCAATGGCAACTGTAAATAAGCTCCCACTGTAATGTGCTGAAATAGTCTATTGATCTATTTGGTCAATATGGTATGAAAATTCCTAACAAAACATGAAGTTACAATATTGGTAGAAAAGATATAATTTTCAGCTTTTAATACCCAAAGGGGAAGCACAGAAAAATGAAATAATTTGCCTGTTTTTTTTCCAGAGGTGTTTCATTTCATTATATTTTGGGGGGTGGGGGGACATCAGTTGTATATAGCTAAGAATGAATAGACTAACTATAACAATAATAATTCACATTTATAGAGTGTGTTAAGGTTTTACAAATCTCATTCTTCATAACAACTCTGTAAGGTGAAGAATAAAAGTACTGCATCCCCATTTTAACTATACAGAGAAAAGGAGGCTTAAAAAAGGAGAACTATATTATCCAAAGTTACATAAACAGTATTAAAGCTGCAATTCAGATCCAAGTCCAGTACTAGTTCAGCTATTGCATAACTATAACAGAAACCTAACATGTCACAGATGATCAATGCAGATATCATGATAAATACATTATCCGGAATTCAACTAACAGTAACTTCAACCATCCAGACCAGAGCCAAGAACTAGTTCTAAGCACAGAGAAACAAAAGGACTCAAAGCCGTTCAACTGTAGCAAATTCTATTTACTAAAGATTGTGTGATCTATTCATAAGAGTCTGACCCTATTAGTATTGTTTTATGAGGGCCCCATACATGTCTGATGCCTGTCTTTCAGTGTGTGTGTGTGTGTGTGTGTGTGTGTGGTGTGTGTGTGTGCATGTATGTGTGTGTGTGTAAAATTCTTCTGCATGACTGTGGATCTAATTTAGGAAGCTCTGTAATGTTTCAGAGCTTGGTGAAATCACCACAATATCGACAAACAGGAGCATCTGGAGAACCTCACTATACATAAAGAATCTCTCTTCCATACGGACTTCTGGATGGATTTTCTCTGTGATAATGGCAAGTGCCTTAGGTGAGCATATGTCTCCCTGATTTATGCTTTACTTTATATTAATAATCAGAGAGTCATTGAGCTAAGCTATTTCAGTTATTATTTCTCTCAAGAAATTTTATATGATTTTGAAATATGCATTGGAGACACATTTTTGTAAGAGGGTTTGAAAGTGGCATTTTGCTCTGGAAAATAAAAAGCTTTTTTAAAATAATGCATACACATTACATGCTCTGTGTCACTACAGTATGAAAAAAACTTTTAGTTAATTGTGTGGATGTGGTCATCTGTACAGTATTGTTTGAAAAAAAGCCTTGTTAATCTATTCTCTTATGTTTATGGAGACTCTCAATGTTTTTATATTTAGTTTATTCTCAAAAGTAAATAAACAAATGAATGTAATTATGGGAAATAGGCATATATGTATAGATGTACAGATATTTTCATGTAATATCTACAAAAATATTCATATATTAAGCCTATTAGAATGACTCTAAGGATTTAAGAATTCTTTTGTTTTAAAGGAAATATCTTTACTAAATAGTGCTTACAGGAAGTGAGCTTTAGGCTTGAATCACTTTAGTCATATTGACTGTCCTTTGGTTAATATTTGTTTTCATGTAGTTTTATTATTTTTAAACTTATTTCAATAACTTATAGTCCTGCACTTCTGCTTTTCTTTTTTCTGATCTTGTTGAATTGTTTTCCTCTGTGCGTGAGGGGATAATTCATATAGAAACATAGACAGAAAGTCAGAAAAACAGACAGATTAGCATAATCTGATGATCCTGACCTGGGGGGGAAAATATGCTACTCCTTTTATCTGACATTTTGATTTTCAGTGGAGACAGAAGTCATTTTACGGGATGATTCTATCCATACTTGAGTCACCTTTCTTCCATAGGCCTTTCCTTTAAGACTTCTAGAGGAAGAGAGAGACAGGAAAATCCAAGATGAACAGAAACTACATGGAGAAATCGGGTCATCATGACTAGTGTCTGCAAAAACCATCATACAGTAACATAAAAGTGTCAAAATTGGGAAGTAGGCAGTGTACCTCAGAAATGCTTTTGAGTTAAGTTCAGATGTTTTGTTTTGTTTTGTTTTGTTTTCCTAAGTGAGTAGCTTCACTTAGAATTAACAAAGCATGTAGTTGCTAGAATTCCTTTATCTGGCTAGATTTGAAATAAACTCTGCCCCACTTTTCTTTAAACCCTTTAATCTGAGACAGAGCAAATAAAATATTTCTCCCATTCCTTGTCTTGACAAACATGGGTATGCACAGATTTGGATAATTTTTCATATGGATGAATATGAGAGAGGAGGAAAAATTTGATGAAGGGAGATTATATATCTGTTTTGCATTTATTTCCAATTTATTATTTATCTTCATGACCATGATATAGCTAGGTATCTGAATCTATACATGCATCAAAAGTAGTCTGTGAAAATAAAATAATGTGTGAGGTGAGGGACACTACAGACAGAAGTTATTGCATTTCAATATTGTAACAATTTAAAATTGTAACAATTATTGTATTTAATATTCCATTCCATCCTCTATCTTCAGTTGGCACCTAGCCCAGGGGTGGGGAACCTGAAGCTTTGAGGCCATATGTGGCCCTCTAGGTCCTCAGTGGATTTGACTGAATCTAAATTTCACAGAACAAATCCCCTTAACAAAAGGATTTGTTCTATCAAATTTTCACTCAGTCATAAGCCATACCTGAGGATGTAGAAGGCCACATGTGGCCTAGAAGCCACAGGTTCCCCACCCCTGTCTTAGCCAGTGGAGGATTAATCAAAACTACTTCAGGACTGCTACTGTGGCCAATCCAGGGGTTTGGACTTGAGTGATGGCGACGTGGAGCAACCTAGCTATTTACAGGCTGAGCACTTTCTTATGATCATTGATGATTGTAGAACTAGCCCTTGCCACAACACCAGAGAATACCAGTTGATTTAAGGCCTAGAAGAATGCCACTTGGTGAGCAATTCAGATGTTACATGAAGCTAACTAAACTATCCTGGCTGAATAATTAGCACATTGACACACTGTCTTCATGTAGGCTTAAGGAAGGCCACATTCAAGCTGCACTATAGAAGTGCCCAACCATTCAGGGACCATATTGCCTCTCATTTTTTTTTCATTTATGTAGCTGTTACTATATAAAGTCAGATGAATTCTCCCTCCCTCCCTTTATTAGGCAGTTTCATGAGTTGCTTTATATCCTATGATTCATGTGTTTCTCTGTTTGATGAGTTGTTTTGTGTCTTGTAGTGGTTAAAACATCATCACTCTGAGCCTCTTGGAACTTAGCTAGGCTTGTCTAATTGATGTAGACACACAATCTGTGGCATAGTCTGAATCTGAAGCCTTTCCTTACTTCTTTTAGTAAGATTTAAAGATGAACAATCAACAATTAAGTGGCTAATGTTTTCACAGAACTCTGCTAGGTGTTGAGGTGGGTGCATACAAAATTTAAGTAAGACATGATCCCTGCTTTCATGGAGATTGCACTCCAGTAGAAGCATCAGGTCTTTGCATAAGTAGCTATGTTATAAAATACTATGGAGTAAATGCATATAAAAGATACAAGAAAAGTGCCATGTTAGTTTTGATTGAGGGAGTTCCTTACATACTTGGATGCATTAGACTTATTGGAGTTAACAGAAATCAAACTGAACTTTAAAGAATCAAAGAATTCACTAGGTGGAATGGAGATTGGGCAAATTGGATGTCAGCACTAGGTATGGCACCAATGTGGTAAGTCCTTGGGAGTCCAGGGACACCAGATTGGCTAAGAAAGAGTGAATCAACACAGACCAAAAAAAAGAATGAGTCAAAACTTCCAACACACTGTCAGTCAGTAATAATATTATGCCCCTGCTACACTTCCAGATTAGGCAAGATAGATACTCGACATTGAAGAAAAAAAAACGGAAAGGTAATATTCAATGGGCAATAGAAAGCCTATGAAGTGTTTTGAGGGGAAGAGCATAATGACCATATTAGTACATAACAAAAATATGTAGGGTAGCAGGCAAAATTAGAATTCAGTGGGGATAGAGTAGGGGTAGAAGGTTGTTGCTGTTATCCAACTGGGAGGAAATGAGGGCAGGTGCTAGGGCGGCTAGAGTGGGAATTATCAGCAAATGGTATATATGAAAATCACTAGAACTGAATAGCTAGAAATGCAAGACTAGAATGAAGGAACACTCAACCAAATATAACACCAGAGTTTTATACTTAGAATACTTGTTGAATGGTGACAGATTCAGTGAAATCAGGAAAAAAAATAGCTTTTAGAGGAAGAATAATTAGATTAGTTTTGGACTTGTGGAGTTTTAAATAACAGCAGAACATTGGAATAATCTTATTGGGAGTTTGAAATGTGATTTTAGATCTCAGGCAAAAGGTGAGCCTTAGGGATCTGGAAAAAGCCTACAACTGCATAAAAGTCATAGAAAAAGTTATAAGACCATAAATCAAAGACTTAGAGAGGTAAAGAACACCCAAAACCAACTAATCCAGTGCCCTCAATTGAAAGATGAAAAATCTGAGTCCCACAAATTTTAAGTGAATTTCCCAAGCTCAATCAGTTATTAAGTATCAGAAGAGGTTGAATCCAAATCCTCTGACTTCAGAACCAGTACTTTTTCTACTTCACCACAATTCTTCCTTCAAATCATGAAATTATGAAAGTGGATGAAATTATGTAGGATGAGAGTATAGCCAGATAAAATATGGTCAAGGACAAACTCTGGAGGAATACTTATCTTAAGCTGTGGAAAAGGAAAAGAAGAACAAGTGAAAGAGGTGGAGAAGGAAGAATTAGAGAGATGGGAATAAAATCAGAGGAGTATAGTGTTTTGGAAAACAAAGCAGGAAAGAACGTCCAAAAGGAAAGAGGTAAGAGTGTCACATGCTGCAAAGATTCAAAAAGAATAGATTATAAAAAAGGGACGTTGGACTTGGAAATTAGGAGGCCATTTTTACCTTTGAGAGGGCAGTTTCAATAATACATTGAAGACAGAAATTCCATTATGAGGGAGTGATTTCAAGGGAGCAATGACAGCTTCCCTTTGTTCAACATGGGCAAGAATCAATCAGATGAAATTCTGCCAGCTCATTCAATACATTTCCTTTTTGCTTGTTTCACAAGAACATAGTGGCTTGTCTAGGCTGTGGCCAAGACAGTGAGTCAGTGGAGGCAATGGGTGGGTGTAAACAACACTTTCAAAACATTAGTATTGAAAAGGAGAGAGATGGAGCAGTAGAAGGATGGAGTAAAGGAGTCAGAGTCAAAGAAAAGCTTTTAAAAGCTTTAAGCATCTAAGCAGTGAGGACCTGGAGTTAGAAAGACCTGAGTTCAAATCTGATCTCATATATTTCCTAGCTGTGTGACCCTGGGTCTATTTGCCTTGGCTTTCTCATCTTTAAAATATGAATAATAATAGCACCTACCTCTTAACGTTGTGAAGATAATGTGTGATAACATTTGTAAAGTGAATTGAAAACCTTAAAGTGAGATATAAAGGCTAGTGATCATTACTATTATTAATATTACTTTATAGATGAATAGGAAACAAGTGCAAACAAAGAAAGAGGAGGAGGAAGAGGAGGATTGAAGATATATGTTAGAGAGGGGGTGAGGGAGGAAACAAGGTTCAGAAGGAAAATGAAGGAAACAGGTAAAGTTGTAGTCTTATCTTGGTATTGAGAGAAATGATTATTTTTCTCTTATATTAGTAACCAATTATTAATTGAGATTAATATTTTTCCTTTTTTATTTCCTCATTCAGAAAGCATCCTTTTGTAGGTTATTCAGCCACCAACTGAAGGACATTGTTGATAGATGAGATTGCCCAAATCCTCTGTGTAAATGCTTTTCAGACAGGACTCCACCCAACTAGAAGATCTTACAAAGATAATCTAATCTGGGTGGAATTCTTAACCCACCATCATTCATTTTTCACTGACCAGGTGGAGGACAGACCCTTTTGTATAGATTGTCTGAGACTGCAGTGTTCTGGCTTAAGATGATTCTCTCTTTGCTCATGAGAGAGGTGATCAAAGTCATATACCCAATGCCTCATTAAAATAGGCCCACCTGTAATTATAATATTCATTTTCTCATTAAGTGTTAACCAATCGAAGTTGATTGCCACCTGTCAGAAAAACCCAGTCTTCCAAGGGTATGTAAGCATCAAGAAGCCTCCATGGTGGTGACCATGCAAGTGACCATCCTTTTTTTAATTGTTCAGTAGCCATAATTAATATTTAATTAGCCAGGACTCATGTCTCTCAAACTTTTTCTGACTCAGCTGGGGATGAGTCAGAAATTTACCATAGCTAGGATATATATGAGAGCACATTTGAACTCAGATCTTTCTGACTTTATGACTCATTCATCACAGTTTAAAGATAAATATTCCTCTAATATGGGAGGTAAGGAGGAGAGAATGTGTGATGATTTTGTGAATTAATGCGGAGTAGAGGAGTGGGCTTAAGAAAGCATGCACCTTCTGAATATTCTTTTTAAGCGAAGAATTAAGTACCAAGGTCATGTATGAAGAGTATGGCTTCAGTAATGCTTCTTCAGATTGAAATCTAAAGTTTAAACTAACCTCCATAAACTCCTTATGTGTACTAGAACTTGGAGAAAAAATAACAGAGCAGGAATGAAAGTTTGCATAACTTTCATGCTTCCTCAACTTGAGCACCTCTGCCTATCACTCCCCTCAAAGTTTCCAAACATGACTCATACAACTAAGGTTTCATTTTGGTCTTTCTAACCAGACTAGTCTTTTGGTTTCCAGTTGAGGGCCTTCCCAGTGATAGGAAGGCTTTTCAATTCCAAATTGGAACCAAGTAGGATTTTCCTTCTTTTGACATGTATAAGAACCAGTCAGATGGAAGCACTATGGGTCTTTCAAGCCAATTACTTTTTTTCTTTTGTAAAAGGAAGGTCTTTCCTCATACACATGAAGATAGGCAATTTTCTCAAGTAAGGACTTAAACCTTGCTTGTGGCCTTGGAGACAGAATAGATCACCTGAGAAAGTGCTTAGAATAGATATAATCAGGAACAAAAAGTTAGGGCTGGTTCAAGAAAACAGATGTAACTCAAAGCCCATGGATATGGTACCATCTCCTCAATGGTGATGTTGTGGTTTCACAGTGTGTTATGGTGGCATCATCCCAAAGAATTCAGAGTCAGACCGTCTCTATTCCAAGTATAAGCATTTATTGAGGATTGATGCTCCTCAGAAGCAGGCTAGGTTTCAAGAAGAACCAGAAACAAATTTATAGTGTAATGATGCTGACTACACAACAGAAAGTATGAACATTAAAAATGCAGGAGGGATTTGTTAAGGGATTAGGTAATGGGGAGGGGTCATTTCTATGGTTTGATGGTCAAACATCCTGTTAGTGCTGCCCTTCGACTGGCTCTCTATTGTGGTCCTGTCTAGTCAAGATGAATAGTTAGGCACTGTGGTCCTGTCTTGGACTAAATGGATGATGTGATTGTGGTTGAGTACAAGAGCATACCTGTTCAAATATGTGAATTGGATCTGGGGGCACTGGCTAACTAAGGGCAGTGGCTGCACTCAGTCTGGGAGCCTGTGGTGTGGTTAAAGCCAGATTGTGTGGTTAAATAAGGACATGCCTGCTGTTCAGTGGAGCTCATAAGGAAGTTAGAATATTGGGGCTGGGGGCAGCTTTATTAGGATTCCATCAGTGGAGAATAATACCTCAGCCAGCAGGAAGGGTGGAACAGAATTAGTGAGAGGAAAAAGAAGAAAGATTAAGCCTCTACAATCTCTGCATTCAGCTGCTTCAGGCTATTTTGGGTTGGAGGTTCTAGAGACAAGATGGATACTGCCAGTCCCACTTCAGGTTGTTGAAGGGAGAAAAGGATTATGGAAAGGCGAAATCTGCTTTTGAAAGAGAAACTGACCACAGCAAATAAATAAATAAAACCAAATAAAACAAACAAAAACTTGGAACTTTCTAAGTCAAAGAACTTTGAAGAACCTCAGCTGATTGCCTGATACAATACACATCCAAATCACAATGAAAGGTAATAAAGGACACAAAAAAAAATGGTCTCAGAATTTATCATCACACACACACACACACACACACACAACACACACACATGCAGTGGAAAAAATCCTCCAAAGTTTCTCACAAAAAATTATTAGCATCCAAGCTCTAAACCAGGCTGTTTGCAGATAACATTTCCTATTTAAACTCATTCCAAGACAGTAAAAATATAAACAAACTGAAAACAACAGGCCTTTTAGATTTGAAAGCTGGAACTCTTAGTGGCTATTCAAAAAAAGTCTGAAGAGATTTGGGTTAAAAATGCATACTCAAGTAGCCATTCAGAAACAATGGCCTACTCTTGAGAAAAAAATTACTGAAGAAGCTCAGAAGGACAAAACAAATAAAATGTCTATGGCTTTTAGAAAAACTAACAAAAATTTTCTACAATTTCTTGCAAAAAATAAGGGATGAAAAATTATATTCCTATGAAGAGAGATCCTATGTGTAATAAGGCTAATATCAATTTGGCTCACAATAAGTGACTAGTTGTGATGTGGCTTACTGAGAGGCTGGAGTAGATTCATTTCTAGTGTTTCCTTCTACAACTCTTCTCCAAGGGAGACTTTAATTCTTGCCAGGAGAAGAAGAGGAAGTTGTAGCCAGAGACTGATACTCTTCCCTCCTTTGAGAGAGGGTATATAGGGTTAGAATTATGTCTATCTGTCCCCTTTACATATCATTAGTTTAGGGCATATGATTTAAGATTCAAGTTAAACTCCTGATCATTTTTTTTAATGGGGGAAAAGACTGTTGTTATTCAGTTGTTTCTGTCTTTTCTGATACTTCAAGGCCCCATTTGAAATTTTCTTTGCAAAAGATACTACAGTGTTTTGCCATTTCCTTCTCTAGCTAATTTTAGAGGAAGCTGAGGCAAATAGCACTAAGTGACTTGCCCAAGGTCACACAGCTAATAAATGTGTGAAGCCAGATTTGAACTCAAGAAGATGAATCTTCCTGACTTCGCATCCAGCTCTTTAGCCACTGATCCACATAGCAGCTCTAGTTGACCATAACCTTTCAATCCAACACTTGACTATTAAATTTCATTTCTACAATGAATAGTTATTTTCCCTCTGTCATGTTCATCAACAATATGCATGGGAGTAAGGGAAAGGAAAATCAACTATCTAGGCAGTATGACTAAGCCATTAACTTAATATCTATGTGAACCCAAGCAAATAACTTCATCTCTCTATGTCTCAGAAAGGTGCCTCTGTGCCTTTTCTTGTATTTAACACGAGGGAGTTGGATTCAATGGGCTCTAAATTTCCTTTCAGCTATAAACCTATGATTGTTTGACCCTGCTAATAGGTCATCACTCCTGGTGCTTGGACTAATGCCTATATCGTGAGTGAGAGTCTGGAACCCAAAAGTAGTCTATTGTATTCAGTATCTCTTAGGAGGAGAGAAATACATAAGGACAAAGAGGAGTTAAGAGGGCAGATGCAGCCTAAACCAGAACAGTCAAAATAAAAGAGGGGTTAATCACCAAAAAGGAGAGCATATTAAAAGAAGGTAACTCATGATTGACATATGACAAACCAACTCATTTTTCTTCTCCCTGAGTCATTAAACTTCCCCAAGAGTTCCTCATATCACCTAGGATTAATCTAGAGATGCATTTAAGATTGTTAGGGAAATTGTTTTTTTTTCTGTTGGCCTGGGGCTGCATTAGGTTGAACAAGGTGACATAAAGAATAAAGATTAAGCAAAAGTGGACTGAGTTAGAGTATTGGCCAGAGAAGCAGGTACCTAGGCTAGTTAAGTATAACTGAGGGCAGAGCAAGATTATGAATAGGTATGCAGGAATAATACTGAGAAATGTGAATAAAAGATTGGGCTGGAAGGATGGACAAATGCTGGGGAATAGGTGGAACATTCATCAGGACTCTTCATTAGAGCTTGGCATAGTTCTTCACATGCCAAGGAAGAATAAATTCAGTTCAATTCAACAAGCATTTATTATGCTATTATTGTGTGCAGAACAATGAATTGGGCACCAAAGAGATATAAAATTTAGCTAATACATAGTCTCTTCCTCCAGGAAGTTTACAGTTTATTGGAATACATGGCATATGAAGAACAATAGCATAAAATAATATAAGATACATATTTTAGGGAGTTGCAAAATACTCTGTGAGATTTAAAAGGAGAAATTCCACTGACAGATGGAGGCATAAGGAAAGGGTTTGATAAATGAAGTAACAAACTAATAGGGCTTAAAAAGACAGATAAGAATTCAATATAAGAAGAGAGTGAAAAAAGCATATTCCAGGCATAAAGAACAGGATGTGTAAAACCATGGAGATGGGAATTTAAAAGATGTGTAATCGAAATTGGTAGTACATTGAGTAAAAAAAAAATACTGAAGAAGCTCAGAAGGACAAAACAAATAAAATGTCCATGGTGTTTTTTAGGGGGAAAAACTAACAAAAAAGCCCACAATTTCTTGCAAAACAAAAAAACAAGGAATCAGAAATTATATTCCTATGAACAGAGTTCTTTCCCACTGAAGAGGTCTAGAGGTTTTGGGGTGCTGCCGGAACCCCAAAATCACAATACCAGGCCCTGTCTGAAAGAATTCAACTCAAATCTTCTTCAGCCAGAGGAAAAGCTTATTAGTGATAAAACACATAGGCCAGGTGACACCTGTAAGGACAGGTGGGCATGAGAAAGTCTCAGCCTTTTGAGCATGACATTCTCATCCCCGAATGAGGGCTGGGGTAGATCTTATATACTTTTGGGTGACCAGGGAAGCGCCTGGAAAAAGGATCTGGGTGAGAATTCCCAGAGATTGGAATGTCTAAAAGATTGAATAGGCAATGGGAATAGATAATGAAGAAACTGAAAGGTATCTGAATGAGATTAAAAGGAAGGCTAAGGTTTTCAAAGAGAGACGAGGGGGTGGGGCCTGTAGAGCCAGATTCCCTTTGGGGTAAGGGGGAAGACCTCAGCTTGGGCCACACCCCATCACCACTACTTAAAAAAAGAATTGTATGAGATAAAGCAGGTAGGATACTGTGGAATTTGAATGCAAAGGAGATTGGTCCTTATTCATTTGACAATAGAGAACCAATGAAAATATTTAGTCTGAGTACAAATATAAGCAGATGTAAGAGTAAAGATTAGTCTGACCACAGGATGTGTGGGGGAGTTTAGAGGCTGCTCCAATAATTGCTCAGATAAATTTTACTGAGGATTTGAGCCCCACTGATGATAGTGACAATAGAGAGGAAAGCTAATGTGAAATGTCTTCTGGCCAATCCATTTTTTTAAAGTGATCATCTAGTGTATGGGAGACATTGTTCTATGAACTTAGGATACAAAAAGGAAAAAAAAAGACTCAGTTCGTTAAGCTTGCATTAAGTACCTACTCTGTGCAAGATACTGCTTTATATACTGATGATAGAAAGACAAAGATAAAAACAACCTTGTCCTCAAGGAATTTATATTCTACTATAGAAGTTACTGCATGTACCTAAATAAGCAATCATAAAACAATTTCAGGAAAGGGAGAGCATTAATGCTTGGGGGTGGAGGTAGGGGAGGGTAGTTTTTTGTTTGGTTGGTTGGTTTTGTATTTTGTTTTTGTTTATCTAGTAACCTTGGAAGTAGCTTTTCAGTGGGACTTGCTAATTGGTTAGATATGAAAGATGAGGGAGAGGAAAGAGTCAAATATAATACCAAGATTAAATATGAATGGTTGGATCAATGACAGAGGAGCCATATCAGTTCAGTAGCACCAATAGTTTACTTTGATTCAGCTAAATGTCAATGCTACTCAAACAGAAGTCTAGGCTAGACATGTGAAGTGTCCCCATTTTTTAAAAAATTCTGCATTTTTAGTTCTGGGGCCGCTAGGAGGCACAGTGGATAGAGCATTGACCCTGCAGTCAGGAAGACTCATCTTCCTCAGTTCAAATCTGGCCTCAGACACTTACTTGCTATTTGACCTTGGGCAAGTCACTTAACCCTGTTTGCCTCAGTTTCCTTATTTGTAAAATGAGCTGGAGAAGGAAGGGGCTAACAACTCCAATATCTCTGCCAAGAATACCCCAATGTCACAAAGAGTCAGAGAAGATTGGAATGACTAAACAACAATGACAACAACTAAACAGCTTTTAGTTCTGAAAGCAAAAACTTTAGCTGTGTCTATGATGAAACATGTCACATGCAGAAGTTAACAAGGCTCTACATATGCCTGAGAAACGACCAATGACCTTTCTTCACTGCCTCCAAGGCAACGGATTTACCAGAGACTCATCTGAGGCATCCCAATGCCACTCTTTGGAGGTTTATGGATATTAAGTCCAAATAACTCTCTTCTATAAATGATAATAATGATATCAGTGATGATTATGATAATACTTCATATTTGTGTAAGTTATTCATTTTAAATCTCTTCCATACACATTATCTCAGTCAATCTTCATAATAAACCTCTAAGGTAGGTAGGACATGATTATTAACCCCATTTGGCACATAAGTATAAGTGAGATTTATATAGTACTTTAAACATTTGCAAAGTGTTGCACATACATCATCTCATCTGAGCCTTGTAATAATCATGGAAGGGAAATGCTCCTCACAATATTATGCTTATTTTACAGACAAAGAAATTAAAGTTCACTGATAAATCAACTTGCCCTGGACAGAGAGCTAGTAAACCCAAAAAGCAGGTGTTGAATCCAGGTCTTCCTGACACAAAGGACAGCATTTTATCCACAATATCATGCTGATACAAGAGGGAGTTCGGGCTCAGACTAACTAACTTGTCTAAGATTGATATAGAACATTAGTAAGTAAGGAAATATAGGCCTTACACCTACTGACAATCTCTCAGACAGATGAGAAAATCAAGCCAATTATAATAATAGAGGATGTTTTCTTTGGGGCATATGGACCTGAGATCCAGAAACAAGAAAGCAGGAAAAGAGTACATGTTTTTAGGTAAAAATCAATCAGGTTGTGTGAATGGATTAGGTGAGAGAGGAGAGATGAGTTGGAAAGAAGACTGTTATGCCAACCACATATTAAAGATAGTTAATTTCTTAGAATAGCAGAAACTCAAAAAGCACATTTCACATTCATGTGGTTGTATTTCTCTAGATCATCTAAGAGGAGACAGTGAGAAGCTTTTAAGTGCTTTTAAAAAATCATAAGGAAATTGAAAAGACAGAAAGGAGGTAAAGGATGTTTTTTAAATAGTACATTTTAAGTACTTTCCTTTTGAAAATGTCGGAGAGAATTACTCTGTATGTGCGACCAAATGTTCACATTCTCTTGGACATCAATTCCATTTTATTACCTCAGCAGCCAATGGGGGAAGGTAAGAAGGCACTAGGCTTTTATTTTGAACCTAAAAATAAAAGCTTCAGAGACTTGAGAACCCAGAGTAATGAAAAAGGCCCAAATCATAATTTAAGAGGAAAAAGGAAAGGAAGGAGAGGGAATATTACAATGTAGAATTACAAGTTCTCCTTTGCTCTCTCTGTAACAACCAAGTATGCATCTGAGGTGTCTGTTGTCCTGTCGGCGGCTTCAGGATACAATATTTGGCTGGAAAAGAGATGTGTGGAGGCTGATGTCAGGACACCTGAAAGGTGACTTGAAACAAGCATCTTGCCTTGTAAGACAAAAGGGTAACCTGCAAAAGTGAGGCAGATAAACAATGATGCTACAATGCTTAAGAGGTCAATTTATTGGATTATTGCCACAGTTGAAAGGGAAAAAAGAAAATTGTGAATACTACATACAAGACATGCTAGCTGAAGAGACACTACTAAACCGCTGTTAACTGGCTTAATATCACATGCTATAACCTAGTCAAACAAAGAGAAAGGAAGGAAGGAAGGAAGAAGGAAGGAAGGAAGGAAGGAAGGAAGGAAGGAAGGAAGGAAGGAAGAAAAAAGAAAGAAAGAAGGGCAGGAAGGAAAGAAGAAATGAAGGAAGGAAGGAAGGAAAGAAGGAAGGAAAGAAGGAACGAAGGAAAGAAAGAAAGAAAGAAAGAAGAAAGAAAGAAAGAAAGAAAGAAAGAAAGAAAAGGAAGGAAGGAAGGAAGGAAGGAAGGAAGGAAGGAAGGAAGGAAGGAAGGAAGAATGACATGTAGACTTATAAGCCTAAAATAATGCAGCTATTAAAATTTAAGGTTAGAGGATTAGAGGAAAGCTTAGAGACAATCCAGTTCAACCTCATTTTATAAAAAAGAAACTAAGAGATATTTTCCTTCCTTTCTTCTTGTAATTTACCCCACATACTCATGGAAACAAGTTAAGAGAATTGTGATTCTTTTAAGATACATACATATAGATATAGACATGTGCATATGTGTACAAATACATTAATACCAAAAAAAATCTCCATTTCCTAGTAAATCTATTCCCTCTGTCAATTCCTGAGAGCCACCATTCTAAAAAAAAAAAAAAGTAAAAAATTTGGCAATATAAAACAATACTTCATGTAAGTATGACAACTTAGACAGTGTTCCACACTCAGAGACTTTTGCTCCTGCAAAGAGAAGAGGCAGTTGCTTTCTTGTATCTCTTCCTTGAGACCAAAGTTGATTATTGCAATTTTACAATATGCAGTTTCAGATGTTTTATTATTTTTCATCTTTCTACTTTCATTGTTTTAGTGATTATAAATAATATACTATGTTACCAGTTTTTTAACTTGATTTTGGGTTAGTCCACAGTGATTTTCCTATAATTCTTTATATTTAATGTATTAATTGTTTCTTAAAGCTCAAAATAATATTCCACTAAATTGATGTGCCAGAACTTGTTTGGTTGATCCCCAGTCAATAGAAATAAACATAGACATAGACATAGACATTGTTCTTTGTTATTTGCTGTTAAAAAAAAAAGTCCTGGTATAAATATTTTGATGTAGTACTGCCCCTCTTTACTTTGCTTATCATTGACCTCCTTGAGTTTTTAACCCTTGGAGTGGGATTGAGGTAACGGACTTTCCAGTCAATTTTAGTGTGCCCTACTTTCAATGATGGTTGGTTGAATTCATAGTTCTACCAATGATGCATTAGTGTGCCTATCTTTTCACAATCATTTCAAAAATAACTATCCCTTTCTTCTTTCATTTATATCAATTTTCTGGATATAAAGTGAAACTTCATAATGCAACATTCTTTACAAATTGGCATAAATCACCATGAAGTGGAGATACTTTGCATGGTTCCATTTCATTCCTTTGTTCAAGAAACCATGATTTTTCCTTATTATCTACTACATCAAGTCCAATTCCATCAGCCTGTATTTCTTCATGGTATAGAAGAAGGAACCAGTTCTCTGCCACCAAATATTTTATGTGTTTGCATGAATCACCACACCTCTTTAGGCCTCATTCTTTTCATCTGTGAATTGGGAGATTGGAAGAGTTTTAAGCTGGACCGCTAAGGTTCCTTCCAGTTTTAACTTTGTATAAGTCGAAGGAATTTAATAATCTACATATGCAAAGTTATTTCCCACAACTTCCCAATATGAATCTTTTATGCCGGTCTAGTTACCTTACATTACCTTGCTGCCTCAAATATACTATGGTAAATGTGACTCTAGTTTGTGTGTTTGTTTTTCTCTCTATTCGCCATTACTTCTAGAATATCCTTGCTCCTTTTCTGTAGCTCCAATGCATCCTTCAAGGAACAAATAAAGTATGCTTTCTACATGAAGCCTTCCTGAAATACTCAAGCCTACCTTGAGCTCATCTTCCCCTGAAATCCTTTTGCATTTAATTAGTTGCCCTAGATAACACTTAATGGCTCTCTTTTATGTCTGCTATCATTTTTTCCCAAAATAAACTAACTGTTCTTTGATGACAGGATCCTGACTTGTACATTTGTCATATAACCCAAGCTGCCTTGCTTGGAACCCATCATGTGAAATAAGAGAGCTGTATTGATTGCCAATCACCCATATCCTTTGGGCTATTTCTACACAACTAGTAAAGAACCCTCTTACTCTTTCCATAAGTTTAGCTTTTGGTCTTTGTACCCCCAATATCATCATAACGTCGTGTATATAATAGGTGCTAAACAAATACTTTGTTGGATTACTAATCCTGGTCACCACAATGAATTCATTTCAATAATACTGGTATAAAAAGACGTTCAACTCCAACATTCCAATCAACTAACAAAGGCATACAGCAACTTGATATGGAATCTGTGAGAACATTGTTTTTATGAAGAACAATTGTACCAAACTGGAGTGCATCACCTAGATAAGTGAAGAAATCTGCTAATATTAAATGTTTGAAAAGCCATCATTAGCAAGAAATTTTCAAATTAATCTGATTAGCTAAATTAAACAGAGAGGGGATTAGTGAACAAAAGCTACACAAAAAATATATATATATATACACACATATACATATATATACATATACACACACACACAAAATTATGTATGTTATACACACCTGCATTCAGTGTGAGTTGGCAGACAGATATTATGGAAAGAGTAGTGGAATTTTAGTCAGAGAAACTGGGTTCAAATCCCAGTACAATATATTTGGTCTTATTCCTCAGTTTCCTTTTCTATAAAGTGGAAGGGTTAGACCAGTTAACTTCCAAATTCAAAATTTCCTTTTCAGCTCCAAATCTGAGATAAATGAAGAACTTCAAATTATTAGAGCTATCTTCTGAGGTATTGAATTTCTTATCACTTAAACTATAGCAGTAGAATCTGGATGGCCATGTGTCACATAATAAAGATTCTTGCTTTATATGGGCATTGATCCAGAACAGGGGTGGAGAACCTGCACCTTGAGGCCACATATGGCTGTCCCCAAGTTCAGCCCTTTGACTGATTCCAAACAAATCCCATTAATAAAAAAAGGTGTTCTGTAAAACTTGGACTTGGTCAAAAGGCTGCACTTGAGGACCTAGAAGGCTACATGTGACCTCAAGTCTGTAGGTTCCCCACCCCTGATCTAGAAGATTTGAAGTTTCCTTTCATTGTTAAAATTCTACAAATCAAGAAATTTCTGATTATAGGATTGCATAAACTGTTTCATCTGATGGCCATGCTCATAGATGCTATGACTTTAATAGTCCTTTATTCTCAAGATGAATGGTTCCAATGAACAAATCAATCAATCAATAAGTGTTTATTTAGTATCTACCACTTGCTGGAAACTGTGGGAATACAAAGCCAAAAATCATATTCTACATGCCCCAAGGACCTTATGTTTTTAAATATACATACATACATACATACATACATATATGTATATACATATACATATATATACATATATATACATATACATGTGTGTGTATATATATATATATATATATATATATATACATATATATGATATATTTCACCTTTCCATCGCATTCTTTCACAAAAGGAGCACACATTCTATAGGAAGAAATGACACAGAGCAATATAAGAAATGAATTTGGAGTTTTCACTATCCTTAGAAAGCACAACTTTCCAGGGCATTTTCCAGGTATGTCATCCTTCCTAGAAGTGCTTCAAGAAGATTTAAAAACCACAATTGCAGTTTGGAACTGCATTCTCTGAAAATGACTTTAGGATATTAATGGCTCCCTTCTGTGCTTCTTTTTATTCATAAATTATTCCATGGGATTGGTTCCCTGGAGTAATTTATGCACAAGAAGCCCAGTCAAAAACACTACATCTAGTACATCCTTGGGATGTGGGACCCCATTCTTCACTTGCTGAACCTGTAACAAGTTACTTAGTTATTTCTGAAGAATATATTGATTTATGGAAGGATATCTTCTTGGCTCTAGTATGTACTTATCATGTACATTAAGTATGTCACAACCTCTTTGTGCCTCACCTTCTTGTTATGAAAATGGAGAACATCTATATTTGTCACAGTTCACCTTCCAAGGTTATTTAACCTCCTGAATGTGAGGTTATGTTTCTTTTTTTTTTCTTCTCTCAGGGAATTCCCTATGTTTATAGAAGATGTTACTTTATTTCGTTTTTGAAAAGATGTTATTTTTACATAATGGAAAAGGATGGTTCCAGTCTTAGCTACTATAATGGGAGATTAGTTTTAGAGTACTGTTTCTCTCATTTGGAGGATACAGGTACTAATTTTATCAGTAGAGGCTCTCATACTACCTATTATCAGGGCTTTGTGTCCTCAGCTTTCTAGAAGTACATGGTTTGGCAAGAAAATCCCTCTAGAGGGCTATGCACTTGCTAAGTAGGCATCTAAAAAGCACTGGAACACTGATGATCCTTCATATTGATAATTCATATGGAAAATGATTGAAAAGCATAAAATCCAATCCAATCCAGTCAAAAATGAAGATATAATTCCAAATCCTTTGGTTGAACCATCTAACGTTATTTCTGCTGCCTATTCAGTTGTTTCCCCTATTCGGTAGGGAACACATGACCAGTATCAACCATGGAAGAACTTTCTCCAAACACTCTCCTGAGCAGAAAGGATATATCCAGAATATTCCAAATATCCACTGGGTTCCAATGTATTGTTATATTTGACAAAATGATGTGGGCAATTTCTTATTTTGAGGAAAGGTATAGCTTGAAGTGTTGAAGAATGGAGTTGTTGATTTATCATATAAATCAGTTAGATTTTCTCAACCTTTTCAGGAAGAGCCATCAGTTTATGTGACACCAAAAATGGAGTTGAATTCATAGGATCATAGATCTAGATTTGTAAAGGAATTCAGAGGCCATCTTGTCCAACATCTTCATTTTATAGATTAAGAAAATGAACTAAGTAGGTTAAGTGCCTTGGACAAAATCAAAAACCACAATTTGAACTCAGATTTTTCTGACTCAAAATCCCAGCTTTCTTCCCCCTGTAACTTGTTCATTGCCAATCCAAATGACTTATCCAGATGTGTTGTAGCTGAATAGGCCAACCAGTAAATTTGACAGATCACTAAGTCAGCTGAAAATATCCTTCTGGGCAGTGGTCTTACTTCATTTAGGAGATAATAGAGTTTGGTGGAAACAACACTGATTTTAGAATATGAACACATGGTTTTGAGTCCTGGCTCAGAAGTAAAAAGATGGGAAGTATTAGGGGAAAAAGAAAGATAAAGCATTTTGTATTTAACATACTGAGTTTGAGATGTCTATCAAGTTAGGGATGTCCAATGGGCAACTAATATACAATTAGAGTTTAGAACAGAGACTGGGTCTGCATAGATAGATGGATAAATAACCTGGGGGCCATTTGAATAGAAGTGACCATTTAGCCCATAGAGACTAAGAGTTCACTAAGATCAAGAGAGAATGTATGCAGAAAAAGGGGAAAAAAAGACCTAGGTAAGATCCCTGACATATACCCACACATTGGGAGTAGAATAAAGATAATGTCCTTACAAAGGAGACAGGAGCAACCATGGATGTAAGAGGAGAATAAGAAATGAGAGCTGTTATAAAAATCCAGGGAAGAGAGTATATCTAGGAGGAAGGGGATGTAAAAAAAAAAATTCAAAAATAAGATCTGAGAAAGGGAAATCAGACAAATTACATGATTATTGGTAACTTTGGAGCAAAAGATTTCAGTTCAGTGATGAGGCTGGAAACTAGATTGTTAGCAGTTAGGAAAGATATTAGAGGTGAAAAGATGATGGCAAAGAGAATATTCAATATTTTTTTTTCTCTTGGAAAGAGAAAGTAAGGTAAGAAAGGGATAAGAGATATAGAACGCTAGCTTAAGGCAATGGTAGGCTTAAATCAGAACTTCGAAAGAGTGGGCAAGATCTGGATGCTTGTAAGAAGCAAGGAAAGAAACAGTGATGATGATATGACTATTCGATTTAATTTATTTCAACAAATATTTGTCCAGTGAAGCTTGTTCCATGTGCTGAGCTCAGCTACAAACAATATTGCCAATAGGATCAGTCTGCTCTAAGCCTTTAATATGGCAAAGATAAGTGGCTATGTTGACCAGCAGTAATCTGCACTGAGCAATTTTGCTATTGAACCAGAAGTACCTAGTATTATAGTTAGATTGCAAAGGAACAATGTAATATAGTACCACCTACCTAATGAAACGGCAGAACCATTACCTAGGGTTAGAGTGGAGTGGGGAGAGATAGTGAATAACGACAGAAAGCACAAGCACAGATTGACTTCTCTGTGGGAACACTGAATAGAAGAGCAAATGAAAACAGACAGGGATAAATACTGGAAGGCTTTCAGGAAGAAGTGCTACAGGGATCCAGGTTTTGAAGGATACAAAGGATATAGGCTGGTTGGGTTGGGGTAGGGTAAGGAGTATGTTACCAAGTGGGAAGAATGATGCATGAGAAATGATGCTTTGGGGGTATATGGAGGGAGAGAGGAAGAAAATCAGTTTTCAGGAGTCTATATGTTTAATATCAATAGATGTGTATGTGAGATATGTACAAGCAAATATAACTCACATGGATATGCATAAATATGATGCTGGATATAAGGAACATAGATTTAGAACGGGGGAAGCATAGTCTTCAATCTCCTTGTTTAACAGAGAAGGAAAATGAGGCCCAGAAAGACTATGTTACTTACATAAAGTGACGGAGTAGTAATTAATGGAAGCAGGAATGGAACTTGGTCCTCTGACTCCAAAGTCAGTATTCTTTTCACTGTTTCATGTGTATTAGTGGATAGTGTATCTTTTGGCTATTTCTTAGTCTGTAGCCCTAAATGTTTTCTCTCCACGATGGGCAGATGATCGGGTTGCATTCTAAATAACTCATTTATTTTTGTTTGATTTGTTTTGTTTTTATCACAGAATTGCAACTTTTTCACTGGTGACTTGTCTCCTATGCAAATGAGCAGAAATTTGGTTGAAAATAAGAATGCAATGATAGGTAGAGAATTCCATTAGAAGAAATAACTGCTGGTGGCAGCATAGAAGTCCACATGATAAGTTTCCCCCTGCCTTGTCACCTAGTCAGGGAAATAAATTTACATATAGATTTATAACAAATTGCATGGCTTTGTTTGTATTTCTATGTTTCATTACTTAATATTACATTTCTATGATCACCTCAGCCTATCTCATCTCAGGGTTTTTATGTGTCCCCATGAAATGCTTGCTCTGTTCCAAGACCAGCAAAGCAGCTGTTGGTAGCTTTCAGTGCTGCTCAAGCAAGGCACCAGAGCACTCTATAATTTCATAAAAAGCCAGGCAGGGGAGAGCGGGAGGAACCCTGAGACATGCCTAGTGTAAAGGGTTTCTTTCACTTTCCTTTCTTTCTTTCTCTTTCTTTCTCCTTCTTTCCTTCTTCTTTCCTTCCTCCCTCCCTCCCTCCCTCCCTTCCTTCCTTCCTTCCTTCCTTCCTTCCTTCCTTCCTTCCTTCCTTCCTTCCTTCCTTTCTCTTTCTTTTTTTAGAAAAATGGGAAGCATTGCTTTGTCATCTGCATATCTATCCTTCCCTTTATTCCTCCCTATTCCAAACCCCTGCTGAGAGCTGAGAAAATGAAGAGTTCCTTCCCTGATCTGTTTCTTAAACATCTTCTTGAGAATGTCCACATTTATGTCAGCACTTTTCCAACATCCTAATGATGCTTTTGCGAGGACTATGGCATCTATATGGCTTGTTACAAGCCTAATGAAAAGTTGCTTTAGGTGTCAAAATAAATCTAAGAATGTTCTACACTTTAGCTGACTGTAATATATCATCATGGCCTGCTTAAGTAGTATAAACTGCGATGTGATAAAGCAGCTAACTGCAAACTATGAGAACCAAGAGCTAGGATAATGGGCATTCAGTGGAAGGATCTCAACAGCAGGAACGAAGATTTCACTTACCAAAGGTTATGGGCTGTATTTTTTTAAACAGAGTTCCTGGCTAACTGAGCTTTTCTCTGCAGTGCTTACCAGGGCAGTGTGATTGATGATAGATTCTTCCCCAGATTTCTTTGTGGGTGGGATAATAATAAAAATGGCTCAGTCTTCCCAATCCCAAGTTCTTTCAGTTTTAGAAGCTGGGTATTGATTTAAAAGCTCTGTCTCATTGACCATCACAACTTACTGAGGACTACTGTCTATTTTTGGTGCCTATTCCTGGAACAAATTTTTGAGCAAGAGAACAAAGTAGAATCAGAATGAATGGATGGTGATGAAGATGTGCTGATCATAGTCACCAAACAGGGAATGTTGGTAATATTGACATAGACAAACTGGACCAGATGCCTCCTCTTCCTCTGGCCTTTATCTGTTACCTAATTGTCTAGTGGCTATAGCTCCATTTAAACTGCAACCAGATAAGATATAATAATTAGATGTTTTATTGAACTGGTATTTTCCTGAGACTGCTCTGGTCAGTGGAGGTTCTGAAGAAGACAGAAGGCTTGTTTCATGGAAATTTATAAGTAGGATGAAATCAGACATTCAGGATGAAAGATGACCTCCATGATTATGAACCTTACTGGTAGAATACATCATTTCTGACTGCACTTTTCCCTTTCCTTTTCTCTCTTCTTTTTTTTTGTGCTTTTGTTCATTGTATTCCTTCACCTTGAATATCCTTCCACCCATCTCTCCTTACTAAAATGATATTCATCATTCAAGAACAAGAGTAAGTGCCTTCACTACCTGTTTACCCATTCCTGCAAATATTCACCCCCTTCTCCAAACACCTGAGGCTTCTGGTATATCGTTGGTATAGCCTGCTATGTTGCATACTTCCTCATTGTAGCTTTTCTTGAGAATGAATAATTGACTGTGAGCACCCAGTAGGTTGTAAATTCCTAGAAGAGACAATAGTATGTTAACTCTATCCCTTTCTTACCACTGAGCATTTATTGGTAGGCACTTAATAATCATGTTGAATGAATGAATTAATAAATGAATTAATAAAACTAAAAGGTTAGTGATTCGAGGGAATACAAACCCAATATGGGCAGCCCTTTGTAAAATGATGATTAAGTAGAGGATTTCAATTCAGTTCAGTTTAATAAGCATCTATTTATTGCTAAATGCCAGGCATTGTGCATATTGTTCTCAGGAACATTTTTCCTCCATTTTTTTTTTCTTTTTCTCTTCCCTCCTTGGACTTAATTAGGAAAACAAAATGTGGCATAGTCTAAAGCAGGACTTCTTAAACTTTTCCCACTAGGGACCCCTTTTTGTGTGTCAGCAGCATGCATCCGCTGTTGCATGGCCTGAGGGCTTGCACAGTGCAAAATGTGCATGCTTTGTGTTCAGAACCAAGTTACCGTGAAGTTGTGCCATGCAACACAGGCAAACACTGCCAGAAACACCTCGGGTTCAATATACATTTGATTTTTAATTAATTTTTGCTCATTGCACATTCAGAAACCTTTTATTGTCACCAAATTTTTCATAACTCCATATGGGTTTGTGACCCACAGTTCAAGAAGCTCTGGAAAAGAAGGTGGGATCTTGAGTGGAACTGGGTGAAACATTTACTTATGTAGCTGCAATATCACTGGTTCTTTTAGTAATTGTGACATAGGAACACAAGTGACTCAGTTGAAATCTATAGGCAGCCTGTCTTCACCCTCCCTTGACTCCTACCTACCTAAACATTAAATAATAATAATAATAATAATAATAATAATATAATAATAATAATAATACACTCTGCTTCACAACAATGTTACCTTCTTCCTATCACTTACTGTCTCCTTACCTTGAAGGGCATTCTTAAGTACTACTATATCTAATCTCATCGTTTCTCTCCTTTACTTTCTCAATCTATTAATTTCACTCTATCCCCCTCATCTTCTCTCAAGTTCATGAGTTCTCCCTGACTTTCTGGATGAATCATTTGATGGAGAATAAATACCAAGGTTCAGTCCTCACTCAAGGAGTCCCTTTAGAGGCAGTGACCCATCAGGGCTCCCCCAAAAAATCCCCCATGATTTTATCCCTTCTTCAATTCAACCACTTGCTCTGTTCCTTTCTTGCAGAAGAATTTTAGGTGCTGAGGTGCTAAACATTATATAAATAATTAATGGGATGAAGAAACTTCTATGCATAATTCAGCTCCATTAGACACATAGATCAGCTACATTTGAGGCAATGAACAGGCAATAGATGGGAGATGGCTTCAGGACTGCTAAACTACAGGGCTGAGAGAGTTACTACTGTAACAACTAGGATGAATTACTGCGACCAGCCGAGATATAATAACGGTATGAATTATTGAATTGGCATCTTCCTGAGACAGCTTTGGTCACAGCCTTGCTATGTTCAGGAGATGATAGAAGAAGATTTGTGTGATGTAAATTTATAATCAAAGGGTGTTCAGGATGAAAGATGACCTCCAAGGTTATGAACCTTACTAGGAGACCGCATCATCACATGAAAAGGGGACTATAAAATAGGAAGCATTATTCAGTTAGTAGTAGGAAGCCAAAGAAAGTCTACTCTCTTAGAAATTTAACTCCCAGAAAGTTGTAGATAGCCAGAGATGGAATGTAAGTTACCAAGATAATCATGGCTTGGACAGCTGAGGTGAGCAAAGTAGATCTGGGCAATATCAGTTTAAATATGATTACTAAAATTATCCTACAGAACAGATTAGCAGCTAATTAAAAGATTTAGGATCTGAATGGCACAGAGACCTTAGGCTATAGGCACACACACACACACACACACACACACACACACACACACACACCCTTGTAATTATTCTGATAATGTGGTCACCATCTCTGAAGCAGAGTATTTGTTATGGGTTGGATTGATTTTATTATAAATAGATCAAGAGGAGACTATTATTTTGGAAAGAGATCTCAATATTTTTTTTTTTTTGCTTCCAAACCTGCTGAGTAGAAGGCTCTGTTTCCACTTTACCCACACCTCCCACACCCACAGTCTTTCCAGGTCTGTAAGACTAGGCGAACCCCTGGTGAGGAAGGCCTTTGTTTCTGTTTCCTGTCATCCTGGGTGATGCAGACAGATCTGGGAGGCAGCATCTCCTCCCCGAAAACAAAGTATCCTTTAAAAAGGGCTGTTAAACTGCAGTCTCTTGTTTGATTATTCTGTCCTCAGTAAAGTCCTTTATTTTTTACTACTAAATGGTCATTTTTATGGATGACATTTTTTTAGTCCCATAGCTGCTTGAAGAAACAATAGGTCAAAAGCAGCAATCAAGAAACTCGCAACAGGGAATTGGGAGAAAATGACCCCAGATAATAGACCATGGTCAGTGCCATTGACGGCAGTGTCCTCCAGTAAATGGATTCAGATATTCATGGAGAAAATGTAGGAAAATCTCTTGTGGACATGTTTTTAATTTAATGTAATGCAATAGCAATCCATAGATTTATACCATACCATAAGACATTTTTATGTTTTTACATAATTTCAAATTACATATGAAAAATACAGTAACTCAAATTAATGCATTTCCAACATATGATCAATTACATTGCATTTCCTGGCCATTAAAATCGAATTTTATAGCATCAATAACAAATGTAATAAAATGTATTTCCTTATTAGGTCTCTTTTTTTTTTCTTTAAAGAAAAAACAATAACTTAAGATTGTAATCTTCAAAGTTGCTTTCTTTTAAAAATGGTTTAATTGTTCTTATATTGTGTAATAAAGACAACAGACAGTATTGACAAAATTAATTCCAAAAAAGTGCTTATTTTCCTCTAAACCATGATAATTCAGAGACAACTGAAAAATAGCATTAATAAAAAGAATTACTATTAGTTACAAAATGTCTGAATCAATAAAATATAGCCTGTTTGGTTTATTTGAACATACAAATGTTGACAAGATGATAGTTAAATGATTACTCTTTTAGTTTTGAATAATGGATTATTTTCCAATATTTTATTTACTGAAAACAGAAATGATTTACCACTTGTGTTAAAAAAAATAAAAAGGCCCACAATTTATGTGATCTATATTCCTTTTCACAATACCAGATTTCTTCCTTTACAGTCACTGAGTAAAAGCTTTTCTTTCTTTTTGGCAGGAAGACCAGGAAGAAAGGGACTTTTCTTACAATACATGGCAGAGATTAGCTTATGGGATGACTCAGAATTTGAAATAATTTTTGCCCTTGAAGAAGCTGGATACTACGTGTATGTTTCAGCAACATCCTTAATTCTGTAGTTCTTTCATCCTGGTTTTTAAATACTACTATTCCCTCCCACTTCCATCTAGTGCTACTTCTTAATTTTCTCAAGTTGTTATGCCATCCATTGATAAAGGTTTGCAAAACAGAGCATGCCCTTATAGATATTTCTGCCTCAATAAGGCTGAGGACAGAACGTAGAGAATACATTTAGAAGTGATTGGCTTCCCTACTATATTCTACCCCATTTACATTTATATATATATATATATATATATATATATATATATATATATATATATATATATATAGTTTAGCAAAACAAACAAACAAAATATCTAGGAAGCTGCTGCACTGAATAGAAAAGTTATGATTTGTACATGTATGATTTGGTAGAGTTAACTATTATCGTAGAATCACAGACCTAGAGTTGGGAAGGACTTCAGTGGCAGTCAAGTCCAACCTTTTCCTTTTTCTTTCTTTCTTTCTTTCTTTCTTTCTTTCTTTCTTTCTTTCTTTCTTTCGGCAAGGCAATGGGGTTAAGTGACTTGCCCAGGGTCACACAGCTAGTAAGTGTCATGTGTCTGAGGTCAGATTTGAACTCAGGTCCTCCTGACTCAAGAGCCGGTGCTCTCTCTACCGTACCACCTAGCTGCCCAAACCTCCTCCTTTTTCACATAAGGAAAATGAGGCCCATGGTACTAATCTTCACTGGCAGCATTTGAACTTAGGTCCCTTGCTTTGGAGTCAGTATATTTTCCATTGTTTGACACTGCCTCACTAGCACCACCAAAAAGTTTATTTAATTCCCTCTATGTGCATAGCCTTTACACTAAACACAAGGGATACAGCTATCATTAAAGCACCAATGGCTCCTCTTCACATTATTTGCAAATACTGCATTATTCTTTGTAAAGAGTAAAGTGTTTGCAAGCATCTTGTCTGCATACCTTACTGTGTCCCATTTTAGCTTCATAATAGCAAAGGTAATGATGATGACAGTAATGATGGTGATAATCATATCAATTACTATACTGCTTCAAGTTTCTGAGATTTCACTAGTATATTGTCTACTTTCACCCCTCCAGACTACAGCCTCTCAATACCTTCTATGCCTTCATGATGTTCCTGAATTGCTACGGGGGGAAACTGGGGCACAAAACAAAAACAAACAAAAGCCAGCATCATCTGGTGACCACCTTTCCCGGTAATGAGACTTTCTGGACTTAGTTATTCTAATCCTAGGATCTCAGAAATATACTCTGTCTCAGTTTCACATCCCAATATCTTTCTAGACTTTCAAGACTCTGCCAGTACTGATACTCATCTAAAATAAACTTCAAAAATTCTGTATTTTGTCTATTCCATAATGAGATATCAAGATAGTAAATTAGTAGGAAATAAGCATGTATGTTTACATTTGCATGAAGCTTTATCAAAGTGCTTTCCTCACAACCACATATCAAAAATAGGTATTATGATCCCACCAAATCTAAGAGTTTTCTCTTCTAGAATTTTTTTTTATACTTCTCTGTTTGGGCCTCTTCAGTGTACTTGTATTATAATTACTTGTATTTCTCTTTTTTCCTATTATATTTGTAAACTCCTTGGTCTCAGTTCATTTTTATTTTATTTTATTATTATTATTATTTTTACTATTAGCATTTATATAGTACCTTCGATAATGCCACAAACATTAAGCATGGCTATATACAAGGCAGTAGGGATCCTCAAATGGAACTGTGACATTAGTAATATGGGTTATGACTTCCTTGTGCCAATGGATTATCCCTTCATTATGTCAATCACTGCCTATTCATGTCTGCCCATCCTGTGGAATGCTTGCCAATACATGAGATCCACCCAACATGCTGGAGGCCTTCCTTAATTTGCCCTGGCATCCTCAAGATACAATTATAGCATGTGAGCTGTATGTTGATTTTTGCTTTCAACATATACCCAGACCACCTACTATTTTTTGCATATATATCCCTCATCAACGTCTCTTGTTTTAAGGTGTTGCAGAATATGCAAACTCATTGTATGTCTTTCCTCTGATTTTTGGGTGATAATGAATTTTAATTCTTCAAAGACTAGAGTGTTCTGTGACTTGCTATGACATGAAGAATGTTGCTAATAAAGACATGGGACTATTTTCTGGGAAAATTTGGGGTTATTAAAAGAATGCTGCAAATCCCCAAAAAAATCAAACCTGATTTCCTCTTCTTCTTCAGATGTGGGCACAACTCACTGTCCATTTATCAAATCTATCCAAAAGATGATATATATGTATGTATATACATATATACATGCACACATATACAAATAAGTGTGTGTGTGTGTGTGTGTGTGTGTGTGTGTATATACACACACATAGAGAGAGAAAGAGAGATTAATGGATGAGCTTTTATAGCATTTAAACATATCCATTTGAATATGTAGAAGTTTAGCCCAAATTCTTTGGAGTCTTTAAGTATCTCTTTTCTGTAGCTCTACAATATTCCAGGGTTTGATATACATCATATCATCTGTAAAAATGAACATCTGTAAGACTTCTCTATCCTGAAGGAGTCTCCCCTTGACCTAGCCTTCAATTTGAGTGATCTCCTTGACAGTAGCAAATACTTTGACAACAGCACAGTTCATTGATTATGGCATTGGCTATTAATGGTGAAAGAGTTATTGAACAAGATTATCTGTTATCATATTTTAAATAATAACATAATTTTTATATATACATGGGAAAAACGTTGCTGTAGGATACCCTTCAAGATAGTGTTTTGGTCTATTTAATGAAATGAAGTTATTGTATAGTTTACAAAAAATAAATACAATAGGAATTTATATCGACTATAGTATTCAGTCAATTGTGTGATGGGTAAAAGTGTGGTATGTTGTGGAATGTTGATGCCATTTTTTGTTCAGTCATGTCCAACTCTTCATTTTGCCATTTAAGGTTTTCTTAGCAAAGATACTGGAGTAATGTGCCATTTCCTTCTGACCTTGATGACCTCCAGCTCATTTAACAGATAAGCAAACTGAGGCAAACAGAGTTAAATGACTTGTCCAGGATCACACACCTATTAAGAGTCTGAGGCAAGATTTGAACTCAGGAAAATGAGTCTTTCTGACTTCAGACCTGGCACTGTATCCATTGTGCCACCTAGCTGTCCCCACCTAGCTGCCTGATATTGTGGAATATTCATTTTTCAAAACAAGCCAGCTCCCTTCTAATAGTCTTATTAAGGATGCATTCAAATCATGTCCAGGTATTTTTTTTTTTTTGGACAGCAAAGAAATTTACAATTAGACATAATATTATTATTGTTTTTATTAGATCACAACATTAAACTGGGTTACAGGGATTTTGTGGGTTTAAAGTTTTCCTTAATCTTCCATAGAATAGTAAACAAGTGAGAATTTGCAGGCTATTCTACTTGAGGTAGCTAGAAACAGTGGCTAGAGGGCTAGTATTGGAGTTAAGAAGACCTGAGTTCAAATCCTGCCTCAGATGCTTAAATGCTATGTGACCTGATCAAGTCACTTAACTTCTCTTGTCTTCAATTTTCATATCTGTAAAGTGGGGATAATATCACTTCCCTCCCAGAATTGTAGTGAGGGTGAAATAAAAAAATTAATATATGTAAAGTGTTTAGTAAAACTTAAAAGGGTTATAAAAATGCTAGCCATTACTATTTTCAAAAAGATTTGTATATGTAAGAAAGTAAGCACATAGGACGGTAGTTACTAATGTTCTCTGAGAAAGCTTTTAATTTTTGGTAATAATAAGGTACATATTTCCCCTCACTTGTGGACAGATATGTTGAAAATCAATTACTTGGGGCTGAGCTCAGGGACTGGAGCTAAAATGCCACGCTTCTCTCTCACCACAGACACAAACTTTTCCCACTGACCTTCTAAGTTGTCTTTGACATTCATGGGTTGAGATGTCTGGAAACCACCACAGCTGCCCCTATTCTGTCCTCTGAGGCCTGCTCCAGGTTCACTATGGCCTTCATGCCAATGCAGAACTGTGCTCCACTCCCAGCCTAGTGCGATACACCTGTCTAATCAACGATCCAGATTGTCTTGGGCTGGAAATTTGTTTCACTCTGTCTTTTTGTGGGTTCTGCTGCTTTAGAATTTGTTTAGAGACATTTTTATAGGTGTTTGGAGGAGTTTAGGGGAGAGCTCAAGCAAGTCACTGCTTTTACTCTGCCATCTTGGCTCCACCCCACAGAGCAGCAGCTGCTTCCTGAGCTTTGGGCCCACAGACTGAGGGGGAATCTAGTGGCTGATCAGAGGGGAACTGCAGAGATCTCTTTGCTGAGCCAGGATTTTCTTGCTTTGTCCATGCTTGGATCTGGGTCACACTTCTGGGTGGTGGTGCTGGGACCAGGAGGAGCGCTGCTGCAGGGGAACTTATGGTGGCAGTAAGAAGAAATCCTTCTCACAGTTCCAAGGCAGAAAAGAGTGCTCCTGGTCACTCATAGATCAGAGTACAGGCCAGAAAAGGAGTAAACACCTTGCCCCTTATCATACCACCTTGGAAGAGCTGAAAACTTACAGGTCCCTAGAATTGTCTCTGAAGCTTGGGACAGTACATTCTCCACACTAGAAACAGACCCCTACTTTAGCGAAGAGTTTATAACTCAAGTGACTGGCTGGGATCATGAACAAGCAGTGCAAAAAGAGTCAGAACATTACTGGCTTGCAGGGATTTTGTGGGTTTAAAGTTTTCCTTAATCTTCCATAGAGTAGTAAACAAGTGAGAATTTGTAGACTATTCTACTTGAGGTAGTTACAAACAGCGGCTAGAGTGCTAGACTTGGAGCTAAGAAGACCTGAGTTCAAATTCTGCCTCAGATGCTTAAATGCTATGTGACCTGATCAAATCACTTAACCTCTCTTGTCTTCAGTTTTCTTATCTGTAAAATGGGGATAATGGGACTATGTTATCTTACATTGGTGACAAAGAAGATCAAAACATACAACCAGAAGAACACAACAAAGCCAAAGCTCCTACATCCAAAGTCTCCAAGAAAAATATGAATTGGTCCCAGGCCATGGAAGAGCTCAAAAAGGATTTTGAAAAGCAAGTGAAAGAAGTAGAGGAAACACTGAGAGTGATGCAAGAAAATCATGAAAAACAAGTCAACAACTTGCTAAAGGAGACCCTAAAAATTACTGAAGAAAATAACACCTTAAAAAATAGCCTAACCCAAATGGCAAAAAAAACATCCAAAAAGCCAATGAGGAGAAGAATGCCCTAAAAAGCAAAATTGGCCAAATGGAAAAGGAGGTCCAAAAGTTTACTGAAGAAAATACTTCCCTAAAAATTAGAATGGAGAATTGGAAGCTAGTGACTTTATGAGAAACAAAGGCATTGTAAAACTAATCCAAAAGAATGAAAAAATAGAAGAGAATGTGAAATATCTCATCAGAAAAACAACTGATCTGGAAAATAGATCCAGAAGAGAAATTTTAAAATTATTGAACTATCTGAAAGCCATGATCAAAAAAAGAATCTAGACATCATCTTTGAAGAAATTATCAAGGAAAATTGCCCTGATATTTTAGAACTATAGGGCAAAATAGAAATTGAAAGAATCCACCAATCACCTCCTGAAAGAGATCCCCAAAGGAAAACTCCTAAGAATATTGTAGCCAAATTCCAGAATTCCCAGGTCAAGGAGAAAATATTTCAACAGCGAGAAAGAAAAAATTCAAGTATTGTGGAATCACAATCAGGATAAGACAAGATTTAGCAGCTTCTACATTAAGGGACTGGAGGGTATGGAATATAATATTCCAGAAGGCAAAGGAGATAGGATTAAAACCAAGGATCACCTACCCAGCAAAACTGAGTATAATCCTTCAGGGGAAAAAAAATAGTCATTCAGTGAAATAGAGGACTTTCAAGCATTCTTGAGGAAAAGACCAGAGCTGAATAGAAAATTTGACTTTCAAATGCAAGACTCAAGTGAAACACGAGGAGGTAAATAGGAAAAAGAAATCATAAGAGACTTGTTGAACTGTTTACATTCCTGCATGGAAAGATGATATTTGTAACTCATGAGTCCTTTGTCAGTATTAGGGTAGTGGGAGGGGAAAAATTATATGTATGTGTGTGTGTGTGTGTGTGTGTGTGTGTGTGTGTGTGTGTGTGTGTATACATCTATATGTATATGTATATAGGTATATAGATGGATGGATGGATGGATGGATAGACAGACAGACAGACAGACAGACAGACAGACAGACAGATAGATAGATAGATAGATAGATAGATAGATAGATAGATAGATAGATAGATAGATAGATAGATAGATAGATAGACGGCACAGGGTGAGTTGAAGATGAAGCAGTGGTATCTGGAAAATAAAATTAAGGGGTGAGAGAGGATTATACTGGGAGAAGGAGAAAGGAAGAGGTAGAATGGGGTAAATTATCTCACATGAAACACACAAGAAAAGGCTTTTACAGTGGAGGGGAAGGAGGGGGAAGGTGAGAGGGAATGAGGGAATCTTATTCTCAGAGCTTTTGTCTTAAAGAGGGAATAAGGAACACACTTGGGTATGGAAATCCATCTTACCCTACAGGAAAATAAGGGGAGAAAGGGGCAAGAGAGCAGGGGGATGATAGAAGGGAGGGCAGATTTGGGGAGGGGGATAATCAGAGGCAAACACTTCTGAGGAGGGACAGGGTCAAATGAGAGAATAGAATAAATAAGGGGTAGGATAGGATGAAGGGAAATATACTTAGTTTTTCACAACCTGACTACAATGGAAGTGTTTTACAACACTATACATCTATAACCTGTATCAAGTTTCTTGCCTTTTTAATAAGAGTGGATGGGGAGGGAAGAGGCGAGAAAATTTATAACCCAAAGTTTTAAAAACACATGTTAAAAATTGATTATGAAATTTAAAGAAAAAAAACCTTTAAAAATAAATAAATAAAAGGATTTATTCAAAAGGGTTGGTGGGGAAGGGATCACAGGTGAGGGATGAAGTCCCTCAGTCATTCCTCTGGCACTTGGAGGAAACCCACTTGTTCCTAATATTTTAGAGTGTGGGAGTGGGGTGAAGATCCTCTTAGAGCCTGTTTTGGTGTAGGAAAAGAAAGAAATTCTCCTAAATTGGAGAGCTGACCACAACCACCAAGACCCTCATCATCCAGCTTCTGCTTAACCCCCTTCCTTCTTCCTTCCTATATGACAAGGTTTCTCTCCCACCACCTGTAGGTATATTTTGTGAGAGTAAGAAAAATCACCCCTCAGAATAATTCCCTTCCCCCAATTTAATATTAAATAGAGGTGAGCTGGCCCCTTCAAGCTTAGGAAGCCTTAGGGGGAGCTTTTCACTACCCCTTTACTGCTTTTACTTAGCCTTTCTCCCCTTCTCAATCTCACTCTCCCATAGTGAATTTACTGACTTTTTTTTTCTGTTGCTTCCTGGTCTCTTCATTTTTTTTCCCTCCCATTTAGCCCCCAGTAAGTACAAAGCCCTTTAGGATAAGTTCTGGGGGTAGGAGCCCCATTTCCCCCCCAAAGGTCTATTATTGGCCATTGGATACTTTCTCATCTCTACCTAGAAGTCCCATGTTTGTGCCTGTGCCCCCTCCCTACTGGCTGGGTAAGGGGTGGGTATTGGGTCCTCTTTCCTCTTTTCCTCTAATCCTATACCCCCATGCCCCTATGTGCATATGTGCACACACACACACACACACACACACACACACACACACACACACACACTCTGTCTCTGAGTCCCTTTGCTTTTTGTTTTTGTGAGTGTATGTAACTTGTAACTTTATGGAATAAAGGGGAATGGAAAAGAGAAAAAAAAAAAAAGAAAATCAATCCCTTGATGACCTCAAAATTTTGTCACCTGCAGCTCAGACCTCCTCTGAGTAAACTTGAAGTTGTCCAGTTGAATTTCCTACCTTTTTTAAAAATAATAACAGTTTCAGTATCTCTTTAAGCACTTTCAAAGGTACTGGAGACACAAGGATGAGAAATTCCCTGCTCTCAAGAAGTTTACATTCTATATGCACACAGAGAGGAAAGATAAAGTATATTCTTATTGTTTATCTTATTTCAAAGAGAACCAATGGCACCATGTGTGATGTCTTGACTTGTGCGTGAATTGGATTTAAGTGAGGCAGTTAGACGAAGTCATCAGCCTCATTCTCTCTTACTGAATCATCGAAGACCAGTAGGAAAACAAAAGTCAGGATGACTGGCCATGATGCAATGGATGACCTTGGCCTCTTCAATACCTGACCAAGCTCCAAGCATTCCACAGTGCCTATTTCAGCTGCTTTCATGGCCACTGGAACAAACTGTTCTCATCTGCACATTCCCCCAGGGTAAGTCTTCACATGTTTGGGTAAACACCCCTTCAGCTCACCAACAGGTTTGAGGCCTGTAGGTTATCCTCAACCTGGTTTAGCCCATCTTCTGAGATGGTTTACTAGAGTGTGGTTGGTGCACATGCTAGAGATTCTTGGAGACACAGGTGAAAGCTGAGTGCTAAGTAGACACCAAAGGTGGATAAAAAGTCCTGAAAAGGACTCTGCAAGCCCTCATACAAGAGGTACTAGTCCTCCTAAACACCCCATACACACTCTGTACACAGAAAGGAAGGGGAAAGATATATACCTTTTAACAAAATAATTTCTATTGTACACAGTAACAGCCACCTCATGGGATGACTGACTTAGATAGACGTGGCTTTTCTCAGCAATGCAAGAATCTAAGACAACACCAAAAGACTCACAATGGAAATTGCTACCAACACCCTGAGAAAGAACTATGGAGTCTGAATGCAGATGGAAGCATACTATTCGCTCTCCTTTTTCTTTGCTGCCTTGTTTTATTGCTTCATTCTTGTAGTTCCTCCCACTAATTCTAATTGTTTTTTACTTCATGATTAATGGGAAAATATGCTTAACATGACTGTACATGTGGAGCCTATATCAGACTGTACACCATGTTGTTGAGGGGGGAGAGATAAGTAAGAAGGGGAGAAAATTTGAAACTCCAAATGTTATGGAAGTGAATGTTGAAAATTAAAATTAAATAAATTAATCGTCATAAAAATAGTTTCTAAAACTGGATGGCATTAGCAATTGTGGGATAAAGGCCATGAAAATAAGTCACTTTATAGATATCTTTACAGTGTTACATTGAAATAAATGTAAATTTTTGGATAAAGAAATGAGGTTTTGTGACTTGTTGAAGATCTTAAATGGTTTCTGTCTACAAGGTATGTAGAAGCTGTTGTGATGATAGGTCCTACATCTTAAAAAATAAATAATGATATAAGGTAGCATATGCTAAAAGTTCGTATAAGGTTCTATAAAATAATATATTAAGTACTTTGAGCTTCTAATAAGGATGCAACACAAATAAAAATGATTACTATCTGCCATATTCCTTTCCAGTAGAATCTACTGACACTCTTTTACATGCATTATATATGGATTCAGCTCTATGAGGAGATTGTGTCCCTCCATACTTATTAAGGATGAGTGACAGCTCACCTCTAAGGAGCAAACATTTTTCAGTTTCTCTGGTTTCTCAGAAACACGAAGACCAGTCCTGCAATTGACATCCCCAAATTACTGGTGACCTATAGTGTTAATCCTTTCACCTTGCTGAGGCATGCCTGCTTGGCCATGGCGATCAGGCCTTTTTTGCTCATCATAATCCCATTAACAAATTGAATGATAGAACAAGAATGTTTTTTAGCAATCCCTCTGACAGGAAGCAGTGCAAAGGGGTTATAATTATGGATTATGTCTTTTATTATACATTGGAGCAAGCACACATTAGCCTAATTAAAACACAGTGTGAATATTCAACTACATTGAGCTGCAAATGTTTAAGAGCTGTCTGTAACAGCTGAAAATACATTTTGGGCTCATAACAAAAAATCTTGTCAAGTTGTATGGAAAGCAGAGTTTAGCAACTGAGGGTTGCACATTTTTGTGTTGGCCAATTTACCAAGTCCCCAATACATAAACACTTGCCAATCTAGGACAGAGTGAGTTTACTTGAATGGACCATACCATTCTAGACCAAGATTCTGTTGGGGGCAGACTAATCTATAGGAGTTGTACTTTAAGATTCAATTAATTTCCTAAAATCAGAATTGACCAAGCTGGAAAACTCAGTCAACAAGCTCATCTTACAGTGTCAGGTGGGACCATGCCCATTGTCATCATAATTCCTCGTAATCATGATCATTATCCTCCCAGAGTCAGAAAGTTCAATGTTGGTTATTACCATTATTGTTAATTCATATCCATATTGTACTTTATAAGTGACAAAATGCCTCCCTCAAAACAATCCTGTGAAATATGAAATATATTTTTTTGAAAGATTCATTAATTTATTTATTTTTAGTATTCAACATTCACTTCCACAAGATTTTGAGTTCCAAATTTTCTCCCCATCTTGTCCTACCCCCTCACCCCAAGAAAGCATGCATTCTGATTACCCTTTCCCCTAATCTGCCCTCCCTTCTATCTTCTCCCCTCTTCTCTTATCCCTTTCTTCTTCTATTTTCCTGTAGGGCAGGATAGATTTCTATGCCCCATTGCCTGTATATCTTATTTCCCAGTTGCATGTGAAAACAATTTTTAACATTTGTTTTTAAAGCTTTGGGTTCCAAATTTTCTTCCTTCCTCCCTCCCCATTCATCCTCATGAAAAGGCAAGCAACTTGATACATATTATAATTGTGTAGTCATGCAAAACACTTCCATAGTAGTCATGTTGTAGACAACAAACTATATTTCCCTTCATCCCTTCATTTATTCTATTCTCCCTTTTGACCCTGGCCCTCCTGAGAAGTGTTTGCTTCTGATTACCTTCTCCCCCAATCTTCCCTCCCCTCTATCATCCCCACACTCTCTTATCTCCTTCCCCCCTGCTTTCCTGTAGGGTAAGATAGATTTCCAAATCCAATTAAGTGTGTATGTTATTCCCTCCTTAAGCCAAATCCAATGAGAATAAGATTCCCTCATTCCCTCTCACCTTCCCCCTCCTTCCCCTCCACTGTAAAAGCCTTTTCTTGTCTGTTTTATGTAAGATAATTTACCCCATTCTACCTCTCCCTTTCTCCTTCTCCCAGTATAATCCTTTTTCACCCCTTAAATATATTCTGCAGATATCACCCATTCATTTTGAACTTACCCTGTGCCCCCTTTATTTCTCTATCTATACATATAATTTTTCCCTCCAACTACCCTAATACTGACAAAGGACTCATGAGTTACAAATATCATCTTTTCATATAGGAATGCAAACAGTTCAAACTTAATAAGACCCTTATGATTTCTCTTTCCTGTTTACCTCTTCATGCTTCTCTTGAGTCTTGTATTTGAAAGTCAAATTTTCTGTTCAGCTCTGGTCTTTCATCAAGAATGCTTGAAAGTCTTCTATTTCACTAAATGTCCATTTTTTTTCTCCTGAAGGATTATAGTCAGTTTTGCTGGGTAGGTGATTCTTGGCTGTAATCCTATCTCTGCCCTCCAGAATATCATATTCCAATCCCTCCAGTCCCTTAAGGTAGAAGCTGCTAAATTTTGTGTTATCCTGATTGTGTTTCCACAATACTTGAAGTTTTTCTTTATGGCTGCTTGCAATATTTTCTCTTTGGCCTGAGAACTCTGTGATTTGGCTGCCATATTCCCAGGAGTTTTCCTTTGGGGATCTCTTTCAGGAGGTGATTGGTGGATTCTTTCTATTTCTATTTTACCCTCTTCTAGAATATCAGGGAAGTTTTCCTTGATCTTGAAAGACAGTGTCTAGGCTCTTTTTTTGATCATGGCTTTCAGATAGTCAAATAATTTTTAAATTGTCTCTCCTGGATCTATTTTCCAGGTCAGATGTTTTTCCAATGAAATATTTCACAGCGTCTTCTATTTTTTTTTTCATTTTTTGGTTTTGTTTTACAATGTCCTGATTTCTCATAAAGGCACTAGCTTCCAATTCATCCATTCTAGTTTTCAGGGAAGTATTTTCTTCCATGAGCTTTTGGACTTCCTTTTCCATTTGGCCAAATCTGCTTTTTAAAGCATTCTTCTCCCCATTTTCTTTTTGGACTTCTTTTGCCATTTGGGTTAAGCTATCTTTTAAGTTGTTATTTTTTTCAGTATTTTTGGGGGTCTCCTTTAGCAAGCTGTTGGCTTGTTTTTCATGATTTTATTGCATTACCCTCATTTCTCTTCCCAGTTTTTACTGTACTTCTAGCTTCTTAAAATTCTTTTTGAGCTTTTCCATGGCCTGGCATTGATTAATATGTCTCTTGGAGGTTTTGGATGTAGGAGCTTTGACTTTGTTGTCTTCTTCTGGTTCTATGTTTTGATCTTCTTTGCCACCAAAGAAACATTCTATGAGGGGCAGCTAGGTGGTGCAGTACATAGAGCACCAGCCTTGAATTCAGGAAGACCTCAGTTCAAATCCGGCCTCAGACCAAACACATGACACTTACTAGCTGTGTGACCCTGGGCAAGTCACTTAACCCCAAATGCCTTAAAAAAAAATTCTATGGTCTCCCTTTTTTTTGCAAAGTTTGCTCATGTTTCCAGCCAATTTCTTGAGTTTTAAACTCTCTGTTAAGGTAGGGGTCTTCTTCTAGTGTGGAGAATATACTGTCTCAAGCTTTGAGAGTTTTGTGCAGCTGTTTTCATAGATACTTCTTGGGACCTGTAAATTTTCAGGTCTTCCAAAGTGGTACAATCAAGTGACCACAAGGACTCTTTTCTGCCTTGGAACTGTGAGGAGGATTCCCTATGCACCGCCACGACAAGCTCCACTATGCCAGCACTCCTCCTCACCCCAGGGTTGCCACCCATAACTGTGACCCAGATACAAGCACAGGCAAAGCAAGAGAATCCTTTCTCACCACCAGCAGAGAGATCACTGCAATTCCCACCTGATCAGCCACTCAATTCCCCCTAAGTCAGTGGGCCCGAGACCTCCAGAAGCAGCCACCACCCCAGGGCTGCAGCTGGGACTGGGGCTGGGTCAGATCTTCTCTCTCACTGCAGTCACAGACCTTTCCTACTGACTTTCTAAGTTGTCTTGGGGTGCAGAAGTCTGGAACCTGCCACAGCTGCCCTTGATTCAGTCCTCAGAGGCCTGCTCCAGGTTCACTGAGGCCTGTTTTGCTTGCATGCCCATCCTGAACTGTGTTTCTCTCCCAGCCCGACATGATAGACCTTTCTAATCAACATCCAAGTTGTCTTGGGCTGGAAATCTGTTTCACTGTCTTTTTGTGGGTTCTGCTGCTCTAGAATTTGTTTAGAGCCATTTTTACAGGTATTTGGATGGCTTTGGGGGAGAGCTCAAACAAAGTCACTGCTTTTACTCCACCATCTGGGCTCTACCCCCCAAAAAATATATTTTCTTATGAGGAAACTGTGTCTCAAAGAAGTTATTTAATTTACCCATGGTTAGAAAAACAGTTAACATTAGAACCAAGTGCAATAACGTGTTTGGACATCAAGCTCAATAATCTTTCCACTACACCACACTGACTCAGTTTTCAAGGGATGAAATTTTGGTGCTGTAATGGAATGTGTAGTGAATTTGAAATCAATGAGACTGTATACAAATCCCAATTCTGCCACTTACTGTATAACCTTGAGCAAAAATCTTAATCTCTCTGGGTCTCAATGTACTCATCGATATATTAAGAAGTTTGGACTAGGTAACTTTAACTTGACTTACAGCTCAAGACCTATGGCTCTATGAAATACTCCCAGTGTATCAGAAACTATTCCATATCTAACTTCTAAGAAGATAGCTTAGAATAATAGAAATATAGGATCTTAAAGCTCAAGGGGAATTTAGATATCATATACTCCAACATTCTCATTTTACAGATGAGGAATCTCAGAAATTTTAAATGACTTGCCCAAGGTTACATACTTATCTAGAGGTCATCTCCATTAGAAACCAATAAATCAGCCACATACCTAAGTATTCATGGAAAATGGGCAGTGGCAAAGCAGTTTTAGTAGATACTATCATGTGGAAGTGATTCAGAAAATAGAGAGGCCACATGATTGGTTTGTTTGTTTTAATTTTGTTTTATTGTTTGAAAACCAATGATGGCTTGAGAATTGAGTTTCTAATGCTGTTCAGATGGATAGCTAATAGTTAATTGCCTATTGTTACCTAATTGTCTATTTGTCTAATTGTCTATTGTCTGTCACCTAAATGAACTGTATGAAAAAAAATATCTAGGTGTCTATTAGATAGTAACTGTTTTCCCGAGGTATTGACACATATTTGATATATGCACCATAAATTCTGACAGCTGGAAAAAGTTCAAATTACAAAAAAAGTAACTACATACAATAGTCTTTAATACACAGGTTTATGGGTTATGATTCTTGGATATTTTAAATCTCAGTAACTGCCCCTTTTATTTGAACACTCTTTCATCATCTGTTTTATGCAACTGTTATTTTATGACCCATTAATCATGCTAAATGACATTTAAATACTTAACTAGAGTTACTCACATGCCCACTGTAAGGTGGCTTCCAGCCTGAGGTTTAGAAATTCTTCATATTACCCAACAGCTACCCTTTCAAGAGAAGATAAAAATTTTCTTTGATATAAGTTGACAACTTTGGTTAGTTGTTCAAAAAGGTAAACAACTCACTGCTAAACTGGGGCTTTCTCAGATGATTCCTACTCTGGCCTCAGGCTAGACACAGATTAACATTGTTCTATGGTATAGAGGGTTTTTTTCCCCCTGAATTTGAATTTAATTCAACAGTTTTATGTTAAAGAATTAGTGGTCCTTCTAGGATACTGTCTAATATTGGAACTCTTAGACTGAGGCCGCAGGAATGAAATTACAACTCTTGGGTTCCAGGCTCAATTAATTTTATCAAGTGCACCAAATGTATGGTGTACATATCTTTATCATTCAACCAGTAGATACAATTTACTCAAAGTAAAGCAATTGCTGACATGGTATCATAAAAATAACATTTACAAAACATTTTCCCCAGAAACCTAAAGTGTACTTTTCTACAACTACACATATAATCAGGGAAAGAATAAACAATCATGAAAGAATACATAGAATACACTGGTATTAAAGTGGACACTGGGAAACATGAGGCCAAGGCAACTTACATTTCCAGGAGTACAGGATTCCAAAGTCCTTTTATTTTTCATGGCATCAACATACTGTTGATATTACTCTTTTCTATATGCAGCATTTCTGTTGGGCATTTTAGGCTTCCTAGGTCTGCTTCCTTTTGAAGCTTAGCTCTACACTGCCAGGTCTAAATCCGTTCTTAATTCATTGCTGGCTCTTTTTTCTGCTGCCATAAGTCACAGTGGACTACCTCTAGTGACTACATTTTTCTGTCCTGCTGGATGGATATCTTCTACTGGGTAAGTCCACCACAGAATATCATAGCCAATTCATAACAGAGTAAAAGCAAAGAACAATCCTCTGTCAAGAACTGGGTGGTTTTACCATAGTTGGCTTTCCTATAGACTACCTGAGCTGTCCTGCCTTGATTGTCTCTCAGAACTAGTAAGCTTGATTTTAAGGGCCACAAGGCACAAGAACAATTTTTATCCTACCACTGGCAATTTTCTAATTCTTTCAGAAAAATATTCCTTCTTTTTCATAAACACAACATAGAGTTGTCTTTGCCAGTAATTCAGCACATTAGCATCTTTCAGTCACATGATCTTTTCTGTGATTTCATCAGTTGGGCTGGGGAGTAGAGTGGGGAGAAGAAACCAGGTGCTTAGGGGCCAATTTTTCCCTGACAACAAGGGGTTATGATATTTTAGAGGTATAATTATCACGGACCATAACACTGTACTAATTGTATCAGTCTTTATTTCATCTCTAATTCCAAGAATCATACAATTTGGTGAGGCCAAAGAAACTAACACATAAAAGATACAGTATCATGTATGCCCAGTGTAAGAAAGAGAGTGTGTCTCTTGAGGTTTTTCAGTAATTTTTATAGAAACTAGGAGAAGCCAAAACTAATCAAAGTGATAATCTTATTGAGATGCTACTTCCCTTAAGTCACTTCTGCTTAGAAGCCTTTATTCCTTCCTCAGTGTTTACAGAATAAATCCCTTTGAGCTAGGCATTCAAATGCCTTAACAACAAGGCCACAAACTACCTCCCTCTCATTCTATTCCATTCCTTCTTTTCATGTTTTTTATTGTGTTTTGTTCTTGGAAAACTAGTGATGGCTTGAGAATTGAGCTTCTAACGCTATTCAGATGGATGGCTAATAGTTAATTGTCTATTTTTATCTAATTGTCTAATTGTCCATTGTCACCTAAATGAACTGTATGGAAAAAGAAATGTCTAAGTGACTATTAGATAGTAACAGTTTTCTTGAGGTACTGACATATATTTGATGTATGCACAATAAATTCTGACAGTTGGAAAAAAGTTTAAATTACAAAAAAATAGCTAAATACAACCATCTTTAATACACAAACTTATAACTTAAAACAGACTGGTGCCATTTCTTTCCTCATATGATATCCGTACTTATCCATCCATGCTCTCTATTATGTGAATCCTTCCTGGAGATTTCATTTTTTCCCCATTCTCTTCTTATCTAATTATTAACTATCATCCAAAGAAAAGTTAAAAAAAAAATCTTGCCTCCTCCATGAAGACTTCCTTAATCATCACAGATTTATCCCTCTATTTATTCTATGCTTAATTATACTCTATTTTGTCTTAATTTTAAGTGTTTTGTGTGTCTTATTTGTTTTTTTTTAAATCTCCATGAAGAGGTCAAATGATTTTTAAGGTCAGATACCTTTGCATTCCCAAACAAAAGGAGAAAAAAAATGTCCAATAAGTACTTATTTATTGATTAATTTAAGAGCACATGTACCAGATAGGACATCTGATTCAATTTCATTCATTCATATGTACATTGAACAAATACTATTTTATATTTAGCATCTTAGTATACAATACTAAGGACTAAAAAGGATATAATAGTAAATGAGACATTATCTTTCCTCAAGGATCACATTATCTTGTAAATGGAGCTTATGTATACAAACATACATGTAGACATATACACATACACATGCATATACATACACATGTATACTATAGTTTTTTGATATTTTAATAGTCTAAAAATATCTGTAAATTCATCACTGTGGGTACTCCTTCCATTGACCCAGAGAGAAGTCCTTCCATATCTTAGTAGTCTTCCTTAAATCTTAAACTATATTATCTATGACACTCCATTAACCTACCAATCTATTAACACTATGCAAGAAAAAAAGTGAAATTAATTTGTTTTGACTTCAAATCACAGAATCATATAAAAACAGAAATAGAAAATTACCTAATAGATCATCTTATCCAATCCCATGGTAATCCTGTCTATAACATTCTTGACAAGGAAGAAAATTCTATTTAAGGATAGTTTTAATTAATAAAAACCAAATTCCTCTAATCTGAAACTTCTATCAGTCTTGACTCTAATCTCTAGGACCAAGCAGAAGAAGCTTGATCTATTGCCAACATGAAAATTCTTCAAATATTTAAGAAAAGTGATCACCCCATTGATAAATCAACTCTCAGGAGCAAATGCTGTTTTCCCTTCAACTGATTCTCACATGGCATGAATTACATTTTCATCATCCTAGTCCACCTTTCCTAAATGCAATCCAATTTGTCAACATAATTTCTGACTATGATACCAAGAACTGAACATCCTACATCAGATATGGTACTGCTGGGTAGAGCACAGTGTGACTATCACCTCTTTTGTGCTGGACATAAGGTTTACTGTTGTTAATGCGGCCTAACATGATATTATTTTGGGGGGGGAAGGCGTCATCTACATCGCATTGCTGATTCATATGAAGTCTGCAATAAACTGAAAACTCTATAGGTTTTGTGGGGCTTTTTTCCTTCTCACAAACTGCTTCATAACCATTTCTTCCCCATCTCATAATTGTCCAAATGGTTTGTTTAGTCCAAGTACTTAATTTTTTAATCATCCCTATAATCTTTCACCTCTGATACTTGGCCTATTGTTGCCTTAAATATTGTCTATCAAGATCTTCTTGGATTGTAAGTCTCTCATTCAATATATTAGTATTGTTTTTCTTCTCTATTTTGTTTCATCACCTATTATAACAAGCATATCCTCTATGCCTCTGTCTAACTTATTGGTATAAATGTTGGCGGGGAAGAAAGAAGCCAAAGAAAGATTTCTATGGCATTCCAATAAAGATTTCTCTCTTGGTTGACAAACCTTTTAATTATCACACATTTGGCCTGGTCATTCAAACAATTCTAAATCTATCTACTCTAATTGTGTAGCCCAGACCAGCCCACCATATCCGCAAGAGTTCTTTTTCTTTTTTTTCCCTCCCAGATTTATCACTTGATCAGCTCAGGAAAATTCCAAAGTAGAAACTCCTTTGATCAATTTAGGATTGTAATTTATCTGTAGCTTACAGTCTCTGAGAGTTGCCTCGGTTACTATGAGATAGAGATTTGGTTTCCCAGTGGTCACACAGCTCACATGTTTCAGAGGTATTACTTAATCTCAGGGCTTCCTGACAGTAAGTCCAGCCCACTATCAACTCTGCTGCATTATTTTTCTTCCACAAAGCTAAAATTAGAGATCCAGACAAATACTCTGCTTTAATCCAGGTATGTTGTATCTACAACATTCTAATGTACTGCTCCAGGAACTCTATCTAAGAAGTATTTTAAGTTATAAGAAACATTCATTTGAGAATTTTGATTACTACTATTTTCTTCCAAGATGGTCATTTGAATACCAAATACTCAAATGGATCTTTGATTTAATTCATTTGAAAAAAAGAAATGAGACTGTTCTTGATGTGGAGCCATGCTAACCCTGAGTGATAACCACTTTTCATTTTAACTGTTCATAAAACACTTCTTGACAATACATACTAGAACTTCAGGGAATTTTCATCAGACTCACTTACCTGTAGCTTTAAGGATCTGTTGTCTTCAACTTTGTTACAAAATACCTTTTGTTTGTCTTCAATATTACTTCAAGTTTTTTCTTTTCAACATTTTTTCTCCACAATTTTTATAGTCAATGGTTTAGCAATCACATACACAGCATCCAGAATTTCTTTCACTATCCTGGTTTAGCATTTGGCCAAACACAGTGACTTGAACTTATGAAGAGAGCTAAGGATAAAAAAAAAAGTTTTTTAAAGGTTGTTGTGAAAAGAAAACTGAAAAGAATGGTGCTCATTATAGACAGAACAATGATAATGAATGGAGCATAGAAGGGATTATAGTTTAACTCTTGTTTTGCTTCTATTTTATCTCTAATAGAGAATAATCTTTGGCATGGAAAGAGCTGAACAGAAATTGGTTATAGAGAATTAATAGCCAAGTTCAGTCAGGAAATAGAGAGAAAACATATAGTTGTCCTTAATGAGTTAAAATCACCTAACCCAGATTTAACTATGTGCTAGACATAGTATTACAAGAACTAGCTCACGTGATTACTTGTGAGCTGCCATTGGCCTTTAAAAGATCGTGGGCAACGGGATGTGGGGAATGATCTTTCAGGACTGGAAAAGGATATATATCCTGATTTTCAAAAGAAAGAAGATGAAGGAATCTGTAGACTTTAGGGCAATGACCTTGAATTTAATTCTTGGCAAAATCTGAGAATACATGATTAAAGGGATGGTGAGTGAATAAATAGAAAAGGAAGTTATGACCACCAGGTGCCAACTTGGCTTTGTCAATCTTGGGTCATACCAAACAAACCAAATTCCCTTTTTTTGGCAAGGTTACTAAACTGGTATACTGGAAGCTTCTGTTGATATGTTCTATGTGCTTTAGTAAATTCTTGACTATGCCCTTCTGTTATTCTTAAAGTTAGAGAAATGTGAACAAGTTTATTGTATAATTAAGTAGATTCATAACTTCTTAAATGTACTTAGCCAAAGAACAATTGTTAATTCTGATGGAAACTCAGAAGTAGTAACCTAATGGAGGGCCCCAGAGATGTGTGTTTGGCCCTAGATCTCTTTAGCTCCCATGAATTCATCTGAAACTTGCATAAAAAACGGAAATATTTATCAGAGGTAAATATGACACAATGGTGAATTAATTAGCTAATATGAAACATGGCAGAGTCTGTACTGAAAGAAAATCTTGATGGTTAAAACATTGGGTTGAATAAGTTACATAAATTTAATGAATAATAAAATAAATTTAGTGATCAATGTAAAGTCTTACACTTGGGTTCAAAAATACTCAACCTCACTAATATGAAATGACATATGCAAACCAACATAGCAGTTGATTTGGGAAAAAAATGAGGATTTCAATGGCATAGAAGTTCAATGTGAGACAATAGTGTCATAATTTAACTTAAAAGTTAATTAAATATTAAGCTATATTTAAAATTCCTTCTTACCCATGACTAGGAAGTAATATTTGGGCTGTACTCTGTCTTGGTGAGATCACATCCAGAGTCTTGTGTTCAGCTCCTAGAATTATATTTTTAGGATGAATGTTATAAAATATTCGTAAAAGGATGTTCAGGATGATAAAATATGCTACAAGAATGCTGGTTAAAGGAACTGATAATCTTTAATTTGGAGTTTTTGAAAAGTTAATAAATGGAATATTTTGCCCATTCATTCTTGAGAGAAGAACCAAGAGACTGAATGGGTTGCCCATGAATGGATTTTCTTCAGAGACTTGTTAGTTCATCCTTACTTAATGTCTTAAAGGAAAGGCTATCTGATATCATCAACATCATCATCATCAATAGTATTTATATATGTCATTAAGGTTTGAAAAGCACTTTAGAAATATTCTTTCGTTTTATCCCCACAGCAGCTCTGGGAGGTAGGTGCTATTGTTATTCTCATTTTGCAGATGAGGATATTTTACAGGAGTTGTTTGGTTTTTTTTTTTAAATCACATATGGGTTAGACTACATTGCCTCTAATTTTCTTTCCAACTCCAATATTCTGTGATCCTAAGCAAGGTCTATAGGTCACACCGTTTCTGGTAGTATCCATAGCAAAAGAGTAAAAAAAAATAATAATACAGAATATCTCTGAAGATACAGAGACTACATGGAGAATGTAAGGAAACAGTATGGTAAAGTGGCAAGAACACTGGGGTCTAGAAACAGAGGACCTAGATCCATATTCTTCCTCTGTGCTATGTGAAATTTACAGGTTGAAAAGTGCCATGAAGAAAGAAAGAAGGTGGTGGTGAAAAATGATAGCAGTATTTAATTACATGAAGGCTGAGGATCTATCATGTGGAGGAAGTATTATATTTGTTCTGTTTGGTCCCACAGGTCAGAATTAGGGAAAAAAATGGGTGTAAATAATAAAGACATACATTTAGGCTCAATGTCAGGCAAAACAGAAATAAACAAATATCATTTAAAAAACAACAAAACCTCCCTAAAATTTAGAGCTGTCCAAACATGAAATCAAGTACCCCAAGAGGTGATAGATCCCCCCTTTTTAGAAGTCTTTAAGCAGAGGCTGGATGATTACTTGTTGGGTTCATGTTTTGGTAGGGATTCTTTTTGAGTATTATTTGGACTAGATGACTGCTGAGTTACCTTCCAGCTCTCAAATTCTGTGACTCCTAACTATAAGTGTTAGCCCCAAAGCTCTGTTCTGTGTCTACTTCTCTTTTCTCCTTATATTCTCTCCCTTGGAGACCTCATTCATTCTCAAGGTTTTAATAAGCTAATGTCTCAATTACCTATTGACCCTTTTAAACAATTCAAACTAGCTATCACATAGATTTTGAACATAGTATATTGAGTTGATATGCAGATATATACTCCAGAGATAAGTGTTAGCTTTGACTCTTCCCCTTCCCTTAAAGGTAATACTTGTCCCAGAGTGTTTTGCCAACATACCATGCTCTAGGTACAAATATGTTCACAACATGTCCAAAACTTTCCTTCCCAAACTCACCTTTCTTCTAAATTTCCCTACTTAGGTTAAAGGCACCATCATATTTTCAGTCCTCTGGGTTTTTTCCAATCTCAGTGTTGTAACTCTCCCTCACCTAACCCATTATATCTCTTTTCAGATCTTGTTTGTACAACATATCCACTCCCTTCTTGCTACTCATATGGCCACCACCATGTGATTTCTGATACACATCACACTTAACTGAGAAAATTGCCATCGCCTCCTTATTGGTGTCCCTACCTCAAGATTCTGCCCTCTCCATTTCATCCTCCACACAGCTACCAAAGTACTTTCCCTTAAGTTTGGTCTGACCATGTCATTACTCTTCTCAGTAAACTCCAGTGACTTCTTGTTATATCTAAGATCAAATAAAATTTCTTTTTTATCTTTTAAAGCCTGTCAAATTACCTTTTCAACTAAATCATACAGAATTCCTCTATACCTACTCTACTATAGCCAAACTGGCCTCATTTTCTATCATACAAAATTCAATTTCCCTTCCCTGTATCTTTCTTCTCTTTGCCCTCCATACTTAGTATGCACTTCTTCAACTCTGATTCTTGGAATCTCTCACATCTTTCAAATTTCAACTTAAATCCCATCTTCTGCAAGAAACATTTCCTGACCTTCCTTCATGCTAGTGCCATTCCTTTGTTTATTAGCTTCAGTTTATCTTGTATATATCTTGTTTCTACATACTTATTTTCATATTGTCTCCCTCATTAGAATATTTGAGAGCAGACATTGTCTTTTAAGTTTCCTTATATCCCAAATACTCAACACAGTGCCTAAAACACAGTAGGCGCTTAAACAATGCTTTGAGTCTTACTGATGCAAGTGGCCTCTGTCACAAATTATTTTTTATTAATTTTGCATACATTCTGTAGGCAAGGTACCCTTTTGTGATTTTGGTGATTTGACAATATATAGAATCACTCCTGATTGGTAATAGTTTTTCATAACTAGTCCCACCCAGACTCACCATGCTGCCTGCATTCTCTGGCTAACTTTATGCTATGCCTACCTGTACCTGTGAACACTCTCTCTCCTTCCACCTTTACCTCTTAGACTAATAAACAAATCAATGCTATTATTTATGGAAAGGATGAGTACTATAGTTCTACTCACCATCCTTATTTCATATAGTCCCCATTACATAATTTGTGTTTAACAAATATTATTTTATTCATCCATTCATTCATGTATCTCAGTGTAAATATTTCTCCTAAAGGAATGTATGTTCACTGAGGATAGGGACTCTTTCTTTTGTCTTTCAATTCCTAAGAATAATCAACATAGATGCCTAGTAAATACTTAAAAATTGACTAATAGGTATCTAACACGACCACTGTGCTGCGGGGGACATGATCCCTGTCTTCAGTTTATAGTTTGGATTCCCAAACATTACCTACCCATATTAAACAAGAACAAGATAGAATTGTACACACTAAGCAACAATGCTAATGTTTACTTGTAAAGGCCTACAGAATATCATAAAAGGCTGAGATCAGTGTGGGATTGGTCAGAAAAGATTTTGTGAGGGAGGTGAGCTTTTACACTGAGCCCTGGGGATTGGAAGGGATATGGATAAAGAGGGAAAATGAGAGGATATTCCAGTGTTATAAATCAACATTAAGACAAATTATAACAGTGAGAAAAATAGTGGCAAGTATAATATCAAGAAAATGGAATAGAAGTGTCTGGCAAGGCAGGAATGGGAGATAGTGGTGGACAAGAAAAGTAGAGGCACAGGACAAAATAAACTTTGGAATTTCCATAGCCCACAACACACAATTTAATATATGATCATGTACTGTCTCTTAGTATTCCCTAGTTGTTTCATATATTAGTCGTGTCTCCCAACCAGATTGTGAACAACTCAATTTACCACACAATTTAGCACTTGATTATAATCTGTTTTGAATTGTTCACTACTTGTTTCATGTGTATAAACCTCCTTTCAATAACTAGACTGCAGGTTCTTTGAGGGTAAGGACCATGCATTATTCTTTCATACCTTTCAGGTATTGGGCTAGACACATACTCGATACAAAAGGAATGCTCGTTTAAGAGTCTGGACTTGGTCCATAGGGAATGAATGGGAAACTATTGTGTGAACTGGAAAAGACCAAAATCACTCTTCCATTCACCAGCTCTTTATTTTTCCTTTGGTGTTGTATGACAGCTGAAAAATCTGTGAGAAATAATTTCAAGAAGAAGAATTGATTTTGCATCAATACTTCCCTACTCTGGGGACTCAAACAGCTTAGGCTGGTTTTCAAGTTGTTCTAATCACATCTTCTTCTGTTGCTGTTGGGAAAAACAAAATGAAGTTGGACATGTTAGCAGGACTGGAAGCTCTGGCTTCACGGGGCCTTCTGGGACATCATTTTCAGTATTTATGGGTGTGAGGCAGCAGCTGTAAGTGGCTAGTGACCTGGCTGCAGCACAATCAATTTTTTTAAAGTCGATTTCCACACAATCAATTGGATTGACCATGTTCCAAAGTAGCTGTTGAGACAGCAGAAACAACTAGATTGCCCAAATCATGATCTGTTCCTATAGCCTATGACTTCAGTAAAGTTTAAGCCAGCCAAAGATGAAGCATGAAGAGGCGTAAAATTGGGGCCATCAATTATGTCTGTCCCTTGTCTGATAATGTGTGAGGCCATGATACCAACAGAAAATTGTGTAGAAAGGTAAAAAGACAAAGTTTTACATCACTTCAGCACCCTCTGGTGTCTAGTCTTCCTAGACCAAGAAATATACCTGGGTTCTTTAAAATGTGAAAACTACAATTCTGTCCAAATCTATGGATTTTCTTGCCCTTCTAAATGTGTAGGGAACATTCAGGGAAATTATCAACACTAGGAACTACCCCTTCCCCTTTTCTTTAGGAGTATAGTGACATCCCCTAAGGAATGGTGATTTGGACTCAAAACAGCACTTGCAAAGTTGTTGTTTTTTTTTTTATGACTACTGAGGAATAAAGAAAATTCATTAATTTGTTATTGCTTTATATCTAATTTATGAGAAGTGTTACTACTTAAAGAAATGGGAAGGGTTAGCATACATTTTGAGTAAGAATCTAAAATCTGAATTTTGAGTTCAAAAGTAAGTGCTTGGTCCCAAAAAGGAAAACAAACAAACAAACATAATAAATAATTTTGTTTCCATTAAAGAAAAAAATCAGTGATATTAAATGCTAAGGAAAAAAGAGACCATAAGCTGAGAAAGAAAAAGAGTAGAATATTCTGCTCTACTTCATTATTAACACTATCAAGCACAACATAATGGAAAAGAGAAGGGAATTAGGAAACCCATCCCGGCTCTTCAACTAACATCTTACAGTATTCTGATCAAGTCTCTTATTTTCTATAGATCCCAATTACCTTATCTATAAAATAAGAGGATTTGGCTGGACAACCTCTAATATCTATCTAAAATTGTATAATTATGTACAGTAGTCAGGGTCTGTTTTAGGTTCTTTGCTTAAATAATTTGTCCCACGTAGGTGATTCAGCCTCCTTTCTTCTATTAAAATTGAATAGGAATCTCTTGGGCCTAGTTAATTTGGAACTGAATGGAGATCTACTATAGTTCTAAAAAATAGTCAAAAATAAATAAATAAAAAGCTGGACATAGCATTAGGATCTTTCCGTTTTGGATTGTCTGCAATATGTCATGTTAACCCAGAAAAATGACATTCATGTTGAAATACTCACAGGAAATATGTCTGTATTTCAGAGAGAATTGGTCAAGACATCCCTACACAAAATATCCTCTCCTACTCCAGCCTCCAGCCCAGTTAATTACTGATTGTTGTTTAGTCTTGTCCAACTCTCTGCAACCCCATTTGGCATTTTCTTGGTAGAGACACTAGAGTAGTTTGTCATTTGCTTCTCCAGTTCATTTTCTAGATGAGGAAACTGAGGCAAAGGATTAAGTGACTTGTCACACAGCTAGTAAGATGTCTGAGGCTGCATGTGAACTCAGATCTTCCTGACTCCAGGCCTGGCACTTTATCCACTTCACTATCTAGCTCTCCTTCATTACTAAAGGGCCAATTAAAATTATAGAAGGGTAGAATAACAGAGATAAGGAGGTGTATTGTCATGTGCAAGGTATAAACCAGGGTTTTTTGTTACCTTTTTACTAGCTATTTTAAAATTCTTCTTTTTAAAAATTAAGTCATCTCACCATTGGCTAGCTAAAGATTTGCCATTCTTTTGGTAGTCTTTAAAAACCTAGCATGCTAGTACTAAAGAAAAAAAAAGAAGAAGAAGAAGCCAGGGGAGCTTTACGAAGTTAAAACAGCAGTTGGCAATTTATTTAAATGTATTTAAAATTATTAAAGCCATTCTTAGCTCATGGGTCATACAAAAAGAGGTAGAAGGGCAGATTTGGCACAAGGGTCATAGTTTGCTGACCCCTGGTCTAGAGGATAGCTAGCAATGAAGGAAAAACTCAGCTTTTAAGAGAGATCATTCTTTTTTTTTTCTTTCCCATTGTGCTTCTGCTGGAAAGCAGTGGGAAGGGAGAACAGAGATCAAGATTCATCATTCCTATTCCTCCTCCCCATTGGTCATGGCACTTTGTAGTGGAGCTATTCACAGGAAAGGAGACATGCTACCTATCAGTGGTCTGATTCATTTATAACATGAGCTGTAGAAAGAAGCAGAGTCAGGGAATTACACTGAGTGACCTTCTAGGTAGGGATGATGAGTCCAAGGAAAAATAATGTGAAGAAAACCCAGGAAGAGAAAGGGTATTAGGAACCTTCAGTGTGAGGGAAATGAGATGCTGGGGCCATAGATGTTCATTTTTGTGTACTTTCGTATATTTGTATGTATGTTCATATGTATGCATGTGCATACATGTATGTGTGTATATATACTTTCTGGGAACCCAACCTTTGACCTATGAGAACTGATTTGGGGAAATGTAACAGATAGGCCTAGAGGAGTTAACCAGGAAACAATAATAACTCACATTTCAGTAGTACTTACAAAACACTTTCCTCACAATAATCCTGCATGACTAGAGAGCAGGATTTTGTTTTGTTTTTTAATTCATTCATCCATTTTTTCAATAAATATTTATTAAGCATTTACTATGACCCAGACACAAAGAAACATAAAGTAGCCTATGACCTCAGGGAGCTTTTATTCTAGAGGTGGGGTGGGGGGCAGGGAGCACTTGTTGGTTTCAAGCTCTCCATAAGTTAACAGTAAGACATAGCATCATCAGGCTGTATTAGGCTGCCTTAGCAAAGGCAAAGTGTTATTTTATCAAGATCACATGGGAGGTGGTATCCTGCTGTACTTTGCCTTGCTTTGATCACATTTGACATATTATGTTCTGTGCTGGATGCTACATTTTAGGAAGGACATTGACAAGCTAGAGTGTAACCAGAGAAAAGAAACCAGGATAGTGAGGGGGCCTCAGGACAAGAAGTCTTTGGAACCGGGGATGTTTAAACATTTTAGACAGGTTATCGCTAGTAAGAGAGATTTAATTTTTCTTCTTGGACCCAGAAGGTAGAAGGAGGAGTAATGAATTAAAAGTTTTAGAAACATAGACTTACTTTCTATTCAAGAAGAAACTTCCTAACAATTAGAGCTGCCCCAAAATGCAATGTGCTGCATTAGAAGGTAATTAGTTTGCCCTTGCTAAAGGCCTTTATGTGAAGGCTGCATGTCCACTCACTGACAATGCTACTGAAAGGTTTGTGATAAAGCAATGGGATAGGATTCGATGGGCTCTGAGGACCTCTGAGATTAGTATTCTGTGAGGTCAGTAGTATAAGAGCTATTTCTCTTCATTTTATGAATGAGCAAACTGAATTTCAGAGAGTTTAAGTGACTTGTCCATTGTCATATGAGTAAAAAGTATTTTATGCGGGACTTGACTCTAGGTCTTCTGAGTCTAACAACAATGTACTTTCCACTTTATCAATAATAAAAAATTCAACAACAAATTCAATAAATAGGCATTAAGATATTAGTATATGCAAAAGTTAATTCTAGATACTGGTGATTTAGAAATGAATGAGACACTCATCCTCAAAGACTTTATATTCTAGAAGGGAGATTTGGTTTCAATTCAATTACACAAACAGTGGATCCTGAAAGATGTACAAATATCACAGATCCCAGATCCTAGAATTTTAATGCTGAATGAAATCTTAAAGACCACTGAGTGCAACCCTTCATTTTACACATAAAGAAACTGAGACCTAGGGAGAGTCTGACTCACACAAGTTTGTTCAGGCAGTTGAAATGATAATTCACATTTCTATAGTACTTTAAGATTTATTAAACATTTTTTTTCCCGCAACAACCCTGTGAGGTAGGAAGTACAATTATTTATCACTATTTTGTAAATGTAGAGAGGGAAGGTCAGAGACATATAACTATCTGCCCTTGATGACATAGGCAACAAGAAATAGATCTGGGATTTAAACCCAATTCCTTTGGCTCCAAAATGAATTAGGTAAAGTCCTTGCTTTGAGGGATTTGGCAGTTAGTAGGACAGATGATAAGGACATGACTAACTCTTTAAGAATATCTCCTTCTATTGACCCCCATGGAAACTGTCATCTATTTGATAGATTCCAAGTTAATAAGCATGAATTATAAATAATTGCCTCTTAATAAAAATTCATTAATAGCGTAATGACCAACTATTTGACATTGCCTCTCTTTTGCCAGAACATCTGAGAATGGGAATATGACTAAATTTTACTTCCCCCTTCCTCGATTCCTTTTCTTTTTTATGCCTGGCCTCACTAGGCCTTATTTCTTTATGTTTAATTTTTCAGGCTGAAATGAAGTAATAAGAGGTTTACCTACACATTCCTATGTAATAAGAGGCTTATTTAGATAAGGTGACTGCCTCAGGGAAGAGTTGTTGGTATTATCTCCCCAATTCACCCTCCTAATCATTTGGAGGAAAGAATCTCAAGTAATTCACCTTCTCATCCAGAAAAGGATGAAGTAAAAAGAGAGAGAAAAAATGAGAGGAGAATGAGAGAGAGAAAGAGAGAGAGAGAGAGAGAGAGAGAGAGAGAGAGAGAGAGAGAGAGAGAGAGAGAATGATGATAATGCCTTAGGTGTATATGCACTCCCAGGGTCTGGGCAAAGAGAAATTTATTTAAAATAAGTCCCTGATCATCCATTTTTTCCCCAATTTTTAAATACATGGACCATCTATATTTCACATGTTAGTTGTTTTTTTTTTTTTAACTTAAAAGCATGGATGTCATGGATGGAGAGAGAACTTGGCATTATTTATACTAGCCAATATCAGTGAAAAGGATCCAGAGGGACAGGAACACGATGGAAGTCTAGAATGAAATTAACAGATGCAAATGTAAGAAACATCTCCGCTAAGTTAAATTAAGCTCCAGAGACCTTGCAAATTTGAGCTTTTTAAAAAGCAAACAGCCTTATGAAGCAGGCTTCTTTTCTCTCTTTCCACCTTTTCTTAGCTCATACTAACTCCCCCTTTTCTCCTCTAATTCTTTATTTCAGGATCACTGGAGTCTACTGTGTTTGAGAAAAAAATAGGAACTATAAACCTAAATTATAGCCAATCAGATTGTACTCACAGCTCAACTACTAGACAAATTGCAGCTCATGAAATTTGCTATGGGTCAGGAGACTGAGTAATTTCATTTTAATCAGTCTTATTTGAAGCAGGAATGCCACTGCGGCAAAAGCCTCAGAGCAACTGAAACCTGGTTGAGAGAACACATCAAGGGATGGAAAGTCGTCTTTTTTCTGTCTCCTCTTTTTTTTTCCCTTTTTTCTAAGTGAACTGTTTCGGTTCTCAGGCAAAGAATGAGGAATATAAGTAGAGATGGCCGCATTTTCTTCCAGCTCCAAATGAAAGCATGTTCAGAGCTTAGAGTTGGCTAAGGCCTTTATTACATGCTGGATTAAGCTGTCCTAATCATGTCCCGAGAATTCATTTACATGGCGATGCCCCAGACTGAGCTTAGGTCTGGCCTCTAGAAACACAAAGGCTTTGCTCATCTGCCTCTCCCCTTACCCCTATTTGTATTTCTGGGGCATTATTTAGAGTCTGCTGAGACTGCCACAGGAGGCCATGTAGCCTGAGACAAATTCAAGTTGGACAGATACCACTAAAATTCAGCTGTGTACTCATGAAACTGAAATTAAAAAAGACCCTTTCTGTGATCCTACTAGAATAAGCAATGAAATTGTATTAAACCTCCCTAATGACTTATATTTTTAATTTGATCCTTTGTCCGATCATAACCTCCAATCATTTCTCCTCTCTTTATATCTTATTCCTCCTAAACCTCTTCTTCATCTTCATCCTGACATGCAGAGTTCCTCTCTCTGTTGGTGTTCTCCCAGATCCTGCTTGGGCTCCACGTTTCTCTCTTAAATTCCTCAACTATGAGCTAACTAATTTAGTGTCACAGTCTTTTACTTAGGGATTCTTTACTTCTTCTTCCTGTAACTCTTAATCACTTTCTAAACCATAGTCCTCAATTATTCATCACCAGGAGCCTCCTCTGCTCCTACACCCCAGCAGCTAACCACTGCCAGTGGAGGTCACAAAGTTATACTGACTGGCTCAACTATTGATGCAGGTATAATCCAAGTTTCAGGCTGGGGGCATTTTGTATTCAAATGCTTGTGTGATTCTGTATTGGTGGAGAGAACAATTCAGTGTGGTGTGATTGTGGGAGGACTGGTGCACGTGTTTCAGAGACAAGAGATATTTTTCATTTCTGTTTTGAGAGAGACAAACACATGGTATCAGACTCTTCAGGACCAAGTCCAGAGAATAGAAAGAGAAAGTCTCTCTTGCAGAACTGTAAAAGGACACCAGATCTTCAACATGTCCCTGACTTCTAGCTTGTCTCCCTAAAGATCTGAGGGAATTTCCCCTTGGGTGAAACTGGGGACTCTCCAAATGGAGTTGAGAACATATCTCAGTTCATTCATTCATGTGTATTTTTTTGGTAGAACATCTGATTTCTGCTTGTCTATCCACTTAGAAAATTAGTTTACTCCTTATTCACTATTTGTTATTTTTTTTAAATAATTACTAGCATTTGATGAGGAGTCATACTTGTGGGTGTAAGCATAAGGTACTCTCTTCTTTAAAAGATAGCAACAGCTTTATGGATTTTAAACCATAAAGCAATATGCTCCTAGACCAGTAACATTTAAGGTGACATATAGCTATAATTGCTGTCTATAACTCTATCCCAGAGAGCAGAGTAGCCAGACTCATAGCCCCTTCTACTCTCCTCCAGGCAGGAATCAAACTCTGCCTTGGAGAAAGACAGGCAAAATTCCCCTATTCTTTCCTCCATAACTCCAGTTTGATGAAAATGTAGATCTTTTCCTTGCTAATACCAACTAACATATATTTGCCTTCTTTTGAGCCACCTGGATATAGATTATGATGTATTTTGTGGCTATATACATCTTACATATATTATCCAATCGCAACTGGACTCTCACTGCCAAGAGACAAACCCTTTACTCTTCAGTTAATTGGTTCTTTACAGTACTCCTCACAAAGGATGTTCCAAATGTTCTCCTGTTTCCTCGAGTATCCCACACCATTCCCTAGCCCCCTCTCAACCTTCTCTCTCAGCAGAAGAACTACTTCAAATTTTACTGAAAAAAAAAATAGAGGACATTTGCCATTAGCTCCCTCTTCTTCTCTACTCTCATTCCAAAATATCTTGACAACAGCCCCTATTCTCCTCTCCTTAGTCCAGTCTGATGAAGACATTCCTTCTTCTTTTTAAGGCCAACCACTTTATGCATCATACCCTTGATCTCTTTCTCTTCCTTTTCCTTCAGTGAATTTCCCCAAGTAATTCAATTCCGCCAATTTTCAACAGGACTCTTCCAAACATGCCTTGTTCTCCTATACCTTAAAAAAAAATTGATTTGCCCCTACTGCTCCCTCAAGCTATCATCCTCTAAGTAAACCATGTATTATTCTTGTTTTCCAGAAGTTACAGTTATTCCATATCATTTTTAGAATCAAAGGAAAGCTCTATTTAACATTTAAAGCTCTTTGTAATCTGACTTTAAGCTACCTTTCTATATTATTTTACAAAAAAAAAATTATCCCATGTCATCTCTTAATGCATTCAATTGTCTAGCCAACTTGGCCTTGGGATTCCTTATACATGACATTCCATTTCCTCACACCTGGACTGCACTACCTCCTCAGTTGAATCTTTTAGAAGTTGTAGTTTCCTTAAAGATTAGATCAAGACCCACCTCCTCCATGAGGCCTTCCTGGATCACCTCAGCACCAGTTAGTGCTCTTCCACCACCAGAATTCCTGTATTTATTCTTTAGTTTATATGTATTTATATATTTTTTGTATACACATGTAACGCATATGTACATATATACATTGATGTTTGTGTATTGTCTTCCCCTACGAAATATAGGTAGCTTGAAAAACATCTGTGCCTGGCACACCATAAGCAACTAATAAATATTCATTTGTTGATTGGCTAGTTAGGTTAGATTGGGCGTGGTCCTTATGGAAGGAAGGAGAAATGCTCACCATAAAGAAGAGCAACAAGGCAGGGTAAAAGCATATTTTGTTTTATCTTCCTCTCTATTGCCATTATACCTAAATTTCCCTCTCTAGAAAATGGAATTCCAAATTCAAGAAATTAGTAATATTCACAGAATTTCCACTTCATCCACAAAGGAATCATGGGAAGGATATTAAGCTCCATATCAGCCCAAACTGAAGTGTTGATGAGCTAACTTTAAAGAACTAGCTGTTTTATACATTTTTTAGTTACTTCCTGGTCATGAAGTAGCATTTGTTTTACTAGAGACTGTGGGTCTAGGGCCCAATATCCCAGTCAGCTACCACCCAATGGGCATGTAAGCCAGAGTAACTACAGCAGGAAGATACCAGAAGGGAGAGATAGGAGGCAGCATATGCCAAGAGAGACAAATTACCACCATTAAGTTGAATACCACCTCCACTAAGACCCAAATGGAAAAAAAAAATGCAGGACCCTGAACCCAAGAGCTTTAGGAAGGGCAGGACCCCAAAGACCACCAGTCCCATTTTCAACCCAAGCCCAGCAACCATCTTTCAGAAAACTATATGAAGGTGTGGCCTGGCAACTGCTTCTAAAGACCATAGCTCCACCTATCAGTAGCCACAGCTCTTGAAGACAAGGGAAATGAATTTCTTGACAACAAAATCCTTGGTATTTTCAAAAAGTTTACCATCAGAAATGGATATTATTATATCAGTAGAAATAATATGTAAGAGGATGCATTGCCATCTGCCTTGACATTGCTTTCTAAAGACCATGGAGATTTTATATTTGAATTTTCAGTCCCATTAAAGTGTGAACTTCTTGAGAACAGGGACTGTCTTTTTCCCTATCATCGGGAGTCTCAGCCAAACTGTTCCTTTCTTTCTTGGAACCCAGCTCCACACCCCTTGCCCTTGAAGAGCATCCCATATGAGACATAAGCATCAAGAGTCCCTCACTTCTCTCCCCCACCTCCACCTTGCATCTACATTGCCTGTCACGCCAGTACAACTCCAGCCTGAGGCTGACTCAGTGATTGGTAAATCCCTGCCTGGACCCTCCAATCATGGCCGTCTGCTACCAGCTCCTCTTTTGACCTGCTCTACATGCAGGGGCCTAGCTCTCTGAAGATTTCCTTAATTAATTCCTCTGTAATTAGTATACTATAATCTATGGGTAAATATTTTATTATTTATTAACATTTTTTGAACCTAGCTCTGTATGGTTAAACATTGTCTATCCCAAAGTTTAAAGGAGAGGTCAGGTCGACCTCTGAGATGCTCTAAGGAAGCCAGAGACCACCTCAAGATTTGCTTGGGTCCTTCTAAAACATTTGTATTTTGGGTCCACCTGAAGCTTGTGTTTTGATTTTACCCAAATTATACTGAATGTGTATACTTACCTACTGATATGTATCTCAATCTGCCCTTTTCTGGAAACTGATTAACTGCCTACATGTACCCAACTAGGCTCCTGTCTTTATGCCTTTGCTTGAACTCCATATGATATAAACCTCACAGAGACTCAGAGAAGGACCCAGACATTTTCTTGCCTGTCTTTTTTGCTGAATTGACAAAATGTTTTTCCTAAAACTTTTTCAGGTTTGGAGGTTTGTTCTCCACTAAGGAATTCCATTACATTCTCCCGTCCCAATGATTCCAACCTCTTGACTTTCAATATACAATGCCATTTCTCTATTCCCTACTGCTTGCTCCCTTATTCCCAACCCCCTCAACCCACACACCCCTAACATACCACTCTAGATATTCCTACCCTTTCTACTGTGCTCTCTGACATACCTGCTCCATAAATTACTTTGATCTAAAATCTTTTTCCTTTTTCTCTCCTTCTATTTGCTCACACAAACTGAGACCTGGACCCCTTTAATTACACCATATTCATGGTCATCCTATCCGGAACTGGTGTCATATACACACACACAAACACACACACAGCATATATATATACACACACATGCACACATACACACACACATACATATGTATGTATGTATGTGTGCATCTATGTATATATATATCTCACCCAATCTGGATGCTAGTAGCTGTTATCTACTGAACTCCAGGACAATCTCCTTCCTTTCCCAATGAATTTAGCTGACTCATGGCTCTTCCTTATACTAAGGGACTTCAACATATATATTGCTACTCCCTTGTGCACCCTAACTTCACAGTTTCTCAATTTAATTATTTTTATGACATATTCTTGATTGCACAACAACTTCATGAAAAGATGTTTATAGCCTTCACCTTGTCATTACCCATGGATATTTTATTTCCATGTTCATGAACTCTGAAATCCCTTTATCTGACCATATATTTTATCATTATATATTTCCTTCTTCCTTACAATCTCTAATCCTATTTATCCTCACCATGACTCCAAATCCTTCCAGCCCTCAGTTCTTTCATACATGACCCCTGTACTGACTGCACTGACTTCGTTTCCTCATCTTGACACCTTGGTGAACCAGTTCAATTTCATACTATTCCTCTACTCTTGAATCTTTTGACCACTTGTTCTATTGCCAATCTTGCCTTGCCAAGCCTCAGCATTGTACTAATCCCACCATCCACAGTTTTCACTTCTAATCACATGTTGCTGAACATAGTTGGGAAGAAAAAAGAAAGCACATTGACTAGGTCCATTACAAATTCATTATATAATCTTAACTAGGCCCTTACTATGGTGAGGTAATTCTCTTACACCTTTCTAATTGATTCAGTATCCTACTCACTATAGCAGATTTGACAAATCTTCTTATCCTCCTCAAAACTTCCATGGTACTCTATTCCTCCACCCTCTCAATTGAGAGACTTGCCTTAAATTTCATTAAAAGTAATGAGGTCATTCACCAAGTGATCCTTCTTTTCCCCTCATCTTCACCTCACATCATTCAGATGCCTTCCTCCCACCAACAAATTCATTCACCTGAGTCCTTTATGAAGTGATTAACCTTCTTGCATAGACAAACCCCTTCACACACACAAGTGATTCCACTCCATCCCATCTTGTCCAACATTTTGCTCCCTGTGTCATCCTTACCTCCTCACTAACTGACAATCTCTCCCTTTCCCCTTCTGTGCTGCTCACAAACATGTTTGTGTCTTTATCTTTTTTTTCTTTTCTTTTTAGGCAATTGGGGTTAAGTGACTTGCCCAAGGTCACACAGCTAGTAAGTGTCAAGTGTTTGGTCTGAGGCCAGATTTGAACTCAGGTCCTCCTGACTTCAGGACTGGTGTTCTATCCACTGTGCCACCTAGCTGCCCCTTGTCTTTCTTATCCTTAAAACAATGTTCATTCTATCCATTCATCTCCTCTAGTTATTGTCCTCTATTTCCCATTTGTAAATAAACTCCTTGAGAAAGTTTTCTAAGACAAATTCCTTATCATTTGACTGAAACCGTACTCTCCAAAGTTGCCAGTAATCTTTTCAAGTGCCAAATCTGATTGTCTTTTCTCCATTCTCATGTTTGTTTTCCTCTGTGAAGTCTTTAACACTGTTGATCACCTTCTCCTTGATGCTCTCAACTCTAGGCTTCCATGATTCTGCTCTCATCTGGTTTTCCTCCTATGTCTTTGGCCACTCTTTCTCAGTGTCCTTTATTGGATATTCTTCAAAGTTGGGTATCCCCCAAGACTCTGTCCTGAGCTATCTTCTCTTCTCTATGTGTACTATTTACCTTGATGAACTCATCACCCATAGATTCATTATTATCCTATACAGATGATTCTCAAAACTATTTTTCAAGCTTTAATCTCTCCTCTGACTTCTAGACTCATATCTCCAACCGACTATTAGACATCTCAAACTGGATATCTCATGGACACATTAAACCTAACATGTCCCAAACTAAGTGTTATCTTCTACAACCCTTAATCATTACCTCTTCCAAACTTTAGTAATTTCAAAGGCACCACCATCCTCCCATTAATCCAAACTTTAAACACAGGTGTCATACTTGTATCCTCTCTCCCCACCCATATCCAACCTTCTGGCAATTCCTGTTGATTCTATCTCCATGTCTCTCACATGTGTTCTCTCCTTTGATCTTTCACCACCCCAGTATACACCATCATCATCTCACTCCTCAACTAGTAAGCACTAGACTTACGTTTAATTTCCCTGCCTCAAGTCTCTTACCATTCCAGTCCATCATCCCCCCCAGCCATCAAAGTTATCTTCCTAAAATACAGGTCTGCCAAGTCACTGTCCACTGCCTCCCCCTCCATTCAATAAACTCAAGCAACTCCCTAATACTTCCACAATCAAATATAACATCCTCTGTTCGAATTTTTTCACAACCTGGCTTCTTCTTACCTTATCAGTCTTCTTATACCATATATCCCTCTTCATAACTTTTATACCCTATGATCCAGTAACACTGGCCTCCTTGGTTTTCTGACTCCATGAATTTTTACTAGTTGTTTCCCATCCTTGGAATTTTCTACTTCCCTGTCTCAACCTCCTGGTTCCTCTGGCTTCCTTCAGGTTTAGGGTAAAATCCCACTTTCTGCAAGAAGTCTCTCCTGGTCCCTTATAATATCACTACCTTCTCTCTGAGATTAGCTTCAATTTATTCTGTATATAGTTTGTTTGTATGTAATTGGTTGCTTGAGGTCTCCCACATTAGAACATGAGCATGGACTATTTTTGCCTTTCTTTGTATCCCCAGTGCTTAATACAGTGCCTGATACATAGTAAGCCTCTAATAAATGCTTATTGATTTGACTTTTCAGTCTCACTGCCCATCACTCCCTTGACATACACTATGGTTTAACCAAGTTGCTTTACTTATTGTCCCCTACATATGGCATTTCTTACTTTGAGCAGGAATTTTCCTGCGTCTTGCCTGAAATGCATTCCCCCTTCCTCTGCCTCTTAGAATCTCCAGAATCCTTTAATATATTTTCTAACATCTCTTCCTACAAGGGACCTTTACTGATTCTGCCCCACCCTCCAGCCAGCTTCTAATGCCCTACCCCTCAGATTACCTCATTTACTTTGTACATACCTCTATGCTGACATGCTGTTTCCTTCCATATAATATAAGCTCCTTGAGGGCAAGGTCTATTTAATGCTTATGATCACATCCCCTTGTGCCTGGCATGTTGTCAGGCAAATAATAGGTGCCTAATAAATGCTTGCTACTTGATCGATTAACCTATACTAAGACTAAATCCACCACTTAGAAGTCATTAGAACAATGCTGTAACCATTTGAGTTAATCAGTAATAAGAGGGCTATCGAGTGGGAGAGGTTTTCTTGTGGTTTGACATAAATCTTCACACAATATGGCTCTTAACCAAGTAATTGGGAGCCTGACATGGGTTTCTCAAGCTTGATTCTTTTTTTAAAAAAGTACATTTTATATAATAATTCACTAAGCTATTTCCTCAGTAACAGCTCCTGGCCAGCCAACCCATATTCATAGATTATCCACATGGCGGCCCAGTGAGGAGGTCCTATCACTTCACTGATGGATTAGCAAGGAAGAAGCCAAAACTGTCACTGAAGTGATGTACTCCCGTGTGGCTAGCTGGAGAGAACTCATTCATCTGAACCTTCCTAAGTTATAGCTTGGCTGTTTTTAATTACTATTTAGAAAGTAAGGCTAAGTTACTACCACTAAACAAGGTCACTCACAGTATTCAACTTTTAATTGATGTGATGGAGCATCAGAGATCAGGATGAAAGAGCAAACCTGGCTACTGGTGGAGAATTGCCCTCAGTTACATTCTTTTTAACCTTGTTGAATCCCTTTCCTTCACCAACATCCTACCCCTCCCCACACCCAAATAGACAAAGCCTTCTGTTTCTAGTGAAGGTTTCCAGATATATTCCAACTAATCAATAGTTCTGTATTAAGCAACCACCATATTTTCAGGGTCAGTTTAGGAATTCTGGAGGATTTTCATCTTTATTATTATACTCCCCTTCATGTATTCAATGGCCCATTCAAATTAGCTGCTTTTCTGTTCCTCACACAGGAAACTTTACTCCCATCTCTGGGCTTTTGCACTGTGCTATTCCTCATTACTGAAATGTACTTCTTCCTCACTTTGTCCTCTTAGAATTGAAATATACTGGTAAATCTTTAACAATCAGCTTTCTGGAGGGGAAATGTATGCTCCTCATACTGTTATGTGTAATATGTGTTATTAATGTTTTCTCCATCACTTTCTTTAGTCTGGACAACAAGCAAAACAATAAGTCATCTTGATTCTTAGCATTTGCTGATGTCTGAAGTGTAAATGTTCATATTGAAAATTTAACAATCAGCTAGTTCTATTTGGCTCCAGCACACCCTTGCTTAGAATTCTAAATTTTCTTCAGAACACAGTCACCTTCTAAATGTAGTCTCTCCTAATCCCTCTTGTCACTAGTGTTATCTCTCCCAAAACTATCTTGTAATTATTTTGTAGTTATCATGTATCTATTGCTGCCTGTACACATTGTCTTAGCAGGTAGTCTTCCTTTTTGGTTGTTGGTGTTTATTTTTTTTTTCTTTTTATCCTTGATTCCTAACAGTGCCTTACACACAGTGGATGCTTAATAAATGCTTTTTGATGGGTGAAAATCTAGTTTCTGACTTTAAAAACCCTAAGCTGTATTGGATTTCTTTGATTTCTACTGCTTTTTTAAAATTTATCTAGTTTATTTATGGATATGTACCTTGGGGTGATTATCTTTGTTAAAGAGTCAGGTGCTATGGATGCCAGAGTGGTTGATTTTTCTTTATGGGGGATCATCTCAACCTTGTCCAGTCATTGCCTTTTTTTTTTCCCACTGAATATGGTGACTTTATTGATGGCATACAATATAAGACTCTAGGCTTCTGCTTTGGGAAAAGGATGTGAATGGATCGCCAGTATAAGTCATTATAGGTTAGGAATGTGGGCTCTCCAGTGGTGGAACTCCTTTTTTGGCTGGGGATGAACATCAATGGCTTTTCCACTTTACTCCTTGGTAGGCCATGTAGACCATGAAGTCTACTAAATGATTGCTATGACCATATTCATTGTCATACCAGGAAATGATCTTGACAAATTGGTCATTAAGGGCAATACCAGTTCCAGCATCAAAGATAGAAGAGTTAGTATTGTTGTTAAAGTCACAGGATACAACCTGGTTCTCTGTGTAGCCCAAGATGTCCTTCAAGGGGTCCTCTGATGCTTGTTTCCCCACTTTGTTGATATCATCATATTTGGGAGGTTTCTCTAGGTGGCCAGTCAGATCCCCAACAGATACATTGGGAGTAGGCACATGGAAGGCCATGCCTGTGAGCTTCCCATTCAGCTCAAGTATGACCTTGCCTATAGCCTTAGCAGCAGCAGTGGAAGCATGAATGATATTTTGGGCAGCACCACGCCCATCACACCACAGTTTACCAGAAGGGCCATCTACAATAATGAATCCTGCCACAATGCCAAATCCATCATGAATGACCTCGGCCAAGGGGGCCAAGCAGTTGCTAGCACAGGAATATTACTGACAATCTTAAAGGAATTATCATATTTCTCACAGTTCACTCCCATCATGAACACTGGGGCATCAGCAGAAGGGGCAGAGGTGATGACTCTCTTGGCTACACCATTCAAGTGAGCCCCATCCTTTTCCATGGTAGTAAAGACTCCATTGGACTCTATGATATACTTGGCTCCAGCATCTCCCCACATTTAATATTGGTGGGATCCTGCTCCTGGAAGATGTTTTTTCCATTGACCACCAACTTTCCATTCTCAGCCTTGACAGTGCCCTTGAACTTGCTATGGGTGGAATCATATTGAAACATATGAGCCACGTAGTTGAGGTCAATGAAGGGGTCATTGCCATGATGTCTAATCCACCTGAGGTGAATGAAACCCTGGTTACTAGGTGCCCAAAATGGCCAAATCTATTGACTCCGACCTTCACCATCTTGTTTCAGGGATGCAACTAAAGCAGCAGATCCTGACAGTGAGCTTGGGAAAAAAGTTAACAGTGCCTTGGCCAGTCATTTCTAAGACAGATATGTGTGAGAGAGAGAGCAGAAAGTTCAAAGCGCTTAACTTCGAATACTTGGAGACACAATAAAAGAAATTCTCTTTTTCTAGTGGAACAAAAGAGGTATTTTTGCATAAGAAAGAAGACAATGCAGTGTGTCTTTGCCTTTTCAATCTCATTCTATATTATTGTATAATCCACTTTACTAAAATATGATCTTTCACCAGCAGAGATCATTGTACTTTTATAACTTAGCAGACAAGTTTTAGTGAAATGACTTGTCCATGGTAAACAGCTACTGAGCTATTCATTGCCTCCACTTTCTGTCTCATCGCTTACTTTTTTAAATTCCCTGCAATCTGGCTTCTAGGGTCATCATTCATTCAAACTGCTCTCACCAAAGCATCAGCGATCTCTTAATTGTCAAATCTTTTTTTTTTTATCAAAGCCTTTTCTCAAGGATCACACTCTCTAAAGCACTCAGCACTGCTGACCACCCTCTTCTCCACATATTCCTCTTCAAGCTTCCTGTCACTGCTATCTCTTCCTTCTCCTCCCATATGTTTGACTGACACTTTTAGCTCCTTTGTTGGATAATAATCTATTTTCCACATCATGACTGGGCATGTACCCTAAGGCTCTGTCTCTCTTCTTTCTTCACATACTCTCCATAGTTTAATTATTATCTCCATGGAGATAACAGTCAGATGAATACATCCAGTCCCCTTCTCTACTAAGTTGCATTCTTTCATCACCAATAGCCTATGAGATATTTCAAACCAGTATTTCAACCTCAACATGCCCAAAACATACATCATTATATTTCTCAAAAAACTTAACCCTAGTCTGACTTATCCTGTATTTGTTGAGGACACCATTAGTCACCCAAATTCACAATTTGGCACCATCTTTGATGTATTATTTTCCCCTCATACATTGTCAGTTGTCAAATTTTATTGATTTTTTTTCCTCCATAACATCTTTCACTTTTGTAATTTCTCCCCTCACATGGCCACCATCCTAATTCAAGCCCTCAACACCAACTAGATTGTTTCAATAACCCCCTTATTATTCTCCCTGCCAATGTGCTAAAGCAGAGACCTAAAAATGTCACTCCCCTGCTTAAAGAAAAAAAACAAGGGCTCTCTATTATCTGTAAGATCACATACAAATTCTCCGTATGATATTTAAGGTCCTTCAAAACCTCCAATGATATTATGCATAATTCCCCTTCACATTCTCTATACTCCAACCAGACTGGTATTATAATCATAGTTTTTGAGTCAAATGGGGTCCTAATAGATCATATAATTTAATTTGTTTATTTTATAGATGAGGAAACTGGAGCACAGACTGTCATCCATGCCTTGAATGTTCTCTCTTCTCACATTTCCTTTTAGAATCCAAACTTTCCTTCACAGTTCAACCTAACTGACACATCCCACAGAAGGCCGTTTTTAATCTCTATTTAAAAGTGACTCTCCCCCAAAACTGAATTTTATCTATTTGGCATATGTGTGTGTGTGTGTGTGTGTGTTTATGCATATATATGTGTGTATATGTGTATTGTATATGCATATGTATGTATGTATGTATGTATGTATGTACACACATGAAGGTGTATGTGTATATATGTATGTATATATATATACACATATATATGTATATATGTATGTGTGTGTGTGTGTATATATATATATATATATATATATATATATATATATATACTATATATGCATGCATATGAGGATGTGTGTATACTTCTCTTATAGGAAGTAAGATCCTTGAAGGCAATGATTGCTTTCTTTTTGGTTTTGTATTTCCAGAGCATAGCACAGTATGTGGCACATAGTAGGTACTTTAAAAATTCTTGATGATTTTATTGAAGTCCCAAAGGCAGGATTTGAAATTTGATTTTCCATATTCCACTATTATTCACTGTGCCAGGCTACCTCTCTGTAATACATAACTCTGTTCAGATAAAATATTTTTAAAATGCCAGCTGGTAATGACAATAAAAGCTGAAATGGCTAATGAAGACTTCATGGAATAGATAAGACATGAACTGGGCCTTGAAGAATGGCTAGAGATTATATAAGCAGAGGAGAGATAGTCTCTAAGTTCTGGATCTGTGTTTTAGAGAATCTTGCCTGGACTCTGGTATAATAATAAAGGAAAGCATAAGCCCATCCAGCTCATCACTGCATTCTTTGGTTTTTGCAGCAGTCTCCTAATTCTTTTCACAATCTCCAATCTCTGCCATCATTTCCCTTTCCTTGTGCTCTAGTCAGAACTCCAGCAATTTAACCTAAACATCAAAGCTGTCTTAGCTTCCTAAAACACAGTTTGTATCATGCCAATCCCTTGCTCAAAAACTTTCAAAGGAACTTCATAGCTTCTAAAATCTAGGAAGTCAGGTGAAATAGAAAGATCACTAAACTTGGGGTCAGAAGGTCTGGGTTTAAGTGCCAGCTCTGTTCTTGACCAAATGTGTGGCTGTCATAATCTCTCTAAGCTTCTATTTCCTTCTCTGAAAAAAAATACAGGTAAGAACATTTCCACAATACTTAGCCCAAAGGTTGTGTGTATGGGTGTCAGCAGAATATTTTGTCCATTTTAAAGCACCATATAAATAAATGTAAGCTTTTATTACAAAATCAAGTCTAGATTCTGTAGCCTGTCATTCTCAATTCTCCACAATCTGGTCCCAAGCTATTTCTTCAAATTTATTTTTATATTCTTGTGTGTGAACCTTCCTTTCTAACCAAACTCATGAATTCGCTGTCTCCCGAAAGTGTCATGTATGTGTATTATCACTTCCGTATTTTCACTTCTCTGTCTTTGTTCCAATGCAATTCAATGCAAAAGAGATAGACACGTACATACATACATACATACATACATACATACATAAAAATAGGTTTCCACATATGTGCCAACCACCTGGGTAATCACTGGGGATACCAAAACAAAACAGACCAACAACAGCAAAAATTCCTGCCCTCAAGGTGCTTACATATTACTAGAGAAATACAACATGTGGACAAGTAAATATATACATGATAATTTAAGGGAAACAAAATGAGCACAAGCAGCCAGACATATGAGCAAAGTTCTTCATAGGAGGTGGCCCATACACGAAGCATAGCTATTTTCTTTGTTTGGAATCTTATCTTCTTCTCCCATAAATGCAATTAGCTTATGTCATGCTTCCTGTAGGAAACCTTGCATGTTTACTGCAGACCTCCTTGGTGGCTTCCTTCTCCTAATTACCATGGTACTTACTGATCATGTTACTTATTTGGTGCTTACCATGTAGTATAATTCATTGTAAGTTAACTTTACTGTTCCACCAAACTAAACTGGATGTTACTTGTGGTCAGGGGCCTGATATAATGATGACAATGATTACTATCATCCATAGAACCTAGCACAGAGTAGGTACTCAGTTTATGGATGGTGATGGTATATGATGATGATGATGAAAAGTATTCATTCAGATAGCCAGAAATTTGTTATGATAGTTCAAAAGAAGGTGGCCCTAAAGGAACATAAGATAATGCTCTATAGTCTCATGCAGTTGGGATGGAAGAAAAGGCACAAGCTTAAAAAGCATCTGCTGATACAACCAAAGGAGGAAAGAAGGAAATAGTTGTCTTCTTACTTTTCAAAATTCTTTCCTCTTGACCTCAATTTGTCATAGGCAGAAATGGAAACACTCCAAATTGCTTCCACATACAAGGGTTGTAGCAACTGGTTACCCAGCTGAGATCTAATAATTGATCATTTTGGCAGGAAACACACATATGCAGCTATTTAACAACTGGCACCAAGGAAGAGTTGTACATGAAATGGAAACAATTAGGATGGTTGAGTGGACTGGAGTCTAGGTTAGTTACATTAATGGCAAGGTAGTCTACAAGAAAGAAACAGGTCTGCTTCCCCCAAGTCAAGGCAAATGTTAAACAAATAGACAGTTAACAGATAACTTTTAACAGTTAACTTTTAACTATTAAAATGTTAACAAATAGACAGAAAACACACACACGTTTAGAAACCCCTGTCTTAGAGAATTATCTAAAGCACTGAGATGTTCAGTGACTTCACATAATTAGTATGCATCAGAGGCAGAACTTGAACCCAGGACTTCTCCCCTAGTTCTTCCTCCACAATACAATATTCTCTTAAACAACTGTATTCAAATAGCAATGAATTTAATCATCATTATCTCAGGTACAGAATGAAATAAACACTGTTTCCATAGCATTTTGTGCTAAATCGTGGATGATGATTGTTTCATGTCTAATCATTAAGAGGTACTTGAAACATTTATGGAAAGCCCTGGCCATTTGAAGTTGACTTCGCAGAGGATAAAAACTAATCTTGAGTGAACTCAATTAGAGATAGGATGTCTAGAACATTAGCCTGACTTAGAGTGCATTTTTGATTTCCTCCTCATATTCACCTGTGTATCTCCTCTTCTTTCAAGACACAGCTCAGGTGCTATCTACTTTGTGAAGCTATGTACAAACAAGCTCTGTGTGTGTGTGTGTGTGTGTGTGTGTGTGTGTGTGTGATGTGAGTGGCCCCCTTTGGTAGTCTGGTGACATCTTTAGACTATATGAGTGATTTTTTTTTAAGTGAACAAAATAAAACACATAGGATTATAAAGAAAATCAACTATATAGATGTTTACACTTTACTTAGGCCAAACTTCAGACTGTGAGGTTCTGTCTTTCCTGAGGTCCTCTCAGGTTGTTTTACCCTTTTATTTTTGCCATTATATGTTCACTTAGAGGCAGTGTTCTGTCTGTTTGTGGAGGAAGCTAGAAGAGTCTGGAATTTTCTGACTTATATGGTCATCTCAGAATTCCCCTTTTATATTAAATACAGTTTACTGAGAAGAATATTGCAATCACACATAATCTAGCAGTATTTATAAGTACAGTTACTGATGAAAATAAATTATATTTTAAGACATTTTCAATTATACCATGATAACAAAATCTCTTATTATTATTACTATTAATATTATTATTAATGTTGTTGCCTACATTGCTAATTGAAGGAAGTGCTAAAATTCATTCATGGATTAATCAAAATAAAGATGCATTTTTTCTGTTCCAAGTTCACAGATCCTCTGAATTCTGTCCATAGTCCCCTTGAGAACTCCTGTTATAAGACTAAAAATTACAGATTAGGGGAAGCTAGGTGGTGCAGTGGATAGAGCACCAGCCCTGAAGTCAGGAGGACCTGAGTTCAAATCCGGCCTCAGACCAAACACTTGATGCTTACCAGCTGTATGTCCCCAGGCAAGTCACTTAACCCCAACTGCCTAAAAAGAATTAATTAATTAATTAAAAAATAAAAATTACAGATTAAAGTGCTCACGTCTATTGTTAGAGGGAGTTTCCTCACTTGGCCATTCCCCAGACCAACTAAATAATAAGCCCAGTAACTTAACCTCAGTCTAAAGAAGAACTTCCTTTTTTTCATCTAAAAAAAGTCTTTTAAAAGATGGTCCTTAATTCTAGCCTTTATGCATTTAATCAATATCTTTGTCATCTTGTCATAATTTTAAAGATGGTGATCACATAACTCATGGAATTTTAAAATTGGAAAAGACCCTAGAGTCTATGTGATCCAATTTTCTATCATGTTACAAATTATCCAAATGAGAATTGAAAATAACTGATATCAAAAGAAAACTGGCATTGCCCTTTTCTAGCCATCTGATCATAGGAAAGTCATTTGAACCTTTTTGGGACTCGGTTCCCTTATCGGTAAGATGAGGATACTGGACTAGATAACCTCTCAGGGCTATTTGAGCTTTCAATATACAATCCTGGTCCAGTCTGTGATTAGCATTGTCCTCTATAATGTTCCTGACAAAAAGTCATTTATCTATTGCCTGTCAGTGACAAGGAACAGATGACCTCTTAAGACAGCATTTTGGACAGTCTTTAATTGTTTCAAAAGTTGCTTTATTATTTTTTTATCTTTATATGAATCTGAAATCTGCCTCTATGAAACTTTCACCCACTGTTCCAAGCTCTGTTCTCTTAGGCTAAAAAAAAAAAGCCTAATCCATCTTCCACAAAATAGCCCCTCAAACATTTCTATTTCTACTGCTATAATATTCTGCTTTAGTGTTTTCTTTTCCAAAATAAATACCTTTGGTTTTGTTTGTTTTTCAACTGATCTCATCCTTTTATGGCATGGTTACCAGCTTTTCACTGTCCTTGTCATTTTTCCTGATTGTTATCCAGTTTGTAATATCCTTTCTGAAATATGGTACCGAAAACTGAAAACCATGGTTCACATGTGGTATGACCAGGGTAAAATATCACATTATCATAATCTCTTTCATTCTGAATACTATGCCTTCCTTAGTGGTCATATTAGTAGGGGGGAAGGGAGAGCTAAGGTCACACTACTGACTCATGTTGAGCTTGCAATTCACTAAAATCTCCAGATTTTTTTCATGAATTCTTATCTTGCCATGATTTTCCTATCTAGTATCTGAGAAATTTATTTGTTGAAGCTAAGTGTAGCACTTTAGATTTATTCCTATTAAATTTCATATTATTAGACTTGTCTTATTATTTAACCTGGTGTTGACCATTTTCATTTCCCCATTCCCAGAAGTTCAGTATTAGGTTTCTTGGAGTTATGTGGTGACAACATAGGGTGGGAGAAGGAAACTGAAATGGTAAGAGAAGTGTCCATTGCCAAGTTTTACCCAATTTACAATTTTGCCTAGAATTAGTTCAGATTCTTTTAGCTTTAATTTTCTCTTGTCTATCAGACTGAAGTCCAGGGACCACTGGTGACCCAGCAATGATTTCTCTCATCCCTCCCTTCAGTCTACCTAACCACCCTTTACTGCTGGGAGAACCTAGGTCAATGGCAGTGGATGGATTGGAATGCATACATATGTGCACAATCAAGAAACAATACAATCTCTAATGAAAATTCCTTCAGAATGTTATGTCTAACACAAACATATGCAAATGTATGTAAATTATATTCAAATGCACATGTGGTCCTAACTAGTCTATACACCTGGATGAGGGCATTGGGGAAAATTCTAGTGGATCCCATGGATTTATCACCTCTGATTCTGCCCCTGTTTGGAAATGGCAAACAAACAACATAGTCATGCACCATGAGACATGCAGCCCACAATCAGACCCCATAGTCTCTATACAGATGGGCCTCTCCAGCGAAGGGCAGTTTGTCTCTCCATCTGAAAAACAAATGTGAACCAGATGTTAGGGCATGCCAACAAGAACCCAAGAACACCATTGCAGGCGTTTGGTATTCACAGACTCCAAATCTGCAAAGGAAAGCAGGGTTATTGCATCCAGCTGCGTTGACAACAATGCTAACGAAATTCCCCTCATACAACAATTTTGCTGAGGTTGGTGATTACCTCACTAGGCCTTGCTTGTGAAATTGCAGTGGTCAGGAAAATGTGGGGTGGCTGTAAGCTCATCAGCTGGATAGCAGGGAAAACCAGTTCTGAAAGCTGTCAGTTGAGAGATGTTTTCAACATATCAGCGGTATGATGTCCAGATACCAGATTGCATAACAACTAGTGTAGCAAATAGATCGATTTTTGCCCCCTAGAGGAAAATGTTTGACACGGGTATGTGACCCAACACTTTGAGCAGACTTTCTTTGTGAAGGTCTTGCTAGACTGATCACACTCTAATGCCAAGCAGCAGGCAGCACACAGCATTGCCAGGGAGACTCCTTTTAAGCTAAGAATCAAGGATCCATTGAAAGGAGAATACACATTTCCCTTCCTTTTAGATGGCCTCTGTAAAGATCATTGTACAGAACTTTAAGGATATGTAGTAGGAATCTATACTTTGTACCCAAAGTTTAGGGCTTAGGCTTTACTGTTTACCTGGAAATTTATTTTTTTTATTCAGTTTTATAATTTCTCTCTGTATTAAGATGAGAATTTAATAAGACCAAACATAGAACAATGACATTCCTTGATTTTTAAGAGCTATTTTTCATTGTGTAGCTCCTTACTCAAATTACAATGCAGCACATTTGATAGAATTCTAAGAAATTAATTAATCAAATTAATCAAGCTGCCAGATGCTTAAATAAAAAGTACTGTAAATCAAATGTTGCCTTTGACAGTACAGTAGGATAGTGCATAATGATAAAGTGAAAACTATGTCAGCTTTAGAGATTTTACTTTTTTTTTATTCATTTTGGGTGGTGAAGGGTAGGATGGTTAGGAGTCTTTTGTTTGTTTGTTTGTTTGTTTCCTCTGTATTTTTCTGTGTTTGATTTTTCAGCCCATATCTTTGGATTGTTCTGGGCTAAAAATAAGCTTTATGATTTAGTGGCCTAGGAATGAGTAGCTCTAAGAACAGTAGCTCTAAGAAGAGATTATGACAATGGATGGTAGGGTCCCAATGCCAAAGTTTCTCTTTGAGTTGTTGCAAACAGTGGGAGCAATATTCCACAATGAGACTTAATGACAGATCTTAGCACTACTGGAGATCTTTTCATTCATTCATTCAATAAGCATTTATTAAGGTGTTGCTGTGTGCCAGGCAATATGCTAGACATACATAGCTGGCTATGAAGACAACAACAACAACAACAACAACAAGAGGGAAAGGAAAGAGTAAAAGAGAATGATGTATATAAAGAAGTAAAGATAAAATCTGTACCAAGTAAATATAAAGTGATTTCAAGGGGGTGGCCGGTAGGAGGGGAAAGGCTCTAGCAACTAAAGGATCAAGATAGTACTCAGATAGTTTTTGTTATTGTTGAGTAATTTCTCAAGTTGTGTCCAATTTTTCATGACCCCAGGTGGAGTTTTCTTGGCAAAGATACTGGAGTGGTTTGTCATTTTCTTCTCCAGCTTATTTCATATTGGGGAAACTGAGGCACACAGAGTTAGGTGACTTGCCCAGGGTCACACAGCTACTAAGTATTTGAGGTTACATTTGAACTCAGGAAGATGAGTCTCCTGACCATTGGCTTGGCACTCTATGCTGCCCAGGCCTTACACAGTAAGTTGTACCAAAGCTGAACAAATATTGATGGAAACTAAGGATTCTAAGAGGAAGAAGGGTCTAGGCTTGTGAGATAACCCAGAGATGGAAAATGGAATGTAGTCTACAGGGAACAGCACTGTAAGCCAGCAAGGTTAGAGTGCAACATGTATGAGGAAGATTCACATGCAAGGAGTGTGAACATTCAGGATGGAGCTTAGCACAATGCCCTGGCCCGTAGTAGGTAGGCACTTAATAAATGTTTATTGGAGTAGATTGGAGCTTTGTTATGAAGAGCTTTAATGGCCAAAACAAGAATTTGTATTTTATCCTAAAATCAAGAGAGAGCTACTGGAGTTTCTCCTCTAAAGGAAAAACACACACGTATGCACACATGCACACTTCTGCACACATCCAGACAATGTGCACACATACACATAGAGTTCAGCTTGACAGCCTCCTGAATTTAGGCAGGCAAGGTATTTTTTAACTTTCAAATGAGTCACCTGAGTGGAATAGATGGGAACAAGGACATTAATGAGAAGCATCATTGCATTCCTACTTACCCTTTTAAGCTCGCTCTAACAGTGGGCATCTTCCACATATGGATTTAGAGATATACTTCCGCCGCACCAGTTAAGATATGCTGATGCCAGATGGTGCTGACTGTGTCCAGACCCTTGGTTGTTCTGCCCACTTGGCCACTGATACATGAGACATTCTGGAGGAAATTGCACACTCCAGTGTCCTTCCTGTTTTTTACATGCAAGTCAATGCATCAACAAAGCACACTGATGTACAAAGAGTATGGTGAAACTAAAACCATACCGAAAACATTATTAGACACTTGCCTGCTTATGTATGCTTGGTAAAACTTAATTAATTACTCCACTATCTTCTAACACCTTTTGATTTTCTAGCAACTTTGACTTGAGAAAAGGGGAGGGAGTTAGTAATATCCCCACATTCCACTTGACATGCTGAAACAAAAGCATTCAGAAAAAAGGATAGCAATAGGTAGCATGACTAGATTTAGGCATCACTTCCTGTTCCTAATATGACAGGATCTCCTGGGTTCAAAATTGAATTATCTCTTATCAACAATGACTGTTAGATTTGGCATGAAATGTTGAATGAAGAAGACATAGCTCCCTCTCCCTGATACCAAACTTCTCTGTTTCTGCAGAGAGTGCTACTTCTTGCCTCCCTAATTCATATCTTGCATATTATCCTTGACTCCTTCACTCATAACATCAAGCTGATTGCCAGATCTCATCATTTCTACCTCCATAATATTTGTCATATTCAACCACTTCTCTATTCAGATGACCTCACTTTAGTTCAGGCCCTGATCACTTCCCACCTGGAATATTGCAATGATCTTTCTGTCTCAAGCCTTTCTTCGTTCCAATCCATCCTCTACACCACTGTCAAAATGATTTTTCTTAAGCATGTATCTGACTTTCAATCTCCAAGTCATTAAAAGCAAGTGTATACTCAGAGCCTAGCACAGTAGTTAGCCTATAGCCGGTGCTTAATGAACTTTGCTGAGTGATTGGTGTGGCCTCCCACACTCAGAGGAAGTCAAGGAAAGAGTTCCAGAGGTGCCAGAAAAATGGGTTGTTGGTAATTGAGTTGTTTTTCAAGCACTTACATTAAAGGAAACAGCAACTCTCTATGTTCATCTCTCATCTCTTCTAACTTTACCCAGTTTACCTTCTCTCCTCTCCCTCCCAGACTCTTTCTCACCTCCTTGTTTACACCTGCTCTCCTCTCAAAGATATACATAAACTATGATGTCAGTGGCTAGGTGGCATCATGGCAAGACGTGCACAATATGGTTTAGGATAGTATTATTTTGTAATCTAATTTCATGCCGTTCAAAGGAATTCTTTTCTGAACCAGGTTTTTTATTAATAATATCTTCAGAAGCATAGGAAGACTTATTTGAAATGATGTGTTACAAAGTAAGCAGAACCAAGAAAATAGTATGTCACAATGACTGCAATAATCCAAGTGGAAATAACAACAAAACAACTGGACACTGAGTAATTATAAAAGAAAAAAAAACTATTTTGGCCAAAAATAAGGATGCAAAATTGCCACCTCTCCCCTATTTGTAGAAGTCATTAGCTATAGCAACATTGTCTTTCCTATTATACTTGGTTGTTATCCTGGTAGTTTTTGATGAACTGTTCTCCCTACACATATACATTTTTAAAAAATGTTTTACTATAGAGGTTAATTGTTTGAGGTAGTCAGAAGGGATATACATAGAAGTTAAAGGGATACAAAAGCAAAAGCTTTAGATATTTTAAAATTTAAAATGATTATATTTTCAAATTGTCATTTTAATAATTTTTAAATGCTTATATTGAGTTACAAATCTCCCCTAAAGTATATGACCTTTTAATCCTCTCTCCCCTGAGCAAAATTTTCTCTGTTTTGACTATGTTTGGGGCTACCACAGAATCTTGAGATACTAGCTGGGCATTCTAAAGTGGATGGTTGGGAAGGGGGGTTAATTATAGTCCCAAGATGCATCCTACAGCAATGTTTATAACATTTCTGGAAGAGAATGGAAGTATGGCATTTTTTGAAGATAATCATATTGCTAATACTGAGAAGCCAGAATTATCATAGTTGAATGGTTATCCAACAGCCAAGTTCCCATTTTCTTTCTTATCTTTTTCACTTTGTACATGAATATACTGTATCTGTAGAATGAGGAAGACTAATTTTTTAAAATATACATATTGATGTCTTATGTTTTATATCACCTATATTTTTGTGTATTTCTCCCAGAGAACCATCCCATATAAGAAAGAATGAAGAGGGAGAAAAAGTATTAGCAAAATTAATCAACTCATCAAAAAAGTCTGGCATTATATGCAGTATTCTATATCCTTGGTCTTCCCATCTGCAAAAGAGGAGAGTAGTTGGGGAAGCTAGGTTTCAAAAATAATAGTAATTCACATGAATAAAAAAAAACCCTCACATTTATACCACTAAATTTCTATAGCTTGAAATTAAAACAAACAAAGAAACAAAACACTTTCTTTGAAACCATCCTGTGAGGTATATGTTACCTCACAGGTATTATTCTACTCATTTTGGAGATAAGAAAACTGAAAGTTTCAGAAAAAAAATGTTATGTCAACATAGCAAGTAAGTATTGAAGTCACATCTTTAACCCGATATCTATTGACTTCTGTACTATTTCCACTTTACCCTCTTGCATTCTATAATTTAAAGCCAAGGATCTATATTCCAGTGCTCTTCCCAGTCTTGCCCTTGAATGAAATTAGGGACAGCACTTTGTCATTGACTGGTTCTATGAGTCTCCATTGGTATAAACAATGGCTTTCTGAGCTGGAAAGCACAGAAAGCTAGGACCAGAAGTTTCCCAGGAAGAAACATCATAGAAACATACACCTATGATAAATACAGTTTAAAAGGACCTCATAGGTCACCTGATACACCTCCCTCATTTTGCAGATGAAGAAACTGAGGTCCAGTGAAATTAAATGATTTGCCTAAGGTCACATATATAGTAGGCTTTTGAAGTAGGATTTGAACCCATATCCTGTGGATTGTCCGGAACCAGAACTCTTTCTACTGTACCATAAAAATAAGTCATGTTAATTAATTGTAATCAGGAGACAGATACTAAAGAAAACAAAGTACTACAGTGATAAGCTAGAGACAGAAGGTGGTGAACACATCAGACACATGAATTCTTATGAGAATTTCAAAGAGTTCAAGGGGTAAGTGAATCAATATGCCCAGAACATCAGACAGAAGGAAGCAATATGGGATGAGAAGAAAGTACTTGAATTTCACACTGAATTCAACACAATTTGCAACAATCAATTTCTTGTAGGTGAAAATGTACTTTGATGGTTAGATGAGTGAGTCTAGCCCTGCCATCTAGGTCCACTCCAACCAGCTGCAGTCAGCCAACTCCTGATACCACTGGTAATGTTTCTCTTTTAGGAAATAACTCACTCAGACAGCCTATGCAGCTATGAAGATATAAAGGGAAATCATTAGACTGTTCTTACATGAATGAGATGAGAATGTCATCTGACCGATACCTCAGCTTAGCCATCCTCCTGAAGGATAGGCCTCACCACATGATCTTTACCTTATTGATCCATGTGTCCAATGGATTCAGCTACAGTAATGATCAGGAATCACAACAGCAACCACAATGGTCCACACAATGTCTTTGACTGGAAAAAGCAGCTGATTTTGTAAGAAAGTTAGGGTGTTATTATCAATGAAGGATGAGATAGAAATATAACTCTGTCAAATTTCATATGCATCTTATTATACAAGATCCTTTGCCATGCTAATGAGGAGAGTTAAGACATCTGTTGTCATCAACATATTCTTTTTCATTTCAAGTCTTCTGTAGCAGGCATGTCCTGTGGATTGTCCAAGATAAATGCTCTTAAGGTCTGTGTGCTACGATTCAAGGGTAAATAGGCCCCATGTGGAAAAGTTAAAGGAAGTGGGAAATTTTAGCCTCAAGAAGAGGAGACTAAAAAGTGTCCTGAGAAAGGTATTTGAAATAATGGAGGTTATTAAATAGGGGACAGGGACCAGCTGTCCTCCATCTCCACTGAGGACAGAACGAAAGAAAAATCAGTTCAGCGGGTCAGCAGATGGGATTGATGATAGCTATAACTAAATCTTTCCCTGGTAGCCCCATTCCCTCTCTTATAATGCCTTCATTTTTTTTCTTCAGCACAGAACATAAAGATTCAATGTATATCATAATGTTTAACAACAAATACTATCTATCTATCTACATATATACATATATATATACACATATATATACATATATATACATATATGTGTATATATATATATATACTTATATATATACATATATATATGTATATATGTATATATATATATATATATACACATATATGTATATATTCATTAAGTACCTACTATGTGCCAGGCTCTGTGTCAGGTGTCAGGTGCACAAAGAAAAATGGAAGAGTCTTTGCCCTCAAGAAGTTTATATTATACAGATGGGGGTTGGGGGAAGGCCTTACAGCATATAAGAAAGAGAACCAAATGAAAGAATATTTGAGGAGGGAGGGAGTATGTGAGGGGGAGAGATCAGGAAAGGCTTATTTAGCCTATATTGATTTCTTTCTTTGAAAATGTTCTGAAACAGCTTTACTCCTAAAGTTGTTTATTCCAAACTAGTATAACATAGAAGAATCCAGGCTATCATCTCATCTCTATTTCTCCCAAGTACTACTGGCCACACTGCTTTGCACTCTCTGTTATCCAAGCTTTATCATACAATGCTATATCTATGGACTTACTAGAACTCCTTGAGTAAAGAAGAAGGCATTATCGTATCCTCCTACCTTCTACATCTGCCACAAAATCAAAGAGAGAAAATAGTCATCTGTCTATCTGCTAACATGACAAAGGACTCATATACATTACCTGTATTCTCTCTCTCTCTCTCTCTCTCTCTCTCTCTCTCTCTCTCTCTCTCTCTCTCTCTCTCTCTCCCCCTTTCATCGCTCTCCCTTCCTACTTCCTCTCTCTCTATCTCTCTCTATCTCTGTGTGTGTCTGTGTCCTCTGTCTGTCTCTCTCTCTTTCCCCACCACTTACCCCTACCATGATTATTGCCACCTCCTCTCCAATACTCCAAAATTGTCGAAGGGAAGAGAAGAACCCATGACAGAACGCTATATGCCAAAGATGCCTTTATGATGCACCAAGGTATACTCTTGCAGTTGATGAAAGACTATATAAGCTTAACAGAGGCTTTGTGACCAAGAGCACACTCAAATAGGAGGTCTAGGGATATATTATAATCCGCAGTCACCAAGGACTTAAAAAGGAGAATTAATGCCCATGTACATGAGATGGTTCAAAACAGATAGCTTAGAGACAAGAGGGCAATTAGATGATCTTTCAAGGTGCCTTGTCACACTGGGTTTCTATGATTATTTAATAGCTTTTCGTTTCCTTTTTAACAGTGCAGAGCTGTCTAAGAGAAAATGCCCTGTAGTGAAAATCAATGTGGCACATGGTAAGATCCTCCCTCCCCACAATTCAGCAAAGGTGTGGGTATCCCTGTTAATTCAGGCTCCTTTGATGCAGTCCACATGGACAGACACCCCATCAAGTAGCCAATAAGAGCTGGTGACAGTTGCTGTCAAAGCAGCTTAATCATTTTTTAAAACAAATCTTTTCCTTTATTCACCACACTGTATTAGCTGTCTGATAGGATTCAAAACTATTTGAACTCTTCACTACTTTGTCTTTTCCTTCGACATCCCAATGCATTATTGGAGTGGTCATGGCTAAAAGATTGACATCTGAAAGTACTGAGCACTTTCTGGAATGAGTTTTATCCCCACTTTGAGATTCCATCTATACCTAACAGAGGTAGAGTCAAGAAATAAACCAGTTTTCCAGATAAATCTGATCATATACTCATTTTTGCCCAGGATGCCCAGATAATTAGAATTAATGTGTTTAGCAGCCCCTCCAAGTTCTGAAGAGTACTTTACCAGGAATGGTTTGGGAACCTTGAATTCTTGGTGTGAGCTTCCAAAATCAGAGATGAAAAAAACAGAGGATTTCAAGTGCATTTACATGAGCCTGAAGCAGAAAGAAAAATCTTGCCAAACAACAAGTTATTTTCTCTCCATGATCCCCAAATCAACAGTTTTGACAGATTTGTTTTTGCTTCTATAAATTAAATGTTTTGTCTCAGTGTTAGAAGTTGTCAGTTAATGACACAGTTAACATGTGACTTAGTTTACTGACTTCTAATCATTTTATCTGATCATTAAGCCCTATCTTACTAGCACCTGAAAGCTCTGGTAAAAACATTCACAAATCAACAAGTGAAGTAAACAAGCATTTATTAAGTACCTACAGTATATAAGAAACTGTGCTGAGTTATAAGGAGAGGAAAAAGATAGTCCACTTTACAGTTAGCATTCTTTTTACACTTAAATTCACCTGGGGTATTCTTGTAAACTGGTTCTCTGGGGGAAAAAAGATGTAAAGTACACTTTTAAGTTTTATTTGCATTATTAGCATTTTCTCTATCATTTTCTTCAGAATAGAAAATCAATAAAATAATAAAACAAGCCTGGATTTGTAGTGTTTGCTGATTTCTGAAATGTAAATACTCTCACTGAAAATTTCACAATTGGGTCTCAGGAGTCCAGAACCACTGCCTCTACCCCCAAGCAAACCTGCAGTTGTTTTCCTACTTTTAAAAATATTCTTCTAAACCAAGAGTACTTCATCTTTGTTGTGTCATGATCCCTTTTAACAGTATGGTGATGCCTATGGACCTCTTCTTAGAAAAATGTGGTGTCTAAGATGAAACACATGAAACACTAAATTTCCGTTAGAGATTAGTGAAAAATATGGATTTTTTTTTCCATCCAAGTTCAGAGACCCCCTGAAATCCATACACATGTCTTAAGTACTCCATGGACCCCAGGTTAAAAAACCCTATTGTAAATTATCTCCTTGGTAAATCATGAATAATGAGACTGTTACAAGAGAATTTGACAAGCATCCCTAGAAACTAACTACACATCGCTGCAGTATTTTTGAAGCTAACCTTTCTCAGAGGAACATGCCATTTTTAGGTTTAAGCAGAGAAAGTTCTAGAGAACAATTGAAAACTATTTTAGCTATTTCCTCAACAAAAGTTTTTTCACAAGCTACATTTTCATTAGTTTTCAAATCAGCCTTGTGTTGATAGTTAGAAAATAATTATGGTTCAGTACAGCGTTAGCTCTTCAGGACTGGTGGGAATTATTCATTTTTGTCTTTGTATTCACATTTAACTAACATAGAACCTGACACATAGTAGTTACTTTATATGTCTTTGTTGGATTGAATTAGGTAGTTGAACATCTACCATGTGTGTAGTTCTATGCTAGTCACCATGAGGAGTACAAGAGACGTGATCAACGCTGTTCTTGCCATTAAGGAACCTACAATTGAGTGAAAAAGATGAAATGTGCAAAATGTATGTAGGTTCCTGCTTCTAGATGTCAGGGGTAACAAGGGACGCACAGAGTGAAAGTATCTTGGCCCTCATCCAGGGTGTGCCTCATGCCCTATTGTCACTACTGATCCATTGTAGTAAGCCCCTTGACCAAAGGGGATCCCAGCAATGTTCTTTTGTTTGTAATAATCATTATCTGTCAGAGAGAATAACAATTTTTATTATGTATATACATATATAAATATACATACACACATACATACATATATATGTGTGTGTGTATATATGTGTGTATATACATGCATACATATACATACATACACACACATATATACATTTGTATACACACATATATATTTGAGAGGTGGTCTGATGTGAGCAGGTAGAGGGAATACTGCCCCTCTGTTTCTGGACACGGCTCCTCTCAATGCATCCCAACATCATATTTGTTTGCTTATCTGTACAATCACTGCCAACAACATTTGCATAGCAATTTAAGGTGTGACAATAGTCATGTGGGATATTTAGTAGAAATATTCTTGGGACCATGTGATAGTTGAAGGAATTGAGGCAAAGAAACAGTAAGTGATTTTTCTCATAGTGACACAGAAAGTATGGGATAGATGTCTAGTCTTAAAGCTTACTATCGTGATACAAATCTATTTCTTTTTTCAACTCTTACTTCATGACCTCTACTCCTTTTATCAAAGTGAGAGACAGTGTATTGGAAAGGAAATAATGCTATATTTGAAGTCAGAGGAACTGAGTCTGAATCTTGGCTTGTAAACAAATAAACACTGCCATTACTACTTCTGGAAAGACACTTCTCATCCCTATCACTTGTGAGACCGAAACGCCTTTTCCTCTATACACCACTCCCCTATATTTGTTGTCTTCCCCTATTAAAATTAGAATTTCAAATCCTTAAGAACAAGGACTACCTTGCTTTCATATTTCTATGCCCCATACTTGTCTCAGTTCTTGGCATACTTAGGTACTTAATAAATGTTTGTTCTTTCATTCATTCATTGTCTCTGATACTTATTACTTTTATATGTAATACACTGATAAGGCCACACTTCATTTCTTTTGATCTTATTTCCTTTTCTATAAAATAAGACAAGATAATATCTAAAATAATTCTAGATCAATGAAAATAATCACTAAACCACCTCATTCCATCTCATATGCATGATCTGAAAGGAGTTAAAGGAGAGATGTCTATTGCCGTCTTGTACTTCATCATATATAAGAGTGTTGCACTTTCTCCCAGTCTTTTCTTCTCTCTTACGAGATTATTTGTGAAGTCCCATAAAGGAATCTCATTAACTATTAAAAAGTTTATGTTGTTTTTGTTATTTGTGTGTGTGTGTGTATTCGTGTATACCTCAGGTAACACTCTGACTTTGAGCTGCAAACAAGTTGCTAGCTTAGGAGTTCTCATAGATGAAATCTTAGGCCTAGACATATTTATACACAAATAGATATGCATGTATACATATATATATACATACATACATATACATATACATAAATACATGCATGAATATAAATGCAACTATATATTTTGCTGCTCTACAACCTTTTTGCCTGCAACAATTTAAAGTCAAAGATTTTTCTCACACAGTCACTGAGTTTCAAAGGTAGGATTTGAACCTATGTCTTCCTGACTTTAAGAACACATGACAGAAGTTGAAAGAACTTGACAATAAGATTGAAAAACAGGGATGGCTGAAAGTAATAAAAATTATATGTAGTAGCTAAGAAGTGGGGCAAAATAATAAGTCAATGCTTAGAGATGAAGGGGATTATGATATAACATTATCTAGACACGACATTTGTATTTAGGAGATGTTTCTTTTTACTATGCGCTCTATATAGTATCTTCCATGGCTTGTAAGTGGAGACTTAAATTAACTTCTCTCTTATTGTCTAAACATGTTTTATTTTTTGAAATTCAGGAATAGTATATGAATATCTCTGTTTTTTGCAACAAAGTATGAAATAATTCTAAGCACTGTACTTTTGCAATACAAATGATGAATAGCATCTTAAGGCAATTACTGGAGTGAGAACAAATACTTGGAATGAATTTAAAAGCATCTCTAGGATTTCCTTGAAAACTTCTAATTAGTGAAATAATGGAATACTAGACTTGGAATCAGGATGATCTGAGTCCAAATCATGCCTCAACACTTTCTAGCTATATGACTCTGGGAAAGTCACTAAATCTCTCTCAGTCTAAGTTCTTCAACTCTAAAGTCATGATGATGATATAACCTGCTTTTTACTCATTTTCCACATTATCTGTCTTTGAAACTTCCTAGGATAGATCCCTGAAGAGACTAGCTATGACTGGGATTCAGTATGGCATTCCAGTGTACTCATAGTTATGACTTTGGTGACTACTGTCTCCCAACCTAAGCCAAAAGATGTTGTAGGAAAGCATCAAAAGTTGCTGAAAATAAACTCAGCTTGTGCTGCTATCGTCAAAGAGTAGAATCTGCTTTACATAAAGTGGAGTTCGTGCTTTACTCCATATCTTTTTCCACAGAGATGCTGTGGAAGCAGTCATTGAAGCTTACAAAATTCCTTAATGACAAACGCAGAGTTGCAAGTTATACTTACTGCTTTCAACTTATTGTATGACCTTGGAAGAGTTACTTTACATCACTTTTATGCCCTCACTTTTCTAATCTGTAAAAAGGGGATGGTTTAGGAGGCTTGGTCAAATACTAGGAGAGTCCTCAATCTTGAAAAACAAGCAATCAACATGGTCTCATCTATCACAGCTGAGCCGATCATCCCATTCATTTCACAAAGATCCCCAGAAGTAAAGAAATATGGTGCTATAAAATAAAGATGATATTGGAGGGCAACCTGTTAGGTGACTGGTGAATGATGAAGTTGCTGTTCTTTCTGCTATTATTTGTGGTATGAGCTCCTGATTCCTAATCCCAGCCATGATTCAGACTCCATTAATGATGACGGGCCTAATTCTTCTTTAACTTCCTCCACGACTTTCAAAACGCAGATGATATACATCAATCTTTGAAGGGCTGCCTGAGCTTTCGTGTTCATTCATACCTTACTGGAGTTCTCAGACCACTTTGGTAGAGAATTTGTTTTGAGGAAGTGAGTAGGAGGAAACAACACAACCCATTCTTACAGGTTTGGAAAAGATAAGTATGGGAGGAAGAATAAAGTTGTCCTTTGTTTTATGCTGGAGAAAAGAAAGTTGAGAGGCAATATACAATATACAAGCATTTACGCAATATACAATAATCAGCCCTTGAGTGGAAGGCACCAAGTAGGTTTTTGTCCATTTCAATAGATGATAGAATTAGATGAAAGTTACAGCAATAGAATAAATGAATGAATGAAAAGTAATTCATTAATTGTTTATGATGTGCCAAGCATTGTAGATTTTTAGGTTATTAAAAAAAAAATCTTTCTAGTTTAAGGACCATAAGAAATTTCAGAATCAGCTTTCATGAGGATTTTAAAATTCAGGAAAAACAACTTTGTCTTGATATAGCAGGAGTGGGTCTAGAAGGAGAGGGCAGAAGATGCCCTTGAACATTTTCTCTAGCTTTCATATTCTGTTACAATCTATGTAAGCCTAAGAAAAGAGATCTTATCTTTTAAAATGTGAGGTATGCATTTTACATGGTTCATTTATGGACAAAGTGTGGTGGAGAGTGAAATTTTTGCCTTGTGGACATCTGTACAGCAACTCAGGTCCTATTGTGGATGACTTTTTTGGCCTAAATTATCTGCTGGATTACATTTTTCTACCTGCCTATATTCATTTGTAACAGTCTCACATAAGGATACAAAAGCTGACTGTAAACTAGTGTTAGGGCCAATGCTTCCCTGTCCTAGAGATGTCATTGTACTGGGTCATGTGCATTGGTCCTGGTGCTTTTTCCATCATTGCTTAGATCCCTAATCCTCATGCAGCAGACTACATCTAGAAGGAGCTTTTGTTCACAGACCATATGGCTGACCGTATGTTTATTTGTAGTTCTAAGGAGGGAGATGTTTATCCATTTGGAATCATAGGAGGCAACATAGTAGAGGGCAAAGAGTAGTGAATATAGAATTCAGAACTTGAAATCAGGAAATAAATTCAAACCACAGCTTTGCCCCTCCCCTTCAGGGAAATTAACTTCTCTGCGCCTCAGTTAGAAAATTCAATTAGATGGCCTGGAAGGCCCCTTCCAGCCTTTAATCTTTAGATCTATGATCCTGTTTCCATGAGGAATATAAGAAGATTTGACTATGGGAGTATCAGACTAATGAATCCATTAAACAAGTAACCAGAAAGCCCTCATTAAGTGGATAGAGTACCAGGCTCAGAATCAGGAAGATCTGAATTCAAATCTGCCTTCAGACACTTGCTACCTGTGTGACCCTCAGCAAGTCAATTAATCTCTGTTTGCTTCAGTTTCCTCACCTGTAAATTAGGGATAATATCATAGTACTTGCCTCCCAGGATCAAATTAGATAATAATTGTAAAACTCTTAGCATAGTATCTGGCACATAGTAAACATTATATAAATGTTAGCTATAATTATTATAATGATTATTGGTATTGTTGTTGTTACTATTTGCCAGGCACAGAGTTAAGTGCTGGAGATACGAAGAAAAAATAAAATTTTCTCCCTGTAAGAGTTTAAACCCACCATTTAAATGATTAATCATCATTTAAATAATTGGGAAATTTCAGGCTTGTTTTTGTTTTGTTTTGTTTCTTTTAATTTAAAAAGCAGTCTATGTCGTCGATTTGTCCACAGAACTAAGTGGTCCAAGTATGGCACAGCTCAGACGTGTTCAAGGTAAAGGGTAGAATCTCAAAGATTGTTTAGTACAAATAACGATAGGCAGGAAGTCTCTCTTTAACATCACTGGAAGATATTCATCCACACAAAGCAATCCATTCTTTTATTGAATGTGTCTACTTGTTAGAAATTTTGGGGGGGGTTTGTTTGTTTTGTTTTTAATACCTTTATTTCATTGTTCTTTTTTTTGTATCTTCAGTGCTTAGCACATAGTAGGCACTTAATAAAGGTTTATTGACTGACTGTCCACACCCAGTGTTCTGAATTTCCTCTTCTTAACCAACACCCTCTTGCACATAACAGCTCCTCATTTTTTTGAAGGCTGCCATAGTGTCCCATTCTTTCCTTCTTTTTTTTTTATTTAATTGGCAGAGAATTCAGTCCTTTCACAATCCTTATTATTGTCCTTCTGATTTCTTTCTTTGTGAGAAGGGGATACAACTGGACTGAAAGCCTCACCATCCTGGAGGAATGATGAAACCAATCCATGTACTAAGATGAAGAAAGAAAGAAGCTTTTCAGAGACATTCATTGAAACTAAACTAACAACCAGAACCCATTTGTTTCCAAGTCTGAGTAGCTCAGACTTATAAAGGACATTCCAGAAAACTTGATAAATTGAATTAATCAGTGGGGGAAAAATTTGTTTTTTGAAACAACAAAAATGATAACAATAAAACCTTGTAGAATGTCATAGGAACATGTTACCCTCTCCACCAATATTTTCACTTCTTTGATTATATATTTAAATGCTTTATTGATGGATGCACTCCACAAGCTGGACAGCAGCAAGAGTGTCATGGCATGTCCACAGGGAATGGGAGAGTTGCCTCTTTCCCCTTACTTTCATTGCGAAGAAACTATTTTGTTAATTTGAAACAGCAGTAGGTTAGAGATGAGGGATTGGTGAATGAGGGGGGAGGCTTAAGCTAGACCCTCTGGATATCAATCAATCAATCACTAAACATTTATTAAATACCAAATATATGCCAAGTACTATAATAAACACTAAGGATAAAAAAGAGGCAAAAAAAAAAAACAGTCCCTGCCACCGTATGCTCTACATGAGGAGGGAAGTTGGGCTGAAGAGGTCAGGAAGACTTCATAGAGTAGGATGATATAGTTAAGCCTGGGCACAGTGGGAGGTTTGAATTAACCTCTAGCTAGGATTGTTTTGAGTAAAGAAGCTATGGAACAGACCTGAAATGGTTTGAGTTAACTTTGTCCCTAGGTAGATTGATCTGGGACACAACTATGGGCCTTTTTGGTAAGGAAGATATAAAGTCATCTCTAGAACATTGGTGACAGGGTTCTTGAAACCCCAGGGATCATTCTTTACTTGCATTTATCTTCCTGTGAACTTTTTTTTTAACTATCTAGAAGATTGCTTTTATCTGGGAATATTTGTATATGTTTTTATTAAAAGAAATATTTATTTGAACCCTAAGGATTTGAGTGATCTATTGTACTAGATACAAAACCACTGGGAAACATGGATATCTATTGGAAAGTAGAGAGAAAGGCTATAGAAGGGCAATAGGAGAAAAGAACAACAACTTTCAAGGACTCAGAATATCCAATGGCTCATATTCCTCAGGGTAGACCAAATAATAACATAGGAAGAATAATTTTATTTAGGCAAATCCCTGCAAATATTCATTTTATCCTCAAAAAGTGAAATGCTATAGAGGATGGGGTGGTGGTGGGAAAAGTTCTCAAATGATCTCTTGGGATACTTCAGAATTCCACACATTTTGCAATGGTCAACCCATATGGAGTGTTGACTCACTTCTCAATATCTTTTTGGAAAGGTGCCAACACCTGGACTTGACAGTTCACTACAGGATGCTCAAGTGGGGCATCTCCAAGATGTGTAGGAGCCCTCATAAAACAACAGTTGAGTGAGCAGACAGTAAAAGCCAAGCTGCAGAAGGCCATTAAATGCTAAAGAGATGCTACAGTGCAGAACTTGCTTAGGTAAGAACTTTCTGCCCAGCACCATGCCATGATGATTAATGCTTGCATATGTGAACTTTATGAAAAAGATAATGAATTGATTGTGTTCCTAAATGATACCATTTTTGACCTGTTTGGCTTTCTCTTCTCCCTGGGGAACCCATTGACCATACTCTGTTAGTTTAAACAAATGAACATTTAATGTTTACTAGTCTGCTGACCAAGTGGGCAACAACAATAATGAAAGAAGTGGAAAAAACAGATGATATTAGAAAAAAAAAAGGAAAGAAAAACATTTATCAAGGAAAATAAGGTAAAAAATGATGAAGCAGCCCCTCTACTGGGAGGTAGATGTAGATGAGTCTCTAGGGAAAAGGTAGAACTGCTGCATTCCCCAGATTAAATTCTTTGTGTGTTCATTAAAATAAAGGGATGGCAGAGGAAAGAAGAGTTTTGAGATTTTTTTAACATTTTATTTTCTGCACTTTGAATGTCAGTACATAGTAAGTGCTTAATAAATGCATGTTTCCTTCCATTCCTCCTCAGCGAGATTTGCTCTAGCTTCTCTTACCAGGTCTTCTGGTATTCCTTATAAAGATTCTTCTCCACTGTTCTTCCATAGATGGAATTCTTGGTTATTGCTGACTTTAATATAATGGAAAAGGGGGGAGTGTCAGAGAGTCTTCCTGTTAAGTCCCTGCTTGGATATGCAAGAAACATAGTCATTGGAATTCTACAAATTGAGAATAGATTATGGAACAAAACCAGGCTAAAAGCTGTTTGCATTCATCTTTTAAACAGCAATGACCCTCCACAGTGATTTATTGAATACCTACTGTATGCTCAGCATTGTGCCAGGTATTGAAGAATCCCAAAATAAATTTCCCCTGTCCTTGAAGAACTAATAATTCAATAAAGAAGAGGTGTCAATACACAGAAAATGAAACTTAAAAATGAATTATGATCTACTAAAACAGTCCACTAAATGGCATGAAGATATGGCATTAATAAGAAAATAAGTAGGAAAAATGCAACAAGATATCAAAGAGGACAGAGCTTCCTCTGTATTAGAAAGGATTAAAAGAAGGTTTACTGGAGGAGGAATGAGCTAAGCCTTTAAAAATGTCTGAAAACTGAAAAGATGGAGAAAAAAATTCCATTTGTTTCTTTAAGATTTTATTCTTCATACTCAAATTTCATTATAGAAATGATTTTTTTTTCACAACTTCACAATATATAGTTATTTACTATTGAAAGACAAGGCAGCCAACCTGTTAGAATTCAGGGTACTAGCCCTATCTGTCACTCTGTCTTTCAGGTATCATTAGCCTTAGATAGTGGGAGAAGGAAGCAAGGAGGGAGTGTGCATAATCTGAAGGTGTAAATAGTCCTGAAGAATAATGCTTTGAACTCGTTGTAAGACAATTTACGCTAGACTAAGCTACTACTATTTTGGGCTACATGTATAAGCTAATGATGGTCTCAGAAGACCCTCAGAGAATGTCTCAAACTTACCTCTAGATCTTTATGCCCCAGGTCGTTGCCTGTAGCTCCAACCCCCTTCCACAGAAGGGTAACAGTGTAAGGTATTCATTGGTACTTTACTGGCCACCTGGGAAGGCAACATAGTGCAGCAGCAAAAATATGAAACTTGTAGTCAAAGAACTGAGGTGCAAAATTAATCTCTGCTCCTTGCGAAGGCAGCTAGGTGGCACAGTGGATACAGTGTCAGGCCTAGAGTCAGGAAAATCTGAGTTCAAATCCAACTTCAGACACTTCACTTGCTGTGTGACCCTGGGCATATCAGTTAACTTTGTTTGCTTCAGTTTCCTCATCTGTAAAATGAGCTGAAGAAGAAAATGACAAACCACTCCAGTATGTTTGACAAGAAAACTCCAAATGGGTTCACAAAGAGTCAGGATACAATGGAAACAACGAAAACAATGCTCTTACTAGTGGAAACAATGTCAGTGAGCTTAAGTTTCATCATTCGTCAAATGGGCTAACACCTGGTCTATTTATCTCAGAGGGTTACTGAAAGCCTCACAAGATATAATGTAATCCTTTTAGAAAGACTGAAGAAAATATGAAAAGTTCATGGTGGCAAAATAATGATAATTATTGTTATTGTTATTATCATTGTCATTATTTCCCACCATGAACTTCCCATTTTTTTTCAGTCTTTCTGAGCTCTACAGCTCTCCTGACTGAGGTAAGTTTCCAAATTCTCTTTAATGCTGTACATGTCAGGCCTTTTCTTTTTAAGGGGAGTGATCTCATACAATACTATGCTTCTAGGTATGCCGATTAAAACTCCTTATCCAGGAAGATAATAAATCACTACTTTAACCCCCATAAAAGAAAAATACTGGATCATTCCACTTTTTCCCTATAGCCAAAGTTAAAAAAATATGTGCCACACTCAAATGTCATAGAATAGAATAAAGTAATCACTAAGTTAAAAAAAAAAACTCAGATTAGGGGATACAAGAACTCTCAGAAACAGAAAAAAAAACACCTTAATTTAAGCAGTTATTGTTACTTCATTGCTCCCTTGCAATTTAATTTCCCCGACTTTCATTTTAGGAGCAAATTTCTTCTCTGGCCAAGTACACTTCATCTCAATCAATAATCATTTCTCCCCAGAGGCCCCAAATTATTCCCTCCAAATGTCTTTTTCTTCTACTTTTTTTCTTTAACCAGCACTTAGAAACAACACAAGCAAATGGGGTTTGACTTCCAGCTGTCACTTGAAGGGGTGAGGCAGGCCCTCTGAGCTTCCATCACTCAATCTTGCCTCATTCAATTGAAACCAGGATGATGTGCCACCATCTTTATTCCAGAGAGAGTAAATGTAGTAATACTCCCTTGACAGTGTTTCAGATCATTGTCAGTGTTCTTATATACCTGCTCCTGGCCCCCATCTCACACACACACACACACACACACACACACACACACACACACACACACACACACACATGCACACACATATACTACCACTACTACTACCACCATAAAGCTATTAGCCATATAGCTTATTCTCATGTGTAGTTGATGATGTCATTTAGTAAGAATGCCCTCTAAATCTGTGTACATGTGTGCGTGCATGGTTGTGTTGGTGGAGAGGTAAAGGGAGCAGAGATGGAATTATTTTAAATGGGCAAACCTTCATGTTTTGGTTATTAATGTCTGCTGAGAGACAACCATGGCAGAGCAGATAAAAACCTGGCCTCAGAATCCAGGAAGACCATGGTTCAAGTTCTGCCTCTAATACATACTGGCTATATGACCCTGAGTAAGTCATTTAAGAGTTGTTAGGTGGCACAGTGGATAGAGTACTGGGCGTGGAATCAGAAAGACCAGAGTTCAAAGTTTTCCTCAGACACTTACTAGCTGTGTGACCCTGAGCAAGTCACTTAACCCAGGCCTAAACATAGAGAAATGCATATCAGGCATGAGGCAGGAAAATTTCTGTTTAAGGTAAGGAAACAATAAATGGAATGCCATGTAGGAAAAACAGGTAAGGCAACTTGGCTCAACCATAGTGTTATGCCAAGCGGAGTGAAGGGCAGTAAGACTGACTAGTCAAATCAATAAACATTTATTAAGTGTTTACTATGTGTCAGGTACTGTATTAAGCACTGAGGATACAAAGAAAGGCAAAAGCAGACCCTACTCACATTTTAATGTGGGAGACTTCATGCAAACAACTATGTACAACAAAGATATATGCAGAATAAATTGAAGGTAATCTCAAACAGAAGACACTAATATTAAAAGGCACCAGGAAAGGCTTCTTGCAGAAAGTGGAATTTTAACCTAAACCTGATGGAAGTCAGAGAAGTAGCAAACCACTCCAGTATCTTTGCCAAGGAAACTCCATGTACAGTTGGTCTCCAGGCCAGGAAGAATCAGACATGACTAAATGACTGAACAACAACAAGAAGTCACTTCTTGGTATTCTGGCAACTCTTTAAATGTATAAGTGGTAATAAGGGGTGCTATCTGCACTGGAAGAAGGAGTTTTCTCATTTGAGAGTTCTCTGGAACAATGAAATCATAGATCTTGCTCCTATTCCCTAATGGAAACATACTATAGTAGTTCCTCAGGGACTTATGCTACAGAACCATGTTTTCCCAAGGTAGTTATGTTTTTTTCAATCTGTTCAACCTCTTTGAGCAGGTCAAGACCAATGCTATTCCAAATTCAACCTATTGTAGCAGGTTATAGTAAGATTCCAGCGTATTCATGACAGTATACTTCCGTGACTTGAAAACATGGTAACTGAGGATTAAAGAATGAAACCAATAAAAACAGATTTTCATAGTATTGATCCATATATTCTGGAATGTGAGTCATAGAAAGAGGACTGCTCTGGATTACATTCAAAACCAAACTCAACACCTTGGTCTGGAAACCATCTCCTTCTCATGACTTTATTTCTGCTAATGCAGCTGCCATTCTCCCAGGAAGCCTGATTTAAAACCTTCGGAGTACCTTTTATTTTCCTCTTTCCCTCATGGCCTGGCTCTGAATCTCTTCTCAATCCCTGCCCATTCTGCATCTTTTTATCTCACTGTGCGCCCAGTCACAAGCTGCTTGTTCAGACCTTCATTACCTCTCTTCCTGATTTGTGCCTCCTAAGTGGGCTCCCTATCAATACTGCCTCTTTCCTCTGGTACAACCTGCAAAGTTCTACAGGATGTCATCATGGCATCCCAAAGGTCAAAGATCTTTAATAGCTCTTTATTGGCTCTCAAATGTAGCCCAGAATCTTCTGTCAAGACAATGTGATATTGTAGAGGTCCTAGACTTAACTATTACAATCTATGTGTTCTTGAGAGAACAACTTATTTGCACTTCAGTTTCCTCATTATTAAAATAAAGTCATTGGGCAAGATAACAGCTCTCCTGGCTTAACCTGCAGTCATAAACTCCATTCTTTGGTTCCAACCTAAATGTTCTCTGTTGCAATTTTTATTTTGCTCAGAAACATGTATTGGAAATTTGCAAAATCAAGAGCGAATATAAACTCAATGCAAATATATATGCAGACATATCTATACAACTCTCCTAAGAGAGAATAGCCTATGAAAGAGGATGTATCTAAACAGCTCTCCTAAGAAAGGGGAATGGTCTAAAATCAGACCTGTCAACACTGCTTTCTCAAAGTCACACTGGAAGAAATGGAATTCTGGTTTTCTTTATACAGTGCAAGGCTGAGACATACATTCTATCACTCAATACTTACAATTCCCTAAACACTTTTAAAAATATTTTTTTTCTAGCTTCATCAATCAACAAGCACTGTGCTCAATTATAAAAAGAGATATAAATAATAAGCAAACACTATCTCTGCCCACAAGGATCTTACATTTTAATGGGAGGGAAAGGAACTATCTATCTATCTATGTGTGTGTAGATAGATAGATAGATAGATAGATAGATAGATAGATAGATAGATAGATGATATAGATATAGATATAGATATAGATATAGATAGATATAGATATAGATATAGATATAGATATAGATATAGATATAGATATAGATATAGATATAGATATAGATATAGATATAGATATAGATATAGATATAGATATAGATATAGATATAGATATAGATATAGATATAGATATAGATATAGATATAGATATAGATATAGATATAGATATGTGTGTGTATATTTTGTGGTCTCCAGATACTCATGCCTTAACCTCTAAGACTTTCATCTACTCGGTACACATCTTTCATACAGGCCAAATCAACATGACTGGGCCAAAGAAAGTATGAAGGATAAAAATGTGGTAAAGAGACTTGAATCTAGAAAGGAACCAGCTTATAAAGAGTTTTAAATGCCAGGCAGAATAATTTGTATTTGAGCCTGTAGGCAATAGGGAACCACTTACATTTAATTGTGGAGAACTCCATTTTACAAAGATCATTTTGCAGCTATTCAGAGCTCACCCCCATATCCAATCTATTTGGAGGATGGATTAGAGTAGGGAGAGACTTGGAGCAGAGAATCTAATGGAGGGTTATTGTAACAGTCTAAATAGGAAGTGATGAGGGCCTAAATTGAGATAGTGTAGAGATAAAAATTGTATGCAAGACTTGTTGAAAAGGGTAAAAGTACAAGACTTGGCAACAATTGAAAATATGGTACGGGCAAGGAAGAAGAGTCAAAGATGACACAGAAAACTTGAACTTGATGAAACTTGATGAAAACAGATGACTTGAAAGATTGTCTTGTTCTCTATGGTAACAGGGACATTGAGAAGGCAAGGTTTTAAGGGGGAAAGATAGTAAGTTATGTTTCAAATATTTTGATTTTGAAATGCCTTGGCAATGAAATACTTATTTCAAAATGTTCAATAAGTTGGAAGAGATATTAGAGCTGAATCAACACATCTGACACGTTGGTGTGGTGGTGCTAGGGACAAATACTGCAGAGAGATGAAGAATGGTGATAATTAAGAAGAGGCCTTCTTTTCCTTGACATTTTTCTCCAGGTTTTAAAACACTGCTTTCTCCTGGTTCTCTTCTTACCTGTCTGAATGCTCCTCATCAGACTCTTTTACAGTATCTTTATTTAATCCATGCTGGTTAACTATGGTTGTCCTTCAAGGATTTGCCCTGTCCCCTCTTCTCTTCTATCTATAAACTATTTTGCTTGGGAATCTCATATGCTTCCATGGATTCAATTAGCATGTCCATGTAGATGGTTCTCTGATCTATTTATCTAGCCATAATTTCTCTCCTGATTTCTAGACTCATATCTCCAACTGTTACACAAATTCTACCTGGCTGTCCCATAGCTACCTTAACTTGACATGGCCAAAACCTAAATCTCTCTCTTTCCCATGAAACCCTTTTTTCTGTACATCTTCCCTATCATCACTGAGGCTATCACCCAATCTTCCCAGTTATTCAGGTTCATAATCTATAGTTTATCCTTGACTCCGCACTCTTTCTCATCCCCCATATTCAATCTGTTGCCAAGTTTTGTTGATGCTACCTGCAAAATATGTCTCACATATTTATTCCCTTCTCTCCACTGATTTTGTCAACCCCTTGGTAAAGGTTCTCATCTCCTCACACTTGGATTGCTATAACTATTGTTGTTGCTGTTATTGTTGTTATTAGTCTTTTGTTCTTGAAGAGGAACAATGACATCAGGAGGGTGATGTCTTAACTTTCAAATGAATTGGATTTAAGGTAGGCAGAGATGTGTAAAGTCATCAGCTTTACTCTCTCCTCCAAAGTTATTCAGAAGCCAGTGGCAAGACATAGGTCAGGATGACTCACGGTGGTGTGGATTCAGTGGGAGACCTTGCTATAATAGCCTTCTGGTGGCCTCCTTGCCTCAAGTCTCTCCCTGCTCCAGACCAACCTTCACCCAGCTGTCAAAATGACCTTCCTAAAGCACAAGTCTAGATCCCTATTAACTATAGCCTGAAATATAAAGTCTTTCATTTATTGTTTTAAAATATTCATAATCTGGCCTTTTTCTGCATTTCCAATCTTTTTGCACCTTATTCCCTTCAATATATTATATATTCTAGTGACACTGGCCTCCTTGTTCTTTTCACAAGACATTCCATTTTTTTAAATTGTATTTATTTGTTTTTAGTTTTTAACATTAACTTCTATAAGATTTTGAGTTCTAAATTTTCCCACTTTCCCTCCACCTCCCCCACCCTAAGACAGCATGCAATCTGATATAAGCTATACATGTACAATCATATTAAACATATTACCACATTAGTCATTTTGTGAAAGAAGAATCAAAACAAAAGGGAAAAATCATGAGAAAGAAAAAAAGAGAGAAAATGGCATGCCTCAATCTGCATTCAGACTCCATAGTTCTTTCTCTGGATATGGATAGCTTTTTCTATCATGAGTTTTTTGGAATTGTCTTAGATTCTTGCATTGCTGAGAATAGGTAAGTCTATCAAAGTTGGTCATCACACAATGTTGCTGTTACTGTGCACAATGTTCTCCTGAACTTCACTTCAGTTCACTTCACTCAGCATCATTTCATGTAAGTCTTTCCAGGTTTTTCTGAAGTCTACCTACTCATCATTTCTTATGGAATAATAGTATTCCATTACATTCATATACCAAAACTTGTTCAGCCATTCCCCAGTTTATGAGCAGCCCCTCAATTTCCAACTCTTTGCCACCACAAAAAAAAAAAGAGCCGCTGTAAATATTTTTGTACTTGTGAATCCTTTTCCCATTTTTATGATCTCTTTGGGATATAGACCAGGAAGTGGTATTGCTGAATCAAATGATATACACAGTATTATATCCTTTTGGGCATAGTTCCAAATTGTTCTCCAGAATGGCTAGATCAGTTCACAACTCCACCAACAATGCATTAGTGTTTCAATTTTCCCACATCTTCTCCAACATTTATCATTTTCCTTTTTTGTCATATTAGCCAATCTTATAGGTATAAGGTGGTACCTCAGAGATATTTTCATTTGCATTTCTCTAATAAATAGTGATTTAGAATATGTTTTTTTCATATAACTAGAGGTAGCTTTAATTTCTTCAGCTGAAAACTGCCTACTCATATCCTTTGACCATTTATCAATTGGAGAATAAGATTGAGTTTTCTAAAGAAAAATGCAAACTATAAATGACCATTTAAAACCATTCCGAATCATTGATAATAAGAGGAATACAAAGTTAAAGAACTCTAAGATTTTATATTATACTCTGCTCATTTCTAGAAATGACAAATAGAAACAGCCAATGTTTGAGAGATTATAGGAATATAGGCACACATTGTTAGGAGAGCTATGAATCAAATCAACATTTTTGGAATTGACTTTTTAATTATTTAGAGAGTGACTAAACTGATTATCCTCTAACCCTCAACCAGGCATAAACCAGACAGAATCAAAAGTCTGCTACGCACGAAAACATTCACAAAAATCCTCTTAGTTGTAGCAAACTATTGGGGAAAAAAAAGTGAGTGGTGATGTCCAACAATTTGGGAATGTTTAAAAAGGAAAAGTCTATTATTTGACTAAATGGAGGAGTAAAATGTGGTAAAAAATGTTAACTACAAAAGAAGGATTCAGGGAAACAAAAGAAAAATACATGAATTGATAAATAATGAAATTAACATAGTAGAATAGCATTACACCTCATGACTGTGAAAATCTAAATGAAAAAAAAATCACTAAAAGGAAGTTGAACTCTGAGTAACTGAAGAACTGCTCATAGCCCTAAAGAACAGATAACGAAAAATACCTCTCCCCTCTCAACTAGGGAGTGGGGAACTAATAGGACTGAATGTTGTATTTGCTGACTATCATCACTTCATGTGGTTTCAATTAATTGTTTATCTTTTTTAAAAGTTCACTTGCCCAAAGGGCTTTAAAATTATGCACAAACATTGCCCTAGTAATATTACTACTAGGTCTGTATCACAAAGAGATTCAAGAAAAGAGAAAAGGGTCTATTTGTACAAAAAAAAAAATTACAGTAACTCTTTTAGTGGTGGCAAAGAATTGAAACTGAAGAGATACCTATCGATTAGAAAATGGCTGAACAAGTTGCAGTATATGGCTGTGACAGGGTACTATTCTGCTACAAGAAATGATGAGCAAGATGGTTTCAGAAAAAAAAAACTGGAAATATATGAACTGATACAAAGTGAATTGAGCAGAACCAAGAGAACATTGTACACAGTAACAGCAACACTATAGATGATCAGCTGTGAATGACTTATCTATTTTCAGCAATATGTAAGACAATTCCAAAGCATCCATGATGAAAAATGCCATCCACCTTCAGAGAGAGAACTGATGAATTCTGAGTGCAGATTGAAACATATTTATTTCACTTTCTTTATTTTTCTTGTTTGTTTTTTGTATTTGTTTCTTCTGTAGAATGGATAATGTGGAAATATGTTTCTTCTGATTTCACATGTATGATTAATACCATAATGCTTGCCGTCTCAAGGGGTTGCAAGGGAGGGAGAAAATTGTAACTCAAAATTTTAAAAAGTGAATATTAAAAAAAAAGTAATATAATTAAGAAATATTTAAAGAAATAAAAATATATTTAAAAATAAAATAAAATCTAACTTTAAAAAAAAGGGACCATTCTTTGACTGAAATTTAATAGGACTTTCTCCCCAAATGACTGTGACATCATAAAAGACACCCATAAAGCGTACTTTATTCACAGAAGTACAAGTCCTTTTTAAATGAACATACTAAAACTCATATATGTAAATATGTTTCCCTCTTCCAAGTATACTCCAATCACCCTACAATTATTTAAACCTTAAAGTATTGCTTAACTTTTTCTTTGAGTAGTACAATAAAAGTCAAGTTATGAACCATTGAACACAACCAACCTTCTTGTACATGTAAGATTCATATATTCTGCCTTGCAAGGTAGATTATAAAACCTCTCCTCTGAGTGGGGAGAAAGGAAAATCATGCCTTTTACTTTCTTTTCAATCCCTAGAAGTACCTATAACAGTGATGGCCATGCGAAATGCTCTTGACTAATATATTTTGATTAAGATATTTTTTTAATTTCTCCAGACGAAAAAGGGAAAGAGATTATTGTTTCACATTCTTCAGTGTACTAATATTATTTAAATTAGAAATGTAAAGTTGCTTACAAATCATCTAATCCATCACCCTCATGTTCCATGTGATGAAACTAAGACACATAGGGCAGTTCAGTTGTGCAGTCCCTAGGCCTGGAGTCAAGAACTTAATTCAAGTCTGTTCTTAGACTGCTACCGGCTGTATGACCTTGGGCAAGTTACTTTACTTCTTTTTGCCTTTGTTTCCTGATCTGTAAAATGGGGATTATGATAGAACCTACCTCCTAAAGTTGTTGTGGGGATCAAATGGCATCATAATTGTAATGTACTTAACATACGGTCTGGCACATAGTAAGCACTATATAAATGTCAGCCATAGAAAAAAAAAATGAGTTGTCCCAGTTTTCATAGGTCCTAAATAATAGATCTCGGATTTTGAATACAACTCCTTTGATTATAAAACAATGCTTCTTTCTGTTATATAAAGTACACTAGATGCTCCCACATCTCCACAAGCTCTGTCAGAGTATTCTTCACGTCCCCCTCTGAAACGCTCATGTCTGCTGTTATCCACCCTGGCCATTCTCCACTGGGTTAACTTCATTTTCCTCTTTGCAAATGCTCAACATGCTGGCCTATTTAAAAATATCACTCGTTTGCTTAGCAAGCCATGGTTTCTGCCAGCTCTTTAGATAAAGAGGATTCACTTATTAATCTGCTCTGTCTCCATCTGCCTGCCAAATTGGGATTGACTGCTCACTGTCCAGGCTGATAGCAGGGAGATCTGATTGAGGACAAGTTTCTCTTTGTACTTTCTTATTTTTTTTCCCTGATACGGCACAACAGGTCTGGTGCAGCTGCGGTGTTAAGCTGATGTGACATGATGTCAGATGACCTGCCACGGTACGTCAGAAATTAAAAAGAAAATATTCTTTCAGACTAGAATTCCGTATGTGATTTTTATTTCCTTGGGCTTTGAGCAGATTGAGTATTGAATTGCTTGACTGGAGCCCATGGATAATTTAATACCTGCAACATTTGTCCCTGGGTGAATTTCAGCCACATTTCGCTAGTTCGACATAGCCTTGCATGTCGTATCTAAGGCCTTATCCATTTCATGGAAATCTTGTAAATATTGATTGATGAAATCCCAATGAAATCCTCTTTCAAAATGTGAGTCTGAAATGCTCCGTCAAGAGAGATCCTAACCTTGTATTTTTTTCTACCCACTTCCCATCTAGTTGTGGGGTGATTGCTTGAAACTGAAACTCTTTGTCTTGATTTCTGCCCTGTATAGAAAGGTCCACTTTTCCAAGTTCTGAAATGAAACCCAGCTTGCCATGTAATAGGCCTTCAAGGGAGTTAGTCCCACTTCAAATACTACAATGGGACCAAGGTATTTTTTCTCACATTGGTATATTCCACAAAGATCATTAAGTCTCATTGCCTCACCTTTGTCTACCTTAATAGCAACCCTGAGGAATAAAATGGGAGGAAAAAAAAAACTCAGAGATTCAAATGTTTCTCAGTCATTGAGTGGTTGGCACCACAATCACAGAATGCACAAATCTTGGGATTGGTTTCCTTCAGTTTTAAATTGAATGTTTGGAGTAAGGCAAAATAGTCTTAAGCCACAATATCTTTAAAAAAAAGTTTGTTCATTTAGTTAATTATTTTGCATACGACCATTTTGTTTGCCTTAGGGACAGAATCATATAGACAGAGCCATGACTAACTGTTTATTCAGAGAGCAAAATCTCTGTCACTTCAAAAAGGAGCTAGATTTCCACTTGAGGTTATAACAGAGGCATTTTCAGGTAGAGTTTAGATTAGATTGCCTCTGAGGCCCCTTCCCTTCCAATTTAGAGATTCCATGATTCTTTAATTCTATTGCCTGACAAGTTACAATACAACCACTAGAAGAAAAAGAAAAGAAAAGAAAGGTCAATCTACTTGTATATGTCAAAAACAACTTATAAAATAACATAATCAAAACTGGACTTATATGTTTTAAATCACAGTTATTTTTGGTAATCATAGCTTCATCAGCAACGCAAAAGGTCAGAAAGAGAGATACTGTTTTTTTCTAAGTCACAGTCAACCTCTGCCCCAACCAAGATTTCTGGAAAATATATGCTTAGGGCCAAGTCAAAATGGTAGAGTACGGGCAGCAACCCAGTTGAACTTTCCCAATATTCCCTTGCAAGCAACTTTAAAATTACACTTCAAGTCAAATTTTGGAGCAACAAAGTCAACAGAAGGTCAGGATAAGATATTTTTCCAGCCTAAGACAAGTTAGAAGGTCAGTGGAGAGGTCTGTGACATTGTAGTAGAAGTCTGCTCAGATGGCATGCACGTGATGATGGTAGCACCAGTGCAGGCATAAGAGATGGTAGCATCAGCGTGTTTTTGGGAGCTCTCAGTCCAGAGACAAATAAGGGGGGTCACACAACTTGGCAGAAAGAGATTGCAGGTGACCTCTTGCTGACACTGTGCGCAGCTGTGCTGATTGACATCTTTGTTGGCCATAAGCAGTTCTGAATCACAGTTCCACAGTAGAGGAGCACTTGTGGTTGATCACAAGAGAGCAGGGGCACTGGTTGCAATTCCAAGGCAGAGAGGAACACTAACAGGTAAGACGTCAGAAGAGTAGAGGACCGGGTCACAATTCCAGGACCAAGAGGAGAACTAGTACTTATGGCTACAGGGGAACAAGTCTTCTTCCTGGGTAAAGACTAGAATGCAGACCAGGAAAGGAGTAACCACACCTCTCCCCACAACACACTTCCCCGGAAAAACTGAAAACTTGCAGACCCACAGTACCAGCTCTGAAAACAGCAGCATGAAAAAGCCTAAGAGGTTGGGGCAGTGCCTCCCCACCTGCAGGTGAGCTGAGCACAACTTTAATATAAAGTTCAAAGTCAAGAAATAGGCTGAGAAAATGAGCACACAGCAAAAAAAAAGAAAAAAAGAACTTGACCACAAAAAGCTGCTATGGTGGCAAGGAAGAACAACACACAAATTTAGAAGAAGACAATAACATGAAAATAGCTACAATCACCGACTCAAAAAGAATGTTAATTGGACCTAATACCAACCAGGAATTTTGGAAGAGTTAAAAGAGAGAGAGAGCAAGAGAGAGAGAGAGAAAAGAATGGGAAAGGAAAAAATGGGAAAAGAAATAAGAGTAACGCAAGAAAATTATGAAAAGAGAATTAACACCTAACAGCTGAAGTCAAAAAAGCAAAGGTAGGAATCATGGTCTCAGACAAAGCAAAAGCAAAAATAGACCTAATTAAAAGAGATAATCAGGGAAACTTTTTTTTTTCTAAAAGGTATCATAGACAATGAAACATTATCAAAAAATTTTACAGTATATTTTTCTGATAAAGTTCTCATTCCTCAAAAATATAGTCAACTTAGTCAAATTTCTTTTAAAAAAATTAGAGCCATTCCCCAAATGACAAATGATTGAAAGTATGAATAGGCAATTTTCAGAAGAAGAAATCAAATTGCTTGGGGTGTGTGTGTGTGTGGGGGGAAATGAGCTTCCAATCCAACAAGCATTTGTTATGCACCTACAATGTTTAAGGCACTAGGTTAAGAAGCCCACAGGATACAAAAACAAGACGAAAATGTCCCAGAACCAGAGAAATGCACATTCTATTCTGAGTGGAGCAGGGATATGGTTATCTAAATAGCTAAGTACAAGACTATGTGAAGGTGAGGGCACTAACCATTAGGAAGCTTAAGAACATCATGTAGCAGATGCCACTTGAGCTGATCCTGTTAATAAGTCAGTGATTCTAAGTAGAAGGGCAAAGGTGCCATACTCCAGGCCAGAGGGACAGTCTGTACTAAGGAACAGAGCTAAGAGAGAGAATTCTATGCTTTTTTTTCAAACCAATTCACAATTTTCATGTCTACCCAACAGGACTGATCATCACAGACAACTTCTGTATCCTCTTCACCACTGTTTATAAGCTTGGGGACATAGCAGGAGCTTTATAGTTACCTGTTTAAAATCACTGGATGATTTATTACTTCTTTCAAAAAATTAGGATTAGTACCAGTGCCAATTTATCTTTTAGCAAACCAGGGTATATTGGATACAAAAAAAAAAATGCAGTCTTCTGACTGAATTCATATAGAAAGACAAGAAAACCCTCTTATGTTTTGTCTGAATAGAAACTTTTATTTCTTGGAATCTAAACAGAAAATTAGAATCACATAAAGAACAACAAAAGATTAAAGATTATAAAACCAATCTAGTATTTGATTGTGGGAAATTTTAAGGAGTAAACTCTTATAGCATAGTGTAGTGGAAAGGACAGAGATTTTTTATCAATCAGTGCCTAGTTGTGTGCATTTTGTAGTAGAGAGCAAACAGTTGGTAGTAAAATACTTATTGATTGATTGAATGAGGTGGAGCATTTATTAAGTGCCTGCTATATGTCAGACACTATCCTAAGGCCTAGGAAAACAAAGGAAAAAAACCGTTTCTGTCATCAAGAAGCTTACCTGCTTTGTGGTAAGACAACACAAACACATAAAGTATGTGTATATAAATAATATAGTATTTGGCAGCAATTAATCAATCAGTATTTATTAAACACCAACTATGTTCCAGGCACTATGCTAAGCTCTAGGGATACAAAAAGAGGCAAGAGACAATCCCTGCCCTCGAGGAGTTTACATTCCAATGGGGGAGACAAAATGCAAGAAAATATATTCAAAGCAAGCTATGTACATTATAAGTAGGAAATAATTAATGGAGGGAAGTCATTGAAATTAAGAAGAGTTGGTAGTGGCTTCTAATAAAAGATGGGACTTTAATTGGAACTTAAAAGAAGCCAGGGAAATCAGCATATTGAATTGAGGAGGCAAACCATTTAAAGCAAGGGGTACAGCAAGAGAAAATACCCATCACTAAGAGATGGAGGGTCTTGTTCATAGAACAGAGAAAAGGACAGAGTGACTTGATTGTAGTGTATAAGTTGATTGGAAAGATGGGAGTGGCCTAGGTGATGAAGAGCTTTGAATGCCCAAAGAAATATATTTTTTTATCTGATCCTGAAGGCAATACAGAGCCACTAGAATTTGTTGAGTAGGATAGTGACATGGTTGATTTTTAAATCATTTTGATGGATGAATGGAAGACGGATTGGAGTAGGGAGAGACTTGAGGCAGTAGCTTCCCAGAAGACTACTGCAGTAGTCCAAGCTTGAGGTGATGAGTGCCTGTACTTAAGTAGCAACAGTGTCAAAGGAAAGAAGAGAGTGTTTAGGAAAGTCATTGTAAATATGAAATTGACAATCCATGGTAATAGCCTGGATATGTGAGGTAAAAGATCATGAAGAGTCAAGGATAAGTTCCAGGGTATGAGCCTAAAGGACAGGGAGGATACTGTTGCCTTTTATAGTAATAGGAAGGTGGGAGAAGTAAAGTAGGAAAGATAATGAGTTGTTTTTAGACATGTTGAGATAAAGATGTCTACTGGACATCCAGTTTGAGTTGTCTGAAATGTAGTTGGAGATTAGAGGTCAGCAGAGAGATTAGTGCAGGATAGATAGATTTGAGAATTATCAGCATAGAGATGGTAATTAACCTATTAAAATGGATACAGTCACTAAGTGAAGTAGTATAGAGAGAGAAGAGAACAGGGGCCAGGACAAAACCCTGAGAGTCAGCTGCACTTAGAGGTTGTGATCTGGGAAAGGATCTAGCAAAGGAGACTGAGAAAGAATAGTCAGTCAGGGCAGCTAGATTGCACAGTGAAGAGAGCACAGGTCCTGAATTCAGGAAGACCTGAGTTCAAATCCAGACTCAGACCCTTGATACTTACTAGCTATGTGACCCTGTGCAAGTCACTTCACCCCACCGCCTTGCAAAGAAAAAAAAAGAGTAGTCAGATTAGGTAAGAGGAGAACCTAGAGAGAAGTACTTGCACAGGTAGCATTTGGAGGAAACAAGGAAGATCTCGGGTAGAAGGTGACAAGTAAGTTGAATTTAAAAGAAACCAGGGATTATTCGAGGGGAAAGGGGTGAGGAGGGAGTGCACTCTAGGTATAGATAACAGATTATGCAAAGAGATGGAAGAAAGTTTTGTGTAAGAAACAGCAAAGTTAAATTGATAGGCAAGTGTTTTGCAAACTTCAAAGTGATATGTAAATAAACGTCAGCTACTATTAGTTTAGGCAACTAATATTACTGTGTGTAAGACCTTGGACTATTCAATATTTTCAGACTAATAATGAATCTAAATTTTTTTTGGGACTGGTCTACACTAGCTATTGATAAACAGATTTCCTTCTGTTTCAATATGCCCTAGTTATTTTTTTTATGCTCCATTCATTTTCATTTTTTAAATGAACTTCATTCTCATGTTTCAAAGTGAATACAAACTAGTGATTCTTCCTTTTTTTGACCTTCCTCAGCTTCACATTAGGGACACTCATATTTGTATGCCTCCATGCAATTGATCAAATAATAGGATAAAGCAGAAACATCAAAAACCTTCAATATGTTAAACAATCTAAAAAAAAAAGATCAATAATGTCTCTTCCCCCAAAACACCATTCATCCCTTTTCATTCAAAGGACTCCCCCAAACATCTTAACTAATAGGGATGCTTTCTAATTGGAAAAACCAAAAGAGAAAATGTGCCCACTAACAGTGAAATATTGTGGAATCAGACTTGGAAACAGGAAATAACAAAGAGTAATGGTGGTTCAATCTGCCAATCTTTTGTCAAAGAAAAGCATCTGTTAGCATAAGTAAGGCCCAGAGAATTAATGGTGTTTCCTTCTATGAGAAGATAAACCAAACTGGGTCCCTATTTTAAGGGCTACTGTATGAAATTGGGGGAAAAAAGCTTCATGTGGAAGCTCCAGCATACTTCATTCAATAATCAGATGACGAGAGATAACAATAGAAGAGTAAACAATAATTGTAACATTAGTCCTATTTTGGCACTTTGTAGTAATGTGAGTTTCTGAGTATCTACACACACAAATCACAAACATACCCCTCATGCACATGGGAAATTTGAAATACTTTAAGGAGATATTAGTTGGGTTTATGATAGGTTATATACCCAGGAGAAGCAATGATATCAAATCAAATTAAAATGTATAAAGTTAAATATCAAGGAAAATCTCTTACTATAGAAACTAATTAGGCCATGAAATAGTTGCTCAGGATAAAAGATGGGAGTTGGTTTACCATGAATAGTTAAGACTATATTGAAAAGAAAAAAAAACACTTGAAGATTTATGATAGAGTTCTATAGTCACCCTGTAATATGAATGCAGTGATCAATTGGATAATCTGTGGAGATAGGGAGCTGTGTTTGGAAAGATGAAGACTGAGAAGGAAAATAATCAAAGTCTGTAAAAGCATGAAAGGGTAAGAGAAGGATAGAAATATTGTTGATGGAGAACAGACAAGACATGCAAAATCACTGAATTTGTTGAGTGAGTGGGAGTGAGAAGTTGAGGATGATTTTAAGTTTATGAATCTGCAAGATTGGAAATATGGTGTCACCCTGAACAGAGTAAGGGAGTTTGGAAGAGCAATGGATTTGATGGGAAAGAAAATGTTCTGTTTGGATGTATAGGGTTTTAGATGCACATGGGATATCCAGTTTGAAGTGTCCAATAAGCAATTGGTGATATAGGGAATCAAGTTCAGGAGAGAGTCTAGGGCAGGATATAAAGAGATGGATACGTAAAATACAATACACACAAGACAACAGATATCCTCAGAGTGTCTTAAGTTCACATGTGACTGTCTATCCTATGTATGCCCCCACTTTTAGGCAAGTCAGTGTAGACATGAATTTGTTTTAGAGAAAAGTGAGGACATATTCTATATTTAAATTTCTCTGGGTTAGACAATTCCTCTGACTCCTTCCCCAAGGCATGAGTCCTCTGAGTAAAATCACATTTTCTTCTTACTATAAGCTAATTATGGGCAAAGTTCACCTTAGAGAGAAAAATACTTCAGAGAGGTTAGGTGCATCTTGAATTAGATTTCAGCCTTATTCATCTTAAAACTGTACCAGCAGTACTTACTTTGGGAACCATCTCCCTCTCTCTGTCTCTGTCTCTCTCCCTCTCTCCTTGAAGGATACCAGGATGAGAAACAGAAGGTAGATGAGGAGGTCATTGTGACAATTCCATTGGGAAGATATTCAGGAATGCATTTTGAAGAAGAGGGAAACTTTGCTATCATTGTTTGTAATATGATTAATTATTTTGAAATTCTACCACCCTCTCTGTTCTCCCCCCGAATGCTCTGTTGGTAGAAAACTTTGACCTTGCTGAGAAAGATAATAACACAACATATCTGTGCCATCCATGTGATTAATGTCACCGTCTGTGAGGAGCTCCTCGACTGGCAGAATACAACTAAAATGCATGAACACACCAACGAACTCTATGCCTTGTTCACCTTCTTTCTAAATAATTCATCAGCTTAATGATAATGACATTCAAATATCATAATTACAGCTGACTCTTTAAAAAACATCAATCCTGAGGCCAAAAATGCAGCGGCCATTTCCCTTCCCCCTCTTCCTTTTCCCACCATTAGTTGTTAATGCCAAAATATGATCTTTATTCATTTCACTGACATAATATAAAACCAATGTAGATTTCCCATTTTTCATAAAATTTTCATCCGCACTATTAGTTTCACTGATAGCAGGCTGCAAAATGTTGTTAGGCTACAAGATGGAAGACACTGCAAAAACCTCAGCATGTTAAGAAGCCATAAAATTTTATTCAGTTCATTTACTGCTACAGTCCAGTAACCCTATAGTAAGAGTGTGCTATTTTTATTGTGTATTTATTTAAAGGTTGAATATTCTCTTTCCTGGGCCATCTAACTCAGTTAATCTGGATTCCTAATACACTCTGTTGTTTCCCACTTTCAGGTGCACATTCTCTCTCTTTCTCTGTCACTTTCCTTCCTACTTGTGGAAAGGAAGATGAGAGAGAGAGAAAATGACAACAGTGACATAATTGTAAACTAAAGCCTAGCTAAATGAAAGTGGTTTGGTTTTGTTGTTATCAAAGGATATCAATGGATAGTGGCAGAAATAGTCAGAGGATAATAGATAAGTATTTTGATTTAATGAGCAGTGTACTTGATTAGCAATGATTAAGGCTCTCAAATAGAATGAAAGGCCATGCCACCACCATGTCAGTAAGTGGCAGGATGCCTGATGCATTCCTCTTTGGTTCCCCTACTGAGCTCCCACCTCTGGGCTACTGTACTAACTTCATTACTACACTTCTCCAAAACCTGCCCACTTTTGCACTGATATGGATTCCTAACCTTGATTAATGTCTAGATAGAAACTGTGGGTAAACAGTAAACAAAATAAACAAACCAAACGACAGAAAAGTAATGTAAAAGGCCCCAAACAGATTTATTCTTTCTCATTAGAAACTCAAAAAAAAGTCAGTCCCAGATACATACTTGTAGAATATTCTTGCGATCACATATTCACACACACACACAACACACACACACACACACACACACACACACGTAGTTATTCCAGAAAAATAAATCCTTTTTTCCAAAGGTTTCCAAAGATTCATGAAAAGTAGATTTCCCATTCCCTTTTTATTAGAGAGGGAGAGAAGACAAGAAGGGAGGAGAAAGGAAGCATACAGCTGGGAATGAGAAAAGAAGGGAGAGAGAAGATAGAAGAAGAGGAAAAGTTGTAAGAGAAGAGGGGATATGCAAGATAAGGAGGAAAAGATAGAGGGAGAGAAGGTGGAAGAGAAGAGAGGAAAGAGGGGAGTCAGGGATTGGGAAGAAGAAAAAGGAGTGAGAAGAGGAAGAAGAAGGAAAAAGGGATGAGGAAGGAACAGGGAGGAAGGAGACATGAATGAAGGAATTAAGGAGAAAAAATAGAGAAAAGACAGAAAGAAGAAAGAAGAGAGAGGGGGGAAGAAAAAAGGACAGAAGGGAGTTTAAATCAGTAGAATTATGCTGTATTTATTCATTCAAAAGAGGTACAAAGGCTCAGTCTGGGCAGTATTAAATACTAAAGTTTCAAAAGAATATGCCAGATTCCCCAGGAGACAGGAAACATAAGAATGCATTAAAATGAGATAGAGAATGTGTCCAAAAATAGCCAAATAATGACTATTTGTAGTTACTATCTTGTTAGCATCGATTGAAGAATATTTGAGGTCCTGGTAGGATCAATGTATATAGTAAACAATCTCCTCTAAACTGAAATGTCAGAGATACAACCCAGAATAATGAATATAAAACTCTAGACAAAACTAATGACCAAAACAAGATAAACAAATTAAAACAGATAAGCCATGGAGGGTGAATGACTAATGATTGAATTGGGTATAATCCAAGCCAAAAAAAAAAACAAACAAAAAAAAACTGTCCAGTTGCATAGCTGCGTGGTATCAATACCCCCTGACAAGCAAGCTCCACTCACCTTTTCTCAGCCTCTCTAATATGAAACCTGCCCTGTAGGTGGGGGGCTAAAGTATGCTGTGGTGGGATAATGTCATTTCCAGAACCACAGTATACGCAGCCTGCCTTACTAATAGCAGAACCTGAGTGTCCAATGGAGCAAAGAATGAATGTGGGACAAGTGCCAAGGGAAAAGTCATTTTCTTAATGATCATAGAAGCAATAGAGCCTTGAGAAGTCAACAAATCCATTAAAGAACCAGTGTGAGCTGGGGTAGCAGAAGTACTGGACTGAGAGCCAGGGGACCTGGGTTCTACCACTGACTATGCCCCTAATAGCTATGTGACCTTGGAAGAGACGTTTTTAATGTCTCTGGACATTGGTTTCCTTGTCTGTAAAATAAAGAGTTTGATTTAAATCATGTTTAAAATCCCTTGTGGTTCTGAATCGTTGCCTCCTAACTCCAAGCAGGACCATTTGAACACTGTAACAGCTGCGATTGTCCTGAAGGGAGGTCACAGCTTCTGTGTAAAAGCTAAATTGATAAAGAGAAATATGTATGTGTGTTGTATATATGTATGTATGTGTGTATGTATATGTATATGTATATACTTTTTTCTGTGTGTGTGTGTGCAGAGATTACCCAGCTGCTCCAGCCTGAATGCCTGCATCTCAGGCCCCACTCCTATCCTATTGCACCTCTCCCTTCATTCCTTGCTTTCATTGTTTACTGTAATTTCTGCCTGATTCTACTATGGTTTCTCCTTTTAACTCCCATTAAGCTTTATCCTGCCCTCGCTGTGCTCCACCCATATTTCCCCTGTGTATCCAGACTAAAACAATGCTATTTCAAAATGCTGCCTTATCTAAGAAGGAATTTCTAAAACATATCTACTTAAATTATGGTTTCTTGAATCCCCATAGAAAGAATAAAAACCTATTCTTTGGTATACTCTTTTCCAGAGTCCTTCTCAGAGAAGTTCCAGGAGGACCCTTCATCAATAAGGGCATACCCCAGACATAATGAAGTCAGACATAATAATGTATCCTTTTACTCCTTACATATACATACATATGTAAATGCATATATATTATAAAATAAGTATATGTGTGCTTGTCTGTACATAAAGATAAACTTTGTAAATCACTTCGATTTTTAACAACCTTTATTATTATGCCTTTGTTGTTGTTCAAAGCTAAATCTCTCATATAATAGTATAGTAAAAAACCTTTGCATTCTTCCTGGCTTCCTTGGAAATGTCAGGGAACTTGAAGAGAAGAGAAAAGAAATATATAATATATAGAAATGTAAAGGATATGATTTCCAGGTACTCTATCTGGGCAACTACAAAAGCTGCTTGGACATTTTGGGGCCCACAAAAAAGGCAAATCTCTTCACTATAGAGTTTTACATCTTCCTATTAACAAGGTAATCAGAGAATCACAGAATCTCAATGTTGGAAGAGATCTCAGAGTCCATCTTGTCTACCCCATATATGAAAAAGGATGGCTTTCTGAATCATAGCCTTTGCTTAATGACTTCGAGTAAGAAGAAAACCCACTGCCTCCCAAGCCTTCCACTTTGAGGTAGCTCTAATTATTAGGAAGGGTTTTTCTCATTGTTCATGTTGTTCTTACATTAAGCCTTAATTTGCATTTTTAAAACATGTTTCCATTGCTCCTAATTCTATCTTCCAAGGCAAGTGCTACAAATGTGTTTCTTTTTGTACATCATAGTGCTTTAAACACTACAAGACAAATACTGCTCAAATCATCATTTGTCTAGATGAAGCATTCCTAGTTATTTCATTAATTAACTGTTCAATCAACAAGTATTTAAGTGATTATTCTGTGCTTGGTGCTGTGCTAAGCACTGGGAAAGCAAAGAAAGACAAAAACACAGTACCTGCGTCAAGAAGCTGATATACGAAGTGGCCATGCACAAAAATGGTATATATCAAGCAGATAGAAGATAATCTCAGAGGGAAGGCACTAATGATAAGCAGAGTTAAGAAGGGGCTTCCACAGAAGTTGGAATTTGAGCTGAGTTGTAAGCAAAACAAGAGAACATTCCAGCACACAGGATAGCCAGTAGAAAAACATGAAGACAGGCCAAGAGATGGGATGTCACATTCAGGAAAAGTGAATAGGCTGGTGAGCAGGATTTTGGAGTTCATAGTGAGTAGTAAGGTCCAAGAAGACTGGAAAGGTAGGAAGGAGCCAAGTTGTACCATCAACATGTATTTATTGCTATATGCAAAGAAGTTATATTAATATAAGATAAATTAGGGAGAATGTCAGAATGAAGAATAAAGAGGAACAGGAAAAGCTTTTTGTAGAAGATGGACTTTAACAGAGATGAAAAAGAAGCCAAGGAAGCTTACAGGAAGTAATATGGAGAGAGAACATTCCAAGGATGGGGGCAGTCAGTGAAAATGCATAGACTCAGGAGATAGAAAATCTTTTGTGACGAGCATCAAGGAGATCACTGTCACTAGATCATAGAATATTTGGAAAGGTGTAATGTGTAAGAATACTGGAAAGGTGGGAGGTGCCAGGTTATAAATGCCTTTAAAAATAGAGATTTTATATTTGACCCTACAGGTAATAGGGAACTTACTATAGGCTAGGATTAGAGGTCAAGAGAGTTTAGGATTTGATAAATAAATATAAGATTCATATGCATAGAGATGAATATAGAATTCATGGGAGCTTGACAGAAATTATTTTCTATTACATTAGTAAACAATTATTTAATTAGGATTTTTCCCTTTATTTCCTCATTCAGGGAACAGCCCTTGCCTGTCTCTGAAGGACATTGCTGAAGGATGAGATATACCTCCTGGTACATGCTCTGACATCTTATGTGGGATTCCACCCAACTAGAAAACCTTACAAATAGAATATGATCTAGGTGAATTCTTGCATTTAAGAAGTCTATGCCTTTGCAGACCCTTCATTAGAATTTAGAGTGACCCCAATTATGAAGGAAAATCCAACCAGAGTGGTCAGGGTAGAGGTGTATTCTTTTGTCCAGATTGCTGGAGGTGGCTGAATCTTGTTATCAAGCTATGTTCTGAGCGTCCACCTCCTCATTGACTCTTCACCAATTAGGGTTGATCTCCACCTGGGTCTTGAGTCTTCGTCTTTGGATATCAAGAGAGACCACTGATGATCAATTCATTGATTATTTGTTAGTCTAATTAATAAATTGTTTGGTAATTATTCACAAATCCTGTCTTTCAGGCATTTCATTTTCATTTCAAGCAGATGGAAGATAATCTTAGAGGGAAGGCACTAATGATAAGGAGAGCTAAGAAGGGGCTCCCACAGAAGTTGGAATTTGAGCTGAGTTGGAAGCAAAACAAGTGAATATTTCAGGCATGTAGGATAGCCAGTAGAAAAGCATGAAGACAGGCCAAGAGATGGGGTGTAATGTGCAAGGAAAAGTGAGTAGGCTGGTGAGTAGGACTGCGGAGTTCATAGTGAGTAGGAGGTCCAAGAAGACTGGAAAGGTAGGAAGGAGCCAGATCTCAAGCTGGTGAGATCATTAAGTGAAAAAAGTATAGAGGGAGAAGAGACAGAGCCCAGGACAGTTTAGGGAGACATCGACAGAGAGTGTGACATGGATGCAGAAATTAAAAAGTTAAACAGAGAACTTCATATTTTATCATGTTGGTAACATCCACTGGAATTCATTGAGCAGGGAAATAACATAGTTATACCTATGCTTTAGGAAAATCATTTTGCTGAATGAAAGACTGGAGTTAGTACAGAAGGCAAGGAGACTGATTTAGAAGTCTATTGCAACAATCAGATAAGAAAAAAAAACATGTTACAATATGTTGCTTACAAGAAATACATTTAAAAGCAAAGCCATTCACAAAATAAAACTGAGATGACAAAAAGATAATCACCATGAATCAAGTAAATAAAAAGCAGGAGTTGCAATCATGCTAAACAAATCAAACAAAACAAAACAAAAATTTAAAAATAAAGGATAAAAAAATACATCATAATAAAAGAAACCATAGTCATCAAACCAGTATCAGTGATAAATGCAATACACTCCAAATCCCTAGCACCTAAATTCATAACGGAAATATTAATTGAGCTATAAGAAGACATAGACAGTTACAAAATAGTGACAAGAGACTTCAATTTCCCTCCCTTCATTTTGAATAAGACTAACAGATAGATAAACAAAAGAGAATGTATGGAACTGGACAGATTTCTAGAGAAATTAGAGTTTAACTCCAGGTAACTAGATTTAACTCTAGACATGGCATCTTGTAAATGAGACCACAAGAGAATATATGTATTTCACTGCACCACATGGAATTTTTAAAAACTAAACCACATATTAGGGCACAGAGATATTTTAAACAAATGGAAAAAGGCAAATAATGGTAACAACAATAATAATAATAACACATTCTTTAAAGACCATAACATAATAAAAGTAATCATTTTCAGAAACTGCAAACAAAAAGCACAGACCCAAATGGAAACAACAATGAAATCCTAAATAATGCATGGATCAAATAACAATTCATAGAAACAATAATTATGTGAAATAAAATGATAATGAGGGAACAACTTCACAAAAATTTTGGGTGCAGTTACATCAATCTTCAGGGGGAAAAAGATATCCCTACAAATATACAATAACATTGTTTAAAAGAGAGAAAGAGGATTAATGAACCCAATATGCACTTAAAAATTTAGAAACCCAACAAATAAACAAACCTAAAATAAGCAAAGAGAAGAGAAGTTTATGGGATGAGAGTGAATTTCTCTTATTATATAAGACTTGGAACATTATTTCCACGTGGTTGTGAGTACTTTCCTGTTCTTCTGTACTTTCCTATTGTTCTTTTGAAACTATTTGTACACACACACTTTGATCATTTATCTAGCTTTCAATTTAAGTGGGATATAAGATGTGAAAGATATTTTTATAAGTCCATTTATAATTAAGAGTTGTAGACTATAGTAGACTGGTATACCTACTCTTTCCTGAATCCTCCTTGCATGTATTTATCTTTACATCTTTTTTCATGCCTTTTTCCCTGGATAAAATGTTTTTCACATCCTATGCACCTATACATTTCTTTCCTTTTCTTAAAAATGCATCATACTTCATTTTCTCCTTTAAAAATTACCAGATCATCCCTACCCCACAATCTTCTATCCTTCCTACAGTGCCCATTTACACCATTCATTTAGCCCTAGAGTTATCTAATTTCATTTTTTTATTTGTTAACATTTTTAAAGTCTTAAGTCCCAAATTTTATCCATCCCTCCATTCCTCCCCTCCCCCCTTCCTGAGATAGTAATCAATCAGATGTAGGTTATACATGTGCAATTATGTAAAACGTTTCCATATTAGTCATTTTGTAAAATAAGACTTGCATGCGAGAAAGAAAAGAAGGAAGTAAGAAAGAAAGAGAAGAAATAGCATGCTTCTGTCTGTATTCAAACAATATCAATTCTTTCTCTGGAGGAGGATAATATGATTCATCATTAATTCTCTGGGATTGTTTTGGATCATTATATATCTGAGAATAGCTAAGTCATTCACAGTTTTTGACCAAAGACTATTGCTATTACTGTGTACAACAATCTTCCAGTTATATTCACTTCACTATGCATCAGTTCATATAAGTCTTTCCATGTTTTTTTTCTGAAAACATCCTGCCTGTCATTTCTTATACCACAATAATATTCCATTACAATCATATACCACAGCTTGCTTAGCTGTTCTCCAATTAGTGGGCATTCCCTCAATTTCTAATTCTTTGCCACCACAAAAAGAGCTGCTATAAATATTTTTGTACAAATAGATCATTTTTCCTTTTTGGGAATTTCTTTGGGATATAGAGCTAGCATTGGTATCGTTCTATTGAAGAGTATACACAGTTTTATAACCCTTTGAACGTAGTTCCAAAATGCTCTCAAGAATCGTTGGATCAGTTCACAACTCCATCAACAATGCATTAGTGTCCCAGTTTTCCCATATCCCCTCCCAACACCCAACATTTTCCTTTTTGGTCATATTATCCAGCCTGATAGGTATGAGGTGGTACCTCAGAATTGTTTAATTTGGATTTCAACAATAGTGATTTAGAGCATTTTATTTTCATACGATTATAGATAGCTTTGTAGAATCATCTAATTTCAACATTGAAAGGTTCTTCAGAGGCCATGTATTATACAATCGTTACCTTGCCAACAATAACCTCTACATTATTCCTGGCAACAAGCTGTTCAAACTTTGCCTGAATTTCTATAATATTGGGAACAGAAATCCTACTCCTCCAAACAGAAAAGCACATCTTTTTTTGCAGCTAAAAAAAAAAACCTATTTGCTCATTTGGGGGAAATGGCTAAACAAATGATGTTATCTGAATTTAAAGGAGTATTTTTACAACTTAAGAAATGGTGAAATGGATGGTTTTAGAGATGACTGAAAAGGCCTTTATGAACCGATACAGAAGAAAGTGAGCAACAGAAAGATAAAGATTTAAAAAATCTATACTATAACAACAACATTACAAAGTTTAAAATGTTTTGAAAGACTTAAGATCACTGAGAACCACAAGGACAAACCCTAAATCCAAAAGACTGAAGATGAAGTGTGCTATCCATCTCTTGAAAGAGAAGTGATAGATCCAAGATTCAGAATGAAGCCTACATTTTAAGACATGGTCAACAGAGGGATTTGTCTTGCTTAATTATGTGTATTTCTTACCAGGGCTTATTATTATTTTTCCCTTTATTTTCTTCATTTTGGGGGAGATATGAGCAGGAGAGAATATAAATGTTTGTTGATTGAAAAAATAATTAAATTCAATTCTAAAAATAATCAGAAAAGCACAGATAAGGAAAGCTTGAATTTCTATGGAGTTCTTTGGTATATCAAGCAGAAATCTGCTCCCTTATGATTATTGGGCATTAGGACTATTTCTGCCTTATAAATCCAAGGACAATCTGTCATAATTTGATGAACCTTTGCTAGTATTAATGATGTTTGCTTTCCTAAATGCTCATACAACATACCTTCATGATCCATTCTGGGGTTTTGCTTAAAAGTGACAATAAGCTAATTACCACATAGTTCAATGAATATAAATTCTTCAACTCATTTGAAAACTAGGATAATATTTACTTAAATCTAGTCCTGAACACTTCTATTTCTCCATGTTTTTCAAAAAAACCTATAGTGGTACTTCAATATTCACATATATAAGGTTGTTTTTTTTTAACATCCTGCTATATGATATTTCCTAACCAAAAGACTTAAATTCATTGAGATTATATTAGGAGCTCTTTTTTTATCTACTGTACTTATCATGTAAGCTCCTGATGAGGAGGAATTGTTCCATTCTCTTTGCTTATATACCCTGTGCCTAACAAAATGTTTATTGTTGTTGATTGAATGACTGATTATTTACATTGCCTTGGAATCTTAGTTAATTTTTCTTGTGAGTATTGAGCATCCATATAAATTATAAGATGAGGAACCATTTCTCTTTTATGCCCTCCACAGTTTCTAACACAGTTTCATGTACAAGGTAGGTCATCAATAAAAATCAATAAATTTATATGAGACTGATTGGTGCATACTATAAGAATTATTCTGTCCTTTAATAATCACTCACAATCTGTAAATGTTGTATGAAGTGAATTGTAGAATTTAAAATGCTTTCACCAACAGCCAAGTTCAAAAAAGGATTCAAGCCTTCTGATTTCTATTTCACTAGTTAGCATCACTATTATAGCATCTGCCACATTCCTATGATTACTCACTGGCAGGTCTTGCATAGGAGGAGATTCATAAGGTATTGTTGAAGACATAGTTATTGCCTACCTGGGACAAAAGACATAATTACCCAGTCCTTTCATGTATTCTGTGTCTAAGACTACAGCAGTTTATAGCACAGTCTAATATGTAAGTCTTCTCCTCCCCACTTTCCATCTCCACAGAAATTTATACCAATCAGGGGAACACAAATACAGATAGACAGGGAATGCCACTCAGCTAACTAAACGCACTGCCTTGTACAGTGAAGTGTCATTCAGCTCTCTTGGCCTCTTTCTTGCCAATACAATCAGCTTTATAGCCATTAGTTAAGAGAAAGTTTAAGGTAGACCAGTCAGTCTATAGGCCTCTACTGTGACTAATTTCATAAGCAGTCCACAGGAAACATAAAAGTAAAATGGAGGCTGTGAAACCTAGGAATACTGGCAGCAAGCAGCCATTACTTCTCAGTTCTCAGCACTTGTTATCATCGAGGAGTCCTGCCTTCTTAATTGTGCTAACATTACATTACAACCTTCTTCTGAGGGCCCTTTTCTGTAAGCACCAAGTCCAGCCCTGTGGAATCTGTTTTACTTGTCCATATGACAAGAAGTATCCTTCACCTTCCCTCCTGGAAAATAAAATGAAAAGAGAGAGAAAGAGAGAGAGAGAGAGAGAGAGAGAGAGAGAGAGAGAGAGAGAGAGAGAGAGAGAAGGAAGAAAGAAAGGAAAGGAAGGAAGGATGGAAGGAAGGAAGAAAGGAAGGATGGAAGGAAGGAAGGAAGGAAGGAAAAAAGGAAGAAAGGAAGGAAAGAAGGAAAAGGTAGCTTCCTCAAATAAATGGAAAAATGAAGAGGAATTCACTTCCCCATTTCCCAGATTCCCCCCAAAGCACTGGAGACCAGGGAAAGGACACATAATGTATTTAGAAACCTGGATTTGAAGCTGAGCTGGCTTCTTTCGTTTCCTGCCTCTTTTGCCCATGGTATTGGGAACCATTAGTATTTGGTAGAGATGCATAGATAATAAAGCCTAATCACAGGCTTTCCTTTTGTCTAGCTGAGAATTATGTATTCAATATGCAGGACTGCTACTTGTCTTTGAGAGATTTGCTGAGGATTTTCTTTGGTGCCAATGATCTCAGTAGAAGTGTGCTTTTGTTGTGACTATTATTGCTTATTATATCACATTTATTGAGCTTTGAATTGTGCTGGGTTCAGTCCAGAATATCGAAGTAGGCATGGTCTCTAACTCATATAAATTATAAAAATTAAACATACAAAATAATGAAGGAACAGTTAAGCGAAGAGATATTTTTTCCAGGGGAAGAGATATAGCTTGCGCAGAAGATTGATTTGTGTTTGGTTATATATAAAAACTACTCAGTAATATAGAATTCCTAAAGAATATAGGCACTGTCCTAAGGATACACACATAAAAACTATGGACAGTTTCCAAATAAAAAATGTGATAACCCACTCTTCACCCATGCACACACCTTAATAGCAGTTATCATCTTCGAATGAATTTGAACTTCTTGTGGGCCTGCTGATTTAGGACATGGGCATAATGCAAGGTTGACAGATTATTTGGGTTTCAAGGGTTTCTCATTTCTGTTACCAGTTGTCTCCAAGAACAAAAGTGCTTGGCACATCCTAGGTGCTTAATAAATACTTGTTGCTTGCTTGGTTTTTATGAACTGCCTTGGATTTTTCATTTTTTTTTCTTGAAATTATTGAGTACATAGGCATAGCAAGCACTTAGTAAATGCTTTTCAACTTTCATTCATTCACTCTTTTACTCATACTTGCTATATCCTCTTCTCCTTTTTCTTCATCAAAATTCTCATCATAAAATACTGGGATCATAGTTTTAGAGCAAGAAGGGACCTGAGAGGCTTTCTAGTACAGAGGTGTCAAATAGCCTGGTAGCCAGGCAAAACTCACAAAATCATCCCAAAGCAGATTAAAATGCAATTGAGAGATATTTAACAAATAAAAATAAATTAGAACAGGGATCATATAAATATAGTTTTCTAAATCAATATGTGGACTTTAGAGATCCTTATGTAGCATTTGTTTCTATTTGAATTTTATTACCACTGATCTAATACACCAACCTCTCACTTTAAAGTTAAGGAAAAAGAGAAGAGCAATTATATGACTTATCTAAGATCACACAGCTGACAAGTGGAAGAGCTAGAATTTGACTCTTGGCTCTATAATTCAAAATTCAAAACTAGTCTTTTTATCATCAATAATAAATTTTAACAAAAAAGCTTTCTATGTGGAGAGTACTGTACTGCAAAGAAGCATAAGTCATCTTTCTCTACCATCAAAGTTCTTGTATTCTAGTTGGAGACAAGACATATAACCATTTGGGAAAACCCAAAGCTATTTAGGACCAAAGTTTTCAAATATTGAGCTGTGTCTAACCTTAAATATAAGGTTCAGCTTGGGTAAAATTTCAATGTACAACCCACATGAATTATTATATTTTGTTTCATTTTTGGTACCTGAAACTAGGAGAATGGATAATGCAGACATATGCAAATTAGATATTCCCTCGATAACTGCTTAACCCACCAGTATTTTTGGAAGATCTGGTCTTGGTGGGAATTAAGTTAAATATTATACAAAAAAGAGTTTTATATATTGAATCTGATACTTTCTACTCTGCATTGAGACTGGGAAAGATTGAAAGCTCCACTACCTCAGTCATTATACAGTGAGTTTCCTAAGATTAGTAGCCATTTCGCTCTCTTTTTTTTCAATGCACATTCCACAACACTAAGAATGAAGCTCTTAAACTTCATTAAAGTTCGTGAGAGCTTCGTTCATTGGTGTTGACTAGAAGAGGTGAATAGGCTTTGCGGGAGGTGAGAGTGAGGATGGATCAAGATCATTCCAGCTGTGTCATTTGATAGCTGTGTGACCTTCATGAAGCTATCTCTCCTCTCTGAGCTCCAGGCTCCTCATTTTTAAAATGATTGGTTTAGACCAGATGAATATTGTAGTTATTTTTACCTCAAAAATCCTATTATTCTATACAAATGTAATCTGTTTCTTATTTTATATCCCAAACAGCATCAGCCAGAAAGGAAATTAGAGTCACTATAGTCTGGATTGTCGCATATCTTTGTATCATAGCTCATAGCTATCACTGACACTAAAATCAAGGAAAATGGGGCCAGTTGGTAAAGCATATTTTAAGGCTTTACTGGGTACAATGGCATTTTTAGAAATACTCACTGAACTTTAATAATGTAAGAGTGAGATTCTATTCCCATTGCAATCAAAGTATTTGAGGAAGATCTAGGCACCTCAGATTAAATCAATTAATAAAAAATGTAAACTAGGTGTGAATGAAGCATTAATTAATTTGAGAGAATCATATTACCTTGACCATTAGATGAAGGAAGTTGATCCACAGAGGAAATATTTTGTTAATGGTTGAATGAATCAGATGCACCTCTAGGCCTATACATAGAAACAGTCATCATTAAAGAATTGAAGACATGCCTGGAAATAACCATAGTCTTCTATGGAACCTGTGAGGGGACCTCTATATCTCCTGAACTCACCAAGTCACCTGAACACTTACATCATGAAATATTCATTTGCCAAGAAACAAACACAGAGGCAGAGCTAGCCAAGAGGTCACAGTATTTATGTTTCAACAGAAAGGGGCTATTGTCCCCTCCTCACATCCCCCCGCAACTCTGCTCCCTGTTGAATTATTGTCTTCCACTGATCTGATCCTATCTATCTATGATCTATGCTAGATGGACTTTATTAGTGATCCAGTTTCTCCAATGACATGGGCAAACCCTGGGGTGGGGGTGGGGGTGGGGAAATGACAATAGTGGGGACAGAGGGAGAGAAATTCTTTCCTTTCAAGCATTATTCCCTCTCGGGGACTTAACTCCAAATTTCCAAATGGAATTTTCTGAACTCAACTCATCCACCACCTCAAATCTTTGTTTACTGTTGGACTTAATTTTATGTATAGGTACAGATCTGATTCTTTCAGCCCATCACAAGATATTTCTTGCATCATCTTCTTTTCTTATTCAATAGTCAAAGGAAGTAATATTACTCCACTGGAGTGAGGGTGGATCCTTGGCCTTACAGTAGTATCATGCATATGTGCACAAATCCCTAGAGTTGGGGATCGTTATTGTACAATTAACCAAAGGAATTCTTCCTTGATCCTTCCTGACAGAAGTGGTCCTTCACTTACCTTATCTCACAGCACTTTATGCTCTTTTTATGCCATTTTATTATAACATTTTATATTTATGAAATGTCTATTTTATTCTTCTTGCAGTAACTTAGTTATTTCTCTAAGTGAGGTACACAAAGTAGGCATTCAATGAATGATGTAGAATGAGTGAGTAACAAGTAAATATGAATCTAAGGTGTATGTTAACAGCTTGGTTTCAAAAAATAGCCTCTAACATTCACAATCCTGGGAGACACATCTTTTCTTAGCTTTAAAGATCAGTGCCCTAACATCACCTTCATTTTCTTCCAACCATATATCTCCCCATCTATGAAGCTTAGGAAATTAATTTTGAATCATATTTCATTGTATTGACATATTCTAAGTTTCTGTTAAATTGAGAATTTTGTATTCTTATCAGTTTTTTAAACTTTCTTTTCACTCTAAACATAATTTTAACACAACATAAATATAATAGAATTAATAACATAATATTGGGCCAATATATTATTCTGAAACTGGTCCATAAGGGAACTGGATAAGGGAGAGTTTGGCTATTTCTCTCTAAAAGATCACTAAAAATTGAAAAATGTAGTATAATAGCCTCATATTAAATCTATGTTGGCAAAGAAAAGTTGGTATTGAGGGAAGGGAGGCATGATAAAGAGGAGGTTCAAGGAGGCAAGAAAATAACAAGAAAAAGGGGTGAATAAGATAAGGAGGTGAGGGAGAAAAGAGTAGGAATATGAAGAAACTTAAATATGAAGAAAAAGAAGCATATGGGAAAAATGAAAAAAAAAACTGAGAGCAAAACTTATACATCTCAACATGCTTAAAATACAGTCCTAGAAGGAAAAAAAGTACACAATTTAAGACTTATGATGCTATGCCCTAAGGCTGAAATCCAAGTCCTGGGCTCATCACCCTAAGCTCCCTGCTGACTTAAAGAGAAGAATTTAAAAAATAAATTAAAGTAGAATAAAAGATCTGATTCTCAGAACAACCAATAAAAACACATCCACACAAATCCCTCAAACCCCATCTCCTCCCCAGTGTTTCCTCCCTCCTGGAAGGAAGAAAATTCATGAACCCAGCAGAGATCAGATTTTCACCTACCTTACTTCAGAGGAAAAAGGAAGGAACTTTGCTGGATCCAAATTTCAGACTCAAACTTCAATGAACTAAAGAGGTCTCCTTGAAAATATACTTCAGTGTGTGCATATGCCTGGCTTTCTCCTCTCTCTCTCTCTCTCTCTCTCTCCCTCTCTTTCTCATAGAGTAAGATAAAAGGAAAAAACAAAGAGTTAGAAACAGAAAGAGACAGAGAGACAAAGAAAGAGACATAGATTCCACAGCAAAATCTTTAAGATGAAGCTATCGCCTTTGGTAACTTTGCCATCTCATAGAACCTCCTTTCTTTCCAGATGCCCACTTTCCTTGGAGCATCCCTTACTAAGCCAAGGATGCTATACACACGAGTTGTCAAATAGATGTCAAACACACAGCCTTAGGGCAGCATGGGGCCTCAAACACTCAGCTAAGCAGGTCTGAGCCAGATTAAAATGTAATTGGGAAATATTTAACAAAATACATTTTAATAAAATAAAAGATAGATAACATTATATTTTAAAATAAATTAATACGAAGCCTGAAAAGATCCCAATATGCTGATTAGTAACACCATTTCTATGTGAGTGGAACACAACGGCTGTACAAGGCTCCCATTCTGACACTCTACCAAAGTCTGCCCTTCACTAGGATGTCTCTTGTTCTTTCTCTTCATCTCTATATCCAGATCATGCTAATGCATGTCTTAGGTAGTATTACTGTGAATATAAAAAGCAATTAAGCATTAAAAAGGACAGAAAGAAGCACTGACAAAAAGGACAAATTTGAATTTATTGTACTTTTAAAAAGAAAAGCAAGCTCTACATAATAGAGATGTAAAAATTTCTTGTACAATACACTTTTTTTCTATTCTGTATGTGAAAATCATCATTTAATTTGGTATTTGTTAATTTATTGGGTTTTTTAAAGAAAAAAATAGAAAAGAAGCTCCTTGAGAGCAAGGCTTGGCTCATTTTGGCCTTTGGATTCTCCCTTCTTTCCCTTAAAACAATGCTGGCACACTCTAAGTTTTAATAAATATTTTGTTATTCATTCATTCCTCTCAGCTAATTATCCTTGTTAAATACCTGAGCTTGGCTCAGATACCTACTAATTGTGTGACCTTGGACAAATCACTTAACCTCTCTTTGTCTCAGTTTTATCATTTCTAAATTGGGGAAAAAAATAATACTATCTACCTCACAAGAATGTTGTAAATATCAAATGAAATAATATTGGCATATAGTAGGTACTATATAAATGCTAAATACGATGATGATGATGATGATGATGATGTTACAAAGTCATTTGATAAACCATTCCCTCCTAACTTGTTTGTACATAGTTGTTTACATGCTGTAGGCAACCCCCCCCCAATTAAACTGTGAGGTCATTGAGGGTAGGAACTATTTTCTCTTGCTTTTGCTTTCATTTTATGTCTAATTCTTAGCACAGTACCTGAAACATAGCAGGTTGTTAATAAATGTTTGTTTATTTTTAACAGGCAAAGAGTATAGTCTGTGCAAAGGCCTGTGAAAGAGCATAGAATGCCCTCTTTTGGGAAGCAAGTAGACCACTTTGGTTTAAACATGAGGCACATGGTGGGGATAGAGGGAGAGTTAAGAAATGTGGCATTTGTTTGGAAAGTTTGATCAGTTAAACTGTAAAGGTCTTTAAATTCCAAGTAGGGGACTTACATGTCATCATAGCCACCAAACTTTCATTAATATAGCTTTTGCTTCAAGACCTCTACTGAGAGGGAAGCCAACTACCTACTGAGGCATCCCTTTCTACTTGACTATGGCTCTAATTATCAAGAAGCTTTCTCTTACATCAAACATAAATCTCCTTTTCAACTTCTATTCATTACATCTAGTTCTGGCCTCTGGGGAGAAGGAGAACAAGTCAAATCCCTCTTCAATGTAACAGCCCTTCAAATACTTGAAGACTGCCAATTCCAGATGCTGTAAACATTTTTTGTCCCAAAGGCCATTTGGATAGGGCAGATGTCCACTGGTGAGTGGATGATACCTTGAACCTAGAATTCTGATTCCAAACAGCATTTTCAAGGCAAAGGCTGTTTTGTCAGATTTGTGATCTCAAAAATGGCATAGATACCTCTAAGGGCACAGATTGTAACTCCTCTACACCTTTTCATTCTCTGTGACTTTTGTTTATATCATCATTCCTGGACATCCTTTCTAGTCCATCTATCCAACTATTTTGGGGTCTTCAATAAAAGTTTACCTACCTTGTCCATCAATTTTCCCTTACTCTTGCAATATGGCCTTTATACCTCCTTTTACAATTATGTACTTTTCTGTTAAGATATTCTTGTATATTCATTATTTTTATGTTTGTTTTATTGATATGTTTTATTTTTACATTACAAATATTTACAGATTACCTCCACTCTGGGAGAGATATCTTATAAAAAAGTAAAGCCATTTAGCAAAATTAATAATTTAGTGACCTCATCTGAAAACGCAAGCCACATTCCACATCTGTAGCACACTACTGTACTTATTTTTTTTTTAATTTGAAGTCTCTTTATGGCCACAACATGTCTCTCTATTGTGCTACTGGTGACCCCAACTTTTGATTTCTTGGAGATTGCAACATTTTAATTTACAGCCATAAAGCTTCACAAAAAAAAAATATTGGTATTAAACAGATGCATTTTTCTTTGTTTGTTTATTTGATTACATGGGGAATTGTGATGTCTCTCTTAAGCATCCTGCATGAGAAAAATATTAATCATCAAGCTGGGAGAATTCTATTCTTGAAAGGGAAGGTAGCATATGATCCAAGTTTTCCACAATGGCCAATTGTAGGATATTACTGAAGAATTCTGTCTGGTTGATGTTGGTTAGCAGCTCTCACCAGGTGAGTGAGTAACTAATAAATAGCCTTTCTTGAAAACCTTTGGGGAAAGACACACGGGAAACTGGCTCTAAAATAAGAGTGTGAGTTGACTGAGGTAAATATAGAGAAGGTGGGCATGAACAATGAGCACATAATCAAAGGATAATTAGGAATAGATAATGAGGAGAGGAATGAGATGATATCACAAAGACAAAAAAATAAGATTTTACATGGCACGTTAAGAATACAGAAGAAATCTAAGGGCCTAGATGAAATGGAGAAGTTATGCTGGAAAGAAACATGTAGATAGATGATCAGTGTTGATTATTCAGACCAGTAAAGGCTTCCCCTAACTCAATCTTTGAAGTTTTTTTCTTCTAAAAAGCATTAACTCTTTAATCTTCTTTACCATTGGAGACATATCTGTGCCTCAGAGTAGCAGTCACAATTAGGAGCACCATCGCTATGCCCTCTAAGATGGGAATCATAACATTGCTTTCTTCAATACTAAACAACATATTTAATAGGCTCCCTGATGACTAAAATTACATGTCATCCCATGTAATGCTGTTTCATTCTATTCTACAATCATTTATTAAATATTTACGAAGTTTAGTGCATGATAGGCTATTGCCTTTCTCAATCTTCATTTTCTTTTATGTCTTTGCACCTCTGATGCCATTGATCACTCTCTCCTCCTTGATAATCATTTCTCTCTAGGTTTTGGGACACTATTCTCTCCTTGTTCTCTTCCTACCTCTCTTACCACCGCTTCTGTACTTTCTGTCCTGGATCCTCTTCCAGATCATGCCCCTGAGCTTTTAATTCTGGGTCTTCTTTTCTTTTTCCTTTATACTACTTCACTCGGTGATCTCATCAATTCCCACAGATTGAATGACCATCTCTATGATGATGATTCTCAAATCTAGCTGTCTTTCCCCACACTCTCTGCCAATCTAATCTCACATCTCCAGGTTCTTTTCAGACATCTCAAATTGAATGTCTAGTTAACATGTTAAACTCAATATGTCCAAAACAGGACTCATTACATTTTTCCCTAAACCCTCTTTCTCTCCTACTTTCCCTACTACCATAGAGGGCAACACCATCCTCCCAGTCCTTCAGGCTCACAATCTAGGAGTCATCCTAGATTCCTCACTGTCACTCACTGTTACCACCATATGCAATCTGTTGCCAAGGTCTATCAATGTCACCTTTGCAACATCTCTCAAATGTGCCCCCTTCTCTCCTCTGGCACTGCTACCACCTTGGTATAGGTCCCTATCACCTCACACCTGGACTATAGAGATGGCTTGCATATCAGTCTGCTCATCTCACTCTCTCTTCACTCTAATCCCTCCTCTGTTCAGCCATCCAAGTGATTTTCCTAAAACACAGATCTGATCATGAAACTCCCAACTCCATAGGTTCCAGTAGCTCCCTATTGCCTCTAGGAGCAAATACAAAATGTTCTTTTGTGCATTCAAAGTCCTTTATAACCTCACCTCCTCCTACCTATCCAGTTTCTTATATCTTAATCCCTGACACTTGCCTCCTACCTGTTCCTCACTCTATCTCTGAGCTTTGGGCTTTGTCTCTGGTTATCCTCCATGCCTGGAATGCTCTACCTCCTCTCCTCTGACTACTGACCTCCTTGACTTCATTTAAGTCATAGTTAAAATTCTACCTTCTACAAGAAGCCTTCCCCAACCCCTCTTAATTCTATCACCTTCCATCTCTTAATTAATTCCTAGTTATCTTATGTGTACCTTGCTTGTGTGTGTGTGTGTGTGTGTGTGTGTCTGTGTGTGTGATGTCTCCCCTGTTGGATAACAAGCTCCTAAAGGGACTGACTTTTGCCTCTTTTTTGTATCCCCAGTGTTTAGCACAGTGTCTGGCATATAGTAGGCACTTAATAAATGTTTATTGAATAATTGATACTAAAGATGAAATATAAGTATGGCCCTACCCTCAAGGAACTTAAAATCTAGTAGTTCATGTTTAGTTTGTAGGGTTTTCCTCTTTTTAAAAGTCAGCTTTCATTAGACTTTATGTTGGCAATCATTAAAACTTAGTTCAGCTTACTTTGGGGTTTACTACAGATCATATTTTGATAGCAGGACAACAGAAAGAAAATAGATTCCTAAGACTGGGCAAAGATCAGATAGAAGGGTAATTTGAGGAAGGGGAAATGAATATAGAAATTGAAAGCCGGAATTTTTTAAGACCAACTTGACAGCTTCACTAATTTGCCTAGAACCGGCATTATTCAACAATATTTTTGTGTCCTAGTGGATGAAGTTCCACACTTTTTAAAGTAAGGAAGATTTGGATTTGAATGCTCTTCCAGATTTTTAGTAGTTATATGAAACTATATGGGCCTCTCTCATTCCCAGTCTCTCCATCTATAAAATGCAGATGATAATACTTGCAGCACTTCCTTAACAGGGCTGTAGTCAGAATCAGATGAGATGGTGTGTGTAAAGTACTTTGAATCTTAAAGCACTATATAAATACTAGTTATTGTTGCTGACATAATTCTTAATTGTCCTCAACTTTAAGCACTGAAAAAAACTTTAAGCTCAACTTTAAGCACTGAAATGGACTGAAAACATGATTTTTTACTCTCAAAGAATTTTCAGTCAGATAGAAATGATCAAACCATAGGGAATCACTGGATCTTAAAGTTGGCAATCATCTCAGAGACCATCTAGTCTACAAGTTAAAATTCCTTCTATTATATTCCAAGAAATAGTCACAGAGCCTTTGCTACAAATCTTATAGTGAGGGTGATTGTCCTATCATGAAACACAGCCCATTTCATTTTAGGGGGGTTTTGATTAATTTTGATTTTTACATAATATGTGTATCCTTAGGTCTAAGACCAGTACCTAATACATTGTGATTAATAAATGCTCTGTATCTCTATCTACTTATATCAGTCAAATATTCCTCTCCTTTAAGTCCCATAAAACTTATTGTCCCTTGTTTTGAAGTGTAATTTTGAAGTAGAATAGACTAAAAGGGAAAGAAACTAAGATCAGATGATCAATTAGAAGACCACTAGAACTGTGGCCTTGAATGTAGTCAAAGGAAGAGACAATTTAGGATGGAACTAAGGAAGCAGAAATAAGGAGAAAAAGGAAAAGTTTGAATTTAAGAAATATTTCACAGATGGAGTCAATGAGACTTGACAAATTATTAGATCTTAGGGTCAAGGAAAGAAAATGATTGTCTAGGAGAATTCCAGCAACAATAACGTTAATAGAGGAGCAAATCTGGACAGGAAAGGTGAGCTTAGTTTTTAGCATTTTGACTTTGTCAGTCTAGGAGGTCCATATTCTATGGAGAGATAGAAATATGAATTGAAAGCTCAGGAAAGAGGTCACAGTTATAGAGACAGATCTAAGAATAATCTGTCAATACCTGATGGTGTGTATAGGGTGTCAAGGCAATCTAGCACTTCTGGTGTGAAGGCTTGCTGAGCCATTTTTAGAGCTATTCATTCACCTTTAGTATCCACTTGGCACTTAGCTCTCACCTGTGGTTCCAAGAAGCTGTAGCACATGCAGCAGCCCAGGGAAACTATCTCAACAGATGGGCTAAACCAGGTGGAAGGTAAGGTAGGCCTCAAACCTGTCAGTGAGGAGGGGGGTGTGCCTCCCCCAAATATGTGAAGACTTCCTCTGGCAGAATGGTTCAATGACAACAATGTGTTCCAACTACCATAAAGGTAGCTAAAGCAGGAAGTGCAGAACGCTTAAAGCTTGGTCACACTTTGAAGAGTCCAGGGTTACCCACTGTATCCTAGGCCATTGCTAGTCATCTTGACTTTTGTTTTGCCACTGGACTTTGATGACTCTGGAAGAAAGAGTGAGGCAGATGACTTGGTGCAACTCTGCTTCACTTAAATCTAATTCACATACCAGTCAAGACATCAACCCATGATGTCACTGGTCTTCTTCAAAAATAAAGGACAAACAACACCTAGATCTGATCATTGAAACCATGAGAATAGATGAGATTACTGGAGAAAACATAAAAGAAAAGGGGCCAGAGGACAGAATTTTGAGCAACATGTATACATCAGTGGGCAGTAAGAAGAGTTAGTGAAAGAAAGGGAGAAAGGGCTTTTGGAAAGATGCAAGATCATCAAAACCAAGGAAGAAAAAAATTCAAGAAGGAATAAGTGATCAGTAGTCACAATTGTGCTTAACGGGGTCAAGCGGTTCTTTAAGTACAACCCTATTGGGATGATAAAGTTAATTCAGCAAAAATAAACATGGACTGGTGTCATTTACAGGGAAGTAAGATATCTTCTAAGAATCATGGATTAAATAAATCATTCCCCCAATTGATAAATGAGCAAAGGATATGAACAGGCAGTTTTCAGACAAAGAAATCAAAGCTATCTATACTCACATGAAAAAAAATGTTCTAAATTGCTATTGATTAGAGAAATGCAAATTAAAACAATACTGAGATACCTACCAGATTAGCTAATATGACAGAAAAGGAAAATGATGGAAGGGATGAGGGAAAACCGTGATAGTAATGTACTTTTGATGGAGTTGTGAACTGATCCAACCATACTGGAGAGCAAACTATGCCCAAAGGGATACAAAACTATGCATACTCTTTGATCCAGCAATATCACTACTAGGTCTGTATCCCAAAAAAGATTTTTGTAAAAGGGAAAAGAACCTATTTTTATTAAAAAAAAATATACTTACAGCAGCTCTTTTTGTAGTGGCTAAGAATTGGAAATTGAGGAGATGTCCATCAATTGGGAAATGGTTGAACAAGTTGTCGTATATGAAATGAGGAGCAGATTGTTTCAGGAAAAAAAAAACCTGTAAAGACTTATTTGAACTGATACAGTGTGAAGGGAACAGAGCCAGGAGAACATTGTACACAGTAACAGCAATATCGTGTGATGAACAACCATGAATAACAGCTATTTTTAGCAATACAACAACACAATCTCAAAGGACTCATGATGAAAAACGCTATCTGACTCCAGAGAAAGAATTGATAGCATGTAAATACAGACTGAAGCATCATTTTTTAATTTTCCTTTCTTTTTTTATTCTTTTCCTTTCTTTCTTTCTTTTTTCTTTTTTCTTTCTATTTTTTCCACCAAATGACTAGTATGGAATTGTTTTATAAGATTACACATGAATAACCTATATCAGATTGCTTACCATATCAGGGAGAAGAGAGAGGAGGGAAAGAAAGATAGAATTTAGAACATAAAACTTAACAATAAATGTTAAACATTTGTTTTTATATGTAATTGAGCGGGAATACAAAAAAAGGCACGGATTCTGATTTTCGAAAAGAGTGGAACCCAAACCTAGCGGTCTCATGAGGTGCCTGTTAGTCCCAAGATAATGTTTCTTTCTCACCCTTTCTCTTATCCCCAAGCACGGATATAATAATGGGGACTCCACTTGGTCCTCTTCTTTGTCACATTAATTTTTAGAGGACATTTTGAAAAGTATAAGAAAGTATGAATCACTGTACCGCCTTCTTTATCTTGCTTGCTGGAGAGATGGGGGCGGGGCAGATATAGTGCAGGCCAGAGGGGAGGGGCAGTAGAGCTGCCAAGGAGCTGAGTGTGTCTCACCAAAGGCTTGTTCCTGCTGAGCTCACAGCAGTTCTGCTCCACAGGTGGAAATCTAAAAATAAGAACTCAGTAGCAAAGATTGTACGCCTATAAAATAACTAAGCCAGAACCCCTTCCCCCCACCTCCTATTGCATTTGTGTCAGGGAAAGCTGCTCCATCTTATATTTTCCAAGAGTTTGTCTTTATTTTCTACCATATCGATTGGCACCCAGGCAATGCCCCTGACTCTCCATCAAGGACCCCAGGACCGTCACTGGTAAATTTGAGTGCCCTTAGACTTCTAAAAGGCAAGGGTCCTTGTCAGTCCCCACAATGTTAATGTATGAGCAGGTTGAGCCCTAGAATAAAAATATCCCTCAGAGTATAGTCATTGGTAGGTTTACACAGTCAAAATTCAACCTGCTACCCATCTCTGGCCCAGTCACCATACAAAAGAAGACTCAATCTCCTTACTGGTGATTCTTCCTCCCATTACACCCAATCATCACTAATTCAGCTTTAAAAACATATATCCTACACCTAAAGTTCAGTACTCAGAGAAATGGGCAGTTCCATCAAAGGTCATTCCAATGAAAGCCATGAATAAAAGTTTTGCAAGTCATCAAGATATAAGGGGGGGGGGGATTTTGCTAGTTTTTCATGTCTATACTCTTGTCTCCAGAACAAACTGAACTAGAATTACGTCAAACAGAAAGTCAACTTTCTGTTTCTTTAATCTCCCAGGCCGAGTCCAGCCCCTTCCTTTTACTGAGGAGGAGGAAAACGTCCATCCAGAAAAGTAGAATTACTCCTTCTGTACAGAATTCAAACCCGTTCCATGACTCCCACACTGTGCTAGAGGTTAGGGCAGGGATGAGGACAGAAGAGGGGGGGATGGAGACTTGAGGAGAGACCAAAAAGTTGGGAAGATTTGCTGTGTAAAATGACATAAACTGTCAATGAACATGGAATAAAAGGATGTGTCTGAGGCAGCTGAGCCCAGTTTCTCCAGAGCAAGATCTGAGCCTTCCTTTATCTTTACTACTGCATTCTCAGTCTATCACATGGCCCTACCCATGGTTTTTTAATTGAACAGTAACTTTACACTAACATTTTTTGTAAACAACGTTTTACTTTTTTCAAATTACATGTAAAGATAGTTTTCAATATTCATTTTTATAAGATTTTTGAGTTCCATATTTTTTCTCCCTCACTGTCTCCTATCACCCCCCAAAGACAGCAGACGGTCTGATACAGGTTATAAAAGTGTAATCTTGCGAACATATTTCTGCATTAGTCATGTTGTGAAGGAAGAAAAAGAACAAAAGGGAGAAGAAAACACACACACAAAAAGTGAAAATAGCATGCTTCGATCTGCATTCAGACTCCATAGTTCTTTCTCTGGATGTGGATAGCATTTTCAGTTGTGAGTCTTGGAATTGTCTTCAGTCGTATTGCTGAGAAGAGCTAAGTCAATCATATTTGATCATTTCACAACACTGCTGTTACTGTGTACAATGTTCTCCTAGTTCTGCTCACTTCACTCAGCATCAGTCCTTTCCAGGTTTTTCTGAAATATACCTGCTCATCATTTCTTATAGCATAATAATATTCCATTATATTCATATACCACAATTCGCTCAGCCATTCCCCAATTGATAGGTATCCCCTAAAGTTCTAATTCTTTGCCACCACAAAAAAGCAACTATAAATATTTTTGTACATGTAGTTCCTTTACTCTTTTTTATGATCTCTTTGGGATACAGACCTAGCAGTGTCATTGCTGAATCAAAGGGTATACACAATTTTATAGCCCTTTGGGTATAGTTCCAAGTTGTTCTCCAGAATGGTTGCATCAGTTCACAATTACACTAACAATATTTTAGTGTTCAAAGTTTCCCACATTTAATCCAACACCTGACATTTTTCTTTTCTATCATATTAGCCAATCTGGTAGGTATGAGGTGGGACCTCAGAGTTATTTTAATTTGCATTTCTGTAATCAATAGTAATTTAGACTATTTTTTCATATGACTACAGATAGCTTTAATTTCTTCCTCTGAAACTGCCTATTAATTTATCAATCAGGGAATGACTTGTATTCTTATAAATTTGACTTAATTCTCTATGTATTTTAGAAATGAGGCCCTTATCAGAGACACTGGGTGTAAAAATTCTTGCCCCATTTTCTACTTTGCTTCTAATCTGGTTGCATTGGCTTTGTTTGTGCAAAAACTTTTTTTTAATTTAATTTAATCAAAATTATCCATTTTGCATTTCAGAATGTTCTGTATCTCCTGTTTGGTTATGAATTCTTCTATTCTCCATAAATCTGACAGGTAAACTATTCCTTGCTCTCCCAGTTTGCTTACAGTATCAGCCTTTATATCTAAATCACAAACCCATTTTGACTTTATTTTGGCATATGGTGTGAGATTTTGGTCTATGCCTAGCTTCTGCCATACCCTTTTCCAGTTTTCCCATCAGTTTTTCTCAAATACTGAGTTCTTATCCCAGAAACTGCAGTCTTTGGGTTTATCAAACAGTAGATTACTATAATCATTTACTACTGTGTCTTTTGTACCTGATCTATTGCACTGATCCACCACTCTATTTCTTAGCCAGTACCAAATAGTTTTGATGATTGATACTTTATAATGTAGTTTTAGATCTGGTATCACTAGGCCAACTTCCTTTGCATATTTCTTTTTCATTAATTCCCTTGACATTCTTGGCTTTTTGTTTTCCTGATGATTTTTTTCTTATTCTTTCAATTTTTTTCTAGCTTAATAAAATATTTTGGTAGTCTGATTGGTATGACACTGAATAAATAAATTCATTTAAGTATAATTGTTATTTTTATTATATTGGCTCAGCATACTAGTGAGTAATTGACATTTTTCCAATTGTTTAAATCTGATTTCAATCACATGAAAAGTGTTTTGTACTTGTATTCATATAGTTCTGGGGTTTGTCTTGGCAAGTAGACTCCCAAATATTTTATATTATCTACCATTATTTTGAATGGAATTTCATTTTCTCTCTCACAGGTGATCTTTGTTAATAATAATAGATAGAAATTCTGTGAAGCCATCTCCTATCATCCTAATCTATATCTTGCCACAGGATCCAGATAGCTCCAGAGGAGAAAGTGAGTCTGGTGACTTTGCACAGCCCTCCATTCCTTACACCTGATTCACTTGAAAGTCATAGCATCATCTTCCTGATGTCATGGTCCTCTTCAAGAAGGAAGGACAAACAATAGAAATCCTGATGATTTATGTGGGTTTATTTTATATCCTGCATCTTTGCTAAAGTTGTTAATTATTTCAACTAGTTTTTTTGGTAGATTCACTCAGATTCTCAAAATATGCCATCACATCACCAGCAATATTTTTAGTACAATACTGAATAATAGAGGTGATAATGGACATCTTTGTTTCACCCCTAATCTTATTGGGAAAGCTTCCAGTTTATTCCCATTACAGATAATGCTTACTGATCATTGTAGATAGATACTAATTTATCATTTTAAGGAAAATTCCATTTATTCCTATGCTCTCTAGTGTTTTTAATAGGAATGGGTGCTATATTTTGTCATAAGATTTTTTCTGCATCTATCTGGATAATCATATGATTTCTATTTGTTTTGTTATTGATATGATCAATTATGCTAATAGTTTTTTCTAATATTGAACTAGCACTACATTGCTAGTATAAATCCTGCCTGGTCATAGTGTAGTATGCTGGTGATAAATTCCTGCAATCTCTTTGCTCATATTTTACTTAAATTTTTTGCATCAATATTCAGTAGGGAAGTTGGTCTAAAATTTTCTTTTTCTCTCTTGGCTTTTCCTAGTTTAAGTATCAGTACCATATTTGTGTCATAAAAGGAATTTGGTAGGACTTCTTCTTTGCCTATTTTTTCCAAATAGCTTACATAGTATTGCGATTAATTGTTCTTTAAATGTGTGGTAGAAGTCACTTGCAAATCCATTTGGCCCTGGAGCTTTTTTCTTAGGAAGTTCACTAATGGCTTGTTAGATGTCTCTTTCTAAAATGGGGTTCTTTAAATATTTTGTTTCCTCTTCTGTTAATCTGGGCAATTTATATTTTTGTAAATATTTATCCATTTCACTTAGATTGTCAGATTTATTGGCATACAATTAGGCAAAATAGCTACTAATTATTGCTTTAATTTCCACTTCATTGGTGGTGCATTCTCCCTTTTCATTTTTTATTTTGGTAATTTGTTTTTTTCTTTCTTTTTCCAAATCAAATTAGTTTTATTTACTAGTTCAATAGTTTTCTTATTTTCAATTTTATTAATTTCTCCTTTGATTTTCAGAATTTCTAATTTTGTGTTTAATTGTGGATTTTTAAATTTGTTCTTTTTCTAGCTTTTTTAATTGCATGCCCATCTGCTCTTTCTTTATTTTGTTTATGTAAGCATTTAGAGATACAAAATTTCCCCTAAGAACTGCTTTCCCTGCATCCCAAAAATTTTGGCATGTTGTCTCATTATTTTCATTCACTTTGACGAAATCATTTGTTGTTTCTATAATTTGTTGTTTGACTTATTCATTCTTTAGGATTAGATTATTTAGTTCTGATTAATTTTTAATCTATCTTTTCTTTTATTTCTTATTCATTATCCTTGTTCTCTTGCAATTTTTATTAATTTATTTTGATTCACCACCAATCATTTCCATAAGCTTTTGAGTTTTTAATTTTTCTCCTCCTCCTTTCCTCCCTCCCTCCCCAAGATGGAATGCAATCTGATATAGGCTATACATATACATTCCTATTAAACATATTTTCACATTAGTGATGTCATAAGGAAGAATTAGAACCAATAGGAGGAACCACAAGAAAGAGAAAACAAAACAAAACAGAAGAAAAAAATAGCAAATATTATGCTTCGATCTGCATGCAAACTCCATAGTTCTTTCTATGCACGTGGATAGCATTTTCCATCATGAAGACTTGGAGATGTGTTAGATCCTTGAATTGCTGAGAAGGGCTAAGTCTATTAACATTAGTCATCACACAACGTGGCTGTTACTGGGTACAATGTTCTCCTGGTTCTGCTCACTTCACTTAGCATCAGTCTATACAGAGTCTTTCCTGGTTTTTCTTAAGTCTGCCTGCTCATCATTTCTTATAGCACAATAGTAACCCATTACATTCATATACCACAACTTGTTCAGCCATTCCCCAATTGATGGGCATCCTCTCAATTTCCAGCTCTTTGCCACCACAAAAAGAGCTGTTATAAATATTTTTGTACATGTCGGTCCTTTTCCCATCTGTGTGATCTCCTTGGGATATAGTACTAGAAGTGCTATTGCTGGGTCAAAGGCTATGCACATTTTTATAGCCCTTTAGGCATAGTTCCAAATTGTTCTCCAAAATGGTGGGATCATTTCACAACTCCACCAACAATGCATTAGTATTCCAATTTTCCCACATCTTCTCCAACTTTATTTATTCAGTGCCATACCAATCCAACTACCAAAAAATCATTTTATAGAGCTAGGAAAAATACTAACAAGATTCATTTGGAATAACAAAAGGTCCAGAATATTAAGATAACTAATGAAAATAAATGCAGGGGAAGGTGACCTAACCATTCCAGATCTTAAATTGTATTATAGATTAGTTCAAACTAGTTGAAATAATTAACAACTTTAGCAAAGATGCAGGATATAAAATAAACCCACATAAATCATCAGGATTTCTATTGTTTGTCCTTCCTTCTTGAAGAGGACCATGACATCAGGAAGATGATGCCATGACTTTGAAGCGAATTGGGTGTAAGGAATGGAGGGCTGTGTAAGGTCACCAGACTCACTTTCTCCTCTGGAGCTATCTGGGTCCTGTGGCAAGATATAGATTAGGATGATAGGAAATGGCTCCACAGAATTCTTTTTTTTGCTTGTTTGTTTTTTTTGTTTGTTCGGTTTTTAGGCAATTGGGGTTAAGTGACTTGCCCAGGGTCACACAGCTAGTAAGTGTGTCAAGTGTTTGGTCTAAGGCCGGATGTGAACTCAGGTACTCCTGACTTCAGGGCCGGTGCTCTATCCACTGTGCCACCTTGCTGCCCCTACAGAATTTCTATATATTATTATTATTATTATTATTATTATTATTATAGTATTAGTATTATTATTATTATTATTATTATTAACAAAGATCACCTGTGAGAGAGAAAATGAAATTCCATTCAAAATAATTGTAGATAATATAAAATATTTGGGAGTCTACTTGCCAAGACAAACCCCAGAACTATATGAATACAAGTACAAAACACTTTTCATGTGATTGAAATCAGATTTAAACAATTGGAAAAATGTCAATTACTCACTAGTATGCTGAGCCAATATAATAAAAATAACAATTATACTTAAATGAATTTATTTATTCAGTGTCATACCAATCAGACTACCAAAATATTTTATTAAGCTAGAAAAAAATTGAAAGAATAAGAAAAAAATCATCAGGAAAACAAAAAGCCAAGAATGTCAAGGGAATTAATGAAAAAGAAATATGCAAAGGAAGTTGGCCTAGTGATACCAGATCTAAAACTATATTATAAAGTATCAATCATCAAAACTATTTGGTACTGGCTAAGAAATAGAGTGGTGGATCAGGTACAAAAGACACAGTAGTAAATGATTATAGTAATCTACTGTTTGATAAACCCAAAGACTGCAGTTTCTGGGATAAGAACTCAGTATTTGAGAAAAACTGATGGGAAAACTGGAAAAGGGTATGGCAGAAACTAGGCATAGACCAAAATCTCACACCATATGCCAAAATAAAGTCAAAATGGGTTTGTGATTTAGATATAAAGGCTGATACTGTAAGCAAACTGGGAGAGCAAGGAATAGTTTACCTATTAGATTTATGGAGAACAGAAGAATTCATAACCAAACAGGAGATACAGAACATTCTGAAATGCAAAATGGATAATTTTAATTACATTAAATTTAAAAAAGTTTTTACACAAGCAAAACCAATGCAACCAAGATTAGAAGCAAAGTAGAAAATGGGGCAAGAATTTTTACACCCAGTGTCTCTGATAAGGGCCTCATTTCTAAAATATATAGAGAATTAAGTCAAATTTATAAGAATACAAGTCATTCCGCAATTAATAAATGGTCAAAGGATATGGGTAGGCAGTTTTCAGATAAAAAAAAATAAAGCCATCTATAGTAATATGAAAAAATGCTCTAAATCACTGTTGATTAGAGAAATATAAATCAAACAGCTCTGGGTGCCACATCACACCTATCAGACTGGCCAACATGACAGAACAGGAAAATGATAAATGTTTTCATGGTCCTTTATTACATGTAATTTTTATTTCATCTCAGTCTGAAAAGGATACATTTAATAATTCTGCCCTTTCTGCATTTGATTGTGAAGTGTTTTGTTTGTTTGTTTTTTAATGCCCTAACACATGGTCAGTTTTTGTGTAGATGCCAAGTACTGCTGAGCAAAACGTGTATTTCTTTCTATACCCATTCAATTTTCTCAGAGGTCTATCATATCTAACTTTTCTAAAATTCGATTCACCTCTTTAACTTCTTCCTCTTCCTTTTCCAAGCTGTTGACTCTTTTTTCATAAGCCTCCATAACTCTCATTTCTTTTCCCAATTTTTCTTCTACCTCGCTTACTTGATTTTTAAAAATATTTTTAAGCTCTTCCAAGAGGACTTTTTGGCTTAGGACAGCGACTGGTAGAGAGTAAGTGCCTAATAAATGTACACACCATAATATTACATTTTAATGCTATTTAACATACCACAATTGTATGGTTTACCCTTACTATTAGGGGGTTTTTTTCTAATTGAAACAAATAATGGGCTTCCTCATCAAACTATCTCAATACCTTAACAAAAAACACAGGTCCATGAACTTTATAGAAATTGAAAGTTTAATGATTCTTTGGTCTGGAAAGATGAAGGGTTGGTAGTTATGTTATCAAAATCCATAGTCCTGAAAGAAATATAGTGGGGAAGTGGGAACTCCTTTACCAAATCATGGAATACTAGAACTAGGTGAAGTATGGAAAGAATGCAGCTTGAAGTTGAGTTTCCTCCCAACCTCATTTTGTCAACTTGACTCTTAACTTTCCCCATTAGTTGAGCTAAGTTGATAAACATATGTGAAGGCTAATAGAGATTGGAAACCTTTCCTTTATCTTCAGTTATATATCCAATAATATCTCTGTCTTAGTCATTAGTCCCATCTGGTACTTCTTCACTGAGAGAGGATAACTTAAACAAGATGTTATTATTTAATTACTAATAGGTTCTTATGGATACATCAAATGCCAACATAAACCCAGAAACAGTAAGTGTTGTCCTGCCTACCCCCATTTATACATGCAACAAATGGGCAGAGACATCTTACCATTCTTATCAAACAAATTTCTGCTCTAAAATTTCATCTTATTTGTGGAAATACACACCAGGAAGGAATTTTGTGTGCAAATGATTTATCTGAGGAATGTCTGCTATGCTTCTCATTGTGATTATCAAACAGATATTAGAGTTTAGATGTCATTCTCCTGGGAGTTTGAGTAATATGAAATTCTCCCAGGATCTGATCATCTCTGTATAAACTTGTAAAATCAAGTTCATAAGTTTTCAAAGTTCAAACCTACAAAGATGAAACCTACTCAATTGTAGGAGTAAAGAGACCAGGGTTTGAATCATGACTCCAGCAAATAGGATGTCCAAATTTTGGAATTTCTATGGACCTTTGAAATTAAAAAAAAAAAGTCCATCCTTGATCCTCTATAAAGAAACTTAGGTCCAGTGTTGGTGCCTTCCCTCTGCTGACTATTTCTCATTTTTGAATAGTTGTTGCCATGTTGATTTTCCCTCCATGAGGTTGTAAGTTCCTTGAGGACAGAAACTATTTCTTTGTCTTTATTTGTATGCCTGGCTCTTAGCACTGAACCTGGCATCCGGTAGGTGCTTAATAAATGCTTGTTGACTTGTTGTTGACATGACAAAGGGGTAAAGTGATTGGCCTAAAGTCATAAAGTATGTCCATATTTAAAGCTAGGGTTGACCTTCACCATGTAGTCAGTGTGATCATTTTGCAAATGAAGATATAAGATACTGTAACCCAGAAAAACAAAGTGACTTGCCCAAAGTTACACAGCAAACTCTCTAACTTCAAATTCAAGGCCTTTTATAGACTACATTGGCTCCCAAAGTGAGATTCAAATCTTGGTCTTCTGAATTTAAATCTAGTTAACATTCAATTTCCTAGCTGTGTGACCATGCACAAATCATTGAAATTCATTTCACCTCAATTTCTTCACATGTAAAATGAAATATTACTAATACAACATTCCTTACAGGATTGAAAGAAAGATACTTTTTAAAAAAAATTCTTGAGGATAGATTATATAATCTTAGAGCAATTAGATATGTATAAGATTGTGTAAGCTTAGAGAGACAAGAGGGTATAATCTCATATAACAACAGAAAGGCAGAATGGTGTAAATAGTATAATGGATAAGTAACTGGCCTTTAAGTCATGAAGTGAATAATCATTTATATGGTACCTACTACGTACCAGGCACTATGTTAATTTCTTTTCACAAACGTCACCTCATTTGATCTTTATAACAACCCTAGGAGGTAAGTACTATTATTATCCCCATTTTTTTTTTCAGTTGAGGAAAGTGAGGTGATAAGAGGTTAAGTACCTTGTCCGAGGTCATGCAGCTAGCAAGTGTCTGAGGTGGTATTTGAACTCAGGTCTTCCTGATTCTAAGCCAATGTTGTATATACTGGGCCCCCCCATCTGTCTCTTTGGTCAAGTCCTGTCTCTGATTCATACTGGTCATGTGAGCTTCAGCAAGTTCTTTAAACTATCAGTGTTCTAGGTAAAATGATTGGCTTTAATGCCTATCTACATAATGAAATAACTATTTAAACAGGTATTAAACTCTATCTATCCAAGTAGGAGTAAAATGATTCATTTTTTCTCAAAAACTTTTACCTATTTCACCTTTTAGACTTTCACTATTCTTCTGAAACCTTGTAGGTCCCCATCAACTACTGATTAGAGTCTAAATTCCTTATCTTAAATCAAATCTTTCTACATTTTAGCACCACCTTAACACTCCAGCCTTCTGTCACAAAGGTTAACTGACAGATATCTTTCCTCTTGGTCTTTTCTCATGTCATTCTCCTGCCTAGAATGCACTTTTTATTCCATTGCTTATCCAAAACCTGCCCACCTTTCAACATCAAAACCTCATCCCCTCTAAGAAGCCTTCACCAATTTCTCCAGCCCATACTGCTATTTTCCTTATTTTAAACCCTTATAATAATTAGCATTTATGTCATTGATTTGGGATTTATCACTATGCCTTTGTATTGTTGAGTTCCTGCAGCTATATTTTATTTCTTCAGCTAGATCATAGTTGAGGACAAAGCCCTGGTCTTTTCCATATCTGCCACATACTTAACATCATGCAGAACCCATACTAGGGACTCAAAAAATATTGTGAATGAGCATGGAAATTGTTAGCTCCATAATGTGAGAGTGGGACAATTCAATTTTTACTGGGGCTTGATGAAGAATCCCCCCCCAAAAAAAAGCCTATAAAGTTTAAAAACAAAACACTTAAATGAGGCAAGACTCACTCAAGTCCTTGTTAATATAATACTTCCATTTGACAAATAATGCTCAGATGATCCAAAGCCTCATCTCTTTGATTAGAAGAAAGGAGGGTGATAAAGGCGGTATAAATTCCCTGAAAGAGCATTTGATCAAAGCACTTGTGGGGGGGGGGGGGTTTGAGGAATGGAAATCTAAAATAAATTAGAAAAGACTGTGTATTGTGGCAATTAGGCTGTTTCTGAAAGGACTTCCACACCTAAGGTTTGCACCTGTGTACCATTGATTGGCTAATTCCTTCTTTCCAAGAAGAAGCTGGCTTAGTTTGTTGTTACTATCTTCCTGTGGTGTTTTTTTTCTTTTAAAAAAAAAATTACTGCCAGCAAAATCATCACAGAAAATTCTTGAATACATGAGAGCCCACAGATTTGTTCAGTGTATTCAAAGAGTGAGTAATTTAAAGCTAGACATGCAGACACCATTTATAATCTTATTTTTTTTTCCTGAGTCCATACTACTGAGACCACTTTGGGGTAAAAGGTACCAGTACCTGGTCCTCACTATCTTTCCTCTTCCTCCTGCCTGGAACCGAGTATGTATTTTCATATTACTCCCTTCAAATGAGAAAAAAGAACCCTTTTCCCCTTTGACTCCTGGCACGGAGGCTGGTGGCAGCCCAGTGCTGCAAATGCTTGAATAAATAGAGAATAGGAGATTTCTTCAACAAGTGAATTATTTAAATCTGCATATGCAATGAGACCTGCAAGGCAAAACTTCTGCTCATAAGACCCCCGGGCTCTTTGGAAGATATTTGATATGTAATTTCCTAAACTGCTTACTGTAGTTTTTGCATCTTATTGTTTATTTTACTCGAAATTGTATTGTCAGTAGGAAGGTTCCCAGAGAGAGTTCTTGATTGAAATATGCTTGGATGAGTATTAGGCTTTATTTTTTGTGCATGTAATAATACTAAATCTTCAAGTTATTGCCAGTTGGATATTTGCCAAGATATGAATAAAAATGTTTTTTTCTTGTTTTTTTTTTTTTCTTTCCTCTCAATTTTGTTTGAGAAGCTTAAATAATAGACATTTTCTCCTAAGTTAAGCAAGGAATGCTCAAAGGTAAATGAAAACTATTGATTAGTGAATATAAGCAGAAAAGAGTTGATGGTGAGTGAGTTCTGTGTTCCTGATCTAGAGAGACTTGCTCTACTACAAAGGAGAAGACAGCCCCACCCCATGTCCTGCTGTCCTCAGGACCTCAGCATACCAAGCTTCCAGGTTCTCTTCCAAAGGTTAGTTAGCCTAATCTTCAACTCAGGATAGCCTTAAGAATGCTTTCTATAAATATACTGCTTTTTATTTGACATAATGTAGGTGATATTTATTTGGCACCAATGATGCAAATTTCTGTGGAATATGAAAAGAAAGTGGGAAAAAAAAGCTTAAGACAGAATGAGATTTGCACGCATGAAATAATCACAGAATAATACAAGCCAGCACGTAGGATCATAGGATTTAGAATCAGAAAGGACCTTGGAAATAATCTATTCCAGCCCCCTCACTTTTCAGATGAGGAGACTGAGGTCTGGAGAGATGAAGAGTCTTGGCTACCTATCACATAGGTTGCAAGTACTCAAGTAAAGATTTTTTTAAAAATACCATTAGCTGTCTGATTCCATGACCACTGCTCTTGCCATTGTACTATGCTCCATCACAATAGTCAAATGTTAGAAGCTTTTGGAATATTTCTACTGTTTCTGATCCAGAAAGGCCAAAATTTATCTAGAATCCAAACTGCCATAAACATCAAATGACCACATTGTTTCTCCTCACTTTCCCAAAATCACACACAGACATACATGTAATAACATGGGGACCACACATACATGTTGTATTTGATTTCTATGAGAAAAAGACAAATGATTAATAAAAAAGCTGATACCAGGAATTGTGTATGTGTGTGTTTGTGCGTGTATCATCTTTTTCCCTTCAGTTATTTCCATCTATAGTGTTCAGAATAATACTATTAATGTGAATGAGGAAGAAGCAAGATCTTTTTTCATTAGGATATATCTACCCTTTCACTTCCCGTTCTAGGCCCACCTGCTTGATGAAATTCCCTCTTACTATCCCAGACTATGTTCATCTCTTCCTCACTTAAATTCCTATAGTGTTTCACAACTTAGCCCTTGTCATAGTCCCTAGATATTTCATACATGTTAGTTTCCTTGTTCCAATTATACTTTAAGTCCCTTAAGACATTATACCCTTTTTTTTTCTAGATACCCCTATAACACTAAGTCCAGGGATTGCTATACCACAGGTAAATATTGGTTGATTTATCAGTGGCCTAATTATAGAGGCTTTGATGACTGAGTAATTGTTATAGAAAGAAAAAGATCCAGTCACTATTTTCTATATTATATTGTACAATTAATTTCTAAACTTAATTGAAAGTTTATAAATACTTCTATTTCCCCCCATTAAAGGTACAGTCAATTAAAGTACACTGTCAAAAAAAAAAAGTTAGTAAATTGTTGAATTGCATTAAGAGAGGCATAGCTTCCAGAAATAAAGTGATAGTCCCATATATTCTGCTCCTATCATACCCCATCTCGAATACTATGCTTAGCCATGAGCATGATAATTTAAGAAGGATATTGGTAAGCTGGAAAAGACCCAGAGGTGGGCACTGGAACAGTGAAGGGCTGGAGAATACCCTATGATGATCCATTGTGGGAATTGGGTGTGTTCAATGTGGATTAGAGGACTCAGTGTGGATGTCAGTTGTCCTCAAATGTTTGAAGAGCTATCATTTGGGGGAGAAAATGACTTGCAGTTGGCCTCAGGGAGTAGAATCAGGAGCAATGAGTAGACATTGTGAAAAACATGACATCACATCAAACAAACAACAATTATAAACCTTCCTATCAATCAGCATTGTCCAAAGTGAATTGATAATGGGTGGGATCCCTTTCCCTGAAGCAGAGGGTACAAAACCACTTATCAGGTCCTTTTTGTATTTGTTAGATTATGTGGCTGCTGAGGTCCCTTCTAAAATTCACATTCTATGATTTTGTGATTCTGCTACTTCTTTGAATTGGACATGATTCTGGCACACACTGGGATGATATAATTCAAATAAAGGGATATCTTATGTAGCCAATAGTGAAAAGTATAATCAAATATTCTGATGACCAAAAGTGAAGGGATGTCATTGAGGCAAGGCCCTTAATCTTTCAGCAGATGATGTCATAGCTCAGAAGAATCTTTTTTTCATTCTTTTTTAGGACATGAGAGTGTGGAATAGGGAGGTGGTTGGTGTTTAAGAGACATTAAAATGAACAAGGCTTTAAAGAAATGGGTAGAAAAAAGTCAGCAAAGAAGTGAAGAGGAAGCATAGGAAACAATAAGAGGATCATATGTATCTGCGAAGTTGAGAGTGACATAGCTTCGCTAGACGGTGGTGCATAGGGTGCATGGAAAAGACAAATATAGATAGTATGAAGTTCAGAAGGTAGGAAGGTGCCAGATTGTAGAAAACATTGAATGGCAAGCAAAGGGATTCCAGATTTATTCAATTGACAATAGTGAGCCATTGATGGTTTTAGACCCAAAATGTAACAATCAAAATACTGAATAAGAATAATTATTCTGACCTCATTGGAAAGGGTGGATTAGAGGGCAAAGAATGTGAAAGCTAATGCTATAAGGCAAAAATGGTAATAAACAATACACTCATTAAAATAAGATACATTTTATTTATATATATATATATAATATATATACATATATATATACACACACACACACACACATATATGTATGTATATATATACATACAATGAGGAATCATCATGTTAATGATTTTTCTTATTAATTAGCTAGTATGGTGTTGGGGGAAGTATGATACATTAGCTAATACACACACACACGCACGCACACACACACACACACACACACACACACACATATCTCTTAAAATCAAGCTGTGCTATACCTATTTATCTCATATGGCCTTTATAGTATAACTCTGTGATAGAAGTACTAAGAATGAATTAGCTCCATTTTGCACACATAGAAATGAAGACAGGGCAGCCGTAGTAGAGTGCTGCAGTGGTACAGTGGTAGCATAGTGAACAGAGTACTGGACCTGGAATCAGTGAGTTCAAATCCAGGCTCAGACACCTACTAGCTATGTGAACCTGGTCAAGTCACTTAACCCTATTTGCTTCAGTTTCCTTATCTACAAAATGAGTTGGAGAATAGCAAACCACTCCATTATCCTTGCCAAGAAAACCCCAGATCGAGTCATGAAGAGTTGCACATGACTGATTTCCAAATCCATCCTGAGTTCAAAGCTTTTTGTGCTTAGTAGGACCAGACAAAGCCAGTATTTCATTGCCATAACTTGATAACACACAATCATCACCACACCAAGAGGAAAATTTGGGAGGGGCATCATGAGATTATTAATGACTATTGTCATTAATGTAGTTGTATACGTAGAAAAGCATAAAATAGATAAAAGCAGTTACCCACAGAGCCCATAATCAACAGAACATTAAATTTAAATAAAAAGTAGCAGTATAACAACTTATTCTAATACTATTTCTCTGTCAAACAAAAGTATATTTTTTCTATGAGTAAAAATTAATTAAGAATCAGCAAGTTAATTAATCTATACGCATTTATTAATAGCCCATTATGTGCCAGACACTGTGTAATGTGCTAGAGATACAAAGATAAAAATGAAACAGTCTCTGCCCTCAGGGAATTTTAATTTCTATCAGGGAAACAATGTAGATAGATAGATAGATAGATAGATAGATAGATAGATAGATAGATGGATGGATAGACAGATAAATAGACAGATATAGGGATATATTCAAAATCACTTTGAGGCATCACTAATGGGCACTGATAACCGATGTGATCTTGAATGATTTATGTCTCTTGTTTAAAGTTTTGAAGGAAACTAAGTTTTGTAACAGCTGGAGGTTACACAGGAAGGAATTCCGAAGAACATCCAAAAAGGGACTCAAAAGGCCTGCCAAGGGCAATATCCACTTGAACTAATCCAACAACATTTTGAAAAGAAAACTCATCTAACAATATTCTGAAAAGGTTTTCCTTAGAAAACACAGGTCTGGCTCGTTCATTTTTTTTTCTAAGAAAGAGTTATTTCTATATTTTATTTCCTCTCCTGTTAATCTGTGCAATTTATATTTTTGGAAATATTCATCCATTTCACTTCAATTGTCAGTTTTATTGACATAATTGTGTAAAATATCTGAATAATTGTTTTGTTTTCATCTTCATTTGCTGTCATTTTTCAATGATGGTAATTTGGTTTTCTTCTTGTTTTTTTTAAATCAAATTTTAAAACATTTTATCTGTTTTATTAGTTTTTCCATTTCTTAGTTATCTTTCTTAGTTCTTTTATTTCAACTTTCAATTTTATTAATCTCACCTTTGATTTTTAGGATACCTAATTTGATGTTTATTAGGTGGTTTAAATTCATTATTTTTCCAGGTTTTTTTTAGTAGACTACTCAATTAATTGATCTGTGTTCTCCTTTTTTGATGTAAATATTTAGAGGTATAAAATTTTCCCTTAGTACTGTTTTGGCTGCATCCCACAAATTTTCATATGTTATCTCATTTTTGTCATTCTCTTTAATAAAATATTGATTGCTTCTGTGACTTATTCTTTGACTCAATCATTCTTTAGGATTATATTATTTACTTTCAATTCATTTTTAATCAATGCTTCCAAAGCCCTTTATTGGATATAATTTTTATTTCATTATGGTCTGAAAGGGTGCATTTAATATTTCTACTTTTATGCATTTGATAATACATGTTCAAATTTTGTGATGGTGTCATATACAGCTAGGAAAAAGCTATACTCCTTTCTATTCCCATTAAATTTTCTCCAGAGGTCTATCATATCTAACTCTTCCAAAAATTATATTCATCTCTTTAACTTTTTTCTTATTTATTTTCATATACATACATTCATGCACGCGTATATATGTGTGTGTGTGTGTATATATGTCTCTGTGTGTGTGTGTGTGTGTGTGTGTGTGTGTGTGTATAAACCATACTTTCTTATATTGTTAGGCCTACCTAATTCTGTGAAGGGAAAATTGAGATCCTCCACTAGTATAGCTTTACTGTATATTTCCCCTTATAACTCATTTAACTTTTCCTTTAAGAATTTGGATGCTATACTATTTGGTTCATATATGTTAAGAATTGTTATTACTTCATCGTCTCTAATACTTTTTAGCAAGACATGGTTTCCCTGAATACCTCTTTTAATTTGGTCTATTTTTGGTTTTGCTTTGTCTGAGATCATGATTGATAACCCTGCCTTTTTAACTTCAGCTGAAGCAAAATATATTCTGCTCCAGCCCTTTATTTTTATCCTCTGTGTCTTTCCATGTTAAGTTTGTTTCTTGTGAACAACATATTATGGATTGTGTTTTCTAATCCATTTTGTTATTCATTTCCATCTAATTGGTGAGTTCATCCCATTCACATTCAAAGTTATGATCATTGCGGATTTCCCTCCACCCTATTTTCTTCTTTTTTGTTTCCCTCTCTCTCTCTTATTACCCTGTCCCTCCTCAAGTCTTTTCAGCTTCTGACTATTGCCTCCTGTAAATTTCCCATCCTCTTATCACCCTCTGTCTTTCTCTTAGCCTCTTCACCTACTGTTCCCCTATTTAATAAGATAGATTTTTATTTCCATATGAGTGTGTATTCTTCCTTCTTTGAATCAGTTCAGATGAGAGTGAAGTATTGCCCATTTCTCTCCAGCCCCTACCTTCTTGTTCTGAATCCCCTCCACAGTAAATACTCTTCTTTGTATGCTTCTTTTATGTGAAATATTTTCCCCATTCTTCCTCTTCTTTCTTCCTTCTCCCAGTGCATCCCTATTTCTTTCTCTTCCACTTTTTTTAGATCATCCAACATAATTGATTCATACCTGTGCCCTCTGCCTATTTAGAATCCTTCTAACTGCCCTAATAATGACAATGTTCTTAGGAGTTATGTGTCTCATCTTCCCATGTAAAAATGTAAACAGTTTAACCTTATTAAATCTCAAATGATTTCTCTTTCATGTTTACCTTTGTATGCTTCTCTTAAGTCTTGTGTTTGAATGTAAATTTTCTTTTCAGCTCTGGTCATTTCATCAAGAATGCTTGAAAGTCTTCTCTTTCATTAAATGTCTGTTTTTTCCCCCTAAAGATTTATACTCATTTTTGATGAGTAGGCTATGCTTATACCTCTTTTGCCTTACAGAATAGCATTTTGTATGCTCTCTAATGCTTTTAGAAGTAGCCGCTAAATCTTGTATCATGCTGATAGTGTCTTCACCACCTTTGAATAGTCTCTTTCTACCTGCTAGCTGGAAGCTCTGGGATTTGTTTATGATATTCTTGGAAATTTTCATTTTGGGATCTCTTTCAGGAATTGATTTGTGGATTCTTTCAATTTTCATTTTGTCTTCTGGTTCTAAAATATCTGGGCTATTTTTCTTAACAATTTCTTGAAATATCATGTCTACCTTTTTTTTTAATTATGTCTTTTGTGTAGTCCAATAATTTCTTAAATTATCTCCCCGTAAGATAATTTATTTCTCCAATGATATATTTCACATTTCCTTCTATTTTTTTTCATTCTTTTCATTAATTTAATTGTTTCTTAACATTTCATGGAATCATTAGCTTCCATTTGACAAATTCTAATATTTAACAAATTATTTTCTTCAGTGAAGTTTTCTCCTTTTTTTTTGCTATTTGGAAAATTCTGTTTTTTAAGGAGTTACTTTCTTCATTATTTTTTGTTCTTGTTTTACCAAGTTATTAACTCTATTTTCATAATTTTCTTATATTGCTCTCATTTCTTTTCTCAGCTTTTCTCTGTTGCTCTTATTTGATTTTTAATATTTTTTGCTCCTTTAAAAAATTCTTCTTTAGTGCTTCTAGGAATCCTTGTTGGCTTATGTTCAATCTGCATTTTTCTTTTAGACTTTGTTTATAGATGTTTTCATGGAGTTGTCTTCTTCTGAGTTTGCATTTTGAGCTTTCCTGTCACGATAGTAGCTTTTTATCAACATTTTTATCAACATATTCTCTCTCTCTCTCTCTCATTTCCCCCAATTGCTCAATTAGAATTGGGGGGAGAGGAGGTCTCATTATGGTCCCAAACTTCAGACATTTTTACCTTGCTGTTTTAACAGTTAGTTCTTGAGGTCTGTAAGTTTTAATGCGTCTAAAGTAGTGTGATCTGGGAAGAGGTGTAGTCACCGCTTTTCTCATTTACATCCTGTTCCCAGGAAGTGCCCCTATTCTGTTAGACCACAAGGACTGGTGCTCCTTTCTCTGCTCTAGAAATGCAACCAGGGCCTCTATTCCCTTGTGATTGCAAGCACTCCTCTCCAACATGTAACTGCCACTCAGAACTGGGTAATGGGCAATGCAGTTGCTAATTAGGGCTCAGTCACACATCCTGTTCTCTCCCAGAGTGCCCTGTAATCTCTTTATGACCAGCTGTTCATTCCTTTATTGTTTCTGTCCAATCATCATAACTGTGTTTTGCCACTGAATTCAGATGACTCTGGAAGAGTAAGGTAGATAACTTTGCACAGCCCTGCCTCATTTAAATCCAATTCACTTGCAAATTAAGAAATCACCCTCCTGATGTCATTTGTCCTATTCCTGAATGAAGAAAAAATACATCTATGAGTAGTAATAGCTGCTCCACTGGGGACCCAACTGGCCAGTTCCAGTTGGGCAATTCTACTCCTTTCTTCTTTCCTTTTTTCCTTCCTTCCTACCTCTTCGCATTCTCTCCACATGGGAAATCATACCCTTACATGTACATGCTCTGACCAAAAGAATATAAATTTTGATCACTTGAAGTTTAAAACATATCTTGGTGTTGAGGGCTAGATTTTTTCTGTTTCGTACTTACGTGTTCTATCATTTTTTCCCCAAAAACCAGACTTTGATAAAAAAAAAAAAGGGATTCAAATGCAGCAACTTGACTATGCCTTGAAACTGGAATCACTCTGCCTCTCATTGATTGGCCAGTAATAGGTCCTACCCAAAGATTCACTACATCATCGCTTGGGCTTTGATGGCTCAGACAGAGTGTATTTTGGCCAGAAACCCTGAGGGTCTTCCCCAACAAGATTGATTTTTTTTTTTTAATTAGGGAAATCAGGCCATCTTTTGCCTTATTTCTTACCTACCCTTAAATCGCTGCATGGGTGTTGCTTCTGACAAACTGAAACCTGGGAAAGACCTTAGCTTAAAAAGACTAAGTTTCCTCACTGCATTTGGGGCCTTCTCCAGTCATCCTGATCTGGACTCAGATGACTCAGGAGGAGAGTGAGGCTGATGACTTTGCACAGCCCTGCTTCACTTAAAATTCAATTCACTTGCTAGTCAAGACATCACACTCCTGATGCCATTGGTCCTCTTTGAGAGTGAAGGAAGGATAACAACCACCAACCTGCTTCCGGTGGTGCGGGCTCCTGGAACTGCAGCAGCAGCAGCAGCCTCCATGTTGCTGCCCTGTTCACTCTGCACCAGTCCCCACCCTGGTGTTGCAGACCTTTCCATCTGACTTCCTAAGATGTCTTATACTGGAAAAATGTCTTAACCCAACCTTTCATTGGCTATGCCACTGCAGAATTTGATTTGAAGATTTATTTTAAAGTGTTTAAAGGAAAATGTTGAGATATTTCTCCTGTACTCTGACATCTTGGCTCTGCCTCTGACCCATAGATATGTAACAACAGTTTTAATATACAGTGCCATAAATAAATAAAATAATTAGAATCTCTGAGTCCCAGAATGCAAAAAGCTTTTCAAATGTAAAGATAGTAGAAATAATGAAGATCACATAGGAATGGGGCAAATATATGACATCCTTGTCACTCTCTCTCTTGCTGGAGTTGTCCTGGAAATGCTTTCAGTTAGCCTAAACTGTAATACTTTCATTCAGATAAAAAAAAGTCATTGTATTTACTTGTTTTTATATTTAATAGATCATTAAAAAGGAAAAAAAAATATATAGCAGAATAGTGACATACTCCAAGACCAGTTCTTCTGCCAAAACCAATAGGAATACAAATTCAAAGGGAAAAGATGGACTGCTTAGACTGAGACAACTGACAATATTTTGCTTGAAACTACATTGCTCTTGGAATGAAAAACAATGGCCATTTGGAAAATCTTAACTATCAAATACCTCCAAGTTTCTAAGTATGAAAGAAACACATTATTAGTTCAGGAAAAAATCTTTCTCAAAGATGAAAATGAAATGAAAAGTAATAATGAAATAAACCCATTTTGCAATGTCATGTATTCATATGTGTATATGTACATATACATATAGAGAGAGAGAACATATGTCTCTATTTATCAGTATTCTATACATTATTAACTTTGTGTGTATACATACAAATACAGTTTTATTTTTTGTACCAACTCTCACTATTCCCAAGAACACATAAAACCACTATCCCTTTTCACTTATCACTGAGGTAAGGTGTTTTGTAATATATTATCCTCAAATCCCTTTCTCAAGTGCTACAGCATGGCACTGATGATCACTGGGTCTTGCCATTTTACTTGCCTTCCTACTCCTTACTTTTAGGCTTTTCCATTTACCTTGCTACTGACTCTCTTATGATGTCTTTTCCTTCTCAATTGTGGCAAAATCAAGACGCTCCTTGTCCTTACATTTGACAACAAATATGGGGTGGTAGTGTCTGAAAAAGCTATTTAGTCCCAAGAAACCACAACTATACAAAATGGACAGGGGCAGAGCCAAGATGGCAGATTGAAAGCAGTGACTTGCTTGAGCTCTCCCCCTAACCCCTCCAAATACCTATAAAAAATGTCTTTAAGCAAATTCTAAAGCAGCAGAACCCACAAAAAGACAGAGTGAAACAAATTTCCAGCCAAAGACAACCTGGATGGTTGATCAGAAAGGCATATCATACCAGGCTGGGAGAGGAGCTCAGTGTGGTGTGGGTGCACAGGCTTCAGAAAACCTGGAGCAGGCCTCAGAGGACCGAATCTCAGGCAGCTGTGGCAGTTTCCAGACTTCTCAACCCACAAATGCCAAAGACAACTTAGAAGGTCAGTGGAAAAAGTCTGTTTCTGCAGTGAGAGAAAGAAGTAAGGTGGCTTCAGCACCAGTCCTCTAGGTCGCCCCAAGGCAGCGGCTGCCTCCTGAGCTTCTGGCCAACAGACTGAAGGGGAATTGGGTGGCTGAACAGAGGGGGATTGCAGGGCTTTCTTTGCCAGTGCTAAGGCAGGAATTTCTTGCTTTGTTAGGGCTTGGATCTGGGTCACAGTTCTGAGGGGTGGTCCTGGGGTGAGGAGGAGCACTGGCATGGTGGAGCTTGTAGTGGCAGGGAAGATAAAATCCTCCTCACAGTTACAGGACAGAAAGGAGTGCTTGTGGTCACTAATAGACCAGAGCACAGGCCAGGAAAAGAGTAAACACCTCACCCCTTATCATACCACCTTGCAAGAACTGAAAATTTACTAGTCCCTAGAAGTATCTCTGAAAACAGCTGTACAAACCCCTCAAGCTTGGGACAGTACATTCTCCATATTGGAAGCAGACCTCTACCTTAACAAAAAGTTTATAACTCAAGTAATTGGCTGGGATCATGAGCAAACTCGCAAAAAGAGTCAGACTAGAATCTTTTTTTGGTGACAAAGAAGATCAAAACATACAACCAGAAGACAACAAAGTCAAAGCTCCTACATCCAAAGCCTCCAAGAAAAATATGAATCAGTCCCAGGCCTTGGAAGAGCTCAAAAGGGATTTTGAGAAGCAAGTAAGAAAGTAGAGGAAAAACTGGGAAGAAAATGAGAGTGATGCAAGAAAATCATGAAAAACAAGTCAACAGCTTGCTAAAGGAGACCCAAAAAATACTGAAGAAAATAACACCTTAAAAAATAGCCTAACCCAAATGGCAAAAGAGGTAAAAAGCCAATGAGGAGAAGAATGCCCTAAAAAGCAAAATTGGCCAAATGGAAAAGGAAGTCCAAAAGCTTACTGAAGAAAATACTTCCTTAAAAATTAGAATAGAGCAATTGGAAGCTAGTGACTTTATGAGAAATCAAGACACTGTAAAACAAATCCAAAAGAATGAAAAATTAGAAAACAATGTGAAATATCTCATTGGAAAAACAACTGACCTGGAAAATAGATCCAGGAGAGAGAATTTAAAAATTATTGGACTATCTGAAAGCCATGATCAAAAAAAGAGCCTAGACATCATCTTTCAAGAAATTATCAAGGAAAACTGCCCTGATATTTTAGAACCAGAGGGCAAAATAGAAATTGAAAGAATCCACTGATCTCCTCCTGAAAGAGATCCCCAAAGGAAAACTCCTAGGAATATTGTAGCCAAATTCCAGAGTTCCCAGGTCAAGGAGAAAATATTGCTAGCAGCCAGAAAGAAACAATTCAAGTATTGTGGAAACACAATCAGGATAACACAAGATTTAGCAGCTTCTACATTAAAGGACAGGGCATGGAATATAATATTCCTAGAGGGCAAAGGAGATAGGATTACAACCAAGAATCACCTACCCAGCAAAACTGAGTATAATCCTTCAGGGGAAAAAATGGTCATTCAGTGAAATAGAGGACTTTCAAGCATTCTTGATGAAAAGACCAGAGCTGAATAGAAAATTTGACTTTCAAATACAAGACTCAAGTGGAACATGAAGAGGTAAACAGGAAAGAGAAATCATAAGAGACTTATTAAGGTTGAACTGTTTACATTCCTGCATGGAAAGATGATATTTATAACTCATGAGACCTTTGTCAGTATTAGGGTAGTTGGAGGGAAAAAAATTATATATATATATATATATAGATAGATAGAGAGATAGATAGATAGATAGATAGATAGATAGATAGATAGGGCACAGGGTGAGTTGAAGATGAAGGGGTCATATCTGGAGAATAAAATTAAGTGGTGAGAGAGGATTATACTGGGAGGAGAAAGGGAGAGGTAGAATGGGGTAAATTATCTCACAAAAAAACAGAAAAGAAAAGGCTCTTACAGTGGAGGGAAACAGGGGAAGGTGAGAGGGAATGAGTGAATCTTATTCTCATAGGATTTGGCTTAAGGAGGGAATAACATACACACTCAATTGGGTATGGAAATCTGTCTTACCCTACAAAAATAGGGGGAAGGGGACAAGAGAGCAGGGGATGATAGAGGGAGGGCAGATTGGGAAAGGGGTAATCAGAAGCAAATACTTCTGAGGAGGGACAGGGTCAAAAGAAAGACTAGAATAAATGGGGGGTGAAATAGGATTAAGGGAAATAGAGTTAGTTTTTGACAACATGACTACTAGTGTTTTGCATAACTGCACATAGCCTGTATTGAGTTGCTTTCCTTTTCAATGAGTGTGGGTGGGGAGGGAGGAAGGGAGAAAATTTGGCATCCAAAGTTTTAAAACACATTTAAAAAAAATGTTTTCACATGCAACTGGGAAATAAGAAATACAGGAAATGGGGTACAAATCTATCCTGCCCTACAGGAAAATAAAAGGAGAAGGGAATAAGAAAAGGGGGGAGAGACAGAAGGGAGGGCAGACTAGGGGAAGAGGTATTCAGAATGCATACCATCTTGGGGTGGAGGAGGGCGAGATGCAGTGAAAATTTGGAACTGAAAATCTTGTGGAAGTGAATGTTGGTGACTAAAAATAAGTAAAATCTGATAAAATAATTAAATAAAAAAAGAATTTTTAAAAAGTGGAATAACGAGACAGTGGATTGAAATGCCCTTCCAAAAGGCAATGGTAATATTGATTTGATTACTTTTCTCAGGTGGACTATATAACTATCCCCTAAATTAGCTAAGCAGGTTATGTTTAGAAAAATGTCCATCAAGTTAGTCCCAGGATTAATTTTTCACTCCTGGAAACTGTCAAAAAATGTTTCTCTTTACAGGCTTAGAATAGTGCATTCATGTATCTGTGAACAGATTACTTGTATGGATGAAATCATAGATCCTTGAAAAATTGAAGTCAGAAGTGATAACAATTTTTATATATCTCTACCATTGGAATGAAAGAAAAAGCAATTATTAAAGGCTATGTGTGAGCTTTGGGGATACAAATAAAACATATAGTTCCTGCCCACAAGGAACTTATAATCTAATAGGGAATGACAACCCATAAAGTGGCCAGAGAGGGGTGTTTTGGTCTGAAAAGCACAATGATGGTGAATGGAATCAATCCCACTTTTTTCTCCAATGTTTGACTTTTTCCAAAGTCAAAAGAATCATCTGAGTTGAGGCTCCTAAGTCTTACACAATGACATTCTCACCCCAAGGTATTAGAGACAGTTTTCTGGATAACTTTGAACAAGAATGAGGTCCTCTTATTCACCGTCCTAATTTTACCCATCTTAGAATGTACCATGGGGCTGTTGGAGTTTAGAAATAATTTTGTGGCATATGCAACTCAACTATCTGTTGAAATGAAAATACTAATAAACAGGATGAATTGTGGCTTAATTTGCATATTCTGCTGATTAGCTGTGGGTTTGGCTAATTCTCGATAAGGTTTTTCCCCATTACCCTCGTAATTGAAAGCTGGCTTCAGTAATAAAGGTAGACCCAATTGTTCATCTAAACAACAAGCCAGGGGGGAATTAAGTACTTGGCAAGAAGAGGTAACAGAAAATCTACTATTTTTCCCCCATCTCCAAGGGAGAGGCTTACTCTTGAAGCACAGGAGGCTTTGTTGATATTTGTTATACTTGTTTTTTTTTCCTTGCTGTGAAGTTTGAGGACAGCTAGATTGAGCTGTACCAATGTTCTCATCTCCAGAACCCTCATTATTTTGAACTAGAGATTTATTGTTTCTTTCTTTGGAGGGTGTTGCTTGTATGCAATTACATTGGCTTAATTGTAGTTCATCCTTCTTCATATATTGTTGTGTGACCTCGTGGTCTCTTTATTGTGGGCTGTCGCTATCAGGCCTAATCCCCAGAAAGATATAAGTACATTAGAATTCATTACAGATAGAAACCAAAGAAGCTGAACTTCAGGCAGGCAACAGCTCAGGAAAGGAGAAGCAGCTGATCTTCGTACTTGCTGCCTTTAGAGATAAAAATAGAAAGGATGCAAGTGTCCAACGTAGCGTCCATCCCCTGATCTTGGAATGTAAATGCTGGCTCACAGAACTCCCATTTATCTCTAGAAATTGGAGGCATTTTCCCAGAGCTGCCCTTTGCAAAATGAGGAGATTGGCAGAGTTTTTCCCATTTACTGTCCCCTTTTCATGCTCCTCCCCCTATTCTCCCTCAAGTTATCTCTTTTTCTTAAAATCTGCCTTCAGGAAAAGATTTGAAACTCATTCACAATCAGATAGAAATGATCAATAATTACTTCTCAGGAATCAGACTGCTAAGAGAAAGGCATCCAGAATCAAGGGTAGAGGGATGCCTCCGAAATGATATTGCCAGATGAGTGGGTTTGGGAAGGAGCTTAAGAAGTACTAATACTCAGTAGGCCAATAGGCGTATCAGCCGATCAGCAGATGTTTGATTTCTGTTTTCATTTACTGAGCCATTAAGGCAAAATAAGAATGAGGACCTAATATAGAAATTCTAGATATGTGAGCTGTGAAATATTCTTCTGGGGAGGTGGGAAGTGTTCCAGTGCTCCTGAAATTAGTCTTCATGCAGACCCTGCTTTTCCATCTATTCTTGTAATGTGTTATTCTTTCGACTGAACTTAGCACAGGACTGCATAGCTCTGTTGAATACCCCTTATTAAGGAGGAGATATTAGATGACTGAAAACACACTGGATTCTGGCATTAATAGCAGTGAATATTTCATTATAATATCAATCCAAGCATCTGCCATTTACTGACTTAAATCACTTAATCTCTCTGGGCCTCAGTTTCTTAATCTATAAAAATAGGGATGGCTTCACAAATCTGGATGCCTAGATGACTTCAAAAATTCCTTCCATCTCTAAATTTGTAATCCCTATGATGTGCCATAGCAGCTTCATTCCTTATCTATGTTTTATATAAACTCACCCCTCCCCCCACCCCAAGACAGTATGCATTCTGAATATCCTTCCCCTAATCTGCCTTCTGTTCTATCATCCCCTCCTTCTCTTATCCCCTTCTCCTTCTATTTTCCCGTAGGGCAGGATAGATTTCTATACCCCATTTCCTGTATATCTTATTTTCAAGTTGCATGTAAAAACACTTTTTAACATTTGTTTTTAAAACTTTGGGTTACAAATTCTTCCCCTTCCTCCCTCCCAACCCACTCTCAGTGAGAAGGCAACAGCTTCATACCTTTAATTTTCATAGGTTCCCAAAGTGAATGATGGGGGGAAGGGGTAGTAGTAGCCTCGGGTACAATTGGGGGGTGTTGAATAAAGGGGGAGGGGTGGAAACATAAGGAAAGAAGAAAATTTGGAAAAATCAGGTTTCATCTGTTGTGTAACAGAGTTAAAGTTGTAGTGATTACATTATTTTCAAAACAAACACACAAAATGCAAGTTATAACCCATTGGTGGTCAAGTCCACCAACAGATTTTAACAAGCAAGTGTTGTCAGGTGAGCGTGTTGCTAGTTGTTGAAGTCCAGCATGAATTGGCAGGAACATGTGCATGTAATGATTTGTTTACAATATGATACCACAGGACTACATGAAACAATGTACCATCATCAAAATTTCAACACAGAAAAAACCCCCACAAATTTAAATAAATTATTAAATGTAAGATGCATCATTTTCAATATACATATAATATTTTCGAAATGATGCAATTTAAAAAAAAAACTGCTAAAGGGTTAGAGAAAGTAGATTTGCAGGGGGTGCTGAGTATTTTTTTTTTTTAATGGAGCAGTAGGCCAAATAAGTTTGGGAACCTCTGCTTTAGATTAAGGCTTGATGTCTATTAGTATGGCCATTACTTAGGAAATGTCAGACTTAATGAAGCTGTTTTCTGTTAGAGTAGAAAGAAGAATCACATTCAGCCCTTATTTATAGCAGAGTGTAAGCTAGAACCCAATTCCTTTGGAGCCCAGGCCAGTGCTTGCTTTTGGTAACCTACATGTGAATGCGTATTTAATAATGATGAGATCAAGGGAAAATTCGATGATTCCTGAGGGTTTATGGGTGGAGCAGGAAAAGATTCACTGCCTGGAGACACCACAGACAAAAAGAAGAAAAATTGCACAATTCCATTCCATACACCTCTAGCTCTAAGATTTTTTGTTTCTAGCTAGGATCCTACTTTAACTTCTGACTTCTGGCTGGGATCAGAGAATTAGTTTCAGTAGCTTCATATTGTGGTCACTAGTAATGTTCAGGGCTGATTACTTGTTGAGATCTCATGTAGTCTCTATGCCTCTGGCTCATGGTCATAGCCTCAACAGAAACACTGCATTCCAGACAGTCAGTCAATAAGCATTCATTAAATGCCTTCTATGTGCTGCATACTGCATAAGAAAATATGCCCTGAACATGACAAATGTGGAAATATGTTTTACATGATTGCACATATATAACTTAGATTGCTTGCCATCTTGGGGAGGGTAAGGAGGGAAAAATTTGTAACTCAAAATCTTTCAAAAAATGAATGTTGAAAATTGTCTTTACATGTAATTGGAAAAAATAAAATACAATTAATTTTTTAAAAAGGGTGGGGGAGAAAATATGCACTGGAAATACAAAGAAAGACAAAAGACAGTCCTTGTTCCCAAGGCATACACAAGCTAATGGAGAGACAACATGCAAACAACTATGGTCAGAAAAAATATACAGGGATAAATTGGAGATAAATAGAAGGAAGACACTATTATTAAAGTACATAGGAGAGGGCTTCTTGTAGAAGACTGGATTTTAGCTGGGACTTGAAGGAAGCAAATGAACACAAGAGGTGGAGATAATTAGGGAGAGTATTCCAGACATGAGAAATAACCAGTGAAAAGTCCTAGAATCTAGAGACGAAATATCTCATTCAATGAACAAGAACAAGGCCAGTATTACCAGAATGTAAAGAATATTGTAGCATATACCTTACAGTGTAAGATGTTAAAAAAAAAAAGTCTGGAAAGGTAGAAGAAGGCCATATTTTGAAGGTTTCTGAATACCAAACAGACTTACATACAACCTACTTACATCAATGAGGGCCACAATCCATACTACTGACCTTTCTAGGGTAGGGAGAGTCTTTAAGGATAGGACTAAGGGAAGGAACGGCATCTAGAATAAGGGTAACAGTCTGATGGAATGGGGTTGAGGTAGAACAAAAAGAATGTTAATATACAAAGCTACCTAAAAGCCACCAGGCAAACCAATCAACTAGAAGTTATTTAACATTTTTCCATTCTGTAGGTTCAAAGGAGGACCTCCTAATTGTAACACAGAAGACACTCTTATCTATACACTAGGAGTTTTTTCGATTTATTTGTTTGCTCTGAGCCCCTCTAATGACTGATGTCTGAGGTGCCCATAACTACCTTTTGTCTTTCTTTGTTTTGTTAATCCACCTCACCCCCCTCTCTTTTTCTTCTCACTGCAGTAAAATATAATTTGGCTGAAATAATGAGATTCAATTGCTCATAAGTAAACTGTAGCTTAAACAGAGAGAGTCAGGCAGTATTTGTTGTTGAGTTTTCTATTTCAGTGGCAAGCTTTATTATTGACTTGTTCTTAACACATTTTGCATGGGCTACGAATTTGGAGAAAGCAACATAGAAAAAAATACACATATACATATACACATATACATATCTACATATATACATTATATACATATATGTATAGGTATACATATGTGTGTGTGTGTATATACATATATATATATATATATATATATATATGCATCCCTGTATGTATATATACATATATACCTACCTATACCTACATACATAGATATAGATATAGATACAAGGTTACAAAATAAAAGTTGTATGCAAAATTCTATTTTTTTTTCTTTCAGGGACTTCTCCAGATCTAATTTGTTTGATCTTTCCTTCCTTCCTTCCTTCCTTCCTTCCTTCCTTCCTTCCTTCCTTCCTTCCTTCCTTCCTTCCTCCTCTTCCTAGAGTACTTAGCACTTAAATTTATCATTTTAATTTTTAAATTAAAAATCAATCTATTTCCATTACCTTTTATTTCCATTAAAATCTCTAATTGGTGCACTGTCTCATGTGTTTCTCCACTTCAGTATGTTTTCCACTAGGCTACCAAAGAGATTTTCCTAAAGTGGAGATCTGATCATGTCACCTCCCATCTCTACTCAATAAACTCCAGGGGCTCCACATTACCTTCAGGATCCAATATAAAATACTCCACAAGTTGACTCCATCCAACTTTTTCATTAGTCTTATACTTTACTCCCCTCCACCTACTCCACGATCTAGTCATGCCGGCCTTTTTGCTCTCTCTTTCCCATAATATACATATGCTGAATTTGTGCTTTTCACCAGCTAATGCTCATGCCTGAAGTGTTCTCCATCTCCACCTGAACCTCCTGACTTCCCTGGCTTCTTCCAAGTCTTAGTTCAAATCTTGTTTTGAAGATGCCTTTCATGGCCACCACTGCTAGTCTCTTCCCTTTGAGATCACCATGAAGGTCTGGAATAGGACAATATCTTTGTGAGTGTAGAGAAGAGGACTTCTTCAAGAGACATTTTAAAGATAGAAACAAGACTTGGCAACAGCTTGGTTATATGAAGTGTGCTCAGAAGTGGAATCAAGGATTACAGCAAGATTGTGAGTCAGGATCTTTGGAATGAAAGAAGTGCTCTCTACAATATGATGGTAATTAAGCAGAGGGGACAGTTTAGGTTTAGGTGGAAAGATAATAAGTTCTGACTAAGAAATACCCAGGTCAACATATCTAAAAGGTAACTGGAGATTGATGGGAGACTGGAGCTCAGGAAAGGGGAGTGAAAAAGAGAGAAAGAGGGAGAGAGAAACAGACAGACTGAGAGACAGAGAGATAGAGACAGAGATAGAGAAACAGAGAGACAAAGAGAGAGGTGACAGATAAAGAGATAGAAAGATACAGAAACAGTTATAGATCAATAGATTGATGCTATTGTTTATCCTTTATCTTCATCATAGTGACATCATAGGTGATGTCTTGACTTGCACACGAACTGGATTTAAGGGAGGCAGAATTGCACAAAATCATCAGCCTCACTCTCTCTTCCAGAGTGATCAAAGTCAAGTGGCAAGACAAGTCAAGATGACTGGCCATGGCCCAGGATGAAGTAGATGATCTTGACATCTTCCATGCCTGACCAAACTCTAAATGCTTCACTAGTGTCTGCTTTAGCTGCCTCCATGACCTTTGAATGAATTGTTCTCATCTGCCCATTCCTTCATATGTCTTCAAATGCTTGAGGTAGACATCCCCCTACCTCACCAACAGGTTTGAGTCCTGTTAGTTACCTTCAACCTGGGTTAGCCTGTCTGCCAAGATGATTTTTACTGGGGTATGGCTGCTGCACATGCAACAGCTTTTTGGAGCCACAGGTGAGAGTTGGGCACCAGGTAGACACCAAAGGTGGATGAGTAGCCCTTAAAAAAGGTTCAGCAAGCCTTCACACCAGAGGTGCTAGTCCTCCTGAACACCCCATGTACCTCAATAGATTGATAGGTAGAGAGATGATAAAGAAATGGATAGACAAAAAGACAGATAGATATTTAGATATGTGTGTGTTTGTGTGAGTGCATGTATGTATGTATGTATGTATGTATGTATGTGATCCCTCTATGCATAAATATACAGATCTGTGTGTATTTATGCATAGAGAAATCATATTGAAATTACTATTTTTAATGAGAGAAATTGAGGCATAATGGACAGGGTACTGTCCAGGAGTCAGGAAGACCTCTCTTTGTCATACCTTTAACATACATTAGCTGTAAGATCATCATCAAAAAGCCTTTCAAATACAATAGAGTTGACAATCTATATGTACCATTAGAGGAAGTTTCCATCCTGGCAATAGCATGAAAGCCTATACCTGTAAAATACAAGGCCTCTACTCCTCCCACTCTAATAGCAAGAGTTATAATAGAATTGTAGATTGTAGGATGCTATAAGATTTTTCTAAACTGTTTTTCTGATCTATTATCTGATTTGATCTTCATGATAACTTTGAGAGGTAGAGGTGAGAGGTTTTATTCTCATTTGTCAGATATGGTAACTGAAGACTGGAGAAAGTATATTTAAATTGTTCACGACCATCTTCTAAACATGTGAAACAGAACATGGAACATCAAGGAAGTACACTTCTACTTGAAGTCACATGTCACAAACCAAAATGGGAATTGGAAGTGTGTATTAACTGAGGAACCTATAATCAATGAGGGACCAGAGAGCATAGGCTCATTGAAACATTAACTTTAGTATCCTTGGTGACACCCTACCAAAGTCCTTGTGGTTCTGGGTGTCTTCTATCTCTCCTTGATTGGGAAGGAAAGAGAAAGAAAAATAAAAATTTGTGTGTATACATATATGCACATACATGTATGTACACATATGTGTTCATGTGTGTGTATACTCATATGTATGCATATACGCATTGTTGAATATATCTGTGTCAGTGTGATATACATGTGTTCATATACACGTGTGTTCATATGCATATGTGTATATATAGAAATATGTACCTACACATACATATAATATTAATCCTAATCTGAACTGTGTGTGTGTGTGTGTGTGTGTGTGTGTGTGTAAAGACACTGTCAAAGCAGACAGAGAGACACAGAGGAACAGACAGACAAGAAGACAAAGAGGCAGCAAGGAGAAAGTGGAGGGGAGTGGATGGGGGGGGACAGGAGGGGAGAAGAGGTCTGAACGGAAGCTAAGAACAAACAGCATTTGATGCTCAACTCCAGAGGTTTGCCCTCCCTTGTAGAGGGAAAAACTGATTCTAACCACTCTAATCAGATTTTACAAAGGGCTGAGAAACTAAAGCACTTGCAGTAGAAGCACGGTTTGTGTGAATACTATATGTGTCCTTAAGGGTAAGTGTTAGATGTGAGACAGCATAATGATTCAGAATCTTGCAAATGGTCTTAACTGAGCACAGTGTGGGATCGCAAAAGACATTTTTCACCCAAGACAGATGGGAACATAGATGAAAATATTAGTTGAATGATCCCTACCTCCGTCTTTATCCTATATTTTATATGACTATGACTATAGTTTAATATGTAATCATAAAGTGATAGAATTCTAGACCTGGAATTAATCTCATAAGACCATCTACTCCAACCCTATCACTGATGACAAGATCAGTTTCTTCATCTGTAAAATGAGTAAAATAATGCAAGGAATGTCTGTTTCACATAAATATTATGAGGATAAAATGAGAAATGTTATTTTTGATTTATATGAGATATAGTACTTTGTGGTATATGCCACAATTTTCTCACCACTGATCTGCAACATAAATAATACAAATATCATTGCCATTCGATTATAATGTAAGATGATAGCAATATAAGGCATCATGATTAACATTAAGATCCCATGATTCTATTTGTGTGTGTATATGTGCATGTGTGTATACAACTATGTATTGTATTATCTTGATAGTAATGACAATGTCTTTTGTTTACATATATTTACCAGATTATCTTGAATTCAAATGAGGAATATGTACATGTCTTTATATAATATATGCATATATTTATATGTCTGCATGCACACATATGTGCACGTATATTTGTATGCAAGTATCAAGAAATACACGTGTGCAAATGTGTATTATGTAAGTATATGTCACTTAACTTTCTTTGTATCCCCTTTACTTAGCACTGTGCCTGGTACTTCATAAATGTTTATTGACAGTATTTGTGTGTATATAGACAGAGACTGCACCTTTAATTTCACAGGAATATAGAACTTCCTGGTGAAGAATGTTCTTCTACCAAAGCAGGTCAGCACTTTCTCTGGAATTTACAGTCTAATAGAGTTGCCTGAAACACTTAGATAGTGAGCAACTTTCCAAGGTCACACAGACAGTATGTGTGGGAGACAAAGCTTGAACCCAGGTCTTTCCAATTTCAAGGCTAGCTTTCTAGCCACAAAACCATACTTTCCACCTCCCTGTCTCTCTCTCTCTCTCTTCCTTTCTCTCTCTCTATTTATCTCTCTCTCTCTCTATCTCTATCTCTCTCTCCACATATAACATATACATATATGTTCAAACTTAAATGCCCATATATTATACATATGCATGTGTGTATTTGTGTGTATGCCTGGATCCCTGGTTTGGTTGAGGAAACAAAACTTTGGTGTAGATAATGCCGCCTCTGATATAAAGCAGAAACAGTTCTTATAGAATTGCCTGAGGCACTGAAAGTTTAAGTGAACTGCCCAAGGTCATCAAGCTAATGGAAATATCAGAGAGAAGACCTGAATTCAGATCCTTTTGATCTTGAGTCCAGTCCTCTATCCACCCATCCATTTGGCTTCTCTGGCTATAGATATGGATTCAGCTATACATGTATGCTCATAGATACCAACAGGAATGATCTCTAGACTGAGAGTTAAGACTAGAACATCCTCCAGACTGATATTTAGGTTCTAGACATGTCCTTAACATTAAATAACTATGACCTTATGTAAGAATAGTAATAGTCACAATATTTCACTTTAATGTATCATGTTAAGACTAAAAAAAAAACAACACTTTCCTCAGATTAACTCTCTGATGTAGGTAAAAGAGAGTTCTGGTCTTATTCCCAAGAGATCCAGATTTGAAACTAGGCACTGACATTTACTGTTGGAGTGACTTTGGACAAGATGTTTAATATCCTAGCCTAAGTTCCCTCAGCTCCTAAATGCAGTTAAAATTTGAACTACTTGCCTTAGAGGGTTATTATGAAGGGAGCCTTAAGCTTGTGTGTGATAATGTATCTACGTGTGTGCAATTCTTAAAGTGCTTTATAAATGCATCATTATTGTCCTCTTTTTATAGATAAGAAAAACTGATACTTGGAGAGTTTAATTAATTTTATTTTATATAGCTAGTAAGTAATATAGCCAGGACTCAAACTTAGGTTCTTCTGATTTCAAAACCAAAGGGGAACATGTTTCCTTCAGAGGTTTTTGGTCCCTTTCATTCAAAGTAGAAATCAAAGAGGGCACAGCATATTTGATCAAAGAGTTCTTGATTATTCATTCACTTGGACCAATGAGAATTTTCATTCAAAGTTTGCTTTTAACAAAATCCCCTTCCCCACTGCTGCCAACTCGAAATATAAAGGGGAAAAAAAATGTTTCTTCTCTTTGCTAATGTTAAATGTTGTTTGGTTCAACACAATAGTAATAATCACAGTACCATTGCCACATCACTACTACCACCTCCATTGTCATCATCATTATCAAAATCATCATTAATATCATCATGTCATCATCACCAAAGCACCTAGATAGATGAAGAAAACATTTCACCTGGGGCCAGGAATGGGGTCACAATTTGAGATTTTCTTGGCAAAGATACTGGAATGTTTGCCATTACCTTCTCCAGCTCATTTTATAGATAAAGAAACTGAAGCAAATAGGATTAAGTGACTTGCCCGGGGTCACATAGCTTGTAAGTGTCTGCGGCCAGATTTGAACTCAGAAAGATGAACCTTCCTGATTCCAGGCCCAGTGTTCTAGCTACTGCATCACCTAGCTGACCAAACTAGCTCCGTGACCCTGGCCAAATCATTGAGCCTATTTCACCTTCAGTTTCCTCATCTGTAAAATGAAGATAATAATTGCTTCTACCTCAGAGTTCTTGTGAGGATCAAATGAAATAATTTATGTCAAGTGCTTTGCAAACATTAAAGTGCCATATAAATGCTACCCATGCTAACTAACTTTATCATCATCACAGTCATTATTATTATTATAGAACCTAATTCTCATTTCAGCTCTGTAAAGCAAAACAACTCACCCTCCTGTATTCCCACAGGGACAAAATGCATTACAATTGTACAAAAAATTGAAAGGCCTTTCTTGGCAGATAATGAATTCTCAAAAACTAGAGATATAATTTGGAGAAATCAAATGTTTTGCAACAACATTAGCAGATAAGAGAAGTTCAGGGTGGGTCTGACATTTATTACTGAGTATTCTATTAAGCCCAAACAGGAGGAAGGGTGGAGGGCTCCTTTATCGGCCCTTGCTTTCTACCAGTGTGTTCCTGCTGCCATGTACTCACAAATTAAGCCCTAACCTGGGTTTCTGGTTAAAGCTTCAAGGAAGGGGACCAAAAAAAGGGTACTACTGGTTGTGTGAAGGTGAACAAACCTTGTTCTTGAGATACTTGCTGGGAAAGACCACCCTTACAGCAAGCAGAGAATAATGTATTAAATAACCACACTTTAATAAGACACAGAGGATACAGAGGCACACATCTCAGGAAATAGATGGGAGAGGGAGAGGGGCACATAGGGTTACTTCTATAACAGGGTAGGAGTTTGAAGCACACCAGCAACGTGGATGCAAAACAGTTAAAGGAGTGTTTCAAGGGTAGGACTTTGGGGTCCCATTCTCATAGTGTTCTAGTAGGAGGGTGGGGATACAGACTAAGGCTTATCCATACCATCTTAGGGTTGACTCATTAGTATATTAATGTCATCTGAAAGTTATCAAGACTACCTTAGGGTTGCCTCATTGACATAATACTTTTCCAGTTTTACTGCACATATCTGGTACTTATCTACAGCTTGCAGGCCAAGGGTCATTTATTGGGGACAAGCTGGCTTCTCTGGATGTGATTTTATTTAAGAGGCAGGTTTGGCAAGTGGCTTCTACATTCTTCTTTAACCTCTTATTCTTACCCTCACTGGCTACTTATGTACTTACTATACTAACTGATGGGGTAGTCATGGGGAATGAAGGAAGGAAGGAAGGAAGGAAGGAAGGAAGGAAGGTAGAAGAGTAATATGGCACTGGGCAAAGCTACAACTAGGGTTAAGATAACACAATCTTTGCCCCAATGTGCCAAACTTAAAGTTCATAGGCACATTTTAAGGACTTTAGAAACATAGAACCAACAGTGTTTATCACAGGGCCACATTCACCTTTTCAGTTTGAGTGGAATCCAGGTAAAGGAAGCCATTTTAATTGGACTTATTTCGTGTTTGTGACTGTTTTCTCTCCTTAAAGCCTTCAATCCTCCTAAAAGGCCTCCCCCTCTGAAAAACAATGTCTTCCTCTGTCTGAGAGTGGTATTAACTCTTCATGTGTTCCCAATTCTCTTCTATGACTATGTGGAGCTTTTCCTCTTCTTTCTTTTTACCTGTTATGTCTCTTTCCCATGAATACTCACTTTTGCAAACAATATTCTGCATATGACATGCTAGTAGTTGACTTAGATCCCATAGAACTTTTTGCATTCAGCTACAGTGGTGAGAAATATCTCTTTGGGAGTGAGAGGTTTCCAGAGTCACTCAACTCCGTGGAACAGCTAGCCTGTGTGCTCACACAGGGCAACCACATCAAGGTGTTTTAGCATGCTCTCAGGAATGCTCTTTATAGTCACCCCACACAGTCAACAGGTGACAGAGCCCCAGCATCTGCCGGGGGGAGAACTGGAAATTATGGAAGTTTATTGCATTCCATTCATCATGTCTGGCTTGTTAGCATGCTGTTTTATGGCCACATTGCTCCACAGTGGAACCATTTTAGTGTGCAAACTCTATGTTTTCAGTTCAATTTGCAACAGATACGATATAAAGATAAACGAGTTTATGTTTCTCACCCACCAATGGCAATTGACCCCAGTAGTTTACTAGTGATCAATCAAGATGGGACAGAAGTCCTCCCTTAATGCACATTAAATATTTTAATTTTCACACAGGGAAATGAACTAATGAGTGAGCACTGCCAACAAATGTACAAACACACTCTAATTCATGGATTCCAGAGAGAAATGTAAAGAGACCCATAGCCCTATCAAGTGTTTCCACAGGTCAGGAACAAATTGATCTCTCACACAGGCAGTATGGTGCCTGGAACATTATTGTCCAAAAGGGAAAAAAAATTCTGTTTTATTGACTAATTGAGCAACTCCAGTCAACAACTTCTTCAAGCTCTACTCCAAAAGTTGCATATTTCTAGAAGGTTCATTAGTTCACAGAATTAAGAGCTAGAAAGGATCTTAGAGAATATCTAGTCTAATCACTTTAATTACACCGATGAGGACACTGGAGGCTTTAAGGGCTCAAGTGACCTGCCTAACGAACCACAACTAGTGGCAGAGCTGGATTCACACCAAGATCTTCTGACTCTAAACACAATGAACCGTCTACTGAACATTGTTTCTGGTGTTGTTCAGTTGTTGTACAGTTGTGTCTGACTCTTTGGGACTCTGTTTGGGGTTTTCTTGGCAAACATATTGGAGTGGTTTACCATTTCCTTCTCCAGCTCATTTTACAGAAGAGGAAACTAAGGCAAACAAGGTTAAATGTCTTGCCCAGGGTCATGCAGCTAATAAGCGTCTGAGACCAGATTTAAACTCAGTAAGATGAGTCTTTCTGAGTCCAGACTTGGTGCTCTATCTACTATACCACCTAGCTGTCTCTACTACACCATCCTGCCTCCCAAATAGATCAGTCCATAACTGACATCTTTTTATAATGTGCTATGGGAGAAGATAATATAATTAGTTGGCATGCTCTTGTTGATTTTGAAATTAACCCCATCAATAAACAAGTATTATGTGTCTAATCTTGTGCTAGTTTCCATGGCAGATATAAGCAAAGGAAAAAAATATATATGGTTTTAAGGAGATTGCAACCTTCTGAATTAAAGGAAACTTACTTGGGAAGATTTTTGGTAATGATGCATCATACATAATGAAAATTTTCAATTTAACTGGAAAAACATCGTTTGTTTGTTTTTTTTTGGTGAGGCAATCAGGGTTAAGTGATTTGCCCAGGGTCACACAGCTAGTAAGTGTCAAGTATCTGAGGTTGGATTTGAACTCAGGTCATCCTGACTCCAAGGCCTGAGCTCAAGCCACTGTGCCACCTAGCTGCCCCCCAAAATATTATCTTTCAAAGACATTATGAAGTATAAGCTTTAATTTGTTGTTGAAGATTAGAGATTGAAAGTAGTTAGAAGTGTTTGAGAATTATAGGCAGACCCTGATATTTCTAAAGCTCACTATTAGGTTGATACAGGTGTGACTTGGATCAGTCCTTAAAACATAGCCACCACATACATTAGTATCCTGATATCACATGATTATGCCAAAGCATATTATCAGGAACCACTGTTATAAAGAGATTCCAAAATATTTGAAACAAAAATGTTATCCTAATTGTATCTTTGGTAGGCAAAGACTAATGGAATACAGATTGAAAAACATTTGGGGAACTGTTTTTGGTCTAATCTAAGGAAAGAGGAATTACGTGAGTCATATACAGGAAATAAAAGAATAAGATTTGGATTTTAAAATGTATCTATACTGGAATGTTGAAGAAAATATTAGCATCAGTGTAGAGGGCATTCTGTATATGTCTTGTGGAAGATAGGAAGCTAAAGAGAAACGGGATCAAAAAAGGTTTTGATAAGTTAAAATGGTGAGTAAGATAAAAAATGACAGGGATTAAAGTACTTCATTTGGGTTCAAAAAGTTAACCATACCTGTATAGGTATGTGGAGGGGGAGTAGGGGTTGGGGGGGAGGATATGACTACAAATCAATTCATTTGAAAATGCCTACATATCTCATCGATAACAAATTCAATATAAGTCAGTATGATGGGATAACCAAAGTGATTAATATCATCTTAAACTTCAAGTATATTATCTTCAGCAAGGAAGATCATATTCCTTCTATCCTTTATGTTGGTCAGGCCCTATTTGGAATACAATTCCCAATTCTGAATGCCATTGTTTAGAATGAATATTGACAAGATGGAATGCATCCTGAGGAAGTTTACCAGGATGGTGAGAATAATTGAAACTAAGCCATGAAAAAATTGGTTGAATGATAAGATTTATGTGGGAACATACTCATTTATATTAAAATAGTTTAAGGGTTGTCATATGGAAAAAGGATCAATCTTATTCTACTCAGGCTTGGAAGATAGAATTAGGACTAGCAGGGCAGCAGATTCTTGTTCATAATAAGGGAAAACATAATCTCAGAAGTAGAGCTGTTCAAAAGCAGAATGCGCCTCTTCAAAGTCATTGAGTCCCCTAGTACTAGAAATGTATATGAATACTTTATTTCTTGGGTTTCTGGTAAATGGGATTCATGTTATAGATAGGGGATGAATTTGATGTCTTATTTATTTCCTGTTCAACACTGTATTTATATCATTTTATCTCAATATCACAACTATTTTTTACTTTCATGCTTTTTTCAATAATTGCCAACATTGCAATAATATCAGAATTTGAGATATATTTATTTCATTATCCAACCAAATATGTGTCTCTTTAAAAATTATATCAATTGAAGATAAAACTTCCTGTGTAGATTGTGATGTTCTGAAGGAACAATAGGAAAAAAAAAGTTAACTAATTAGAAATTTGGATACCTGTTTTTTTATTGTTGTTATTATTGTTTGTTTGTTTCCCTGGCTCTGCCACTAAATAGTCATGTTAAGCAAATCTTTTAAGGTCTCTGGGCCTCAATTTATTCATCTGTAAAATGGAGGCTTTGGGACAAATGGTTGGATAAGCTGGTCTCTGAGGCCTCCCTCAAGCTCTAAAAATTTGCTGTTCTAATTTGCTTATTCAAAGCATGATCTGTGTTGCTTCTGTTGTTGAGGGAAGGCCCATAAGAGCCATTATCCTATAAAGTACCTTGGGGTAGTGGAGGTGCAGTGGGGTGGTATTATGCATGGGGAAATAGCACAGTATGATCTAGTAAGCTGTGCCATCAAAGAAGATACTGAGCCATTAGGGCACTGCCCTGATCTCTTTCTGGAAGGAAAGGCTTTATGTGGAATGATACAAAAGGGACTTTTGTATTTTAAATACACCACATGACAGATGTTGCATTATTTTTTTTATAACAATGACTAAATGAAGAGAATCAATTCTGCTTTTTCCTTTGCTCTCTGATTTCAATAGCCTTAATTGGGGCATCTAAGTAGAAGGTTATTTTCTGTGTTTGAGATGGAATAATCAGGGAACCATTTCCCACAGAGGCACCCTTTCTAGTGGCTAAGTAGCAATAATGCCTAGCAAATACTTCAGTACCATACTGAAGGGTCCTCCATCTCCCCTGTGACAGTAGGAGCAATGAACCCTGTTGAGGTGCCTTGATGATCAGAGTCCCTTCAATGATGGCCCCTGAGCCCCTTTACCAGGGTTTTTGGGCAATCTGCATTTGTACATACAAAATGAAAAACACTGAATGTTAGATAGAGTATTTTGAGTTGTGGGCTACCAGATTCAAGTTCACTTGACCTGGCCTGATTAGATAGTAATAAGTTAAAGTCATTTCCTTTTCCTGTTTCTTCTGAAAATCATTTTGACCAAAAATATGGTTAATTCATTAGCCATATATAGATACATACAGGCTGTGATATAAGATTATTAATATATACAATGGGAAAGAGATGGTAGTTAAGAGTATTACACTAGGAGACTAAAGAAATAAGTCCTAATAGTAGCTTTGTTCTAACTTGATATGTGATTTTGAATTTCAATCTGCATCTTTGGAGTAAACTGCTACATTTTTGTGATTACAGACCCATTGATATATTTTAATATTTTATTTAGAACATAGCACACATGGTCTGAGTACATATAGATTCTAATAGAAGTATATATCCCTACCATGTATAACCCATGGATGTTTTATAAATGCTGCATAATATACTTGAAGATGGTCTAGTCAAGTATATTTTTTAAGCACTTACTAAGTGTTAAGCACTAGGGATATAACAGAAGACAAAATGTCCTTGTACCCAAGGAGCTCACCTTTTATTGGGGGAAACACTATGAATACATCTATATACAAATTAGATAAATAGAAGGATAATTGGAGGTAATTTCAAAAGAAGGCATTGGCAGTGGGGGATAGAGTAGGGTTTGTGCAAAGTCTATTGCACATGATGAGATCTGAGTTGAGTTTAGAAGGAAGGTAGGAAAATCCAGGACCTGGAGGCAAGGACAGAGAACACTCCACTTGTGGGAGTCAGACAGTGAAAAAGCATGGAGTTTGGAGAGGGAATGGAATGTTTGAGGAACAACGAGAATAGTGTTTGCAAAGTGTGTGGATCACAAACTGAGTAGAACTACCTCCATCTTGCTGAACCAAAAACAATTCCCTCCATTTTGTGTCAAGTTTTAGCTGGCCTATTTGAAGCCCCCCTTTCCATGCCCTCCACCCTGATAACACCACCACAAGAACATCCCATTGTGATGCCATCTGTTCTGGGAGACTGCAAAGGTTCCCTGATTCCAAGAAACCAGCCTGACCAGCTCTTGCAATATCCTGTCAAAATCTCCTTTTGCCGAAAGTCTCTCCCCTCCTTTGTGATTTAAGCATACAGAAGCCCTCTGTAAATTCATTTTATCGCGTTTTTGCCCGTGTGGGTGGGGCTCTTTTGCTGGTGAACTCAATACAAACCCCAAGACAAGTTTGATACTTTTTGTGATTGTTGTTCAGTCATTTCCATCATATCCAACCCTTCATTACTCCCCATTTGGGTCTTGGTCGTTCTTGCTGAAGATACTGGAGTGATTTGCCATTTACTTCTCCAGCTAATTTTACAAATGACAAAACTAAGGCAAACAGGCTTAAGTGACTTGCCCAAGGTCACACATATGTTAAGTGTCTGAGACCAGATTTGAACTCAGGAAGATGAGCCTTCCTGACTCCAGGCCCTGCACTCTATCCATTGTACCATCTAACTGCCATATAAATGGAAGGCAGTGAGTATATGAATAATGGAAAGGTAGGAAGGGATCAGATTGTGAGAGACTTTAAATGACAAAAAGAGGATTTTATATTTTATACTGTAGGTTAATAGGGAGCCAGTGGAGCTTACTGACTGGGGAATAGGGAGAACACGATATGGTCAGATCTGCTATACTTTAGGAAGATCACTTTAACAGCTGAATGAAGGATAGACTGGAATGGGAAGAGAAGTGAATCAGGGAGATCAAAAGAAGGCTATTACAATAGATGAAGAATGAGGTGATGGATGCCTGTACCAGGGTACAAGAAAGGAAAATGGTGTGTACAAATGAGAGGTGTTACAAAGACAGCATTAGGAGGACCTGTCAACATACTGAATATGTGGGATGAGTGAAAGTGAGAATGACCCTGAGGATGTGAGCCCAGGTGATTGAGAAGATGATGGTACATTCAGCAGTAATTGAGATGTTTCAAAAGGGGGAGGATTTGTTGGGAAAGATAATGAGATCAGTTTGGGAATGTTGAGTTTAAAATGTTTATGGGGTATCAAATTTAAGAGAACCAATAAGCAGTTTGTGATATGAGACTGGAAAAAAAGAGAGAGGTTAGATCTGGATAAATAAGTCTGGGAATAATTTGCAAAGAAAGGATAATTTAATCCATGGGATTAAATAAATTAAATAAATTAATAAATAATTTAAATAAATTAATAAATTAATCCAGAAGTCATCAAGTGAAATAGTAAAATGAGCTAATGGAAGAGGGCCAAGGACTAACCTTCAGAGATACTCATGGTTAGCAGGCATGATGTGGATGAAGTGAGTGATGATGTGTGAAGGAAGATTTGAGGAGAGATGAAAAGAGGCCATTGTAGTAAGTACAATAGTTAATCAATTAGGTAGCTCTAAAAGAATTGCCTTGCTGAAATATAGACCCAGTTGAAATCAGGTAACATAAATTATTAGTGAAAGCAGTCAGCAAAATTTTATGATTTTCTCCATGTCTGTTCAGCAGCTTATGAATAGGAGTGAAACCAGAGGATAGAAGGATTAATTCATGATTGGGAATTAAGGAGGCATAATCAAGCTATACAATATGGGGTCAAAGGAACTGCGTATAAAGGTTAGTGGAGTTGAACTGGTTCACCAAAGGATTAAGATAGGGAAAGTAGGAGAGTATAGTCAGTGTGGTGATGATGGCCTAGGAAAGAAAGATTGTCAGAGGTACTGAAGGTCATGATGAGGACAAGTAACAAGGTTAGGGTTGGAACACAGAAGGAAATAGAAAAATAAAAGATGATGATCTCAACTTTTGTCCATGATATTATCGCAAGATCAAGCTATGGCCTTTTCTTTGTCAGTTGAGATAGAATAAGGAGTAGGCTGTGGGAACTGAGTAAATTGAAGAACAGGAAAGTTAGAGTGCTTGAGAAGGTATCAATATGTCCCTTAGTAAAAGGCTAGGATGTGAGGAGGAGAGAAAGACTGAGAACCAGGCTCAGAACTTGTTAAGGAATGAAAGAAAAGGTTTGGGGGGTTCATAAATAACAGCTACAAGAATCTTGATTTGTTGATAAATATGGGTTGAATTAACCTTACAGATGAAAAGGTTATGAATTATTATGTGAGAAGAGGCTAGAAATGTCAGTGAAAAAGAAGTAGTACTCTTACTCACCTATTATGACCACTGAGCTGGGCTGTATGAGTACAACATAGAAGAGAAAGCATGGTCAAAGATGCCCAAGTCATCAAGAGGAAGCTAGGTCACAGTGAGAGCAAGAAGATGGAAAGGGACTGTGATGAAAACAGGTGTTTTATTGTGGAACAGGCATTCCAGGGAGCACAATGGAAGGGATAGTAATTCTGAAGGGGGAAAATGTGGGGGTTCAGTTGAAGGGAACAGAGTGAGGGCACCAGGGAATGGGGAACAAAATTTTTACAATGATTGCCAGGGATTCAAAATCACTGGGATGGGGATCAGTATGATGAGATAGGAGTAAGCTAACCATTTAGGAATGAGTTTAGGTATACTACTAGAGGCTTAAGAAAAGGCCATTGAAGAATGGCTGTTCAGGGACCTCCCTCAACGTTCAGCCTTGTGGCAGATCGTGTCCTCTGATACCCAAGAGGCCTCATTCCCAAAAAGCAAGAGCAGAAGCTACAGATTAAAGGAGTGTGGACAAGAGGCAAGAGCTGGCAAATCCAAGTAGGTTTGCTTAGAAAATGTCTTCTCTAGCACTGGAGATAACTAGGAACCCAAGGTAATTTTCCAGGGATTGCATTTTGTTTTAACACATGTATGTGGGCATGAATATATAATATGTATTCTGAATAATGAATGAATGTAATGGGCATGAGTCATTCAGTCCATATGCATTTACTAAGCACCTACTATGTGCCAGGTCCTGTGCTATGTGCTGAGGAGAAAAAGACAAGCTAATGGGGGAAACAACATAAAAAAAAAAACTATGAACAAATAAACTATATAACTGATAAATTAGAGACAATTAATAGGACAGAGGCACCAAAACTAAGGGAGCTCATTCAGCAAGAAGATTTGAATAAGCTCTTCTTATCTTATGGGTACATATGTAAGAGAGGAAGTTGTTTGTTTTGTTTTGTTTTGTTTTTTCACATTAGAGAGACTATGCAGTCCATGAAAAGCAGATAGGAACGAAGAGTACAAACCTTAGAGACCTATAAGCAGTGGTATAGCAGGTGAAAATTGATGTGAAATGGAGTCACTAAGGAGATCCGTTTAAGGTGTGAACATTAAAAGTAATAGAGGAGTCAAAATCTCCCACACAAACACTAGCAAATATTTGAAAAAAAGATCCCAGATAGAGCTAGGATAAGGAATACCAAAGTGATAGTCAAGTAAACCCCTCTAATCCAATTCAGAGCTGCACAAACTGATAGCCAGAAGCCAGTCAAGGCTGAGATTGGTGGAGCAACAGGAAAACAAAAACAAAAACAAAAACAAAACATGAACTCTCATATTCAGTGCCAAAGCCAGAGAGCACTCTGAACAGAAGCCAGCACAAACTCCAGTTATTAAGGGCTTGAAGACACATTCTAAGGGGTTAAATTGAGGGCCATTCTCTCTTATATCTGATGACAATGCTCAGGCCTAGCTTTAGCGCTGGGAATGGTAAAGAAGGAGATATAGAAGACACTTTATGAATCCTGATGGTTGTGGGAGGAGGGTAAGGGGACAGTCACATGGACAGCTGAAAAAATATAATAAAATATAATATAATGACCCACTGCAGGCTTGAGTATCAAAGGAAAAGTAAAACCAAGAAAAACTGAAGGACTATCAGAAAGATAAAAATAGGAAGAAAAGAACAAGGCCATGTAAGGTACAGTGTACATTAGTTCCTTGATATCACTCAAAGAGGCATTTTAATTTACATTTGTTTAACAGTTTCATTGAGTATATTAGTTTCTGCCCCTACTGTGCAGGCTTAACTATATATCTTCTGTTTCTGCTCTTTAATCTCTCTCTCTCTCTCTCTCTCTCTCTCTCTCTCTCTCTCTCTCTCTCTCTCTCTCTTCTCTCTTCCTCCCCCCTCCCCTCAGTGGCAAGATGGCAGAGTAAAAGCAGTGACTAGCTTGAACTCTCCCCCAAACCCTTCTAAATACCTGTGTAAAAAATGGCTCTAAACAAATTCTAAAGCAACAGAACCCATAAAAAGACAGAGTGAAACAAATTTCCAGCCCAAGACAAATTGGATGGTTGATTGGAAAGGTCTATTGCCCCAGGGTGAGAGAGGAACTCAGTTCAGTATGGGCACGCAGGAAAAAACAGGCCTCAGTGAACCTGGAAAAGGCCTCAGAGGACTGAATCACAGGCAGCTGTGGTGATTTCCAGAAGTCTCAACCCACAAACACCAAAGACAACTTAGAAGGTCAGTAGGAAAAGTCTGTGACTCCAATGACAGAGAACCTTGGTCCCAGCACCAGTTCTGGCACAGCCCAGGTTGGCAGGTGCTTCTGGAGCTTCTGGCCCACAGACTGAGGGGGAATTGAGTGGTTTATCGGAGGGGGATTGTAGGGATCTCTTTTCCTGGTGTTAAGGGAGGATTTTTTTGCATTGCCTGTGTTTGGATCTGGGTCACAGTTCTGGGTAGCAATCCTGGGGCAAGGAGGAGTGCTGGCATGGTAGAGCTTGTAGTGGTGATGAGGAGAGAATCCTCCTCACAGTTCCAAGGCAGAAAAGGGTGCTTGTGGTCACTCATAGACCACAGCACAGGCCAGGAAAGGAGTAAACACCTCACCTTTGATCATACCACCCTGGAAGAACTAAAAATTTACAGGTCTCTAGAAGTATCTCTGAAAACAGGTGCACAAAACCCCCAAAGCTTGGGACAGTACATTCTGTACACTGGAAGCAGACTCCTACCTTAACAAAGAGTTTATAACTCAAGTAATTGGCTGAGATCATGAGCAAATTTCACCAAAAAAAAAAAGTCAGACCATAGAATCTTTCTTTGGTGACAAAGAAGATTAAAACATGCAACCAGAAGAAGACAACAAAGTCAAAGCTCCTACATCCAAAGCCTCCAAGAAAAATATGAATTAGTCTCAGGCCATGAAAGAGCTCAAAAAGGATTTTGAGAAGCAAGTTGGAGAAGTAGAGGAAAACTTGGGAAGACAAAATTTTATCTTCTACTGCATTAATTAAGATAGAGCAATGTAGGGGCAGCTAGGTGGTACAGAGCACTGGCCCTGAATTCAGGAGGACCTGAGTTCAAATCTGACCTCAGACTAGTTGTGTGACCCTGGGCAAGTCACTTAACCCTACTGCCTAGCCAAAAATAAAAAATAGAGAGAGAGCAGTGTAGGGCAGAAAAAAAGGGGAGGGGAGGCAGACTGCTTTATAAAAGGCAAATGTCATATTGGAAATTTGGGAGTGTAATCAAAGGCATAACCATGAACTTAATCAAAATTGGGAAAAATAAGGGGTCTAGTCACCTGCAGGCCCATCTGGCATGAGAAATGTCATGGTGGGGCTTAGGCTTTTCCCAGTAATTAGTTAGCTAACTTTGGGGAAAACTCTCTGTTCTAGCTAGTGGCTAGAGAGTTGACCTTTGATCAAGAAAGACCTACAAGCCTTGCCTCTCACAAATACTGGTAGGGTGACTGGGAAAATTGTAACATCTCAGTTGTCTAGGTAAATCTGGAAGACTATAAATTACAGAGACAGGACACACGTACATTGGTAGAGTAAGTTTTCCTTCATCAAGAAAAGCGCAGGCTAGCTCTCTATTGCTATCTCGTTCTTCTGTACTTTTTTTCCTTCTTAACATATAAGGAGTGTTATTTAGGTCAAATCTTATGTGTTTAGAAGAAAATGTCATGTCTTTTAGTGGTTAGGAAAATAATGGTGTATACATCAAGCAATTCTTCTCTTAAATGAATGTTTTAGTGTGTCCACTATCAAAGCATCACTATCTGCGGGGGGGAGAGGCCAGATTAGGTGGGGGCAGTATCTGAATGTTTTCATTATTCTGAATTTTTTGTGCTTTCTTGGTCTCTCATTCACTCTCTTTGCTCCAGGATTACTGCTCAGTGTCTGTAGCTATGAAGATAAAGTTTGCTCCCATTTATTGATTCTTAGATCAATCAATCAAAAAGCATTTATTAAGCTCCTGCTATGTGCCAGGCACATTGATAAGTGCTAAAGATGAAAGTAAAAATAAAACAATCCCATTCACAATGAGCTTATATTATAATAGCAAGCACTTATAAAATTAATATGCCATAAATATAAAGTTAATAAATACAAATATATACAAAGTAGTTGAATACATCATAATTTAGGAGGAAGAGGACTTGCAGTTGAGAGGATAAGGAAAGTCTTCATGTATGATACAGTGACTGAGCTACTACACCTTAAAGCTGTTTCTGTGAGAGAGAGTTAAGGAGGCAGTACACTCCAGGCATAGGGAATTTCCAGGCAGTGCCTTAAAGAAGAGAGATGGAGTTTTGTGTTGTTGTGTGTTTGTTCATCATTCTTGAAGAGGACCATGACATCAGAGAGATGATGATATGACTTGCAACCGATTTTGATTTGAGTGAGGGAGGGCTGTGCAAGGTCACCAGCCTCACTTTCTCCTCTAGAGCCATCTGAGTCCAGTGGCCAGATATGCGTCAGGATGACTAGAGATAGCTCAGGATGCAATGGGAGACCCTGTCACCTTTATGCTAAGGTCTTCTCAGGTTCTCACTTTGAGTGAGGCAATGCCCATTCAATGAAGAGCCTCTTTAAGAAAAAGAACAAAGAGGGTCAGCTAGGTGGCACAGGGGATAGAGCTGTACCCTTGGAGTCAGGAGGACCTGAGTTCAAATTCAACCTCAGACACCTGACACTTACTAGCTGTATGACCCTGAACAAGTCCCTTAATCCTGATTGCCTCACCAAAAGAACAAAAAGAAGGCCAGGGCAGAGAATCAGAAGGGGAAGGATATTCAGTGAGTCTGTAAAGATAGGTTGGGGCCAGACTGAGTGGGGCTTGAAAAGCTAAACTGAGTAGGTTATGTTTTATCCTAGAAGCAATAAGAAGCCACTGAAACTTTTTGAATGGGGAAATCATATAACTAGATCTGATCTTAAGGAAAATTACTTGGGCAACAATATTAGGATAGACTAGAGTTTGAAGTACTTCTTAGAGACAGTTTCAGTGGAGAAAAGTTGGGTGAGGGGAGTGAGAGGTGGCTGGTGGGCAGAGTTGCAATTCTTTCTTTTTTTTTCAGTCAAAAACAAGATTTATTAAAGATCCACCATATTAGCCAAACTCTTAAAGAATCTGAGCATCTGTGAGCTATTGGCTAGATTGTAAAAATCTGAGCCCCTTGATGGAGACAAGATGGACCTTATATATATAGAAAGACGGTAGGAGGGATCTAGGAGTGGCCAAGTAGTTTGGGGTGACTGGAGGAGAGGTCTAAGAAGAATGGGAGTGGCCAGTAAGCTGGGGTGAACAGAAAGCCAGGGACCTGAACCACATGGCCAAGGGAGAATGGAGTCTAGATAGGAATAAGGGTGGGAAGTGGCCAGGGGCAATTGGGAGGTAACAAAACAGAATTGGGAGATTGGGCTCAATCACAATGAAAGGCCAGTTGATAGGATTATAGCCTCAGGTGAACTCCAGAGATTTGGTCAGGTGGGAAAGTCCAGGGTTTTTCCTTTTTGGGCTCCAGATCCCAAAGACATGGTCTTTTCCTTTTAGGGGTTCAGATCCATCCCAATCATTCCCCACTCAAACAAATGGGATCCAAATTCTTTTGGGGTAAGGGATGACGGTCTTGGCTTCTGAAACTGCTTCCTGCTTGCAAGGGGCATAAAGCTCTCCCTGCCTCGAGGAGGTCCCAAAGAGGTTGACTGGAACTGAGCCCAGGCTGCATCCAGGGGACAGTGAGGGAACATTGGCTGGTACTCACTGTTTACCACTAACTGTAGGTAAATGGCCTGTAGTCTAAGTTCAGGGGCTAGCTTCTTTACCTTGAGCAGGATGTGCTGAACCTGGGTGATGCTTCCAGGCAAAGGTTTCCCTAGGGCACAAGACCATTGCCAGTGGAGCCCATGCTTCTAGTCTTGGCTGGATAAGAACTTGGGGTTAGGCCACCAAAATGTTGAGGTTTAGGGGTTAGGGATGCTTGGACTCCAAAATCACAACATGCAGGTCCTGTCTGAATAAATTCAACCCAAGTCTTCTTTCAGTCAGAGATGAGGTTTATTTAGAACATCCATCATACTGACCAGACTCTTAAGGAATCTAAGCATTTGTATCGCTAATGCAATCAGGCCAGATTTTAAGAATCTGAGCCTCAATTCTTTCTTAATTCACAAACTTATTGCAAATATATGCTCAGAACAGATGCAGAGCTCAACCATCCTCTCCTCTGTACCTGTAATTCTTGTGTATTTCTTTCAGCAAGTCTACCAGAAAAGATCCACCCAATGCAATGGAGTTCTGTGGTTCATTTAAAAGCTCAGTGAAACACTCAGATTATTTGTTGCCTCCCATTCTCTGTACCTGAACAGTCTAATTCCTTTCCTGGTTATACATGTGCTAGATAATGTATGTTCATTTCCTATGCCTATCACCCTTTAAATAGATTGTGGCCTATGTACATAGGCAAGATAATATCCACTAATTTGGGTATTCTTTTTACTTTTGATTTTTCTAAGGCTGTGTTTTTCCATGTTTCAAAGCTATGTAACACCACTGGAAGAATATTAGTAGTAAGATAATTATTTTTTTCAGCAATTAGAAGGTTGAGATCATTAAGAACATTGCAATTTCCCAAATTTGATCCTTCCCTATTTCCTCCTTTTCCTACTGTTTTTGTTTTGCCTTTCTTCCTTCTTTCCTCTTTCTTTTCTCTTTATTTTGCCCTTCTCTTTCTCATTCACTTTCCCTTCCTCCCCTCCTTCTTTCCTTTATATCCCCACTACTCAGCACAGTGCCTACCATATAGTAGCCAGTTAATAAATTTTTCTTGACTTGACTTAATCATGACTTTGGCTCATTGCTCATCATTGGATGTTCCTGGGATTTGAATCCAGGTTTTCTAACTTTAAGTACAATTCTCTTGCCACTATACTACACTGCCTCTACAGAACAAAAAAAGCCCTCCAAATATTATCTAGCCTAGCATAAACATATTATCATTCTTATAACTACAATTAAATCGTGGTTTATCTAATATATTTTAGATTTTAAGCCATTGTATAATTATAACATATTTTTCCACATTGTATGTTTGAATATTTTGCAAATTATTTGTTGACTAATGAATTTGCTAAAGAGCTTCTACACAGCTTAGTGGTACATTTATTCCAATTATCTAAGAGCCAAAGAACCATATACTAATTGTTTCAGTGTATATTTTACATCTCAGTTCATTCTGGTCCATAATCAAATGCCAACATTCTAGAGATCCATCAGAGTCTCAAACTATTTTTACTACAGTCTATCTTCTGGTAGTAGAATTGGTCACTACCTAAGAATACAAAGTATTCCTAGGTAACCAATAATCCTGTATAATGAAATGAGCCCTCTGCTTTGAGTCAGACTGTTTGATTTTCCATCATCGGTTCTCTACCAATTTATTAGCTATTATGACATAGAATAAGTCACTTAATCTGTATGGCTTCAATGTCCTCATCTATAAAAAGTACATCATTGTGCTTATAATGTCTTGTAGTTGCTGTGAGGAAAGGAAATTTTAAATCACAAAGCACTAAGTCAATATGATCTGTTACAACGTCTTTGGGCATATTTGTTCTAGGTTCCTCCCTTTCCATGGCAACATAATTATGAACAAACAAATATTTTGGGTGGCACCGAATTTTGTATTAGAAATGGCACCTTAGTTCAGATATCTGGTTCATCTAATCTGACATCCTATTTCAGGAGTCATATCAAGGATGAACTAGTAACAAGCTGGGATAATCCCTAACCTCAAATAGCTTGGGATACCCTACCTCCATACCCCAACAACCATGCCTGAATGACCCATCTAGGATTAATTATCTGGATTTGTAGATCAACCTCTCCTTTTGGAGAGATGACGGATAGATAGAGAAAAATGATAGTGAGATAGATGGCAAAGAAAGAGATTACAGATAGGGAGATAAATGATAGCTAGGTGGTTAAATAATAGATAAATAAATGGATAGATAAAGAGAATGATGATGTACCAGTCTGATAATTCCACTACTTGAAGACCAATAGTATTTGGCAACTCCCTTGAAGACTTCCAGCATTCCCATATGTTGAAGACCTACAGTGTTTGAGAACTCACAGTCTCCTTAGCCCACCCAGTTTCACTTTGGGATAAATGTAATTAATAGAAAGTTTTCTTTTTATCCATCTCAAATTTGTCCAATCAACATCCACCTACTATTCCTAATTCTGCCCTCTGAGTTTAAGTAAAGCAAATTTAATCTATCTGATAGCTTTTTAAAGGCATCTATCAAGTGCCTCATAAGTTATCTCTTCTCTTGGCTACATATCCTCAATTAAAAGCAATTTTTATGAGTTTCTAAAATAGACAAAACCAAATTTTAAAAAACCAAAAAATAATTTATTATATTGTTACAAATTACACTTATTACATATTTCTCTATTAGCCCATATCTGAAAATTATTTCTCTTTCTATAGTTTAAGTTCATCACATCTCTGTCAGGAGATAAGTGGTATGTTTCATCTTCATTCTTTTGGAAAAGTGGTTTTATTATTTTGTTGATCAGACTTCTAAAATCTTTCAAAGTTCTGTTTCTCTATAAAGTTAACATTGTATGCATTGTCCTTTAGTTCTGCTCACTTTTCTCTGCATCAGTTCATGTAGGTTTTTTTAAATGTCTTCTGAAATTGTCCACTCTCTCATTTCTTATGGCATAATAATAGGCTATTACAGTCATGCACATTAATTTTTTTGGCCATTCCAGAACAATATATTCCCTTTATTTCTAATTTTTTGCTACACAAAAAGAATGGCTAAAATTATTTTTGTACCTATAGGTCCTTTTCCTTTTGCTTTAATGTTTTTTGGTTGTATGCCTAGTAGTGTAATAGATAGGTTAGAGAGTTTTTGCTAGTTTGTTTATTTCCTGGGAATATTTCCAAATTCCTTCCTACAATGGTTGGACTATCACATTGCCACCAATTTTTGTCATTTCCCACTTTTGTTATCTTTGTCAATCTAATAGGAATGAAGCAGAACCTCAAAAAGTGTTTTACTTTGTGTTTCTCTAAGTATTAGTGATTCAGAGAACTTACTTATAGCTTGGATTTCTTCCTTGAAAAACTGCCTATCCATATTGTTTAACCATTTATTTATTGGGTCAATGTCTTATAACTTTATACATTTGTATTAGTTCCTTACATAACTGGTAAATGAGACCTTTTATCAGACAAAAACAATTGCTGCAAAAATATTTTCCCCCAATTACCTATTTCCTTTCACATTTTTGGTATGTTAGATCTGTTTGGGCAAAACTTTTAATTTCATTTAAGGAAAATTGCTCATTTTATCTTGTGCAATCATGTATATCATTTGTTTAGTTCTGAACTCTTCCCCTAATGTATATCCTAAAGGTAATTCCCTCCTTCCTCCTCTAATTTGTTTAAGATGTGACCTTTTGATTTACTCATTTGGAGATAATCTTGGTGTATGATATGACTGTTTTTGGTCTAAATCTAATTTCTGCTAGATTGCACTCCAGTTTTCCCAGTATTTTTTTGTTAGATAGTGTATCCTTCTCCCATTAACTGGGGTTCTGGGGTTCTATCATACACAAAATTCTACATGTGGAATACCTAATCAGTGCCACTGATCAAACTCTCTTTTTTTGTTGTTTTAATTTGCTTAAGGGAGAGAACAGTGTGTCGGGGGTAGGGTGGGGGATGAGCAGGAAGTTATAAATTAATTTTTTAAATTATTTTTCCTTAAAAAAAGTAAAAAGAAATAAATCAAGAGACAATCAAAAGCTGACATCTGTGGGGAAGGAACAGTATAGAGTCACCAGCATTTTCTATTTTGTCCCCTTTCTCCTTCATACTTTCTTTTTGACGAGAACTATACCTGCCTGTCACAATCTATCAGAACAGGATTTTGTAGTCACTGTCCTATAAGTGGACTGGTTTATACACAGACTGGCAAACCAGAGTCAGCTGTCCAAAGTTAAAGCTCCACCTTTTAAAATACAAGCTGTTTGATCTTAGGAAAAGTCACTTCATGTCTCTGACCTTCATTCCCCGACCTGTAAAATGAAAATGATAGTATTTTTCAACCATACAGGGTTGTTGAGGAGAAAGTATACTGAAAGTAAATAAATATTGCATATTTTTAATATGATAATCAAGAATCATTTAAACCTACCATCTTTTATTTGGTCCTAGATCTTTGATGCAATATGAGCAAAAGTACATTTTGACACATTTCCAAACATCTAACATTGTGCCTACCAACAGTTCCAGGGGGAAAAAAATGCAGATAATTGATGATATATTTGAAAGTTGAACAATTTTCTAAATGGGAACTATTGCAATATTTTATACAAACATCTGTACACATATATATGCATATGTATAAATATTCATATTTATGCATTGTATGTATACATATATATTTCAATATCTTGGTAGTGAGGCAAGAAGACTAGTTTTATTTTTTATCATTTCTAATCTGCTGATCTGGGATTTGCTGCAAATTTGTGCCTCTAAGAAGTTTGGAAACAGAATGCATAGACAGACAAAGAACATATGCTAAACAGATCAGCTCTATGTCTAGATAGTCACTATTTGAGGGAACTGTTCAATCTGATTTTTTGTATGATTATACTGTAGTTCAAATTGAAGTGTCTGTAGAAATGGATTGGCAAAGTTCCTTGGTTGTCAGTTATATTGCTTATTTTGTTCAGAATGAGATCAGGGCTCTGATGGGAAACAGTGGAAATTGTTTTATGATACATTTAAACATATTGCTGTATCTCCATCTCTAGGTATCCCTTCTCATCCAGTGAGGACTATACAGGGATGGATGAGGGAGATGCTGGAGGCCTTTCCTTTCAAATTACTCAGAACTTCTGTACTTTGCTTATGGACGAGTGTCTCCAATGCTCATTAGAATTACTATAATTTAACAGTAGTTTTCCTTCTCAAGCCAAATCAAGAGCCATTACAGAACAGTAATCATGAATTATATGATATTTGGGACTTATAGGTAAGTAGGACACAATTCCTATCCTCAGGGGGCTTATAATCTAACTGGGAACCTTAGGGATTGATGGGCTTATTTTTGTTTTTGCTTTTTGTTTTTTATCCAGAAGGAAATAATGAATTGCCTAAAAGTCCATGAGTTTCTCAGGAGTGTCAGGGTACATGCTTACCAACAAGTTCTCTGAAAATGCAGGACACACTATTAAGTTTAATCTTCATTATTAACATTTTCTCCATCTTGTTTCAGTCTGCTCTAGACATCAACAAAACAATAATTCAAGCCCTGATTTGTAGTGTTGCTGATTTCCAAGGTATAAATTCTCTGAGCATGAAAATTTAACAATTAGCTCTCTCAAGCTGACTGCAGCGCATTCCAAGTAAGGTTAATAAGGAGATTTCATGTTGGCACAAAAGCAAAGAACACAAGAGCAGAGACATAAAAGCATGGAAAAATTAAAGAATAATTGAAGCATTTAAATAGCCCAGTACAAAAATATAAGACCTGTCACAAGACAGTGCAGTTATATATAGACTAATTGTCAAATGAATGACACTTTTAAAGCTTGGTAGACTTATCTGCCCAGCTTAGGTCATACTGTCTTATATACCCAAAGCTGGAAGACACCTTATAGATTATCTAGTCCAACACTCTCTTCTAAAGATGAGAAAATTGAGATGATGGACAATCAAATGCACAATGGCTCTGGAGCCAGAGGAGCTGGATTCAAATCCCACTTCTCATGTTGATTACTTACTGTACTGTGGACAAGTCACTTACCCTTCCTTGGCCTTAGTTTTCTCATCTATAAAATGAGAGAACTGACCAAGGTGACACCTGAGGTCCATTCCTGATTTAAATCTATAATCCAATGTCACAGAGAGATTTAGTGACTTGCCCAAGGTAATGCTGGTAGTGAGTGGTAGAGTCAGTATAGGATCTCCTTTCCTCTGCCTCTAACTCTAGTGCTCTCATATCCAATAAATCTGATGCTCAGTATTGGGACTTTGGACAAGTCATTTATAACCCTTTTGAATTTCAATGTACTTATCCATGAAATAGAAGTAATTGTATGAGCATTATTTACCTTAAAAGGTTCTTAAGAACTAAGTTACTTTTAAATGCTAAAGATATACATATATATATATATATATATATATATATATATATATATATATATACATACATATATATACATATATACACACACACATAGATACACACATACATACCCACACATATATACACATACATACACACACACACACACATATATATATATGCATGCAAATGTCGTGGTAGTGGTGATAGTAGTAGTGGTAGTAGTAGCAGCAGCAGGTGTAGTAGCTGCCTCCTCCACCCTGCCCTAGAAGGGTTGAGTCATTCCCTACAGGACAACTCACTGATGCTGCATATTAAGAGTTTGCCATCACTACTTAATGTCTAAGAGACCTCTGAACTCCTAATAATGTATATCTGCATAAGTAAAAGAAACCTTTCATTTATTCATTTTATTTTATTTATTCACTTATTTGTTCATTCACTTAATTTTTAGCTAGAGCTTCTACTGGGAGACGCGGGAAAGGAATATCCAGGTATAAAAGAAAGAGATTAAAGGCCAGCTTTTGAATGTCCACCACATGACATTAGGGTATTAGAGAAGCCATTTCTCAAAATGTCCCTTTACTTCCCCGTGACCCTAGAAATTGCTAAGAGGAGACTTGAGATCATTCTCTCCTTGGCTGAGCTGAAATTTGTAACTCATTAGTGAATCAAAGGGATCATTTACTGGTATGGTCAATTGTCTACCCTTATGATTCCCCTAATTTCTATTTATGGCTTACTTTGATAAAGAGGTTTACTAGCTATCTATGACTGTCATTTGTGTGACCAGTGCTTGGTGGGAGGGAACAAAGCTGGTGAGAGTAAATTAAATGTTACCTTCCCCTTTAGAATACTTTGGGAAAGCAGCTTTTATTCTGAATCCTCTTAAAAATAGAATATTTTCTCTAAATATGAAAAAAAAAATTGAGTTGTGGTAGATAGATAACATTTACTTCTAGCTAAATAGCCTTCTTGGGGATAGGAAAGCAAAAGAGACAGGATCTAGCTTTGGTCTGGCTAAATGTTACTTATGCCCCCTCAGCCAGGCTACTGTATGTCCTCCTCCTACTTTCCAGTCTCCATTCAGAGACATTAAATGGGACTTTCTAGATCCTAGATCAAATATTTCTCTGTCCATGCAACACATGGGCTAGCTGTTTTATGCCAGAATTATATATATATCTATATTACATGTGGGTAGCTAAAGTATAAAAGGTCTACATATTATTCTCAAAATTCCACAATACTTTGAAACTAACAGTTGAATTCACAGCCCTCTATTCTCTCCCAGATAGAAAAGAGTACTGTAGAGTAATGTTTTTGTCTATTTGCCTGGGTAGCTATTCCTCCCAATTTAGGAGGCCAACTAGGTCTTGTAAAGCTTCCTACTTGGACTCCCTGACCTCAGACTCACTTTCCTCCAAATGACTCTGTAAAATGCCACCGGATAAATAGTCATACTTTTTTTTTTCATCATCCTTCCTCTGCTTAAAATCATTCAATCAATGTCTATGCCCAATAAGATAAGGCCAAACCTTTTCTTTGGTACTTAAGACCTACCATGTTCTGGGTCCTATATTTTTAGATATGTTTTCTTTTTCTCTACTCATACAATATAAATCCTCTGCTACGGTCATTTTTTACATGCTATCTGCCAAACACACCTTGTTCTTTCTTCTCCCTGATTTTCTAGTTATTCCAACTACCAGGAATGCTTCTTCCTTCTCACATATCAGCCTTGAAATCCTATCATGCTTCAAGATTCAACTGAAATCCTTCCTTTTCTCTGATGCATTCCCTGACTTCCCCAGTCAGAAGTGATTGTGCCCTTTTCTACTCTCTTAATAATAGTTCACATTAATATAACAGTATAAGGCTTGCAAACAGCTTTGCATACGTTACCTTATTTGATCTTTGTAATGCATGGTGGGATCAGTGCCATTATTATATGCATTTTACAGATGATAAAACTGAGTCTCACAAAAGTCACATGATATGCCTGGGGGTCTAGTAAGCATCTAAGGGGAGATATGGACCTAAGTCTTCTGAATGAAGGTCTAGTGCTCTAACCACTCTACAATGTTTTCTCTACTGTTTAATTTGACATACACACAACCTTCTGTTGTTCATTAGATGTTTAATATACACCAATTGTTTCCCTCATGTAGACTGAAAAGTCATTAGAGGAATACATCATGTGTCCTTATACATATTATGAACTTAGTGAATTTTGTTGATTAATTGATTCATAGCTTCTTTGTTTCCCCCTGAATGCCAAGCATAATGCTAATATTGAACATGTTCAATATACAGTACACTACAATAGGGAGCTATGTGGCACAGTGGATAGAAAACAGGGCCTATAGCTAAGAAGACCTGAGCTCAAATCTGGTCTCAGACACTTACTACCCATGTGACTCAGGGCATATCACTTAACGCTGTTTACCTCTGTTTTCTCATCTGTGAAATGATTTGGAGAAGGAAATGGCAAACTATTCCAGTATCTTTGCCAGGAAAGCCCCCAAAAATGGGGTCACAAAGAGTCCGACACTACTGAAATGACAGAACAACGATTTAATCGATGAATCTTAGAATCCTCTAGCTTCCTTTAATTCACAGCTCCTGTTACCTCCTGAAAAAGGCCTTTCATTACTATTCTCTCTCACAGTTTAGTTGCTGATCCTCTCTCCATCTTAAAATTATTTGTATAACTTTTTATATACTTTGTATTTACATACCTATTTGCATATTAAATGCCCACAATAGACTATAAGCTTCTTTAGGACAGGTACTGTTTAATTTTTATTTTGTTTTGTTTTGATTTTTCCTAGAACCATCTAGCATATAATATTTTAATCATGGACAGCATTTAATAAATTAATGCTGAATTTGTTCAATAGTTAAATGAATACATGGAGGAGAGGGAACATAATACTGAGAAATAGTGATAGAGGAGGAATAGAAACAGAATCAAATAATGTGAGGCAAAGGGTGCAGTAAAAGTTTCCATAACCAAAAATACCCTCCAACTTGGTCTGCCATAATGTCTGAAGTCTCATAATTAGCATCACTTTTTTTTAAATGGGGATTTAAAGCAAAGATGTATTTGTAGCTAAAATACTGGCTTGCTAAGGTTTAATAAGGGGTAAATTGATTTTCTTATCCCTTGTGTCCCCATCTCAGAAAGCTAAGTACTGAGGGAATGGACCACAAGGTAGCCATGTTTCCTTTAAATCCAAGAAGACTAACATGTCAGTCTTTTTTTTTTTCAGTTGGTGCTGGAGATCAGGACCTTGGGACTCTTCTTTGGCAAGTGGATTCTCTAGTACAGAACCATCAACAGCTAATGAGCAATAGGATGGCTCTTGCCATTTTGGCAGAGCTTCAAGGGATTTCAAGAGAAAAGGAGGAAATGAACTAAAGACAAATATTACCTACTCTATGACTGCCCAAGACTAGCCTTCACTACCAACTTCACTGAACCACATTTTTACCCTGAACTATTTACACTTCAGAAAATCATCTAGAACCAAGTTTTATATAAAGTAGAAAGTAATTTGGAACGATAAAGGTAGAGGCAATCATACATGAATACATGCATATGTATTGCATACTAATAACATAATCACCTACCCTCCTCAACTTTAGCTCATATTAATAGCTCACATTTATATAGCACTTTACAATATGCAAAATGATTTTCTCATAATAATCCAGTGAGGTATGAACTGTAATTATTATCCCTATTTTATGGGCATCATGTGTAAGAAAAATTGGATTTGCTTTAGTTAGTCCCAGGGGGAAGAATGACAAGCAATAACTGGAAGTTTCACACAGATTTGAAGACCTCAAAATACATGAAGATAGCTATCACAGTCCTTCTGTCTCTTTTTGGCTAGCCTAGAATAAACATAACTTCAAGTGTCTAAACAGAGAAAAGGAAGGACTGTCATCTCCCACATTCGGGGAATATTGTGGTTCAGTTAATATACTCTAAAGTCATTTTATCCTCTTTGGCTAACACATCACACTGCTATTTCATGGTAAAACTATGGTTCCCTTTTTTAAAAAGGTGTTTTTCAAATGAAATTCCATCTAGTCACACTCCATCCTATACTTGTGCTATTTATTTGCTTAAGCCCAGGTGTGGGACTTTACATTCATCACTCTTAAAATTTACCTTTTTGATTCAGTTAAAGCTTGTCAGAATACTTTTAGATCCTCATTCTGTCATCTAATTTGTTAGGTATGCCTATAAGCATCATTTATTCCACACATGAGATAAATACACCATCTATCCCTTAACCTAAGTAACTGACAACAATGTTGAACAGTTGAGGTCCGTAAGAGGCCAAGGCACTCCAGCAGATGTATCTTCACTTTGTTGGCAATAAATTAATCACTTTTGGGTTCCAATCATCCTAGCAGTTGCAATTCTATCTAATATATTATAATCTAATTGACGTTTCTCTATCTTGATCTGAAGGACACCATGAGCGACTTTGTCCAAAGCCTAGATGACGGTGGCAACAATACTAATGGAATTCAGCTAATCTACCATTCTAATAACCCTGTTCAAAAGGAAATTTGTTTTGTCTGGCATGACTTGTTCTTGCTGAACCCATACTGGCTCTTAGTGATTAATAATTCATTATTTCCAATGAATTCCTTAAAATATATTATATGCTGTTGCCAAGAATCCAAGTAAAAGTCCCTGACCAATGGTTGGCAGAATCCACTTTTTTCCCACTCTTGAGAATTCAGGAACACATTTTCTTATATCCACCCTGTAGCAGTAATCCTATTATACATAATTCTTTAAAGATCATTGATAGAACTTCATCAATCATATTTGCCAGTCCTTTCATTATCCCAAGAATAATGTAGTTTATGCAGGCTTGAGAACATAAATTCATGAAGACAGGTTCTCTTTTACCATTTTTCACTTGCTTTTTCTATTTCCGGCTCACTATTATTGTTTTGCTTCTTTCATACCAAGTCCTTTCTCCTCAGTAAAGGAAAAAGAAGACCCTGCAGAGAGCCCTACCATTTAGAGTGATCCAAACTCATCTATTCTCCCACCTTCATCATTACTACTTAATTCCTAGACTCAGGCCCTACGAAATTATCTGCAAACCAACTGATGAATATTAAGGAAGACACGAATTGTCACCATTTAGCAAGATTGCAAGACTTCTCTTAAGAGGAAGTGGCATAACATGGGGGAGCTGTCTGGACCAGGAATCAGGAGATCTGCCATTGATGTGGTAGTGAAGTGGCCGTGTCGTATTATCTGAGTCTTTGAATATCTGTTTGTACAACTTCTAAAACTGATAACTCTTAAATCTACTCCTTACCACTTTATGTTCCCCTGTAATATGTCATAATAAATATGCCTTAAATCACTGAAGAGCTTAGTGTGCTGTTAGAGATCAAGGGAAGTAGAAACAAAAAAAAAAACCTTGTAGTCTTTGCTCTGTAGGTATTCTGTGTTTAAGGAGATCTAAAAAGCAAGGAAATACATGATAGCTAAAAATTGAAGGAGTATTAATGAATGTAAACCTGAGCTTTCTGTTTGAAAGTAACAGTGTTCATACCAACAATAGCAAATTTAAAGGGTACAGAAATACCAATTTATCCCCATAGTCCACCCTCAGTTCCTAGTTCCATCACTAACTGTGTGATTTTGGCCAAGTTATTTATTCATCTGTTATATGGGAGGGTAACAACACCTTACTTATACCTACTAGATCATGCTGAGGACTGGAGGAAAGGAAGGAAGACATCAAGGAAGGTAGGGAGAAATGAAGGAAGGAAGGAAAGGAAGGAGGAAGGGAAAGGAAGGAAGGGAGGAAAGAAGAAAGGAAGGAAGGAAGGGAAAGAGGGAGGAAGGAGGGAAAAGAGGAAAGAAGAGAGGGAGGAAGGAAGAAAGGAAAGAGAAAAAGCATTTATTAAATACCTATTATGTGCCAGGCACTGTGCTAAATTCATCACAAATGTTATCACATTTGTTTCTCACAATAACCCTGTCAGGTAGATGCTACTATTACCCCCATTTTATAGTTGAGGAAACTGAGGCTGACAAGCATTATATGATTTACCCAGGGTCACAGAACTAGCAAATATCTAAGGGTAAAATTAAACTCAAGTCTTCCCTACTTGGGGCCTGGCACTCTATCAACGGTGCCACCCAACTGCCTCTGCTGATACATGAAAAGTTGTCCAAAATGTAAGCCACTTTCCAAAAGATAAAAGCTTATTTTTATTTCCATACAAGTATGAATATTCTAACCCTCAAGCATCACCCCCACACACACCACCTACTTGGGGCCAGAGTCATACACACAGACAGTCTAAGGGTAGAAATGGCTTTTCTCTGCTCCAGGCCTTCAGGAGCATAGTCACTTCTCTGTGTAGGCACATGAAAAATGAGAGGAAATGAAATGTCGACAGCAAGTGTCACCCCTTCTAATATCTGCCCTGTGCTTATTGAGATGGTGACCTGGCTGATTCTCTCTCTATGTACCAGGTACATTCATCCTACCCTTTCACTGGGTAGAGAAGAAAATGACCATGGCCCCTCCTTCCCATATCATCCATTTCCTGCCTTCCTCCATATACCTACCACAAATCATACTGGCTCCAGGGAAAAAGAGGATGTGAATCAAAAGATGGGGTAAAAAAAAAGATATAGTTGTCCTCTGACAGAGTTTACAATCTCAGTTGAGAGATAAAGCTAATGTATAAGGCATAATTAAATGACAATATGAGTTTGTGATTAAGCACTGAGATAAATGGTACCTGATGCCAGGAATAGAGTTCTGAGAAAAGAGAGGGCCTGAATTGTTAAAGAAGACTTTAGATAAGTGTGGAAAAATGGGTAGGATTTGTGTGGGAAACAAAAGCAGTACAAATCATACCAATGTGTCCATATCGACTTGTGGTATGGTCTAGTAGAATAAGAGGCCTGTGTTTCTATGTCCAAAATTGACCTCATTATTTTTCCTCCCAAATCCTACCTTCTCTATTACTATTGAGGGTACCAACATCATCTCAGTCACTCAGGCTTACAGCCTAGGTATTATCCTCAACTCCTCACTCTCACCCTCATATTCAGTCTGTTGCGATGACCCGCCAAGTTTACTTTCATCACATCTCCTGTATATGAGATGCTGCTATCACCTTTGCTGCCCTTATCATTTCATACCTCACCTATTCACATTTGGCCTATTGCAGTAGCCCTGCTGGTTGGTATCCCTGGCACAACTTGCTCCCCACTTCAGTCCATCCTCTACTCAGCTGTCAAACCACTCCCCACCCCCACCCCCACTCCCACTCAATAAATTCCAGTGGCTCCTTCCAGGATCAAATATAAAATACTCTACCATTTAAAACTTTTAATGACCTGCTGTTGCTCCCCCCAAAAAAGAGACACATACACACACACACACACACACACACACACACACACACTCACTCCATGATCATAGATTGTTCAAAATCCACATAGAAAAATAACACCCCAGCAGCAGTAAATACATAAATAAATAAATAATGCCAAAAATTGAAATTCATTCGCTAAAGAAAGTGTTTGATTTCTTTCAACCAAAGTCAGTCTCCTGCTTCCATCCAGCAAATCCTGAAAGTGCAAGTATTACAGTACTTGCAGATTTCTATGTAGGCAGGGAATAAATAGTGAGCTCCCATAATTAATAACTATTAAGGCTGTTAGACTGATTATATCTTTGGGCTTGCAAAATCTCTTCTGTGCAGGTGCGCATTAATGGAATCCATTAAATTCATATATTTCAACAGATAGTAATTTACGATCTTTTATAAGATCTGTCAGGAAACTCAGTAGGAGATATAGGACTGTCTCACTGCATTACATAGCAAATTGTGCTCCCCTTCCCTCAAAAATGACTCGCCTTTCCTGACTAAATATGAATGTCAATGCATTGGGCAGTCACATTAGGGATGTTCTGTGCTACTGGATGTCTGGGAATATGCAGAATAAGCTTTTTATCACCAGCAAACTGGAGAACAAGAGAGAGCAATATTCAAAGTGGCTGGAGGAAAAGTGTGTGGGAGTTCTATGCCTTTCACTTTTGCCATAAAAAGGGAGAAATTGAGAGTGTAGCCCTAGTTTAGAAATGGTAATGGGCTTTCCTGGGGTGACTCATACTCTCTTTGCCACTTGGATTTGCTATTGCTTTTTTATGAGTTCTCCTCCTCCACTAAGACTCATATCTCCAAGGGCAATAGAAGTCACCTCTGAGCTCAGTCATTCCCCAGCACAGTTACATGCACACACCCTGGATTGACAGTCATAACCCTCACCCTCCCTCACCCCCATGATAAGTCATTATTGGCAACGAAATATGAAATAGAAAAGTGAGCTTGGAATTTCTCAAATATAAAGGCCTTGGGGCAACTTACCTCTTTTGTCATCTTGTTAATTGTCAGTTGCCATCTTCCCCTAATGTCTAGTGACCAAGGAACGCTTTTTGCCTATGGCTCTATAGCAGGGCCAGCTTCTATAAGACATATATGTCAATACATGGAAGACCTGGATTCAGTCAGTGTGGGAACTCTCTCCACCATCCACCTATCAATAATCTTTAGTCTAGAGACTGCCTACAACTCAGAGAGGGTAAGTAACTTGCAAGGGCCACACAGCTCATAATTATTAGAGGTTATGATTTAGATTCAGGTCTTAATGACTATGTATGCCACATTCCACTCCACCATGTCGCTTCTGCTTGCATAGCTATAGGCACAGAGATAGGCTTAAAGACTGTAATTGTGATGTTATTATTAAAGGAAACTTCCTCATGAGGAAAGCCCCTCTACTGTGCAATTACCTTCTCTCTACCCTATAGTCTAGAGAACAACTTAGAGCTTGTGATCACCCAGCCCTATGGCACATTTCTGCCCATTCTTCCATACTGCTTCTCTTACATAGGCATAGGAGATAGTAATAATAATATGACTTATTATTTTTACAATTATTATCAAAAACTAATATAAACAATTCTTTAAGGTTTGCAAATGTGTCACACTCATCAAGTGTTTTAATCTTCAAACTTGTCCTTTTATTAAGGGGATTTGTTCTATGAAGATTAATATCTGGCCACTGGACCCAGATGGCTCTGGAGGATATAGGGAGGCTTGTGAGCTTGCATAACCCTGCCTCACTGGAATCAAAGTCAATTGCAAGTCATGTCATCATCTCCCTGATTTTATGGTCCTCTTTGAGAATGGAAGATAAACCACAACCACAACCACACACAATCTGGATTCAGTCGAAGAGCCACACTTGAGGACCTAGAGAGCCACAGATAGCCTGGAGGATGCAGGTTCCCCATCTCTGCTATAGGCATTATTACCTGCATTGTACATATCAACTTGGTGAAACTGGCCATTCTCTTTCTTCTAATTATTTCCTTTTTACCACCTGCAACAAAGTCCAAACTTCCACTAAAAGAAACTCATTCCTTTGGTATTATTAAGAGTTTCAGGGGCCACTTTTGTTGTTGTTTAGTCACATTAAATTCTTCATAATTCCATTTGGAGTTTTCTTAGCAAAGATACTAGTTTGGAATTTCCCTCCCCAGCTCATTTTACAGATGAGGAAACTAAGGCAAAGAAAAGGTTAAGTGACTTGCCCAGAGTCACACAACTAGTAAGTATCTGAGGCCAGATTAAACTTATAGAGATGAGTCTTCCTGACTTCAGGCCTGGCATTCTATCCACTGTGCCACCTAGCTGCTCTCAGGGACCCCCTAGGACAATGAAGATCCCCTGGAGGAAGTAGGTACCTTCTAATGCATTTGTCACTTCACTCCTTTAGTTAAGAGCCTTAGTTAATAATGATAATTGCAAGAGAGAGACTTGGGGTAGGGAAGACTTGATCCAGGTGTCAGAGCACCAGGAATGGGGAGTGGAACACTGGAAAAGATGCTAAGTTTGAACCAAAGACAAACTTTGTCTCTTCAAACATTTTGTAGTGGATGAGGCCAGATATTCCATTGAAATCAGAGAAAATGCTACTGCTAATACCTCTCACCTGCACAGTACATTATAATTTTAAAAGTACATTCATATCCAATGTCTTATTTGCTCCCTGAAACAATGCTATAAAATAGGAAGATACTCATCCATACTACAGATGAGGAAAATAAAGCTCAAACTGCATCTATACTCTAGGTGGTTGCCAGTGCGGCAGCTGATGCTTTCACATTCTTGAAGTTTCTTGAATACCTTTGTAGAGGGGCCTGGATTTCCAGGAATCAACCGGACAGCTGGTTACCCATCTTTCCATTATTAGCTAAATGAAGAGATACTTCAGTCTGAGGCTGCCTCTGGAGACCTGGTGGCATCTGTCTGAGGACTCTTCCAGTCCCAAAGAGTCTGTGTTATAAAAGTATGCCTCACTTTATAAAAGATCTTACACCATAATGGTACCTTTAAAAGGAAAGATTCCCTCATCATTTAAAAAAATCTGCTCATAAATATTTAACACATACAGCTTTTCAGGAGTTTCAATTTTCAGAAAATGCCCAGGATATCTACACTGGTCCATGCTAACTACAATAAATATATTTAGATGTAGAGCTGGTTGGCACAGTGGATAGAGCACTGGGTCAACAGTCAGGAAGTTATGAGTTCAAGTCCCACCTCAGTCACTTAACTACCTCTGTAACCATTGTAAGTCACTTAACCTCTGTCTCAGTTGCCTCAACGGTATAATTAAGATGATAATATCACCAAGCTCCAAGGGTCAAGATGATGATCAAATTGATAATACATATAAAGTGCTTTACACAGTGTATGTACTAGGCACTACATGAATGCTAGTTAGCATTATATTTATTAGATGTAGCCAAAGACATCGCAGGAAAGAGAATTCAGCCTATGCATCACCCACCTTGATGATTACCAGGATTGTGTCAGTCATCTTTTATTTTCCCATTTCTCCCACTCTCCACTTCAAAGTCATTATTTTTACAGTGCCTCTCAAATTAATTTTATTTTTTTCACATAAGAAAACTAAGGTAACACTTTAGTACACACCTTTATCTCTTCTCATCTTTTTTGTTATAGTAGTTGCCTAATAACTTATTCTGACTCTCTTACCTCTCTCAGCCTATCCACTCTGATCATAACACCTCTAATCTCACAGACCTTCAATGGTTTCCCATAGAAAGATGCTAAGATGCATGACTGTTCACAATGTAGCTCCAACCTACCTAAGCATTTGATCTCTTACTAGGCCTCCTCACACATACTATATTCCAGCCAAACTGGAATATTCATTCTCCCTTTTTCTTCTTTATTCTTTCCTCTTCGTATTTTTGCTCATATCCTCTATGCCTGAAATAGATCCTTCCTCTCTCACCTCACCTTCAATAGTCGGTCAATCACTCAAGCTTTTATTGAGCACTTACTGTAAAAGCAATATCCACCTGCTGAAGTCCTTTTCTTCCTTTATGGCCCATCAGGTGCCACCTCTTTTATGAAGCCTTTCTTGAGGTACCAGTTTAAACTTCTCATAGCATTTTCTTTGAACCAGTCTTTTTTACTTATCAATTTATATTCTTATAGTGTAGAACTTATTAGTATGTATCTCCCCTTAAAAAATACACTCCTTGATGGTAAGATCTTATATCAATTTCCAATTCCCAGTAGCTCGTTCCGGGCCCATTGCCCAGAGCATAAAAACTAACAACAGAGAGTAGAATTAATAAATAAATAAACACAATAACATTTTTTAGTGTTGCTCCTTGAATGTAGTGATCAATCAATAAATCTTTGTTCACTGAAGGGTTAGTTTGTATATAGTATTATACTTTTCAATATATTGACAATAGGATAATGAAAAGGAAAGGAAAGGAAAGGAAAGGAAAGGAAAGAAAAGAAAAGAAAAGAAAAGAAAAGAAAAGAAAAGAAAAGAAAAGAAAAGAAAAGAAAAGAAAAGAAAAGAAAAGAAAAGAAAAGGGTCATTGAACCATTTTTAAATGAAGAAAAGAGAACATAAGAAAGTCCAGAAGGAAACACAGACAAGCGGGACAGTTTTGAAAGTGAGATATAGAATTTATAATGTGGTTAAAAAGAAAAGTAAAATGTACAAGACAGATGCACTATCGCCCATACATTCTACTTGTTCTCTTCTATTTTTCTTACAAAAGTGGTCATTTAATTTGGTGTTTGTTACTCTCAGAATAATATTTTTTTCTAAATTAAAATCTTTGTGCTAAGATTAAAGCTGTACTCAGAAAAAATAGGCTGCTTGTCAAAGTTACATTTTAATATCCATTGTGATTGATAAAGGGGTGTTTCACTCTTTTTTATCTTATAATGATAGTCTCATGATGGAATTTTTTTTGAATCATGCTGTCCTGGATTGTCTAAGGGAATCCTCACAATTTTGCCATCAAAAGATTAGTATTGTCGAAATAGTTAAGTGACTTAGTTAAGGTTATAAGGCTAGTCATTTCTGGAGTTGAGAGTAGGAACCATTGATACAGCCCAATGCCAATTTTGTTTTCAATCACTAGTTCATTAAAAAGAGGAATGGGTTCTAATTACTCATCATGGAAGTATTGTAACTAACAAAATAAATTAATATTTTCAGTTGGAGTTGTAATAGATTACAAAATGTGATGCTGAGTAAGTTGGAATCTAATTAGTTCAATGCTATTTGAAGGTAAGTTCATTTATAATGCTAAAACATAGCCCCCTATCCCACCCCCACCTCTATCAACTCCAAAATACTGATGTGTCCTAATCCTGTCCTTTAAAAACAACCCACCATCACAGCAAAAGAGAACTTATCTGGACTGAGGAAAAGATAGGAAGTGTCAAAAATAGAATGAGGAAAAAGGACACAGGCAAAAAGAACAACAATTTTGTAGCCCTTGGAGTGCTTTATCAAGAGAGTTTGAAGAGTATTTAGGTGGCACTAAGACAGAAATATCTATCAGAAGAGTCATTTATTCAAATGAGCATAACAAAAAAAATGCTCATTTTTATTGCCTTGCTGTGTTATGTCCACTCTATAGAAAGTAAATGGGAGGAACACTGTGTCCCATATTCAATATACACTATCAGATATTGGCATGGCTAATCTTAGACTGCCTAAATAGAAGAAAAATAATCGTTTGGTTGTTCATCACACTAGGCACATTATACTTAGCCCAGGGGACCTCATTTTAGAAGGGATATTGATCAACTGGAGCATGACCAAGACAGTCAAGTGTCCACAAAGGACTTCTGCTGGAACTGGAAATGTTTCATCTAAAAAATCTGAGGGAAGGGATAGAGGTGGTGAGAAGTCTTCAGCTTCCTTTCAGAGATTCCAACAATAGTAAGTCAGTAGTAACCAAGCATTTATTAAACTCTTACTATGGGTCAGATATTATGCCAAGAGCTAATGATACAAAGAAAAGACAAAACTGTCTCTGCCCTCAAAGAACTCACTTTCTAATAGGGGAGACAGCATGTCAATAACTAGGTCTATGTAAAATATCTCTATAAGAGATGGAAGGGAATCTCAGAGAGAAAGCCCTCCTGGGGGAATTGGGGAGTGCAGGAAGGTAGAAGATAGAATTTGAAGGAGAACAGGGAAATTGAGATAGAGATGAGGGAGCAGAACATTTCAGGCAGGAAGGACAGCCAGTGTAAAAGTATGAAGATGAGCCAGGAGGTAGAATACCTTGCTCTGGGAATATCAAGAAGACCTCTATAACTCCATAATAAGGTGTGTGGATGGGGATGGCCTATAAGAAGACTAGAAAGTGGGAAGGGAACAGGTTATCTAAAGGCCAAACAAAGATTCATATGTAATCAAAGAGGTGATAGGGAGCCACTAGGGCTCTGTCAGTGTGGGAATGGGGTGGGGGGGGCAGACGTGCTATTGGAAAAAGAATCTTGACAGCTAAGTGAAGGATATATTGGGGTGGGCAGAGACAAGAGACTGGGATAAAATTTAGGTAGCTATTGCAATAGTCCAGTGAAGAGATGATAAAGACTTAGTGGTAACTGCATGAGTGGAGAGAAGTAGACATACACAAGCAACGCTATGAAGACAGAAATTATAAGGTTTGGCAAAAGATTGGATATGTGAGATGAATGGGAGTGAAGAGTTGATGCTAACACAAGTTTGCGAATCTGGGTGACTCGGATAATGGTGGTGTCCTTGATAGGAAGAGGGAGGTTCAGAAGAAGATGGAACTAAGACCAAGAAATGGAAATTGGAGAGAGGAAAATATGGATTCAATATAATCAAACATTTCTCCTAAATGAAATGCTGTTTTGTGATGTGGTGTATTCCCTTTCATTGCATGTGTTCAAGCAGAGATTAAGTGCTCACTTATTGAAGCACAGGTTTTTTACCTTTTCTGCTGTGGAGCACTTGCAGCAGATGAAGCCTATGAACTTCTCAGAATAACCTTTTTAAAAACATAAAATAAAATGCATAACATTACAAAGAAAATCAATTACATTCAAGTGGTTATGAAAATATTAAAGATCCAGTTCAAAGCCCTCATGAAATCTATTAATTGACCCCCTTGAGAGTCCACAGATCCCAGATTAATAATGCCAAGTATAAAAGATATTCATGGATCATGTAGAGATTACAATAAATGGTCAGTAAGTTACCCTTCAACTCTAAGATTGAGTGACTCAATGAGTATATAATTATATGAACCCAGATGGCAGAACAAAGACCAACGAGTTGAAGTTAACTGGGAGATAGATTTTGCCTCAACATAAGTAAGCAATAGAGACATCCAATCAAGAAGTGAATGGGCTATCTCAGAAAGTAATGTTTCCTCATTACATACTTGAAAATGAAGATCTTCAAACAGGAACTGTCAGAAATGTTATATAAAAGATAGTTGACATGTTGGGTTAGACAACCTCAAATATCTCCGGGTTTTCCTTTTCAGCAGCTCTCCATTGGAAAGGGATGAGTGAAAACATGAAAAAACCCAATTCAATGAATTACAGGCCACAGGAGGAAAAGAATGTGATATAATGCCAAAAGTGCTGAACCTAGAGTCAAGTGATAGGCATTTGAATGCCAGTTACTAACTATGAGGCCCTTAGCAAGTCACTGAACCTCCTTGAATTTTAAATGCCTTACCTGTAAAATAGGGATAATAACATTGCATTATTTACCACAACCTAAGTGTAGATTAAAGACAGTTAGGAAACAAAATTGCCCACAAAGTAGGGAAAGGTGGGAAGTCTGAATGGATAGAAGACTTCCTTAGTTAGAAACCAAGAGAACAGAAGAAGGATGAATCAGTTGATGTTTCTAAGAAGTGAATTTAAGTTGAATTTCAGGGGAGTAAAAAGAGAGGGAGGCAGTATCTATCCCCTCAAAATCAAGATATCTTGCTTTGAGTGAGATATGCTGTCTCAAGGGAAACCTCATCTTTGGTGGTGTTTATAGCTAGAAAGGACCTAGTAATAAGAGAAACACATACACATATACAGCACAATAAAGAACAATTCTGGCAAAGGGAACAGGATGGCTATTGTGTTCATGGATCATCCCTTTCCCTGTCTTTTGTGATATGGGATCCAGTGAGATCCTGGCCTGAGGCAGTGAAGCTGCCTTAACACAGATTGCCTCTCCATACACTGAAGTAAATACTTTACCAGGAGACTTAAAGTGAAATTTAGAATTACAAGGATGTGCCTAGGAAACTAATTTTTTTGTTCCTCCTGTGAACTCTTAAGAGGGCTTGTCAGTAAAGTTCAAGCAAGCAGGTGTGCTGAAAATTGCTTTAAAACCAAAGAGACAGTAGGAGGCATGCATATGCCAGAAATCACAGCCCCCACGAGACAGACAAGCCCATTTTTCAGCTCGAGCAGCTGCTAGTGCATCTGTAGACAGGTTGTTGTCAGGAGTGTTGAACAGAAAGATTCCTGGAGAAAGGTATGCATGGGAAGAAAAGAGGGGAAAGGGCTGCCTATGCAGGATGTAGCAAAGGATCTTGGGGGATGGGCTGAACCTCTGGCCTGGCAATGCTAAATCTAGAAGCCTGCTATAATTGGTGGAGAAAAGAGGAAGCACGACTCCTCCCCTCTGAAAGAAAGTTTGCAAAAGTTGAAGTAATAAAAAATTGTTGTTCACAGTAATGAGACTTTCTGGAAGACTATTAGTATTAAACAGTGTGACCCTTCCCCCAGAAAGAATGCTAAATCACAGTCACAAATAATTCCAAGTTCAGTTCAGCAAGAAGCAGATCAGGACTGTGCTTTTTAAATTAAATTCACCCTCATTGCTGTAGTGGTTGTTGTTATCTGAAATTAATAGGAGTTGCACATGTGGGTCACAGAAGCAAACGTGGTCTGTCTATATCCAAGGTACGGAAAACTCAGCAGAGAAAACTCAGAGAAAAAAAAAAGAGTATTGCATTTCAAATCAGTTAGCTGAAAATGTCTGTTGAAGTCTTATATGAAAAACCATTTTCAGTAGTTCCAGTCAAGCTCTGTCTTGTCCTGTCCCTTAAGGTGATTTAACTATTTCTTAGGTACCTTGACTCCCCAGTGAGACTTTAAACTATCTGACAACAGGCACTTTCTGTCTTCTACTCAATGTAATGCTGAATTTGGCATCAGAGGACCTTGGTTCAAATCTCTGCATTGACATTTATCACCCTGCGACCTTGGACAAGTCCCTTCACTTGTCGGGACTTTATTTTCCTCATAGGTAAAAAAAAAAAAACAAAAAAACAAAAAAAAAAAACTGTGGTTGGATGGCACAGACTCTGAAGTCCCTTCTGCCTGTAATGCTATGATCCTGTGATCCGTAGCACCCCATGTAGTTCTGGTTGCTTAGTAAGAACTCAAGAAATACTTCTTTCATTGGCTGCTTGAATTTTGAGTTAAAGATTAGATCTAGGAAAGAGGTTTTAAATTCAAGAAACATTGATGAAGGATGCATTTATGTGCCAAGCACAGTGCTAGACTCAGAGACCAAAACCAAACCAATATCTGTCCTCAGGATGCATAGCCAAGGAGTAAAATCCTTTCCTTTATGAGCTTTTCACCATGCACTGTCCCAACAGAGACTGAAATCATGTATATGGAAGAACTAAGTACCTAAAGGAACTTCTGTTTTAGCTTGAGTGAATATCCTACAAGATGGCAGGGAATAACCAGACAACATAGAAGACAGAGTCAATAGAGGCATTTTTCTTCCACTACATCATAGAGATGGTGTTGTTGGCAATTTCCAAGGGCTCCCTAAATATAATTTTGCTTCCCAATCAAAAGGGCAAAAATAGTGTTATAAAAGAGATTAGAAGATGTACTTCCCTTCCTCCTTTGCAGAAATGGGAAACTCTATGGACCACTGTATCTATTGCCAGAGAGTTAATGTGTTAGTAAGTTTTTTCTAAATGCCTTTTTATCTTTCTTTTATTATTCTTTGTTCCAAGGAATGGCTCTCTAGGTAGGAGAGGTAAAAGGGATACATTTGGAAAAGGGAGTAATGTAAAAGCAAAACATATTGATATAAATCTCAGAAGATAAAAAAGAAGGGAGGATCCAAGGCAGACACTAGCAAACTAAGTGGAACAAATTGTCTACGGCTTCTGACACACAGTAATCCTTGTTGTCAAAGTGTGGTTCTACGTAGGCCCTCCTCAAAGACCTCTTCTTGGGAGCTGGACCTTGAACTCTTCTCAAACACCATTGGGGGCCTTCTGATCAAAGTCATTGCTATACCTGCCAGACAAACCTCTTTCTTTCTCATCCCACTGGACTTTGGGTCATCTCTAGCTGTTTTTATCTCTAGATAACTGTAGTAAGTCCAAGCTTCTGTCCCTCTGTTTCAGTGTCAAAGTTCCTGCCTTTCCCATTTCCTTGGAGGGGCTGACCCCTTCCTTGGAGGGAAGCTCAGTTCTCCACTGGAAAGGACCACCTCTCTCCCCTCCCATAACATTTTATTTATTTGAAGAATTGGATACTACCAGGGCCATAAGTATTTCCCTAAATCTTGTTCTCATTATTTCTTCCTGAGAATTAATTACAAGTCCCTATTGTTCTTTCTAAGACATGTTTTCCTCACATACCTATTTCCCTGACAGGATCACAGCATCTCTGCATGAGAAGGGAACTAAGAAGCCATCTGGATTAACCCTTCCTTGGCAAAGAATCCCCCTCTACTATATCCCAGGCAAGTGGTCAGATAAGCTTTGTTTGAATACTCACTACCTTGTGACAATCTACTCTATGACTGGATAATTCAAAGTGCTGGGCAGTCTTCCATTACATAAATTTTAAGCTAGCATTTCTGCAAATTCTTTTCCTTGTTTCTATTTTTTCCATCTGGTGCCAACCTTTTTCTCATGGGATAATCTTTAAGATACTAGAAGGCAGATATCATTTTCCTATTTTAGAGGGGGAAACAAACAAACAAAAAACTCTTGTTTATGAGTGTATTGTTTGACTGAATAACAGATAGGTCCCTTGTTCATGCAAATAATAAATCCCCTGAAGTGGTCACATTTTCACATTTTTACTATTTGAAGTTACAATTACTTAAAATATGACAACTGATTCCAGCCCAGTAAGATATGCAGTGAGACCACTTCAGGGAGATTCATGGAGATTCACTATTTGCATTTAAACTTAGCTGTACTCTCCTCCCACTCCCTCCTCTCAACCCATTCTGCCATAAGATAAATACTAAATGCTACTAAACTGAAATGAATTACTCCCAGTCTGTTTTACCCCGTATAGCAAAACCTGACCCAACTACAATCAAAATGCTCAGGTTTGATGCACCTAAACCTGCTGCAGATAGTATTCTAGCTGCATAGGACTCCACAAATGTTGCACCCAGAAGTAAGGAGAGATTTTACAGACTTGCTGTCCTACAGGGATAGACTGTATTCCAGTGATCCATTCAAATACCACAGTATGCTATTGATTGGCTGACAAAGGTGAAATATTGGCACCTTAAGAAGCCAAAGCTGCTACCAGGCAAAGCAGTCCTCCTTGGTGGTATTCAGTTTGACTACTCACTTTGTCTGATCTCCAGTTTATTTTCATACGCATCACTACATGAAATTCTCCCTAGGCTTTCAAGGAACTCAAACTGAGTTTCCCTATCATCACTAAATCCTCTTTTCTCATCTCTTCTAATTCAACTCTTCTAGTCCCTGCAACCAATCTTTCTTGTAAAATAATCTTTAGTCCCTTTACCAACCTTGTTGCCCTGCTCAGGATACTTTCTAGCTTATCTAAGAACATTTGGCATTTGAATATCATTTTCTGGTTGCAAAGCAACTTATAAACATTCCCTTGTTTGATTGATGTCTTTCCTAAACTGTGTCATCAAGAAATGAACACAAATTTTCAGATATCATCTAATCAGAGCAGAATAGGACAGCTGGTTCCCGGCCTTAGATCTTCTACTCTTCTTCATCCTGCCCAAGACTGAATTCATCTTTCTGGCTACTATGTTAAATTTTTTAATCACTTTGAGCTTGCCATGTACTCATCCCCATCCCCTCATCTTTTTTTTTTTTCAAGAAGAATTTTTTGAATCTTTTTGGAATAATCTAATAATCTAATGCTATTTGAATATGGCTCTATTATTTTGCACTTGTGAAGTTGATTCTTTGAAGCAAACTGTAGACTTTGTAAATATTACTATTAAATTTCATCATATTATATTCAGTCTTGCAAAAGTCTTTTAAGATTTTAACTGTTGTACAAAATGTTAACAATCCCTTCCAGCCATGTGTCATACATTTGATAAGTATGCAATCTGATATCTGTATTATTGTATCAAGATTATTTTTTCATCAGAACTTTCAGGTAGTCCAATTATTCTTTTGTTTTCTCTTTTTGATCTGTTCTCTAGATCCATTGTTTGTCTTATGAGATGTTTCACATTGTCTTGTATTTTTTGTTCTTTTTTTTTTAAATTTCTTCATCTCTTATAATTTCCCTGGCTTCCCCCTGTCCAATTCTGATTTTCAAGGAGTCATTTTCTTAAGATTTTGTATCTCCTATTCTAATTGGTTGATTTTCTTTTTATAATCTTCTTGTCTTTCTTATATTATTCTTATTTTTATTTTTTCCTCACTCTTTCATTTGATTTTTAAAGTCTTTTTTTTTTAAGTTCTTCTATTAATTCTTTTTGGGCAGGTGACTATTTGACATTATTCTTTGGGGTAGAAGAAGTTTCTTTGCTTCAGTATCCTCCTATGAAGATGAACTCTGATCTTCTCTATTCCCATAGTAGCCCTCTATGGTTGGATTTTTTCTCCTTTGCCCATGCATTTTTTTTTGGGGGGGTAATGATTGTTTTTATAATACTTCTAGTCCTGGGGTATGGGAGATGGTGCCTCTAATCCTCTTCAATTCTCCCTTCTGACCTTGAATTCAAACCAAGACCTCTAGCCTCCTGTAAGTGCCCACAGCAGACAGGTCCCCATCCACTGCTTCTGCACTCACCAGGCATATGCTGGTTCCTTCTTGCCCCCACCACATCTCCCCAGAACACCTGGGTCTGGCGTTCCTTGTCAGAAGAGGTTCCCCTAGATCTTCCCCAGGTCAGAAGCCCAGCTTCCCTCGCTGTCCCTGGGGTAAAAGTTCCTGTGGCTGGGGCAGAGGCAGCCTCCCAAACCAGCCAACCCAGGGCTTGCTGCTTCTTGTTTAAGCTGCTTGCTGCTTATTGTTAAAGAGGACCCTAGCCTGGAGGTATTTACTCTTCACAGGAGGAAATCTCTTCCAGGATTTTTCTTCAGATCTTCTCCAATTTTCCCAGGAGGACTCCTCTTCTGCCTCTACTATTATTTGTTTTCTGGGCTCTACATTCACCCAGAGGTGCTATTTTATCTCTTTTGTGGAGGAAAATCTTTAGAGGTTGAAATAATTTTTACCTACATCATCAACTTCCCTTGATATCTGATATTCCCTTCACTTGATATCTATTTATCCAGATATATTTTCTCTTTCCCCTTCAAATGTCACTTTAATGTCCTCTTGACCATGTTAACACATCTCCCTGACATTTGTAATTGGGATTAATTGGGAGGTGTGATTCTTCCTGGAGTGGACAGCTCATATGTTACATAGAACTTCCTGACGTATACCAAATGTGCACTTTTCCTGATCCATATAAATATGAATGACACCACTATTTCAGAAGAAGCCTAGAATGTATCTTCCATAACTTAACTCCTAAATAAGGAATTGGGATGGGGGGAAGGGTACAGATGGAATTTTCCAGGTTTTTACATTTAAGCCTATTTTAGAAAAAAGAGTTAAACATTGGAAATAAAAAGCTGGTGGTAACAGAGATGGTGTTGAAGAAAACACTTGCTTTTCTGAATGAGGCAGATAACACCCTGGCAAGGGTTGGAGTGACATTCACAGGAAATAAGAAAGTACTTCATAGTCTGCATGCAACCAACCCCTTCAATGAGAAATCACCAGCCACCACTCCCATCTCTTCCTTTTAAGCTCTGTATTCCTCACACAGACTGGCACCATTGAATTCATTTTGTGATGAAGACTATAAGATACTTTTTCAGAAACTGTAGTTTCCACAAAATGGATGAACTTCATTCCCATTGTATAGTGCTTCAGTTTCTTCTCTATCTTATTCTTTTGTGTCTTCCATTTATCAACATTGAAACTAGTTGTGATTCTCTTTCACCTTTCAAGAATCTCCCTTTTTTACTTTAATTTCCTTCATAGACTACTTCTATTTCCTTTACAGATTATTTCTTGCAAATTATACTTTTATCCCTTCTAATAATTCAGAACATATTGAGAAATGCTGCAACTCTTTCCCCTTCTCTGCAAATAGGTATACTGATACATATATCATACATATAATTGTCAAGTACCTTTGGCAGGAAGACAAATATAACACATACCCTGACAATCACTAGAAGAGTTCTTTTAATGTTTAAACCTCATGAGTATTAAAATGAACTCTCTTCATAGAATCATAGACTTTCAGAATTGGAAAGGACATCAGAGATTATCCTTTTCAATCTATGCCTAAGAGGGATCCCTTCTATAATGTCCCTGTGTGGACTCAGCCTCCTACTATTTCTAACAAGTCCTACAAAATTGAACAAACTTTGAGCTTAAACTTAACAATATAATGTTTCAAAATTATCAGCATAGTGAACTACAAAGAGGACTTTGCTGTAAGTTTGGTCTCAAGGGCATGAACTTTTCAGCCTCAGTAATTCAAAAAGCCATCTGTAATGTGTGGATGAATTAAAATTTATGTTCAGTAAAAAGACAGCCCATATGAATAAAAACCTAACTCTTTAGAAGTATTGATAATACATCAATACATTTTAATCTGCGTATACATGTAGGTATATATTTATATAGAGATATCTATCTAAATAGAGTATATATATATATATATATATGTACATATAGACATATACATACATGTATACATATATGTATACATGCACGTACATATGTATATACATATACATACACACACACACACACACACAACACACACACACAGATACTTGCACAGATACAAACCAGGTATGCCCAAATATATACAAAAAGAAGTTGGATAAGAACTTCCCTACCTTTACTATCTCCTAGGTAAGATAGTCTACTTGAATTTGTTCTTCATTTATTTCATAGATATCCTCTAGGTTCCAACATTAACTTGTAGTACATTGATTCAAAGTTGTAGTAATATTAAGGATAATGGAGTTGATACCTCCCTCAAGAATGATAGGGTTGAACTTGCCCTCAAGCTTAGAATTTAAATGAATCCTGGTGCACAAGGACTTCAGACCACACTGTCTTCACATCCCCAAAGTTGAAGAATAAGCATCACAATAGAGAACTACGTACACAGAGGAGTATTCTGGACTTACATTTTACTGCTACTATGAGACATGTAGACTTGTCCAGAAGGAAGATGGGCACACTTGTCACCTGAATATCACTGAAGGATTGAGATTTTCCATAGGATTAGTATGGCCTAATACAATGATTGGGCTATGAGTTTGGAGGACAATATCTAAGGAACTTTGTGTCATCAAGGAAGTGTATGTAAGCTTAGAGTCTATACAATTCCTTGATTTCTGATGTATTAAAAAAAACTTTCATCAATAAATTAGCCAGTATAGTTCCAAGTGTGGACTTATATGTCCAAAAATTAAGGCTTTTCTTTAGGTTTGTGGATAGTTACTCAAATGGAGAGAAGTATGACATGACCCCCAAATTCCACACAGTTCCAAAGCTAAATACCCCTCTTTTAACTTTCACAACCCCAGTCCCAAAGACCTTTAGTATAGAACTCTGTCCTTATTGGTGAAGATCAATGCATTGTGCTGGTAGGAAAGTGAGGACACGGGTTTTGTAATGCGTTCAGGGTCCCTTTTTGAGCATGGGGTGTTCCTTTAACAAAAGGCTGGGCAGATTTGGCAAGAAATGGGGAGAGTGAGCTGAGGTTTCTTCTCTTTGGGTAGGCTTGGTGTCTCTTTAGGTCTCTCTAAGCTTGAAAGTCTCTTCCAGTTCTGCAATAGTTTCAGACATTTCTGGCAGGAATTAATCTTCCTTGGAGAAGAAGGGGGGGAGAAGAGGCTAGAGATGTCTTTTCTGTCTCCCAGCCAGATAATGACACCCCCACGCCACATGGGGGGCCCAGCTCTCCCCATATAGATTTATATTACCAGTGTCTAGCACGTGCCCAGAAAATAGTAAGCATTTTATAAATGCTCTCTCTCTCTCTCTAACTCATTCTCTCTCTCTCTCTTTCCCACATACACATTTTCTATTTGCTGTCTATCTTAAGTTTCTACCAAACTACCTATTCTAGTTACTAACTTTGTTTTGCTTATTGTCTTCAAACATCAACAACATGAAATTTGTGCCTTTTTGCAGCACAAACAAGTCTATAGTCAGGATCTCTAAGATGCTGGATTAGGAATCATAGCTGTGACATGGTTGTCCTTCTTGTCACTATAGAGTTTGGCAGTGTCTCTAGGGGACAGAGTTTTAGAGACAAAATGGAATAAAGGATCCTGACAATTATTTGGGTTCTCTCTTCTCCCCATAAGACCTAATTTCACATGAAATATCCAGATAACTGAAACAAAATGTCTATTTATTGGCCCTCCTTTTTTTCTGGATATTCACTTCAATTATGCATTCAGCTTTCCTAGTATAAAGGTGAGATACAGGAATCCAGAACTGTGGCAGAGAAGGGGAAAAAAAAAAAAAGATAGGATCATAAATTTAGAGCCAGAAAGGGTCTTAGAGGTCATCTACTTCAACCCCCTTATTTTATACATGAGGAAACTGATGCCCAGAGAGATTTCTAGCCTATCCAAGCTCCCCAAATTAGTAAATAGTAGATATGGAATTGGAATCCAGTCTGACTTCCAATCTAGCACTATACTACATTGCCTGGTCTCCCTGGAGCTTGGATTAAATAGGAGATCCCCCCCCAATCCTTTTGTTTCTACCATAATCCAATTCTTCCCCTGTCAAAATAACCCCTTTCCTGTAGAACCCACGTCCTATTTATCAGTTCAAGGTGGCTTCTACCTAGCAATCCAAATTCCCCCTCTTGACTCCCAGGGTAGGCAAGCACACAATGGAAATGCAAAATACTAATAACACATACATCCCCAACTCTTTCACAGGGGTATTGTAAAGACTAATGAGATATTGTTTGAAAGGACCTTGGTGGCTTTCTGAGGAAAGGTGTGATACACATGCAAACAGATTTTTCTGTTCTAATTACAATAGCTGATCTGGGTGTCAAGGTATGGGGTCAGCCAAGCAGTGCCGATCTCCCTGACGCTTGAAGAGTGTGTTTATGGAGATGGGTCCATGTTACATGGGTCTTGCTTGTGTTAATCACTTTTCAGATGACTGTCAGACATTGGAGACAAAGCTTGGGATTATTTATTTAGCTGCAAAGTGAAACTCAATGGTAATGCACAAGCTCCCGAGATTCTTGACCTTCCTTCACTGTCTCCCCCACCCACACCCAATTTCCCCCACTGCTATTGGACTGCATTTAGACTTTCTCTTTTGATAAAATATCTCTAATACTGCCTTTGGTTAGAGGAATTTGAGAAACCACATTAAGCAGAAGGGACCGTTTCATCCTGCCTTTTCATGAGATGGCAGCAAGTCATCTTTGCAAAGCTCTAATAAGGTGAACGAGCCCAACAACATCACTCAGTCGCTAGCGCGCACATATGTCTTCCTATTTATCAGTAGGTCTATTTCTCTGGGTCCTTCTTTGCGCTGGGTTCTGGGGGTGTTGTTTTGTGTCTGCCAAATAGTACACCTTTCTCCTGCTGTCACCCTGGCTCTTGTTATGTATGAGCTGTCGCCTTCTAAAATCCCTTATGCTGATTTTCCAGACACGTTTATTTATGTTCGCTCACTAATTGAAAATCTCATATTTGAAGTTATTATTCTGATTGATGTCTGTCATTTTGATCAAGCAGTGGCTCACAGATGCTTTGTTAGAACAATTTTACAAGTGAGTTTATCATCATGCCTTTCCCTCCTGACCTTCTGGATGGTTGGTAGCAAAAAAAAAAGGAAAAAAATCTCAGTGAAAGCTCAGAATGAGCTAGATGTTTGGCAAAGCTCTCAAATGCAAGTTAGTTGATGTCTTTGTGAGGAAAAAAATGATGCAAGTAGTTCTGTCATGTTGCTCAAATGGCCCCTAGCTCTCTATTATCTGTGGTAGTGAAAGAATATGTTGCCATCTGGGGCTTGAGGAATAAAGGAGGGGAATCGGTTTATCGTCCTCAGCACCGTCTTTTGCAGCTAGCCCTACCTCTTGAAAGTCTGGTCACACCTAAAGGCTGGACTTTAACTTTAAGGTTTGGTTAAAAATAAAACAGCATTATCAGTGGGCAGCAATGATACAAATTTCAGTAAATCACTTTCATGGTATAGCGTTGGATTTTGAGTCAAGAAGACCGGAGTTTACAATCTGCCATATTTACTAATTAATTGTGTGACCCGGGAAAATCTCCTCAAGTCTCTGAGTATCAGTTAACCTCCTGCGCAAAGTGAGGGTAATATTAGCACCTAATTCTTCATGTTGATGTGAAGATCAGATGACAATGTATGAAAAATGCTTTCTAAAACATATAGCTTTATCTAAATTACCATTGTCTTCCTCCTACTCTTTCCCATCATCATTATATAGGAACATAGGCCACCAGAAATTGGAGGCATCAGATAGGACTCAGGAAGGGGAAAATCTTTAGGAAGGTCTGGAGGAGTGGGCAGGTATCAAGAGTCAGAGGGTCTAGAACATAGAAGTCTTTCCAAGGTGGGGCACAAATATGCAGAATATTTTCAACAATAGAGCAAGATAAGGAATAATTTAGGTAGGGCAGTAATTCTTAAACTCTGTTCCATCACTCAACAAATGATGACTATTTCATTATAAATGATTTTCTTCATAATCTTTTGCATTTTATTTTAGGCATTTCAAAATATTATTCTGAGAAAGGGTCTGTAAGCTTCATTGTCCTGTCAGAGGGACCTATGATTCACACACACACACACACACACACACACACACACACACACACACACACACACCACACACACAGAGTTAACAATATCTGATCTAGGGAATGAGGGAAGAGGCAAACAATATGTAGGATAATCAAATAGGCAATGTGGTACAGTGGAAAGACCACTGAATTTAAAGCCAGGACTTTTATAATCATGGCTCTGTTACTCTTTCTAATTTCACTATAAATATTGAAGGCACCACCATCCTCTCAGTCACCCATCTTTGAAACCTTTCCTAGTCATCCTCTACTCCTCAGTGTTTCTCACTCCCTCCACCCATATCCAATCTTTTGCCAAGACTCATGAATTTAACCATTATAACGTCTCTTGAATAGTTCCCAATTCCCCTCCACACACACACATACACAAGCACACAAACTTGTCTCTTCGAACACTGCCCCACCCTGGTTCAGGCCCTGATCACTTCATGCCTCCACTATTGTAATAGCCTGATGGTTGGTCTTTCAGCCACAAGTCTTTCCTTGCAGGGTTTTGAATGCTGAAGAGAGGATTTTATATTTGATCCTGGAAATAAAAGGGCCACTAGAGTTTATTGAATAGGATGGTGTCATGGCCAGATTTGAGCTTTAGAAAGATTGATTTGATAGCTCGGTGGAGGGAGGATGGATTGGAGAGGAGAAGATGTCAGGCAGGCAGACCAACCAGAAGGCTACTGAAATATTCTAGTTGTTAGGCAAACAGAGCTTGCACCATAGTGGTGGTAGCATCATTGGAGAAAAGCAGGATGTATACAAGATATGTTACAATGGGCAAGAGATGCTACAAAGGGGAAAGTGAAAGGTGGTGCCTGATTGAAAGAGAGGATGGTGCCCTTAAAAATAATAGGGAAATTCCAAAAGGGAGAGGTTTTGTAGGAAAGGGTAATGGGTTCAATGTTGATAGCAATAGCAGAAAGGGAGGGAGTGGCAGGGAATGTGTAAACATGAAGTTAAAAAGCCAGAGATCCACCACAGTCCAGAGTGGGTGAGAGAGAGGCTTATGCATCAGGTTTAGGAGTAAGTTCAATTAGAAGGCAGTAAACAATATCCACTTCAACTCAATTCAACAATAATTTATTAAATGCCTCCTATTGTGCAAGACTGTAGGGACAGCAAAGACCTTCCCTTACTTTCCTCTTAAAAAACAAAAACAAAATCTGAATTGAAATAATATTAAACTCTCTGGAATTTAAAACAGTCTTAGCAAAAATCAGGGACAGGGCCTACAATTATAAATCATTAAGAAGAGATATAAAGAACACAAGATTAAAGACACTGACTAAAAGGAAAACGTATTTGCTTCTTCTAGTTCAATGTATGGTGCCATGTTTCTCTTGAGCTGGAGGGTTTCATACTTACTGTGTCTCTTTTATTCCCCTCCTTTATCCACAGCTGTTGTGTTATACACAGGGGCACACACATCTGCAAATACTCTCACTGAGCAGCATTTATCTGGGTGTCTATGGGTATGTTTATGGTAGATTTATTTTAAATCAAATTCATTTAAAGCGCTAATCAGAAAGACTGGATCTGTTTGCTGTTTTCTACTCAAAATCTATACTCATTGCTTCCAATAATCTTAATCACTCAGCAGTAGATATAAGGTTCAACTTTAAAAGCACATACCCTACATTAAAAAATAGATTTATAATATTTGAATTTCCATTTTTCCAATTAATTTTGCAACTACATCAAGAAACTGAATGATGATTTGATTATTTCATTTACCAAAGCTAACTGAAGTGGATAATTGTGCACCATTTCCAATTCAGAAGGTTAATTGTGGCTATTTGGGAAATATGTTTTGCTATGCTGCATAAGAAGAGCAACTATCACCAAAAACATCAACATTAAGTAGGAATTTTCATTCCGTTATCTAACTAAAAGAAACTTTTGAAGTTTTGAAATTTCTCATCAACACCAAAAATATTTAATCATTTTAATAAAATGACCATGATATTAACTAATTTTACTTTTTGACCCCTCAGATATAAGCATGAAACACACTTATATAGACAGAACAAATTGCTAGGCCTGATTATCAGGAATTAATACATGTGTGCGTGTGTGTATGTGTGTGTGTGTGTGTGTGTGTGTGTGTGTGTGTGTGTATTCCTAAGTGGGGCCAGCACCCAGAGTGGTAAGGGTGTGGGAGTAGAAGGTTGGGAAATAAGAGAAAGAAGATGATATGGTCCTAGAGGTGAAGACTAACTACAGAAAGGTCAAGGAGTAGGTTCAGATCCAGAAATCTGGGACATAGAATGCCCCCTACCATAAAACACTGTTTCCAGCCAACACTAATTCCATCATTAATTTATAATTTCTAAAAGTGAGGCTCAGCAGGGGAGAAAATGGGAGAATAAGGAAGTTCAGATCTGATCAGTCATAAGTTTTACCTCCATGAAAGACACAGAAGTAATAAAGGAAGAATCAGAAAATAAAATTCAGAATGCAATAGAAAGGAAGAAAAATAGTGGGGAAGATGAAGCAAATAAAATCTCTTTGGGAAAGGATAGGATAGGGGGTGTTGCCAAGATGGCAGAGTAAAAGCAGTGCCTTGCTTGAGCTCTCCCCCAAACCCCTCCAAATACTGGTAAAAAATGGCTCTAAAAAAATTCTAAAGCAGCAGAACTCACAAAAAGACAGAATGAAACAAATTTTCAGCCCAAGACAACCCAGATGATTGTTTAGAAAGGTCTATCTCACTGGGATGGGAGAGAAACACAGTTCAGCATGGGCGCACAGGCAAAGACCAGGCCTCAGTGAACCTGGAGCAGGCCTCAGAGGACTGAATCACAGGCAGCTGTGGTGGTTTCCAGACTTCTTAACCTACAAATGCCAAAGACAGCTTAGAAGGTCAGTAGGAAAAGTCTGTGACTTTGGTGAGAGAGAAGCTTGGTATCGGCCCCAGTTCTGACACAGCTCCAGAAGCAGGTGCTTCTGGAGCTTCTGGCCCAGACTGAGGGAAAATTCAGTGGCTGATAAGAGGGGGATTGCAGGCATCTCTTTGCTGGTGCTGAGGCAGGGTTCTCTTGCTTTGCCTGTGCTTGGATCTGGGCCACAGTTCTGAGTGATAGTTCTGGGGCAGGGAGGAGCACTGGCTTGGTGGAGTTCATAGTGGTGGTATGCTGGGAATCCTCCTCACAGTTCCAAGGCAGAAAAGAGTACTTGTGGTCACTCATAGACCAGAGCACAAGCCAGGAAAGGAGTAAACACCTTACCCTTGATCATACCACCTTGGAAAAGCTGAAAACTTACAGGTCCTTAGAGCTATCTCTGAAAACAGGTGCACAAAACCCCTGAAGCATGGGAGAATACATTCTCCACACTGGAAACAGACCCCTACCTTAACAAAGAGTTTAAAACTCAAGTGATTGGTTGGGATCATGAGCAAACTTCACAAAAAAAAAAAGAAGGCAGACCTTAGAATCTTTCTTTGGTGACAAAGAAGATCAAAACATACAACCAGAAGACAAAAAAGTCAAAGCTCCTACATCCAAAACCTCCAAGAAAAAATATGAATCAGTCCTAAACCATGGAAGGGCTCAAAAAAGATTTTGAGAAGCAAGTAAGAGAAGTAGAGGAAAAACTTGAAAGAGAAATGAGAGTAATGGAAGAAAATCTTGAAAAACTAGTCAACACTTACTAAAGGAGACCCAAAAAAATACTGAAGAAAATAATACCTTAAAAAATAGCCTAACCCAAATGGCAAAAGAGGTCCCAAAAGCCAATGAGGAGAAGAATGCCCTAAAAAGCCAAATTGGCCAAATGGAAAAGGAGTCCAAAAGCTCACTGAAGAAAATACTTCCTTAAAAATTAGAATGGAGCAATTGGAAGCTAGTGACTTTATGAGAAATCAAGACATTGTAAAACAAAACCAAAAGAATGACAAAATATAAGACAATGTGAACTATCTCACTGGAAAAACAACTGACATGGAAAATACATCCAGGAGAGATAATTTTAAAATTATTGGACTATATGAGAGCCATGATCAAAAAAAGGGCCTAGGCATCATCTTTCAAGAAATTGTCAAGGAAAACTGTCATGATATTTTAGAAGCAGAGGGCAAAATAGAAATTGAAAGAATCCACTGATAACCTCCTGAAAGAGATCCCCCAAGGAAAACACCTAGGAATGTTTTGGCCAAATTCCAGAGTTCCCAGGTCAAGGACAAAATATTGCAAGTAGCCAGAAAGAAACAAGTCAAGTATTGTCAAAACACAATCAGGATAACACAGGATTTAGTAGCTTATGCATTAAGGGACCAGAGGGCTTGGAATATGATATTCTGGAGGGCAAAGGAGATAGAATTACAGCCAAGAATCCCCTACCCAGTGAAACTGAGTATAATTCTTCAGGGGGAAAAATAGTCATTCAGTGAAATAGAGGACTTTCAAGCATTCCTGATGAAAAGACCAGAGCTGAATACATAATTTGACTTTCAAATACAAGACTCAAGAGAAGCATGAAGAGGTAAACAGGTTAGAGATATCATGAGGGATTTATTCAGGTTGAACTGTTTACATTCCTACATGGAAAGATGATATTTGTAACTCATGAGACTTTTTTCAGTATTAGGGTACTTGGAGGGAAAAAAATATATGCATAGATAGATAGATAGATAGATAGATAGACAGACAGACAGAGACAGATAGATAGATAGATAGATAGATAGATAGATAGATAGATAGATAGATAGATAGATAGAGGGCAGTTAAAGATGAATGGGTGATATCTGGAGAATAAAATTAAGGAGTGAAAGAGGATTATACTGGGAGAAGAAGAAAGGGAGAGGTAGAATGGGATAAATTATCTCACATAAAACCGACAAGAAAAGGCTTTTACACTGGAGGGGACGTGGGGAAAGGTGAGAAGGAATGAGTGAATCTTCTTCTCATTGGATTTGGCTTCAGGAGGGAATAACATTGGGTATGGAAAACTATCTTACCTTAAAAGAAAATAAGGGGGAAGAGGATAAGAGAGTTGTGGGGATGATAAAGAGGAGGGCAGACTGGGGGACGGGGTAATCAGAACCAAACACTTCTGCTGAGGGACAGGGTCAAAAGAGAGAATAGAATAAATGGAGGGCAGGATAGGATGAAGGGAAATAGAGTTAGTTTTCCACAGCATGACTACTGTGGAAGTGTTTTGCATGACTACACAAGTATAACCTGTATGAAGTTGCTTGTCTTTTCAATGAGGGTGGGTGGGGAGGGAGGAAGGGAGAAAATTTGGAACCCAAAGTTTTAAAAACACATGTTAAAAAATTTTTTTCACATGCAACTGGGAAATAAGATACACAGGGTATAGAAATCTATCCTTCCCTAAAGAAAGGGATAAGAGAAAGTGGGGGTGGATAGAAAAGACGGCAGATTAGGGGAAAGGGTATTCAGCATGCTCTCTTGGGGTTGGAGGAGGCATGAGATGGGGAGAAAATCTGGAACTCAAAATCTTGTGGAAGTGAATATTGAAAACTAAAAATAAATACATTAATGAATCTAAAAAAAAGGAAAGAATTTGATAAAATAAAGTAAAATAAGTGTCCAGAAGGAAAGATTTTGAATAAGCTATGGAATTGGTTAGTAAAAGAAATGGGCCAAATGAAATAAGGCTAAACAAACTAATGATTTAAGTGAAATCAGAGAACTTGGGATAAGACAAATGGGAGTCAGAAGTTGAGAGGAACATGTGGGAAAAGACCAGCATCAAAGTAACATTAGCAAAATAATGGCAGGAACAAAGTACTGACTAGGAAAGAGGAAGCAGACAGAAACCCATATAAAAGAAACAAATGGTGAAAAATATAAAACCAACAATCAATTTCAAAAGTGAGTGGATTAATGAATATGTTAAAAGGAAAAATTGATCTGGTATATACAATAAGCATTTTTAAAATACTTAAGTCACAGAGTTTTCAAATTCCATTTTTTAAAAAAGTGATTCTTGATGGTCACTTTTCTGTGATGCAATCATGTGATATTTTGAAATCTCTGATAAAACAAATAAATTAAGGATGATTATTACCATTTGGGTGGAATCTTCATTTTCTTACAAAAGCATTTTTGCCATGGTATTTGTTGTTGTTGTTTTGAGTAGTAGACAATGAGTAGACAATACCTGTACCAATTTACTGATTCATTTTACCAAAAATAAATTTACACTCAAATTTCCAGGAACACTATTGTTGATTACACCAAGGTACAATTCTAAAAATTCTGGGTCAAAAATTGTTGTTACAGTTTTTGCTTTCAAGTGTTGATTCATATTGTTGCAAAATAGAGGTTATTGAATATGTCAGATGAGGACTTAAAGAAATGGGAATGGAATATACAAAGGAGTAGAGGAGGGAAATTTGAATATTTATGAGAAGAGTGGATAGGCCATTTGAGTATGTTAAGGAGAATAATATGCAATAAGATTAGAAATTTAGGTTTGAGCCAGTTTATGAAAGACTTTGAATGCCAAACTGAAGCACTGATATTTTACCCTAAAGGCAATAAGGAGACACTACAGCTTTTTGAGAAGAAGAATGGCAAAGCTAGATCTGTGTTTTTGATGTATCACTTTACTATCCTGGTGGAGGCTAAATTGGAAAGGGAGCAGACAAGGCAGGGAGACTGATGAAGAGGTAATTGACTAAATGCCGCTAATATTAAACAAATAGGCCCAAGGAGTTCAAGGACAGATAGAAAGAATTCATACATACAAGAAAATTTATAGCAGCATTTTTCTTGTTATGATGAAGATCCGGAAACAAAATATTTGTTCATCAGTTGGGTTTATCAATTCCTTAGAACCAGGAAGACCTGGGTTCAAGTCCCACCTGACTCAGCTGAGGTGGGCAAGTCTCTTTGGCCTCTCAGCGTTCTGGACAAATCTAAGATTATGAGTTGTAGAAGAGGTGTCAAAAAACATTGCTAGAGTAAGTTTTTCCATACACTGCACCAATGAATTCACAAGTATAGTCCTTCTCCTTCTCCTGAGAAATGACAAATTTGAATTAATGTAAAATGAAAATGAACACAAGCAGAAATTTATGTGATCATCACAGTATTAATGATATTTTATTTTTCCCCAATTACATGTTAGAAACAATTTTTAACATTTTTAAAATTTTAAGTTCCAAATTCCATTCTTTCTCCTTTGCCCTCCCCTCCCTCCTCCTTGAGATGTAAGAAATGTGATATAGTTTACATGAATATGTGCAATCGTGTAAAACATTTCCATATTAGACATTTTGTATAAGAAGACTCAAATAAAAAAAAGAATGAAAGAAAGGAAGAAAGAAAATGAAAAATAGCATGCTCCAGTCAATATTCAGACAGTATCAGTTGCCTCTCTGGAGGCAGACAGCGGGCTTCATCATGAGTCCTTTAGGATTGTCTTAGATCATTGTATTTCTGAGATAGTTGTCATTCACAATTCTTCATCACAATATCACTGCTACTGTTCGGAACATTCTCCTGGGTTTGCTCACTTCACTTTGTATCAGTTCATGTAAGTCTTCGCAGGTTTTTCTGAAATCATCCTGCTTGCCATTTCTTGTAGCACAATAATATTCCATCACAATCGTATACTTCAGCTTGTTTAGCCATTACCCAATTGATGGACATCCTCTCAATTTCCAATGAATATAATTTTGACAAAACACTAGTTTAAAGAGCTATGTCAAAAGACTTATGATAAAATACATCTTTCCCCTTTTGGTAGAGAGGTGATAGGCTTGACTAGAGGTACATAATAACGTATTTATTTTCAGTCAGAGATAACATGTTGACTTGTTTTTCCTTCCCAGTCCCCGGTCTCTAACCTACTATTGCCTTCTCCTCTAGGCTTACCTTCCATGTACTATATATGTATCTTGTGTAAGCCATTTTATGTACATTATGTTTCCTTCATTTGTTTCATGAAGGAAGGAACTGGTTTTGCTTTGCTTTATATCCTGATCACATGGCAGAGTACTGGCACATAGTAGGTTATTAATAAATGCTTGTTGATTATATGTGGGAGGTATTGGGTAATAAGATATGCAAAGAAGCATCAATGTAATGTTTTAAACACACAGTTGAAAGCAAAAAGTAGTACAAAATGGGACGCAGAGTAAACTTATTACAACCTTATTAAAATTATATATTATACATATTCATATATCTTTAAAAACAAACTATATATATTTTCAATTTCTTTGTCCTTTGTTTTGTTTTTTAGTAAGGCAATAGGGTTAAGTGACTTGCCCAGGGTCACACAGCTAATAAGTGTTATGTGTCTGAGGCCAGATTTGAACTCAGGTCCTCCTGAATCCAGGGCTGATGCTCTATCCACTTCGCCACCTAGCTGCCCCATATGTTTTCGATTTCTTATATAGTCATCTTACTTGTACTTCTTTGTATATTGAATTTTTTTAAATTTTTTGATGGCTTCAGAATAATAGCTAGACTAATCCTCAAACAATAAACAGTATATCACTGGGCTTGTGCTTGAAGTCTTTCCAACTTGGGAGGATCATTCCAGAGCTTGGGCTCTGCCAGCATAGCCCCTGTGATATTATGAGGTATTGGAATAGGACTTTGGTCCTAATGGTACATTACCGTGGGGCAGATTTTTTTCTAGCTCAAACTAATGAGTAAAGAGACATGACTAATGGGACTCAAAGGAATAGCAAAAATGAAGAATATTTGAATAAATCTATCAATCAATAATCATAATGCCAGCACTAGGGATAAAAAGAAAAAGAATAAAATCACAACAACAGCAATAACAATATCTACCATTTATAAAATCCTTTAATGTTTAAAAAATGCTTTTCATGTGTTATTTCATTTTATCCTCTCAAGGCATGTTCATTCTAATAAGGCTCCATTCACACAGAGTATAGATATGCCCTGACCTACCTTCTCTCCCCCTCCAAAAAAATGGAGAAAGATATAGGGGCTTTCCTATTTGTTCCCTAAAACTGGAGATTTAGAAGAAGAATGGAAAGCATATATGAAAAAAGCATAGAATAAATTAAGTATCAATAATATTCAAGGATGTATTTAACCTGGCTCCCAATCTACTGGCTGATTAACTCCAACCATTTTTTGATTTCTCAGGGTAGTAACTGGCTGAGCTTTTAAGCCAGTCAGGGGGAAGTATTATTTCCATCCTCTTTTTAAAAACTCTATAAAGAACTCTATCGTTCATAATAGCTTTGTTTACTGCGTAGTACAGCATGTTCTAATTATCACCTCTGCCTCACTAACCATACGGCTTATGTTCCCACACTCATCAGTTATTTTTATGCCTCCTACAGAAATGAAGAGGACATTAATAAGAATAATACTTGGAGGATAACATTTTGGGTGAAATTGTGAAAAATGTAAATGGTAGTATCAGAAATCAGAGGAATTCAGTTAGAGGCAGAATGACCCACAATCAACAGTTCAATTATTTTTGTTTTTCATCTGCAATTGGTTTTCAGTCATAGGTTTTACTCTTTCTGTCTTTTCTTTCTCTCACTTCTGCTTCTAAGTTCATTTCTCATCTCATTTTTTTCTCTTTCTTCAGATGTGTATCACTCATTTCTTTCTCTTTATCCTTTTTTTAGTTCAGATTTCTTTCTTCGATGATTTTTTCCTTTCTACTATTTGGCCTTTTTTTTCTGTCTAGTTACTCTTTCCTCCTATTCTTCTCATTTTCTTTCTTGCTTTCTTTATCTCCCTCCTTTCCCCTTTCTCTTTCTACCTCCTATTTGTAATACCTTCTCTAATGTATGCATAGAAAATATCTTTTTATATCCCTGGCTGGCAAAAATGTATATACATATATATTGATATGGGAATTAATACATTTCAACACTGGAAATGGGACCAGTGGGAATGTCAAATGGAACATTAAAACATTTTAAAATCACTACATAAGCTGACTAAGGTTTAAATAATATTTGCATGGCAAAGAGTCTAAATAAAGGAGATGGAACAACTAAGTAATAGAGGGGAAAATGGCCATAAAAGCAATTCTTTAAAAAATAAGTTTGCTCTGAAAGAACTGCAAGCATCTTTTGAATCTGCAAAGGGTGTTGTCAATATGCCTCATGTGCATAATATTTCATAAGGTTTTAAAACACACATGTGTGTATTTCCTTATGAGAAAGAAAAGGCAACAGGTCTCATTTTATTAAGAGACATATTTGCTGTGTGGTTGATTTTAATATTCAAATAGTGGTTAGGGCTGGCCAGGACTGTCTCCTTTTCTATTAAATGGACTTAAATGGAAGTAAAAAAGCAAGAGGAAAATATTGCTAAGAATAAAGGAGAAAAATTGGAAAAGCAAGATATGTCAGCCCATGGATACAAATATTTTCAGCTATGACTCAGAACAGGTTTGGCTAGATTGAGGATTACGTCAACCCTTCCCTCAACAGTTAAAGCTCATCAACAGTGTGAATTGATTGGAGTTTGAAAAAATAGCAACTAAGACTACTTTCACATGTTTCAAATCAGCTCTTGGAAATGTTTCATTTTAAATGAAAGAATTCCCATGAGAATGGTAGTGTGGTACAATCACTTTCCAGTTGTCTGTATAGGAATTAGATGCATTCAAGACAGGATGCCCCCTTTCCAGAAGGCATTTAACATTGAACCAGTGACCTGAAAGATAAACTTTCCCCATCCTGAGGTTGAAAATAAGAGTAGTGGCAATAGGAGTTTCTTTGTCTTTGCCAAATTCTCCCTCCTCTCACCTTGTCCCCAACAACACCACACATGCAGCTTAACCAGGTGCCATGGGAAATGATACTGACTATGTGAACCAGGCTATCCAATTCTGACGACATTGCAAATAATTTAAAAGGCAAAAGGGATGTGCTGGCCACCATCTTAGCATCATCGAATCACCGAATTGTAGAGTTGAAAGGAGATTTAAAGATCAGCAAGTCTAGTTCAATGCCTTAAGTACCTAAGAAATTCTCTTTCTATCTACCTATCTATAAAAATAATTCACTCATGCAAATGAAGAAACTGAGGCCTAGAGAATCGAATTAACATACACAAGGCTATATTATCTGCTCTAATGGTATCCTTTGTCAGGATAGATAACTGAAGGCTAACTCTATTTAGGAAAGAGAGATGGGAGAACCTGACTTATTTTTAGTTTTCTGTATACTTTGCACATCATTTCCCCCAAAATTGGGTAAGTAAAATGCAAACATTGCACGCCATCAATATTTACACAAAGAAACTAATTTTAATCAGATGAACCTTTGCTGGAAGTTCATTGCTACTGTGGTTGCATTGTTTCCCATGTCCACCAACACTTTATTTACACTCTGTGTAACCTCAGTGGTAACCTACCAGACATGATTCCAGAGTGACTTGTAGCACTTTCAAGAACCCAGTTTTGTTTTCAGATTATTGAAATATTGCACTGTTCCTCAGAGAACCATTTTGCACAGATACTACCCCCCTCCACCCACCTCATATATTCAGATGCCTATGGCCAGGAATATAGGATAAACAACTTATTGGGTGATGACTTTTGTTTTGAAGTGAAGATCTCATTCCTATACCAGATCTTACATAAAATCCCCACCTCCCTTCTCTGATGAAGGAAGTAAGTTATCACATCCTCTCCTCCCTCTTTCTAGCTTCAACACAATTAAAACAATTTGCTTGACCTTTAAGGGGGAAAAATTCTCTCTCCTTGCAAAAGATAGGATAAGTAATTTTCATTAAAAAAAATCAGTAGCTAATTCATTCTGGTGTCTTAATGTAAATGGCTTATCTAGAAGCATATCAAGTAAGGGTTTATTTTTAAAGGGGGATAAAAGTATCCTCTCCATAATTTCATGTCCTTTAGGAAAATATGCAGAATAACCTTCAGTTCACCCATCCATATGCAAAAAACAGTCATTTGTAAAAGGATTGACCCCCCCCAATAAAATGCAATTGCTGGAGGTGTGTGTGTGTATGTGTGTGTGTGTGTGTGTGTGTGTGTGTGTGTGTGTGTGTGTGCTTCTGTCTTTCTCCTCAGGACTAGCTGTCAGCTGTTACTATCAGCAATGATTAAACATAAGAAAGAGTTGTGATTCATCAAGAACAGATAGAATCATCACTGGTGTAAACCTTCCCTAGTTCCAAGGTCAGATCGGGTAGGGAGCTAGGACAACTCCATCACCAATCTATGCAGCTGAGTTCATTTATGGTAATTTATTTACTGTCATTTCATTACTGAACAAAGCAATGTATAAACATATGCACATATGTATACATATCTTCAGGTATGTACAGATATGTATATAAATATGTATTTACATACATGCATGTGCATATTGTATATGTAAAACATTATATATGTCTATATACACCTACATGTCAGCAGCAGCTAGGTGGCACAATGCATAGAGTGCTGGGCCTGGAGTCAGGAAGACTCATCTTCCTGAGTCCAAATCTGGCCTCAGAAACTTATTAGCTGTATGACCCTGGGCAAGTGACTTAACTCTGTTTGCCTCAGTTTCCTCATTTGTAAAATGAGCTAGAGAAGGAAACCACTCTAGTATCTTTGCCAAGAAAAGCCCAAAGGTGTCACAAAGAGTTGGATATGACTGAAACGACTGAACAACAACAAAATACATATATGCATTATATATGTGCATATGCATTTATTCACATACATCTATAGCTAAGCCCTGAAACACAGAATCCTATGGGTAAATTGTTCAGTGAACCATTCATATCTAGACATCCTAACTTCTCAGAAGTTTAAACAAAATGGATAGGAATATTTCAGTCTAACTTAGTACTTCAGTCTGCTGGCTCTACAAAAGCCAACTGAGTTTACAAGAGTAATTTTCAGAATATACTATTCACCATTGGTCTATGATTCCTTTCTGTTTGAATGGTGAATTTAATGTTTAGTGAAATACAGCTCCACTAACATGAAGATGCTTCTTAAGAACTCTTAACTTGGTTTGATTTATGGAGGAAGTCTTATATATTGAGCTGAAAATATACATTCTTCAAAGGTCAGCCTGAGTCCTTCTCCATGAAGTCTGCAGAGACTAAAAGATCTAAAGAAATGGAAGTCACCTGGGAACAACAAAAGTGTCAAAAAATTTTGCAGAAACATGTAAAAGAGACAGACATCTCTTATCCTACAGAAATGAGAGAGGAATTCATGGATAATGTTCTCCAACCCCAACTTCTTGTGTGAATATTCGTCCATGGAATCTTGATTTCTGAGGGACCATGATTACCAAACCTAACCAAAAAACAGAATTCTTGAGGAGCACCAGATTTAGAGTTTGTGTATCAAGCAACCCTGAGTTTGAGAGTTATGGAGTCTAGCCTTCTTACTGGAGAAAGGGAGTTTCTGAGTTCTGCAACTCCTGGACAGAGAAGATTCTTCATAAAGCCCCAGTGGTTGGAAATGTACCAGCAAGCAATGACGTGGGAGAACAAAAGGTTGGAATCTTGCTGTGATATGCTATTACAATGAGTTATTTGATCAGTACAGTTCTGATGAGAAAGGGGTTTCCTGTCTAATAGCCCCAAAATATATTTGCTTTCTGTGAGGGGAGATCTAAACCACAGGGTAACACTGAAAGTCTGAGGCAGACTGTATAGAACCATGTGGGGGGAAGAGATTTCACTGGCATGGCAAGATATTGCTCTTCTAAAAACCTTTCAGTGTCCTTCTGGGAGGTGAGGAGAGATTATGAACAACTATGAAGGATTTATGTGCTCTTTGTATCTTTTTATTATTTCCTTTGAATCCATTGCTCATTCTATATTTTCTGTGGGGTAAAATAAAGGTTGTCCTCTACTTAATATGTGTTTGTTACCTTAAATGCCTGTAAAGGATACGAGGCCTCTCTTCCCCATATTTGTGAAAAGTTGAATGGACTATTCATAACTATATTGAGATTTCCCAGAGTGAACTAAAGGTGGAGATATAACACATTTTAGCTTTTAAGGGAAGCCCCCAAGTTGGGATATAACCCAAGGAGGAATACTACCCCCCTCCCCAAAAGATTTGGTGTCAGAGAGACTGTGCCTAGAATTCCAACCTTTTCTGGGGCCTAAATTTCATGTATTTCACTATTCTTTTGCACTGGATCTTTCAAACTCTTTACTCCTTTTGTGGCATTTTACTATTTTGTCTTTACTATTTCTCTAACCACCTTACTCTTTTTCCTTCACTGAATCCTGTTCCTCCTCTCATTTCCTATGTGTATATATTTTAATGGTTATATCCTCAACCTCCCTTTTCCTTTGTAACTAAATGCTGTTTTCTCCACATCAGTTATTCTCTGGGCCTACGGAAGTATCTTAAAGAAGACAACTCTGAAATATAAATCTACAAAGTTTAGCTCTCCCCCTGAACTCAAGTCTGACATTTTCAACTTACTGATGAACACTTCTACTTGAATAGTTTTCATGAACCTTGCAATCAACAAAGCTAAAATGGAACTTATCATCTTTTGCCCCAAATGAGCCACCTATTCTGACCTCCATTTCTGTTAATGGGACCAATATTTTCCCCAGTAACCCAGGGCTGAACTTTAGTATCATCATTAATTACCTATTCCTCAGCCATTCCACTCACCAAGCACTAACAATTTTACTTTGAAATATCTTCCACTTCCATTCCCTTCTTTCTATTTCCAGTGCCATTACCTTAGACAAGGTTCTAGTGACCTCATAGATGCAAGAAAACTGGTGTCCCTGCCTTCAATCTGGCCACACTCCAACTCAACCTGCACAATGTTGCTGGGCTGATCTTCTAACACTAACTTGATAATGTCACACCACTACTCAAATAACTCCTCATTGAATCACAAATAAAGTACAAATTTCTTAGCATCAGATTAATATGCATACACATACATATATACACACATTTATATGTATATGTGTACACACATACATATATGTATATATGTGTGTATGTGTATATATGTATACACATATGTACATGCATGCATGCATATATACATGTATACCATATAGGTGGGTAAAGAGAGGGATCTTTAGGAATACACATTTGTCGTTGTTGTTGTTCAGTCTTTTTTTAGTCGTGTCCAACTCTTTGTGACCCCATTTGAGATTTTCTTGCGAAAGATACTGGAGTGGTTTGCCATTACCTTCTTCATTTATAGATGAAGAAAATGAAGCAAACAGGGTTAAGTAACTTGCCCAGGGTCAAACAGCTTGTAAGTGTTTGAGACCAGATTTGAACTCACAAAAATTAATCTTCCTGACTCTAGGCCCTGCACTCTATCCACTGTGCCACCTAGATGCCCTAGGAATATATATTTAGGACATGCAAGAACGAAGTACCTTCAGTGAAGAAAAGACCATGGGGGCAATATGAGAGGCTGTGGAACCAGAATGCCCAGTGCCACAAAAAGAGGAAAAAAATTGAAAGAGCCAGTGCTGAAGTGAAAATGTGTGAAAGAGCAGGTATGATTTAAGGGTCCAGAGAAGACTGGAATCCTGAACATATTCTACATGATTTTTAAATCCAATAGGCAAATTCAGCCCTATGATTTTGTTATGAGTAAAGTTAACTCTAAACTCACTACCCAGTAAAGTTAGCACTATATCTAAATCTTCCATATTTCCTTTCAAAAAAGGAGGATTCTGGGAAGATAGCATAGTGGGTTAGAAAATCCCAAGCTTTCCAGATTTCCCCTACAAACGAGACAAAATAGCACCTCAAGGCAAATACAGAGCAGTAAAAATAAGCAAGAGTTGGGAAAGAATAGTGATACTCCTGAAGAAAAATGGAAGAAAAATGCCAGGCCTGAGGTTTGGTCCCTGTGAAGTGTAAACACCTTCAGGCTAGTTCCATTGAAACTGCAAGCAGCAAAGCCTGGGACTAGATGGGTTGGGAGGTAACCTCTGCCCCAGCCACAGGAATTTTCACCTCCTGAACAATGTGGGGATGTGGGCATCTGAGCAGGGGAAGATTGAGGGAACCTCTGCTGATAAGGGACACCAGTCCCAGCTGTGCTCCTGAGACGTAGCCCTAGGCTAGAAGAAACCAGCACACACCTGGTGAGTGCAGAAGGAGGGGGCAGCAGGGACAGTGCTGGCTGTGGACACTTAGAGGAGGGCAGAGTTCTTGGTTTCAGTTCCAGGCCAGAGGGAAAAACTGAAGGAAGATATGAAGCCAGAGGCACCATCCCCCATACACCAGGACTAGAGGTGATTACAAGTTGCTATTTAAAAAAAAATTGAGCAGGCAAAGAAGAAAGAATCCAACCACAGAAAGTTACTGTTGGAATAGAGAACACTGGAGTTCATCTTCAGAGGAGTATACTGAAGCAAAGAAAGCCTCTCCAACCCCAAAATGTAAGGTCAAATGGTCATCTGCCCAAAAAGAATTCATAGAACTTAAAAAAAAAAGATTTTAAAAATCAAATGAGAGAGATTGAGGAAAAATTTAAAAAAAAAAGAAGAACAATCCAAGAAAAACAAGAAGATTATGAAAAGAAAGTTAACAAACTAGAAAAGGAGATCCAGATTCTTCAGGAAGAAAACGACTTCTTGAAAATCAGAATTGGGCAAGGGGAAGCGAGCAAAGACATAGGAGATCAAGAAATAATAAAACAAAATATAAATAATGAAAAAGTAGAAAAGAATTTAAAACATCTCATAAGAAAAACAAGTGATCTGGAGAACAGATCAAGAAGAGAAAACATAACAATAATCAGACTACCTGAAAGCTATGATCGAAGAAGGAATATTGATACAATAATACAAGAAATAAGTAAAGAGAATTGTCCTGAAGTATTAGAACAAGAGGGGAAAGTAGAAATAGATAAAAAGTACAATGATCACCACCTGAAAGAGATCCTACTAGGAAAACCTACAGGAATATCATAACTAAATTATGAAATCCCCAGCTCAAGGAGAAAATCTGAGCAACAAGAAAAAAAATTAAATATGGCACAGCCACACTTAAAATCACACAATACCTAGCAGCAGCTACACTAAAAAAACTGCAGGTCGTGGAACACTACATATCAAAGAGCAAAAGAACTGGAGTTGTGGCTGAAAATATCACACCTAATAAAGTTAAACATATTCCTGAATGGAAAAAAATGGATATTCAATGAATTGCCAGACTTTCAGCGTTTTATTGCAAAAAGAACTGAACTTAATAGAAAATGTGAAATATGAGATCCAAAAGAATATAAGATAAACATCAAAGACTAATTATAAGGTACATAATAAGAACAGACTGTCTACTTTTTATATGAGGAAATGTAAACTGTCTACCTAAGACTGTAATTAATAATTGGGCAGTTCGACAGAAAGATTAGAGTAGAGCTGAGTATGATGCGATTCTAAAAAGTAATAACATCTAGGAAACGGTAAAGAGTACTTACACAAATGAGGTGTGGGAGGAAGAACTGATACAGAGGAATTAGATGTTCCCCCTCTAAAACCTCCCATTTGGAGAGGTGGTAGTTCTGGAATGCTACTCTCATTAGGGATGGGTTAAAGGGGAACAATACATATATATCTAGAAGGGTATAAAATTCTTCTAAATTCAGAAAGAAATAAAAGGCTAAAGGGATAGGGAGAGGGGAAGAATTTTTAGAGGGAGCCCTACTCACATCAGATCTGGGTTAAAGACAGAACAATATATACAATCTGGAGGGGAATAAAAGTCTTCTAAATTTATAAAGAAATAAGAGGGTGAGGGAATAGAATAAAAAGTGGTGTAGAAGGGTGTCTAGATTAATGGGAATGAGATAAAGAGGGAACAACATATATATTTGGAAGACTATAAAAATCTTCTAAACTCAGAAATAAGAGGGCAAGAGCTAAGGGTGGGGAGAGGAAAAGGGAGGGGGGATAGGTTAAGTAATAGGAGGGGAAGGTAGCAGGTAGTAGTAAAGTAGAGGAGTCAGTGGAGAACAAAGTAAAAAGTGCACACTAGAGAACAAAATAAAACCTACAAGGAAGTAAAGAAAAGATGAACAGCTCTTAACACAACGTATTTATTGAAATGGGAATTTATTGCTTTATTTTTTAAATCCTTTCTTTGTTCTGCTGTGCACGTGGTGATTTTTTTCTTTCTTATTTTGCATTTAAGTTTTAGTATTTGTTCATTTTTTTCCTTTTCTTATTTTGTATTTAAGTTTAAAATTTTAAAAACACTAAAAACAACAACAACAACAACAACAATAGAGAAGTGAGTATGTTAAGCCTGATACAGGGTGTGAGTCAAACATGATTTAAAAAAGAAAAGATGAGTTCCTATGGCATATTGCATATTTTGTACTCCACATAATCATTTCAAAAACTACATTTACATATTTCTCAGTATTACCCCCATCATTCAGTCCATATTCCAGAATGGAAGGCAGGAAAGAAGAAAGGAAGGAAGGAAAAAAAGAAGACAGGAAGGAGGGAGAGAAGGAAATAGAGAGGGAGGGAGGGAAGAAACAAAGGAGATAGGGGAAAGGGAAAAAGGAGGGACAGATTCAAGTGGCTCAGCAATCACATCCATTAATTCTCCCAATAGACCAGGGGTTGATTCAACTAGTCCTGGAGAGCTGAAGTCATAAAGGACAGCTTCCTCCTCCCAGAATACCTTACCACTCATCTCCCGTTTAGAGCCAAGTTTAAATGCCGTTTTCCCTATGCAGCCTTTCCTAGTTCCCCTCCATCTAACTCACTTACCCCTTATTTCAATGCTAAAGCACATTGTCATAACTTCTTTGCAGCACTTATATAACATTTCAGGTTTTTAATTAAAAATATTTTTGTGTGCATCTTATCTGCCTTCCCAGATTATAAATTCCCTGGAGGTAAGGATCAAACCTTCCATTTTGCACCCCACCCCCAGCACCTAGTTCAGTACATTGTACATAAAAGATGTTGAAAAAAGTATTTACTGAAATATGAAAGAATGAATGAATGAATGAATGAATGAATGAATGAAATTTTTACAAAGGAAGAGACAAGTAAATTTTCAACCAGAAAACACTTTGTTTTCCATGGTATTCAGAGATTATGTGTTTATAAATAAGACCAATGTGATTCTCTCAGGTGATAACTTATTTTTCTTCTCTTAATAGTTATCATCTATCCAACTTGCTCTGGCTCTGAGGTTCTGAAGCAGGAAGCTACCTTCTTTGAATGCTTTCTTATTTTTAAAAGTTCTCTCTTTTTCTCCTCCTGCAAATCTTTTGAGTTTGATGGATACCAAGAGACATATATCAGATATTCAGCAGTATCCCATTGAGAGTTCACACAGCACTTCAGACACTTAGTCATGATATATGCTCTCAACAGTTAAAGATAATGACTTCAGGAATAATCTTTCATAGGTTTTATATTAAATGAGACTAAAGTGCAGGCGCAGTATTAAAGCACCTTGTTATTTGCAGAGTACTTAGAGTAACCTTAAATATGGAGATGATCAAATTTCATGACCTTTAGTTTTAATTCTTCCATCTCCCCTTTTTTGTGTAATTCCTATTTTTAATAAAGATGTGTGTGTGTGAGAGAGCATGTGTGTGGCTGCCTAAATTACACAATGCACTTAGTATAACACTACAGCTTTGAATTTAAATACACACAACCAGGAAATATCCAAATGAATATACCCATTTTAATGTGAGCTTATCTACATTGCATATATGACCATATACTTTTAAGAGATCATTATTTTAAATGTATAGATGGGGCATATTGTAATGTTAAGAGGATATTCCTCAGATTTTTTTTTCTCTGCTGATTTGCAAGTTTAAATTTTTCATACAAATGCAGTGTGCATTAAGTTCAACATTTAGATTACTTTGGGGGGAAAAAAGGATAGAAGTTTATTATTCAGTAACAGCAAGCTACCCACTATTGCTCTGAAACTGCAGTTTCAAAACAATCCTACAAAAGCTGAGAGAGAATTTCAATAAAGGATGTTTTTGTTGTCATTGTTGAAGGTGGTTTTTCAAGAGAATGATTCTCTTCTTATCCCCCAAAAAATGATGATTTCAATTGTGTTCAGAACTTCCTGTGAGGAAATTCTCTCTATCAAGTAAGTTGTATTTCCTCCAAGTACCTGACAAAGAGGTGGCAATTCTCCTTGTCAAGGCTGATGCCTCTTCATGTGCTTTTGATCTCATTTTCTCCCATCTTCTCCAATGGGTATGGATCCAAAATTATTTCTCTACTTCAGCTTTAACCTCTCCCCACCAAATGGATTCTTTTCTGCTGTATTTAAATATGCCAAGTCTCCCTCCATTTAAAACACCTTGACTAGACTTACTGTCCAATGTCACTATCATTTTACATATGACCTCTTTCTGACAATCTCCTTGACAAAACATTTTATACTCACCATGTCCACTTTCTGTGCTTTCATTCACTTTTCAACCCCTTGGAATTTGGATTCTGACCTCATCACTCACCTGAAACTGCTCTTTCTAAAGTTATCAATGTTCTCTTAATTGTCATATCAAATGTACATGACCATTAACCAGTCTTCTTCTAGAGAACCTCTCTTCTCTTGGCTTTCATGTCATGATTCTCCTGGTTCACCTCTTATCTGTCTAAACACTTTTTCTCAGTCTCCTCTGCTGACTCATCACCTACATCACAGCCCCAAAATATGGATGTTGCCAAAAGTTCTGTACTTGACCCTCTTCTTGTTTTATACTTAGGTGTCTCCCAGATCTATCCTCTCAGCTTGGGTCCTGTATTATCAATTGTCTATTTGACATTTCAAATTAGATATCCAGGAGACATACTCAACTCTGCATTACTCAAATAAAGTCATTATATTGTTCCTTAAACTGTCCACCCTCGTAAACTTCCTTAATTCAACTGAAGGAACCACCTACTTCCAATCTCCCTGATTTATAACCTAGACATTATTTTGGACTCCTCAATCTCTTTTCATCTACATAGTCTATCTGGGTCAAAATTCATTCTTCCTATTTTCACAATATCTATGATAACCAATGTCTTCCACTTAAACAGATATTACCTTATTTCAAACCATCATCATCTCTCACCACAATTATTACAATGGCCTCCTAATTGATCCCCTTTCAATAAGGTCCTTTACCCCTCCAGGCTATCCTACATACTACTGTCAATGGAATTTCCTTAAATGTAGATCTGACCATGTGATTTCCCTAGTCAATCAACTCCTTTGGCTTACTATTGACCCTAGGATAAAATGTAAACTCTGTTTAGCATTTAAAGCCCTGTACAACCTGGTCCCAACCTATATGAGGCCTCACTGAATGCTACTTCCCCTTCTGTGTGATATGCCCAAACTGTCTTTCTCCTGCTTTTCATGCAAAAATCTCTAGACAGTCTCAGGTGTGGTTCTTGTTGTAGTTTGTCCTTCGTTCTCAAAGAGGACCATGAAATCAGGAAGATGATGTCATGACCTGCAAGCCAATTGGACTTAAGTGAGGGAGGTCTGTGCAAAGTCACCAGCTTCACTTTCTCCTCCAGAGCCATCTGGGTCCAGTGGCCAGATAATGATCAAGATGACTGGAGAGTCAGTCTCAGTGCCTTTGCAATGCATGGCACCATTCATAGAATGCTATCTCTCCTCATCTAGGCCTCCTAGAGACTCTCTCTTCTTTGAAACTCAAACACCATCTTCTGCCTGAAACCTTTCCTGATCCCCCCAACTTCTAGTGCCCTCCCCATAAACCTATCTTATATTGATCTACTTTGTAAATATTTGTGTTTATTTATTGCATATTTTTGCTGTGTATATTTTTGAGTGTACTTGTGTCCTCCATTTGAATTGCAGCCTCTTTATGAGTCAGAATTGTTTTCTTAATCACACTTCCATCCTTGTCGCCTAGCATGATATTTGACACATAATATGTTCTGTCACTTACAGTTTTAGGGGGTTGCATGGTACACTAACAGGTTAATTGATCTGTCCCAAGTCACAGAGCCAGTTGTGTCGATCGTATAGCTTGAACCCAGGTCTTCTTACCTCTGAGGCCAGTTGTCTATGCACTATTGCCAAGCTGCTTCTCTTACTAAAATCAGTGAACACAAAATAAATAGAGATGGCTTCAAGTAGACCATCTGTCCTATATTATAGGATTAAGAAAAAAGCATCAAACACATAAGAAGGGATTCTTATGCATGAGGAAAAGAACATCTATCAAGACCACTTGCCAGGGAACTACTTGTCTTGATCTTTTACCACAATTCAGATAGCCGTGGAATCCATAACTTCTTCACGAATCCCAACAGCCTCATCTATCTCAAATCACTGCTATGGCTCTTCTGAAGAAGGAACCAATACATCCCACTCAAGTCTGGAATTAGGTCAATTAACTAGGTCGAAATCATTAGGACTATTAACTTTGACTTTAACTAAGAGAGATAAACAAATCTCTGATCAAGAAGAAATACGCCTGACTACCTTTCAGATTATCTAAGTAAAATTTTCTAAGCCCAAACATCTCATTCTGAATGGGTTCCCTTGTTTTGTTCATTCTGCTTAAATCAGGTAAGAGGTTAACAACCTTACAGTGAACAGCAGGATCTACCAGCTCTCAATGTGCATTGGTCATATGTGGACCTTAATATCTCTCTGCACTTTTGGCCATTATACTTGGACACCAGTATGAGCATGGTTTCTTCACAGGGACTATATCAACCCCTCTTATTCTGTGCCCCTCAGTATTTGTATATGTATATACAGACTGGCTTGTGTAATCTTATTTTCTATTTTTTAAAATATATTTCTTTGCAAAAAACCCATATCCCTTTAAACTGTTTTCTCATTTTCCCCATTAAAGTCTAAGTTTCTAAAGAAATTATAGTGTCTTGTTTTGCTTTTGTAACCTCTCACTGCCCCAGCTCATACTAAACATAAAATGCCTCTGATTGATGGGCAAATACCTATTTCTTGGACTTACAAATAAAATGTCAAAAGTTGCAAGACTATGAGTATGACTATTAAAATTCAGGAAGATCTACAAAATAATAACATTTACATCTATAGAGCTATAGGTGCATGGCTAATGAACTGCACATCTAATAGGCTTCGATTTAGAGATCTTTTATAGACTTGTTCCCTTTGGGTCACCACACTTGCCAGTTTGGACTTTTGAAACCCACTAATATGGGCTGACATAACAAATTAACAACAAGGAAAGTTCACCGAAGGACAAGTGTGAGAAAGTGTGCCAAATATATTAGCATTCGTTTTGCAACCTTGTCTCCAGTTTGTGTGAAGTTGATGGTTGGAGGTTACGCTTTCATTAAAAAAAATTGACAACATTTTAAATGCTAATCAAAACTGCTTGTCCTTTCTACTTCTATTTATCTTGGAGGGAAAAAAAAAAGAAAAGAGAGAGAAAGAGAGAGGGAAAGAAAAAAAAATAAAAGATGACTTGCTTTGAACTGCAACAAATATTCTCTCTGAAAGCCCCCAATCCCCCATCCCCTCCTCCTGCAAAGGACAGATAAGAGCTATGCAGACTGAGTGTCAGGAACTCTGCAGGAAGAGTGAAGGTGCCACTGGAGGAGTTAGAGATGTATCTTCCCAAAGAGAAGAGGGGGGAGGATGGAGGAGGAATTGGGGAGGGAGGACTTCTTGTTAGTCCAAATTGAATGTAGAAAGAGCTGAAGAGCAGTGCTAGTTTCTCAATGGGGAATATATTTCTGAAACACAGGAGCTATGTGGTAAGAGAGAGAGAGAGAGAGAGAGAGAGAGAGAGAGAGAGAGAGAGAGAGAGAGAGAGAGAGAGAGAGAGAGAAAGAGAGAGACAGAGAGAAGTAAATGCTGATTCAAACATAGACATCAAAATATGCTTTATAAAGGAATCCCGGGAGATGGTGTGTTTCGATTGAGAAAATACTAAGGGAGAGGGTGGAAAAAAATAATGAGAAATACTTTGCTGAATGTTTATATAGCCCTAAAGCTGGGTGGGTACAAGGAAGCTGATTTATTTTTTAATATTTACTTGTTTTTAACAATCATTTAAAAATTGAGTTCTAAATTCTCTCCTTCCTCCTCTTCCTCTTCCATTGAGAAGAGAAAGTATATACCCATTATACATGTGAAATCATGCACAACATATTTTAATATTAGCTATGTTGCACAAAAAAAGAAAAAAGAAGAAAAAGAGAGAAAAAAAGGAAGGAAGGAAGGAAGGAAGGAAGGAAGGAAGGAAGGAAGGAAGGAAGGAAGGAAGGAAGGAAGGAAGAAAAAGAGTAAAAAACAATATGCTTCAGTCTTCATTCAGAATTCAATTGTCTTTCTGGAAGTAGATTACATTTTTCATCATGGGTCCTTAGGAATTGTTATATATTATTATATTGATCACAGTAGGTATGTCTTTCACAGTCAATCATCATCATAAAACTGCTGTTGTTGTATACAATGTCTCCTGGTTCTGCTCACTTCACTCTGCATCAGTTCATACAAAACTTCCCAGGTTTTTCCTGAAACCATATTGCTCATCACTTCTTATAGCATAAGATTATTCCATCACTATTTTAAATGCTAATCAAAAAAACTTGTTCAGTCATTCTCCAATTGATGAGCATCCCCTCAATTTCCAATTGTTTGACATCATTTGCTACAAATATTTTGGCATATATAAGTATTTTTTCCTTTTTCTTTGATTGCTTTGGGACATAGATATGGTAGTGGTACTGCTGGGTCAAAAGGTATGCACAATTTTATAGCCTTTTGGTCATAGTTTAAAACTGTTCTCCAGAATGGTTGGATCAGTTCGCAACTTCAAAAACAGAAGGCAGACATTTTCTAACACTAGGTGCTGGATGTCTTTCATTCTTCTCCACATACTTTCTCTTCTCAGAGCTAGAGAAGGTATTAATGATAGAGTCAGATACTGTACTAATTTACAGTTAATTCTTATTGCATCTACCTGGAAAAGAGGTTCAACCAACTGTACAATGCACCTGATTTTTTCTCCCTGAACTTAGAAACCAGATCAAAAGCCCAAGTTGGTTCACTGGCGAATGAAAGCTTTGTCTACATCATTTTCTCCACTGTAAGGGAAATGAGACAGCAAAGATTATTTTGATCTCCTTACACACACACACACACACACACACACACACAAATATAGAAATATAAGAGGTAACACAACATATCATAACTGTGGTTCATCTTACACATAATTTTGTCACAGATACGGCATCAAAGGGTCATTCATAATAAATCATAGCGATCTTCTTCAATATCAACCTCAGCATTTTAACTTTCCCTTAATGCAAAGGTTCCCAAACTTATTTGTCCTACTATTCTCTTTTCAAAAAAAATTACTCATTGCCCCCCTGGAAATCTACTTTCTTTAGCCCTTTAATTTTTTTTTAATTTGTATCATTTCAAAAAATACACAAATTTTTTAAATGATGCATCTTTAATATAATAATTTTTGTAAATTTGTGTTTTTTTCTGTATTGATATTTTGATGACACAAGATGGTGTCAAATAACTGCATAGTGTCATATTGTAAACAAGTCATTACATGTACATATTTCTGCCAACGCATGCCGAATTTCCCAACAACACGCAACATGCTTGCCTGCCAACACTTTCTTGTTAAGACCTGTCCGAGGATTTAAGCACTGATAGGTTATAACTTGCATTTTGTGTGTTTATTTGGAAAATAATATAATCATTACAACTTTCACTTTGTTACACAACAGATGAAACATGTATAAACAGTTTTTCCAAAATTTTCTTCTCTTATCTTTTTTCCTTATGCTTCCACTCACCTCTTATTTTTATTCAATGCCCCTCAATTGCACCTGAGGTTACTACTGCCCTCCCTGGATTATTCCAGTGCCCCCCAGTGGGGAACTCTGCATGGAAACATCTTTCCTCCAGCCATTTATGTCAATCTTTCTTGACCCTGCCTATATTTTCAGTCATTTCTGTTACTTGCTGTGATAAAGTCCATAAGCTTACCACCCCCCATGTAAATAAATACTTGTGTGTGTTTTTCCTAAAACCTCACATTTCAAGCTGCAAGAGGATCTCATGCTCAAGAGTTTATTGAACAAGTCCATTCTCATCCTCTCCACCCTTTCAGGATTTTAGAGACAAATCCTTCAGGTCCCTTTTTCAGCCTTTACGTTTCTAGGCTGAAAAGTCCAGAATTTAGTTTGTCCTCATATAATCATCTCTTCATCTTTTGGTCATTTTCTTTTCCTTTTTCTGAACATCTTTTGCTCTGTTTGGAAAGAAAAAGCCAATTTGGACGTAAAGACCTGACCTGAAAAATTATTCACCGAGTGGTGTAAGATTCAAAAGAAAAGCTGGGCTGGGTCCAATCCATCAATCAATAAACATATATTAAGCTCCTACTATGTTTCAGGCACAGTGCTAAACATTAGAGTTACAAAAAGAGGCAAAAGGCATTCCTGCCCTCACCAAACTTTCTGTTCACTGATGCATTATTATGCCTAGTTTACATGATATGATTTATGTCTCCCCAGTCAAAAAATAAGTTTTAAAAAATTCTTGCATCTATATGCTACAGTCTGAAATTTCAAAACTGGAAGTTTGCTTTGCTTAAGGTATCATCTGTTTATGAATTCTCTTTTCAAAATGCAAATATCCTATGGAGGAAGTAATAAAGCCATGTATCTATGTGGTGAGTCATGGTCTCCTTCAGAACCACATCCCTCACAATTCAATGTAGTGTACAAGAGGTGATGACTCTTCCCAAATGTACTCCTGTTGGATAGGCATTGTTGCAGTGCCCCTGTGGAAATAATGGGCATAAAAGAACTTTTTTAAATCACATCAAAAAAGTCCAAGTCTTATTTTCTCCTTCTTGATTCGATCTCAAGTTTTAAAATATCAAAACTAAATGATGTTGAAATACGCTGCCCATACACACACACACACACACACACACACACACACACACACACACACAAAGTGGTCACCTGAAATAAGGAGAATGCCCAGAAGACCAAAAACGAAGAAAAAGAGGAAGAAAGAGGAAGAATAGGAGTATCGAAAGGAAAAAGAAAGAAAGAAGAAAAATAAATAAAATAGATATGAATACAAGAAGATGCCCTGAAATTATATCCTCCTAGAACAGGAGGATCCCTTTTTGCTGCTGGGTAACATGGCTATAGATGTAGTACCCATCCTAGGAAGCCACACCACAGTCACAAGATGTTCACATTTCTCAAACATGATGCAGAGATGGGATGCCCCTCAGACCACGAGGCTCCCTTGCTACGTCACTGGCCAAGTACGTAAACCCTATCACCCCGGACCCCAACTGTTCTCATGTACTTTAATAGCAGCTAGTAAATCGTGGAGAGAATGACATCACAATCCTAGTTTTTGTGTTAATTTTTGAAAAGTTAGAACTTGGGAAGTGGGTAGTAAAAGAATCAGCTACTTGATTTCATATTTCTCATTATACCTCTTTCATTATCTTTTAAGTAAATGTCCTTTCCCATTGCTATGATGTTACATGACTGGGGGATGGTTTAGAGGAAAGCATGTGAAAAGTAGTTGAATAAATATTGAACCCCAAAATGTTTAAGGAACTGAATATGGAGTTCAGGTGCTATGAGTAATTTTATCTTAAGTACTATCATTAATATTAGATACCTCACTGGGCTTTAAGCTCTAGGAGGACAATAACTATCTAATCTAAGATCTCATTTTACATCTCCCCCACTGCCTTACTATAGTGTTCTCTTAAAGGAGACACTTAAAAAGTCTTTATTGAATAAATGAAAGATTTGATCAAATGATTGAAAGCACAGTATTGATAGATTAGAAACTTGGAAGAATAGGAGCAGGTGCAGAAAGAAGGAAAACTCTGGAAATGTGAAATGCTACTTATGGAGCTATGTTCCCAGTGAGGCTCAGTGAAGACAATATGTGGACATAGAGGACTAGCAGGGAAGAAAGTAAGAATTTGTCAAACGTCTACTATGTGTCAGACACCATACTCAATCATTTACAAATATTTTCTAATTTGGTCCTCACAACAACCCTGTGAGGTAAGTGCTATTATTATCCCATTTTACAGATGAGGAAACTGAGACCCAAGGAGATGAAGTGACTTGCCCAGGGTCCCAAAGCTAGCAAGTGTCTGAAGTCAAATTTGAACTTGGGTCTTCCTCACACCTAGCCTAGCACTCTATCCACTACACCACCTAGCTGCCTCTAAGACAGACTGAGTTTTCCTACATCATCATCATTTTGCTAAGTGTTGGTCCTGCCTCCAGGGTATCTTAGAATGAATGATTACCTTCCAGTTTCATCTTCATTTTCCCAGTTCTATGCCCTTGTATAATTTTCTTGAAACACTCAGTCTGAGACTCCTTAGCTCTAAAGTGGTCTGATACAGCAAACCTACCTCTCTGGATGGTGGCAGGAATCAGTGCTCATAAAAATTATCGAGAAGCATTTTGCATCAATGAGCCATAATTTAAATGCTAAATAATCACACAAAAGAGATAAAGTCTTCTTTTTTCCTTCTTGATTCAATTTTAATGTTTAAAATATCAAAACTAAATGATGTTGAAATATGCTGCTTCCCCCTACACACACATATGAAGTAGACACCTGAAACATGATAACTGTTCTTTCTCTGGCATTACAATTACAACAGCACATCTATGCCTCTGAACATCCATCACCTTTTAGCCTTTCCAAGGACACGATAGGTGTTATCATCTCGCTAATATCATTTTATAGATGGAGAAACCCAGGACACCCAGAGATAAAGCAATTTCTCCAAGGTCACACAGGAAAGTCTAAGACTAGATCTAAGAAAACATCGTGTCTCCTCATTCAAATGATGCTATTTTTGCTGACAAGGCATTCACGTGGTCAAGAAATTGGAGGTCCAAGGTAACTGTGGACACCAGAGTGACATGTGCAGATATAGGTGACAGACAGACTTGGCAAGAGAGGCATTCTGGTGCTCATGAAGATAATGAAGGGCAACGTTCTGCAACTGGAAACTGTCCAATTAAGTATTCATTTCATTTCACAGTCATTTTTGAAAAATAAATCTGTGTATCTTTATACCTTTAAGCTCAGTAGTTTTATGCATTAAGGTTGATGTGCATATCAAAATGTGGACTATTTCTTAAATTGCTAGATAGAGCTGGTGTGCTGTTACCATTTATATATCTAAGTTGTAACAATCATCTGCTTTTAATACATTTCACCTTCAAAGATCTGTACGGTTTTCAGCTTGTAATGTATTGCAGGGTATATTAGGTACACTGAGTCCGTCTGATTCACAGCTTTCTAATTGGCTATTTAGAGTTTACACAAAGCAGAAAATCAATGTATTCAAAATGTAGTAGCTCTCTTGTTAACTCTAGTCATTTGCTTAAAGAGTAATGTCAAGCTGATAATTGAAATATGGTCTAACCCATGCATTTTAATGTAAAATAAAAAAATGCTTGAAATATTACTAGTTTGATTTTTTTTCTTTCCCTCCTAAAGGACAATTTTGTCTGCCTGATTCTTACCATGTATGCGTGGGTAGTGGGCGCTCATAAATATGTGCAACGATTCCAGAGACACAGAATTGTCACTCTCTCTTGGGATGATTTGGCATTTACAGAGTGACCTATGGTTAAGCCATCCCTTTTTGTTCTCGCTCTCTTTCTTTGTGAGGTTGGGGAGTGAGGGGAGTGGGGAGGAGTCAGAGAGGGACTGTGAAAAGAAGGCAGCCAGAATAGCAGCAGCTGCTTAAACTCCTGGAAATTCTTATGTGATTGGTATATTTGATGGGAGTCATTCCACCTGTAGCATCTATTATGTTCGTGTACACGTACAGACATGCTGAACCTATAAATAGGTAAAGTAGATATCTACTAGCAAGAAATGGCATGATTTAGGGCAAGGGTGGAGACCTGCAGCCTCAAGGTCATATGTGGCCCTCTAGGTCCTCAAGTGTGTCCCTTTGACTGAATCCAAACTTCACAGAACTTTGTGTCCCTTTGTTCTGTAACATGTGGACTCAGTCAAAAGACCATACCCAACGATCTAGAAGGTCACATGTGGTCTAGGCCACAGGTTCCCCACCCTTGACTTAGGGAACCTCTCTTCCCCTATTTTTCTAGGACCTTTGGAATACTCTATCTTTTGCTTTAGGGCATTGAAGATGCCTTTTAAAATTAAAATGTTATTTGGTAATGTGACTCCTTAAGCTCCGACAAGCCCTGTGGGGCTGGGGAAACTGAAGGGAGGGCAAGAGACACCTGGAAAACAATAGAGGGTGATGCTAAAAAGAAAGGAATGTTGGGGGAGGGCAGCTAAGTAGCTCAGTGGATAGAGCACCAGCCCTGGAGTCAGGAGGACCTGAGTTCAAATCCAGCCTCAGACACATAACACTCACTAGCTGTGTAACCCTGGGCAAGTCACTTAACCCCAATTGCCTCCCCCCCAAAAAAAAAGAAAGAAAGAGATGTGGGAAGGCACCGAAAACAGCCTTTGCTTATTTCATGATCCAGATAAGGACTGGACACATGGCACAACAAACATATTTATCTGCTATTTGTACGGGTCACATTCAGAGCAAAATGTATATTTTCTTTGTCCTACTGGATATCTAAGGACTACTTGGAACAGCTAAATGGTACAATGGAGAGAGTACTGGGCTTGGAGTCAGGAAGATCTGAATTAAAAATTCTAACAAAGTAGATACAAAAGTCATTTCTGAGGATAGAGTATTAGCAATTGCATGCTTGGGGAAGGAGGTGTAGAGGGGCAGATGTGTGGAAGGACAGACTGTGTCAGAATAGGCAAAGTTACCTGGAAGGAAGTCAGAGAGTTCATGGAAAACAGGTAAGGAAGAAGCACCCTCCAGATATGATGGATGGCATGTGCCACAGTACAAAAGCAGGCAATGGAATGTTGTGACTTCCGTTATTGCTGCTGTTTAGTTTTTTTCAGTCATGTCTGACTCTTTGTGACTCCTTCTGGAGTTTTCTTGGCAAAGATATTGGCCATTTTATTTTACAGATAAGGAAACTGAGGCAAACAGGATTAAGGGACTTTCCCAGGGTCACACAGCTAGTAACCGTCTGAGGCTGCATTTGAACTCAAGTCTTCCTTACTCCAGGCCTGGCACTCTATCTGCTGTGGTACCAAGCTGCCCCTGATGTTAAAAGTGAAGAATAGCAAATAGGCCACTTTTGCTCAAATGGAGCATGCGAGAGAAAGAGGAATATTGCAATAAGCTTGAAAGAGTAAGCCAAAGTAAGATTACAAAAAGTTTTGAATGCTAAATCAAGAAGTTTGTATTTCATCCCAGAGGCAAGGGGAAGGAAGAGAATAAGCATTTATTAAGTACCTACTATGTGCCAGGCACTTCACAAATATTATCTCATTTGATCCTCACAAAAACCCTGGAAAGAAAGTGCTATTTATTATCCCTATTTTCTAGTTGAAAGAATTGAGTCAAATAGAGATTAAGTGAATTGCCCAGAGCCACACAGCTACTAAGTGTCTGAGGCAGAATTTGATCTCAGTTCTTCAACTCCAAGCTCAGCGCTATCTCCATTGAACCACCTATCTGCCTCTAATGCACAGGAATGTCATTGTCAAGCCTATGCTTTAGGAAGATCAACTTAGCATCTTTTCAGGGGATTTATTGGAGATGGAGAGCCTGGTAAGAACCATCCCACTACATTTTTCCCCTATGTTCGGAAAGTCGCAGAGCTAACAGCAAACATTTTTCAGTTCCATATCTTAAGTTCAATGGTGACGTAATCATCATATTCAGACTTACCGAGTGGTCACTCATTACCTATCTGGATGATTGTAAAAGCAATAGGAAGACTCCACCGCCTCCAGAAATCCTTCTGCACTTGCTGGCTGATACCCCAAAGCCTAGAGGTAAGGCCTTTATCCTATTGGAATTTTCCTTGTTAAAACATCAATCCCACTGCAAGGTGAGCATGGAAAGCTGTCATTAGTCATCTACAACTCTGTGTATATAAAGAAAAAAGGACAGGTTTTGATAGAAGGAGGAAGAGGGGACACAAGGACCCTGGGTGCCTAAAAAGATGTGTGAGGGGCACAAATGTGGAGGGGGACTATGGGAAGGAGAGGAGGCTGCCAGTTTAAGTGAGTTCTTCAGGTCGTGGTAAAATAGTGACTTTCCAGGCTTATGCTAGTAGCTATCAATTTCCTCCATTCTTAAAGAGTTGCCACAGAATAGGCATCTGCTTAGCAGTTCGACAGACACACTTATGTGGGACCTGAGTCTGGAAAACAAAGAACTATGTCCTGCTGAAATTTCAGGGAGGAAGCCAAAGAAAGTAAAACATAATTATCTAAACTGAAATTTAATCCAAATTTTTAACTTAACACCCGTTCTCCAGCTCTGCCAGGAGCCAGCCACAGTATCTTCATTCCCCAGTGAAGCAACAGTGAGATTTAAGCTTCCGTCCTAGCCCTTCCTCAGCTAGCCAATTCTTGACTTCAGAGCCAATTCTTTCTCCTATGCCTGTAGGGGAAGAGAGGATATAAAGAAATAATAAAAGTAAAATGAGAAAGAGTGTTTTCTATACCCCTGACAATAATCAGTATGACTATTTATTTATATAATCCTGTAGGTAGAGCAATAGGTTAGCCAGATAATTCAAGTTCTTGACTACTTTTGTTCACTATATAGAAACTCATCTTTGTGCAAGATCACATAATCTCTGAAATTCACACTTCCTCAGTAACCCATTGCTCCTGCGGGATGGTGTGGGGCAGGGAAGCTATTCCTTCCTCTGCATGGAGAGAGTGAAGGATGGCATTGGAGAACTCCTCTCTAGTCCCTCCACTTAGGGGCCCATGGCAGTCATCTCATAAATTTCTATCAGGCTGCAGGATTTCATCATGTCCCCACTCTGAGTGCTCTCTTCCCACAAACACTCTTTTTGCATGATCCCCCCTCCCATTAGATTGTGAGCTTCTTGAGGAGTCCCTGTTTTTCGCCATTCTGTGTATCCCCAGAATTTAGCACAGTGTTTGGTGCAAACTAAGCATTTAATAAATGTTTATTGACTGATATACCTCAGGACTTTGTTTTGTTTTCTTTTGTTTTAAATGAAGCCTGGCCTGGAGTAGAATTAATTAGATCTGAGGGAGTCTTTTGCACCATTAACTATAAAAACTGTAAGTTGGTGCAATGCTTTTCATATTTTACCTTATCTGCTACTCGCAACAGCCCTGTGAGACAGGCGATATTTTCATCCCGCCTTTAAAATATGGGGGAAATGAGGCAAGATAAGGAATTCTCCCAGAATCACACAGTCAGCAACTGTCTTCTAAGACACAATATGAACCCAGGTTCCTAACTGAAAGTCCAGTATACTATCCAAAATACCATGTTCTCTCTCTTTAGTATGCAAGCATAGAAATAAAAATGATGAAGATTAATTTGTTGGTAATGATGATCAAAATAATGGTGATGACAATGCAGATCCAGAGACAGAAGGGACATTCATTTTGCTACTTCATTTTACAAGTGAAGAAGTTGAGGCAGGTTGATGTTAACTCACTTATCCAAGATCACACAAGTAATAAGAGACAGGATTTGAGTGCAGGTTCAAGGTTCAGTCCACTTTCCTTGACATCACACTGCCTGCCTGGGAGAACACCAATAAACAGTGTGTTGATGAAACACTTGAAGACTGGATTAAATTTACACCAAAAGGAGATTCACCAGTCTCAGTCGCTCAGTGCATTCATTCATTTCTTTATTAAGGATTTGACCCATATGAAAACAATATACAGATCCTTGGGCTTGCTATTGTATTTTAGGATATCCAAAGCTTTTTTTTTTCTTATTAAGCTCCTGCAAACTTGCTAAGATACACCAGTAATCCATTTGTTTGGGTCTTTGTGTATTCTTTGTCCATCTCCCACCCCAAACACACACAAAGGCAGAGGCACACATATAATCATCATTATCGCCACCACCAGCTTCTACCTCCATCATCAACTTCCACTTCCACTTTCCAGATATTGGCCCCATTAAAAAAATAGAAAGGGCATGAAGAGATGAGAATGGCATGAGTCTTCAAGAAAATCTCTGGATGATCTTATTTGAAAAAACTGATGTAACCTCAAGCTCAGTTTCTTCTGTCCTCTTATTGTCACAACAGACCCTGTGTCATGATGTTATATTAATAACATGCTTTGTGCATACACTACAGAGGTATGACATTCGCTGGGTGAATCTCAAAGTTGTGTACATCAGGGATGATCATATAAGATGATTGCTTCCAAGATAGTCCCATTGCCCAGTTAATAAGGTACCCACGTGATGAAGGGAATAAGATTGATAGCCCCTCAGAAGACAATAATAATGCTAAGTTCTCTACTAGTGCTTATTTGCCCTCATCAAAGCATAAAACTACCCTTTCGGATTACAAGTCTTAGTGGAACTCAAAAGTTCTAACTCAAAAGTTAGCCATCGTCAATTAATGTTTGGGCACCCTTTGTTTATTGGATGAAAACTTTGGTAAGGTCATGAGAGAGCTAAGAAACAGAATTGGGGGTTTGGACCTATAGGGGCTATGGAATTATCTCTTTGTTACTTGGTCTTTTTAACATGGATAATTTAAAGCAGCCCTGAAAGTGACAATGGCTTGGACGTATGAAGTGCAATGTGAGGACAATCATTAAATTCAAAGAAATAAGAGCATAGCATAATGAATCCAGCCACAGATTTGATCCTTTTACAGGTAAATTAGTTTTTTAAAGGGAAAAACAACAACAACAACATCATTCTCCAGGCACAAAATGTGGCTATCACTTTGTCTTGTGATTTCACAAACGTATCACTATTGAGTATGTGGAGGATTGGGCAAATGTATATATTCAGATGGGTTTTATTTTTTTTTATTCACAGAACAGTATTATTTTTTTTTGTTATGAGGAATCATGGAACACTAAACATTCCGTATGGTAACACCACATGAGTGTAAGAGGAGTGAGGAAGAAAGATTCCCTTCAATAAGAGCAGTTGTTTTGGTGAGTTCTTTGCGAGTTCATGATCAGATGCAACTGGAGTGAGGTTGGTGCATAATTTTGGGTTTTTTTGTGAATCCTATGCTTACTATACTATATATAGTGGGTAAGTAAAACTTGTATTAAGTAAAAAATATTTTCTTTTATTTGGAATAATATAACATCCCAAATTTCCCAGCATACTAAGCAACATACTAACCAAGCATACAGGTATGCTATAGCACCCTTTGGGGAAAGATACTATAGACCTATCTCCATTACTGGAAGAAAAAACACCTTAAAAGCCATATCCTACGGAGAATGCTTCAGGACTATTACTGAAGTATGAGAAGAACAGGACATATTTCAGTGGTAACCTTGACTATCTAAGGACAGAGGAATTATCACTATGGATACAATCAATAAATAATAGCTTGTGTTTGAGGATAGATGATGATGAATGCTGCAAAAGAAGGCATAAAACCCCCAAATTTGCCTAATTGTACAATATTATACCAGGAGGGGAAATTTCTTCCTGACCCCAGCTGGTGATCAGTTTATGCCCTGAAGTATGAGATTTAATGATCTGTATCATTTTTATCATGTCACTGCAGATGTTATTCTTACTCATGTGAATGCCTAATTCTCCTGTCAGATACTTAGTATAACTCATTATCTCTACACTGTCTGAGGCGAATCATTCACAGCCAGGGCTTCCGGATGGGGGTGCCATCCACCAGGAAGACCAACATGCAAACACACAAAATGCCAACCATTTAGAATAATCAGATATAACTCAAGGGATACTTGAGGTATTCTACTAGGCTGTAAGCTCCTCTAGAGAAGATATTCTTTCTCGTTCATTTTTTTTTGTCCTCTTTGGTATGTAGCATAGAATCTTGTGAATAGTAAGGTGCTCATTAAATGCTGAGTGAATGAAAAAAAAAAAGATGGCATGCCTTGGCTTACCAAGGCAGAAATGCAGGACAATACATTGGCAGGGAGAATTTAGAATATTTAAAATGGCTTTGTCATTTCATATGTTCTTGTCCTTTTCTTACTACTTTACTTCCCTTAATGTCCATGAGAATGGGGAAAAACACCACCACACCCAATTAATTATACAACAATCAAATCCAAAAAGGTGAAGGCAGATGTTGAAAACTTCTGCAGTTGAAACAAACACATTGATACCTAATATCCTAGGGATTCTAGCATATAGACATACACGTATTCTCACAGCTTTAGTTTACTGAATACTGCTTTGAGTTTAAGACTGAATTTGACTTCTGATTTCATTTTAGATGAAATCTGTCATACATACTTGCAAGTATTGCTTCTAAGTGGAAATGCTGAGATGGAACAGAAAGTGTAGGAGCATGGGAGAGTTCTTATATCTTTCCTGGTGCTGTACTGGTAAGGCAGAGACAGGGGGTACCTTAATCTGAACTTCAGGCAAAGCAGCACACTCTAGTACTAACTTGCCATCTTAATTGGACTAAGAGGAGATCCCTAATTTCCTGTATATACTTTCAGAATTTCTCTATATACTTTTACCAACATCCATGTATTACTGAGAAAAACAGAGAGAAAGGAAACATTTAAATGTGAAAAGCAAACAGGTTAAAGGGGATCCATCCTAAGACCTAGACCTTACCTACCAGTTTCTTTAGAGTCATTCTACTCATATAGTCAAAAGAGGAGAAAATTCCTGATTGTGCAAACATAAAGATTTCTGTTTCTTCTGGACTTGCAAGTATACCTCTCAAAATATCCACCATGTAGACAGATAATATTTTGTCCTGAGTACATGGACACAAATAAGTATGTTAGGTCAATGGCTCTGCTGCTGCTATCTTCCTAGCTACTGTTTCCAGTTGAAGGAGGGAGTTACCAAATAAAGAGAAAGCTGTTCAGTCACATAACAGCTCCTGCTTCTTTTCTTGCCAACGGTGACTTCATATTTGTATTTTTTCTATCTTGGTTTATTTTAACTATTCCCTCTCTGGTCTGTTCTTGCATAAGTTTGGGGAGAGGCAATTGGTGACTACAGGACATATTCATTTACTCATCAACATCTGCATAAGGAGGAATGTTTATAATGTATCTTGTATATATGTATATATCTCATATATATATATATATATATATATATATATATATATATACATAAAGTATCTCTCTCACACACACACACACACACACACACACACACACACACACAGATAGATAGATAGATAGATAGATAGATAGATAGATAGATAGATAGATAGATAGATAGATATATGCCCTAGAAATCAGATTTCCAGGACAATGGATAGAGTTAAGTTACAAGCTCCTTGACAGCAAGCATTGACAATTGTGTTACTGTTGAAATAATCTTTATTGATCAGAAAGGCAAATTCCTGGTTCTGACCCAGCTCTCCCACTAACAAATTGTATAATCTTGAATAGGTCCATTAATTAACTGCTTTGGACTACACTTTTCTCATTGATAAAATAAGAGGTTTTGGCCAGATAATGTCTTAATTCACTTCCACCTCTAACATTCAACACATCTATGAATCTCTGGGTCCTGCCATCACCTGCTTTATCCAATGAAGTACCAATGTTTTAGAAGTAATTCTGGCTACAGGAATAGATTTCTCAAAGGAGAGAAGGACTGAGCAGAAGAACCAAGACTCAATTTACATTCTAGGCAGGCAATGATTTACCATAGTTTAATAATGTGTGACCAAGATATAACCATAGATAACCACTGATGATATATTGACATGGGAGACACAAAATGGATGATCCCTATCATCAGTTCAATACCAATGGCCAGTACTTTATCATGGCTTAACAAGACTAATGCTAGACAAAATAAAATCAAAGTGGTAATTGTAAATTTGAGATTAGCTCTCCCATAATGTAGTGATTCACCATTCCAGTATGTTTAAACAATCTTGATACATTGTGAGGTCTGCTTCTGTGGTTTCTAAACCATATGACATACCTAATAAAACTGCTTAGCAAAAATATGCATTACTACCGAACTTCTGTAATTAAATACGTTTATTATAATAGGGATACAATTTGCTGGAGCTCTGAGTGCTAGTCTGTGTAATTAATAATGAAGCATGTTTTAATGAACATTTATTAGCAGTATGAAATACAAATATCTTGTAGATCAGCCACCATCTAGGAAAACTTCATTTATTCCACGAGATTAAAAAGCCTTGTGTTAATAATATCAGATTTACAGTCTCAACAACTCAACAATCCACTCAGTATTGCAAAAGCTCATTAATTTGGACCCTCCTCATTTGAAATTGGTGATAATTCAGATGTGGCTGGACTGTTTACCACTTCAGAATCTGTGGAGAACGACAAAATCTGAGAGCTAGAAGGAAACTTAATAATTGTTTAATCTAACCCCAGAGAGGTAAAGTTATATGCCCTAGGTCACACAGCTAGCTAGTTACAAAATTGGAGCAAGTGTTTTTTGAACAAATTAATCATGGAAATAGCATTACAAAGGAGTACGTTCAGCAATACTTGACAGAATCAAATTAAAATCACTTCCATAGTTATCTTCCACTTCGGACTTCCATGGGAAGAGGTTATTTGGGGGGAAAGATCAGAAGTAGGACGTAAGCCAAAAAAGGAAATAAAATTATCAAAGTGATTGGGATGGTTTTTGTGTTGTTAGGTGGCTAGATTTTACATTTAGGGAAGAAAAATTTAGGAAGATTTGAGGGGGAAAAGTCAAAGGAAGAGAAATGTTTGAGATGTAGGAGGAGAAAGGATCAAGTTCAAAAAAAGGACTCAAGCTGGAGGAAGAGAAAGAAACTGATCTGAAAAATAAGAATTCCAGGAATAGGGGCTGAGGAGGTGGAAACGTATTAGAAGGAAGAGTGACACTTGCATTGAAAGAAGAGAAAGACTTTTAAAGAAAAAGAAGAAACAAAGGAAAAATAGAAGATGAAAAAAAGAGGAGGAGATAATTGGAAGCAAACCAATATAAAGAAGTCAAATTCTTAAGGCATGGAAACAGTAAGAGAAGGGAAATAAACTTAGGTATGGCTATCAAGGTGGTATGGAATAGCTGAGGAGAGGAAGTGAGTGTATTAAATCATGGTACACACACACACACACACACACACACACACACACACACACACACACACAGAGCGTTTCCCAGAGCAGTTTTCCAAAGCAGAAATTTGCTAATAAGAGTGACAAGGACTGAGGAATTCGCTTTCATCAAGTATGGAAAGCAAGGAGATTTTTTTTTTTCTGACACTGAACTGAGCATTCAATGTTTATATTTGTATCTCTGCCATGGCCAGATCAAAGTGCAGGCTGGTCATCCTCCTGTAAACTAAAATAAGGTACAATAAGGTACTTGAGAAGTACCTTTCTACTCTCCTCGTTGTCAGAGAAAAAATGACATATTTTTTTAAAAGTAAAGGTTTCAGTATAAAAGCAAAGAAGAAAAAGGATATAAAGAGACAGAGGGAAAGCTTAACCTATGGCAAGAGTTGGAGGAATACCACACAAAGGAAAAAAAAAGAAAAAAAGACAAGTGAGTCCCTGAAACTAAGGACCATCTGTACAGAGAGTACTGTGTAGCCTTCCTGAAAACAAGGTGGAGCTCCACAGATGTCCTCAGACAGGAGATTATCCAGACCAGATCAGAGCAAGTAAAGCCAAGAAGTGGATGCTCCCTCTCTGTAGAGGAGAACTGTGGGTTTGTCAACCTGATAACAATAAAGAGGCATGTTGAGGTACGCATCCAAGGTATGACAAAGAATGTCCTAATTCTCATCAGATTAGGTGATTATTACCCACTTCTGGTAGTTTTTGTCACAGCGAAGTTAAAAGAAACCTAGAAAGTATTGCTAAAGATAGCAACATCGTCAGCAAGACTACAGACCTTGAGGTCACAGATGATATTTTCACTATTGTTGGTTATAGAAGGCAAGGACTTCAAAAAAAGTAGATTTTAAAAGCATTCAGCTGTTTGGGAAGGTGGCATTTGAATGAGGTTTGGGATGCTGGGTCACAGCTGAAAATATAGAAGTGAAGGGTTCTTGGCAAAAGATGAAGTGTATCTAAGAGGGCTGGTAATAGTGTATTTGTCTATAGTCTTGCAGATCTAATTAAAAAGGCTTTAAAAAGAAATAAAGAAAAGGAGAAACAGAAAATTGTACATGTATGACCACCAAACCAGATACAATAAAGAATATGGGGGAGGGGGGCGGGGAATAGCAATAGAGATGATTAGAAGTTCACAGAAGGAAAAAAAATCAAGAAAGGTTAAAAAAAAACTATGTATCAAATGTCCATATACAAATGAAGAAGTATGGGTAACAAATTAAAACAACAACAACAACAACAAGAACTAAATATTCTAATGCAAAGTGTAAATCTTGTATATTATATCACCGAGACTTGGTGGGACAAGACCCAGGGCTAGGACACAGTTTTAGTAGGGTATACTTTGTTTTAACAAAAGAGAAAAGGTAAAAGGGAAGATAATGAAAGAATCAAAAACTAAATGAGTAAATTCAGGAAGCAAAGGAGGAAAGAAAGTAAAAATACATCATCAATTAACAACTGTTTACTGTGTGCTAGGTCCTGTGCTGGGGTCTTACTATTAGAGTATTTGAGTAAAGACCAATGGAGACAGGGAAAAAGTAAGTGATTATCTTCAGAATGCATTTATTATCACTTTGACTGAAAGACAAGATAATTAAGAACTTTAGGAAAGAGATCACAAGTCTGAGATCGCAAAGGCATGATGTAAGAGTTATATACAGCCCCGGTTATCTCAATGTGGGATCATAGGTTTATAGCTTGATTGAATCAATTAACAAACATTTATAATTACCTACTCTGTGTTGGAGAATGTATGCAGTTTTGGGGATTAAAAATGAAAATAAAACAATCCTTTCTTCAAAAGAATTCTCTACTGGGGAAAGGTACTTTACAGTTATAAAAGGGGTCAAGGTCAACTTTGTCATTAGCTAACACATTGCAAACAGTTATGACAGATATGTTCACACTGTTAAACGAGAATATATATGCCATGTGGAGAGCTCAATATTTCTTTATTGAGTAAAGTTTCACCTCTTCTAGAAAGTCTTCCATGGCATTATCAGCTTAGTAGTAACAGTTAGCATTTCTATAGCACTTCAAGATTTGCAAACTATTCTCTTCCATCTCTGAATTCTTATATCATATATTTTCTATGCTGTTAATTCAACACTTCGCTGTGTGCTATCTTGTGGTATCTCTTCTATTATGGCAGGTACCCTTTCCTTTCTATTTCCAATGACATCATCCTGGTAGAGGCTTTCATTATCAACTGACCTACACCAGATTAATAACCTCCTGATGAGCTTTTTGAGTCTATTCTCTCCATGCTTCATTCCATCCTTCAGCCTGTTGCCAGGTAAATCTTGCACTTAGAGAAATCAGGTCAAATAAACCCTTGTCTACAAATTCATATAGTTATTTCTGGGAGTTGTCCTTGTTGCTACTGTTTTTTTGTTGATAAAAGTAAACTAAACACTACCTACAGCATTACCATGAAATACCTTTCTATAAATACGATCAAAAGTAGAAAGAAACTTATTCTGACATAACCTTTTCTTGATGAAGTTATGATGACATCTTAGGATCAATGTTATTCCTTTTTTTTTTCTAAATTGCCACTACTCAATCCTTTAATTGTACCTTTTAGAATGATGTCAGAAATCAAAGTAAAGTTCAATATCTTATAGTTTCTGAATCCCATTCTCTTTCCTTAAAAAAAAAAAAAAGGAAGAGTATTTGTATTTTTTTTCAATCCAGAAGCACCTTTTTGTTTTGCTGGTATTTTCCAAAGATCACCAGTAATCACTCTTAGATATAATGTTCATCTGTGCTAGTTATGATAAAATTGTCCATTATGCCCAAGGCAGTATAGTAGGCCCTGGGAATTGAAAGAAAAAAGTAAAATTCAGCCACTGTGCTCAAGGAACTCTCAATCTCTCCTGAGAGACAGAATAATGTGTATATATAAATCTCTGTATGTATGTATGTATATATTTAACATATGTATATCTGCATATGTATGCATATATATCTTATATATGTGGTACGTGTGTGTGAATACACAACCATGGAAGAGAAAGAGTTATAGAGAAAGAAATTATAATATTTTCAAGTGATTGGATGTGTGGGATGAAGGGGAGTGAGGAGACAAGGATGATGCCAAGAGTGAAGTTGAGGTTATTAAGCCAGGTGACGATAATGATGGCTGGTGCCCTTCACAGAAAGACAGAAGTTCAGAAAAGGAATGGGCTAGAAGTCATACAGTACTTTAAGATTTGCTAACAATTTTACACATCTCTCATTTGATCTTCATAGAAATACTGTGAGGTAAGGGCTATCATCATACCCATTTTACACATGAATAAAATAAGAATCACATAACTTAATTACTTTCCCAGGACAAGACAACTAGTGAGTTTTGGGGGAAGGATAAAAACCCTTGTTTTCCTGAAACAAAATCCAGTATTCTCATTTACTACTATGTTCCTTATTTATTTGGGGTTTCAAAATAAATGCCTGTGGTTCCACATAGCCCTAGTTGTGTAAACATTCTGTGTTTTTAGTTTTCGCTTTGAATTACTACATTCACGCATACTTTTCTCTAAGAATTTATTTTCTATGTTTAACCTTGATAGAGATGGAGAAAGATATATCTATATGTGCACATACATTGTCATTGTTGTTGTTGTTCAGTCATTTTTCTGTCATGTCTGACTCTTTGTGACCCCATTTGGGGTTTTCTTGATGAGGATAATGGAGTGGTTTTCCATTTCCTTCTCCAAGTCATTTTATAGATGAGGAAACTGAGGTAAATAGGATTAAGTGACTTGCCCAGGGTCACATAGCTAGTAACAGTCTGAGACCAAATTTGAATTTAGGAAGATGAGTCTTCACAACTCTAGACCTGACGTTCTATACATTGTACTACCTAGCTACACTACCTGCATATATACATATATACAATATGCACATATACACATGTAACTCATGTATTGTGCACATTTGTGTGCTTATCTATACATATATTAATATAAATATAAGCTCATATATTCATATATACATAAGTATATGTACGTACACACGTGTACTCATATGTGTGCAGGCACATATACAACAGGTATATAACATGCATGTTCGTGTATGTGTGTAGTCTCCCCAGTGGAACTTTATGGTTCTGGAGGGCAGTAATCATATATTTTGCCTTGCTGAATTCTCAACACATAACACAGGACTAATCTTATCATCAATATCCAATAAACACAGGCTCATTGAATGAATAAATGCATGGATAGATGATCCAATGAAATCTGAACATATCTCATTCAGTAATTACACTAATGGTATTGTAACAAAAGAATGTAATTAATGAAAATGTAAAGAATCAGTGACTGAGAAGATGTTAGATTCTACTTTTGCAAATCAAGATTCAATCTTAGACAAAACGGTGAAATAATAATAAAAGCTTACTTTTAAGAAGCACTTACTAGTTACAATGTACTTTTGCTATGTGTAGACTTACCCATCTGTGCCAGACTCCAGAATGTTGTTCCTGGACTGTACTACTTGGGACCTCATCTTGTTTCCCTCCTGTGTTGGATTTAAGGAAGCTTAATCTAGCCAATCTCCTTGGAGCCTGCTCCCTGTCCTACCTCTGTGGAGTTTCAGGCTCTGTGCTTTTAGTTCTCCCTCTGAATTACTACATTCATACACACACTTCTCTGTAAGAATTGAATTGCTGGTCACAAAAATTTATGTGTATGAAACCTTAATATTTGCTAAAGTCCTTGAATCTAGCTTGCTCCTCCCTGTCCTGTTTAGTTCCTCTTTGTGATTCTGTATATACAGACACATACACACACATACACAAACACACACACACACACACAAACAATCAACAAAAGACGTAGTGGAGGTATTGTAGCAATAGCACTGATGGAAAATGCTGAACCAACTACTCAGTCTTGTGTGGGTCCCCCTCAGGGATAATGGCACACAGAACCACTAGTTTCTTGGCATGACCTTGAACAAATCATTTATTCTGCATCTGTGTTTCCCCATCTGTAAAATGGAGATGATGTGAGGACCCTTCATCCCTTCCAGTGTATTTAGGGGGATTAATTATTGAATGTTTATGGAGATTTTTGAAGATGACAAGTGCAATATAAATGCTAATTGTTATCATATAAAGTATAAGATCATTATTGCTACTTCCCTTGGAATTCTAAGTAGGATTGGAATGTCAAGTTAGGCTGATAACCCTGCACAGGAAAATCACAGCCCCTATTCCAAAATACACACTGATTAATGATAATGAAATATGTCTTCCAGCCAATATATTTAACATTTCATTCTGAGTGATGACCTGTCCTTTGCTTTGACTGAAATATATTTATTGAAATAGTTATAGGGGGACCAACCTAGATAAAACAAGATGTGACCTTGGCACAAGATCAAGAAAAGCCCAGCCTGGACTGAGACCTGTTGAGGAATCTAAAGTTTAATTGACTTTAGTTGGGTCGCCTTGTCAGAAAATCATTTCAATTTTAGGTTTGACCTTCCATTTTTATGAAATTAGACTGACATGATGATTAGGTGGAGTTCGGTCAGGAGGGGAAATTGTAGAGACTAGAGTACAAGCAATGTGAGTTCTAATCCTTTCTCTTTCATTATTTTTGCATATCCTTACTTAAGTTATCTAAAACTCCCTGAGTCTTAGTATCTTTTGCTATACAATGAAGGGATTAGATGATAGGATCACTTAGGCTTATTCTAGCTTTAACTGTATATTTGTATGATCTTATTATGTGCTTCAGATCTTCCTTTCTCTCTGGATCTTAGTTTCATCAGCAGGAATATGAGGACATTGGAAAGGATGGGTTCAACGATTTCTTTCAGTTCCAACACTAGAATTTGGTTTAAGTTAAGACAAGGCAACTGATTATCCAAAACTCTGGTAACAGATGGATTACATAATGGAGAACCAACTGACAGCTGAGAAAGAGAGGGCTAATGGATGAAAAGAGATGTTGTAAAATGGTATCTAAGAAACAGAGCAACAAACTTTTCAAGCATTCAAACTAGAGTTAAGTGAACAAAGACAGAGAGATTATGAAGTTCTTAAATCTGAAGTGCCTGTGTATATATGGGGTGGGGAGATATTACTCTGGCAGCAAGAGTACAACTTCCCTTCCTATTCCAGCCATATTAACTTTATTTATGAAAAAAGGTTTTTTTTCATTTAATATAATTGAAACCATCTTTTTATTGAAACTATTTTAGGTTCTTTCTGATCCATTGTTAGGTAAAGAATTGCCTCCCTAGCCTTAGAATTGGAAGTGACAAATGCTGGAGGTGATGTGGAAAAATTGGGACACAAATTCACCACTGGTGGAGCTGTGAAATGATTCAATCATTTTGTAGTACAATCTGGAATTATCCCTGAAGAGTTATAAAACTGTGTATACCTTTTAACACAGCAATACTTATTAGGTCTCTTTCCCAAGGTGATTAGGGAAAAAAAAGAAAAGAACTTGTGTGTTTTAAAGTATTTATAGCAGCTCTTTTTGTAGTAAAAAAGAATCAGAAATTGAGAGGACACCCTTCAATTGGGGAATGGCTAAACAAGTTGTGGAATATGATTGTGATGGGATATTACTGTGGTGTAAGAAATGATGAGTTGGTTGATTTTAGAAAAACATGAAAAGACATATGAAATAATGAAGAGGAAAATGAGCAGAAAAAAAAAACCTAGGTAAAGTATGGTTCCACAGATATATATGTGTGTATGTATATATGTATGTATTATGTATGTATTTGTGTGTATACATACATATATGCATAGGCATATACATATACATACATATGTATATATATATATATATACATATATATATATATATATATATATATATTATATATTCTGTCTAGTAGTAGCCCTCTTTGGGGAGGATGGGGAGGAAGAGGTTAAAAAAATTAAAAGTGCACAGCAGAGAACAAAACAAAACTAAGAAAGAAGTACAGAGAAGCAGGGTAGCTTTGAAAATGAAATGTAGTATTTATTACATCATTTTCTGGGAAAAAAAGGAAACATTGTGAAATGGAAATTCATGGTTTTATATTGAATCCTCTTTTTATGTTGTGCCATGTACATGGGAATGTTCCTTGTTGTTGTTGCTGCCTTTTTGTATTTAATTTCAAACTGAATTAAAAAAAGAAAAGGGGGAGGAAGGAAGCTAATCCTGCTATTCTCCACAAACATTTATAGGTTATAGAATTTTTATATTTAGTTTTTTTTTTAACCTGTCTGAAGTTTATTGTGGCACGTAGTATAAAGAGATGATCAAAGCCTATCTTCTGCCAAACTGTTTTCCAGTTGTTTATTCCCCCCCCAGCAGTCTCTGTTGAACAGGGAATTCTTCCCTATTTACCAATCATTCGTGTGGTTGGGTTTTTCCAACAACGTGTCCTTTTGTGACTAATTTTGGGCCATTACTCTCCTCCACTCATTTCTTTAAACTATTACTAAATTGTTAAATAATTATTGCTTTGTAGTATACAGCAAGAAATGTTATGCCCTTTCATTCTTGCATATTCCATTGGTTTTATTGACATTTTTGATATTTTACACCTATAAATAAATGTTATTGTTTTGTTTTGTTCTATAAAGTAGCTTTTCAATATTGCCTGATATAGGACTAAGTTCTTAAATTAATTTGTATAGTATCACTACACTTATTAAATTGCCATAGTCTAGCCGTGAACAATGAGAACTTCTCCAATTATTTTCTTTTCTTATTTCATTAAAGCATTTTAAAGTAATATTTATGTAAACCCTAAGTATCTACCAGTAGGTTTACTACCAATTACTTCATGCGTTTTATTCTTACTTGGAAAGGAATTTCATCATACTTCCTGAGATTGCTTAGTGTCATAGAGAAAGGTAAATGATTTTATGTGTTTGTTTTCATTCTGCTATATTACAAAATTATTAGTTATTTTAATTATTTTTTTTCATTGAAACACTGGAGTTCTCTACGTAAAGCACTATTTAGTTTCCTTTTTATAGCTACTTATGGTTTCATGAGTATATTCCCAATGAGGAATCTCCATCTGCCAATCTCCCAATACAGGTCAGAAACTCCTGTGAAGCTTAGCGTCAGAAGCAGAGAGTTCTTCTGGCCACTAAGAAGTCAAGGGATTTGTCTAAGTTATATAGCTGATATGGACCAGAGACAGAATTTGAACCCAGGTCTTCTTGGTTTCAAGAACAATGCACTATTCTACTTTTATGCAGCCTCTGAAATAAAGCATTATATAATAAACAAATAGATACTGATGCATCCTTATTACTTATGCTTGCCTACTGACTTTTTTCCCCTGTCATTGCCATGGGTAACGTTTCTAGTACTATATTAAAAATAGTGGAGAAAATGGATTGCCCTGATCTTCTTTAGGAAAGCTTCTGGTGTTCAACTTTGTGACACCTATCTATCTATTTATCTATCTATCTATCTATCTATCTATCTATCTATCTATCTATCTATCTATCTACCTATCTATCTATCTATCTGGATATACATATGTGTATGTATGCATATATGTACGCATCTATACACATACATATATGTCTGTATATTTACATATATACATATATGTGCACACATTTGCATAAAACACAGACATACACATAGATGCATATATAAATATATATACATATATATATATACACATACACATGCACATACACATAACACATATATATGCTCTATATTGTAGAAGGCCTCTTCTGTGTCTATTAATTCTGTGATTTTTATTATTGGCTTTGTTTAATAATTATATTTACAATTTTACAAATGTTAATTTTTGAATTCAAGAATAAATCAAGTGATCATAGTGAAAAATATGCATACACATATATATGTGTATGTAAGTATATATGATTCTGTGAGAAAGAGATGAAAGCGAAAATTGAGGCAATGTAAAAATATAAGATAGCGATAAAATTTATTTTCAAACTTTTGAATATCTCACTATAGCCTCACAAAATATACCTAACAAAAAATGTAGCACTACATATGTGTATATACACTTTGAATATACACATTCATATATGCATACATGTACATGTATATGTATATGTACATGTACATGTATGTGTATATACACTTTGAATATACACATTCATATATGCATACATGTACATGTATATGTATATGTACATGATTGAAATTATTTTTTTATTTTAGATCTTTTCTGATCCATTGTTAGGTTAAGAATTATCTTCCTAGCCACAAGCCTAAAAGGTACATCCTGCTGTTCTCCACAAATATTAACAGGGTCTGGAATTTTTATACTTAGTTATTTTTTTTTAAATCTATTTGGAGCTTGTTGTATATGTGTATGTATGCATAAGTATACACACCACATTGTGAGCTCAGTTATCTAGAAGTATATGAATATTATATATGTGGTATGTGTTTACACACATGCAGGTATATTTGTACATATATATGTAAATATATATTTATAAATTTAATGGATAGAGTTCATTCTAAGAGAACATTTGTTGAATAAATGAATGTATAGATGACAGATAAGAAATCAAAGTGAAAAGTTTTCTCAAATAAAATAAGTAAATAAAATCACATGTTCATAAGATCATGGGAAGGGATCTGGAAGGGGCCCTCAAAACCATTCAGTTTAACTTCCTAATTTTACAGATGGGGAAACTGAGGCCTGGAGAGATCAAATTCCATAAACTAAAGCACATGCATTTTATTTTTAGGAAAGCCCCCAAAGACCTCCATTCAGACACTGTTTGCTCTTATTTCATATAATTATAAGGAGCCTGCATGTCTAATTTCCAAGCTCATAGCAGATTTGAAGCCAAATAAACTAGAAGAAGAAGAAGAACTGCTATGTGCAGACATGCTGACAACAGTAAGAAGCAATCACTGGCATCCTGACAGTGATGGAGGACACAGATAAACTAGAAAAACCACACAGAAGAACTCAAAAGGCATAGCAGCGTGGGGTCATTTGTTTCTAGGGGGTAAATAGACCTCCACATCTCACAAAGCCCTGAGGTCTTTACTCCATTACAGCATAGTATTCTAATTATAGCTCACATTGATGCATCATTTTTTTTTCTTCTGTGTGCTTTGCAAAGCTTTCCATATATTATCTCATTTGATCCTTAACGCAACCCTTTGAGGTAGGTAGTGTAAGTATTATTATCCCTGTTTTATACTTAGAAAAGCTGAAGCTTAGGTAGGTTTAGCTAATATGCCCAAGGTCTCACAGAGAGGCAGAAAGACAGACCTGGAACTCAAAACTGGATCTTCTGACCCCGAGGCCTGCACTGCTCTTCATGCTGCTGCCTGCCTGAATAATTGATAGTCATGAGAATGACCCTGAGTCATCAAGAAAAGTTTGCATTCTGCACAGTGTGAGCAGGGAAGGAGATGAACCCACAATGATACAGGTTAGAAATTATTCAGCTAAAAAAAGAAATTACAGAGCTGAAGGAAGTAAGGTAAAGCCTCTGCTATCTGGGAAAGGAATCTTCTTAGCGCTGAGGGTGGGGATTTCCAGGAAAGAAGTAATTCTTTGGCTTGAAAATGAGGGAAATTGCAAATGTGAGGGGGCCAGGAGAAATGACCATGCCTCCACCCACAGACTAATTGTACTATCAAAGGGGCTAGGTAGGTACGGACCAGGTTCCTACAAGAAGTAGCATGATATAGTGCTTCATGGTACAAAGGAAAAGATTTAGATTCAAAAAGCCTGGGTTCAAATCTCCTTTCTGCCACATACCACCTTTGTAACCTCAGGCAAACCATTTAACCTCGATAAGCTCCAACTTCCTCATCTAGAAATTAAGGGTTTCAATTGTTGCAGCTTTTAATATGTGATCCTCTTATAATGAGAGGCAAGTGCTTGAGTTATAATCACTAAAGCAGTCTAAATAAAGATCAGTGGAGTCTGAAGAAGAGGGACAACAAACATCATCCAGAAAGAAGTATAAACTGGCAAATCCACAAGTGAGAGCTAAGAAAACAGGTCAACTAAGCTGCAGAACTATGAGACTAGGAGACAAGGATCAGATGGAGGAGATCCAGAGAACCAGAGCTGTCAGATCTGATGGTTTGTGTGTTCAGGGGCCATATCTATTTGTACCTGGGTATGTGGCTAACCTTCTTTCCCCTCCCCTCCCCTTCCCTTCCTTTCCCTGCATTCTCTTTCTGCTTAATGAGCTTTATCTGCTCTATGAGCCAGCCAGGAAAGATTCATTCACAGAGAGCTCTAGATGGCTGAGGGTTTAGTCTATATATTAATACAATAAACAGCTGAATTTATTTTTTTGTAACCAGAAAGCACAGTGTAAATAGAAGCTTATTATAGTGTGCCCTGGTGACAATTAGAGAATAGGACTGTATAAAATAGGTGATAATGTGCTGTGCAGACAGTAAGTGCAAAAAGAGTTAGAGAAAAGAAAGCTCATTTTTAGGCAATTGGACCAGTTAAAATGCGTGCCTCTTCTGGCCTAATGCCCCTTCTAAATTCACTTTCTAATATGCTGGGAAAATTCAAACAAAGCTCCTTTATTTTCAGGTCTACTTGCCTGAAATATATCACTGTCTGTCTCTCTCCAGAGGAACCCAGGTGACCAGGGCCTCCCCTCCCCATTGAGTCTTCAGCGATGTTATAGCTCCAAACAATTTTCATTATTCTTACATAAAAAGCCTGAGGCAGAGTGAGAGAAGTAAAATGTCCTCTGCTAGAGAAGGGATTTCCTCACCTCCAATCCTCCAATGGATCTGTGATCTTCTCTACCTTTGCATTCTGTCCAAAGACGCAGATCTCTAACTATACATGCCTGGGTCTGCCACAAGGGATCACCGTAGAGTGTTGGGGCTTTCCGCAAGTTCTCTTGACTTTGTGAGGACACCAAAGGAACACATGAGCTGTCTCTTAGACTCTTTGAAGTGCTTTGTAAATACTAAAGCACTATATAAATGCAAGTTATTATTGAAGTTATATTTTTATTATCATCCTACTCTCTAATTATCTCTGCCTCTATCTTGCTGTCTCTGTCACTGTCTCTGTCTCTAAGTGACAATACTGCTTATGTCTTTCTCTGTCTCTCTGTCTCTGACTCTCTGCCTCTCCCTTTATGAGAAAGTGTTCACTCACTGGAGTTAAATCAGTTCTTCTAGAAATCCATTATCATCCCTGTCTCTGTCTTCTACAGGGAATTTTGCTTAAGTTATTCCTTAGTTAGTTAGTTAGTTAAGGACTCAGTTGGTAGTACAACTAAGGCAAAACTTAAATCTACATTTCTCCCTTACTGTAGCTTCCCTTCAGAATTACTTTGAATGAATGAATGAAAAGCATATATTAAACTTATTATGTTACAAGTGCTGTGCTGAGAACTGGTGACGGGAACACAAAAGGGAAACAAGTCCTTGCCCTCAGATAACTTACATTATAACAAGGGAGACATCACATACAGGGGAGCGGTAGACAGGAAGAGAAGTATAATCTGAGAAATGACAAAAGTGCTTAGTGAAAGAACAGAGTAGTCCATTAACATGTTCTTTCCAGGTCTGTCAATAGAAGGGGCAATTTGATTACTGTTTCTTGATGAAAGGTTAAAGATCATGGCTGGTTAAGGATAAGGTATATGCATAGATATCTGTAGGATGAAAAACAGCCAGGGGTAAATGATAAACATAAGGTCTCAGGAGTGGGAAACTGAGAAGACTTATACCTCCCAGACATTACCTTTGGAGAGTGAAGGAATAGCAGGAACTGGAGAAGGCATGGGCAGACAGGGGAAGATGAGATTTTCAGTACTGATTTGTTTAAATGAGAAGCAAAGAAAGAAAGAAGGAAGGAAAGAGAGAAGATGATTATGCTATGAAGATTCTTCTTCCTGAATTCAAATCTGACCTCAGACACTTTCTAGCTATGTGACCCTGGGCAAGTCACTTAACCCTGTTTGCCTCAGTTTCTTCATGTATAAAAATGAGCTAGAGAAATATATACGGTAAGTTATCCTAGTACATTTGCCAAGAAAACCCCAAATGGGGTCACAAAGAGTCAGGCACAACTGAAACAACTGAAAAACAAGAACAACAAAAATAATAGTAGTCATCATCATCATTGTCATCATCATGATGTTGACGTCATCATTATCATCATCATCATCATCATCATCATCACTGTCATCTTTAAGAGATCTGAGGAGAATTTTTTTTCTAACTCATCAAGTTCATTAATTCACTATAAGAATATTTTTCTAACACTGCATATTTCTGAATACTCCATGATAACTTTAACATGGTATGACTGAAAAAGAAGGAGGACCAGCCCACCATCTGGCCAAAGTGAGAGAAAACCAATGAAAACAATTTCAAGAGATCTAAAGGAATGTCCCCAGAATGTTGAATGAACCCATTAAGGATTTCTGAAAGGACATGGTCAAGAGTCTCAAAGGATGAGAAGGAATAAATGTTTCCATTTATACTCCAATCAATGAAATCTTGATTCATCAAAGATTTGAGTTAACTCTGTTTCCAAAGCTATTTATTCTTTCAGTCCATATAACCTTTGAATGCAATGAGCTTCATGCATTTGCTAATTTCTAAGTAAGGTAGGAGAGTAAAACTTCAGTGTTGTCAGAAAAAGGAATCAAGTTAGCAATTAGATTAGATAAAACTTCAATTTTTACCATACATGGTCTTGTGAATCTCATTGATGCATACTACAATAATAATAACAATAATAGCTAGCATTTATATAACACTTTTAAGTTTACAAAGCATATCATCAAATGCTCATAACAGCCCTGTGAGGTAGGTGCTATTGTTATCTCTGTTTTACAAATGAGAAAACAGGCTGCGGTGAGGTTGGGTGGCTTGTCTGGAGATTTTGGAGTCAAATTCAAACTCACATCTTAGTAACTCCATGTCCAGCATTTTATTCATTATGTCACCCACTCATAATGTTGAGTATATACTGACCATGATCTAATTTCTCATTGTTGATTCAGAAGGTACATCAGGATGTTACAATGCCTAAGGCTCAGTATTATGAATATTATCATTGCCATAATCATAATTAATTAGTTATATATAATGCTTCACAGCTTTGAAAGCATTTTCTAATTTATTACCTTATTTAATCTTCCTAATATACCACCTACTGTTATGATAATGTTTAATATACCAGGGCATGGGTACCATTCCCAACTATATGCCCCCTCTACAACTTAGTAGATAATTCATATGAAATTGGGCAGCTGGGTGGCTCAGTGGATAGATCAGTGGGCTTGAAGTCAGGAAGACTAATCTTCATGAATTCAAATCCAGCCTCAGCCACTTACTAGATGTGTGACCATAAGCAAGTCATTTAATCCCATTATCCTTGGTTTCATCATCTGTAAAATGAGCTGGAGAAGGAAATGGCAAACAACTAGTATCTTTGCCAAGAAAACTCCAAATAGGGTCACAAAGAGTCAGACACTACTGAAATGTCTAGACAACAACAAACATAGGAAATTGCCTGAGGCTCACAGAGATTGATTTGCTACCAAGATTAGAGGGGTGATTTGAATTCATGCTACTAATGGTGAGGGATAAGGCCCAGGACCTGGACTAGGGAAGAATTAAGTTCAGCTCCTCCCTTAGAAAGGTACTTATTAGCTTTTTGACCTAGAGCAAGTCATAACCTCTCCGTGCCTCAGTTTACCCATCTGTAAATTGAGGAAATAGGACTTGATGGCTTCTAAAGTCTTTTCCAGCTCTAACTTTACAATCTGCTACAGTAACCTGCTTCTCACAATAATACTATGAATTTTTCTGTGTTTTAAATATTTTGAGGTATTTGATCCTCTGTAACAGGTATCATTTTCGTTTTACAGATGAGGAAACCAAGGTTCACAGAGGTTAAATAACTAGGTCATGGCCACACAATCACCAAGTGCCAGAGGCAGTAATAAGACCCACATCTGTAGGCAAAGCTGTTACAGGGATAAGAGAATAAGTTGATTAATAATGGTGATGCTAATAAAGGACACAAGTCTATACTATAAGCAATCCCTGTTAGATACTTTCTTTAAATACATGTTCTATATCAACCTGTTTAACTAGTCAGTTCTGTCTTTGACATAACAGTGAAAATGCCTGAGTTTCCAGCTGTTTAGCCTTAGGATAGATGGAAGATTTTGAGATTTTCTCGTACATCTCTCCTCCAGGATTCATCCATGTCTTCCTGGTTCTTACATTCTATGATTCTAGTATACTGGGATACTGTTACCTTGAACAAACATGTATTCCCCCTAAGTACATTCTCTTCTCAAGATTCATCTCCTCCTAGATTTGGGTGTGACTTTCTTATTTGCTACCTTCTTTCATTCCCTTACCCCCCTCCCAACAAAACAAGACATGAATTAAAGGAGACATTTAGCTGTTTTCTCTCTTAGCAAGACTATCAGGAAGATTTTGTTGCCATTGCCTTCTTCTTTTCTCAGTTTCCTTAGCACAGTGCCCGACACATAGTAGGTCCTTTAATAAATGCATCTTGACTGTCAACGTTAGCAGATTAGAGTGTTACCAATAAAAATCCCATAAATGACTTTAGGTAAATTTTCTAGAAAGATAATCCAACAAAGGTTGAATATCTATGTGTTGTGGGTCCCATAGAAGGCCTCTCCCACTAAATGAGAGGTAATTTGAAGGAGTTAAGTCTTATTATTCCATTACCAACTGTGACTGTAGAACACAGAGAAGCCTAGAGCTGGAAAGAATGTTAGATGTCATCAAGTTCCACATATTCATTATGCAGATGAGGAAACCAAAACCCAAATATGGAAATGACCTCCCCAAAGCTAGTAGATGGTTAGTAGCAATGTCAGAGCCCAGCCTAATAACTCACAAGGACAGCATTATTTCTAATACATCATATTACAAATACTACCTTACATGTAATTTAAAAAATATATTGATAATGATTAATATGTGATGCTTCAGGTACAATTTGCTTCACTCAGGAAGCTGAGTTTATCTTCCTGGGCATCCAATAAAAAGTAAGTTCACTGAAATAAGTTAAGGAAGTAAACCAAACTTTTCACATCCCACCAGTATCCTTCAAAACATGGAGTCTGATGAGTTAGAACAATTAGTTTCTTACCAGGGATGGTACAAATCTTAAACATTGATAACCCACCCCCAAGTAGCTTTTCACCTTTCATCATGAGTTCTGCTGAGTAACTTTAGTTGTAGAGACTTGAGGTAAAGCCCAAGTCAAAGTGTTTGCACTAGTTAGAGGGATCTGAGGACAATGAAAATCCTCTTCTCCCCAAACATTCCACTAGTGTTAAAATCATATGGCGAGTTCAGGCTATTTGAAGGGCAGAAGAAAATGATGGTAACCTTGGAAATTCATCTCATATAACCATTATCTTAAGGCCACATGTGGTCGGGTAGAAGAACCCCAGTCATTCACAGGCTTTTCAAAAATGAAAAGCTGTCCAAAGAGCTCATGGAAGAAGCCCAGTCCAGTTACATCCTATCTGTAAGCAGGCTGTTTCTGTTTAAAAACACAGTCCTCAGAAGGGGCCTCTTTTTTAGGGAAGAATGGATTTTATACCTTTCTTATTGCCTGCCAAATGCCAGGAGCTTTTCAAAGTAATAGCAACTGGTGTAAAAAGAGAATTTGAAATAAAAGAAACTTTTATTGCCCCAGAAAGAGGCTGCCCATAAACTTTCCACCTGCCTCAACCACTGGAAACATATATATATATATATATACATATATATATACATACACACACATACATACATACATGCATACACATATATACATATATGTGTGTATGCTATGAATGATTATGTATATTTACACACACATACATATGTATATACACACATTTTCATATATACATATTTATATTTACAATTTATGGCAGATGATAATTTATCTTCCCTATTAGCTTTACATCTCATATAGCATATGATTAAAAAAAAACTGAGAAAGAAACAGGGTTAAACCTCTTTAATTGCAATTGTCGAATTTATTCCAGTCTGGCGCCTCATGCCTACTGTTACCAAGAGAATGCTTTACTACTGATGCTGAAACTTTACCCTTTTTATCTCAGAATATCAAAGACCTCTACAGAGATGAATTCATTAATTAAGCCTCTCCACAACTGCTAAGAGAACAAATTCTATGACCTCACTCCAAATCAGGTGTCTCTGGGTTCCAGCCCCTAAATAGAAAACACATGTCATTTTTTCATTCATTTCTTTCATGGTATATTGAAGAGGGCTCAATTTGGACTGAGAGGACCAAAATTCAAATCCTGGCTCTAATATTTCCTCCCTGCATAACTTTGGATACGTCACTTCCCTTCTCAGCTCCTCAGTTACCCTGTCTGCACAAAGAGGGGTTTAGACTAGATGGTTGTTTTATAAACTCCCCTCTGGCTTGAAAATAGTGATTCTGTGATCCCACCCACAAAAACTCACTGAAACTAAGAGAAATCTGTCTTGGAAAATGCAACCCTTTTTCAAGTGAAGGCTTCATGGGTTTGTCCTTATTTTCTAATGAAACCTCTTTTGTGGCAGCTGCTCACATCATTTGTCTCTAATTCTGTTTGGCTTTATTCCTTTTCTTTTTCCCCCCTTTCCTAATGGAACAGTGAAACCTTGTGAACCTGATGAGATTTATTGAGTCACTTCAGTGTTGTAACAGAACAGAGGTGATAAAAACCCATTGTTGGGAAGAGAGGAACCTGATGGTTTATGCATTTCAGCCTCCCTCTCCAGGTTTAGAGGAAGCTAAAACTTAAATGAAAGCCCAATAGAAATCTTTAGGTCTATGTATACGAATTAACAGGATAATTGAGTTCTGAATGCATTTCTGTATATTTTGACCTTAACTAGCTACATTCCCTTTTTTCAAAAGGCAATAGAAGCCAAACTGTGTAATAATAATAGAAATAATGATATCTAGAATTTTTATACCTCAAAGTTTACAAAAGTCTTTATACCAGTGGTGTCAAACTCAAATAGAAATGCATCCTTGGCAGCCACATATTGACTTAGAAAATTACAAATTAACATAATCTGTATTATATTATATTATATTTTCCTCCAGTCATATCTGGTTCTCCTTTCACTCCATAACACTTAGCTACCCATTAGTTTTCCATCACTGTTTTATATAGATTTTCTTATGTGATCTTCAGGAAAACCTGTAAATCAGGTATTATTATTCTCCTCAATATACAAATGAAGAATGAAAGGCTCAGAGAGATTGCATAACTTGCCCAGGATCACTTAGATAGTAAATGATTGGAGCACAATGCCAACTCAAGTCTTCTTGACTGCTCAACTTTCTGGGTGATTTTGTTGATGGGCTCAATACTATGTGCTCCAGAATCAAGAACTGTTGGGGAGGGGAGGGTATCTCAATGGCTATTCCTGATTGAAGCTTGGATTTAAAGATTTTTTTTCCCCTAATGGCAATGAAGAAGGACATTTAAAATATATGATTGAATCAAGAAAATCACATAAAGGTGAAATCTTGCTTGGGATGAATGGGGAAATGATAAGTGATGATGTACATTTGGCAGAATGACTCAGTTCTAATCTAGATTCTGTTTCATCTATGAAAAAAATTCAGACTAAGAAGGATAATACAAAAATATTTAAGAATATATTTTGACAGCATTATTAAATTCATAAGGAATGGCATAATTATAATAGCTAGTATTTATAGAGAGTTTTGATGTTTGCAAAGCATTTTTGGCAGCTAGGTAGTACAGCGGATAGAGCACCAGGCTTGGAATCAGGAAGACCTGAGTTCAAATGTAGCTTCAGACACTTACTAGCTGTGTGACCCTGTTCAAGTCACTTAAACTTATTTGTCTCAATTTCTTCGTCTATAAAATGAGCTAGAGAAGGAAATGGTGAACCATTCAAGTATCTTTGACATTAAAACTCCAAATGAGTGCACAAAGATTTGGACATGGCTGAAATGATTAAATAACAAAGGTCGTGGACTCAACCTCACAAGATAAAGTCTATTGATACCCTCATTTTACAGATGAGGAAACTGAGGGTGAAAGCGGTCAAGTGACTTTTCCAGGGTCATAGATCCATTAAATGTCTAAGGCAGGATTAAAACTCAGGTCTTCTTGACTTTCATGTACAGTATTTTACCCATTGGACCATGTAGCTGCCCTAGGTGACAGACATAGTATATGTAGATTTCAGCAAAATATCTCAGAAACTCTATTCTGGTGGAAAAGAAGTAAGATAGATAATAAAGCAGTAGGGTAAATTAGGAGCTTGTTTAATCAGCAGACTCAGAGAGTAGGCATTAATGGACTAGTATCAATGCAAAACAGGACTTAGCTCTGGAATGCCTCTGAGATCCATTCTTGGTCATTCTATTGAACAATTTTATTTGTGATTTTGATAAAGGTAAAAATCGTACTCATCATATTTGCATGTAGCAGATAGCTAGCAAGGTTCAATGACATATAAGATAGCAGAGTTGGGCACCAAAGATACCTTAACATTCTAGCATTATAGGTTAAATCCAATATGATGAAAACTGATAGGGATAAATGTAAAGTAGAGGAATATTTTAATGTTGTGCAGAAACTCTAGAACTCTGCTAAACTGCTCTAGAAGAATCACTGAAATCTAACTGAGTTCAGGGTTTTGAATTTACTTTAAAAAAATTAACATTTCCTAGATGAAATATGTCCAGGAAACAGTTCCTGTGAAAAAAGATGTGGATATTTTGTGAAGGTTCAATATGGATTAAGAATGTAATGACAAAACAAGCTAATGCAATATTTAGTTGCATGGATTGAGTAACAGTGTCCAGAATGGGTCCCACTATATTCTGCCCTGGCCTCATGACATCTCATTTAATGAGTTTGGTTCAATGACAATATGGCATAGCAGTAAAACTACTGGATTTGTAGTCTGAATTCTGGAGCATAAATCCTGCCTCTGCCCCTCAGCACTTGTACGTTTTGGGGCAAGTCACTTAATCTCTCTGGCCTTTACTTTATTCATATGTAATAATAAATGACATCTACAACCACTTCAGCTCTAAATTTATTATTCTATACTCTACAATCCTATTAATTACAATCTCATCATGGTCATCAGAAACTGTGAGGGACTAGTGATCAGGCTACGTCAGGATTGACTGAAGGAACCAAGGATTGTTATCTTGAAGAAGAGAAGACAGAGTGGCCATAAATACCTTCAGATATTTGAAAATACAGCCTGAGAGGGATTAGAATCATTCTGTTTGGCCACAGAGAGGAGAAGAAAGTTGTTGCAGAAAAGTAGACTGAGGATTAGTAAAAAGTAAAACAACAAAGAAGACTTTCCAAAAAGTAGATTGTGCTGTTTCTGGAAATAGACTGCTTTCTGTCTCTGCATCATAGAATCCCAGAAGTGAATAGTTGGAAGGGACATTATCAGCCATCTAGTTCAACACATACTTAAACGGATTCCCACTATACTCAACAAGTGCTTGCCCCGCCTATGTCTGAAGACCTCAAAGAAGGGAGAACCTATCATCTCTAAAGACAAGCTGTTTTATATTTGAACATCCGATTGCTAAGAAGATTTTCCAGACTTCAGGCCTAAATTGACTTTTTTGTGAAGTCCACTTACAGATCCTGGTTCTGCCCTGGGGACAAACCAAACAAACCTAATCTCTCCTCCACTTATTAGCCCTTTAAACACTTGAACACAGCTTTCACATAGTCCCCATTTCTCCCCCCCCTTCTTTTCTGCCATTCTTTCAACTAATACTCATTTGTCATGAACTCAAAACTCTTTACTATCCTGATTGCCCTGCTCTGACCATTCTGTGGCTTATCAATGTCCCTCTTAAACTACAATACCTGAAATTAAGCACAGTACTCCAGAAAACATCTACCAGGGATATACTGGAGGGAAACTGCCATCTCCCCCTACCACCTTTCCTAGACACTATATTCCTCAAAAGGGCAGCCAAGTGGTGCAGTGGATAGAGTGCCAGGCCTAGAGTCCAGAAGACCTGAGTTCAAATCTGGCCTCAGACACTTACCAGATGTGTGACCCTTGGCAAGTCATGTAACCCTGTTTGCCTCAGTTTCCTCATCTATAAAATGAGGTGGAGAAGGAAATGGTAAACCTTTCTAGTATCTTTGCCATGAAAAGACCCAACTAAATAAACTCCAAATGTAACCCAAAATCACATGACTTTTTTGAGTGCCATTTTCCAGTGCTGACACATACTGAGCTTACCATCCACTGAAACCTCCCATAGCCTTTTCAGAACAACTGCTGATCATCCATGCCTCTTCCATTTCACTTTTGTGGAGTTGATTTTTTTTATACCCAGGTGGAAGGCTTTACATTGATCCCCACTGATTGTCAGCTTATTGGATTCAGTCTAGTTGCTCTACCCCGTTGAGATAATTTTGGATACTGATTCTTTCATCTACTGTTATGTTATGTTTGTTTTGTCATGTCATGTCATGTCATATCATTTTAGCTATCTCTCCCAGGCTGGTGTTACCTGCAAATCTGAAAAGCATATCATATATGCCTCTATCCAAATAATTGATAAAATGTCAAACAGCACAGTGCTGGGTACCCTGTGGTACCCAATTCAAGACCTCTTGCCAGGTTGAAACTGAACCATTGTTGTATACAACTACTCTGAGTCTGGCCATCCAACCACTTCTGAATTCATTTGATTATATTAGAACGCAGAACTGTAAGGCACATGGCCTTCAGGCAGCCTACAACACTCCTGTGTGGCCAGAACCAAATTAAAATGTAATTGGGAAATATTTAACAAAATAAATAAAAATAAGTAATGTTAATATGTGGTTTTCTAAGTAAATATTTGGCTGCAGGTTTCCTTATATGTGGATTAGAAGCCACCTGTTTCCATTTGAGTTTGATACTACTTTTATAATTTAATTCATGCCATTACATCTTCTCCACAAGAACATCATGAATACTTGATCAGTGGTTTTGCTTAAATATAGGTAAACCATGTCTTCAGAATTCCCTTTATCTACTCTTTTAATAATCTTGTCAGAAATTGGGTTAGTATGTTTTCAAGCAAGAAGAGGATGACCATTTTTTAGTTCTGTAATATGGGAAATTCCTTTTCAGGTATGGTTTGCACAGCATTACCTCTGAGGTCTCTTTTAGCCCAAGATTGTGTGACTCTGAGAATTGAAATCTAAGATAAGTAAGAAAATGACTAAAAGAACACACGTAGCTACCTACAATGAGTTCAACTAACCTGACCAGATGAATTTCACCACAGGGTACTTACTGAAATAACATGAGAATGTGACTTCTAAATCACTGCCTGTGATCTTTGAAGAATTGTAGTAAATGGAACTGTTACCATGAACCTAGAAGTCACAAATATATCAGTTTTCAAAGTGAAGAAAGGAGATACTTGAAACTCATGATCATGAGCTTAAAATCAATTACTAGGTAATATTCTGGAATTGGTTTGTTTTTAATTTCATTCTTTAATTAAAAAATATATTCTCTCTTCCATCTCCCTTCACTTAAAAAACAAATCAAACAAAACAACAAAAAATTGGAAGAAATAGAAATAGTCAAACAAAATAAATTACAAAAGCACAAATAATTACAGAAATGGGAATTAAAGCACACCTATCAGATTAGTAAAGATGACCCCCCAAAAAAGAGAAATGACAATTTTTCAAAGGGTTACAGAAAAATGTGTATCTCATTGCACTGTTGTTACTCTGAATTGTTCAAGCTATCCTAGAAATCCATTCAGAAATATGGCCCAAAAGTCACTAACCTGTGTAAACCCTTTCACCTAGTGATAGCATTACTAGGTCTATACTCCAGAGAGATCAAGGAAAGAGTAAAGAAATTCACATGTACATAAATATTTTATAGCAGCTCTCTTTATAATAGTAAAGAATTGGATTTCCAGCCTGGAATGTTAAAGGGAAAGTTTTGAAATGCTAAGAAGAAAAAGGAGTGGTGATAATAAGGAATTATATGACTTCATTACTAGAAAATCAGAGAAATGCTATTTTCATATTACATTTTGATTTAATTAATTCATTTGGCATGGTATCATTGTGGACAACAGGCAGAGATGCTAACTAATAAATAGCACAGTTAAGTAGTTAGGGAACTGTTTGAACAACAAAAATTGTTTATCAATGAATCAAAAACAAACAGTTCAATAGTGGAATGGTGTTTTGTAACTCTTTCCTTGTAATCAGTGTTTCCTATGAGTCACTTGGATGGCTTTGTAGATAATATGCTTATCAAATTTGCAGATGGTACATTAAATGATAAAATCTAGAATCCAAAGAAATTTTGGTAGATTGTGCCTAGGAAATGAAGCTAGCAAGATGGAATTTGACAGTGATCAATATAAAGATCTGCCAAGGTTCAAAAATTCAATTGCACAAATCCAAAGAAAAGGGAAACAAAGTAATTCATGTAAAAAAAATTGGGGGGGTCTCAATTTTTTCTGTTATATTAAGAGAAATATATTAATCTATACATCTAATATCCAGGTCCTTGTTCTATGTTTCATAGCCAACAGTAAATTATTCCTTCTCCTACCTGGCAGTTTGTAAGAAAAAACAATGAAGAACATGATCAGTTTCCAAGTCATTAGCTCAATATGAACGTAATAAAACCATATGCTCAATGTGAAATAAGGAGTATGATAAGATGGTTAACAAAGGTACTGTTATCCTAGGATGCATCAACAAAGGTATTACATACAGAGAGGAGACAGTAGTCCAAATGTACATTTTCCTGATCAGATCATATCTAAAATATTGTGTCCAATTATGGACAACATAGGTGAGAAGGTTAATTGGCAACCTAAAATACATCCTATAGAAAGTGTACAAAATCATAGGAAATAAAAATCCTGCTGCATAAGAACGAGTGAAAATAACTATAGACGTTTAGCTTGGAAAGAAGAAGAGTTGTAGATTGATCATGCTTTTCAAATATTCGACAGATTACCACATGGAAGAAGGAATAATTTACTCTGCTTGGCCATGAAACTAAGAACAAGGATAAAGGTATTAGAGGTAATTTTTTAAAATTTTATTAATTTATTTTGATTTATCAACAATCACTTCCATATGCTTTTGAGTTGAAAATTTTTCTACCCCTTCCTCCCCTCCACCCTCCCCAAGATGGTACACAATCTGATATAGGCTTTACATTTACATTCCTATTAAACATATTTTCACCTTAGTGAAGTTGTAAGTAAAAATTAAAACCAATAGGAGGAACCATCAGAAAGATGAAACAAAATTCAACAGAAGGTAAAAATAAATGATAGTGATTTGATTTCCATAGTTCTTTCTTTGGATGTGGATAGCATTTTCCATCCCGAGGCCTCTGGAGATGTCTTAGATCCTTGTAATGCTGAGAAGGGTTCAGTTTAACAATCTTAGTCATCGCATAATGTGGCTGTTATTGTGTACAAAGTCCGGTTCTGCTCACTTCACTCAGCATCAGACCATATAAGTCTTTCCAGGTTTTTCTGAAGTCAGCCTGTTCATCATTTCTTATAGCACAATAGTATTCCATTACATTCATATACCACAACTTGCTCAGCCATTCCCCAATTGATGGGCATCCTCTCAATTTCCAATTCTTTGCCACTACAAAAAGAGCTGCTATGAATATTTTTGTACATGTGGGTCCTTTTCCCATTTGTTTGATCTCTTTGGGATAAAGCCCTAGAAGTGCTATTGCTGGATCAAAGGGTATGCACATTTTTCTAGTCCTTTGGGCATAGTTCCAAATTGTTCTCCAAAATGGTTGGATCATTTCACAACTCCACCAACAATGTATTAGTGTTCCAATTTTCCCACATCTTCTCCAACATTTATCATTTTCCTGTTTTGTCATGTTGGCCAATCTGATAGGTGTGATGTGGTACCTCAGAGTTGTTTTGATTTGCATTTCTCTAATCAATAACGATTTAGAGCATTTTTTCATATGACTATAGATGGCTTTAATTTCTTCATCTGAGAACTGTCTGTTCATATCCTTTGACCATTTATCAATTGGGGAATGGCTTGTGTTCTTATAAATTTGTCTTAATTCTCTAATATTTTAGAAATGAGGCCTTTATCAGAGAGACTGGTTGTAAAAATTCTTTCCCAATTTTCTACCTTCCTTCTAATCTTAGTTGCATTGGCTTTGTTTGTGCAAAAACTTTTCAATTTAATGTAATCAAAATTATCCATTTTGCTTTTCATAATGTTCTCTATCTCCTGTTTGGTCATGAATTCTTCTGTTCTCCATAGATCTGATAGGTAAACTATTCCTTGTTCTCCCAGTTTACTTATGGTATCAGCCTTTATATCTAAGTCATGAACCCATTTTGACTTTATTTTGGTATATGGTGTGAGATTTGGGTCTATGCCTAGTTTCTGCCATACTCTTTTCCAGTTTTCCCAGCAGTTTTTTTCAAAGAGTGGGTTCTTATCCCAGAAGCTGGGGTCTTTGGGTTTATCAAATAATAGATTACTATAGTCATTGACTACTGTGTCTTGCATATTTAACCTATTCCACTGATCCACCTCCCTATTTCTTAGCCAGTACCAAGCAGTTTTGATGATTGCTGCTTTATAATACAATTTAAGATCTGGAATTGCTAGGCCACCTTCCCCTGCATTTCTTTTCATTAGTTCCTTTGATATTCTGGACCTTTTGTTTTTCCAAATGAATCTTGTTATTATTTTTTCTAACTCTATAAAATAATTTTTGGTAGTTTGATTGGTATGGCACTGAATAAGTAAATTAGCTTAGGTAGGATTGTCATTTTTATTATATTAGCTCGGCCTACCCATGAGCAACTGATGTTTTTCCAATTATTTAGATCTGATTTTATTTGTGTGAAAAGTGTTTTGTAATTGTGTTCATAGAGTTCCTGGGTTTGTTTGGGAGGTAGACTCCTAAATATTTTATAATGTCTACAGTAAGTTTAAATGGGATTTCTCTTTCTATCTCTTGCTGTTGGGCTTTGTTGGTAATATATAGAAATGCTGATGATTTATGTGGGTTTATTTTATAGCCTGCAACTTTGCTAAAGTTGTTTATTATTTCAAGTAGTTTTTTACTTGATTCTCTAGGATTCTCTAAGTATATCATCATGTCATCTGCAAAGAGTGATAGCTTTGTTTCTTCTTTGCCTATTCTAATGCCTTCAATTTCTTTTTTTCTCTTATTGCTAAAGCTAAGGTTTCCAGTACAATATTGAATAACAGTGGTGATGATGGACATCCTTGTTTCACCCCCGATCTTATTGGAAATGCTTCTAGCCTGTCCCCATTACATATAATGCTTGCTGAAGGTTTTAGATATATGCTATTTATTATTTTAAGGAAGACTCCATTTATACCTATGCTTTCTAGTGTTTTTAATAGGAATGGGTGTTGTATTTTATCAAAAGCTTTTTCTGCATCTATTGAGATGATCATGTGGTTTCTGTTGGTTTTGTGTTGATATGCTCAATGATGCTGATAGTTTTCCTAATATTGAACCAACCCTGCATTCCTGGTATAAATCCTACCTGGTCATAGTGTATTATTCTTGTGATAAGTTGCTGCAATCTATTTGCTAGTATTTTGTTTAAATTTTTTGCATCTATATTCATTACAGAAATTGGTGTATAATTTTCTTTCTCTATTTTGACTCTTCCTGGTTTAGGTATCAACACCATATTTGTATTGTAAAAAGAATTTGGTAAGACTCCTTCTTCACCTATTTTCCCAAATAGTCTATATAGTATTGGAATTAATTGTTCTTTAAATGTTTGATAGAATTGCATGTAAATCCATCTGGCCCTGGAGATTTTTTCCTAGGGAGTTCATCAATGGCTTGTTCAATTTCTTTTTCTGAGATGGGGTTATTTAAGTATTTTACTTCCTCTTTGTTAATCTGGGCAATTTATATTTTTGTAAATATGTATCCATTTCACTAAGATTGTCAAATTTGTTGGCATATAGTTGGGCAAAATAATTCCTAATTATTGTTTTAATTTCCTCTTCCTTGGTGGTAGCTTCCCTTTTCATTCTTGATACTAGTAATTTGGTTTTCTTCTTTCTTTTTTTAATTAAATTAACCAAAGGATTTATCTTTTTTTTTTTTCATAAAACCAGCTCTTAGTTTTATTTATTAGTTCAATAGTTTTCTTAATTTCCATTTTATTAATTTTTCCTTTGGTTTTCAATATTTCTAATTTGGTGTTTAGTTGAGGATTTTTAATTTGTTCTTTTTCTAGTTTTTTTAGTTGTATGCCCAATTCATTAATCTCCTCTTTTTCTATTTTATTTATGTAAGCATTTAGAGATATAAAACTTCCCCTAAGAACTGCTTTCGCTGCATCCCAAGTTTTGGTATGTTGTCTCATTATTGTCATTCTCTTGAATGAAATTATTGATTGTTTCTATGATTTGTTGTTTGACCCAATCATTTTTTAGGATTAGATTATTTAGTTTCCAATTATTTTTTAGTCTATCTTTCCATGGCCCTTTATTACATATAATTTTTATTGCATCATGATCTGAAAAGGATGCATTTAATATTTCTGCCTTTCTGCATTGGATTGTGAGGTTTTTATGCCCTAGTACATGGTCAATTTTTGTGTATGTGCCATGTACTGCGAGAAAAAAGTATATTCCTTTCTATCCCCATTCAGTTTTCTCCAGAGGTCTATCATACCTAACTTTTCTAATGTTCTATTTACCTCCTTAAATTCTTTCTTGTTTATTTTGTGGTTAGATTTATCTAGTGCAGAGAGGGAGGTTCAGGTCCCCACTAGTATAGTTTTGCTGTCTATTTCTTCCTGTAACTCCCTGAACTTCTCTCTGTAAGAATTTGGATGCTATAACATTTGGTGCATATATGTTTAGTAATGATATTACTTCATTGTCTATGGTGCCTTTTAGCAGGATGTAGTTTCCTTCCTTATCTCTTTTGATTAGATCTATTTTTGCTTTTGCTTTGTCTGAGATCAGCATTGCTACCCCTGCATTTTTTACTTCAGCTGATGCATAATATATTCTGGTCCAGCCTTTTAACTTTACCCTGTATGTGTCACTCTTTTTCAAACAGCATATTGTAGGATTATGGTTTTTAATCCATTCTGCAATCCATTTCCGTTTTATAGGACAGTTCATCCCACTCACATTCTCAGTTATGATTATCTGTGTCTTTTTCTCCATCATTTTCCCCCCTTATTTATGCTTTTCTTTCTCCTTTTTCCTTTCCCCCCTTCACTAGTGTTTTGCTTTTGACCACTGCCTCCTTTTTATTATCCCTTTCCCTTTTCTTCCCCTTTACTCTTACTGCTTCTTCCCTCCCTTCTTTCCCCCCCTCCCTTTTCTTTCCCCTCTTTTCTTTCCCCTTTTCCCTCCTACTGCCTATAGGGCAAGTTAGATTTCTATACCTAACTGATTATGTTATGCCCTTCTTGAGCCAAATCTGATGAAGGTAAGGTTCAAACAATGCTCCCCCCTCTTTCCCTCTGCTGCAATAGGATTTTGTGTCTTTTCCTGTAATGTAATTTACCCTTGTCTGCCTCCTCCTTTCTCAGTACATTTTCTAAGATCAGATTGATCCACTTATTTGGATCCATTTAACCCACTTGATTAGATTTTTTTTATCATTACATCAAAGTCAACTAATATCCACCCTCTTTATGTATACTCCTTTAACATGGTGTAATAACAATACAGTTCTCAAGGGTTGCAAGTGTCATATTCCCTTGTAGGGTTTAAACAGCCCCCCCCTTATTAACAACATATTGTATCTTTCTGTCCCATTTACCTTTTTAAGTCCTTCTTGAGTCCTGTACTTGAAGATCAAATTTTTTGTTGAGCTCTGGTCTTTTTATCAGGAAAGTTTGGAAGTCTCCTATTTCATTGAATATCCACCTCCTCCCTTGAAAAATGATGCTCATTTTTGCTGGGTAATTGATCCTTGGCTGCATTCCAAGCTCCTTTGCCTTATGGAATATCATGTTCCATGCCCTGTGGTCTTTTAATGTAGAAGCTGCAAGGTCCTGTGTAATCCTGACTGTGGTTCCATGATATTTAAATTGTTTCTTTCTGGCTGCTTGCAGCACCTTCTCTTTCATCTGGTAATTTTGGAATTTTGCTATTATATTCCTTGGTTGTCAATTTGGGATCTCTTTCAGGTGGTGATGGTGGATTCTTTCTATGGTTATTTTCCCTTCTGGTTCTAGGACTTCTGGGCAGTTTTCCTTTATGATTTCCTGAAAGATACTGTCCAGGCTCTTTTTTTCATCATGATTTTCAGGTAGTCCAATAATTTTTAAATTGTCTCTCCTGAGTCGATTTTCCAGGTCGGTTGTTTTACTGATGAGGTATTTTACATTTTCATCTATTTTTTCATTTTTTGTTTCTGTTTGACTGATTCTTGCTCTCTCATAGAGACATTAGTTTCCATTTGTCCAATTCTAGTTTTTAACAGATTGTTTTCTTCTGTTAGTTTTTGTACTTCCTTCTTCAATTGGCCAATTGTGTTTTTTAAGGACTTGTTTTCTTCAGTGTATTTTTTTCCAATTGGCCAATTGTATTTTTGAAGGACTCTTCTACCTCTCTCATTTGACTATTAAAATCCTTCTTGAGCTCTTCTAAGAAGGCTTTTTGGGCTTCAGACCAGTTCATATTCCCTTTTGTTGTTGCAGATGTGGGTTTGTTGACAATGTTGTCCTCTTCAGAATTTCTGTCTTGATCTTCACTCTTCTCATAATATGAATCTATGGTACGTTTCTTTTTACTCATGGTGTTTCTTTATTCCCTGGCCTTTAAAGAGATTGGGCTCTCCTGCTGGGAAACAGATGGCACTGACCCAAGCTTCTTGTGTTGGGAGCCTAGGTCTTGGTCACTGGGTTTGTTTGCTGGGGCCTCTTATGTTGGCAATTGGAGGCTGTAGGTTTCTGGCAGCTTACCTAGTGTTGGGCTGGAATCAACAAGGCTGGAACTTTCAGGCAATTCTAGGTTGCCTGCTTTTCCTTTCCTTTAGCTTTCTTCAGCTCCTTTTAGATGGGTGCTGCAGGGTGTTTATCTGCCTGGGGCCCCCTGCAGTGTTGTCTCCCTTGTTTCTGCTAATGCACTGGGAGATTCCTTTACAGCAGAGTGCTGAGGCACCTGGTGGTTTTCTGAGCTGGTTTCCACCGGTTCCCCCCACCCTCACTGAGGCACTCGGAGGTCCAGGTGTTGGTGTTTGCCTGTTCTACCACCTGGACTTCAGGATTTCTTCACAATTGGAGGCTGCAGGGCTCCTACAGCTCACCTGGTGTTGGGCTGGAACCAGAAAGGCCGGGGCTTTAGGAAGCCTTTAGGTTGCTTTCTTCACCTCCTTGTAATTCTGCCTCCCCTATTTTTGCTGAGGCACTGGGAGGCCCGTTTGCTGGGCTATTGCACTGCTGCTCCCTGTCTTTCTTCTAGTTCAGCTGTTCCGGTTTTTTTTCTGGGGTGATATTTTCTGGGTTTTCAGAGGTTGATAGGGAAGAGTGTGAGTGACTACCTTTTCACTCCAACATCTTGGCTCCTGGAAGTCTAGAGGTATTTTTTTTTCAGTTATTTTTAGTCACGTCTGACTCTTCATGACCCCATTTGGCAAAGATACTGGAGTTGTTTGCCATTTCCTTTTCCAGGCCATTTTTACAGATAAGGAAACTGAGGCAAACAAGGTTAAGTGACTTGTCCAGGGTCACAAAGCTAATAAGTATCTGAAGCTAGATTTGAACTCAAGAAAAAGAGTCTTTCTGACTCCAGGCTCCCTGATTCTACCCACTTCACCACCCAGCTACCCAAGCTATTAGAGGGACAGGTTGACATATTTTTTTTTCAACATAATGAAAACCAAAAAAAATTTTTCATAATCAAATGCACACAAAAATTAAATAAGTTTTATTTAGAGGTAGTGTATTTACCATCACTACTATTCTTCAAACAAATACTGGGTGTTCATACTATTACATTCTCTAGAGTTGTAACTGATCTTAGAGGTCATTTAATTCACACCCCCTCATTTAATGGATATTGTTAAAGAAATTTATACTTTGGGGAAGGGAGGCCCTTTTGTACTCTACATTTCAATGATTCTATTAAATATATCCTTTATGCTCAACTTTAAAAAGCTTCTTTCTCCTCCAACTTTCTTACCCCAACAGTCAAGCAATACATTTAACGTTAAATGTCTTGGTATGAAACTCCACTATCAAATTCTCCAGTGCACTCAGTCTGCAGGGACTTCTATCATGAAGTTTCTTCATCTCACCTCTTTTGAGGATCAGCTCACTTAGAAGTGGTTTCAACTTGAAGGATTTTCCCCCAACATCTCCTCCATTTGAGCAAAGATGAAATCCCACAAATTGGAGCCTAAATCCACCTAGTGCTTGAAAAGTCATATCAAAAATCTAAGCATGATTCTTCCCACCTGAACATTTAATGATGCTGCTTAGCAACTGCTGAGTGAGACCAGCTAGAAGTAAGAAGACAGTTTATGCTATTCTTTCAGTTAAAAAGACAACTGTCTCTCTTTCGTTTTATATTTCCTATGATCACTTCCGATGTTAACTCGATAAAAGCTAACAACAATCCATAGTGACTCCACCTTAAATTTATTTTATTTAACTTGTTTCTTTCCTCTTCCTATGCATTCCTATGCCTCTCTGTACAATTACTGCCTGAAACTCTTTGCTTCACCACCCAGGTATCCAAACTCAAATGATGGTGTTGTCATTCAGTAAGCATAAAGAAAGCATCAAGCAGTTCTTAGATGTGAATGAGGCAATTCAATCATAGGCTATGCACTAATTAAGGTAATGATGATAAAAGGGACACATTGACATTATTAACACAAATGACCCAAGGCATGGCTTAACATTTCCACCTTCAAACTCCCTCTCCCTCCTAGTCCCCAGCCTCATAGTGCATTACATATGTGCTCACCTTGTACAGAAGGGAACTGATGCATATCCATGTAAACAATCTGCTTATGTCTCTCTCTATGTCTTTTTTTTCCTAGGTCATAACCCCTTCGTAGATTATCTTCCTTCTTCTCTATGCCACGTTCCTTCTGATCCTTCAGATTTTTCTTGAAAGTTCTCCTCTGAGAGAAAGCTTTCCTCGATTAATATCATCTCAATATATAGTTATGTCATTTCAGCAACTCCCTACTATTCATCATCGGAGTTTGAACTAGGAAAGAAAAATGAGTAGAGGAATTAATAAATATTTCATCATTTTGTCAGTATGGAAACTCTATCAACAATTCAAGTAAAAAAAAATGTATTAAAAACCTACTACATGCCAAACTCTGTTAGCACTGGGGATATAAAGAAAAGCAAAAATATTTGCTCCTTTCAAGGAGCTCACAGTCTAAAAGGGGAGCCAACATGAAACTCACTATGTACCAACAAGATATATACTGGATATATTGGAAATAATCCCAGAAGGAAGACACTAAGATTCGGAATGATCAGGAAAAGCTTCTTGTAAAAGATGGGCTTTTGTCTAGTTTTAAAGGAAGCCAAGAAAACCAGGATGTAGAGATGAAGAGAAAGGGAATTCCAGGCATAGGGGACAACAAGTAAAAATGAGCAGAGTTGAGAGACTGAGTGTCTTGTACGAGGAACAAGAACGCCAGCGCCATTGAATTATAGCATATATGGAAGGGAGCAATGTGCAAAAAGAATGGAAAGGTAGCAAAGGGCCAGGTTATGAAAAGCTTCAGAAGTCAAAAAGATGATTTTACATTTGGTTCTAGAGGCAATTGGGGATCACTGGAGTTTATTAAATAGAAGAGTGATATGGTCTCACCTGAGCTTCAGAAAGATCAACTACATAGCTGAGTGAAAGATGGACTGGAGTAGGGAAAGACTTGAGACAGGAAGCCCAACCAGGATGATGCTATAATAGTGCAGGCGTAGGGGGACTAGAGCTAGAGAGCAGGGGATGATGCTACAAAGATAGAACTGATACGACTTGGCAACTAACTGTATATGGGAGGTGATAGAGAGTGATGAGCCAAGAATAACACCTAGGCACCTAAGTGACTAGGAGTATAATGACATCCTCAACAGTAATTGGGAATTTTGGAAGAGGGAAGGGTTTAGGGAGGATAAATAATAGATAATTTGTTTGAGGTCAAGAGAGATTAACTGGTTTTTTGTTTGTTTGTTTGTTTGTTTGTCACAGAGGTGGTAAATGTCAGAAGAGGAATTTTAATTCAGGTCTTTTTGTCCCTAAGTCTAGCTCTCTATCTACTACAACATATCATTTTTCAGAACCACAAATTCATGCATTTTGTTTTTGCCAGAACATAAGTATTGGCTACTATTATACTTGTGTATATAAGTACCATGCAAGAAAGCTTAGAATTTCTTTGCAGACTGTTTCCTTAAATTTCTAGTATGCACCAGATTTCTCTTTGAAAAGTCATATTCCTCCCTAACTTTGAAGTCCTTTTGAAGACCTACCTCTCCCATAGAAACCAGGTGATTTCCAAACTCTTTGCTTTTCTAGCATCTTATCAGAATTTCCATATGTACTACTTTCCAAATGCTTGTGTAATTCCCTGTAGGCCAAAAAGTCTCTTGAGGTTTCCATCTAGTCAAAACTATTCTATGTGAGCTCCGATTTCCTCTGAATCTTTGCCCCTCAGTAAATCACAATGAAACATTTGACATTAGATCAAGACAATAGATTTCCAACACACTCTAGGACACATTAAGGAGCCAAAAAGCACTTAATAGGCAAAATTAAAATTCAAAAGAACATATTGAGGGAGGCATCATTAGATAGCAGTTTATCTGGGGGGAAAATGGAGGATTTAGTGGAATTTACTTAAGACAGATTAGCAAAGTGATAACAAGGAAGATTCTTCCCCTCTCTAACATAAACACAAAGGCACATTCTTTCATTCTCTCTAGTAAAAGAGAGTACACTTGAACAATTCATACTCAGGAGCATACATTACAAACAGAACATTACTCTGACAATTGAAACTGTTACTTGCTTCTCCCCAATCTCCCACCCATCCCTGATTACTGCTATTGTCTGCTGATCCAGTGATATCTAACAGACTGCTTTTCTACTAATTTGTAAGATGCATTTTCATCTGTTGGGCTATTTTTCCCCCAATGAAATGATATTTATTGGTACTGCTTTCATCTACTTTTTTGCTGCTTAATTAAAAATGTCATGCATCTTCTCCTTCTTAAAGGAATTGTCACAGGTTTTTTCATGAGACAGCTCACAGTCATTGCCTATTTCAGCTCTTATGTGAATCAGACCCAGAGTTACATCCAGTCAGGTAGCAAAAACTATTCATTCAATCATATCTTTTGAACTTCTTTTCCTTCCCTTTCCCTCAACTCAGCTGAACCTACATCAACCCTTCCTGACTTTTAGAATTGGCTTAGTAAATTGCTTTAACCTATCATGTTTCTGATATTCTTTTAAAAAAGATGGAGAGATGTGGGCTAAATGATGTTTCATTTACATGGATTTGGAACTGATTAAAAGACAGAACTCAGCAAGAGGCCTCCAGTGGAGTGGCCCAGGAATCTATATTTATTCCTGTGAGGTTTAACTCTTTTTTTAATCAGTTACTAGGACAAAGGAATAGATGGCATGCTTATAAAATGTTAAAATGACATAAACCCAGGAGGGAGTTAACAAACTGGATGACAGTGTCAAGAATGAAAAAGAGTCTTCTACTTGGGCTCAAAAAGTAAACTGCACAACTATATGAAGATGGAGGCATAGTTAACAATTTCCTGAAAAAGATTCAGGGACATTAGTGGACTACAAGGTCAGTATAGCTTAGTATTGTTATTTGGTATTCCCCCCCTTTAAAAAAAAAGGGGGGGGACAGCTAGCTAGGTTGCTCAGTGGATAGAGCATTGGCTCTGGATTCAGGAGAACTTCAGTTCAAATCCGGCCTCAGACATATAACACCTACTGGCTGTGTAACCCTGGGCAAGTCACTTAACCCCATTGCCTAGCCAAAAATAAATAAATAAATGAAGCAACTAATGTGATCTTAGATTGCCTTATTAAGTGAGGCATGACATCTAGGAACAAGGAAGTGCTAGATATTTTATACTCTACAAATTGGGCCTCATAGTATTATGTCCAATTCTAAGTACCACTATTTATTGATAAGCTAAAGATCATTCAGAGGAGGGCAACCAGAATGATGAAAAACTTTAGCCACATATCATACTAAGATAAGCTGAAGGGATTGGTAATATTTAGCCTACAGAAGAGTTTACATGGAGAATGTGAGGGGTCATAGCTTCTTAATGAAGGGATGTAATGTGGAAGAGAGATTAGACATCTTTGTTTGGTCCCAATGGGAAATACAAGAGCAATAAAAAGAAACTGTAAAAAAAGTAAACTTCAGTTGGGTTTCAAAGAAGACTTCCTAACAATTAGAGTTATCCAAATATTAGGTAGGGTGTTTCTGGAGGTAGTCATTTCTCCCCCATTGAAAGTCTCCAAGCAAAAGTGGGATGGATATTTATATGTTATATGTTATAGCAGGGCTTACTTTGGGGGCATCATTTGGATGATGATGATGATGATTATAGCTAGCATTTATATCAATTTAAGGTTTGGAAAGAAAATCACTTTATAAATATTATTTAATCTGGTCCTCGTACAACCGTGGGAAGTAAATGTTATTGTTATCCCCATCCTATAGATGAGAAATCTGAGGTAAATTTCTCAGAGTTAAGTGACTTTCCCAGAATCACATAGTGTCTGAGGCAGAACTTGAACCCATATCTTCCTGCCCCCAAATCCAACACTCTATCCACTGTACCACCTAGCTTCCTAGGTGGATGTTGACATCCCTTCAAACTGAAAAATCTTTTGCGATAGCACTGAATAATTTAAATTACCCTAGAACTTCACTTAGCAGGACCAGGAGGGTGATGTAGAGTTGATACATATTGTCCTGTATTTTTCTATCTGCCCAGAAATTATTGCTTTCCATATACACGTAGACTTTAGGCTTTTCTGCACCAACTTGTTCTATGTTCTTGTTAGTTAATCAAAGCCAGAAAACAGCCTTTAACCAACTAATTAACAAAAAGTTCATGCATTCATTTTCCATGGCCCACACTATGCTGACAATGATGGGAGCTAAGATTATAAGAAAAGTTTAGGACACAATACCTGCTAGTTCAATTCAACATGTATTTATCGAGTCCCTACAATAGTAACCAGGTGACACTGGGCTGGGAATCAGGAAGACTCATCTTTCTGAATTCAAATCTGGCCTCAGATACTTCTTAGCTGTATGACCTTGGGCCAGTCACTTAACTGTGTTTGCCTCAGTTCCTCACCTATAAAATGAGCTAAAGAAGGAAATGGTAAACCTCTCCAGCATCTCTGCCAAGAAAACCCCAAATGTGGTCACAGAATGTTGGATATGACAACAACAAAAAAAGCACAGGTCTATATAGCACTTTATTAAATGCGCAAAGATAAAGACACAAAGATAAAGAAAAAAAATTAGTTAGCATTAAATGAATACTTGTTGATTGACTGATTCATCTCAGGTCTTCTGACACTTCAAATCTGGTAGAGAAGGTAAGACACATATTTACAATGCTAAAATCCTAAAACTTCAGAGAATTTTAGAGTTGAAAGGAACCTTAGAAATCATCTACTCCAGGGCTTCTTAAACTTTTTTCCACTTGTGATCCCTTCAGCACTTCTTAAGTGCTTACATGACTCACAGTTTAAGAAGTTAGTCTAGTCCAATTCATCCATGCACAGAATCCTCACAATAACATGCCTATCAAATAGTCATCCACTCTCTTCCTGAGATCTCCAGGGAGGGGTAGAGCAGTCACTGACTCTTAAGACAACATATGCAATTTTGGAGAGTTCTACTTGCTAGGATGTTTTTCCTGACATAAATCTACATTTTTCGTCTTTGCAGCTTTCACATATTGCTCATGGTTCTGTCTTGTAGGGGCATATACAACAAATATAAACCTTCCCCTATGTGTGACTGCTGTTCAGATACTTGAGGATGGCATTTGTGTTCTGCCTGAATCTTCTCTTCTTCAGCATTCATATCATTTATTCCTTCAATCAAACTACGAATGAATCCCCTCATCAAACATGTTGGCTTCCTCTGGTCACTCTCTGGGTTATCAAGGTCCTTTTCAAATCAGGGCACAGAATACAATGATCCTGACAAGTTCCACATAAAAGATAATAAGAGAGGTAAAAGAAAGCTTCAGTAGAGTACATAGTAAGGGAAGATCATCTCCTAGCTAGGGAATCTGGGAAAATAGTATGGAGAAGGTAGCAATTGAAGAGGACCTTAAAGAATGGACAGAGAATTTCAGAGGACATAGTAGATTAAAGACATTTTTGAACAGGTAACAACAGTGTGAGGCAAGACCAGGAATCAGGAGATCATTAAGTGTATCTTTTTTAAACATTAAGGCACTAGAGAAAAGGGAATTATTATTGTTATTATTCAGGGAAGTTTATTCTCATTTAGGAGATAAGACTTAGTCATGAAACAATCTGAGAACAATTTAAAAAAAAAATTTAGGGCTAAAATGCATTTTAGTGCCCGTGTCTAGTACAGTACTTAGTCAATAAGCAACATCTATTGAATAAAAATAAAATAAAAAAGAGAAGGAAGGAAGCAAGGAGGACAGGGAGGATGGAAGGGAGGGCAACAGGGGGAAATATGATTATAATTAAAATAGGAAGTCAGAGAAATTTGAAATTAGTATTATCAGCAGTAAAAGCTGCATATAGAAATAGGACTTAGGTTTATCCTTGATAAATATCTTTAAGACTTGATAAGTATAGAGAGAAGGTAGATGAGAAGTGGAAAACCAGATAAGCAAAGGCCTGGGGCAGGAGCTGGGGTGGGGAGGGAATGAGCACTTCATGTTCAATGATTCCTTGACAATTTTCCATGTCCTGAAACCAGGAGGTCAGGAGGCTGTTTATAGAGTCAATTATTAAGTATCTGAGGAACTTCTTGACTTGTAATAAAGAATTTCCTTTGATGAAGTGGCACTCATTCCAATTTGTGGAGAGGCTGTCTTACCCTGCCAAGAATGAACTGGCCTGGATATAGATTGCTGTTTCTGTCAGTATACTTCCCCACAAATGTATGAAGACTGAGGAATATCTGTAGTCCAGATATAAATAACAGCTGCGATATTTGGACTGTCATTGGCTCTGGTAGACTCTGAAGACCCCAAACAGTTTTAAAAACAATTCTCTGGTATAGTGGAAACCTCTGTCATGGGTCTTGAATACCATTCTGACACTGAGCAGTGGTAGAAACAGTGAGAGACTTTTCCATATGGCTTCTGTCATACAAAAAAGAATCAGTTCTTTAAAGTGTCATATGGAGAACCACCATAAAACTTTTGTCTCTGATGTTACTGGTTTATTATTGTTCCTAGTGATTCTCAGGATCCTTCAATTGACCCTTTATGATCACCACATATCTTAGCACTCTAAGCAGAAAGTTACCAGACTAGACCATTCCTACACAACCTCCCTATATCCCTAAGAATCCATCCTGTTTTCTAGCAGGCTCAGGTGTAACAAAAACTATCTTACTCCTGAAATACACTCACTGCCTTCCCATCTCTTCAATATTTCTAAAAGGGCAAGGAGAATTCCCAGTTCATACCATCCTAGAGTTGTAGTAAGAGGAGACATCCATTGTTTACTCAACTGGGAGAGATAGGGGCTGGAGGAATGGACATAAGAACTAATACCACCAGGCAAGGTGCTCTATCAATAGTATCTTCATAAGCCCTATATAAGGCTCTAAGAAGCCTCTAGGAGACTGACCAGTATAGCTATACTCACAGCGTATGCCCCAAAAGGGCATCAGCAAAAGGGATTAAGTGGTGATTGAGTGATTCATAAAAGAACATGGGTCCTAAACAGAGTTTATCCTCACCCATTTCAAACATGTCTTCATTCTGCTCTGATAGGAGATGCTTAGACCTGACAACTGCATTTCAGTTTCCAGTTGCTGTTGCCTGAGTCTAATTCACTGACATTTTGCTTTTGAATCCCTACCAACTCCACATTCCATTTGGCCAAGTTTTTTCTCCTGGCCTTGTATCTTCTATCCCTTCACTATACCTCCTAGAAGCCGCTCCAAGAAGGACTTATGATTGACCTACTTCTCCTGCCAACTAGTACTGTACCTCCAAGCCACCTCTACAAAAAAAGGGCTTCTAGTTAATCACCATGTTGCAATACTGCTGAGGACATTAATGATTTCTGAGGTGAATTATAGCCCTAAAATTCTAAAACAGATCTCTCTTTCCCTGAGCAAATAAAATCCATGTACCTCTAGGAATATTTTTTTTTACTAATTTCCCAGTCTTCCTACAAGCTCCTTCCCATATAAAAAAATAAAGAATAATGTTAGTCTTGAATTAACAAAAGAAAAAAATGAACACATTCTGTATAAGTCCATGGATAACATACATTTTCATTAAAAAAATGGACATGAAGACCTGTTGAGGCCACCTTCTAAATGAAAACAAGATCACTCATCCTTATCCAGTTCTACTAGATTTTCCCACCTTCTTGGTGGGTTTCTTCCAAGGTATGTAAGGAAAAATGAATTACCCATGTGACTTTGCATGCAGATTTTGTATGACATCTTGTCTTATACCAAGTGATAGACTGTTAGACAATGGTGGAGAGTGTCATGCAACAATTGGCTAGGAAGGGAATTTGTGTTATATAGGTCACATATCAACACCACTGAAAGGTTTTATGACACATTACTAGAAACCTAGGGTGCTTCATGTTCAAAATGATGTCATTCTTTGCAAGGCATAGTCTACATATTTTGACAATGTTTTAGAAAAAAAAACATACTTGCTTCAAAGCTTCCCCAAACAACTAGAGTTCAGTCACTAGATTATGAATTTTAAAGGATCTTCAAAAAATATATCTTCAATAATAGGGATAAGGTCTACAAATTAAGCCCTAGGTCAAGTGTCAACTCCTTCCTTTGTGATACTTCCTTGACTATTCCAGTTTTCAATGACCTCATTTTCTATTTTTAAAATATTCAAATAATAGAAGTAAAACAAAATCATAAAATTAAAGAGCTAGAAGGTACCTTTTCAGCCATTTAGTCCAACTCATTTGTGAAAGGAATCCTCATTATAACATACCCAACAAGTTGACCAGCTTCTGCTTGAAGATCTTGAATGTCTGACCATCTCTGGTGGCAGCCTACTCTATCTTCGAACAATTCTACTTGATAGGATGTTTTGTTCTGTTTTGTTTTGTTTTCCTAAAGTCATGATTGAATTGACCTCTAAAATTTGCATCCACTTTTTGGTCTTATCCTCTAGGCCTAATCCCTCCTACACAATATTTGAACATCACTATCATGTCTCCCCTTAGTCTTCTCTTTTGTAGACTAAATGCCCCCAGTTGTTTAATTAAACTGTATAGGATGTAGAATTAAGATTCTTCAAAATTCTGGTTGGTTTCCTCTGGACTATCTCCAGCTTATCAATGTCCTTCTTAATCTATGGCTCCTAGAACTAAACTAAATGCTTTACATAAGATCTGACTAGGGAAAAGTATAGTGAGACTAATATTTCCCTATTCCTTGGAAGCTTTGCCTTTCCTATTGAAGCCCAACCTCTCGTTAGGTTTTTTGTTTGATATATCACACTGCTAACTCATTTATCTTATAGTCCACTTAAATCTCCTCATCTTTTCCCCCTAGCACTGAATGATGTGCTATACTAAATTGTTCATTGTTTTTTGTTTGTTTGTTTGTTTTTTCACATTTATTGGTCATATCTCCCTTCCTTGTGGTCAAGGACAAAGTCTCCTTTTTTATTCTTCCCTTCCCTTCACTCCTATTTCCACCCCACCCAAACTACCTAGCAATAAGCAAAGTGTTAAGAATTTATTGGGTGTTAATGAAATAACTGCTGTTTATTGGACTCTGGAAGAAGTATCTACTTAACCATTTCCCTGCATATGGATGGAAAAAGGGAACATGAAACAATGATGAACTAGAAAAAATCCTTCCTCTCCTATATCTTTTTATTTGGCATGAGCAACAAGACTAGGGAATTTGGTTAGGCCTCTGTGGTGAGACCAATATCCTAACCACTGCCTGCCATAAAATTTAGGCTAGTTTTTCCTTAAGAGACATTGAAACCATTCTCAAGATTCAATTGCCACAGGAGACTAGAAATTCAGGCAGCAGACATCACTTCTTGACCCCTTGAGTACAAAGGAACTCCAGTGGTGCTTTCGGATACTTGACTGATAGGTCATCAGCTCAATCAACTTGAGGTATCCATGGTGCCTATTTTTTATTGAATATCCTTCTGCTGATATGGCAAAACAAACAAACAAACAAATAAACAAACTTCTTTCCTTAAATGTTAAATTATCTATGAGTTTCTTATTTTATACTTATATATTTTCTTATACTGAATATAAAATGACCAAGGGACTGGTCTAGATCATGCCCAAACCAGAACAAGTTCCAAAGTCAGATAAGACGGAGAAAAGCATGCCTATTTTTTGAGTAGCGGAAAAAAAAAAAAACAGGTAAATGTATGAGAAAGAGACCAGCATAGTTATCCATACAAGTACACTTCACATGCTTAATTTCTATGGGGATTCTTTTTGCTCTGGTGCCAATGGAAATCATCTTCACCTTAATATATGTCCTTTATCAGTTGGCTATGGTCAAAATGAAAAATAGATCACTTGGTGGTCAATGGTCTGATCATGTGAGTTTCTCTGCACATAACTAGGCTTGTCCTAAAAAAAAAAATGTGTAATCCGTCACCAGAGCCATGTTTAAAGCTTTTCCCACTTTACAAGAACTTATGAGATAATTTGTTACAGATTTCAAGAATTCAGGAGCCTCTACATATTCCCACAAAGCTAAGACAGTAGCACATGTGTAGTATTGGTATAGCAATAAAATATATTTAGTTCAATAGTAGAAGGACAAGTTGTTTTATACCAAGTACCTGTAAAGCATGCAAATCTGGATATTAATATAGATATATATACGTATGTACATACATACATACATACATGCATGCATGCATGCATATATATGTCTAGTCCATATGCCTATATTAAGAGAAGCTGATTAATCTCATCAGCAAACTGAGACCAGCATCATAGTCTTATCCTTCATGGGGTTGCTTGCCCTTCAGGATGAACCTCTTATTGCCCAGGAGAAGATGTCTCAAAGGTTCAATATTCCTCCTTCCCCTTGCCCTCAGGCAGGTTGACAATGAAATCATGAGAGAAAGATAGCTATCTATTTTCTCTTAAGAGTAAGTTTGCTTTAGGCATCTGTTTCCACATGAGCCAGAGGCTTAATGTTTTACTTCAGTAAATTTTGAACTTCACAATTGGTGAGTTTAATAATTGCTAGAGTTTATACTTGAATGTCTCTTGGGACTTGAGTTTTACTGAAAACTAAACCAAGAACCTGCATAAATTTTGGTGGAACTGACAGTCTAGACAGTTGGGAAAAATAAGCTTTTTAACATTTGCTGTTAGAATGAGGTGGGGTGCAGGGAGAAGATTCCAGGAAGGCATCTTCCCTCATTTGCCATAAGCCAGAGGTCAAGCAAGGTTACCTGATCCTGCTCTCTGAAAGAAAGAAATTAAGCTTTGAAATCAGAAGGCATTTCTCCAAATCTCTAAGAAAAGTGTGACTAGTGCTCAGTGAGTTGGTGCAGTATTCCTGAATGCTTGGTATGTAAGGATAATTTCATCTGCTTTAAGGCAATAAAGGAGACATTCAATCTCTCCTCCTGCGATTTGCCAATCTCTTCCTGCAGAACCTATTTATCCATTGTCTGGTTAAAGGCATCTGAAGAATGTGTGAACAATCAGCCCAGTGTTGCTCCTTTCTGGATAGTGACGTTATCTTCTCCACACATGGGGCTGTCACAGGTTTCTAATAGAGCCCTGTGGATGGAGAAGATACGAGGCTTCTAGGCCAAAGACCTTGTTTCTCTTAATTCTTTCCTGCTAAAAATGATTACAGATAAGTTTTCTTTTCTTTTTTTTTAAGAGTTCAGGATCTAGGGAATGTCTAATAAGTGTTACTGACACTTTCTCTTATGCTTCTTTGCCCATCTCTATCCAGGATTCTTTAGAGAAAGTGTATTGACCCTTTCTTATAAACCTTACAAACACAAGTACACACACACATACACACACACACATATACACATTTCCAGTCTTCTCCCTTGTGTAATTTAGAAAAACACTAATTATTTTGGGGTGCCAACCAGGAAACCAGAATGATCCTAGTTAAGATGGGTTATTAAAAAAAAAAAGTTCCTTCCTTTGAAGAGCTTCTACTATGGATGGATACATTAGTTGTCTATCATATCTCCTTGTCCTTATACCTTTTTTTTTTCCTCAACCAAGCTTGGTAGATGGCCCCCTTATGGTGAACTTATTGGAAAGTATGGGAAGGAATCACACAGGATGAAAAGCAATCCATATGATTGGAAAGAGTAACCAGATTGATTTCATATTGTAGATGCCCTAAAGTACCAAAGGAGGTCCCTCCAAAACATTATACTTCTTCCAGAGTTTAAGACTGAGCACTGAGGAGACAAAATAGTCACACTTAGTTGCTACAAGTAATTGGTGCACTTAAACTACCAGCTTGCCTTCCAAATTTCTTGTGACACAATTTAATAGATTATATTCTAGTAGGAACTAAAGCAGGCAGAGCTACAGTTCGGCATCATGTTTCCTGGTCAATTTCTTCATTTAGGTGGAGTTTTGGAATAGATATTCTCAAACATTTATTGGGGCTCTAAAATGTGTGATGCTGTATTATCTTCCAGATGAAACAAAACTTCTATTTTGACCTGATATTTGTATTTGCCTGCCTCTCAGTTTGTGATTCCTAAGAACATTTAAAAGTTAGGAGCTAACTGAAAGAATATTTCATGAGACCACCCTTAGATTATATAGATAAAGAAAGCCTTGTCAAAGATGAAGTCAGGTTGAAATAAATGGCATCTGAGTTTCTTTACCTCAGTGAAATTGTATGAGTCTATTTAAACTGAGCCTCAATGATCTCAGTGAAGTGAGCTATGGTTTTAGAGTGTGGATTAGAATAAAACTTTCTAGAGTCCTCTTCTAATGACCTTTTTACTACAGAATTTACTTGATGCTTTCAGAATCTAACAAAGGCCTTTAGCATATATGATATTAGATTTCTCATCTAGACAAATATCTTAAAACAAAGATGAATAAAGTAAAAACATGTCTCAAGTGAGCTCATATTCTATGACTTTTTGGGGAAAAAAGTATATAAATTTGGTCTGTGGAAATAGGGTCCCATTATATGGGAGATGGTTACAAGATACAAATATGATAAGTTGCTCTATGGCTAAATCTTTGGGAGTAAAGCTGAAATTATTCATTTCTAAGCTACCTGTTGCCATCGGATTTTTGATGCAACTTTGAATGATGATGTGGACTTAGTGGTATAGGTGCAATCATCTCATTGTACTAATTATTTATATAAAGACCACATCAGTCCATTAGAACTGTGGTATCAAACTCGAATAAAAACAGGGGATACTAAATTATCATGGAGTCGCATGTTGGCTTAGAAAACCACACATTTATATATTTCTCTCTTTTTTAATAATATAGCCAGCACATTAAATTCAGATAGGAATTACATTTTAATCTGGTTCAGGTTGCATTCCAGGAGTGCTGTAGACTACATAGCTCTATGGCGATGAGTTTGACACCTTTTTTTAGAGTATTAAAACACTCAGCACAGTGCCTTGCATCCAGTAAATACTTAATAAACATTTGTTGACTTATCTATTAAAGTTGAATGCTCTTTTAAAGACCATTTAATCAAGGATTTTGTGTAGAAACATCTTGAGTGTGGACTAGTGACTAGCAAATATGAGACTTTACCTAGAAACTTTCCCTTCATATAATTCTCCTAGGAACAAGTTGTTTTGTAACCATGCTAAAGAAATCTTTGGTAAATCAGGATTTGAAGACTTTGCTTTGGGAAATTAATCATAGTCACAAGCATAGCACTTTATTCTTCATGCTTCCCAGTGATTAAATAACAACATAAAAACAGCTTACTATGAAAAGTGTTCATAGTTATGAACTACAAGAAAGACATGCATATATTAATTTACATTATTCTGTTAACAGAGATATTAATCCTTCTTTGGGTCATCTACCCTTTTTGCAGTTTAGTAAAGTTTATTGACTAATTCCCAGAATGATGTTTTTTTCTGTATTGTTTTTTGGGTTTTTGGGGGGTTTTTTTGGTGAGGCAATTTGGGGTTAAGTGACTTGCCCCGGGTCACACAGCTAGCAAATGTCAAGTGTCTGAGGCTGAATTTGAACTCAGGCCCCCCTGACTCCAAGGCAAGAGCTCTATCCACTGTGCCACTTAGCTGCCCCTCAGAATGATGTTTTTAAATGCATAAAATAAAATACATAATAGTATTACAATCATAAACAATTATCAAAACTTACACACACACAGACGCACACATACAAATTTTTAGGTCTTGGTTAAGAAATCTTGAAAACACAAGTTACTGTGACAGGGCATAACAAAATTTTCTAAAAGACAGCACAATAACAATAGATTTATTCAGCCACTTTTCAAAAGCCTTTCTGAAACTTCCTGCTACTTGCAGCCATAACATCCACCCCTCATTACAATTCAGTTGGATTCAACAAGCATTAATTGATCACTTGCTAAAGGCCTACTAGGTATAAAGGTACCTAGGTGGTGCTAGGTGTGGGGTCTACAAAGACCAAAGAAACCAAAACAGTCTCTTCTCTAAAGAAACTTGAGTTCTCCCTAGAAGTCACAATTAAATTACTCATACATGTATGCACACATATATGCATATATGTATTTAACTTTTCTGATGCTTAAAGTCTATAGCATAGAAATTATAATATTTAAAGATGTTTCAAGCAACAATGTACAGTTTCAACTGCAGTAACCTTTTCAACAATCACAAAATCTTTTACTATGTTATGCTTTTGTTTGGTTTTGAAAAGGCAAGCTCATTATCTTAAAAAAAAAAAAGGAGAAACCAGTTGGAATATATTCAGTACTGCCCTGAACCCTTTAAAAAGAAAGTTATATGGCTAAGGGTTTTATTTGTTTATGTTTTTACATTTTTATGCATCTTGCTCATTCCTGGTCCCTGTGGGCACCTGAAATAAAAGGTCAGGTTACTGTCAACTGTGAGAGACGCCATTGCAGAAATGTTTCCAGCTGAGATCTCTTGGGAAATTTTCTACCTTGACATCTAGTATCCTGACTTCGGGAGATGTCTTTAAAATTCATATGTTAACATGCTTTGTGCTCATGAATGTGTGTGCATGTGTTCATGTGTGCATTTGATTTGGGCTGAATTAGGCTTACCATGCCAAGAGCCTGCAAGGCAAGCACACCATTATCTATAGAGAATTCAATCCCTGAATTGAATAGATTAAAAGGAACCTTCTCCAGACAGGAAAAACACTGAAGTCTTTTCAAAGTGGGAAAGAAGTATAGACCATAGCTATATTTGCAATGCTTATTCAAGGGTGAAGATGAAACAATACACACACATATTCCTGACACAGAGTCATTTTTTTTTTGAGAAGTGTTGGTTGGTAGCACCTCCATGATGTGCCTGCCTATGACATTTTAAGATCACAAATTGCTTCTGGGAGGAAAAAAAAAAAACTTGCTTTTCATATGTACACTAAAAAAAATAACTTTTCTTAATGGTTAATTAGGTCACTAATCAAAGGAAATTCTAAAGAGGAAAATGAAATGTTGACATTTTGCAATTATTCGCTGCTGTGAATAATACATAAACACACTCCTCACTGTAGAAGTGGCTTTCAACCCCTTTTGCTGCCATTTGAGACACTGACTGCAGAAACCCAGTGTTGCAAGTGATAGACTGCCACATTATCTCCTTCACTGCCCACATTTAGTCTGGGTCACTTACATTTCATTATACTCTGCCTTTCCTAAGGGTTTAAGGGTTGGATTGTGTGTGTGTGTGTGTGTGTGTGTGTGTGTGTGTGTGTGTGTGTGTGTGTGTGTGTAGTTTGCTGTACCTGACTATCCCCGATTACATAATAGCTGTACAATGAACCGCACATCTGAAATGTTCAGAAGAGGGAATTTCTGGAGAAATCAAGTTCTTTCATTGAAGGTTCTGGGATAGTTGTGGAATCTCTATGGTGCTCCATGATCATACCCACATATATGGCTATCCTGGGTAGTGGGCTGCCTCAATTCAATTCAACAATTATTAGGCACCTACTATGTACAGTAAGATTGGCCTATTATGTGCTAAAAGGTGGGGATAACAGATGGAAGACCTATGTATTTCATTGCTAACCATGAAATGCCAAAGGATATAGAAGAAGGACCCTATCATGCTGGGTGGACTCTTTGTGGAGGATTTATGAGAGAACATAGAAGAAATCATAGACAGATTGTTCTATCTGTATTGTTGAAAGGATAAAAGAGATTTTATAGTCTAATGAGGGGGAGGCAAGGAAGCTACCAAATATAAACAATAAGTATGATTCAAAATAAAATGAGATAAGGCAAAGGAGAAATTAAGATGAAATTCATTTAAAAATATAAGGAAAAAGGATTCCTTTAGACAGGAAAACAAAGAAAGTATTAATTAAGGAATATATATATATATATATATATATATATATATATATACTATATCTTAACAAATTTTATTGACTATTATGTGCTGAGAAATATTAGGTGAAGAAATATGAATTGGTTTTTAATCATGAGAATAGTAAATTCTATCTAATAAAGGTAATCTTAATAAATATGAATATAAATGGTATCCTAGAGCTTTAGAACAGAGATCAACAGTGGTGATTTGTCAAGTATCTTCTAGCCTAGTCCAAAATGCAAGGAGCACAAAAACCATTTTCCCCCCACAACCACAAAACATTGGCATTCCATTGTTTATGTGTACCTACATTATACACAACAAATTTATACGTATATACATATACATATATATATATTTATATATAATATTTCAATGTAACTAGACTTGTAAATCTCTATTCCTATTAATACCCTAATAGATTTCTTTGGTTGTATATTGAGTTTTACTTTTGCATTCTTACAGTGCCACCTGAAGCAGGTAGTCTTCATGTCCACTGAATTGTCTGAGACCCATAATTCCAGAGTTGCTCTTATCTAGATTCTTGTGGTTTTTTTCCTGCCAGGATTTGAGAGCGAAGAACTCTTTTCCTGCTCTCTTGATGGCTTCTCTAGTCTCTTGTCCTTGGTTTACTTTCTTTCCTCGAGACTCAGTGCTGACCCTACCTATGTTCCAAGTAGGTCACCGACTATAGTGTGATTAAAGAGTTACATATACTTCAGCTGGTCTCATTCCCTTATTGTAGTACCCACACACTTTGCCAGAAATCACCACCATTCAAAAGTGACAATACAACATTCTAGTAATAGGTAAGCTCCTAAAGGGGAGGATTTGTTTTTTTGTTTTGTTTTGCTTGTTTCATTTCATTTTGTTTAGCCCTAAAATTGAAAAACTTGCTATATACATAGTGGGTACTTAATAAATGCTTGTTTAATAAAAGTGAATTCTAATCAATCAATTAAACAATGGTGTATTAAATGTTACTCTTTCCAATGCAGTGTGCTAAGCAATAGAAACACAAAGAAAAAAGTAGAAAAATCCCAGTTGTCAAGAAGATTACAAAATCATTGGAAAGACTACATGTACAAATACTTATGCAGAATATTCATATTAAAAATGAAAATATGAATAATTTTGGAAAGAAGTACCCTAGCATATAGGGCAATCAGGAAAGGATATGAAAATAAGATTTGAAAATAATGAATGATATATGTTATGTCAAATCTTAGAGTTGAGCCCTAGAAGCAAAAAAAAAAAAAAGCTCCTCTTCCTTTCCCTCCCCAACCCCCCAATCAGCAATAAGTTAATTAAATAAACAATGATAAACTGAATTTCCTTGGTCCATTTTTCTACCGCCTTCCTCTTCCCCTTACCCCTTTGACTTTCTGGGGTTCTCCTAGTTGTTTCTCTCTACCCCAGGTATTTTGTAAGCAAAAGAAAATATTCTTCCTATTTCTTAAAGGAAAGAAATGTAGATGCTGGTAATCTGGAGAGAATGGGAGGTAGGAACAGTGTCATTATGAATCTAGTTCCAATCTTTTTTTTTTAAATTTTATTCACTTTACATTATTCTCCCTCAGATAATTTAAATTCCAGCCAAACGCCCTAATTGTGCTTCACGGTACATAAGGAGAACAGGTAGGCAGCATAGTACATAGGGCCAGGGGTCAGGAAGACTCATCTTCCCGAGTTCAAATGTGATGTCAGACACTTACTAGCTTTGTGATGCTGGGCAAGTCACTGAACCCTGTTGGCTTCACTTGCCTTATCTGTAAAATGAGCAGGAGAAGGAAATGCCAAACCACTCCAATTTCTTGCCAAGAAAACCTTAAACAGAGTCATGAAAAGCTGGACACGACTGACAACAAGGAAGTACACAAGATTCCATTCCTCGGTGGCTTCCCTTAGCCTTTCTCACACCACACGAAATCTTCCTCCTTGCCTCTGCTCTTGGAACACTAAGCTCCCCCAGGGCTCAGCTCAACCGTAACTTCTAATAATAGGCCTTTCGTCATTCCTCCAGTTATTAATGTTATGCTCCATCCTCTACACCCAACGTGGCTTTGCTTTGCAGTTATTTTGTATATGTTTTAAATTTAGTTACCTTTGTACATGTGATCTTCTACCCCCTCCCTTTAGAATGTAAGGTCCTAGAAGTCAAACTGTTTATTTGCTTGTTTATTCATTCATTCATTCATTCACTTACCAGGCAGCTAAGTGACAGTGGAGAGAGTGCTGGGCCTAGAGTCAGAAAGAACTGAGTTCAAATGTGACAGCAGACACTTCCTAGCTGCGTGACCTTGGGCAAGTCACTTAACCTCTCTCCCTGCTTGAATTTCCTCCTTTGTAAAATGGGGGTGATAATAGCATTTATCTTCCAGGGCGTTTTTGAGGATCTAATGAAATAATACTTGTAAAGCACTTAGCATGGTGCCCAATACATTGTGAGTGTTTGATGAATGCTTGTTCCCTTCGCTCTTTCCTATTTCTAATTCCCAACATGAAAGCTAGGCATTCTTAGCACATAGTAAGAACTTAAATGATTGATGACTTGATGTGGATTGTCATTGTTGTCAGTGGTAGTGATGGTGATAGTAGGCACCTTCTTCGATCATCTGAAAAGCCTGAAGAGCCCAGTGAAACCCTTGCTGCTATTCTTCAATTCTGGATCTTGGCACTATCCCTAAATATTAGATTCTAAGCTCTTAGAAGGCAGGGACTGTCTTTTGCCTCTTTTTCTTTCCTCATTACTTAGCCCAGAGTAAGTGCTTAACAAATGTTTTGTTGTTGTCATTGTTGTTGTTGTTTTGTTGTTTTTGAGAGGCAATTGGGGTTAAGTGACTTGTCTGGGGTCACACAGCTAACGAGTATCATGTGTCTGAGACTGGATTTGAACTCAGGACCTCCTGACTCCAGGGCTGGTGCTCTACCCACTGTGCCACCTAGCTACCCTCTAACAAATGTTTTCTGATTAGTAAAGTCTCCAGTTCCCTAAGGAAGGCTACTTGAGGACTCCTATGGGGCTCCTCTCTTTTGACCCCATTGTATGTGGGCAGGCTATGAAATGCTTATAGATGCAGAAGTCAAACTCCCTCCCCATATTTGGGATTTGAATGTTCTTTGGAACTACTTATCATAATGCCCTTTAGACATGCTAGCATTAATGGTCTGGCAGGGATTTAACCTTCACCTTCAGTTCCTGGGGAGGTAAATGTATGCTCTTGCACCTGGTAGTTTCAGGATACCTTCCAAGCTAAGATTTTGCCTGTACCCTGACTCTCAGAGATGACTGGTTGATTAATGAGCTACAGTTCATAAAGCATTCCAATGAGGGATACATGCTACAGTTCTAAGTGGTAAGTCATATCTGTGTTTGCACTGGCATTGAGACTTGCCAGCTAAAAACTTTCCCCCTGTGGCTAGCAAAATTGAGGGATAAGGTAATCAAATGTGCAGATGCTTATTCCCCAAATCTAGAAGCTTATCATGGGTGGCCACTTTGAGTGGAAGCCAGTTGGATTCCTGGCCGAAAGGTATGTATTCCTGTTACCTATGTTTATTAAGCATTTTGGTGATTATATCTTAACCTAATCCTAGCAATTCTTTGGAACTCATTCTAGTTTAGCACATAGCTAAATGAACTATAGCATAAGGTTAAGAAACTGCCAGTGGGTTTGTTTTCTCTGAAGCTTTTCAAGTTGGAGGGAATTTTAGGGAGCTAAGATATAGATTTTAAATATATTTAGGAATGTTTGTAAGGAGGAAACAGATAGTGGGTAGAGTTTCTGTACTACAATTCTCAGTGAAGGCTAGAGTGGGTTACCAGCACTGTATCTGACATAGTCAATGATAATGGATAGATATTTAGCATGTAGCTCTGTCTGTCTGTCTGAAATTATCAACATTATATTTTTGTAATAAGAAAACAATCGGTTGAACAGCGAACATTTCAGTAGTAAAATCTCTACTCTATAAAATGATAAATAACTTAATTAAAGTATATATACATATGTACATATTTAATATATGCACATATACATGCATGTATATATGTATGCGCAAATATACATATGCATGTTTAATATATGCATATACACAGCAACTTGTATGTAGTTGTTACAGACATATCCTATTTCCCATTAGATTAAAACTACCTTGAAGTCAAAGAGCATGTCATGTATGTTTGTATACCCTATAACAGCTATCACAGTGATTTTTATGTGTTGAAAGAGTTAATGAATGGTAAGGCTAGTCCTGGAGCCTTGCAGGCTACACCGTATTTATTGTAAAGCACAACAGAGCATTTGTCCTGCACTCCAAGAGTATGTAAAAAATTGTGAATCAATAAAAATGTTGAACCAGCAGCCTAAGCCTGAAAGAGACTGTTAGGAGAGAATCAGAGACAGAGAAACAGAGAGTCTTATGACTCTTATGGTTGATGTAGTATAATCATAACCATTATAGATTCATTGATTAGAAATTGGAAAGGATCTCAAAGACACTGAAGTCCAACTTTCTTATTTTGCAAATAAGGAAACTGAGGCAGAGAGTTTGTGATTTGCATCACAAACTGCATATCAAATAAGTGTCTGGTGCAGGATTCAAACTCAGGTCTACCTAACTTCAAGTCCAGCAGTCTATTTAGTATACTACTTAGTGGCCTCTCTAATCATTCCCAATTACAGCACAATTTGTAATTTTGTCGTGGATATTTAGGGTACCTATACAGAAAAACAAAACAAAACAAAACAAAACTTGTTACATCATGTAAACATGTAAAACATGACTTAGTACTTTCCCCCTAACATTGGTCCAAATACCACCTTTGCCACTTGCCACTCTGATAACCTTGGACAAAGCATTTGACATTCTTCAGGCTTAGTTTCCTTATCTGTCAAATGATGGGATTGGACTATATGGCCTCTGAGGGTTTTTTTATGTCTAGATTTATGATCCTAAGATCAGAATTTCCCATATAAATATAATTGAAAGGAAATGACAATTTACCTTAAGAAGATTTCATAAGCTCACATAACTTAAGACTGTAAGAGACTTCAGAGGTTATCTCTTCTAATTAGTGGTGTACAAATTAGATATCTGAGGATCAGAGATGTCAAGTGACTTGCCCAGGCAATTCAGCTAGTTATTAGTAAAACTGGACCCAGAGCCTAGGTCTCTAGATCACAAGTTCAGTTCTCTTTCAACTACTCAGTCAGATTTCAGAAAATACCCTTTTCATTTAAAGGGAATTACTCAATTTCTCTTAGTAACTCCAGGAAAACCATTCTGAATTTGAAATCAGGGGACTTGGAATCAAATCCCACTTTAACTCAGTGTGACCTTGGCTAAGGCTCTTAACCTCTCTAAGACTTTTCATTTGAGATTCGTCAGATATCAAATGACAGATTGGAAGTGATCGCCTCTAGGTCGCTTCTAGACATAAGTATATGCTACTACGATACGAATTGATCAGTAGGTACATGTACTAAAAACAGTATTTTAGGTGTTCTATATGAAGATTAATGCCTGTTATTTTCCTATGTGAGCTAATAGGCAGTCTGATGTTCTTACAATTTATTAGTTCAGTAGTAGTTTATTAAACATATTGCAAGACTGACCTGGACTATGTGAGTGATAAAATGTGTGAGACCCAGCAATATTCTATGCATTTAACGAACTTATTTGATAGATAGATAGTTGTTGTTTGTCTTTCACTTTCTAAGAGGACCAGTGACATCACGGGTGATGTCTTGACTTGCAGTGCATAAGATTTAAGGGAGTCAGAGTTACACAAAGTCATCAGCCTCACTCTCTCTTCCTGAATCATTGAAGTCTAGTGACAGAACAAAAGTCAAGATTACTGGCCATGGCCTGGGATGCAGTGGATGACCTTGGTGTCTTTGATGCCCGACTAAGCTCTAAGTGCTCCACAGTGCCTGCTTCAGACGCCATAAGTGTCTGAGGTGATGTTAGAACTCAGGAAGATGAGTCTTCCTAACTGAAGGCTCACCACTCTATCCACTGCACCACCTATCTACCTCAGTTATCAGTGGCACCTCTTTAATGACTTTGATCTCGCCTGGTGTCAACTGAGCACTACTGTCATAACATTCATTCAGTCATATTCTGGAAAAAAGCATAAAAGAGACAGACTCGATGCACTCAGGAACACATGGAAACTGAATGGCAAAGGAGCTCTCCTACCTGGCAGTCGCAGTAATTTTTCCTTACTCAAAAGCTTAACAGGGAAGAGATTGAGAGATTTTTTAAAAAATATGTTGCATTCACATTTCAATTAAAAAACTCAGTCTCTACTGAGGTATTAATCATACTATACCTTCTCAGTTAACCAAAGGTTCTTCATCATCACATGGTCACTCATAGATAGAAATTTCCTCTTTAATGTTTAATGTTTTAGATTGGTATCAGAAAAAGAATATTGTGTGTGTTCTATATAACCCATCAGAAAAGGTAGAAAGGACTAGGTCTTCGTTAGCAAGTTTCTCATTACAAATATATTGTTTTCATAGTTATTATAAATTTCCTGGGTATCTGTTTATGTGCAGTAGTATGTGAATTACTTGGGACCAGGCATGGTTACATTTTGTGATGGCAATGCTCATGCCTGTGTACTTTTACTGACACTAAATTGATCCAGAACATTTGACTCTGATCCGATGAAGTTTCATTGAGCCGCTTTTCCAACTTTAAATTAATGCTTTATCAAGTGAATTACAGATTTTGTGCCATGCTCACGTACTTCATTGCTGTCTTTTGTTATGCTGTTTTCTCTGTGTGTTTTTTTTCTCAATCACACCAAGAAAATGTGTAAAAGTCTTTGCTCTTAAAGAGCACACTTCAATGACTGTTAGAGATAGCGTAATGGCTGTTGGTGGGGGAAAGTCAAGTATTTCTTATGTCATTTAAACCTAGAGTGAAAGCTGATTAGTCACAGTAAAGCATAAAGGAAGATGAAGTTGTAAATGAAACAAACAAACAAAAAAATCACCAGGAATTGAAAAACTATTTCTGCAAAATGGCCTACTCAATCCTTACAAAACAATCAAAAACTTTTAGAAGTACCTGCAGGGTAGAGGTTTTTTTTTTTTTAATTTATTCTTCTAAAATGAAGTGAAAGTTGAAAGTTGAAAAAACAGTAAGAAAAGTAAAAACAAAACAGCTTCTTGTCATTACTATGAAGAAAAATAAAGTTTATCATGGGCAAGTTAATATAAAGACTAGAATACTGAAATCTGGGGAGTAAAAATACATTTTTACTGATGTGACTTACTTCTTCATTTAAGGCTATACCAAGGTCACTGTCAGAAGAAATCCAAGGGAGCCTGTAAGGTTTAAGCATCTTCATCAAATTAAAACATCTACCCTAAGATGGATGGTTATTTAGGGGCTTTTTAGCTCATTATTTCTAATTCAGATGGGCTTGTCCCCATTCAGAGAATGAAAAACTATGATAAATATGTTAATACACTAAGAATTATAATTGTTTCAGAATTAAGGTTCCAAGTAGAAATGAAATTCTGCAACATGGTCTAGCAATCATGTGAAATATCATGAAAAGAGAAAGTTTATTCAAGTGATAGAGACAAATATACTTCAGTGACCTTGGAAGTCACCATATGCAAATGCCATTGAAAATGTATGGGCTACAATCAAGGCTAGACTTGGGGAAATGGACTATTTATCAAAGGTGTGCTTAATATCTAATATAATATAAATGTTGTTTCATGATGAATATTTAAAGAACATATCTTTTAAAATACTTTAAATACATGGAGATCAAAGATTTATTATATATCACTAAATTTAATCAGTTAACTTTGTTCCAAATAATGTTCACATCCCTATAAGTCTTCTCTTGCTTCCCTGAATTCTTCACATCCATCATTTCTTACAGCATAGTAATATTCTCTCACTCTCATGTGCCACCATTGGTTTAGCCATTCTCAAATCAACAGTAATCTAGATTTTTTTTTCCTCCCAAGTTTCTGTTTTTGTTGTTTTGCTTAAAAAATGCTGCTATGAATAATATTTTGGTGTCTACAAGACCTTTCTTTCTATCTTTAGCCTTAAAAAGCTTACAATTTAGAAGGAAAGATAACATATATACACATATAACAACAGTAAAAGGCAGTGGGAAGTTAAATGTAATATAAGCACTATTATCAAAAAGCCCTGGGAGATGAGGGGAAAGAAAGGTCACTTCCTACTGGAACTATGAAGGAAGTTTCATGAAGGAGGTGATATTTGATCTGGGCCTTGAAGGATGTGTAGGATTTCAGTAAAAGTACTTTCTGTGATGATGGTTTCTATGAAGTTTGGTGTTTGATGCTGTTTCCTCATAATAAATAATACATAGGCATGATGGGCTAGTCTCTCTTCCTAGGTGAGTCTGAAAAAAGTGAAATTATCTCACCATCTGTGGCATTCTAGAGCGAATGCTGCTGTAACGCATAAAACCAGGATTTATACATTGAAAACTGTCACTATTAGGTGGTCTCTCTTACTGGTGCTTTCCTTTTGTGACCTCTCCACTACTCTCTTCCCTGGTGTCATTAAAGGACCATCTTGCCTCTGTAACTTATCCCTGGCCCCTTGCGTGCAGAGACTTTATACTAGACTTTGCCTGTGGGATCAGAGGGATATTTAAAAGATAGACTGGCACTGCTGGAGATGCCACCTAACAAGAATGGAGAGACCAGCGATTTGCAGCCTGACATTAGAAATGATCTTCTGTGAGACACTGCAGGAGAATCTGTCCAAGTGTTCAAGGAAATCCTGATTTTTGCCCAAGTTGCTTAGAAAATGGCATCAAATCTCCATTTTACCTTAGTTGGAAAGCCCTAGTAATCTCTCTTTTTTTTTTTGGGGGGGGAACCTGTGACAACCTGGCTCATTAATAATTTGATTGCACAGTGTTCTTAGGAAAGATGCAGGCCTGTCTTTTTCTCCCATACATATCCTTGCTCATTTATACACTTAGACAGTTGAAGTGTAAATGAATTTTAATCTGAAAGGAACTTGAGAATTCTGTGACCCCTTTTGATCTAATTGAAGTCCTTCTTACCCAACTTCCCACTCCCTCCAACCTAAATTCATAAAGTAGCGAAAGAACCATTTCCCAAACCTGAACATTTTGCTATTTTTTTTTAATTTGAGTTAAACTTGCCTTTAAAGACAGAGCTTGACAGAAACTTGAAAAGTGTGAGGGAGGTGAGGAAATTAATCATGTTATTTATTTGGCACTGTGTGCCCAGTTTCTTAAGTGAATTGGTCAGGTTTCTAAGTCGTTTTGTTTTGTTACTGTTCTTTGTTATTCTTGTCTTTTGGTTTTAACTCACACCAGTTTAAACATTTGGACAGCTTCTAATTCATGTGGAGACTCTACTATGAAACACAATCCTACATTCCAAAGGAAAGAGACCTCTGATCTCACACACATTTCCTACACACCCTAAAAGACTAAATATCTACCAAGTGCCATATTCTCCTGCTGAGGAATCAGTTCTGGAAGCCTTCTGAAAGGAAGACACAATGATAACATTCACTGGTACAACATGCTCTTGGGATTTGTTTTTTTGAATAAACTAGTAAACACCTTGATACCAGGATTTGGAAATTGTGTTATGGTAGAAAGAGCCCTGGACAGAGATTTAGAAAACCAAGTCATCTGTTCCTTCTAGGATTTGGTTTCTGAAAGATTAAAATGAGATATTTGATTTAGATAATCACTAAAGTTACCTCTAGCTCTAAACTTCTAGATTTACTCCCTCTATAAAGCTTCCTCTGTACCAAAACCAAAAGCACACACACAAACACACACACACACACACACACACACACACATACACACACATACACACAAACACACAAACACATATATGCACACTAATGATATCTAGCATATAGAGAGTGCTTTAAGTTTTGCAAATACTTTAGAAATATATACTATTTAATCCTCCCCAAAATCCTGGGAGGTAGGTGTTATTATCATCCCCATTTTAAAGATGAGGAGTCTAAGGCAGATTTGCAGAAGTGACTTGCTGAGGGTCATACATCTAGTAAGTATATAGTCTCCTGCCTCCAAGTCCAGCTCTCTATCCATTTTGCCACCTATCTTCCTTTGCCATATACAATTCATAGTTCTATACACACACACTTCAAGCCACTTTTATACTCTCTACCAGTGTAACACAAAATAGATGATTTTTTTGAGTTCAAACGGGTCACTTGCTAATTCTTTTCAAGTCCTTTGGTATGTCTTTCATCTTCACCAATAGACTATGAGTCCTAGAGAAGGAATACCAGAACTATATTACCAGTACAGAACGGGTAAGCATATTTTTGATAGAATGGCTGGTAAATAAGCTAGCAAAATGGAGTTGTCCCTGCAGACTATCACCTACAGGAAGAAATGGTACCATAAGGCTCTTCTCATCATGCCCCCAAATAAAATTATTTTTCTAATCTTTTTTAAATAGATGTATTTACTGATGTCTTACTTTTTATCTCCTAGATTTTACTCTATAGCTTTTCTTTCTTCTTTCCAGAATCCTTTAAAACAATGTTTAAAGGAAAAATAGGAAGACAAGACCAACTCATAGACTGAAAAAAAATACTCTGACATTATATGCAACACTCTGTACTTGTTGAATCCCATCCCTACGTCTTCCAAGGAGGTGTCTTCTAATATCTCTTCATTAGAGACAAGTTTGTTCTTTATAATTTTGCAACATTCATTTTCAAGTATTTTGTGGTGGTTTTTCTTTCCATTTATATTATTATTATTATCATTGTGCATATTGTTTTCCTGGCTCTGCATACTTCATTTTGAATCAGTTTATATAATTCTTTCCATGTTTTCCGTATTAATTTCTCAGAGCAATATTTCATTAAGTCCATGCGGCATAATTTCTTTAGTCATTTCCTAGGTAATAGAATTCTATTTCATTTCCAGTACTTTGTGATTACCAAAATAAAGTGCTACTACAAATAATTTTATGTGTATGAGGTCTTTCTTTTTTCAGTAACACTGTTAGGATATATTTTTACCAATGGATCTCTAAGGTATTGATGTTTTACCTACTTTATTTGTATAATTCCAAATTGCTTTCTAGAATGAATGTACTTTTTCATCATCTCTACCAACAATGAATTAGTGTGTCTGTCTTTTCCCAACCCACCAATATTTCCCATTCCATCTCTTGTCATTTTTGCCAAATTTCTAGCTATGAGGTAAAACCAGGGTTGTTTTTATTTGCATTCTTCTTATAATTAATGACTTGGAACATAATTCCACACAAAAATTAGTAGTTTGCAATTCTTCTCAAAAGAGTTTATTCTTTGAGCATTTATCTATGGGGGAATCACTTATGGTGATTTATCTATGGAGGAATCAAGGTATTTGATACAAAGATTATTCCCCAATCTACCTCTTTCCTTCTTATCACTGGTGAAGTTAATTTTATTTGTGCAAAATCTTTTCAATTTCCTGTAATCAATATTACCTATTTTATCTTTTGTAATTGCCCCTATTCCTTGTTTGATTAATAGTCTCCTACCTATTGAAATGAAACATATATGATCTACCTGATATATGATCTTCTGAGTTTTTTTTTTTATGGTATACTTAGTATTCAGGTCACAAATGCTGTTTGACTTCATCATGTAATATAGTGCAAGCCTAATTTCTGCCAGACTACTTTCCATTCTTCCTAGAAGTTATCAAATAGGGTATTTCTTACTTTCTTACCCAAAATTTCTTCTTTAATGAATTATTGTGTGTTAATCAGTAACTTCCCTTTGCAGGCATCTTTTAAATATGCAAATCCTTCTGGACAGGCTAACACATCCTAAATACTTCACTGTGGATAAGTTTATTGGGTTTTATTTTCCCTGCTAAGGAAACTAGGGCACTATCAGTTTACTAGGTACAAGGAATGGGCAAGTGAGTTCTGAAAGGAGCAGGTATAGAAAGGGAGAATGAGGAGACTGACCAGTTTTTGTCATGAGTCAATTCTGAATCCAGTGTTCAATTTAATTGGACTCTAGTACATGTCAGTAAGGTGGTGTGGGAGCTGTCCCCATATACAACTTCAAAAGGATGCATGATTAGCTGAGGGTATCTCATTGAAGTTTTTTCTGTTCCCACTTCACTGGCAGCCTAGCTTTTCTCCTAATTCTGTCACCTAACCTGAAGAGATGGATGAAAATGTGAAAATGTGAAAATGGGCTTGTTTTTTTCTCAGCTTTCTAAATCCCAATTAGATGCACCTAAACTCATGGGTTGTTCTGAGTCCATTTTTTAAGCCTTAAAACACAGCATAGATGTGGAATATTATTATCATAATTTCATTTTAAAATGCCATTGTAATATGGCATCAATTTTTACTTAGCATACCTAGTACATCCATTCCCTTGTACTCTGCCACACTAAGATTACATTTATCAATCAGTCAATAAACTTTTCCCCTTTTTATCTATCTATCTGTCTATCTATCTATCTATCTATCTATCTATCTATCTATCTATCTATCTATTATTTGTTTGCACGTACTCTATGTCAGTCACTGCAATAGATGGAAGAGTTGCAAATGCCATGCATAAAGCAATCCCTACATGCATGAAGCATGCATACTATGGATATTATTGCGTTTACCCCTGGATTACAAGTTTTAAGGACAGGGAGAAATAAGAGCCTAGGATAATCAGGGGACTCAAAATCATATTGTGTGAAGATTCATTGAAGAAACCAAGAAAGCTAAGTAAGCCTGGAGAAGAAAAGAGTTTAGACTAGCTTTGCTTTATCCTAGAGGTTATAACTCAGAATAGCAGATGAAAAGTGAAGAGTAATAGATTTAGGCTAGTTTAAGGAATGGGAAAATGGAGTACAGGAGAAATCATACTAAAATGGAATGTTCTGCCTTGGGAGGAAGGCAGTCAGTCTGCTATCACTGGCAGTCTTCCAGCAGAGGCCTGTTGGCCACTTGTGAAAGATGTTATAGAAAGGATTCCTGCTTTAGCTAGGAGCTAACCAAGATGGTTTCAGAAGTCCTTTCCAGCTCTGAGAGTCCACAATCCTTTGGAAGGAAGAAAAATGCAGTTTTCTCATCAGCCCTTTCAAATGTATTCAAGCATTTATAATGAGAACAATGGCTACAGTTTGACAGCGGCAGATGCCCTATTAAAAGAAAAAAATAGAAAAATGAGTCATTTGTAATTACTTTTGCCAATGAAGTATTAATTCAAAATACAGTGGAGTAGGTGTGGGTGGGAGGGAGGAGGGAGGATGAAGAAATGCCTTCTTTGTTGAATAGAGCAAGAGGTGGGGAAATCTGATAGGATTTTGATGGAAACTAATTAATGCAAAATTGACATGGCTACACCCAAACCAAGGATCTACAAAATATCATGGAACACTTACACTATGTGGAAGGTACTGGGAAAGGTCTTGCTGAGGATAGGAAGGCACTAAAAAGGAAAAGACAGAGTCTTTGCCTTCTGGAAGCTTGAAAACTAGTTGGTAATTGGGGAAATAGGATATTTAAATATAACTAACATTTTATTTTATTTTATTACAGAAGAAGGAGGCCTGGACCTGTGATTTCATCTGTATAGGGAAATTTTTGTGTGGAAACCATCTATTTATGAAGATCAAAAACATATTTGTAATTTTTAGTTTTGATACTTTAAGCTTAGAGACACTCTGTTAGAGAGATTAAGTGACTTGTCCTCTCCCATGTAGCTAGTGGTATGTATACATGTGATTCAGCACTTGAATCCAAATCTTTCTAGATGTAAGACTGTCTATCCACTCTGTTTCATGCTTCTCAACTAGCAATATAAGCAGTAAGCATCAAAACATTAGGATAGTAGATAGTAAGTGCCAGAGGAATTCAATGGAGGGTCAGTCTCCCCAACCACAACAAATAAAAATGCTAAAATGCTCCCCCAAAGTAGAAAATATAGCATAAGACCATCTTTAAAGGGGAAAAATAATAACAAACTGAAGGCAAACTGATCAATCCCTTGCTTCTAACACCTCTACCACTTCCAGTATCTCTCTGTCCCTCTTTACCTTCTCTAAGCATCAGTGATGACCCAGGATAGACTTTTAATTTCCTGTAACTAAGGCAATTTAAGACCCCCAGTTTTTGGAGTTAAGCCCTTAGCAGAGTTCAAAGGGAATCCCCACTATCAGGACAAGATAATGTTTATGAATCAAACTACTTTCTAGTGTGTAAAATGGGGACTCTGAACCCCTAAGATTCTCTGGATAGAATTCAGGGAGTACACACACACACACACACACACACACACACACACACACACACACACATATACACATATTACCACAAAAAGATTCAGAACACCTCCTCTAGAGAAAAAACAAAAAGAGGTCAGCTGAATAAGAGAATGGAGCCTAGGGGACAAGAAAATGAAGAGAAGAAGGGTCCAGAAATGTAGTCCTGTTTAAAATTAATACAGCCCAAGAGGACATAGGCAGCCCATTAAAAGAGTAAGAGAAAGATGAAGAAGATGCTTAACTACAAGAGCTTCTCAAGGAACCTTTCTCTGTATTACTCTGTGTGACTTTCTCCCAATTCCAATCCTGACCAGCTTCTGTGGGGGTAGAGAAATGGCCTCATAACTTAATAAACAAATAGTGAACATTACATTAAAGTTTGAAGCCGCCTGTAAGAATCTATATATTCCCTATATGATTTATGTAATATATCAAACTGATTGGAATAGAGTAGGGATCCAAATGAATTGTTTCTCACAGGGTCATGAAGAGTAGAACATGACTGAGCAACTGAACAACAACAACCAGTATTCTGTGTCTATGTTTTAAAAGGAGCCTTTGTAGCAGACATTGCATAGCCATAGATTTTACTTGTGTAGACAAGGTAAAGTAGAAGAATACTGGAGAACTGAATTGACAATTCATCTCTACTTTTTAAAAGCATGTCCTAATTATTTAAGAGGTTCATGGTACATGAGATTCCATAATTATCAGAATACAATATATCCTTAAATGTAGGTAGGCCTTTTCAAATGATTATTATATACATATGTGTAGATATATATACATACGTGATGTGTATACACGTATAACTTTAAATACACACAAGTGTATTTATACACAAATACACACAGAAATATATGACAAAATTAGAAGCCACACTTAAGTTTCTTATGATTTACATTTTAAAAGCCCTGAGAGCAGGTAGCACGTAAATGTCTTCTTCCTGCATCAGATCATGCATTTAGTCTTGCTGGCATGTCAAAGGTTCAGAGAAACATTGTTCATGGGATCATGTACTTCACAATGGGATGAAGGAGAGGGGAGAAGCATATTCTGGGAGTAGGGATAAGGATGCACTTCATAGCCTCTCATTTCTACATATGCTCTGAATAAATGATTAAGGACCTCAAAGACTAGCTCTGAAAAGTGGCTAACCTCTAGTCTAGCTATGGTAAGTGAAGAGTGTCCATGTGTCTTGGGTTTGGAATTATCCTGATAGTTGGCTCAGTTCTCCACTTCCCTTCACATGTGTGAACCATAGCTAGTTTGTATTAACATTTTTCTCTAACACGTGTTAATCCTCAAATAGCATATTTTTCTCATTTAAAATTTTCTCTGCCCCAGTATCTTCTTTCACTGTCTCTGATCAGTGCTGGCTAGCTGCGTGGCCTGGGGTACAAAATAGGGAAAGGGAGAGAAGTAGAGAGGAGGGGGATCGACAGAGAGAAGAGGAGAGGGAAGGGGGAAGGCGTGCTGAACACATACTTGTTGCCCTTTTCCTTGACATTGTCTTGTTACTCGGACCACAACCTTGTTCTGCCAGATATGTTTCATTTTCTGCATGACTTCACCGGATGGGCATTTCAAGCTGTGATTTCCAAGTTTGATCTCCCATTGTAGACCCTGTTATCTCAGCAAAAGGCTTTAAAGTTCAAAGGGAGTTGGAATGAGCAATGTCTTAAAAGTTCTGAGCCTCTGATCCTTCTCTGCTGTTGGCTGCTTCAAAGACTGTCAAATTATTGTACATTGTATAGCAAATATCTCCAATGGGCATTCTTTAAAAATGCAAGCAGGGAACTGGACCCTCAGCTCAGAGTCTTGATAATAAAAACTAATGCTGTTGATGGGGAAAACCTTGTTTTGTGAGCTGAACTCCAGCAGCCTGGATTTTCCCCCTGTGGCTCTCAGTTCAGCTCAATTCCCTCTGAGAGCGAATATGACAATCAGATTGTTCCTAGAACCTTCAATTCTTCAAGGTAACAACTAGACTCTTCCATATTTTAGTATTCCATTTTCCTCCAAGATCCAGAATTTCTTAAGGATGTACTTGTGTGTGCTACGAAGTCTCTCACTCCTTCCCTCCCCATCTCTCTGTCTCTGTCTCTTTTGTCTCTGTCTCTGTCTCTCTGTCTCTGTCTCTGCCTGTCTGTCTGTCTGTCTCTCTCTCTCTCTCTTTCTCTCTCTCTCTCTCCCTGCCCCTCCCTTTCCCAAATCAAGTAAGGGATTTGAACAATTAAGCCTTATTTGACAAAGGAGATATATAGATATACATAGATATATGCACATACATATGTAGATATATACACATATATTATGTGTATATGCATATATACATATGTGTATATGTGTGTATGTATAAATATAATTTTACCAGTGCTCTGCAACCTAATCCTGTGTTTGTGATCCATGTTTCTGTGACAACATATATGCTGGATAGAGAATTAAGCAACATGATGATATATGCATCTTTTCAAATCATTGATGTCTTAAGAAGAAAGTGGCACAACACTTTGAGGAAACACATTAACATAAAAAGTGAGCAATTTTGAAGACATTTATAAACTGATGAAGAATGAAATAAGCAGAACCTAAAATCCAAAAGAGAAAAGCAATTAACAAGCACCACAGGCAGAATATACTCATTACTGTCATGATTGTTTCTGCTACTAGGAAGTATTATTTTCAATTTCTATGACATACAGTAGTTAGAATAAATTATAACACATCCCTGATCTACTCCGATCTGTGACTCCTATAGCATGACCACCACCTCTTCTTCCTCACTTGTGATAACCTGGAATCTACCCCTGGGTCCCTTGACTCTGACAGATGATCTTTGGCTAACATTTTCAGGTTGAGATGCTCAAGGCTGTTCCCCTATTTAAAATAACTGTACCTTTCCAGTTCTCTTTTATGTGTTGTCTTTCGATTTTAGACTATAAGCTGAATGAAAATAAAAACTTTTACTTGCTTATACTTGAATCTCCTACACTTTGAACAATGCCTGGCACGTAGTTAACACTTAATAAGTGTTTTATCTACCTACCTATTTGTCTATCTAATTTATAAACAACTTAAACAGCATATCAATGTGTTACACACACAAAGCTAATTTGTGCTTTTGAAAAGTAGTGAATTGAGAAGCAATATAATGTTTTGTAAGTTCCATGAGGGCACAGACAGTTTGGTTTTTGTATTTGTACCCTCAATGCCTGATACAGTGCCTTGCACTGAGCAGGACCTTAATTCATATTTCTTAAGTTGAATTGAATTGAATACAGAAATAACATCACAATTCTTTTTCTCCAGTAAGATAAAGTTTCATTAATGTCAAACCAAATTCTTAACTGAACCGAGTCAGGAAACTCAGACTTTAGTTTTGGCTTTGCCATGAAGTAGGTTAGGACAGGTTACTTCATATCTCAGTGCCTCAATTTCCTTGATCTTAAAACTGGAGGGATGGACAATATGAATTCTAAGATTCTATAAAACTCTAGAATTGTATGAATTCAGGATGATATTTATTTTAATCAGTTAGTGTTGATGTCTACCATAAGAGTATCTGTGGAAAACATGAGATTATAGATAGGATGGGCTTTTCTACTTTATGACAAAAATATTATCTTGAATGCTAACAATCAATCACATTAATAGCACTTGTTACCTATGAACAAGTTACAAGTCAAATATAAATCATTCGTATCTATTCATTAAAGTAGGTCCCTTAAGCATCACTCTTTAGCAAACAAGTGTAATCTATTATTTTGAAGAATATTTTTTATCGCAATGAATTGAGTCAACTGAATCCTTCAATTTAATACTATTCTGCTCCAGTTATATAAATATTGCATAGAAAAGTAGTAGTCTGGTACACTAAATGGTCTTGTAATTTCCTGGGAGACTCAATGTGTCTTTCAAATCATTTCTGTTGCTCCTAAGAACTAAACAGTAGCCCAGGAAAGACTTGTCAAGATAGTAGAGTAGGAGGAAGAAAAAGAACACAGCTCTCTTCCACAAAGACATAGAAAATTCATTAGACTGAGTCTTAATTAGAAGTCCAGTGAATAGTCATGGTGAGTCATTTTTCTAGCCCAGATCAGTATAGGAAGACAGATAGAAAGAACTATGTGCAGTGAGGATCAGGTAGGCACCACACAGAGATTTGAAGTACATAATAAGATTATGGGCCTTTGCACTACAATAAAAAAAAATTAAGTTACAGTATGGAGGGGTCTGACATGATGCAGGAAACGGGAACAAGTGCTAACTGGCAGCACTGTTTCTCATATCCCAGAATTACATCTCAGAGCCAAGATGGATCAAGAAGGGAACTTGTGCCTAAGGATGGTGGATTGGGTCAAGGGACAATTGCAGGGCCGAAGCAGCATATAGCAAAAAAAAAAAAAGTACAGAAGTGAACAACAATTGTGCGGCTCTCACCTTGGAAGTGGAATAGAGTCTCAGATCCAGTCCCATGCTCAGTCTAAAACCTTTAGTTGAATAACAAGGTCAAAGTACTTGGAACAAAGAAGAGCGTACATCTCTGTTTC